>NC_089824.1:80019773-81333939 GCF_035046505.1 Tiliqua scincoides | reverse complement strand
AAATGGCTTTGAAATTCTGACTGCAGAATGACAGTTAAATGTAGCCCTGTGTTAAAAATTTTCTTGCTTAATACATATTCTAATACTCAATAAACTTGAGAAACACAATCTTGGACTTGCCTTAAAGTCAATTCTCGCTTGAAATATTTATTATATTTTATGTGCAATTAGCCAGTTAATTGACTTAAACTCTATTTATTGAACCTAATAATTGACTTAATTGGATGTCAGCCTTATTTCAAGAACGCTTGATGTTGTTGTCCTTGCCTATCTGGCAGAGATCTGATTATACGTATCTGCCTATATTTTGCTTTAATTGAGTGGAAGACAGGCTTTTACTTACTTAAAAGGCAATATTTAATCCATCTTCTACTTAGAGGTTAAAGAAATTTGCCAAGGAAACACCCATGGATTCTATTCTATGAAATTTCTTCTATTCAAATGCTCTAGTAGCATTTTGTCTCTGCAAGCAGCCACAGTAATGGTAAGCGCCAGCATAGCCAATTGATGTTCAAAGTCTTTATATAAAATAACATATAAAATGAGTAAACTGAGAAGATGAGACTGTTGCAGAAAATTAGAGCAGAAAATAGATAGGTAGTTTAAAAGGATGAAGGCACTGACTGAGGATTAGTAGATGGTAGAGGCTGTGATACTATTAAGGAAAGAATAAATAAATGAGTATAACATTACTTACAAGAAGTGTAAATTAAGGAGCTTAGGATATTGATGAGTAAGTAGGATATGGGAAAGTATGATTGAGGCACATGGGATGACAGGAACTGGGTTTAATGGACAAGGAGATGCATGAATGTGTGGGCGGGGAATTGTTGGATGGAGTGGATAGTCAATGGGAAGACAATGAAGGAAAGATTTATAGAGAAACGGGATGATGATGATGATAGCTACTTGTAGGAAACAGACAAACAATGTATAGAGATCGTGAATAGGTATTAACAGAAAAGTACTATTGTATTGTATTGGGGACTATGTAAAGAGAAGAAAAGAGATAAGTGAGGAAATGTTGGACTGATGAAGATGTTGGGCAAAGATTGATGAGAGGGTATGGGTTGGATATAAAGTTGTATTTGTGGATTGTATGTAGATAGGAATATCAGTGTGAATGGATACAATCAAAGTAATACATGCTTTGTGTAGCACTTTTGAGTGTACGAAGCACTTCATATATAAAGATTCCATCAAGATAATACAACCCCGTAAGACTAGTAAGCATTATCTCCATAATAAGGCTGAGATAGAGGCTTGCCTACTTTTACATAATAAGGCTGAGATAGAGTGGCGTGCTTACTTTTGAACCAGAAAACTCCCACCAGCTCTCAAGAACATGTGGCTGGAACAGAACATTGGTCGGCAAAAGATGAGATCTGGAGAAGGCATCTGCGGATGGCTTGAGGGAGAAGATGACAGAAATAAAGATGATGTTGGTTAATGGACTGAGGGCCCAATTCTATCCAACTTTCCAGCCTTGGTGCAACTGCAAATGTTCCCTTACCTTGTGGAGGCCTCCAACCTACCCTCCCACCACAGGATGCAGCACAAACCCCATTGGCACAGCTACACCAGAGCTGGAAAGTTGGACAGAATTTGGCATTGAGGCAGCCAAAGAGATGACATGGACAAAGACAAACAGTAAAAAGATAGGCAAATGAGTAGATGGAAAGGGTGACATGTTCATGGCTGAACCAAATGGTTGTATGGAGGGAATGAGGTTGAATGAAGAGATGAAGCACTGGATGTAGCAGGGTTGGAGAGAAGTGAGGGCTAGGATAACCTGGCGTTTGGAGGGGATGGATGGATGGAGGACTGGAGAGGGAAACATGATTGAAAGAGAGTGTAGCTTGGTGATGAGATGGATGCAGAGGTTGAATGAAGAGCTGGAGCACTGGATGTAGCAGGGTTGGAGAGAGGTGAGGGCTAGGATAACCTGGTGTTTGGGGGGATGGATAGATGGATGGAGGACTGGAGAGGGAAACATGATTGAAAGAGAGTGTATCTTGGTGATGAGATGGATGCAGAGGTTGAATGAAGAGATGGAGCACTGGATGTAGCAGGGTTGGAGAGAGGTGAAGGCTAGGATAACCTGGAGTGGGGGGTGGTGGATGGGACGGATGGATGGATGGGGAAAGTTGATACATGACTGAAAGAGAGTGTAGCTTGGTGATGAGATGGATGCAGAGGTTGAATGAAGAGAGGAGTGGAGAGACTAGGATGACCTGGAGTGGGTGGAGAGGGAAGTAGACACCTGACTGGACCAGAGTGCAGCTTGGTGCCGAGAGGGATGCAGGAACCTGGGGAAATGGATGGGTTCCATTGGGATGCTTGTGGGTGTGAGTGTCCAGGAGTGGAGGGTCCTCCGGGGGGGGGGAGCAGTGGGCCTGCCTATTTCATGCTGGGGGCACTAAGGGGAGACTCTGCTGCCCCCCAGGAGCCTGGAGCACCTCCAAGCTGGTGCCAGCCCTTCCTCCCCAGCTGCCACCCAGCACTTCCTGTAGCGACCCACATGGCAGGCAGAGCCCCCCAGTGCGCACCCTCAGCCTTCCCCGCCCGGCCGCCCGGTTGTGCTGCTGCTGCTCCTCCCCACCCCTCCCCCTCCCCGTCGCTCCTCCCCCTTCCTCCCGGCGGCCATTGGCCCGGTCCCCTCCGCCCCTCGCGCCGCCGCTCAGCTGAGGAGACAATGGGCGATCAAAGACGGGGAGGGGGAGGAGGAAGAGGATGGCGCTAGGCGAGGCTCTCTGCGCTCGGCTAGCGAGCCTGGGGAGGGACTGAGCCAGCCTGGGAGGCGGGCCGCGCAGCGCAGCGAGGGACGGGGAGACTCGGAGTGGTGGTGGTGGCGGCGGGCGGGCGCGGGCAGTCAGCGCCGCCGCCCCCAGCCCCTGCCCGGCCCGGCCCGGCCCCCTCCTTCCCGCGCCTCGCGAGGAAAGTGTGCGAGTGCGAGTCCCGTTGCGCAGCTTGCTCTGCGCACAAGTGCCAGCCACAGCCGAGGAGGAGGCGGCAGAGGCGCCGCGCGGGCAGCAGCAGCAGCACCACACGGCGCTGGAGAGGAGCCGCGGGGCCACGCGCACACGCAGCCCGGCGGCGGCAGCAGCGGCAGCAGCAGGGGAGAGGCGGGCAGGCGCCAGGCCCCCGCGGGCACCAACTGAGACAAAAGTCTCTCCAAACCAGCACCCAACTCCACCTTGGGAGGCGGGCGCCCCAGCATGGCTTCCGAGGAACTCTACGAGGTAACGTCCCCCTCCCCTCCCCCTCCCCGCCTTCCTGGCGCCCCCCTCCTGCCTGCTGGCTTCTGGGGGCGCTCCCATTGGAAGCGGATCCCCCCAATTTCTTCTTCCTTTCCTCAGTGGGGCCCTCTGTGTGTGTGTGTGTGTTTCCACATTGCAAGCCTGCCTCTCTTCCCTTCCCCCCACACCAGTGTCCTCCCCCCCACCAGTGCCCTCCCCCAGTTTCTGAGGAGGAGGAGGAAGAAGGAAATATGACTGAAAGGAGAGGAGACGGTAAAGTGTTACCATTGGCTTGCACTCTCTCTCTCTCTCTCTCTCTCTCTCTCTCTCTCTCTAATTTGCCACCCTTTGCCCCCCCCCAGTCTCACCAGCACACACAGCACTTGCACTCCACGAGGAAGGCAAGGGGGGGTGGCTGCTGCTTGCTGTTGGTGGACGGTGGGCAGCCTTGCTGACAGCCCGCGGACTTGTTCAGACTCTCTTGGAGACAAAAGTGTGCCAGCTTTGGTAGTGTGCAAAAAGCCCCATGCTTTGGTGTGCACCCTGTGGGGAGGGCAAGCAGAAAGGATCTCTGTTTGGGAGGGGGCTGCCCTTTTTCCCCCCTAGGTATGTGGGCACCTCAGCCTCATGCAGCAAGCCAGCTGCCTCGATGCAGAATTTAAACTAATATGTGTCTACATTCTTTAGCAGAAACGGCAAGGAGGGTAGGGTGGATTCGCAGCCGGTGCTCTGAAACCATCCTTGCTGCTCTGCGTGACGGGTGGCAGAGTGACCCCTGTGGCGTATATTGAGAGTCCTTAGTGTTGCTTGGGAAAGAGGTGACCACTTAACTTTGAATTTCCGGTCTTCTGCCGTCAGCATCCCACTCTTAATGTTCGTGAACACTACGTTGAGATTTCAGTTGGATATGACTTCCTGGTTTATATGATGTCAACAAAGCGGAAACTAGGATTGCAAACCATTATTTGGGACCCATTTGTGTCCTTTTGGTAAAGATGCATCACATACACTGAAGAGTCAGTAGTTCTCCTGTCCAGTGGTTAAGCTACAGGGGCCCATTGTGGTAAGTACTGCAGGCACTGCGCGGCCCCTCACACTCATCATCGAAACCATTCTGGACAGCAACTGCAATGCACAGGAGGTGCCGTTTGGTTCAGTGAGTGCCTGGCATTGCCATTGCCACCTGGAATGGCTCTGGTGGCATGTGGGAGGGGCCACTTACATGGTGCATTGCAGCGCCTGTAGTACTTGCCTCACCACTACCAACACCCCCATAGCTGCACCACTGCTCCTGTTGTGCTAACAGTATGTGGTATTTTAAAATTACTAGTACTTCGTCTAAGCCTGGAGTTGCTGGGTCCATTGAGATATAATGGACAAAGCATGAAACGTTGGGCAGTTTTGCCAGTACACCAGGTGAAACTTTCTATAATAGGAGAATGGATCCCTGTCAGCCAATGGAAAATAGACTTCATACATGTGCATTGAGTAGCTTTATTGAATATTTAATATCTTCAATATTGAATTGAATTGGAGTTTTTGAGCTGGTAAACCTACAATCAGATGTCATCCATTCTGTTGAAGATTTTCCCCATCTTTTGAGTCTAAAGCTAATTTAATCCTGGGGAGAACCTGAGAGTACAAAAATAGTTCTGTGATCAGGTTCTTGAAAGTAGTCTTATTCAGATCTTAGTACTTTAGAAAATATTGGCATTTTCTTGTTGGAATGGCTATTGGACCATAAGTATATTGTGCTTTTGCTGTTGAATGTGAGTCTGCCACCTAGATGCCACTTTTGAAATGGTTTTAGGTTACCCAATGGATAGAATGGTCAAAACTGTGTTCTTGGTCTTGCAAACCTCCACTCTACTCCACTTTTAATGTGGACTCTGTTTGAATGAAGGGAAAAAATCATTGTCCATGTCATGACTCTGTTGGCCTGATCCTACCCTGCACTGGTTCAATTGGGCTGCGTGGCCTGCACTGTATCCAGCACAGGTTTGGAGGAGGCTGGAGGTCTACTCAGGGCAAGGGTATATTTTTCCCCTTATACTAGTAAAACCCCAGCCTGCCCAATGGGGCTTCTCGGATCTGTGCCAGCTAAATAGCTGGAAGCTTCACGTAATGCCAGCAGTCCTGGAAAGGGGGTTAGGATACAGCAGAAACTCTTCTGATGTCACCCCCTCTCAGGCCTGTCCCACCTCCTTCTGCCCTCCTCCATCCAGAAACACCTCCTCCAATCCAAAATGTCCTCCCACAATGCAGTCTTAACCCCTGCGCTGCTTGGCACTTTATTCACCTCCACCAGCAGCCAGAGGCTTGGGTTCAGGTTGGCGCAAGCCTTTCCACCAGCGCTGCTTGGTCTCAAGGAGTTGTAAGTGTGCTTTATGGCACATTTGCAACACTCTAGGCCTGGGGTGTGAAATGCATTTCATACTGAGGGCCGAAGAGCATTCATGATGCCTGCTGAGGGCTGGAAGTGATGTCATTAGGCAGGAAGTGATGTCATTAAACAGGTCATAGCCAAAAATAAGCACTTTTTCTCACTTAGGAACTCATTAGCTGCAAATGACAGAAGAGAAAACATGCAAATCTTGATCATATTTCAAGGTATTGGAGAGCCCAATTTTCAAGTGGGCTGCTCTTTCAGCAGTAACTCTCAGCACTGTTCAGCAGCTGAGAGCCTGACGGCCAGATAAAAAGCTTCCGCGGGCCAATTCCGACCCCCGGACCTTATGTTTGACACCCCTGCTCTAGGCCAATGCAGTGGCCTAGACCTTGTGCTAACTGGGAGCCCAATCCTGGGCTTGGCGCGCTGGCTCACTGCTGGTGCGCACTGTCACAAATGTGCCATAAGGCATGTTTGCGAGGCTTACGGCCGGGTGAGCACCAGTGGTAGCCCAGTGCCTCCTGGCTCCTGGTGCTGGCCTAGTGCTGGGCGGGTGCCCAAGCTCCGCCACTTGGCTGTCTCACAGACCGCCAAGCCATGGCAAGGTAAGCAGAGACGGGGAGGAGCGTTCTGGGGAGGCGGGTGGAGGGTGGGGAGAGGGCAGGGAGGAGGCATACCAGGGAGGCAGGGAGAGGGCGGGGGGAGGCGTGTCGGGGGGGAGGGAGTGGGGAGGGAGGGAGGTGGGATTGGTGGAGCTCAGCTTCACCGGATCCTGAGCGTTCGTGTGGGGCTCGCCCGCCCGACACGGCTTTTACCTCACCGTCAACCTTTTGTTCGGTGGTGAATCAAGTAACCCCATTGCAGGACTACTTCCCTTACCCGGGGGAAGGGAATGAAATGTCACTGTGGTGCTGCCTGCAGTTGCCGTGGGTGTGTCGGATAAAGCGGCAGCTGTTTGTGGTGCCATGGAAGCTGCACGCCCTGGGAGCTCAGGATTGGGCTCCCAGTCAGCACTTAGGATTGCGCTGTCAGTCACATTAATTGGTCCATATAAACTGTTAGCTACACCAGCTAGCTACACCAGCTAATGTGCTGGAATAGTGCTTGGGACAAACTTTTAACTGAAAGGCATAAGCACATATTATGAAATTTTTTGCGAAGTACTTAATGTAATTGTACTGCTTTGGACCTAGCCTACGCTCAAAATGCTTCACTAAGTGAAATGTTGTCTGAACTCACAAATTGTACTGTATCTTGGCGATATAAAAAGTTTCTGTACATAGTTGTTTTTTTTTAAAGAACTGTCAGACACTAGTATTTTATGCACTTATAGTCAGTCACTCATGTACTCTACAAGACACCGAGATGCTGGCGTTGCTTGATCATTTCATTTTTCCATGTGGAAATATTGTCCTTATTGTCAAGTTTCAGGCGGAAGAGAAATGATCACAGTTCTGTCCTGTAAGGAAGCGAACAGAAATCTTTAGCTAAGATAAATGTCTTGTTAAAATAAGATAAATGTGACACTGCTGTGATCCAGTCTGATTCTCTGTTGATTCTTTGTTGAACGGTGCAATTATTAGTTGGAATTTACTAACATACAGTGTGAAATGACTCATTTGAGAGCTGGGATGTCGTAATATTAGATCAGTTCAAAATAATAGCAGGTTGAATTTGATTAGGTCCAATATAATGATTTATGGTTCTCATTTACACAATTTTCTGGAAATGCAAGAAAAATATCAAGAAGGAATATAAATGATGGCAGCTGAATGAACTTAGGAATCATTGACTTCTCTTTTTGTTGGGGAATAAAAAGCATGGACATTCTGGAAAAAAACTTTTCTTTAAGAGGGAAGTTTACTCCTTAGGTTGAAACATTGATTTTTGTTAGGAATAACTTAGTGCTGAAGATCTTAACTTTGGAGGGTTCTGCAGCTCAAACAAAAGCACCTTGGCCAATCAAAACTTGCTTTCTTATGGGAAAACGACTTCTTTGGAGAAGCAGTGGATCAAAGGCTGTCACTCCAAACTGGATATATTTCTCTTGGGGTCATTTAATTCAACAAATGAAGATACAGAAATCAAATGGCAACAATAAAATACCTGTGCAAGTTTCTTAAAATGAAAGTGAAACAAATTATGTTGGTGGATTTATGTCAGTGGACTTGTTGCACTCAAAAGCATTCCTGATGTTTTACAACAAGCATTCATTTTGAAAAGGTGGATGAACCTTGTGAACACAATTTCCTTTTCTTCTAAATCTGTTCACATGGATATCTGTTCAGCTGTTTATTAATGGTACCAAGACTTCTTCATATTTGGAAATACTGCATAACTTTTTTCCCCCTCAAGACTCTGGTTAGTTTGACTTGGAATTAAATAACTTTCACCCACCCTTCAAGTATGAGAAAGACATTGACAAATTACTTTCTTTACTGGATGATCCAGCCAATGAGCTGGGCAGTACAGGTACTACTTTTGATTATGATCTTGCTTATTGGGATTTTGGAAGCAATAGTTTAATGAGATTATCTAGATGGTGAGTTGCAAAGTTATAATTTGTGTTTTGGGATCACTGAATAGTTTTTAGTGAAAATGTATGTTTGGAATAACTGTACGGCTCCAGTGTGATGCTTCTGGGTATGGTTTCAAATAGCCAAAATACTTAAAGACTTTGTTTTGCTTTCAACTAGTTATGGTGGTTGTTTTACAGGCTGCTTTTTATTACTTTGGATTGTTTTATTGCATGATTTTATTCTGTTATGTAAACTGCCATGACTTCCTACAAGGGGGAAAGGCATGCTATAAGTGAAAATAAATAAATAATGGCTTGTTATAATTTGAACAAGATTTGGGATGTAAAATTTGTAATGTAGTTTGCATTGTGCTAGTGTCAGGGTTTTTTTTATAATGTTTTGGCTTTGAAGTGTGTTCACTGTGCTTATGAGGAAACTGCATTCTGCTTATTGGAGAGTGGTGGTGGTGAAAATGGGGAGAAGAAAGAATAATAGTACCATGTAATTCTAATAAACCTTTTTTTTACTATGTAAACCACTTTGTGAATTGCTATTGTTGAAAAGCAGTATATTTCTTAATAATAATGTGAACTGGCCTGGTCATTAAGTTCCTCTTCCGAGGTTCTTTTTTGAGTACGTTTTGCCTTGATAGGTAAGATAGGCAGAATCTAGGCGTGGGGTCTTGTTATCCTGTCTCTGACATCTCCCTCCCCATAGATACTTGCCTAGTGTCTTAAATTTTAGATGAGTTATGAAAATCGTTCACTTTACTCGTGCCTTTAAGAAACTTAGTTGCTGTTGCACCTTTAATGGAATTGTACTGCTCTGTGGCTTTGTTTTTACAGCTCTGTTTTAGACCACTTTTGTGCTTTTATAGTCTGTCTTATATCTGGTAATTTTCATTCATTTTTATGATAAATTGTTCTTTCTGTTCTCATGTAGAAGCTGCTTTAGGAATAGTCTTGTAAGTTTGAAATGTGGGGTAAAAACAAAATGTGCTAAAATCTTCCATCCACTCCTTTCACTTGAGCCATCATTTGGAGACTAAAAAGATTTAGCACTTGATCTGGTTTGGTTATTCTCTAGGGAACATGAGAACCAGACTGTCTGGCAACTATTGACACAATGTTCCACTATGCACCCTTGCTGTTTAGACTTGGTACATGGATGGAATAATCAAGATACAGGCTTGCATCACTTAATGACCTTCTACTTAAGAGGCTCTTAATGCAAAGAAGAGACAATTGGCTTTTAGCAGCCTGCGCAGCAGTTAAGTGTCTGGCAGGGAGTGTATACAACAGAGGCACTAGATGGGGCTGAAGGTTGGCTTAACAGCCTAATCACTTAACAACCTATTCTCATAACAACAGGGATTGGAGAATGTGTCCCGTCATTAAGTGACATACACCTGTAATAAAGTAATTGATTATGGTGAAGCATGACAGAAGGTTGGGTCTCTAGTACATAGAGCTCAGTCAGTTGTCACATACTATGGATTTATTGGTCTGAGAATTGTACTACTATTAATGGATTGCAATATGGTTATATTGTCTGTGGGAAGCAGTTGCTACTGTTTTTATCAGTGCACGAAACACAATTTAACCATGTAATTGAATTAAAATTTTTAGCCCTCCTGTTCCCAAGAGTTCAGAATGATTGGAGAAGGAAAATGCCTCTTTTTAAAAATCTTGTTATCTAATAGGATGAAGAGACAAGGGGGGGGGGGAAGCACAACTTGATTTATCAGTACATAAGCAGAGGTCTGTACCTGCTAAAGATTCCTCAGGTTCTGAAGTCAGAGAGACATAATAAGGATATTGAGCTAGGTCAGTGTTTCTCAGCCTTTGTCCCAAACATATCACTTATCATGCCAACATGTGTCCCTGTCCCTTTCTGGTCCAGCCACATGGAAACTCCTGGGAGAGGAGAAAGGTGGGAAACATTCATGCTCTTACTAGCAGCTTATCAGCTGATTGTTGGTAGTCAGCTGCTGACAATTGGCTGGTGAGTGGGAGCCTGCCAGAGAGAGAAGCTGATCATCAAGCCACAATCAGTTCAGACAGTGAAGACAGAGCTTTGTGAGGAGGATCAGCTTTGTGTACCGCTGGATGGAAGCTGAGGTACCACTGGTGGTATGAGTACCACTGGTTGAGAAACATTGAGCTAGATTATGAAAATGGCTTTAAAGGTGAAGAGAGAAAACATCTTTGAATGCCCAGCACGGAGAGAAGGCTGGGTTGAAATCTGTAAATAAATAAATAAATAAATAATAGTCAATTCATATTTATATGGAAATAATGTTTGCTATCTACATACTAAATTTCCATGTTTCGGAATGTGTAGTGGTAGGAATAGGAATCCTGAATTGATCACAGTTCTCCAGCACATTTCTACTACATTCCTGGAGCTGTGCAGCCCTTCTCTGACTTTCTTCTGCTTTTACATGTTTGTGCTGGCCCTGAATTATAGTCAGATTGAGGTAGATGTCTTGTGAGATAACTGACAGGAATAGAATATAAACATGTCTTGTTTGATCAATTTTCTGTTGACCAAAGTGGCCATTCAGATGCTTCTGAGACTATGAGGATGACGGCCATTCTCTGTTTGATCTCACCATCTGCTAATTGGAAACGTAATTTGTTTGAATACGATGGTGCCATTTAGCTATCATGAGTTGTACATGTTGATAGAATTGTTTTCTATGTATTTATAAAATCATTTTTCTTAAAGTTATAAAAAGTCAGAGTATGGTAGTGAACTCCATTAGATAATTATGTTTGATTGTAACTGACCCTGTTTGTTTAGAAGGAAAGACTAGTTGATCCTTCATGTAAGATGCATTTCTTAGATGGATATTTTATTGATGAAAGAACCCAAAGATACCCAACATATATGTTTTGGTTTATTTTATTTAAAAACATTTATATCATTTCCTAACCCAATGGGAAATCTGAAGGTTGCTTATGGTATTAAAATAGCAGATCATCATCATCACCATCATCAAAACAGTCATATAAAAAGCAAACTAGAAAAAAACAAAACAAAACGGAGAACTGCACAGTAGAAACAATTTAAGCCAACAGAAACCTGCCAGCAAACATTGTTCAAAGGCCTGATAGAATACAAAAATCTTGGTCACCTCTTTGGAATAGCACCTTTAGCTTCCATTAAGTGAGTTCTATCAGTTATATTTCCAAAGGTGATGGCACCCTCAACAGAACCTTCCTCTATGACCTCATGAAACAGGAAGATTCAGCCTAGAAAACAGACCTCTTCAGGCTAGAAAAGAGGCGCCTGAGGGGGGATATGATTGAGACATACAAAATTATGCATGGGAAGAATAGAGTGGATAGAGAGATGCTCTTTACGCTCTCGCATAACTCCAGAACCAGGGGACATCCACTAAAATTGAGTGTTGGGAGAGTGAGGACAATCAATGTGTGGTTGGTCTGTGGAACTCCTTACCACAGGATGTGGTGATGGCATCTGTCCTAGATGCCTTTAAAAGGGGATTGGACAAATTTCTGGAGGAAAAATCCATTACAGATTACAAGCCACGATGTGTATGTGCAACCTCCTGATTTTAGAAATGGGCTATGTCAGAATGCCAGATGCAAGGGAGGGCACCAGGATGCAGGTCTCTTGTTGTCTTCTGTGCTCCCTGGGGCATTTGGTGGGCTGCTGTGAGATACAGGAAGCTGGACTAGATGGGCCTTTAATCTGATCCAGCAGGGCTGTTCTTATGATTCATTTGAAGATAGATAGGTATTGTGATCTCAATCTGTGAAGGACTTTATAGCTCTCACTCACACTTTCACTCGTGCTTGGAATTGTGCTCAGAAACATCATTAAACTGTCCTCAAAGGCAGCCTCACATAGTTACAACAGTGCAACCTCAATGACACCAGTGCATGGAGAACCATAGGCAGGTCTGATTGATCTAAGAGAGAACTTGACTGGAATACAAACCTAAACTGGCTAAAAGCATTCCAGGCTACAGCTATCACCCTGATTACCCTGATACAAATTCGGATCCAAGAGCACCCCTGAACTGTGAACCAGATCCTTCATGAGGAGTGCAACTCCAATCATTCATGGGTCACAGATCTCTTAACGAGCAGCACCTCTTGTCCGGATTTGATTGCAGGCCACAGTGAATGTTTCACGATGTGTGCATGCTGTGAGAACTCTGGCTTCTGCCAGAGTACATTTGACAAAATGAACATGAGTTTTCCTGCATGGCAAGTAATACCTGGGTAGGAGATAAGTCTTATGTAACTTGGCTATATGGTTAGGTAGATAATAGGCATATATAACAATGAGAGAGAAATATGCAATTATAAAAGAGACTCCAGGTGCCACAATAATGTTGTGTGAGTATAAGTCAAGGGGTGAGGCTTGTTTTGGAAAAATTGCTGACGTATTATCTCCCAATATGATGTATTTTGTGTAGTGTAAGGTTAGTGGTCAGCAGAGAGCTTTTGGTGGCAGATCTAAGGAAGAATGATTCATCTTTCGGGGTAATGACAACATGAAATGTAATCATGCGTTGAAGGGTTTAATTTCTACTAGTTTTTCTGATTTTTGTAGAAATTCTGTGAGATGACAATATTCAGAAAGATAATGTTGTAAAAAGGATGTACTCTTGTACCGAACATAAAAAACCTTGCTTTAAAGCAATGCCTGAATTTCATACAACGTTCTTTAAAGTTTCAGTGAAATCGCACAGTATTTCCTTTTAAATTTCCTTTAGTGAGTTACTGGGTTGCTCCTAAGTTCTTTTCTGAAATCAGACTGTATTTAAATAGAATTGCTTGTGTGATACTTAATATACATATTTACTCTGGCTTTCCATTAAACACTAAAGGTGGCTTGCAGTAAAATACATCATTAAAAGACAGCAGAGATGGCAGTTAAAATTAATAGAAGTTGCATGTCAAAGATAAAAATTAATAAATACCAGACCTTAAATACTTGTTCACAGAAAGATATTTCCTTCCCAGTGTGGAAAGCATCCAAATAGGGAGCATGATGGACCTCCCTGGGAAGGTAATGAAACCACAGGGTAATAAATAATTTTTACCTGGGAAGGTAAAAATCTGGACATAGCTATAGAGAAGATCCTCTCTCATGTCTCAAATACAATTCTGTTGGTGGGATGTAAAGGAGAGTCTCAATAGATTAGAACAGGGGTCTCCAAACCCTGATCCGGGGGCTAGATGCGGCCCGCGGTAAGCCTCTATTTGGCCCGTGGCCAGCCTCGTGTCCCCTGAAAGCCTCTGGCCCACTTGGCCAAACATGACTGGAATTGTGCTCTGGTTGCGCCTGGAGGGTATTCTAAGGTTCACAGAGTTTGAAGGAATGAGCCCATTCATTCATTTATTCACTCATCCAAGTTCCATCTCTATTTATATAAATTTTATATTTAAATTTTTTTCCGGCCCCCAGCACCGTGCCAGATATTTGATGCGTTCCTCTGGCCAAAACATTTGGAGACCCCTGCATTAGAAGATCTTAGTAGATAGATCGGCCCAATGGGAGAAGATGATCCTTAGATAATTCAGTCCCAAACTGATTAGGACTTGATAAGCACTTTGAATTGGTCCTGGAAATCGGACCAGAAAGCAGTGAAGTTGTTTTATTAAGGGGGTCGGGTACTCCCAATAACTGGCTCCAGTCAGCAGTTTATCATAGTGTTCTGAATTGACTGAAGTTTCTGGACCTTTTTTTTCAAAGAAAGGCATTACAGTGAACCAGATGTGATATAACTAGAGCACTATTTCTCAACCAGTGGTATTTGTACCATTGGTGATACTTGGGATGCTGTGCTGTGGTATTTATGGGACCCCCAGACTCCCACTACCTGGCTGCAAGACCAGCAATGCAACACAATAAGCAGCAGTAGGGGGCTTGATGGGCAGAGCTCCAGCTTGCACTTTTTGCATGCTTGAAAATGTTCTTCTGTATGGCCTGAACCTCTTACTGGTGTTTGTTACATTGCATCTGCCCTCCCAACCTGGAAGTAACTGGTGATGACATAATCGCCAGTTAATTCTGATGGTACTTCCAATAGGTACACCACACAAAGTGGTACAGCAGGGAACAAATGTTGAGAAATGCTGAACTAGAGCATAGATTACTGTTACCAGATCTGCATTTTCTAGGTATGGATGTCTCACCACTGCTCCCTGTTGAGACATCCATACCTAGAAAATGCAGATCATACGGGATGCAGGGGGGAGGGGCACGAGAGGGGTTTGTGTGTATCAGGAAGTTGAATAGGGAGCAGTGGTGAGGCAGACGGGATGCAGGGGGAGGGGCAGGAGAGGGGTTTGTGTGTATCAGGAAGTTGAATAGGGAGCAGTGGTGAGGCAGACGGGATGCAGGGGGAGGGGCAGGAGAGGGGTTTGTGTGTATCAGGAAGTTGAAAAGGGAGCAGTGGTGAGGCAGACGGGATGCAGGGGGAGGGGCAGGAGAGGGGTTTGTGTGTATCAGGAAGTTGAATAGGGAGCAGTGGTGAGACAGACGGGATGCAGGGGGGAGGGGCACGAGAGGGGTTTGTGAGTATCAGGAAGTTGAATAGGGAGCAGTGGTGAGACAAACGGGATGCAGGGGGAGGGGCACGAGAGGGATTTGTGTGTATCAGGAAGTTGAATAGGGAGCAGTGGTGAGGCAGACGGGATGCAGGGGGAGGGGCAGGAGAGGGGTTTGTGTGTATCAGGAAGTTGAAAAGGGAGCAGTGGTGAGGCAGACGGGATGCAGGGGGAGGGGCAGGAGAGGGGTTTGTGTGTATCAGGAAGTTGAAAAGGGAGCAGTGGTGAGGCAGACGGGATGCAGGGGGAGGGGCAGGAGAGGGGTTTGTGTGTATCAGGAAGTTGAAAAGGGAGCAGTGGTGAGGCAGACGGGATGCAGGGGGAGGGGCAGGAGAGGGGTTTGTGTGTATCAGGAAGTTGAAAAGGGAGCAGTGGTGAGGCAGACGGGATGCAGGGGGAGGGGCACGAGAGGGGTTTGTGGCTATCAGGAAGTTGAATAGGGAGACATCTAAGAGAAGGAAAACTCTGATTCCAAACCTCCACTGCCTTGTGGCTACATCCAGTTGTGGAAAAGGCTTCAGGAGTCAACCTTGAGGCAAAATCAGGAGCCGGAGTCCCTCAGGCAGTTCGTGACTGCACACAGTCACGTTCTGGCAACTCCTGCGACGCCGCTGGAACCAACCGTATTGGTTTCTGCCTTTCCATTGGATCATTCCAGCGACGTGGAGAGGGGGGAATTTGCTGCATGGGTAACAGCCTATCCTCCATACCTTCTTTACCCAGGCTTCGCGCACTGGAGAGGACACTCCAACTTCGCCATACGGCGTCGGCACAACACAGGAAGCAGCAGTTACCGGTTATAAGTCTTTGCTCGATTGGCGTAGGGCATGACGCCAGGGGCTGCTTCCGACAGTGGGAGAGATCATTGCATCTCATTGGGCAGCTACTGCCCACCTTAAGCTGGGCAGTCCCCAGCCAGTAAGGTGTTGCCTCGCCACGGTCCGTTAACCTCACGGGGTGCGTGGGGTTTAGGGTGAAAACCGACAAGCAGATCGACAACTCTGCACCATGCAATAGAAAACAGAAAACTCCTGCCCTAAAGCTGGGCACCTGGAACGTAAGGACAATGACACCTGGCTTCTCTGATGACCTGCAAGCAATAGACGATGCACGCAAAACAGCTGTCATCGACATGGAGCTGAGCAGACTGCAGATGGACATCGTCGCCCTTCAAGAGACAAGGCTGCCAGATTCCGGATCTGTCAAGGAGCGAAATTTCTCATTTTTCTGGCAGGGAAAACCACCAAACGAAACCAGGGAACATGGTGTTGGCTTTGCGGTCAGAAATACCCTGCTGAAATCCATCATCCCACCTACTGTGGGAAGTGAAAGAATTTTGTCCCTGCAGCTCCAGTCATCAGCAGGACCTGTCACTCTCATCAGTGCTTATGCACCGACTCTGTCGTCTCCAGCAGAAGCCAAAGACAAATTTTATGATGACCTGGCCACCACTATCAAGAAGATCCCCGTAAAAGAGCCAATGTTCATCCTCGGCGACTTCAATGCTAGAGTTGGTGCTGATAACAGTTCGTGGCCCACTTGCTTAGGTCAGTTTGGCACTGGGAAGATGAACGAAAATGGCCAACGCCTGCTAGAGTTGTGCTGTCATCACGGTCTCTGTGTCAGCAACACGTTCTTCAACACGAAGCCCCAACATAGAGTCTCTTGGAGACACCCAAGATCAGAGCACTGGCACCAGCTCGACCTGATTCTCACCAGACGCTCCAGCCTTCCCAGCATCAAGATCACACGCAGCTATCAGGGTGCTGCCTGTGACACCGACCACTCGCTGGTGTGCAGCAGAGTGAAACTGCAAACAAAGCGACTGTATCACACGAAAAGGGAAGGTAGACCTCGCATTGATACGAGCAAGACCCGGGATCAGAAAAAAGTGGAGGAATTTGCACGAGCGCTTGAGGAATCTCTTCCAGGCCCGGTTGATGCAAACGCATCCAACAGATGGGAACATTTCAAGAATGCCGTTTACAACAACGCCTTGTCCATATTTGGCAAGAAGACCAACAAGACGGCAGACTGGTTTGAAGCCCACTCTGAGGAGTTGACACCAGTCATTGAGGAAAAGAGGAGAGCTCAAACAGCATACAAGGCCTGTCCCAGTGAGCGCAACCTGCAGGTCCTCCGAGGTGCTCGCAGCAAAGTCCAGCAGACTGCCAGGAGATGTGCTAACGACTACTGGCTCCAGCTCTGTTCCAAGATACAGATAGCAGCTGACACAGGCAACATCAAGGGGATGTATGATGGTATCAAGCAGGCCCTAGGTCCAACACAGAAGAAAATTGCCCCTCTGAAGTCTGCAACAGGCGAGGTCATCCAGGATCGGGCGCAGCAGATGGAACGCTGGGTGCAGCACTACTCTGAGCTATATTCCAGAGAAAATGTAGTCACCAAAGAAGCGCTGAACAACATTGAGTGCCTGCCTGTGCTGGAGGAGCTTGACAGTGAACCAACCCTAGAAGAACTTCACGTGGCCCTGGACTCCCTTGCCTTTGGCAAGGCACCTGGAAAAGACAGCATCCCTGCTGAAGTCCTAAAGTGCTGCAGAGAGATCATCATCACTGAGCTGCATGAAATCCTTTGTCTCTGCTGGAGAGAAGGTGGAGTACCTCAAGACATGAGGGATGCAAACATCATCACGCTGTACAAGAACAAAGGCGACAGGGGTGACTGCAACAACTACCGTGGCATCTCTCTCCTTAGTGTTGTAGGAAAGTTGTTTGCCCGAGTTGCACTAAAGAGGCTCCAGGTACTTGCAGAGAGCGTTTATCCAGAATCACAGTGTGGATTCCGAGCCAACAGGTCCACCACTGATATGGTATTCTCCCTTAGACAACTGCAGGAGAAATGCAGGGAACAACGACAGCCACTCTTTATAGCCTTCATAGATCTCACGAAGGCTTTCGACCTGGTCAGCAGGGATGGCCTCTTCAAGATTCTCCCCAAGATTGGATGTCCACCCAGGCTCCTCAGCATCATCAGATCCTTCCACAAGGACATGCTGTCTTTGATGGCTCCACGTCACACCCCTTTGACATCCGAAGTGGTGTGAAGCAGGGCTGTGTTCTTGCATCAATCTTGTTTGGGATCTTCTTCGCTGTCCTGCTGAAGCAGGCCTTTGGAACTACAACAGAAGGCATCTATCTCCGGACCAGATCAGATGGAAAGCTCTTCAACCTCTCCAGACTGAGAGCAAAGTCCAAAGTCCAGCTGAAATGTCTGCGTGACTTCCTCTTTGCCGACGATGCAGCTATCACTACCCACTCTGCCAAAGATCTCCAGCAGCTCATGGATCGTTTTAGCAAGGCCTGCCAAGATTTTGGACTGACAATCAGCCTGAAGAAAACACAGGTCATGGTTCAGGATGTGGACTCACCTCCCTGCATTACAATCTCTGCGCATGAACTGGAGGTTGTCCATGACTTTGTGTACCTTGGCTCAACGATCTCCGACACTCTCTCGATACCGAGCTAAACAAACGCATTGGTAAAGCAGCTACCACGTTTTCCAGACTCACAAAGAGAGTCTGGTCCAACAAGAAGCTGACGGAACATACCAAGATCCAGGTCTACAGAGCTTGCTTCCTGAGTACACTTCTGTACTGCATCGAGTCATGGACTCTTCACTCACAACAGGAGAGGAAACTGAATGCTTTCCACATGCGCTGCCTCCGACGTATTCTCGGCATCACCTGGCAGGACAAAGTTCCAAACAACACAGTCCTGGAACGTGCTGGAATCCCTAGCATGTATGCACTGCTGAAACAGACGCCTGCGTTGGCTCGGTCATGTCGTGAGAATGGATGATGGCCGGATCCCAAAGGATCTCCTCTATGGAGAACTCGTGCAAGGAAAGCGCCCTACAGGTAGACCACAGCTGCGATACAAGGACATCTGCAAGAGGGATCTGAAGGCCTTAGGAGTGAACCTCAACAAGTGGGAAACCCTGGCCTCTGAGCAGCCCGCTTGGAGGCAGGCTGTGCAACATGGCCTTTCCCAGTTTGAAGAGACACTTTGCCAACAGTCTGAGGCTAAGAGGCAAAGAAGGAAGGCCCATAGCCAGGGAGACAGACCAGGGACAGACTGCACTTGCTCCCAGTGTGGAAGGGATTGTCACTCCCGAATCGGCCTTTTCAGCCACACTAGACACTGTTCTAGAACCACCTTTCAGAGCGCGATACCGTAGTCTTTCGAGACTGAAGGTTGCCAACTACTAGGTATGGATGCTGCTGGTGTCTCAACCGAAGTTGGACAAATGTACTCTTGGCTATGCATGCCATCTGGCACAAAATATTGTAGTCAGATTATTGACTGGGTTTCACAGATGTAATCATATTGTTCCAGTGCTTAAAATCTTTACTAGGTACTAGTTTGTTTCTGAGTGCAATTCAAAGCTTTGGAATTTTGTCCTATACAGCACGGAAGGTCTGTGACTGGAGTGTTGAAAGGATCATCAGATTATATGTGAACTGGCCTGCATTCCCCCCCCCCCCCGTTTCATTAACTGTGAAAGTTAGATTACTGAATGTGCATAAAACATGCACACCCCACTTAAGGATATAGGCAACCCTTGGTTTCTGCGAGTTTGGGACGTGTGTATTTGAATACCCACTGGTTCTGAACCCATAGAGTGGGCCACCTGTTGCTTTGTTCTGGTTGGGTCTGGAGGCCCTTCTGAGTGCTGAAAACCTTGACTTCTGTTTTTTCAACTGAAAACCAGAAGTTGTAGTTTTTGGCTTTTTGAAGGTCTCAGAAAGGCCTCTAAACCCAACTGGAGCACAGCTCCAGTCAGGCTCAGAGGGCTTGGTGCTCCCCTGAAATCTGCAAATTCCAAAATCAGTGGATTTTGGTATCTGCGGGGGGTTCTATTCTCAGAACCCCTGTGGATAATGAGGGCTGCCCTGTAGTTCCAAAAAATATTCTAGTTCCTGTTTTTAAAAAAGTATACAGTAGACACAATCCAAACTTACACTTATGCATGCAGTGGTTAACAGTACAATCTTATACGTGTTTACTGAGTAAGACCCATTGTGTTCAATGGAGTTTACTCCCAAGAAGGAGTATGTAGGATTGCAGCCTAGGTCCGGAGATTGAGCTCTGAGTCAGGCCTTCCTTGCCTAAAATCTTGCCTCCTCCATGAACTGACTAGGTGTCCTTAGGCAAGTTACTCCCACTTGCAAGCATCACAAATACGGCATAACTTATTTGAAAGCATACAAAAGCAAAATGCATACAAACCTCAAATTTACCCCTTCTTATCACTTAAAGTAGTACACGCCACTCCTGCAGCTGAGTCTGTCAAAGGCTATTACTGTGGCCAACCACACTAGAGCATAGTGTGATTTTAGCATGATTTTAGAAATGGGTTATGTCAGAATGCCAGATGCAGGGGAGGGCACCAGGATGAGGTCTCTTGTTATCTGGTGTGCTCCCTGGGGCATTTGGTGGGCCGCTGTGAGATACAGGAAGCTGGACTAGATGGGCCTATGGCCTGATCCAGTGGGGCTGTTCTTATGTTCTTATAGTACGAAGTAATATGAAGTTATGAAGTATATACAGGTTGAGCCTCATTATTTCCAAGGGTTCTGTTCCCAGAACTCATGCTGATGGCAATAATCAATTTATAAAACAAAGTGCCTTTGCTCTGTGGTTCAAAAAAACCTTGCTGAAGATAGAGTCATTAAGAGGACAATCCAACCATCAGTCTCTCTCCAGTCGCTTAGAAAGGATTATCTTTCTTTTAGGTGTTCAGGGGGAAGGGAGGGGGTTGCTTGGAGAGAGAATGGCTAATGGATTGTCAGCTGGCTGCCCTCTCTAACTATTGTAAAGGACTATTTTCCTTTAACTTAAAGGGTCCTTCTCATCATGTTGATTTAAAAATCTCTAAAACAGTAAAAAAAAGCATTTTAAACAGGTGCATTTTTCCCCTTCTCCAGGGATCAGCACATTCCTTCTCATTTGTGATGGCCATTCGTGATGAGTTAAATCCGTGTATAAAAAATCTGTGTATAACAAGGTTGGACCTGTATAGGAAACTAGGCTCTCTTGAATCACAACAGCAAAGATAGGACCCTGTTTTCAGTTTTACAAGCTACAGCTAAATTACACAATCAAGGTAATACTTGCAAACTCTCAAGTAGGAATATGGCAAATCTCATGTCACCATCCTCCCCACTCCCAGCTACAATTCTAACTCTGGATCTTGATCCAACATCCTGTCCTACACAGACAAATATGGGCAAACCCTTCAAGGTAGAACAGTTCAAAACCATTAAAACCCTAAGCTGGGGGTGTCACACATAAGGTCCACAGGCTGAATGTGGCCCCAGTTACAATTTACCTGGCCTCCATTATAATTGGGCTCTCCCAGAGTGATAATTTGACTCATATCTTGAAAATATGAGCAAGATTTGCCCATTTTCTCTTCCGTCATTTGTAGCTAATGAGTTTCCATGTGAGAACAAAGTGTTTATTTCTGGCCACCATCTGCTTAATTATGTCACTTCCTTCTTAATGATATCACTTCTGGCCCTCAGCAGGCGCCTTGAAGGCTAACTCTGAATGAAATGAGTTTGACATCCCTGTTCTAGGCTGAAGTAGGTTGCTGTGCCACAGCCCTGAATGTAGTTCTTCTCCATTCTCTTTACACAACATTAAATTCAACTTCTAGAAGTATCCCACCATTGGACACTTACCATTCAAAAATTTTGATTTTGTGGCTTCTGCTCTACACTGAAATCTACATCCAAATTGCTTTATACCCAATTAAAAATGAAATCCAAATATATGCAGAATCCAAATAGCACACACTCTCAGCACCATTTGGTATATACATAAACTTCTCATCCACATGTTTTTGCATTTTCTTCTCTTTTGAAGAAATGATACAATTGATTAGATGTGCAAAAGTGTGTCCTTTAGACTGATTTTTTACTTTATGCAATGCATGATTGGCCCACTTTTTTAAAAAAGCAAACGGTTTTTAAAGGCAGACATTCCATACCATAATATCAAATAGTGACCCTAGCTATGTACACTACAGCAGACAGCTGTGGGTTTGAAAGCTCTTCTAAAGTACTGTTGAGATTGGCTTCTAAATTCTTTATCCAAATCCCTTGACTTCCATTCTAATGTTATCCAGTCTGACTTCTGACAAAGAAAATAGAAATATTTGGTCTAAACATTCATCTTGCATCATAAACACTGAAAGAATATGCAAATAGAACTCTCAGTTAATGCTACCATTTTGCACTGCCAGAAGTCAATTTTAAAATTCCTAGTCATTACCAACCACTTTTTTGGGGAGTCTGTGCCAAAATACATTCAGCCACCTACACTGTGAAAAAAACAGAACATACCTTTTCAGGTTCCTAGGCAGTATCACTACATTTATAGACATTTGGCTGAGGTGCCTGAAAATTTTTCCCTGCCCTAGCACCAAAGGTTCTTTTCTGTCTGGAGACACTTGTTTTCTCATAGCTAAAATCTAAACAGATTTACACAGAAGTAAGAACCACTGAATTCAGTGGAATGTACTCTAAAAGAATATATGCCTTGTTCTGAGCTTTTTATATGAGGAAGATGTTTTCTAAAATAGTTAAAATTGGATCCCTTATGCTGTCTTTTATCAATAGTGACACAATGCATGCAATATTCATGCATTAGAAAGGCTTGTATAATGTAGATTAAGATTAAGAGAATAAGCAATATCTAAAGATTATTAATGACAAATTAGAGAATACAGATTTGCCTACAATACCATTTTGTACAAAGTTATTCAGTGTAATTTTTAACAATGTGACATTTCTGAATGTCAGCACCGCATATTTAAAATGCACTATCAAAAGCAGATGGTGCTCTGGATGCACTATCAAAAGGGAAGGGCATGGCTCAGTGATAGATCATGCTTGGCCACCAATGGTGACCCTAGCCATTGCATTATCGTAAACCTTCTCTGTAATTGTGGACAGGTTAAGCTTCTGTTTGTACAGGTGAAACCATGGGGCATATGTTGCAGTGCTGAAGTCAAAACAATTCTATAGATGTGGAGGCAGACTAGGATTCAACTTTCACTGGGTGCAGTTGATTTGGTGCTGGAAGGCAAACATCAGGAAGAGTTACTTGGCACTAAAGTAAGTAGAACAGTTAGAACAGGAGTGCTCAAAAAAGGCCCATTTCTCCATAGTGCTTTTTCCAAAGGAATGATGATTTGAAATATCAAGCCCCAAAGACTTTTGGAAGAGAAACTTGTTCTCTTTCTACTGTCAACACATTATTGGTCCAAAATATTTTAATTTTTCTCAAAACAGGCAAGCAAATGGGCAATCAATATTAGCCAAGTCACCAATATTAGCCAGGTCATAACTCCTAACCTTGTAAATTGCAGAAATATAATATAAATCAAAGCTTGAAATATTCTAGATTACTTCCATAAATCTAATCTTATTTATAAACAAGAATCCTACTAAGATGACATAATATAGAAAACTCTGGATAGCAAATCTGGAAAATTAATTGGGTCAGACTAAATACTGCTCTCCCCACTTTCAGCTTTAAGGAATTTAACACTTTAATTGGTCTCAGTAGACGCCTTAAAAGCACATTAGTTTGAAAACTATGTTATCTAAAACTTTGAGCTTTGCATCCAAGGTGTGATCAGTTTTCAGAGATGGAGCAGTGCTTAAGTTAATGCAAATTTAGAAGCAGTTCATTATTATACATGGTAAGAACAACTGTTGCATATGATCATCTGTTGTGAATGTATAGTGGAAAACCAACATCTTCAAACATCCAGGGGTGTTTGTCATATGAAGTTGTTCTCAACTTCTTAGCACATATCCAATGGCACTGCCAGATTGCTAGTGATCCTAGAGTAAATGGGCCCTTGATTACTGTCCTGATTGGACCATTTGCAGTGGGCTACTGTCCACTCTCTGATGGCACATGTGGCAATACCACTTTCACCAGTACTGAGAGTTTAGGAGTCTGCAATCCTACAAGAAATCAACCCTGACTGTTCATTGGAAGGACTGATACTGAAGCTGAAGCTTAAATACTTTGGTCATCTCATGAGAAGGGAGGACTCTTTAGAAAAGACCCTGATGCTGGGAAAAACTGAAGGCAAAAGGAGAAGGGAATGACAGAGGATGAGATGGTTAGATAGTGTCGCGGAGGCAATGAAAATGAATTTGGGCAAACTCTGGAAGTTAGTGGAAGACGGGGGGGGCCTGGCGTTCTGTGATCCATGGAAGTTAGTGGTAGACGGGGGGGCCTGGCGTTCTGTGGTCCATGGAGTCACAAAGAGTCGGACATGACTTAACGACTGAACGATAACAACAACAACAAAAGATCAGCTTAGCCCACTGGTGGTCATTGGCCCTAAGTCACCTAACTGGCTGACCCTCAACACCATCCCATCACACATCCACTGTATGGCACTCAGCTTTCATCACTGGTGTGCTACAGATGGTCTGCAGATGTGCCACAGGAGTTTAGGTGAGCATCATATATTAGTCGGGCCATTGGTGATGTGAATCATCAGCCAGCAGTGTGGTGTACCTTGTGAATTGTCAAAAAACTGATGGTGTGCCCTGACAATTTTAGAGCCTTATCGGTGTGCCGTGAGATGTTGAAAATCACTGGCTTAGAGATCTCCTTGCTTACAAGCCAATTTTTTCTTCCTATGCAGCTTATGGCAGATTCTGTTCCCTCTAGGTTGTGCAACTCAAATCCGGAGACAATATTACGATGCAGACCCCTTACAGGGAATATTGGTTGCAGAGGGATTTGAAATGGTAACTCGGTTCAGTGCACTGACATCGCTTTTGTAGACTGATGGAAAATTGTAAAGAGTCCCTCCGTTCATTTTCTCCTTTGTTATGCCCTGTCCGCATTCAAAGTCTAATGTGAAGAGTCTGTAAATTAGTTATCCACAGGGCTGTAACATACATACTGGAAACTAACACATTCTAATGAAAATAAGGAGAAAATACACAACATTAGTGGCATGGAACATTTGTTTGAGCAGCATAGTACTTGGAATATGCTTACTGAGTTGTACTTTAAGGTTGCAGTCCTGTGCTTCCTTATCTGATTGTAAGTTCAACTGAATATAGTGAGGCTTGCTTTTGAGCAAATGTGTTGGATTAGGATATGATGCAGGTGTATGAGGCTGTGCAGTATTTTTCAGGAGACTAATTTGGTGTCATAGATGAGAAGTATTGTTTCTTAGTGAGGTAATTATTCCTGGAGGTTTATTGAATTCAGATGGAATATTTGTATCCTTTTGACGTCACCGTATTACAGAGTGTCTGTTGTTTACTTTCGTTTTCTTTTTCATGAACCAGTGACATACCGTTTTCATCTGCGGCTTGTGCTTGTATTTTTCTTTATCTGTCATATTGTTGTACTGTATATTCAGAGCATGTGGTAGCATTTTACTTTATCTGATTTAAACTGGACAGAATCTAGTTGAATATTTTACTTATTTATGCCAAACCACGAATCAAAGTTTTATCAGTTGAAGGTGAGTTGATACAGGTCCAGTCTACTTTTCCACAAATTTATCCGCAGATTTTCCATCCGTGGATCTGGCTCAACATGGGTCCCCTGGACTTGGCTCAACCTCAACCTTGCAGTGAGAACTGGAGCTCTGCTCCAGTTGCCTCCGGAGGGCTTTCTGAAGCCCACTAGGGCCACGCATGTCAGCCCATGACCTCTGCGGGCCTCAGAATGCCTCCTGGAGGCAAAAAAGTAACTTCTGTATTTTGGCCAAAAACCTGAAGTTATGTTTTTTGACCTCTAGGAGGCATTCTGAAACCTGCAGAGGCCATGGCGGACGCATGTGGCTTTTATGGGCTTCAGAAAGTGCTCCGGTCCCCTTCAAAGGGTTTAAGAGACCGAAAACTGCAGATTTGCCTATCCACAGTTTTTTGTATCTGCGGGGTGGGGTGGGGTGGTGGTGGTCCAAGAACAGATCCCTCGCAGATACTGAGGCTCCGCCTGTGTATTGACTTGTGTAAGAGTGTCTGTCTGTCTGTATGGACATACATACATACATGGGGTCTTATTTTTGTTATCATACCAGGACAGTCCATGATACCTCTGAAAACATATTAAAGGAGGAGAAATATGACTCTGCTATGCCTTATGGACCTATGCACCTGAAACAAAACTATGTTTTCATGGCCTGGTGGAAGGGCAACAGAGGCCAACTATATGTTCCTAGAGAGGGAGTTTCAGAGTCTGGACATAACTGCAGAGAAGGCTCTCCCTGCATCCCTTTAACTGAGAATCTAAAATTGTGAGACACATGGAGGGTCTTAACAAGTGGGCAGATTCATACAGAAGAAGGCAGCTATGCATATCATTTATGACCCGAGTCATTTAGGGCTTTAAAATCAACAACTTTTGATTTGTACCTTGAAACACCTCGGCAACCAATGTAGTATTGCAACAGCAAAATCACATAGGACACAATCCTAACCAACTTTCCAGCACTGACATAGCTGTGCCAGTGGGGCATGCGCTGCATCCTGCATTTGGGGGCAGTCACGGAGGCCCCCTCAAGATAAGGCAATGTTTGTTCCCTTACCTTGGAGTTACATTGCCCTTATTTCCGTGCTGGGAAGTGGGTTAGGATTATGGCCGTAGTACAGTATCTGCATCCATCCCCTGTTAAGAACATAAGAACAACCCCACTGGATCAGGCCATAGGCCCATCTAGTGCAACTTCCTGTATCTCACAGTGGCCCACCAAATGCCCCAGGAAGCACACCAGCTAACAGGAGACCTGCATTCTGGTGCCCTCCCTTGCATCTGGCATTCTGAAATAGCCCATTTCTAAAATCAGGAAGCTGCACATACACATCATGGCTTGTAACCCATAATGGATTTTTCCTCCAGAAACCTGTCCAATCCCCTTTTAAAGGCATCCAGGCCAGATGCTGTCACCACATCCTGTGGCAAGAGGTTCCACAGACCAACCACACGCTGAGTAAAGAAATATTTTCTTTTGTCCTAGCTCTCCCAACACTCAATTTTAGTGGATGTCCTCTGGTTCTGGTGTTATGTGAGAGTGTAAAGAGCATCTCTTTATCCACTCTATCCTTCCCGTGCATAATTTTGTATGTCTTAATCATGTCCCCCCTCAGGTGCCTCTTTTTCTAGGCTGAAGAGGCCCAAATGCCGTAGCCTTTCCTCATAAGGAAGGTGCCCCAGCCCAGTAATCATCTTAGTCGCTCTCTTTTGCACCTTTTCCATTTCCATTAAGTCCTTTTTGAGATGTGGCAACCAGAACTGGACGCAATACTCCAGGTGTGGCTTTACCATCGATTTGTACAATGGCATTACAGTATTAGCTGTTTTGTTCTCAATACCTTTTCTAATGATCCCAAGCATGGAATTGGCCTTCTTCACTGCCGCCGCACATTGGATGGACACTTTCATTGAGCTGTCCACCACCACCCCAAGATCTCTCTCCTGATCTGTCTCAGGCAGCTCAGAACCCATCAGCCTATATGTGAAGTTTTGATTTTTTGCCCCAATGTGCATGACTTTACGCTTACTTACATTGAAACGCATCTGTCATTTTGCTGCCCATTCTGCCAGTTTGGAGAGATCCTTCTGGAGCTCCTCACAATCGCTTCTGGTTTTCACCACTTGGAAAAGTTTGGTGTTGTTTGCAAACTTAGGCACCTCATTGCTCTAGCTTGTCTCCAGTTCATTTATGAATAGGTTGAAAAGCACTGGTCCCAGCATAGATCCATGGGGCACACTGCCTTTCACCTCTCTCCATTGTGAAAATTGTCCATTGTCACCCACTCTCTGTTTCCTGGTCTTTAACCAGTTTCCAATCCATGAGAGGACCTGCCCTCTAATTCCCTGACTGTGGAGTTTTCTCAGCAGCCTTTGGTGAGGAACTGTGTCAAACACCTTCTGAAAGTCCAGGTATATAATATCCATGAGTTCTCCCGCATCCACATGCCTGTGGACCTTTTCAAATAATTCTAAAAGGTTCGTTCAAAAGCCATGCTGATTCTCCCTCAGCAAGGCCTGTTCATCTATGTGTTTTGAGATTCTGTCTTTGATGAGGCATTCCACCAGCTTACCTGGAATATACGAGGTTCGCCCAGAAAGTAATGCACCACATTTTTTTTCTCAGCCTACAGTAATGGTACGAATGCGAAACTTTAGATATACATTATTTGAATTTTCAGGAGTGCGCACACAAATTTTTGGTTTCTTCAGACAGAAAGCGTAGCTGCAGCAGTGTTTCGAAATGGCGTCTGTAAGTGATGTACATTACAAGCAGCGTGTCATCATTGAATTTCTCACTTCGGAGAAAGAAACTGTTGGGAACATTCACAAACGTTTGTGTACAGTTTATGGAGAATCTGCAGTCGACAGAAGTATGGTTAGTCGCTGGGCACAGAGGGTGAGGCCATTAGAAGGTGGTTCGGCAGAGCTCCAAGATTTGCAGCGTTCAGGGTGGCCATCTGACACCTGACAAGACGCAGCTTGCTGATGTGCTCATTCGCGAGGACCGACGCATAACGACTAGGCAGTTGGCGCTGAAGCTGTCAATCAGCAAAGGAAGTGTGGATGCAAACATCCATGCTCTTGATTACTCAAAAGTGTGTGCACGATGGGTTCCGCGCTGTCTTATGGTGGACCACAAATTTCTCAGAAAAAACATTTCTTCTGAGTTGCTGAAACGTTTTGAAGATGAGGGGGAAGCGTTCTTGTCCAGGATTGTGACAGGTGATGAAACCTGGGTTCACCATTTTGAGCCCAAAACAAAACGACAGTTGATGGAATGGCGTCATCCTCAATCTCCACAGAAGAAAAAATTCAAAGCAACTGCTTCTGCCGGTAAGGTCATGATCACTGTGTTTTGGGACTGTGAGGGCGTCATACTCATTGATGTGATGCCAAGAGGCAGCACCATTAATTCTGAAGCTTATGTGAAGACATTAACTAAACTCAAGAAGCGCTTCCAGCGACTTTGGCGCCATAACAACCCAGGTGAATGTTTGATTCAACATGATAACGCTCGGCCTGACACAAGTTTGAGGACTTCGGAACACATCACTAAACAGGGTTGGACTGTGTTACCCCATCCACCCTACAGCTGTGACCTAGCTCCCTCAGACTTCCACTTGTTTGGGCCATTAAAGGATGCCATTCGCGGAAGACATTTTGAGGATGATGAAGAGGTGATTCGCACAGTGCAGAAATGGCTTCGTGACCAGAACAAGGAGTGGTACCGACAGCGCATACATGCCCTTGTGTCTCGCTGGAGGAAGGCCATAGAACTGGACGGAGATTACGTGGAAAAATAGGGAGTGTAGAAGAAACATTCTTTCTTGTGTGTAAGTTTCATTGTGTTCAATAAATAATTGTTGAAGAAAAAAAATGTGGTGCATTACTTTCTGGGCGACCCTCGTATGTTAGGCTGATTGGCCTATAGTTGTCTGGGTCCACTCTCCTTCCCTTTTTAAAGATCGGTGTGACATTTGCTATCCTCCAATCTTCTGGCACCATGGCCGTTTTAAGGGACAAGTTGCATATTTTAGTCAAGAGATCAGCAACTTCATTCTTCAATTCCTTAATAACTCTTGGGTGGATGCCATCAGGGCCCGGTAACTTATTGATCTTTAATTTATCAATGAGGTCTGAAACATCTTCTCTTTTAACCTCTATCTGACTTAATTCCTTGGTCAGGAGGGGCTGTTCAGGCACCGGTATCTGCCTGAGGTCTTCTGCCGTGAAGACAGATACAAAGAACTCATTTAATTTCTCTGCCATCTCTAAGTCTCCTTTCATTTCCCCTTTCCCTCCCTCACCATCCAGAGGGCCAGCCACTTCTCTGGCGGGTTTCCTGCTTCTAACATATTTGAAGCAGCTTTTTATTATTCCCCTTAATGTTGCTGGCCATGTGTTCCTCATAGTCTTTCTTGGTCTCCCATATCACCTTCTTACATTTCTTTTGCCACAGTTATGTTCTTTTTTATTCTCCTCATTAGGGCAAGACTTCCATTTATGGAAGGAATATAATAATAATAATAATAGACAGTATTTATATACCGCCTTTCTTGGTCTTTATTCAAGACTTTATTCAAGGCGGTTTACATAGGCAGGCTTATTAAATCCACGCAGGGATTTTTACAAATTGAAAGAAGGTTCTTTCTTTCAAGAACCACTACATTCAAGATGTTACACTCCGATCTGGTTTAACATTCTGGCCTCCATCCTCCCACGCTCCAAGCAGATGGAACAGCTCAGCTGCAGCTTGTCAGCTGCTTCAAGGTCGCACGGTGCCGGTGGCCTCGAACTGGCGACCTTGTGGATGTTAATCTTTAGGCAAATGAAGGCTCTACCCTCTAGACCAGACCTCCTGCCCTTTGTCCTCCTAAAGCTTCCTTGTCCTTTACAGCCTCTCTAACTTGGCTCGTTTGCCAGGCAGACACCCTCCTGGACTTAGTGGAACCCTTCTTCCTTTGTGGTATGCACTTCTGCCGGGCCTCTATTACTGTTGTTTTAAACAACCTCCATGCACTCTGGAGAGACTGGACTCTTATCTTCCCTTTCAGTCTCCTTCTAACCAGTCTCCTCATTTGAGGGAAGTCTGCTCGTTGGAAGTGAAGAGTTTTTTGTGACAGTTTTGCCTGGTATTTTTCCCCTGACGTGCATGTCGAAACATGCACAGCATGTCGCAGCATGGTCGCTGTTCCCCAATGGCTCAGTAACATTTATATCTCCAACCAAGTCCTGAATACCACACAATATTAAATCCAGAGTCACCTGTCCTCTGGTGGGCTTCATGACTAGCTGTTCTAAGGCACAGTCATTTAGCATGTCAAGAAACCTGGTCTCTTTTTCGTGACCAGAACACAAATTGACCCAGTTGATGTGAAGATAATTGAAGTCCCCCATGATTACAACCCTATCCCTCCTTGACACCTCCCTGATCTGTTTCCTCATTTCAAGGTTCCCTTCCGGTTTCTGGTCTGGAGGACAATCGTACACCCCCAGTATTACATCGCTCCTCAGGCCTGGTAATTTAACCCACAGAGATTCTATGGTGGAGTCGGACCCGTCTTCAAACTCTACTTTGCTAGATTCTATTCCTTCCATAACATAAATGGCCACCCCACCTCCAACACGCCCCTCCCTGTCCCTCCTGTATAGTTTATAGCCCGGGATTGCGGTATCCCACTGATTTTCTGCATTTCACCACGTTTCCGTTATGCCCAATATTTCGAAGTTTTCTCTAGTCACCAAACATTCCAGTTCTCCCATCTTCATTTGGAGACTTCGGGCATTTGCATAAAAGCATTTGTACATGGGCTGTTTATTAGCTCCTTTATCCCTGCAACCTCTCACTGTGCCAAACCATCTATAACATCCCATCATGGTTCCATTCCCGATGTCTTTTTCTACTCTGTCTTTACCTTGCTGTTCTCTAACCTCCCCATACCCATCCCACAGGATGAGGAGTCCTGAACCGGATGCCCCTCAACTCCTATTGGCTTTCCCCCAGGGATCAGTTTAAAAGCTGCTCTGCCACCTTTTTAATGTTATGCGCCAGCAGTCTGGTTCCATTCTGGTTCAAGTGAAGCCTGTCCCTCTTGTACAGGCCCTGCTTGTCCCAAAATGTTCCCCAGTGCCTAATAAATCTAAACCCCTCCTCCCTACACCACCGTCTCATCCACACATTGAGACCCCTGATCTCTGCCTGTCTAGTGGGGCCTGCGCGTTGAACACTTCCATGAATTCAACCTTTGGGGTCCTGGTTTTCAGCTTCCTACCTGATAGCCTAAATTTGGCCTCCAGGACCTCCCTGCTACACTTCCCCATGTCGTTGGTGCCGACATGCACCACAACTGCTGCCTCCTCCCTAGTGCTATCTACCAGCCTGTCTAGACGAGAAGTGATGTCCGCAACCTTCGCACCAGGCAGGCAAGTTGCCATGTGGTCCTCACATCCTTCACAAACAAATCTCTATGTTTCTGATAATCGAATCCCCCACTACAAGAAGCCCCCAACCCCCCTCTTGCCAAGGAGTATCCTGAGTGTGCTTGAATACGGGCCTGTCCCCTGAAGAAGGGGTCTCCGCTAGGAGATTGTTTTCCTCCTCTGCAGGATGATGTCCTCCAGCCCTGAGACTTCCCACCCGGGCAACTGAGGAGCTGCACGCCTAAGGGTGGGATGAAGCCTGATCGTCCCCGGAAGTCTCCCCATTGTCCTTCTCTGTCTGCCTCTGCTTCTCCAGGTCGGCCACCAAGGTCTCAAGGGAGCAGACATGTTTCCTGAGTCCCTGGAGCTCCTTGCACCAAGGACACACCCATGACTTATACCCCAGAGGCATATAATCATACATGTTGCACTCGACACAAAACACTGGATAGCCCCCACCCTTCTACTAGCTGCCTGACTGCATGGTTTTTGTTTTTGTTTTTTTGTTTGTTTAGGGGTACTTAAAAACCTTACACTGGCTTGCTGTCCCTCTTCTCAAGGGAAGTGAAGGGCAGTATCTGGGACCCTGACTTCTTCGCCCTGCTGCTGAACTAGCACAGATGCTAAACTTGCTGTGCCTTACCCTGGCACTTTGTTCCCTAGGCACTTGGTTCTCAGAGGCCACGTGCACGTCGTTAACAGCCAGGCAGCTGTTTTCTAGACCAGCATTTCTCAACCAATTGTATTGACCATTGCTGGTACTTGAGGTGGTGCTTGGTAGTACACATGGGATCCCTGCTGCCTGGTAGCAAGTCCAGCAATGCAACGTGACAAGCAGTGGTAGGAGACTTGGCTTGGTGGGCAGAGTTCCAGTGGGGGCTTTTTATGTGCTTGAAAAAGCTCTCCTATTTGTCCTGAGTCTCTTACAGGTGTTTCTTATAGCACATCTGGCCTCGTAATCTGGAAGTAACTGCAATGACATCATTACTTCCAGAAGCAGATGGACCATGCATAGCGGTACAGCAAGGGACAAATGTTGAGAAACACTGACCAATTGAATTCAGTTCTAGACCAATTGAAGCTTACAAGCCGTCTTCAAAGACAGCTTTGTAGAAATATATTGCAGTATTACAAGTGCAGAGTCATCAAGAATGTCATAGCATGGCTAGATCCAAGCTATTCAGGAGCAGGCATAGTTTGTGTACCAGTCTCAGGTGAGCAGATGCATCCCTGGTCACAGCTGAGATTTGGCATCCAGGATCTAAGTCAGATCCAGGAGCATCCTCAAAGTTCAAGTTTGGGCTTTCAAGGGGAGTACTTTTTCATCCAGCACATCCTAAATCCCTATTCCCAAACTTCTACTATTTAGTAGAATCCAACTATCCAGAAATGTGTCTGGATTAAATTTCAGTTTGCCATTTCCAGGCACCATTTTGTCATCTCGACAGCTTTCTTAGTGTGTGATCAGAAGAGGGGAGAGCCAGCTGGGTTATTCATATATTGATGGTACCCAGCTCCCTCAACAGTGTTGTGGCAGTGTTGAAAGCGTGGAGGACAAAATGGGCCAGTGCATCAATCCAGAGTTCTCCAGCATCTTTTTCCAATATTGCCCCTCCAGAAAAGGCCAGAACCATCATAAAACAGTGCACTACCCTTACAAGACTTCTCAGCAGAATATAATGGACAGCGATGTCAAAGCTGCAGAAAAATCCAGCAGAACCAATGGGGAAGCTCTCCTTCTGTCTCATTCACAGCATAGATCGTACACCAGAGTGGTCAAAGCAATCTTGATAGCAAACTCTGCCTGAAACAGAGTTGAAATGGTTCCAGATAATTCATCTTCCAAAACAAAACAGAATGCAGAGTTGAGAGGCTACCATGCACTTGAGCATCTCAGCTTCAGTACCTATCTTAACTGTTATCTGACAGAGGACAATTAAGTGATCCAAAGATTTCCTTCTCGGCCAGCTTCACCAGGAAAATTATTTTGTTCCTGCATTCTTCATCAGCTGTCTGGTACAGTGATTTTCAACCTTTTTCACCTCATGGCACATTGGGAAGGCACTAAAATGATCAAGGCACACCATCAGATTTTTGACAATTGACAGGGCACACCACATTGCTGGTGGAGAGCTCACATTCCCAATCACACTACTAATAAATAACCCTCTCCCAAATTCCTGGGGCACACCTGGAAATCATCCACGGCACATCAGTGTGCCAGGGCACAGTGGTTGAAAATAGCTGCTCTAGTAGGAGAAAACCAGTACCTTAGGTCATGGGTCTCCAAACCCGGCCCGGGGCCCAGATGAGGCCCGCGGTCAGCCTCTTGTCCCCTGAAAGCCTCTGGCCCACCTGGCCGAACATGACTAGAACTGTGCTCTGGTTGCATCTGGAGGGTGTTCTAAGGGCCAGTTTGAATGAATGAGCCCATTCATTCATTTATTCACTCATCTAAGTTCCATCTCTAATTTATTTATATAAATTTTATATTTAAATTTTTTTCCGGCCCTCAATACTGTGCCAGATATTTGATGCGGCCCTCTGGCCAAAATGTTTGGAGACCCCTGTCTTAGGGGATGCCCTTAAGGGAGCCATCTGTTATCTTACTGTATGGTTAGGGAACCTGCTCAATATTCTGCCTATGGGGATTTTCTCAAGTGAACTTGGAACTCTTTTGTTTATTGTAGGCTCAAGACCCCAAGTTCCTAGCTTTTGTTATTCCATGATCATTTCAACTCTGCTAGATATTCCCAAAGTTTCTCTTGATTCAAAGGCACTCTGCATAATGGTAAGCAATTGCAGCACGGGCATTCTGGTAATTGAAAGAAGCCCCGATAGCCATGATTCTCAAACATCTTTGACTAGTCAAAAAGCTTGCTGACTTTTCTCTCTGCTAGACCTGCTTTTTGCTCAGGAAGCAGGTCAAGTCCTACATCTGAATCTCCACTTGCTTCACCTTTGGCCTTGGCTCCTCCTGCATCCCTGTTAAGAGATGTCTGACTAAACACGACTTTCCATTCACAAGTCTTGGCCTTCAAGTGGAAGAGATCCACATCTGGGGCTTACAAAGGTGTGCTTTGCCAAAATTTGCACTGTCTTTCCTCTCTGAGGGATACTAGCTTCACCTGGTCTTTTCACAGACATCTCAGTATTTGTCTACCTCTAGATCAGGGGTGCCCAAACCCCGGCCCTGGGGCCACTTGCGGCCCTCGAGGCCTCTCAATGCGGCCCTCGGGGAGCCCCCAGTCTCCAATGAGCCTCTGGCACTCCCAAGATTTGTTGGGGCCCATGCTGACCCAATGCTGCTCTCAGTGTGAGGGTGACTGTTTGACCTCTTACGTGAGTTGTGGGATGAGGGCTCCCTCCACTGCTTGTTGTTTCACATCTGTGATGTAGTAGCGGCAGCAAAGGAAAGGCCAGCCTTGCTTTGTGCAAGGCCTTTTGTAGGCCTTGAGTTATTGCAAGACCATTCATTCATTCATATAAGTTCACCTTTAATATATTCATTTATATAAACTTATGTAAATTTATTCAAATTTTAAATTTAAATTAATTCTTTTTTCCCCTGGCCCCGACACAGTGTCAGAGAAACTATGTGGCCCTCCTGCCAAAAACTTTGGACACCCCTGCTCTAGATGGCATTTTCTTCTTTACACAACTTTTAGTCAAAGTCCTTTGAGGCTCTAAAATGTTTCCAAAGGTCTTGAAGCAGAATTTATTTTCAGCTGTGCAAAATGGTGTGCCACTATTTGCAACAGCCATAAAGCATGAGTTCTGTTGGCACAATGTGCCCATAAGATTAGGCTGATAGTATATTAAACTGGTAGGATTTGTGAAACTGATCTAATAAATCTCTCCTTTGGTAGACTCCAGTGCAAATCACTGTGCTTCTAAAAAAGAAAGCACAGGTAGGCTGTCTTTGTGAGGACCCTATTTCATGGTTAACACTAAAAGAATCTTAATTCACTCTATTTCTGGAGTTTTGAAGGATTGTTCGAGGATTCCTTTTCTGTATGTGATCACTTGTGAGCGATTTTAGAGCCCAATCCTAGGCTTGACGCGCCAGCTTACTGCCAGCGTGCACTATCACCAACTTGCCATAAGGCACGTTTGCGAGGCCCAATGCCAGGCCAGCACCCATGCTAGTCCAGCACTGGCCAACGCTGGGCTAGCGCCAGATGGGCACCCAGCGCATGGACTGCTGAGCCACGGAGAGGAAAGCGGGGGTGGGGGAGGAGGTGTTCTGGGGAGGGGGCAGGTGAGTGGAGGGCGGGGGAGGGAGGGGGCAGGGCTGGTGAAGCTCTGCTCCACTGGATCCTGAGCTTTCGTGTGGGGCTCGCTACCCAACCCGAACGCTCTTACCTCGAGTAGGTGAATCAAGTAGCCCCATTGTGGGTCTACTTCCCTTACCTGGAGGAAGGGGACAAAAGTCCTGTTCTCCCAAGGTGCTGCCTGCGGCTGCCCGAGACATACAGGATGTGGCGGCAGCAGTTTTTCAGTGCCACTGAAGCCACGCGCTCTGGGAGCTAAGGATTGAGCTGTTAGTTTGTTGATGGTCTCTAGACCTTCTTATTCCAAATCAGAATGTGAACAAGTATGGTAACTTTTTCTTATATATATGAAACACTCACTAAGTACTTGCCATTATCATATATCCACATAGTAGTGTATATTCAGAATGTACACTGAATAGTGGGAGTAGATAGTTGATGTGACATTTCATAAATTTTGAACCAGCTAGAAGGAATGCCCTTTTGTTTGTTCACAGAGACTACAATGAAAATCTGCTAGACGGGAAAGAATCTACATTGTTAGGAGTTGACCTGGGAATTCAGCTTACTGAAAAAGCAAATATTTTGACCAAGTGAATAATTTTTTCTGTGAAGCAGCCTAAGCTCCTGTATTTGATTAGCTATTTTTATATTGTTTAGGATTATTGTTGAAGACCTTTGTTCATGTGTACAATCATATACGAGGATCGTATTGCTTGATTTTAAGTTTTGAGAATTCCTTCAAGTTGGCAAAAATAATAAAGAGCATTTCAAATCTATATTGAGACACCTAAAATTTCTAGTTGTGAACATTCTGTGCAATAGGCTGGCATTATAGAAGCAATTTAATTGCCTGTATTAAATATGTAAATCCATACCGTGTGAAGATTATTAAATTTTTGTTATGGAAATCTCAGTGTTGAATTTTCTGATAGCTGAGATAGAATTTAGGCAAGAGTCTCACTTGTGTGATCATCTACTACGTCATGTTTCACCATGTGACTAGGATTTTTAGGTGGCTATATCACTTGTACAGCTGAAATCCAAAGTAGCAAGTGGAAAGCACTTATGTTCACAGGCGGATACCTTAATTCTATGTTGAATCCTGCTGGGTCTCCCCATTGGGTCTCCCAATGTTCAGGAGTGGCTTTTCAAAGGGGCTGCAGTATGAAGGTTGTGTTGAAGAGCCCCAGGTATGCGCAGGGTTGCACATTTTGTTGTTTAAACTCTAGCCTAACAGTTCATTCTAAATTCTTGCCTTGGAACTGTTATGTGAAGTGACTGATTTTAAAAATAATTTTTTTGCATATAGTAGACATACTGTAAAAGGGATTAATTTAAATTACAAAACGTACATGTTAATTACAAAAGTTTGTTAGTACTGTGCATTTTTCATAACAGAATATGGTATAAGGAAATATCTGTGTTTGATATGTTCTCAAAATTATCATGTGTGATATAAAATTAAAGTTGATTATGTAACTAATAGAATTTTATTTTAGTTTGTTTATGATTTACAGTTACTACACAGCTGTGTGATGTAACTACATAATGACACTTCTGGCATTGTAGCTACCTTTTCAGCTTTGTTTTCTGTCCTCCACTTTTTTGTTCTTGACTGCAGTGAAATTTTCCTTTACGCATTTTTATTGTCTTATTTAGTTTGCTTTCAAATGGTGTATAATGAAAAATGAGAGGGGCAGAAATGGAGCTAAATTGTTCAGGAACTAGAATACAGAAGCTGCAATTAAAGGAGGAATATATTAGGGCTGTGGTTCTCAAACTTTTAGGGAGATTTACTCCCTAAGTAAGTCTTTGCAGGACAGGGGCGAGGGCAGGGAGGGCGAGTGAGGGGTCATTTTACTTCCTGTGGGCCTGGGCAAGCAGCAGGAGGTGCAGGGTGCTCTGTGCAACCCCTCCACAAGGCTCCTTAAGGCTTAGAATGTTGAGAGACAGTGTGCGCAAACTACCTCCTGGTTGTGACGCAAATCTGGAAGTGGTTTGCTTGCGCTGTTTCTCAACATTCCAAGTACGGCATTTCCTGATCCCAGGGGTAGAACATGTTCGATGTGGAGGGACTGTTATCACAATCAGTATTCAAGTCCCCCTCCCCAGACCCCACTGCTCAGCTAGCAGGCTGAGCATAGGGGCCCTACTGCGTCTTCTTCCCCAGCTCCTTTCCCCCCTTCTCCCACCTGCCTGCCTACTTGTCTGGCTGGCACTTCATAGGCAACAAGCTTCTTTTAGCAGGGGAGGAACTGGGATGAGTCAGAAGGTGAGCCATGGCAGCACTGAAGCAAAGTACAGTGCTGCTAGTTCATTATAGAAAAATGCAGGCTGGGAACCAAGCAGGATGGGTTTGAACCTGGCCAAAGGGCTTGCCGTAACCAGCAAGGCTTTTGAATGGCTGGCCAGAAAACACCTATGGCGGGGACAAAGAAGGGAGGAGGCAGGTCTGGAAACCGCAGTAGCTACTCTACAAAGCTCTTTCCTAACCACCCAGGCCCAGTAGGTGGAGAGCACCTCATCCCACTTTTAATACCTTATATTGCTGCAAACAGGTACACTTGACTGGCAGGCTGTAGCGCATGTGCTGATCAGAAGGAGCGGTATATATATATATATATGTGTGTGTGTGTGTGTGTGTGTGTGTGTGTGTGTATATGTATATATACCCTATATATTACTATATAGGGTAATAGTCGTACTGACAAGTGACACATAGCACCTACTGCAGTGGCTCTCCCATCTGGCTGCACTCTCATATACCCCGTGCTTCACTTCATTGTTGGCCCATACCAGTGTGGCTTGTATTCTGCCCTTCCCATTCTTCTGCAACTGTCTGCTGTACACCATTGCAAAGAAGTGGGATTGAAAACCATCTCCTCCCTGTAGGGCTGTTGTGCCATTGCATGTTATCCAAAGACAGCCAAGCAACAGGTTTCATTGAGCTCTGGTTGCATTTGGTGACATCTGGCTGGCCATGGGGTTTGCAAAGCCACAGGCGCTTGACTGGAACAAGTAGGTTAGCAACCTGACTGAGCAGCAGCTGGGCTTGTATCAATCACTGCAGACAGGCTCTAGGATTTCCTTCCTTGGGATGCACATGGTGCCTTTGGCTGTGGGATAGCTGCCTGTGGAGATCAAGATGGAACAGAGAAACAGGAACTTGACAACAGTATCAGTCACATCTGTGTTCTGGATTAAGGTGCAAGCTCCTTACATTCGCCAAAATGGAGCAGACACTTCCAACTCTTACTGGACAATTCTATGCAGGTCTGTTGAGAAGTAAGCCCCATTGTGTTCCTGTGTGGCGTCCTCATGAGGCAGAATACGTGCAATAAAATTCTGAGAAGACAAGTTTTGACGAAATATTTTGCTGTACTTCCTGTCAGGGACAACAAGTTGTTTGTGCAAAGTGCTCCCTTTGTATACCAAGTGCCCTTTCACAATGATTCCCATCACCAAACTTCCTCTTTGAGAGATCAGAGAGGTATGGCCCTATGCTGTGTACCTTATCTGAGCTGGGTTTGGTGTGCAATGATTGACTGCCAAATGTAGTCTACATCCTATTCTCTGCCTTAAGAAAATGGAGAAAGGGGGAAGGTGAGACTTTTCTGGTGTTTTCCTTTTTACCTAATTGTTCGCTCCTTCCTCTGCCGGTTCTGTTGCTGGCATAGTGTTTTCAGTGTCAGGGACATGCCTGTTTTGTGAAGGGGGTTTTAGGATAAATTATATGTCAGCTCCTCCCCTCTCATGTTGCATTTCAATCTCCTGTTTTGTCATCTCTCCTGGTGGTGCTGTGCTGGTGTTTGTACATAGAGAGATCCACTATATGTGGATTCTTGGTATCGGCGGGAGATCCATTCCCAGACTTCTCTCCAATACAGAATCCTGTGGATAATGAAATCCACAGGTTCTGACCCACAGGGATTCCAACATGACTGGAACTTTGTTTCAGTGGCATCTGGGAGCTCAAGTCCAGCCTTCACCGCGGTCTCAGAACCCACAGTTAGTTAAAACTCGAGGTTCCAAATCCACAGTTAGGAAATTCAGAAAACCCATCAAAATCCAAGATGAAAAAGCAAAGATGTCTGCCAGAAAATGTCCGAAAAATGTTAACAGCAGGTTGACAATCCAGTATTCTCCATGGAATAAAATACTAAAACCAGGGATGGGAACTCAAGTCAGTGACTCGGACTTGAGTTGCGAAAATGCACGTTTGTCACTGACTTGGGAGGTGGGACTGGGCTTTCTTTTCGTATCTCTGATGGGAAGGAAGGAATGGATGAATATTGGACAAAGGATGGGCATTCTGATAGTTTCATTGACTGAGAGAGAGAGCAGGAGGAGAAGCCAATGGGTGGCTCTTGCCTTACAATTGGCTTGAGAAGCCCAGGGAGAAGAAAGAGGCAGTAATGGGGGGAGGGAGTTGATAATGATCACACTTTGCACCATGTGGCTGGTGGGGAAGGGAAAGCCTCATTGAATGACTGGAACTACTTCTGAGTAGGACTGCAAAGGATTAGGTCATCCTGTTAAGCCTTGCAGCTGCTGCTTGAGACCTTGTTCCCTCTTACCGCTTCTCTCCCCACTCTCTCACACTCCCTCCAACCCCCTTTTGCCCTATTTACATATGGGCAGGGACATCAAGCAATGCCCTCAGGGAGGGCACCTCCCCCACGTGGACGCCGCCAGGTCTTCTTGCCCCATGGGGGGGCTCAGCCAGGAGCAGGGTGGTGGGGAGACAGGTGGGGAGGAGGAGCAAGAGGCAGGCCAGGGCGCAGAGCCGCTCAGCTGGTGAGCAAGCCTCCCACAGACAGCAGGGCAGGGTTGGCTCCAGGACCAGGTGCACAGGGTGACTGGGTGAGAGGGGTGGAGTCGGGAACTCCATAAAGGCAGGGGAGGCCATTGATGAGGAGGAAGCTGGGCAAGGCTAACAGCCAGGAGGAAGGCTGCATGCCCATGAGATCCAGGCTACCTTAGAAGCCAAAGAGAGGGACCTGGGTGGATCTGACCCCCCTTTTTGGACCTGAGGCCACTCAGCCTCACTCCAGGGACCTGCCACAGGGTGAGTCTGAACCCCTTTTTGGCCAGAGGACCCTCAACCCCCTTCCTGGGATCTGACAACTCCCTGGGTTTTTTTAAAACAATCCCCTCTGTTGCTACCACACCTGCCTCTGTGTGAGTGAGTGAGAGAGAGAGAGCGAGAGCGAGAGCGCGAGCGCGAGCGCTCCACCTTGCTGCATGTGTTCTGGCTACAGAGGTTTTCCTCCCCCCCCTTCCCCTCTTCAGTCTCTTTGCTGGCTCAGGAGTTCCAGGAATGTTACTGTTCCTTGAAGGGGAACCTCTTCCAGGGCTATTTCCCTGCCTGGGTGAGGCGGAGCCTTTTTGCAGTGTTTTGGGCTGCCTGGAAACTGAGCGAGACACCATTGCAGGGCAAAGGAGGCAAAGGTGTGTGTGACTTTCAGTACCCCCACCCCATTCATGTTGGGACAAATCCGCAGATAAAAAATCAGTGGATAAATAGGCTACACCTGTATCTAAATATTGTACGTGTAACTTTTAAACCAGCCAATGTATTGGTGCACATGAAAGCTGCAAGAGTTATTTTCTCCTCTTCGCCTTCCAAAACTACATAGCTTAGTCCAGTGGTTCTGAGATGTTTAGCACTGGGACCCACTTTTTTAGAATGAGAATCTGTCAGGACCCACTGGATGTGATGTCATGACCAGAAGTGACATCATCAAGCAGGAAAATTTTTGACAATCCTAGGCTGCAATCCTACCCACGCTTACCCAGGAGTAAGTCCCATTTACTATCATTGTTTAAAGTACAGAGCTGTAACATTTCCCCAGATGCAGTCACATACATGGTAGCATCAAGTCTAATGTATTAAAAATAAAATATTGAAATGAGTGGGGACCCACCTGAAATAGGCTAGCGGCCCACCTAGTGGGTCCCGACCCATAGTTTGAGAAACACTGGCTTAGTCTATCACAGGTCTATGAAATACCCTGAAAATTTCGTTCCAAGGTCAGGACAGTGTACGCAACACACAGAGTTTGTTATAGAGTTGTAGGAGACTTGAATTTTAAAATAAATGCTAGTCTAGACAGTTACTGAAATCAAAAGAGAGATGTGCACTGTTCCCCTAGCAAACAGCAACTTTCCCCACTGCTCCCCACAAGCAGTTCCTGAAACCTGGAGGACCCTGGAGGAGCAGCATCTGATATGGTATAGGGGGGTGGAGCCAGAAAGGAAAATTGACCAAATCCCACCTTGGAACTGTCGAGCTTCTGATGCTGCTTTGGTGAGATCACAGTTCTGGAAAGAAAGAAGACCCCATTATTGATGTATGTGTGTCTTTGGATTAGAGGACTTATTATAGCAAACAGTGACTTGTAGCTAATGAAGTTTCATTTGAGAACCATACTGTAGGACTCTGCAAATAATGATATAGTTATAGAAGAATCAACAGCACATAGTGACAGAAAAGATGTGTACAGTGTATATTTTTAAAAGCATGCATATTGATCAGTTAATATATTCAAAGTTTCACATCAAATATGCATTTCCTAGGTACAAATCCTGTTCAGTTAGGTATTCACGTCAACATGGGGAGTTCGACACATTGACCCCTGAGTCTGATCTCTGTATTTTCAGCCGAAGTGAATTGGTTCTCTTCATGTAATGTACATTGAACCTGTTCTTGCTTTCTGCTGAATAACTGAGGTGGGGGTGGGTGATAAACACATGGAGGTCAGCAACTGTGATGGGATATGAGAAGAGGTTTATTACAACTTGGGCAGTTGGATATGTGACTAGTTTTATTATGTTGCTAATTGATCTTATGAAACAGTGCCTTTTTAGAAACAGAAATTTTCCTCCAGAAAAATAAGACAGTGGAACATTCCCACCCACCCTTGATCACTGGTGTATGACACATTTTAAAGACTTTCAGCCCATTTGGCAGCTTGTGTGCATGCAATGTTTGCATACCAGCTGTCTGTGATTTTTGAGGAAGCTGTGCTGGTGTGGAAATGTTACGTCCATATGGGTGAATGCATAGTCGATTATCTTTAGCACATGGAGCATTCATGCAAGTGGGTGCTCTGCCAAGGGCGAATATGCTAATCTGTTTTAGTGTTACGTTGAACAGCTTGTTAATGTTCAAGGCTTAAAGTTTAAACACTATCAACTTTTTTGTGTTTAAACATTCTAGCCTTGCTAGCTGTACATCCTAAAGCAGTAGTTCCCAATCTTCAGGAGCCCATGAACCACTGGGGAAAAATTGGAATCATAATGGACTGCATGCAACCCATCCACCCACCTTCAGCACACAAAAAATACAGTGAAATTTGATGGTTCATGAGGCAGCTCTCGGCAAAACGCTGGAAGTGCCAGCTGCAGCTATGGGCAGGCCGTTCTCTGCTGTCTGGTCCATTCTATGGGAGTCCATGAGGTGTGGAAGACATTGGAAGTGATCAAAGGTGATCATATTTTTTTCTGAGACTTCACAAACCACTTCACAGGATCTCACAGACCACATGTGGGCCACAGGTTGTGAGAACTACTGTCCTAAAGTGTGTCAGTGTAGGTTTTTGAGCACTGTCTGACAAACTCCTTGTCCAAAAAACAGTTTTTACTGTTACAGGATGACATAAGTGACTATGGGCGCAATCCTAACCCCTTATGTCAGTGCTTTCCAGCAGTGGCAGAGAGGTGCCAGTGGGACATGTGCTGCATTCTGCAGTTGGGTGTCATTCACGGAGGCCTCTTCAAAGTAAGGGAATGTTTGTTCCCTTACCTCATAGCTGCATTACCCTTATATCAGTGCTGGAAAGCACTGACATAAGCGGTTAGGATTGCGCCCTAAAAGGTTGCCATAGGTTCCTGAGGGGAAAACCCCATGTTCATGATTATAAGTATTCTCTTAAAATTAATATGAATGAAGCAGATCAATAGTGCTATTCCAAATTGCTGTCACCTTAGCTCTCCATGCACAATTCATAAGAGGCTGAAAAACTTGCATTACAACTGACCATGTGATCTGTATTTATTGTCTATGACTCTGGCAAATGTCTGATTTATTTTGACAATTAAATTGGATGAGTTGTTTAGCTGCCATTTGCCACTGCTTTAGAAGCAAGAAAGAGTGAGAGGAGGTATTTTATCACTTCAGACTGCTTGAGTGTACTTATCTCTATGACCACGGCTGCTTTATTTCTTGTGCCAGATCTAACCAAGCTGCTATTCATACAAGAATGCATTTCCAGAAGGTGACAGAATCAGCTGTACTACTTTTGACAGGATGATCTGTAGTGGTAGTTGAGGCTATTCAAGGACTCTGCCTTTTTATTCTATCCCACTGGGACACTAGTTTTCTACTGGAGCAGAAACATGAGAACTGTCCCATGGCACAGTAATAGGAATTCATGAGTTGTCAGGCAGACCCTGGCAAATGGTAGTTTTGGCCAGGGAATAGGGATAGTTCATAAAGAAATGGAAGAATATTCTGAATTTTCTTACCTACATTCTTCATTAACTTAAACCTAATGAGTTTTAAGATGGTAAGATTTGTAGTAGATCTTTGAAAACTTTTAGGGTAAAGAACTTTCTGCAGTTTGCAATGTATTACTGATCCATTAGTAATAGTGGGGATTTCATGTCAGATATTTAATAGGAATGGTGTCCTGTCTAACAGTGAAACTAGTAAGTTTGTCCATATTCTTCAATGGACAAACTTACCATTTGTCCATTGGTACAAATGGACCAGGGCACTGTATAAGACTATATCTCAGGATTGTTGTCCACATACTGTACTGTGGACTTTTGTTGTTTCCCGCTGGTTAGAAAATCTCTATGATTAAAGGTACTTGACTTGTTCTTGACCCAAGGGTTAGGGCGATCATGCATAGCAACATGATGAATAAGTTATCATTGCTAATGGCTGGAAACTGCAAGTTTAAATAATTTGTTAAAAGAATCCAAGAATCATTTTAATTTTAGCATAGAAGTAGCCTATAAGAATAATCAGTAGTGTTTGTACTTTAATTTTAATATATAATTCATCAGGAGCTCATGAGGAAATCTGGAAATAAGGCAGTTCTCTGCAGCCTCCCTTAGTTGCTAAAAAAGGCTACTGTTACTGTTTTTTTTTTTTCCCCTCTACTAGCATTTTTCTTCTTCTTTTGGGCTAGATCAGGAGCGTCCAAACTTTCTGGCAGGAGGGCCGCATCATCTCTCTAACACTGTGTCGTGGGCTAGAAAAAAGAGAGTTAATTTTCAAATTTGAATAAATTTACATAAATGAATACATTAGAGATAGAACTTATAGAAATGAATGAAGGTCTTGCAATAGCTCATGGCCTATAAAAGTCCTTGCACAAAGCAAGGTTGGCCTTTCCTTTGCTGCCATTGCTACATCACAGACATGAAACAGCAAGCAGTGGAGTGAGCCCTTGTCCCACAGCTCACATGAGTGGTCAAACAGTTGGCCTTCATGCTGAGAGCAGTTGCATTGGGCCAGCACAGGCTCTAGCAAGTCTCTGGAGGGCCAGAGTTTCATTAGAGACTGGGGGCTCCTAGCACGCCGCATTGGGAGTCCTTTGAGGGCTGCAAGTGGCCCCAGGGCCGGAGTTTGGGCACCCCTGGGCTAGATCAGGGGTGCCCAAACCCCAACCCAGTGCATGCCTTGCACCTAAAGGTGCAAGCCTTTAGGACCCCACGGAAGCCTCTCTGAGGCTCCTGATGGGTGGAAACTGTGCTTCCAGTTTCCGGAAGCACAGTTTATAGCGCTGGGGAACCTCACAAAGGTTTCCCCAGTGTGGGAGGGGCCGTGCGAAGCTCCATGAGCCTCTGGTGAGTAGAGGGGCGAATTTCGGCGTGGGGGGCATTGTTCATAGCCCACGGGGGGGCCTCATCGCAGAACTTTGCCCCAGGTGCCGGGCTGTGGAGGCTACGGCTGCAAGTTTTCAGACTAAGAAATGGCTAAGATGCAGCAGTTTAAATATTTTCCCTTTAAATTCTGTCAAAAAATTCAAGGCAGTAGTGAAGGGCTTATTACAATCTGGTGTGTATTTCTCAAATCTGCTTTTAAAAAGTCAATGCAAGTCACTTTTTTTAGTGCTGGCAACTAGTGCAACTTGTATTCTATACATAATTTGAATCTTCTGGGGACAGCCTCTTCCAAAACAAAGACAATCCTAGCAAGATTGCGGAGGCTTGCTGCTGAAGGAAGTATGTATGTATGTTACAGAACAGAAGTAGGTTGGGTGAGTGGGAGGGGCAGAGTTTTCTCTGGGTGCTTAGGAGGGAGATGGTTGTACGACATGCTTGTGTTCTTTGTGCATGAGAGGGAGAAGTTTTTGTGAGCCTATCAAGTACAAGTAACTGTGTGGGTACTGGGGATTAGAGGGAGTGGCACTCCTAAACTCTGCAATACCGATATGCCCTAATCCTTGCTTAGGTGAAAAGTGGGGTGTCTGCTGTTGAACAGACTCATTAACTAATCAGATGGTGTGAGGCAGGAGGCTCAAAAAATAGTTGAGAGGTCAGAAAGTTGAAAAAATTTATCTGAAACCCAAACTAGATGTTGTGCATGTTGAATATGGGCTTTGCCTGTAAAGTGGAATTGGGGAACAGTTTCTTTTTTTTTTTTTTTAATCCTAAAAGGGTATCCTGGGAAATGGAACAAAGCACACGCCTTTGTTTGCTTTACTTCTTGCCCTTGTCTGCTTTAAGCGATTTCCCTCTACTTACATCACTTTAGTCTTGGGGCAGGCTGGAGCAGGGTGGAACTGCTTGAAACCAATTAGGTGTAGTGAGGTGGACAGGGCAATTAGCATTGCTGTACAAGTCAATTGTAGTGTTAAAAGTTGACAGACACTAGGCCATCCCATTTTGTATGTAAATTGAGCAAGCATATTTTGGAATGCATGGATCTGCTGCCTGTACTTGGCAGGTCTGCTGCTCCAAATGCACCCCCACACCAAAAACACAGTGCATGTACCCTGCTGCTGCCACTCTCTTCTCACCCTCCTAGCTCAAGAAAACAGTTGGGGTGGAGGTGGCATGAAGTGAAGCCAAGCCCAGCCACCTTACTTTCTGAACTACCTTTTTGCTCTTCCTGCACATGGTCCTGTTTGTGATAGAGATTGGGCTTGGTCTGAGCCTCACCTTACCTCCCACTCGGACTACGAGATGCCATTGGCAGCATTGGTGGACCTTCCTAATGCCACTCCCTGGGGCAAGGGTCTGCAATGGTGCCACCCCCCTGCATGCAAATCCGTCCCCCGACTAACCTGAGGCTCACAGAGCCTCAAGTTACCCCAGGCTGCATTGGGGAAGCTTCCAGAGGCTTAAACTGTAACTATAAACGCCCTGATCCTCTTTCTGCTTATTCTCAGTGAGCAGGAAGAGTTTCAAACAGCCAATTTAAGTGGCTCGGTTTGTGGCAGGCAGATGTGAGGTGCAAGGTACCCCTACTTAGATCATCGCTCCACAAAACTGCTTAAACTTCCAAAGATAGGAATAGATCCGATAGCATCTACAAGGCTACAAATATGGTCCTTCAGGGAGTACAAACTGTCTGCAAGAGATCAAGCATCTCAGCATAGCTGAACCACCTACTAACAGCAATTTCATCTTGTTAGGATTTAACTTAGTTTATTTGCGATCCTTTGATTCATTACTGATATCAGACACCAGGTTAGCTGAATACTGTTCAGCAAAATGAAGAAAACAAGTCTACAAGGTTCATTGTAAATGAAGATACTGGAACTGAATGTAATTTTTTGTTTGTTTTTGCTTAAATATAAACCAGAAATGCATGGAGCACTTAAGCCTGGATGGCAGGCTTCAGATTCTGTCTCTTTCCACATTTTGTTTTGAAATAATAAAAATAATTTCTCCAAAGTGCTTCTATGGACACAATTATTGCATAAGGAATATTTATATCACATTGCAGTTATGTTTGTCCTAGATTATCATTTCATGTATTTGTGTATGTTGCATACACATTACTTTTGTGTTAATCTCAGCTAATTTATTTCCATGGATCAATTAGGATAATATTAGGTAAACACAGGCCACTACTTTAAGATCAGTTCCAGCTCCAAAGGCTTACCCTTATGTCACTTACCCAGAGGAGTCGTCTGGGACTGTTTTCTCTCACGTGATGCAGCCACAGTCTAGTGGAGGGGGGTACAAAGTTTTTGGCAGGAGGGCCACATCAGCTCTCTGCCATTGTGTCGGGGGCCGGGGGAAAAAAGAATTAATTTGCATTTAAAATTTGAATAAATTTACATAAGTCTACATAAATGAATATATTAAAGATGAACTTATATGAATGAATGAAGGTCTTGCAATAGCTCAAGGCCTATAAAAAGGCTTTGCGCAAAGTAAGGCTGGCCTTTCTTTTGCTGCTGCTACTGCATCTCAGACGTGAAACAGCAAGCAGTGGAGGGAGCCCTCATCCCACAGCTCACGCAAGAGGTCAAACAGTCGCCCTCATACTGAGAGCAGTTGCATCGGGCCAGTGTGGGCTCCAACAAATCTCTGGAGGGCCAGAGGCTCATTGGAGACTGGGAGCTCCCTGAGGGCCGCATTGGGAGGCCTCGAGGGCCGCAAGTGGCCCCAGGGCCGGGGTGTGGGCACCCCTAGTCTAGTGGCTTGATTGCATTGTGGGGGAGGGAAAGGATAGGCTTGAGCTCCTAAGATCACTCCTTTGTCATGAACAGATCACTTCCTACTGGAGTTTAGCTGATCATGGCCTAAAAGGGTCTATGGCTCTTTTTGGACTTGTGCCAGCAATTTCACTGGTGCACATCCAAGTGGACCTAGGAATGCAGATTGAGTTCTGGAGGGGGAATAGGATATTGGCACCACTGAGGCACCACTGCCCCCTTCCCATTAGCAGACGTAGCACCTTATGAATGGGGCAAATGCCCCAGGTGCTGAGCCCCTGTGACGCTAGGACCACATGGGAAGCCTCCCGACACAATTGGAAACTATACTTCCGGTTTCCCAGAAGTATCTCAGAACACTTCTCTGGTTGGTTCTGGAGTTGTGCAGGTCTCCATTGTGATCTGGTTAGAGGGAGGGCAACATTGCGTTGGGAGGGCTCCACTGTGAACCTTTGCCCTGGGCGCAGGCAGGGGGAAGTTCACCACTGCCCCTTCCAGCCCTCATTCTTCCCAGTTCCTCCCCCTCCTTGCCTCCCCCCTCTCCTATACTGACTTGCTGGTGCTAGAGGTCTTGATGGATCTTCTGGCAGGCCCTTACCACTGCTCATCACTTGCAACAGCTACTCTGTTGCTTCTGACCCTGGGTTTTGTTTGCAACCACCATAAAGCACCTTATGCTGCCGGAGCACTTGTTTTGGGCTGTCAATCTTTAGGACTGGGCTGTTAATCTTCTCCTCCCCAGATTGATACCTTCCTGCCTAGCAGTAAAAACTAGGTCAGTGTGTTTTCTACTGTTTACATGGATACAGAAATTAATTGCTATCCATGAAGTCCTACCCAGCTCCTAAGTTGGGACCTCAGCATTGACATTGAAGTCACCAGAACCAACAAGCAAGGCACTTCAGCACCATGCCAGAGATCAACCCAGCAGCACAGGCAGGGTGAATGTTGGGCAACAGAGTGCATGGCACACAACAGAATTGTAATCATGCCTTGACCAATCAACATTAAATGAAGACACTGGGGGACAAGGCACTTTGTAACAATTGCTAGACATTCAAATATTTGCTCTGAATGCAGTCCATGAAGAAATATTTTAAATACATAAATTCAGAGCTTATAAATGTATTGCTTTTGATATAATTGTTCAAAGTGAATTGTGAAATGGACTTGCCTTTGAAGTTTTGAGGCGAAATTCCCAATTGATTTGAAAAAATCTCAAATGCTGCTGATGTTTCTGTATTGCCTTCTCTTCCTGATCCTCTTGCAGATATTAATTTCATAACACTCCTGTGAAGTGAGCATTGTTAGCTAAGGGCTGTAAAGACATTGAAGTCTAATATACTGCGAACCTAAATGAAAAGCCGGCAGCCAACATAAAATAAAACATTTTCTAGAACATAACCGTTCTGGAACCCCATACAGTTAAGTGAAAGCTTTCAATTAAGGTTTCACTTAACCATAGATATGGGCGAACGCCTCCCCTTCACCTTCTGGAGCCAAGGGGAGCTCTACTCCCCTTTCTTCTGGAGGGTCCTCTGGGCCCAACAGTAAAAAAAAAAAAAAAAAAAAAAAGAAATGACTTGGGTTTTTTCCTTATAAGGCATTAAAAACATAATTTCCAATATAATGGAAAAAACTGAAGTTTTGGGGTTTTTTTTGCTGTTGGGCTCATTCTGAGCCTGGCAGAGGCCACGGATAAACGTCCACACCCTCTGCTGGGCTTTGGAGGTGAGGGGAGCTCACTTCCAGAGTTGATGCACCTGTCTGCAGACCTGAACCTCAGATAAGTGAATCCGCAGATCCAGGGGCCCCCCTGTATGTTCTTGATGGCTAATCTGAAGGTTTTTTTTAAAAATTGCAACATATTTTCGGCCCAGTTCTATCCAATTTTCCAGAACCAATGCAACCCTGAGGTATAGGAACAAATGTTCACTTTATCGTGGGGATGCCTCTGAGACTGCTTCCCCCCTCCCATGACAGGATGCAGCACATGACCTGTTGACGCAGCTGCATCGGTATTGGAACTTTGGATAGGATTGGGCCCTTTGTATGGTGAGACAATACAGTGCACTGAAGAAGATGAATGCTTAAATGCTATAATTTTAATAAACTTCTGTGTATTTAATTAGTAGCATCCAGAGTTGCTCACTATGAAGGAAGGGAAATCGTGAATACTACTCACACATCTTTTGGGGCATGGGCTAGGGCAATTATGGGGCACAAGTATGTTCCAGTGAGAGGTAAAAGTCCTATAAGCAGGAATTGGTGGCTTGTGTTGGTGAAAGTAAAGGTGCTGTCTCTTTAAATGCAATGCTCCTTTCGTGAATTCTTGAGATATCCAGTGTTATGGTGATAGAACAGTATTCATTAGGTGTAGACATTTTCCGTGTGCAACTGAAGCTCAAAGAGTATAGTAATTTCACAAAATAGCCAAACATGTAATTATAGCAGTTTTTAAAATCATTACCATAGCAACTTCTTTGCATTCATTACACATTACATACAAAATTATTGATTTAAATGTTTCAGATTTCTTGATTATATAGAAGTAGCAAATATAGTTAGCTGTATTGACTGCCAGCACAAGGAGCACTGAACAGACAAAATAAGAGTTTGTTGCTGCAGGTCTACTTCCAAAAATGCTTCACTGTACATTTTTAAAATTTTTACTAGCATGTCTTCATTACTATTGTAATCTTTGTTTCAACAGGTGGAGAGAATTGTTGACAAAAGGAAGAACAAGAAGGGGAAAACAGAATATTTAGTGCGATGGAAAGGTTATGAAAGTGAAGATGACACCTGGGAGCCTGAACAGCACCTTGTAAATTGTGTGGAATATATACATGAATTCAATAGACATCACAATGAAAAGCAAAAGGAAAGCACATTAAGGACAAACAGGACATCTCCAAATAATGCAAGAAAACAAATTTCTAGATCTACTAATAGTTCTTTTTCAAAGACTTCTCCCAAGTCCTTGGTTATTGGAAAGGACTACGAATCAAAAAATCAGTTGTTTGTTGGCCAGAAGTTTCGGAAAAACCACACTCCTATCTCTGGTAGAAAAAACATGGACCTCTCAAAATCAGGTATCAAAATTCTTGTGCCCAAAAGCCCTATTAAGAGTCGGACAGCAGTCGATGGCTTTCAGAACGAAAGCCCTGATAAACTGGATCATGTAGAACAGGATCAGGAAGATTCTGTAGCACCAGAAGTGGCAGCAGAAAAACCAGTTGGAGCTTTATTAGGACCTGGTGAAGAGCGTGCTAGGATGGGGAGCAGACCAAGAATACATCCCTTAGTGCCACAGTTACCTGTGCCAGTAACAGCTACTATTGCATCTGCATTAACAATAAATGGAAAAGGTAAGTGTCTGTGTAGTTTAGCAACTTATTTTAGCTAATCACATGGAGTAATTGCAGATTTTAGCAGTAAGTTGTTCAGCTGATTCCCTCTATGTGTCTTTGTGTTTTGGAGTATCTGCTATACTATATATTTTCTCAAATTGCTGTTTCTGATTGAGAAGTGCTCAAAACGGCCACGTGTTTGTCAGTTTATAGTTTCTTAGATCTGTTAAAATTCACATTTGCAAAATTAGGTTTTGTATCTGTTCCTTGACCTGTCATTGTTGACAATTATTCAGGTTACATTTTTGCCTTGTGTTGCTTTACTTTTCTTGAAATTTGATCAAATTTGGTTTATATTTCATGAGAGTTAGAAATTAGAATGATATCACAAAAAGGGTGTTGGGAAACTTGTCATATCTTCATTTTTCATTTTCTGAGTTTACATCTGCTGAATTATATCTTGATATGGTCTCTTCAAAATTTAAAATGTTTATGTACCCTTTTAGTTGACCTTATGTTTTGTGACTTTGTTTTTATGCCATATTGAGGCAGTGATAGTTACACTGTTGCATGAAACGATTTATTTTACTATAGATTACTAGTGATGTTTTATTTCCCCCTTGCAGTTTATTTTTCAGTTGTAAGTTGGTAAAGTACTTGGTATATTTTAATATACAGAAACTGTGCAAGTTGAGCCATGAATGGAGACTCTGATCCTGTTGAAAGTTGTGTAGTAGAGGGAAGGGGCTTGTACTACTTCTCTATCATGCTTTTTCAACACAGGCTCCCTGGCAAAGACTGAAGTTTAATGCCTGCTTACATGGCAGGCATTAAACCCTCACTAGTATTTTTTTCCAAGATACTTTACTTATTTAGTTCTTAAGCAACATAAAATACTCATTGTTCTTGAGATTTAGTTTTCAGTCTAAAAACTGTATTTCTAGTGTGTATACTGCAAAGCTGGCAAAGTTAAATTGGACAAAGACATCCTGCTGGCATGTCATGTGGATTGTTCAGACAAAACAGACATCTTTATAGATGAGGCTTGATGCCACAGATAAGAATTCAGCTTCCTTGTCCTAGAAAAGAGCAACTTGTCTAGGTTTTGTTGTTTTAGTAGAAGAATTATCCAGAGTTATGCTCTCTAGCTTAATTCTTCAAGTTTAAACAGAAAATGAAGTTTCAAGGGCAACGATGTCATTAGAATCTTAGTATATCCAAGAGACAAGACAGTTGTTTAGTTCCCTACTGTTTTAATAAAATGGGTGGCAGGCAGCTAAGCGCTTGCTCATGATTTGAGTCATGCTGTAGTCAGCAAGGCAGATTTAAGTCGTGCTGGTAGGTTTCCCCTCCCTACTCCAGTGAAATGTTGGTTTACCTCAGTTACAAGCAAATATGCTAATCCAATATTTCATCCATCCATTCATTCATTCATTCATTCCACCTTTATTGGCATAAACAATCCATCAAGAAAACAAAATTAAAACATTCAAGGTAGCCACCAATCATTGATTAGGCAAAGAAATGCAGAGGAATTTATGCCTTAAATAAATATTTTGCCTTAAATAAATATTTTGCAACATTTGATGAGCGGCACTCATTTCTCCCATCCAACAAGTACCGGACCAAGTTTGTATCTGAACCATGAAAGTTTTCCAGGAATTGATATAGAAATTGATGGCATAAATCAATATAGTAGGTACAATAAAAATGTACATGGGTCAAGGACTCTTTTGAGGTCAGGTCACAAGAACATGACTGGGGACTCTCCAATGGTCTATTAAATCTTGCTCTTAGTACATTTGTAGGTAAGATATTAAACCTACCCAGCGTAAAGGCTCTAAATCTGAGGTGAACACATGAACAATAGATAGCCTGAACCCAAATCAGAGGGCCATGAGGACTAATATATAGAGGTGAACAAGACTTACGGGCTGCAACTTGCAAATCCTGTTTCTCTATATCGAATAGTCGGGTCCGAATAAGATTGTAAGCCGCAGGCATGGGTAGTCCTCCTATCAGATCAGGTGATAAACCTAGGAGCTGGAGTCTTTTGTGAAATAAAGTTAGATCAGGGGAAAAAGAAATTAGCAAGAATATTGGAGAGCATGATGTTCTGATTTGCCTCAAAACCGACCCTTAGCCAAAATGTCAAGAATCTCAGCCAGGCCAGTGTTTCAATTTTATGCAGACCAGCTTCGAGGCACAATGCTGCGTAAGGGACGCAGTGAAGTACCGCAAAGATCTTATAGAGGAATCTGGATTGAACACGTTCTACTAGAGTGGAAATGGCTGAAATCCAGATAGGGGTACCAAATAGCAATCGTGCCAGAACCTTGAACTTAAAGATCTGCACCGCTGCTGGGATATAAGAGTTGCCCCAGGTGTAAAAAAACCACAGAGTAGCCTTTGGTGAGGGACCGTGTCAAACGCCTTCTGAAAGTCCAGATATATAATATCCATGGGTTCTCCCGCATCCACATGCCTGTTGACCTTTTCAAAGAATTCTATAAGGTTCGTGAGGCAAGACTTACCCTTACAGAAGCCATGCTGACTCTCCCTCAGCAAGGCCTGTTCGTCTATGTGTTTTGAGATCCTATCTTTGATGAGGCATTCCACCATCTTACCCGGTATGGATGTTAGGCTGACTGGCCTATAGTTCCCGGGTCCCCCATCTTTCCCTTTTTAAAAATAGGCGTGACATTTGCTATCCTCCAATCTTCTGGCACCATGGCTATTTTGAGGGACAAGTTGCATACCTTAGTCAAGAGATCTGCAACTTCATTCTTCAATTCCTTAATAACTCTTGGGTGAATGCCATCAGGGCCCGGTGACTTATTGATCTTTAATTTATCAATGAGGTCTGAAACATCTTCTCTTTTAACCTCTATCTGACTTAACTCCTCAGTCAGGAGGGGCCGTTAGGGTAGCGGTATCTGCCCGAGGTCTTCTGCCGTGAAGACAGATACAAAGAACTCATTTAATTTCTCTGCCATCTCTAAGTCTCCTTTTATCTCCCCTTTCCCTCCCTCACCATCCAGAGGGCCAACTGCTTCTCTGGTGGGTTTCCTGCTTCTAACATATTTGAAGAAGCTTTTATTATTCCCCTTAATGTTGCTGGCCATGCGTTCCTCATAGTCTCGCTTGGCCTCCCGTATCACCTTCTTACATTTCTTTTGCCACAGTTTATGTTCCTTTTTATTCTCCTCATTAGGGCAAGACTTCCATTTACGGAAGGAAGCTTCTTTGCCCTTCACAGCCTCTCTAACTTGGCTGGTTAGCCATGCGGGCACTCTCCTGGATTTAGTGGAACCCTTCTTTCTTTGCGGTATACACCTCTGCTGGGCCTCTATTACTGTTGTTTTAAGCAGCCTCCATGCACTCTGGAAAGATTGAACTCCTTTTACCCTCCCTTTCAACCTCCTTCTAACCAGCCTCCTCATTTGGGGGAAGTCTGCCCGTCGGAAGTCAAGGGTTTTTGTTAGAGATTTGCCTGGTATTCTTCCCCCAACGTGCATGTCAAAACGGATCGCAGCATGATCACTGTTCCCCAATGGCTCAGTAACGTTTACATCTCTAACCAGGTCCTGCGTACTGCACAATATTAAATCCAGAGTCACCTGTCCTCTGGTGGGCTCCGTGACTAGCTGCTCTAAGCCACAGTCATTTAGCACGTCAAGAAATCCGTTTTCCTTATCGTGACCAGAACACAAATTGACCCAGTCAATATGAGGATAATTGAAGTCCCCCATGATTACAACCCTGATTTCAGCCACTTGGTGAGCCTGTCCAAAAGGTATTTTGCCCAGAGAGGATAGCAAAGAGATGGGGCTATAGCTCCCTGGGTGCTTTCTATCACCTTTTTTATAAATGGGCATAATGTTTGATTGGGTCCATGAGTTGGGCATAATACCAGTATTATTTACAACTGTGAACAGGTCTGCCAATAGTGGTGCCCACCAATCTGGGTCAACCTTGAATATATCAAGAGGAAGGACATCTGGGCTGGCAGCCTTCCCAGATTTCAAAAGAAGAAGAAGTTGCTTTACTTCAGACTCAAATACAGGAGGCTAATTATGTACTTCAGAGAATGAAGCCAGTGGTACAGAAGAAGTGACTTTACAATCATCATAAAAGATTGATTTAATATAATTTTCCTAAATAAATGATGAGATTGGAGAAACTGGGGAAACATAATTATGGAAGAAACCTGAAGTAATATGCCAAAATTGTTTAGAATTCTTAGACAAAATGACTCTATGGAGTAAATTCCACCTTGCAAGAGAGGATTGTTGATGCGCAAATTCATTTTTTTTTTTTTGGAATACTTTATTTATTTATTACAGATACCGGTGGAACTACGCAGGTTACACATGAGGGTATCGGCCATCAATTACAACATACATTGGTCCAAACTAAGTTATTCATTAATACAAAAATTATCCTATTTATTAATCTACCGATTAATAGTTTAACTAAACAATCAATACTTTCTCTAAAATTATCTATCCAATCATAAAAGGACTTCAAACTTTTACTTATACAGTCTTCTTGCCACTAAGCTAATACGTATTTAAAATAAGGTTTTTCTTATCTGATTCTTAGTTTCTAATATCGCATTTAAGAGGAATGTCTCCAATTGAAATGGTAATACAGACTTCAATATCTTATAACATGTTATATATCACTTTCCAAAATTTCTTTACTTTTTCGCCATTCCACCACACATAATAAAAAATTCCCTCAATTCTTTACTGATCCAACATGTTTGATGATCCAGGGTACACTTTTACTATTTCCTCTAGAATAAAATACCATCTGTAGATTATCTTATATAACTTCTCTTTTAAAAAATAACCCTTATTTATCTTAATACCACTTAATTTTCGCAATATTTATATTTCAAATTTTCATTTACATCTATTTTGATTTAATATGGTTAAAAAAATTTCTACTTTTTCAGCCATTTTATCTTTCTGTCTTAGTGCTTGCTTTGCTCTCTGTCTTATCAGTGTTCCTTCTTACTCCTCCCACTGCTTCTTCCACTTCTTCTTTTTCTTCTTAAATCTCTCAAATTTCTTGGCCCCTCTCTGTTTTTCTTTCTTCTTCTTCATTCTTTTGTTTTTGGATTTAATCCATAAATTCTTCCTCTTCTTGAGGCAGCTTGCTCCCTAAACGTTTCCTCTTTTTTCTTCCTTAAGATTCTTAATTGTTATAGTGACAATTGCTTCTTCCGTCTCCTGTCTCATTTCAAAATACTGCACTTCTTTAATTTCACCCAACATTTGATCCATTTTTTTTCTTGTCTATTGTTTGTAATCTGTTCCTGTGTGCTTACAAGGGAGGAGCTTGTTTGCTTCATTTGTTCAAATAATTTTCTGACCTGTTTTTCCATTTCTCTTCTAAAATCCATCAAGAAATCCATTAATAAGGTCTGGCTTTTACTAACATCCTTTACATTTTTAATGCCATTTTTATCAAAATCAAATCCAGCCACTTCTTGTAGGGCTACTTTCCAATTTTTGTATACAAAAAGTATAAGTCAATATTCCACGTCCAGTCAATATCGATGTCAAATCAGTCAAACCATTAAAGAGTCATCCAAATCTTTATCTTGCATCCCTTCTTCCAAAAAGGGTGTATCAATAATCCAGGTCAATAACACAGTCAAATTAGGTTAGTATGCCTTTAAATGAGCAGGGCAGATTTCAAGCCTCTTGCTAGGAAAACGAAAGTAAAGTTTTTTTTTCAGCCGTTGAATATTAATTAGTCATTTCTTTTCCTTGCACACAATTAAACAAAATAATCTTGTGTTTACTCTAGCAGGGGTTTCTTTAGATCCAGATTCACTCACTTCCCCTCTGGGTGGCTACCGGCCAACGTAAATAATCTTAAAGTTATCTTTTCCTCCTTCCAAACTCTTGATTACACTTCTTGTTATTGCCTTTTAATGATCCAAGGTTACTTACAATTTTAAAACTTTTTTCACTATCATATTGTTGTATCTAGGCCGTGGGAGGGTGAGTTCTCTGCTTTCCGAATCTCCAAAGATGGCGACCGGGATACGATGTGATTCAGCACAGAGCAAACAGGGAAAAATCCTTGAAATTGCCTGTTTCAAAAGACTCCCCCGTTCAAGCTCTCAGCTCTTCGTACCATCTTCTTGGCTACGAAGCGTGCCTCAGTTATTGAGGAACATGAAAAACACATGTATTTACCAATCCCCCCAGGAGCCCTCTGAGGTTCACTGCTACTTCGCTGAGTATTGGCTCCGCCCCCCAATGCGCAAATTCAATAGCCTCTCTAAGTTGACTTCTCAGTTCAAAATAGCATGGAGGTAGAACTGAAGGTTCTTTGAAGGTTCTGTAAAGCTTTCTAAGTTCTAATTTGATCCCTAAAAAGGGATCACATGAGACTACATTTGCCCCACTCTTTTTAGGACCCAAGTTCTGAGGCGGGGATTGTTTTAAGGCAGAGATAAATAATTCTAAAAAGGCTTCAAACTTGGCAATAAAATCAGAAGAGGTCTTTGATGTTAAAAAAGTAGATTTGGCAGTAACTGCCAAGTCAGAAAATTGTAAATTTTTTAACATCCTTAAAGATGTTTCATCCCAGAGAATTTTGGGGTGAGATACACTAAAAAGGGAAGGCATATCTTGAGGAGGAGAAGAAAAAGGTCATCGTGAGCAGCAAAACACAGCTAAGTGGGAGGTGATCACTAAGCAAAGGATCTCCCACTGCGAATTCTCTCACAGAAGACAACATGGAGGCAGGAATCAAAATATAATCAATTACACTATTACCATGTCTAGAGATAAAGGTGAAATCTCCTTGATCACCCATATCTAATAAGCTATTGAAGCCATATCAGACTCCAGCACAGGCTGAATTTAGTTAAGTAAATACCAGTCTCATTGATCACTTGGTCCTTTGATTTGCATTCAAACAGACAGTAATAGGAGAGATCTAAATCATCCATGAAGTTCCAAATTTGTGAAAAGATGACATGATGTGGACCGGTTTTCGCATTCAGGTCCCCAAAAATAAGAATTTTGGCTCCCACAAATCTGCGTTCGAGATCTTCCATGATCTGATTGAAATATTTCCATTGGTGCTTCTGAGAGGCTTTGGTTTGTGATGGTGGAATATAAATATTGGCTATCAAAACGTCCCAGGGCAATGATGACAGTTTGACAACCTGTATCTTACAGTAACTATCAGACATAAAAATAAAATCAATTGGGAAATGCGATAAAGACAGGACTGCCAGCCTGCCCAAAGGACAGCCTTTGGTTTGAAACTTAGTTGCTGGTAAGGAAATAACAATATACCCTTCTAGAGTAATAGTAACTTGGACCATCCAAGTTTCTTGGAGACAAATTATATCATATTTTTAATGAAAAGGTATAAAATCCGGGGCCTTGAGCTTAGAAGCCCAGCCCGCCACATTCCAAGAAAGAAATCTAGCCAAATTGGTATCGGTTGGAGTAGGCGGTTCTGTCAGTCAGTCCCTGTAATCTAAAGGGTCGGGACCAATTGTTAGGGGCATCTCGAGAACATCAGATTGCGAGGGAATTGAATGTCTGGGAGTCTGTGGGGAAGTTGGAGGTAACCAGGACAGAAAGCCAGGGACTTGCTGATGGTATGCAATAGTATGGGTAACAGGACAAATGGAATCATTTAGGCCAGGATCTGGGAGAAGGGTTTCTGTTTCTAGATGCAGAGAATTCTGATAAACATCATGAAGTGGGTGGGAATACTCAGAAAGATCTGCTTTAAGATCAGCTAGGCCAGTGATGGCTAACCTATGGCACGCGTGCCACAGAGGGCACGCAGAATGTTGTTGGTGGGCACTCAAGCCATCACCCCAGCTGCCAGGCGAAAGCCTCTGCAAACTGCCCCTGGAAGGCGCCAGCAGCCGGGGAAAAGGAACGGACAGCAGGGGGAAGAGCCAGACCCCCGGGGAGGAGCAAGGCTGAGAGGCTCTGTGAGGGGACATTTCTCACGTCACCCCCAGCAGCCCAACGGGAGCGCTTCCTCCCTCCCCTGTCTGGGGTAAAGCGGGAGGCTCGCACGCAGCGTAAAAGTGCGGTGTGTCGGGCGGGCTCAGCAAAGCTGCTGCTGTTGTGGAATTTGAGGCGCCAGCCCTGTATGAAGTAGGTCTCATTAAAGTCATTGGGGCTTGCTCCAAAGAATGCGTGGCTGGGATTGCAGCCTCAGAGCTCAAGCCTACTGTCTACTCAGTAGGATTGCATGTCTACTCAGAAGTAAGTTCACTGTAGTCAGTGGGACTTACTCCCAGGAAAGTGAGGGTAGGATTGCAGCCCTAGTCAAAATGGGGGGGGGGGTGCTCCTAGTTTAAGAGCCCAATCCTATGCATGTCTACAAAGCAGTCAGTCCCATTAGAGTCAATAGGACTTGCTCCCAGGAAAGCATGGCTGGGATTGCAGCCTCAGAGCCCAAGCCCATGCATGTCTACTCAGAAGGAAGTCCCATTAGAGTCATTGGAACTTGCTCCCAGGAAAGCATAGCTGGGATTGCAGCCTCAGAGCCCAAGCCCATGCATGTCTACTCAGAAGGAAGTCCCATTAGAGTCATTGGGACTTGCTCCCAGGAAAGTGCAGCTTGGATTGCAGCCTGAGAGCCCACTTCTATGCATGTCTACTCAGGAGTCAGTCTCATTAAAGTCGTTGGGGCTTGCTCCCAGGAAATTGTGGCTAGGATTGCAGCCTGAGAGCCCACTCCTATGCATGACTACTCAGAAGTAAGTCCATTGTAGTCAGTGGGGCTTACTCTCAGGAAAGCATGGCTAGGATTGCAGCCTGAGAGCCCACTCCTATGCATGTCTACTCAGAAGTAAGTCCATTGTAGTCAGTGGGGCTTACTCCCAGGAAAGTGAGGGTAGGATTGCAGCCCTAGTCAGAAGAGGGGGGGAGTTTGCTCCTAGTTTAAGAGCCCAATCCTTTGAATGTCTACTCAGGAGTCAGTTCCATTATAGTCAATGGGGCTTGCTCCCAGGAAAGCGTGGCTAGGATTGCTGCCTGAGAGCCCACTCCTATGCATGTTTACTCAGAAGTAAGTCCATTGTAGTCCATGGGGCTTACTCCCAGGAAAGTGAGGGTAGGATTGCAGCCTGAGAGCATGGCGCGGACATTCCCTTGGCAGGGTTGGAGAGGAGCTAGGTTGGAGGGGAGCATAGCTCACAGCGTGGCATAGCTGGAGGGGATCCGAGCTGGAGGGGAGCAGAGCGCTCCGGCCACACCATGGGCTTTGCACATGCTGCTAGCCCTGCCTTGTTGCCCACTGGAGGCTTATCTGTAAGAACCTCACACAAAACTAATTTTTATATGATCTTAAAGGTAAACCACAGAATTGCTTCACCAATTCTATTGGAAAAGAAGTGCATGCAGAATTTCACATAGCTGTGAGGTTCATGAAATACAGCATGATGCAGCCATCCAACTAGGATACTGCTGGCTTAATTAAAAAATAAATGCAATCTTGCACAGTATTACTATTACTGACAGCATTTATATGCTCCCTGTCCCTAAGGGGCTCACAATGTAAAAAGAAACAAAAGCACACCAGCAGACAGCCAACAGAAAAGACACTGCTGGGGTGTGGAGGACCAGTTACTCTCCCCCTGCTCAATAAAAAAGGAACAACCACTTACCCAGCATGTAATTGCCCAGCGTGTACACAGTGAGCACAATTACCCAGCATGTAATTAACCTGTGGAACTCCTTGCCACAGGATGTGGTGATGACATCTAGCCTAGATGCCTTTAAGAGGGGATTGGACAAATTTCTGGAGGAAAAGTCCATCATGGGTTACTAGCCCTGATGGGTATGTGCTACTTCCTTATTATAGATGTGGGCCACTGTGAGATACAGGAGGTGGACTAGATGGGCCATTGACCTGATCCAGCGGGCTCTTCTTATGTTCCTGTGTTCCAGCCGCTCATACAGCCACCCAGCCAGCACTCTACACTGCACAGCACAGGCTGAGGGAAGCAGCATAAAGATGTTAATGTATGAGTTATTTTTTCTAAAGGAAAACCTCAGTATTCAGGTTAAATTGCCTATCGGCACTTTGTGTTAAGTAAGTGGGTTTTGGCTTGCAGTTTGGGCACTCGGTCTCTAAAAGGTTCGCCATCACTGAGCTAGGCAATCAATTATTTTTTTCCTTCCTTCCTGAGGCAAGTCCTTTATAGTTTGTACAACCTTTTGATCAATCACAAGTCCGTCCAATTCCAGTTGATCCAATAACGCACTAATGTGTGATGCAACATTATTACATGTCTCTACAGTAGTTGCCGTAGGATCTCCTTCTAACATAGCAACAGATGTAGGGTGGGGAAGATGATGTAGGTCAGGAGCTTCCTTCACATTGTGCCTGTTTGATTGAGATGGATTCATAAGGACTGGAGAATCCTTCATGGACGGTTGGGCTTCAGGTAGAGGCTCCTGAGAACAAGCGGTTTCTTTGAACTGTCCTTCTTCCAACCTCCTCTCTTCAGAATTCTTGAGTAATTCTTCTCTTACCTTCTCCAACACATTGATGACCCTCTACTGTTCGAGGTAAGGAAGTTGTTTTGTAGCTAACACTGCTCCATTGATGATGTCCTCCTCTTCAGGGTCAAGATTTAGCAAAAAGGCTTCAATAGTGCCCTTGGAAGCTGGTCCCTCGGTTGGAGGCATTCCCTCACTACTATTTTGTCTAATCAAGGATGGAGTGCAGGGAAGTGGCATAACTGCCTTTTCGAGATGGATTCCATGAGCTACATCTACCACAGTCTCCTCTAGCTCTACCATCTCTACAGAAGGAACTCTTATCAGCAGATCGTTAGCAGGAGGCATTCTCACACTGGTTTTGTGTCTTTTGTTCTCTTGTTTACTGGAGGGCCAGGTGAGGGATGGAGGCACAACTGCCTTTTCAGGTAGGGTAGCGTGGGCTGCAGCGGCCGATGTCTCCTCTGCCTCTGTCATCTCCACTGACGAAGCCCTTTTCAAAGATTCAGCACCAGTCTTAAGTTTAGTAAGGGATCTCTCTAGATGGTGAGTTATTTCCTCCAGCTCGTCAGTGGCTGCTTTAATTGAGCTCTCAGAGATAGATTGTGTCAGCTGCTCTTCCTGTGAATTAGTATTACATTTCTCCAAAAGTTTTATCAGTTGCCTGAGTCCTTGGTTGGATGCTAGCATGTACTAGCCTTGGCATCCTTACTGTAACAGGTGGGGATGTTAATTTCCCATTTCCAGATAAAGGTGGTGCCTGGCCTGTGTCCATAAAAACTCTCTTAGCCACGATTTCAAATGTGCTTAAAAAGTTCCTCATTCTAATGAGCATCAAGGGAATAGCTGGAGTTGTAAATTCCATCAACAACCTAGTTTTAGAGGGAGGTCCTGATAGTTTTTCAATAGATTCCAAATCAATTTGATTAAATTCCAGCCTCAGCAGCCTGGCTAAGGAGTCCCAAACTTGTTGTCTGGTGGAACATCGATTAGAATTCCAGAAATTGCGCCGTATCTCCAAGATTACTTGCTTAGTTAATAGGCAGCGAGTAGTTATTGTTTCCCCTCCCCCATGTTCCAAGGCAGTAAACTTAGCGGATCAATGCTTGAGTCTAGGCGATTCCCTCCCTTTTCTCCTACACAGCTGGTCTTGCAATTGCTGTAACTTCGCAAGGCACTTGTTAAAGCCTTCCTGCGGGGCGTGAACTTGTGTTGTCACATATTTGATTTCCCTGAGAACAGCTAGAAGTGTCCTTCCAGTCAAAGTACAATGCTGCCCCATCAAAGACAATGATGGGGCAGCAAATACGAGTTGTCATCAAACAACAACAAACCTTCCTTCCCTTCACAGGGCTTGGGAAGTTCATCTTTAGCAGTTGTTTTCCTCTTTTGGACAGAGGAAAAAGGTGAGATAGCTGTACTCTGTCCCTTATCCCGGCACTGGCGATTTGGGGAGGAGAAGGAAGAGTTTTCCTGTAAGACAGCATTATCCTCATCAACAGCTATAAGCGGCTCTGATTCCAGCACAGTAAAAATATTTGAAGAGGCAAAATTAGTAATTTCAGTTGTTGACTCATGCCAAGAAACAAAGTCATCCAGTCGAAGCTGTTTAGATGCTTTATTTGGAGAGTCCTGACCAGGTGAAGCTCTAGTTCTCTTCTTCTTCCCCATTATGTTCTGCCTGAGGTTGCAGAGTAATCCGATGCAATCCTCAGTCTGTAGAACTTGAAGGTCAATAAAAATAGTAGAACCTTAATAAGGAATCCTTGTCAAAAAAGGATGTAAAAATTGTGGAGACCCACATCCTAACAATTGTAAACTGGGGGAGAATTAAGACACTTTTGTTTTGTGGAAATGTTAGCTGGCAGCCATCTTCCTCCAGAGCCTTGGATGCGAAGTCATGAGGAGAACTCAGGAGACAACTGCTGACCGTCTTGGGAGCCTTGTCTGAGACTGGGAACAGTGGCACAAGCCCCTGGGCTAAGAGCTACGGGCAAAGAGCCCTTCAACTCGCACCAAGGCTGGCGCCTCTGGCAAGCCCTGCAGTGAAATAGTATACCTGCCAACGAGGAGGAGGAGAGCAATCAGTCAATCAGTCCCCCAGTAGGTCAGCAGGCTTGCAGGCTCCACCCCCAGCAGGCCCGTCCCTCAGCTGAGCCTAATGGGCCCTTCCAGACACTGACTCTCGAGAGCTAATCCAATAGTTATGTGTCTGGTCTTTTATATGTGTCCAGATAAAAATGAAAATGTTCCACATGAGTATTTTCTAGAATGTATGTGAAAGGAAGTTGAACTTTATGCCCATACTTACTGAGTTGTGGTAGACCTAATAATTCTGGAATCCAGTGCTAACTGTTATTCTGTAAATACACTGTTGCCTTTCTTTGCATGCAACAATCTCCATTGACTCTTCCATTGACTTTCTGATTTAGTGGTTCATTTGCACAATCACAGCCCAATCCTATGCATGTCTATTCAGAAGTAAGTCCCATTAGAGTCAGTGGGGCTTATTCCCAGGAAAGCTTGAATAGGATTGGCCTATTAGTTATTTAGGAGTTAGAGTGCTTAAAACACTTTGCATATATTATGTAAGTTGTAAGCCTACCTTACAATGCAGCACCATGGGATTATCCTACATTAGAGATGGGTGACAGAGGCTGAGGTGGACTCTTGTTCAGTATTGTGCTAAACCAAAATTTATACTAGCTATGGACAAACCATATGTTTGTTATGAACCAAACTGTAGTTTGAACTTGCAAAATTATAGGAAAGCCATGGTTTAGAGTTGCTTATCTGTTTTTACTTTTCTTAAAGGCTGGCTTAGCACTCCAGTCTCTGCAGAGAGGCAGTAGTCTCTGGAAGCAGAACAATAATCATAGTTATGATTTGTCAATTCGGACATCACACTGAACCCTAGGTAGGTCATGGTTTGGGGTGATGTCTAAATTAAGTCATAATGTCTTACCCAAGGCCATCTAGTGAATTCATGCCTGGGGCAAGGTTTAAACCAGAGATTTCCTGGCTCTTTGCTCACATTCTCAGCCGCTATACTATAGCATCTCTCAAACATGAAGCTAAATTCAGTTTATTTTCAGCCCTGCCTTTCTGTAGAGAAGCACATTTTGCTGATTTACTATAACAAACCAATAAAACCTTACAACAAATTAGACATGTATTCAGAGATATTGTTTGTTCATTTGCAAGATTTCATGTTGCTTTCCTTATCCACCTGTATACATTCTGACAGAAGATGCTTTTCATGTTCTACTAGTATTTACTATCAATTTTTTTAGAATGTTCACACCACCTGCAGTCTATTCTCTAAAGCTAATTTTGTGCCTAATTTTTTTTTAGTTTTTGTTTAATGACATTCTTGTAATCCTTTCTAGTTCTCTAGGATTATCTCAAATATTTGTGAAATATTTTTATAAAATTTTCTTTCCATTTTTCTGCTACCTAAACCATAGCTGGCCAGGTCTTTTACTTTAGTATTCGTTCCAATAGAAAGAAGAGGTGGGGGAGTTTTTAAAAGTGTTGCTTGTTCTTTTGGGTTCCACTTTCCAAAAAGGTCATCTTCTGCAGGCTAAAATAGCAGCAAGTGTTATATAAATGCTTCATGATGTCATAATCTTTCCCTGAAGGAGTAGGAGATCCCCTTATTCAGGATGTTTAGTACAGTAGTTTTATAGCTTCTGCTTGTAACTTCCCTTATTAAGGGACAGTAAATGCAATGTGAATCATATGATTTTAAAAATCCCTATACTGTACTGTGTTTTGGTATGATGCACGTAATTACTTTCAGCCTGGTACAGTTCAGTGCAGATAATATCATACTACTTGAGTTACATAGCATGGATCCCTCAAAGAAATATGCATTTCCCTCTCTTCTCAAACCCCCCCCCCCCCGCCGCACCATTCTGTATTCATCGTGAACAATTCTTTCTCTCTATTGTCCATTATGTTACTTCAGCTTCACAGTTCTGTTGCTTTCTAGTCTGTTCAGCTTTTGTTTCCCAATCACGGATACAAGTTTCAGAAGGTTAGGAATTGGTTGCCTCTAATGCTGCTACCTGTAAATGACCCCATGTGTTGGCTTAATTGCATTATTAAGGATAAGTACAAAGAAATTATATAGTAAGAGATCTAAAATGAAATTATAGCATTTAATTAGGGTGAACGGAAAAAAGAAATGGGTAGATACATTTGCTGTAAGTAAATGGCATTCTACTATAAATCTGCATGTTGAAATTAGTGCAAGCTGTGTAAAGTCAAGTGCTTTCTCTAAACCCAAAAGTGGCTGACTATTTCCAGCATTTGCCCTCTTATACTGTCTTAAAATATAGCAGCAGTAGCAGACCAATTTTCTCCCTAGTCTTCTGCCATTGTAAAAGCTCTGTAGCAGAAAAGGCAGTAGAGCAGAAAGTGAAGGTATCATCTAAATGGGACAATTCAGTTTTAATATCTATCTTAATCTATCTGCCACTGCACTTGTTGATATAATTATCATGTTTCCTTTTACTCCCATTTAGTTCCATACACCAAGTAAATTTTAGGTTTAGCTGGGGTAAGGAGGCTTATGGCTTCTTAATTTCCAGACTGAAAACAATCTGTTACTCTAAATTAGTACATGGTGTTGCTGGCTTTCATCTGAGGATTGATGAGGTTTTGTGCAGAGCACATCAGTTGCCCAGAGCACAAGGATACAGCTAAATCCTTAAGGTAAATATTTTATGTAACTTCAAAATTGCTCACCGTGTGGAAGCTGGAAAGAGACTTTATCTAGCTATAGACACCTGTTTTCTAAGAGGATGAGGGGAATAAAAGTGTGTGTTTAAATAAGCAGAAAACTGGGTTCCTGGCCCTATAATTTACTTTTTTAAAGTCTAACATAGGTTTCTGTGGTTATGGAGTAAAAAATCCTTTTCACGAATTTAACACCACATTCAACTAGTTTTACCACATTCAACTAGTTCAGCTCTCCCTTTCATCCTTGACTATGAAGGGCATTATCAAAGGACTGAGATGACACCTGACATAATGAAAACACTAGGAGGAAAGATGTAAATGCTCCTCTAAAATACAGATAGTGAAGACTAAAACAAATTATTCCAGCCAAAAGTTACTGAGACCCTAAACCTGGGAAATTTAGGTTAAAATCTGACTTCCACAAAATCCATCTGAATGCAGAGAGAAAAAAGAGGATATATATACTTTTTAAAAGTCCATTGTGGTAGACAATTGTCTGTAGGTCTATTTGACAATATTTTTTTCTCAAATTATAACCAAGGCAGATTAGGAATGGGCTTTGTCTCTCCATGGGGAAAATGAACAACTGAACTGGGGTGATTTTGTTTGAATGCGAGATGTTACCAATTCTGCAAAAATGAATTGTGTGAGTATGTGCATGCTTGCATTTACTCTTTGCATGTACTCTTTGTATGTACAAAGAACTAGACAAGAGAAAGAAATAAAACTCTTCAGTAACATTAAAGAACATAAGGTTGCAGGCCCTAATGAGATATTAACTAGAATGAAAGAAGTGAAAAGGAAACTTGATCTTTTAGATACCTTTCGTGAATTAATTTAGACAAGTTGGACTTAAACAATTTATTTAATTAAAACTTAATTACTAATAATGATCTAAGGAAATTGTGCAGAGTTTGTTACCTGTTATAAACATGTGTAATAGGTAACTACAATAGGTCTATTCTGGGATTTCAGAATAGTCAGAATATAACTAACCTGCAAAGTGTTGGTGTTCCAAGACTCCCTGAATGTCTTGAGTGAAGCCATTCTGAATAGTCCCATAGCAAACAAGGGCTTGTACATTGAAATCTAAGTCACAAATGAATAAAGTGCAGAACCTGGATAGTCTTCTGGGAGAATACTTAAAAGGCTTGGATTTTAATATCACTTTATAAAAGATTTTTCTGTTTACGAAAGGACTGCTCTGCTCATGGAAGGAGACAATATGTGAGAGCAACTCTCCATTGAGAATGGAAGGAGTTCTGGTCATCAAACAGAAAGTTAGAATTAAACTCTAAAGCCTTTTCTCCCCTCATGTTTGATAGCCCTTTCAGAAAAATTTATAATGGCTCTTGAGAGGAGAATGGAAAATTAAACAGCAGGATAGAGGCAAACATAATGTGCAGTCTCACATAGGGCAATGTCACTTTTAAATATTGATTAAAATATATTGAATAGCCACTTTGAGCATTCTTCATTAATATTATAGATGTAACTAATAAATGACCCATACAGATCTTTTTTCCCTTCATTTGACTTAAAGCTTTCTCTGATTGGGTGGAGAGAATATTTAAAGGCCACCGCAGTTCTTAGTATGGTGAATAATTTTATGGAGTAGATTGTTAATTTGAGACAAATGTTGCCAAACGTTGCTTTGAACGCAGCATGTTTGTCTATTGCCTTTTGTTTTATTTGCTATTTTCATGAATGCTGTTGTTTGAAAGCACTTTGAAGCACACTTCCTATGTGCACTTTGGAGGAAATTCTATTTAACTCAACAGGATTACTGATTGGATAAAGAAGTTGTGAGGGGTGGTATAGGAAGACAGGAAGCTTAAAATTTGAAGTGAAATCTGTGAGCACTTACTGTACTTGAAGCAGCTCCAAACAAACTCAGTAGGGCTTGCGCAACAGCAGCTGGATCATATGCGTTGTGACAGGGAAAAGGATATGTGGGAGGGATGGGAAGCACAAAATTGAGAGAGAGTAGGAAAAAAAAGACGCTGGTGTGACAGCAATGGGAACGATTAAGAGGAGATAGAGGACTTTGAAAAAATGTTTGGAAATAAGAGAAACTGAAAGTTTAATGCTGCAGTCCTCTGTGACTTATTTGGGAGTACTGTACACTCTGCTGACTAAAGATATTTACTTCCAAGTGAACATGCAGCTACATGAATGAGAGAGATGGAAAAACAGGTATGAATGCTAATGGAAAAACTACAGGACAAGAGTAGTAGGAAAAGAGGTGTTTACTGGCATTTTGTTCCTCTCCAGTAATGGGAGAGGCAACTGTGCTGGGCTGTTGGCAGGCAACAGCACAGGAGAGAGACACCTTTTTCTCCTGTGGCTCTCTCTCTCCTTTACTTTTCCATAGGTGCTCCTTCCCGCCTCAGTTTTCAGCTCTAGCTTTGTAAGAAACCTGGTTCAGGATAGCAGGGCTGTAAAGTCCTTTATTGGCATATATAGCAGACACAACAACAACAAATACAGGTCTATGATAAATAGTACAAAGTGATACATGATATCAAATATATCTAGTGTATTTGCCCAATATAAGCCATATGCTGACAGTTATTATTTCTTAACTCTACTTGCCACCATCTGCTGCAAATAAATCACCACCAACTCAGTTGTACCCCTGGAAAAGTCATTCAACAGATACTGTATTTTAACAGCATCAGGATATTCCTTCTTATCTGCTAAAATCAGATTCAAGTATTTGGCTCTGGTTTTGTCATGTATGGGGCATTGAAGGAGCCTATGCTGAATGGTTTCAATGCAGCCCTGATTACAGTGGCATCATCAAATAAGTCCAAACAGGATTTATCTACCAAACAGGACTTCCGATGGTAAAAAATTAAATCTAGTGAGTGAGAAAACAGGATATTTCTCAGAGCTAATTAAGAAAGAAAAATATGTAGCCATCTACCCACGTTTCTCCACCACCATCAAGTCTAAGGGGAGCAGGCCATATTTGCCATAGAATACAGGTTTTGATGTTCCTCTGTGCAAAAATCTTTGCTTGATTTGCCAATATACTTCCGATTGGGGGAGTACACACAGGGAATCCAGACCTAGACCCATGACTCTAATCTTTCGTTCCACAATAGTTAGCTGAAGCACCGCTTTCTATGAACATTTGATGGAGAAGCCTCAGTAGAAATGTTTGCCCTGATTATAATAAAAATGTGTAATAGAATGAGTAGTGAAATTGGCTAAGTTAAATTGCTCTTTCACATTGAGTAGTCCATGTCATGTTATATTGGAAGTGAACATCCAGATACTTAAAGCTCTTGACTTGTTCTAATTTTTACTCCTTTTTATTCAATTCTGGGGTTTCCAAGTTTTAGAAAAAGACTAAAATTTTTCATAATTCAATTCCAGTTATTAGCCAAATATTCAAGGGTTCTATTCAATGCTTGTCTCAACCCAATATGGGAGAGCAAGAAATCAGTACCGCATCTTCAGCGTACAAGAGTATTTATATGTAGGAAACCCAACTTACAATAGTGTCCCTCAACATGACTTTAAAAAGGAGCAAGATCATTTAAGAAAAAAGTAAACAGAGGGGGCCAAGTTTGACTCCTTTATCAGTTGGTATTTTGAGTGTCATTTCACCAGTTGACATGCATCTAATTTGGCAATTTGCCCCAGTGTATAAGTTCCTTATAAGGCAGGGGTGCCCAAACCACTTGCAGTCCTTGGGGACTCCCAATCTGGCCCGCAGGGAGCCCCAAGTCATCAGTGAGTCTCTGGCCCTCTGGAGACTTGCTGGAGCCCATGCTGGCCTGCAGCTTCTCTCAGTGTGAGGGTGACCGTTTGCCCTCTCACTTGAGCTGTAGGATGAGGGCTTTCTCCACTGCTCACTGTTTCATGTCTGTGATGCAGCAGCGGCACCAAAGGAAAGGCCAGCCTTGCTTTGTGCAAGGCCTTTTATAGACCTTGAGCTATTGCAAGACCTTCATTCCTTTAGATATTCCATCTCTAATATATTCATTTATGTAAATTTATGTAAATTTTAGATGTAAATTAATTTCCCCCCCCCGGCCCCTGACACAGTGTCAGAGTGATGATTTGGCCCTCCTGCCAAAATGTTTGGACACCCCTGTTATAAGGCATAACAGCCTTCTAATTAATTTATTGCAAAGTAACTTACTGTCAATGGAGTCAAACACCCCACTGTGGTCCAGAAATGCCATATATAATGTGCGATTTCACTTCCTTTTCTCAATTTCTCATCAGTTTCCTTTTCTCTACATTTCTCAATCAAGTGGGCTAGCACTGTGCGATGGTCCATAATAGATGTTCTCCTGCAGAAGCCAACTTGTTCTGGTCCTAAAATTCTCTGTTCCTTCATCAATATAATAAGTTTGGATAGCAGGTGTTTTACATATAGTTTGCCAATTATTGAAAGGAGCCTTATTGGTCCAATTTGCTGTATTTAACTGGTCTCCATTTTGTGAATCGGCACCACTAGTGCGCTTTTCCAAGCCTTCAGAATTAAACCTGCCTTGTCTATCATCGTATACAGCGGGGCATGCAAGGGGGTCCACCATTCTGCGTAGGTTTTTAGAACCTCTGCTAGAATTGCATCCAGTCTAGGGGTCTTTCCATATTTGAGATGAGCAATCAGGTCATTAATTTCTTCTGGGTTTATGGGGGGGGGGGCAATTTGAAGCATCTTGCAAGCCAATAACAGGCATTCCCTTGCTAAGCTCTCTATCCTGATAAAATAGGGTTAAAAAATGTTGTTGCCATGTCTGGGGGGAGGGGCGGAAGATTACAGATGGGCCCATACTGCTCTCCCTAAGATTTCCCAAGACAATAACCCAGAATAGTTTACTTTCATTATAAGTTCCTGCCACTAGTAATTTTCTCCATTGGCCCATAGCAAATTCCTGTCTCTTCCTTTCCAGGAGTAATTGGAATTGTTTTTTAAGTTCAAAGTAACTAGCAGGAATAAGTGCTACCCCCAAATTCCTGTATTGGTGGTAAACCTCTTGAATGTTTATTTTTATCTCTCTATACTCCTCATCAAGTATATCAAGTATTCCCAAAAAAGTTTGAGCTTACTAGTGGTAATGCTGAGATGCATATTCTGGTGCTGATGACTGAGGTGTGTGTGTGTGTGTGTGTGTGTGTGTGTGTTCTATGCATGCATTTTGCTTTTGCTTCTTTCCTGCTCCCCAACCTAATTCATGACCAAACTGCAGAGCAGATGCACTCATTCTGCACATGCAAAGACACTGACGTAAGACTTAACAAAAAGTTATCAGCAGCAAAAGTACTGCAACCCAATTTACAGCGTGATCCTAACTTGCGCTGGAACAGGCAACGCTGTATCCAGTGCAAGTTTCAGGCTGTCTGAGGCTCGGCCTGAGGCAAGGGGAAACTTTTCCCTTTTCCCCTGGAGAGCCGCAGCAGCCTAGGTCTACTTGGATCTGCGCAACCTAAAGAGTTGGCGCAAATCCGAGCAGCCCGGGACTGCCCTGGGCCACCTGAGAACAGGGTCAGGATCCAGCATAACTGCGGGATCCTGTCCCCACCTCCCATTTCCTGCCCTCCAGGCCCTGAGAATACCCACTGCCTGCCCTCCCCCCACCCTGAAATGCCTCCCTCCTACTGGCGTGAACTCACTTCTTCCCGTGGCCCACATTGGGATGGGGACACTGGCGCGCATCCATGCTTTGGTCTATCTCCCCTCAGAGTGGTGAGAAAGTGCTTTATGGCACTTTTGCAATGCCAAAAGGGGCATTAGGATTGCGCCCTTAGTAAGTTTATCATGGATTATGGTATTGAAGACTGCTGAGAAATCTTGGCGAGTTGCACTTCATTTTTGCTCTTGATGAAGATTATTGACCAGATCGACAAAAGTTTTGGTTCTGGAAAACCAGATTGTGTCAGGGAACAGTGAAGCATGGAAAGAATAAAATTTCTAATAAACATTTTTTACAATGTGAATTAATTTAATTCTGTTGTTCTTGAATAATAGGGAGTATCTTGATGCAGAAGTTGTCAGCCATGTTTTAGGCCACCTGTAGATATAATACATAGTGTCTTAACCACGGTTAAGAGATTAGGGCTGCAACCCTGTTCATCCTTATCCGGGAGTAAGTTCTGTTGAATTCAATGTGACTTATCTGAGTAGACATGCATAAGATTGTCCTGAGCGAGCACCTTATGGATTCTCATGTTTGAATTCTTTTGTCTTCATTTTGTAGAACTAGACATGGTGGACAATTACGTCTACCTTTGCAATTTCTTCATCTTTGGTTATGTTCAAACCTGAATTTGCAAACCCATTTCAAACCATGGTTGCAAACCATGGTTGGAGTCAGCCATGCTTAGCAAAATCACTGGTATAAATGTAATGGTGCACCATGATCTTTGAGAATTAGATTTCTTGAAAGGGAAGTTTGTGGATTACTGTTAATTCCTTAATTAAGAGATCAGGCAATGTCATGTTTGCACTGAGTCTCTATGAAACTTATTTAAGAGTACTTCCATTGGATATACAATCTGCAGCCACATCTATAATTCAAGGTCCTTTAGCAAAGAGTTCCTGGTGGCTGCTATGTATTTTGTTCCTTTGAGGGTTGTGACAGGCATCAAAGCATGGTAAAAACTGAGTAATACTGTTACTGTATTATGACCAAATTATCATTTGTACAGCAAGCTCAGAGAATGTGGGTATGACAACACAAACTGCTGCATATATGGGATCAAGAAGGATCCAGAGGAGCAACCTTGTATATACCTCTGCACAGAGTTCCTACGGTTTGGGACATTTTGTGTTTAAATGTGCTACAGTCCTCTGTCTAGTGATCACTTTAACTGCTGGTTTTATTTTATGCACATCAACAACCTGTTTAGATGGTTTCACTTACTATGATTTGTGTTGTTGGAGTGGTATATACCTGGAACTGTTGCCCCATCCCAATGCCCTGGCTGCTGCCTCTGCCACAACACTCTACAGGAGAAGAAGAAGGCCCTTACCATGATTCTCAGGCGGTATAATCAAACCCAGAAGTGCAATGCTTCTGGTTTTATTTGAACTGAGTCAACAAGACTTCCAGTCTATTCCATCTGACTCGATCTAAATGTTTACTCCTGCTGTCACTTGGCTGTGGATGTCCCAGTATGAATACCCACTCACCTGGTTCCAGTTTTTTCAGATTCGACTCCATATTCATTTTAAACTTGCCTAGACAACTGCCCAGTCTGCTTAGCCATATGTGATCTCACAACCCTGTGCCTGTGACACAAGGTTACAGGCACCCTTACAATGAAATCCTATGCATGTCTTCTCAGAAGTAAGTTTCATTGACTTCAAGCCATGGAATGGGTACAGGACAAATTATTCCAGGGATACTCAGCAGTTAGAATTAAATTACAATTGGACTAGAACCCTTGGTTAGCTACCATTTCAAGTCTACTCTGCAAAGTCACTACTATACAGATGTGGTTTGGTGGTCTCTCCATAGGTACTGTAATGCATGAATTGCTCCTAACAGAGTAGAGCTGAAGTGACTGCCTGCACGTTTTTGCACCAATCAGCCATCTGCATTCCAGCTGTTTGCTCTGCGCAAGGCTTTCTCTGTGGCTTCCATTGTACTTTAATGCTGATTATTCTTGTGAATATCAATGTAAGGATTGCCAGCTCCAGATGTTTAACAATTGTCTAATTTGATTTTAAGATGCAGTTTCTTCTTTTAAACTTCTGTCTTAATGACATACTTCCTTGTTGAATGTATTGTTCATGTTTTGTGCTCTATGTGGCCAAAACACTAGTTAAAAACTAATTGGTATTGGTTTTATGTGCGTAGAATTGGAACGTTAGAACTCTTAACTTGTTGAGTGTCTCAGAACATATCAGGTTGTATGCCACATACTCCTATGCTGCATGATTCTCTCAAGAAACGTAAGAATATAGCAGAGCTATCTAAAGTATGCATTAGTGACTTGGAAAAGGAAGTGTACATGGACATGGCAAAATCTGCAGATGAAATGATATTATTTATGATACTTAAATTCTTTGAATGTTATGGAGAGGAGCCCCAGCAGAATATTTTAGCACTGAGAAAATGGGCAGTGGAATAACAAAACTCCCAATTTATGTTGTGATGTTGGGATTTATGTTGATGAAGACTAAATTTCAAATATTCTTACTTTGATTGTTGTTCCTACTCAAGAAAGATTTGTGCCCAACTTCCTTGAACTATCAGTGGGAAATATTGTATAGAAAAAAGGAATGAGATACAATGCTGGGTCCAAGGAAGCGTGCAGCCAGTTGTATGTTCCCAAGATAACTTGTTTTTAAAGATCAGTCATTCCATGCAAACCACTTTTGAAACTCTCAAATGCCACGTTTTACTTTTCTTTGAACAGATGGGGCAGGCTGCTGTTCAAATTAAAAATAAATAAAAACCATCTACTGGGCATGTGCAAGCCTTTAGGGTGAAGTGGCACGATAGTCATATGAGAAGATGTTGCATCAGGATGTCTGCAATTAAATCAGCGCACATTATTTTTCCAAGCTGATGAAGAAAGGGACTAGCTTCAGTAGTTCTACCGAAACATTGTGTAATCTTACATAAGGCAGTTGCGGGTATCATACTTGTATTTCTGTGTGCAACAAGACAAATGAAGATCACTAGGTGTGCGTTCAGACATTATTGAATAATGCCACGTGCCTTGCTAAAACCAATTTGTTTCAGAATATCCTCCTTCGGTAATAATTCCCACCAGAAAATAAAGCATTACTACCTCTGTTTGATAAGAATATTGACATAAAATATATTGAGAAGTAATAGATGCAATCCACCAAGCCTGAATTGCAAATTAGACGAAGTATTTGGTCTACTAACTAGTAGAAATTTTCACCTGGTGTCTTCAAGAACAAGACAGTGGAACACAGAGGGAGTGAGACATGGTAGTCTGATCACATAACCCTGATCAGATCATGGTAGCCTAATCTGATCTGATGATGTCATTGCTGAGCATCGGAGTTCTTCAAGAGTGGCTATAGCTGCTATAGTCTTAGGGAAGGGTAAAACTTGAGCATGGCAGAAAAATTCAAAAGAGAGACAAAAGGATTAGATGGAGGACAGAGGCAAAGTGAACTGAAAAAAGCAAGCAGAAGAAAAGGGAGCAGAAAGATGAAGAAGATAAGAAAGGTAGCAAGATAAAGAGGTGAAATGAATGGGAAAAGGAGGGAGAAGTGAGATTAGCATTGCAAGGACAGACACAGAGAAGCAGGGAGGAGAAGAGGGAAGCTGAGCACCTAGGGAACAGGGCTGCCTTTCAGGCCCAAAATACAGGTTCTTGGAGAAAGAGACGGGTCTTTGGGGGGTCCTTTAGAAGGGTAAAGTCCCCTTCCCAGGCATACTTTGGCTGGTGCTGAAACTCCACTGAAAGGGTACCAGAGAGCCACCTGTGTGGCATGAACAAGTGTCTGTGACCTTCTCAAATTGAACTTTGGAGCATATATTCCCCTCTGTGCCCAAGAAAGTAATCCCCTTGTGTACCATTGCCCATACACTGTTATAAACAAAAAATCCATAGGGGTACCTTTTGGATCTGAATGCTTTTCAGAATTATGCAGGAGCGTTAGCCACCAGAGCACTGTTGAACACCAGAAATTGTTGAAAAGCGGGACCCAGTCTATTTTTAGTTTGCAAATGCAACATGGCTGCCAAAAAATGTAAGTATTACTTGTGAATGTGTGTGAAAGCCTAAACACACTACACTGTACGCAGTGTTTCTTGAAGTGTGGGTTGGAACTCACTAGGTGGGTCGCAAGTCAATTTCAGGTGGGTCCCCATTCATTTCAATATTTTATTTATAATATATTAGACTTGATGCTACCTTGGTACGACTGCATTTGGAGAAATGTTACAGACCTGTACTTTGAACAAGCTACTATGTAAATTCTTTTAACAGTAGGTTAAAAAATCTTCTGCATGATTACGTCATTTCCGGTCATGACATCACTTCCAATGGGTCCTGACAGATTCTCATTCTAAAAAGTGGGTCCCCGTGCTAAATGTGTGAGAACCACTGCACTACAGTGTAAAGTACAAAGTACAGTACAGTACATGGTTGGTTGTGTGAACATGACAAAATAAGTCAAAAGAGTATGCGTCAGATGTATGACTTCTGGTTATAACTGAAACATGTCGAAAGAGCAGACTGTTGAAAATCAGGTGATACCTGTACTATATTAACAATGTAATGTAAAAACGATATGTTTCTGAGCCATAGAATATTTGAGGATACAATTTAGTATTTAGAAATTTGACAACCCCATGAATCGTCTGGAATTTTTAAGCCCCTGAGACTGATTTATCTACCTTTCTAACCTGATTGAATAATGGTGGAGTTTCCAGATAACTGAGCTGGTTAACATACTTCTAGATAGTGGTATGACTGCTTGATCTTATGTGTCTCAAGGTGTCGTATATGTATTTACCCATATAAGATCTTCCTTTGAGACCCTGCTTCAGGTTTCCTCCGTGGTGGATGATGACTGTAGGAACTTTGCAACAGTGCTGCCCAAGTCTCTGGAACTTCATTCTGTTTCTTTACTGTTGTTCTCTTAAGTGACAAAGGTGTTATGCTGCAGCACATTTTGAACCCCTAAGCAAGGGAGTTTCCTTCATTTTGAGCTGTGTGTGCCCCTCCCCTGAAATCAGAGAAAAACAAACTCGGTTAGTAGTCTTGTATTAGTGTTTTAGTGTCTTAGTCATTGCATTAAGGAATGTTTTTCCTACTATAGAGTGGATTAAAAGATACAGTCATTTCACTAACCAGTAATGTGCTTCTCATTGCTGTCCTTCCAGCACTTATCAGGGAAAGGTATGAGGTATTTGCAGAAAGAATTGCAGGGCAGTACTTCCAAAATTTTTATTCTTTTTCTAGCCCTGGCCATAACTGCTTTACCTAGTGGCTATGATCCTTACAGAGAGTCCAGTAAAACCGCTGACACTTATCTCCCAGTTTGTGAGTGGTGCCAGTGGCATCCTTAGGATTCACGTCACCCAGTGCGGGAGGCCTGCATGTCACCCCATGCAGTGGGCGCCAGGTGGTGGGCGTGGTGATGTACCATTTACCCCGCCCCCACTGGTTTTTTGACTGTACCTTTTGTTAGAACACAGATATTTCAATGTGGTTTGTTTCATTGCATTCTGCATGAAATTACGCATTGATTGATATATAACATGATGGTGCTATTCCTCCAAATTCTGATTTTTAGTGGTTTTGAAAACTTGTAGGCACACATACCTGTGTCAACTTACTAACACCTTATTGCAGCAGTTCTCAAACTTTTAGCACTGGGACCCACTTTTTAGAATGACAATTTGTCCAGGACCCATTGAAAGTGATGTCATGGCCAGAAGTGACATCACCAAGCAAATTAAAATAAATAATTAAATTAAAATAAATAATTAAATAAGGGGGAGCCAGTCCTGTTCCACCAAGTGAATCTACTCTGAAGTAAGTCTTATTGTGGTCATTGGGGCTTACTCTCAGGAAAATGTGGGTAGAATTGCAGCCTGTGAGCCCGATCCTATGCATGTCTACTCAGAAGTAAGTCCCATAGTGGTCAGTGGAGCTTACTCTGTAGCCTGCCTGCAATAACCCCCCCCCCAAAAAAAAGAATCAGTGAGATTTCCAGCCCTCCCCAGTGCCCAGTTTAAAGTTCTTCTCTTTCAGCCATATCAAAATAAAGACCCACCTGGCTTTGCAAGTGCAAAATAGAAAACTTTCCCCTTACCAGTTGACGTCTCTTTTCTCCTTTTTAGTGGGGGGGGGGGGGCTACCTTCTGGAGCATCTGTTGCACTCCAGCTCCATCAAGTCGGGACCATTCTGGTGTCCTCACATTCCCCTTTGCCTGACCTGACCACTAGCCAAGGCACGTCTGCCTACTCATGAGTAAACACAACCGTGAGGCTGCTTTGCTTTCCGTAGGGCTCAAAAGACTTGCAGCTGGGAGAGAGGCAGGGACCTCCTTCTCCCTTTTGTGTTTTTGGGGGCTGCATTTATTGGATCGGGACCATTCTGGTGTTGGATTCCTCTCAGCCTTCCCTTTCTGACGGACTATGGCAAGTATGCCTACTCGCAAGTAAACATGCAATATGTCTCACTTTCACTTTCCATAGGGATCCATTCATTTTTTCTTCCTGGTTTTTTGGCCATAACTTTTGAAGGTAATGAGCGATATCAATTCCGTGTTTTGCATTGCACTCCGCTGACCATTCTGCATCCAATGGTGTATGGCATGATGTGGTAGCCCCTAATGCTGCTATGTTAGCGCGTCCTCCCCCAGGACGCGTCACCTGGTGCAGCCCATCCCCCCTAGCTACGCCAGTGAGTGGTGCTGTATTTCCAAGTGGTTGAGCATAAACAGTTATGCAAAAAGGCATTTGGCAAAGCCTAGACAGTCTTGTTGCTAGCCTTGGATTTTTAATTCCCCGTTTCTGGGACAGATGTCTCTGAATACTTTCTGCATTTGAGGAACCTGGAATTGTGGGTACTCACTCTTGGGTATAATTGCATGAAGTTGTTTCTAGGGAGTGGAGTATGTTCAGTATATTAGTGTGCTTGCAAATGGAGGGGTGGTGTCTGTTTTTGTATTGTCCTTATCATCTTGTTGATCATTGCCTCACAGTTCCCAAGCTCTTCTCTCTGATCACCTAAATATGGCTGTTGTAGTTACGTCATAGTTGTAGTGGTGGAAGACATGCATTTTGTTAGAGATTATATGTTAGAGATTATGTTACTGCAATTAAGTTGTAGTATTCAGAACAGGTTCTGGTTCTAAGCCCAGGTGAATCCTAACTCACATTAAACCTTTTTATGAGTTAGCTAAAAACACTGATGCTAGGTATAGGTGTAGAATCCAAAGTGCTGGTTTTTTTAATGTCAAAATGGAATAAGAGCACACTTACCTAGCAGTAAGCCTTATTGAAATTAATGGAACTTCATTTGAACAGATGTGCAGAAGATTCTGTTCATAATTTGAATCTCTGTACAAGCATGTCTCAGTGTAGTAATTTGATACAATATTACTTTGCATGAAATTATTATATTTTATGTAAATGGATTTGGAGAGGGGCACAAAGAAAAAGCTGTGTAGAAATATTTTAAGGCATAGTTCTTAGGTCGCAAGAACCTTTTCTCCTATCATCTTAAGACTGATACAGAGAGGACTATATTTTGTGCTAGAAACATCTGTTTTCCCCCTTTTTTCCATTTATACTCACCCTGTGGGGGGGAGCTATTCGTAACTTAAAAGTTCACATACCACATCTAGCTTTTCATCTTAATAAAGGGTTTTTTTGCTATCTTTGCACCTTTTTGCTGCTGTTGAAAGATGTAGTTTTATGTGGTCATTTATGTATTCGCTCTAGATATTTACAGCTTAACCATCTGCCATTGCATATCCCACTCGCCCTCCTCCCAGGGAGGTAGATCAGTGTTGTAGATGTATGGAAAGGACATCCCCCTGGTAGGCTTGCCAGAATATTATATCACCAGTTCATCCGAAAAGGAGTTAATACGTGTTTATTCTGATTTCTTTCTGGGTTACATATACAGAGCACCTTGCTTTCCATTCAGTATTGACAGTCTGAGTTGACCCTCAAATGGAGAATCACCTCATCCTCTGCTTGCTGCTTCTGCCTCTCTGGGGTAGGCAGATACCCTTTCTTCCTGCCCCATCCATTCCTTGTTTTCCTTCCCTGGTGCAGACACCTTTTCCCTGTCAACCCCCAGATCTCTGTTTTCTGGCTGCTTCCTCCTTTCCTGCAGTCTCTACTGGATCCATGCTGATTTTCCTTGTCTCCTTTGGGCTTTCCCCTTCATCTCTTTCACCTTCTCCTTGGGGTGCCTTTCTATTCCATTCTCTGTCTTCTGCCTCAGCATCTCTTTATCTTTTCCCCAACTATTACTGATGCTGACCACTTCCCACTCGGGATTCTTTCTTCTGTCACTTTCTTCCCACCTCCTTTTGTTCTCCTTTGCTTCTCATCCTTTCCCTCCTCTTTCTGTCCTTCCCCCATTGCCAGCCTTCGTCACCCCTTCTCCTTTTCCTCTCCAGTCTGGCTCCCTTGATCTCTTTTTAATCAAACCCCACTACTATCACTTACCAAAGTAACTATATGCTTTATGTAATCACTCCCTAGCAGTTCTGTGGAAGAGTTCAATCCTTGCCCAGACTTAGATTTTCTGTGTATAATATAAATACAAAGGTTAAAGTGGATTCAATGTAACAATCTCCTAACATCAAAAAGGAATAGCAATTAAGAAGGTCTGTTAATTCACCCATTCTCTTTTTAGGTTTGTCAGTTGTAATGGGTCCCCCCAGGCTAGTTGACAAATACAAAATTGCCAGTAAGACCCACACATGAATACCCCTCAGTGATTACTTTGTCTAATTTTGACACAGTGATCTGTGTTTCTTATAGATACAAAATATTGTATTTCTTAGGAAGTTCCTTTGTTAGACAATGTTTCCATCCAGCAGTAGTCTGGGCTATAACTACCTGTTGATTTCTGAATTATCATTGTATTGTGAATGCAGTTTTTTTTGTTAAGGACTATGCACATCACTTGCCAAAAGATCCTTGACTCCTGGAATCTTAAAGTGTCTGCAACGTAAAATGAGTGTTCCATCAGTGTAAACCCCTTTACGACTGCCACAGAAGTGCTAGAACAGACATGCACTCCCGCTGCAGCAAGCAGCCTGGTCCATGCAACAACAGACCAGAGAAGCTGTGCAGGGGTGGGAGGGAGTGGAATGGGGTGGTGGTGGACAGAATGGAGGGAGCGGAATGGGGTGGTGGTGGAGGTGATAGGGCTGGGAGGGTGGATTGGGCCAAGGAAAGGGGTGGGTTTGGCAGCAGCAATGCCACTTAATAGATAGGAATACAGGGATTACATTGGCGTACCACATGACCAGGTAAATAACACATGAATAGTCCTCCAAATTATCTTCTTTGGGTCTTTTGTCCATATTTATTTCATAGCTGCTACGTACATGTGAACAGGCCAATTCCTCATGAGCCGTACTGGTAATTTTATCTTGAGGTTGTTGAAGATTCCAAATAGGTTGTTAAAGAGATTTATATAGTGAAACAGGGTTTTTTCCTTTATAAATTTCCTAAATCGGATGAAATTATTAAGTACAGCTGGGGTTATCTTTGATTTGTCAGAGTGCATCATTGCATTTGAAAGGCATCATTATCATTTGTGCTGTAAGATTTTTTCTTTAGGCTTTTTCTTTACGCATCTCCCCACCTCACTTAAATGTAGGCATTTGCAGCAAGCTCTGGCTGGTTTGCTAACTTTCAACAAAGATATACCACAACATCAAAATGAGTGGGGAGGCTGCATTTGCCAATGCCATGATTGCTAAGCAGTTTGTGGATACTCTGAAGGCTATTGTTGAAAAGGCAGGCTACTCTGCAGAGCACATTTTCAGCATGGACAAACAGCTCTGTTTGGAAAAGAATACTGCTTCTAACATGTCTCAGGAGGAGAAGAGAGAGGTTTCAGTGCCTCTAAGGATTTCTAAACTTTACTGTTTGGGGTGATGTCAGAGGATGCTGGCAATTGTCTATCACTCTGCAAATCCCTGTGCTCTCAAAGGTTATGTGAAAAAAAAAAATTACCAGTTCATTTCTTAGTCACAGAAAATATGACCAGTAACAATCTTGTGGCTACGCTCGAAGATGAGATGTGGTGTTATTACAAAGTGGAAAATATGTCCTTTAAAATGTTACTTCTAGAGGACAATGCTCCCAGATATTCCAGCTCCATTCAATGTGTTTGCAAAAACACCCAAGTTGTCTTTTCTCCTCCCCAACAGCACTCAGTGGATAAGGGTGCAAATTAGCATGTTTAAGGCTTATTACCTTAAGAAAACCGTCCATGCTTCTGACAATGGGAGAATGGGTATTAGAGTTCCAGCAGTCATGTAGTGTTAGAGACTCTTACCATGCTTGTTGGTGAAGCATGGAAGGCAGTTAGGGCCCAATCCTATCTGATTTTCCAGTGCCAATGAAGCTCCAAAGTAAGGGAACAAACATTCCCTAACCTTGAGGAGGCCTCCATGACTGCTGCTCCATCACAGGTTGCAATGCATGCTTTTGGCATGGCTGCATCTACACTTGAAAGTTGGATAGAATTGAGCCCTTGGACCATGTATGAAGGGGAGAAAACTGCATGTAGCTGACATACAACTCTTGAGTCTTTGGTGATGAAAATGACCTATTTGCAACCAGAGAAAATATTGTGAGCTAAGAAAGTGTGTTTTGTTGGGGTGGAGTTGGAAGATGTGCACAAGTTATTAAAGTCTCACAAAGAAGCGATTTGCCCTGAGATTTGCTTGAGTAACAGAACGAATGTGAAGAGGCGGGGAAGAGCAGAGAGGAGATTGATATTGTGCAAACTCTGACATCTAAGTGGCTGACAGAAACATTCAATTTAATTGAGAGTGCTTTGGCTGCCTTGGATGAAGATGATCCAAATACTGAACATAGCTCCAGAGTGAGTAGAGATGTGTGCTCAGCTATGCTGTGTTACCAAGAGGATTTGTGTGGGGGGGGGGATGAATCACACAAGACACTGTTATCCTATTTCTCCAAGCACTCAACAATGAACTATCTGAGCTATAACATCTATAGCCTTGCCGTCCCACTCAGAGTTGCCTCTCTCCATAATTGCAAGTCAACATGAGTGCTCACTGCCTTTTCTGTAACCCATACTAATCTTGTTTCCTATGAGAGGCCATTTTCATTTATATATTTTTGATATGTGCACCATTGTCCAGGAACTTAACCCTCATGTAAATTGAGAGCTGCCTGTATATGATCAGAGTTGATGTTAAACTGAATCTAATCAACTAACTGTGCAATCCTATGCACATCTTATTCAGAAATAAGCCCCATTTGAATTCAGTGTAACTTACTTCCAAGTAAGTTTGTACACCGTCCCTTATGTGCATACCAGTTAGGCTCCAGGGGTGTGTCATTAAGTTGGAACATATGTAGCTTGAAACATCAGGCTCTTGGCAGTCTAGTGCTATTGCTCCTGCATGAAAACACCACCAAAAGGCATTCTGCGCCCATCCCTAACTTGGAAGTCCATAACTTGGGGAGCCAGTGTGTACGATTGCAGCCAACTAATCTTGTACTGGGTTTAGTTTTAATCTGCTCAGGGTTTTGAAATACAGGTGGGCCTCCTTATCCATGGATCTGGCATCCATAGATTGAATTAACCGAAGCTACAGGGGCCCGCACACACACTCTGCATTCATTAACGTAGTTTAGAACCTTACCTAGGTGAAAGTGATCTTCCTTACACAGACCACTATAAGCATTCAGGCGTATAGCAATGTTAAGGCAGGCTGCCAGCAGCCTGAATGTTTAAAAAAAAAAACTTGATTGAGTTTATCAGGAAATTAACTGCTTTCTGTTAAATCTCAGTCTAATTTTTTCAAGTATTCAGGCTGCCTTCAGCCTACCTTAATGTTGCTATATGATTTTCTCTGAAAACTGCTTTGTGAACTTTTCATTGAAAAGTGGTATATAAATACTGTTAATAATAATAATGCTTATAGCTACCTGTATAAGGAAGATCATTTTCAGCCCAGTAAGGTTCTAAACTATGTTGTTGGAGGGGGTGCATGCGCATGTATGCAGGGACCATGGATATAAGGTTCCCCCATCTCTGTGGTTTCTGTATTCGCAGGAGGGGGGTCCCTGGAACAGATCCCCCATGGATACAGGGATCTGCCTGTACTAGATTTTGCACCTACAACCAAAATATGTTTTTTTTCTGTGCAAAATTATTTTGCAATTTTGTGCAATTCTGTGCAAAATTCTTTCATTATTGTATTTTTCATACTTCTTTCTTGTGATGCAATTTTTATTTCTGTTCATAATGGTACTCCTGTAGGGAGAAAGTGGTGGGACTACTTTTAAGTTTTGTGCAGGCATTTTGCACCAGTGGAACAGGGGTGGAACAGGGGACATAAGCTTACCAAGCATAAGATCTTGTTTAACTAAATCATTTTTAGTACAGAAATGAAAAAAGCTAGAATGGTATGAATGTTTTTGCTGGGATTTTATACTTGTTTGAACTTGCATGCAAATTCAGCTCAGTGTGCTGTTCTTTTCTTCTCTTATAGTAGGAATCATTTACATACTTCTCCTATAAACCACAGCTGGTCTTACTTGACAGGAAAAAAAAAATTAAATAAAATCTAAGTAGCATGCATAGTATACTGATTTTGTCTTTTTGTAACAAATAGTATTCATTTGCATATTTTCAATAGCTTATTTGTTTTTCTAAAGCTATTGAATTCTTAGCAAATTCAGAGTATTTGGCAAGGCTGAATTGAGAAAGGAAAGTCTTTCCTATGGAAGGTATAGGCTTGGTAATGGTAGCACCCGAAGATCAGATCAGAAAACTAAGTGCACATTTGTAAACACTGTAATCATTTCTCCTTTGGGATCCGGCCATCATCCATTCTCACGACATGGCCGAGCCAACGCAGGCTTCTCTGTTTCGGCAGTGCATACATGCTAGGGATTCCAGCTCGTTCCAGGACTGTGTTGTTTGGAACTTTGTCCTGCCAGGTGATGCCGAGGATGCGTCGGAGGCAGCGCATGTGGAAAGCGTTCAGTTTTCTCTCCTGTTGTGAGCGAAGAGTCCATGAGCGAAGAGTGAAGGATCTCCTCTATGGAGAACTTGTGCAAGGAAAGCGCCCTACAGGTAGACCACAGCTGCGATACAAGGACATCTGCAAGAGGGATCTGAAGGCCTTAGGAGTGGATCTCAACAAGTGGGAAACCCTGGCCTCTGAGCGGCCCGCTTGGAGGCAGGCTGTGCAGCATGGCCTTTCCCAGTTTGAAGAGACACTTGGCCAACAGTCTGAGGCAAAGAAGGAAGGCCCATAGCCAGGGAGACAGACCAGGGACAGACTGCACTTGCTCCCAGTGTGGAAGGGATTGTCACTCCCAAATCGGCCTTTTCAGCCACACTAGATGCTGTTCCAGAACCACCTTTCAAAGCGCGATACCATAGTCTTTCGAGACTGAAGGTTGCCAACAGCAATCATTTCTCAGCACATATGCCTTTTGTAGATATTTAGAAAGCTTCATTAAAAGCAAAAATTAATCTACAAAATATGTTCAGTTTCAGCTATGCCTTAATTATTTTATTATTATTAAATTCTGAACTGTATTGTTTGTTGAAGATGACAACTAAGATAAAATACACTAAGGGTGCAATGCAAAAGCCTCCTCTCCCTCCTCCCCACCCACCAGTACAAGTAGAAATCTCTCCCGACCTTCCTTGTAGCTTCCTTGTAGCTCTTGACCAGCCCACTCTCCATGTGGTTTGGACAGGGGCAGGGTTACCAGCGGTCATAACTTCCAAGCAACCCTTCAGGACCCTGTATTACTCACTCTACACACATGCACTCTCTTTCTCTCTCTCTTTCCCATCCCTGCCAGAAGCACAAAGCCATCTTCCCTCCTGTGCACTAAAAAAATGTTTCAAAAAGCAACTCGCTCCGAACTGATGCCAGACCAGAGCTCAGCAGGCAGCAGCCTCCAGGACTCTGCACTGTGCATGTTTGCTGCCACGCAGCCCGGGGGGGGGGGGGAAGATGGAGGGCACCAGAGCGAGCATGTTCAGCTCAGCAGGCTCCTTCATGCCCTCCTCTCCCATATCATGTGTCTATCAGGGGATTGCTATGATGGGCCTTTAACTGGGTCACTAAGTGACAGCAGCCGGAGCTGATTGGAAGAGGCTGCCTGTGGGGAGGGACTGAGCTCTCATGGAACAAAAGCTACAATGGAGGATGTTCAATCATATTTGGAGGACATGAGGCTGAAAAAGAGGACAGGTTCAGAAAAATGCTAGGGGGCAAACTCGGGGGGGGAGCAAAGCCCCCCCCCAGCTACAGCTCTGAATTTAGGGTGGAGCTTCAGATTGATAGATATCATTTTCAAATACACTTGATCTCTAATCTTGAACATCTTTTTAGAAACTGCTTAGTGCTAGACTATTCTAATTTAGTAAACAAGAAATGACTCAGAGAATTAATATTTGTATTTTGTTCACAAAAGCAGTCTAGGTTTTGCTCTTTGCATAAGAGCGAAAATATTATATATGGAAGAAGTTTTACTGAAAGATTAGTGAAGCAGAAACACAGAAGAAATCTGATTAGTTGGAAGTGGAACTCCCCACATCCAGAGCACTGGTAGTCCCTGCCCACTGGCATCTTGTCAGTTAACCAGCAGAAGTATTTCTTTCCTCAAAGTCTCTGCCAATTGCAGAGAACTCTGAAGGGGAGGGGGCCTTTAACCCATTTCTGCCCAGCCCACAGGTGTAAACATTTGATACCTGTTGCATATATGCAACGTTGGGCAGAAATGGTGTAATTATGCCAAATGGGAAAGAGAAACCCTGTTTCCTACAAGTACTCAGGAGAAAGGTAGTTTCTCACTTTTTGGTTTTGGATTGCTTCTGCCTGCCCCCTAGCACAAAATGAAAGTACGTAACCCACCCTTTTATCATGTACATTGTGTATGCCAGAGGACTGGAGGAAAGGGAGATGTTGGCAACCACAAATAATACCTGGCTGCTAAATCAGAGGGGGGAAAATGTGCACCTCTGCTTGAGGGCATAGCTTCATGTGAAATACAAATATTCCAACAAAGATCTTATACCCAGTTGTCAAAGTGAACTCGGATTTTGACTTTCTGAGTGAGGGGTAATTAACTGTCCCTTGCTTATCTGTATTAAAATGTACAGAAGTGTGATGAGGGTTTTTGTACTCCTTGGTTGCTGGGTTTGTAAACTTGACTAGGTATATGGACTGCATTGGGTGACACCCTTGGGGTGTGTGTATGTGAGAGAGAGAGAGAGAGAGAGACACCATTACTGGACAAAATGGTGAAAATCTTTGTATTTTTGGATAATATTATTATATCATTTGATGAGTAATTTATTGTAGAATGCAATGAAACAAATCACATTGGAATATCTGTGTTGTATCAAATGTTATAGCCAAATAACCAAAAAAGGAAAACACAACTGCCACAACAAAAAGAGGATTTTCATAACTCAAAACTAACCAGTGAGACTGATTGTTCTGTGAGCCAGTGAGGTGTTATGACACAGCAGGAAACCAGTAAGGTGTTATGAGTCAGCTCTCAGAGCTAAGACTAGAACTCCTATTTGGTTGTATGAGTGTCATCAAATTGGCCACTGTTTTTTTTGTTGGTTATTAATTTGTTTGGTGATCTGAACTATTATATATTAAAATAAATGAACGGGGGTTGCACCAGCCCTAGTGATGCCAGTGCATTTAGGTTGTGTGTATGATATTGGAATTTATTCTGTATTGTTTGGTACAGGAGAAAGTCAATTATGGGGGTGATACACTGAACACTTGCACCACATGACACAAGCCCTAGTGACACCTCTGAGTCTTGATTCTGTTTCATGTTATTTTCATTCTAATGTGCCTACCACCTGTTTCATAGGATATGGCAACTTCGGTGTGCTGAATTCCCTGTATGTCAACTAAACATTTTAAGGATATTAGGCTGAGACTTGTGTAGTATCTGCACATGATTTCAATCCTGAAAAATTTTATTTGCCCAGAACTGCTACATCTGCTACATCTCCCCACCTCTCTTAGATGTAGGCATCTGCTTTGAGGAAGAGGGAATGAGAATTCAGGACTATCCATGACTTATGCTATACGTTCAAAAGAAGAAAGCCTTCACTCGTTCACAGAGGCACAACATTAAAAGCAATTATTTTAGAAGCATAAAAGGATTTTATTTATGTTAAGATACTCTTATCCTATCCTTCAATGTAAAAGTTCCAAAGCAGAAAGCATAACATAAGTTGTGTTCCATTCCCAGAACTCTCATGTGGCTGGCAAAAAAACCCACTATAGCAAATCAATTTAAAAAACAAAGTCCCTTTGCTCTGGTGATTTAAAAACAACCTTGCTGACCTTTCAATGTACACAGAGGCAGTCTCTCTCCAGGTGCTTAGGCTTCAGTAGGAGGCAGCAATCCCTCCCTTCATCAGAAGCCTAGGTGAGGGGGAAAGAATGGAGGAGGTGTTAATCACTGCCATTTAGCCTTCTTTCACTGCTCAGGGCAAAGGAAGGAGTGAAGCCTTGAGAGAGAATGATTGATAGATTGTCAGCTGGCTGCCCTCTCTTGAATTTTTAAATAATGACTGTTTTCCTTTCATTTAAAGGGTACTTCTCATCAGCATTGAGATAGAAAAATCTGTGGATTCCCCCCCCCCCCATGAAAAATCAGTGGATAATTAGGTTATACCTGTATTCACTTGCATGACTGTCTCTCTGCAACAGTAAAAAACAGTTTTTTAAACTAGGATTTTAAAGGGATGGATTTTTTTACCCAGGGATCAGCACATTCCTTCTCATTTGCAGTGGCCATTCGTGTTCAGTCAAATCCATATATAAAAAATCAGTGTATAACAAGGTCAAACCTGTACAATCTTCTAATCTAGTCGGTGGTTACTTTTCTTTGTGTCCCCTTGAAACCCACTGTATGTGTTCAGAGAGAGGCAGTAGAAAGCCAGAAGTAGGGACTGGGAATGCAAGCAAAAGTATGCTGGGTAATGAGGATGTGGAAATGGCAGGAGGGAAGCTACAGTATGACAGGAAAGTTAAAGAGGTCATGTAGAAAAGAGAGAGAAGCAAACAAGGAAGTGTGCCAGTGGCACTCTGTGTGTATTAAATGTTTGTACTGAAGAAGCAGAATGTATGAGTGGGGCATCACATTTTGACTAATGTCTTTCTAGGCTTTCTGAATATTTGTTTTCATGCATTTCATTATTTCTTGTATGTTTTGCACTCTTAAAATTAGAGCCTTGTAATCTTTCAGGAAAACAAAATAATTAAAACCAACAATGGAAAAGGGAAGGTTGAAGAATATGTTGTTACAAACTAGCTATAGCACCTCCTTGCCTCCTCACTCTTATTTTTACTTAGTCTGCAAATTCTCTCCATTCCTTAGTTGGAAACAAAATGAATATAAATTAGCTTATGTTAAGGTCAGCAATTTCTTCAGCAGGACAACTGTGCTAGAAATATTATTATGTTTGGGGGCCATGATGATGCAGCTTACATAGAGGTATCTTTAAATTTCTATCATGGCTATTCTAAAAAATGTAAGGCATGTGACAGCAACTGAAGGGGAACAAGGCATTAAAATATACATGCAGTTAGTCAATTCTTGCTTGTTTCTGGTTGTTAAACTGTATTCTGAACAAGATCTTTCAGTGATTCATTCCAGAAGGTATTAAGGCCTCAATTTTGACAGACTTCTAGGACAAAATTAATTTCCCAATTACAGGTAGCTACTGAGAAACTCTCAGTTCCTCTTTTAAAGATGGTACATTGGCTGGTACAGGTGTCTTTGCAATAACCTTTAAGGTCAGCAAAGCAAAGCAAAACACACTTATGATTGTATAGCAGTCAGGTTGAATTTGGAATACTGGTATGTTATCTGGTAATACACCAAACTACTAGGATTAAAGATTTCTAGGCAGAGGCAGCCTTCTGCTCCCCAGGTCATTTACTACCGAGAATAGCTTGCTGGATGACATTTGGCAGGACAAAATGCAACCAAGCTTTTTTTTTTTGGGGGGGGGGGGGAACCAATAAAAAAGATTTTGTTGGTAGTACTACTATAATATAGTCTTTTAAAAAATTGCTCTCACTTCAGTATTTTAGAGTGCCATCTGCATTCATTGGGTTTTAGTATTCAGGATAGGTTTAGATTAGTGGTTCCCAAACAAAGAACACTACCCAATAGAAAAGCACTTGGTTGGTAATTAGGTGCTGGAACATGTATGCAAGGATGCCAACAGTGGTTAACTATCTTCAAATCATTGCTCAGAAAACCCGTGTTGAGTTTATTGCTCTCATGAGCCCTGATCAGGTGTTCAGTCTCCCAACAAATACTTGAATGTGGAGGGACTGGAGTAGGACTAAGTGTGCACATCAGCAGGGGGCGGGACAAAGCTGGCATGCTCTATGGAAGCCCTCACACATTCACTCTTCACAGGAGATCACATGTTTGAATAGGACTATGGTGTCTGAGAGAAGTTTAACAATGTGGTGATATATTTACAAGCTGAGACTGGACCTGCTTGCAAAACTTAAGAACTCTTCCCAGTTCTGTGTCGCATCCCAGTCCACATTCTCTGCCTAGCAAGATTAAACTGTCCACCAATAACCTATCTGTTCTGCCTTCCCCTCCGATATGCCTTGCTGCTAGGATATTGTATGAAGGTTGTTCTCAAAGAAGCCGCTGTCTCTTCTTCTGTGGCAACAATACTGCTGCACAAATTATGCAAATTTTTATTTTCCTATTTCTCCCTACAGTTAGTGTGTATAACTGAAGATAAATCAAGATTTCCATCCTCACAGGGCATCCATAATGGTTATGTTGCTAGATTACTGCTTTTAAAAAAAAATTAGAATTGTTCTATTTTTGAATTATACTGATAGGTCTGTTGTGTGTGTTTTTTGTTAACTGCTTTGGGTTCAAAGAGAAAAAATGGGTAGCAAAATAAACCAGAGGCAAGTCTTGAGTAGTGCAGCATGAGAAGAACAGAGAATTGAGAGGGGTAGAAAATGAAAACACCTGGGATACACTTTATTAACCTGAAAAGGACTTTAGTGCAAGTACAAGGTGAATTGGTAAAATGTGTCTTACAGACAGGAAGGGTGCAATCCAGAGGCGCCCTTGGGCTGGACTTGCTCCGGCCCAGAAGGTTCGCAAATGTGTCATGGCATGTTTGCGCCTCCTTGGGAGTCAGCAAGGCCTGTGCAGAGAGGCGTGCTGGCCTGTGGAGACTGACACAAGCCTCCACACCAATGGAGGCACCAAGCCTTGCATCATCCCAGTCTTGTGGATGGGGCAGGGGGAGGGCGGATGGGGGGTGGCCCCAGGGGCTGGAGGGTGGGGAGAGGGAAGCAGGGCTGGGACCCGGCAGTTATGCCAGATCCCAACCCCCATTCCCGGGGAGTTCAGAGTGACTTCAAGCTGCTCCTCTCTCCTCGGACTTGTGCCACCTCAGGAGGTGGCGCAGGTCCAAGGAGACTCATAGGGGCCAGGGTGCCTTACCCAGAAGTAAGAGGAAACTTTTCCCCTGGCTGAGCCACTTTGGGCCCCTATCCCGCATTGGATACAGCACAAGTCTCTTGGCTTGCCTGTTCCCGCACAGAATAGGATTATGCTCTTAAGACATGTAGGAGTCAGATGTTTTGATCAAAATATTAGGATACAGAGTTGTGTGTGACACCCCCAGATGGGGCAAAATTATAGTTAATGTAGTTTTCAGCTGTTTTTGTTTTCTTTAATACTCATGAAAATTGTGTTCCTCAAGATTAAAATTTTCTCCAAAGTTATTTTCCAATTTGAACAGTAAGCTAAAGCAAATATACTATTTCGACCAGGGCTCTCTAAACCCTGGCCCATGGACTGGATCCAGGGTTTGTAAAAAGCCCTCCCCCCGCCGTGAGCGGAGCTTAGTGTTCTGCATCCCTGTGCCCAGATCAGCTTGAAAGAAACATGGCACGGTGGCAAAACAGTAAGCGCCACTTGGGATGGGGAGGGCTCTTTCAGGATGCAGCAATTTTCAGTTTGGAGACGGCTGATTTAGACAATGAACATTTTGGGGTGGGAGATGGGGTATAAATGGTAGTCAGCAAACTTTCTACATTTTCTGAAGTTACCCTTTTTGTTCTTTTATTTATTTGCAAATTTATATTATTTCCTTGCCTTAGGTCAGGGTGGGCAAACATTTTGGCAGGAGGGTCACATCATCTCTCTGACACTATGTTGGGGACAAAAGAAAAGGATTACTTTACATTTCAAATTTGCATAAATTTACATAAATGAATATATTAGAGATGGAACATATGAATTAATGAATTTTACTGAGCTTATTTATAATACACATGAGAATAATAGTACAGGCATGAAGAACCACATGAGAACTATGAACTGTTTGCCACACACCTCTTGCACAGTGAAAACGTACGGACCAAGTCAGATACACATGGAGACACAAGTTGTTTGGAAGCAATTTCTACATATTTAACAAACAACAAAACCAATAACAAATCACTCAGATAACATAAATACATAATAAACATTAATAATTGTAAACAAAAAAATTTCTTAAACATACCAGATATTCTATGTTAATACAAGCGTGGAAGCTGTATGTTATCATTTTGTACAAACTTTAGGCATCCAATTCAATCATTATAATACCTAATACAAATTTCTTTCAGCCTGTCTTAAGTATTTTTTTTCTACTCCCTTTAACATTTCTCTGATCTTAACTATTAACTGTAATTGCTTTTATTCTTCAAATTCACGTATCATCATATCATTCCTTTCTGTCTCCTGGAGAAAAACAGTAAGTGGCTTCCAGTGATTCAAAAACACATTCACTGACTTATTCTTAAGTGAAGTCATCAATTCTTCCATATCAGCTTCCGAAAAACTTGGAAGTGACATTTTTAAGACTTTCTGAGACCTCATGAGGGCGATGGAGGTGGCACATTGCCTCCCTGACCCTCAGAACACCCTCTGAACGCAACTGGAGAAGAGCTCCGGTCATGTCCAGAAAGGGCCAGGGTGGCCCTGGAATTCTGCAGGCCACCAGAAGAGGTTCTGCGGACTGTATGTTTGGCACCCCTGTTCTAGACTGTCTTTGTTTTGCAAGGTGAGGGAAGGGGAAAGCAAAGAGATATGTTCTCATCTTTGTTGCTTCACAAGTTTCAACTTGTAACATTGCATGCCCAGGCCTTACCTCTTGAGTGTACTCACCTGCATCTTTTTGCCCAAAGTAACATAGGAGAAGACCAAGCAATTATTTTCCTCAGTAATGCTGTATGGAGAGATAATGTACCCTTTACTACCAAATTCTTCCCTTTTAGGCCCCATTTTTCTGGATCCTCTTTCTATTCATGAAATGTAATTTAGATATTTTTTAGGGGAAATCTCAAATGAGATCATGACTTCTCACTTTCACACCAACTTTAAAATTTGTCTGATTCTAGACTTCAAAAACACACCTTTTAAGAATGAGGCATTTAAGAAACATATGTAGTGTGTTTTCAAAATGACAGATTTGGGCTAACTTAGGCAAAAAAAGCGTTCCATCAGCAACTGCCTTCTGGCAGTTGCAAAAGCACGTCTGACAGTGCTGAAACCAGAGCACTGGTGGAGAGGCTGCAGCAGCCTCGTGCTCAGTGCTGGTGCTGAACTGGCCGGCAACCCAGGTAAGTCTGTGGGGGAAGTGGGAAGGAGTGGGAAAGGATGGAACAGGGCAGTAGTGAGGGAGGGCAGAACAAATTTGAGAAAGGGGCAGACTCAGTGGCCACTGAATCCAAACCCTCTTCCTGGACCTGATCAAGCAACCAACATTGACCTGCACCAGTGATTTTTTTTGTTGCAGGCCCAAGTAGACCTCTCTGTGCTGTGATGGCTTACCCCTGAATAAGGGAACAAATTTTCCCTTACCCAGAGGAGACCTTTGGGACTCCCCCCCCCACACACACACGCACAGGAAGCAGCACGAACCATTTGGGCATTGCTGCATTATGGGGGGGGGGGTGAGATAGGTTTGGACGGTTGTTGTGTTTCCTGTGATTTTTTTTTAACCATTCTTGGGTGAAAATGCATTAGTATCTTCCCCACTTGCCTGAAAGTGTTGTCAGACATTTTTTATAATCCTAAAATGAAATGCATGATGTTTAAGGTTGTAATCCTTTTTGTCTTGACATGTTGCAACCAGATGATGTTCTATTTTATAAGAATGGTTATGTTGTATGGTTTGGTAGGGGTTTGCACTTATCTCATGAAATTACTGTGTGAGCTAGTCAAGCCCAGGAACATCCCCCATGTGAGGAGGAGCCCCCAATCATGATCTCTCAATCATGCCCTGTCTTTCCCCTCCTTCCCATTAATTTGAATGCATGGGTGAGTGTGCAGGTAGCATGAGGGATCACTGCAGGGAATGAGTGGGCCATGTGCACCTTCCATATCTCCATCGAGCCCACTCTCTCTTCTTCTATCCCTTTATGTTTGCAGAGTTCTTAGAGCAGGGGTGCCCAAACCCCGGCTCTGGGGCCACTTGCGGCCCTTGAAGACTCCCAATGCGGCCCTCAGGGAGACCCCAGCCTCCAATGAGACTCTGGCCCTCCGGAAACTTGCTGGAGCCAACACTGGCCTGACGCAACTGCTCTCAGTGTGAGGGCAACTGTTTGACCTCTTGCGTTAGCTGCGGGATGAGGGCTTCCTCTACCACTTGCTGTTTCACATCTATGATGCAGTAGCGGCAGCAAAGAAAAGACTAGCCTTGCTTTGTGCAAGGCCTTTTATAGGCCTTGAGCTATTGCAAGACCTTCATTCATTCATATAAATTCCACCTCTAGTATATTAATTTATGTAAACTTATGTAAATTTATTCAAATATTAAATGTAAATTTATTTTTCCCCTGGCCCCCAACACAGTGTCAGAGAGATGATGTGACCCTCCTGCCAAAAACTTTGGACACCCCTGTCTTAGAGGATCAAACAGCTGTTTCATATATGATTTTCCTAGACAGCTGCAACTTCCCATCTTATGGACCTATTAAAAATGCATATATACGTTGATTGCTGATGACAGTAAACAGTGGTGAATGTGATTTTCTTACAGAGGAAATTATACCCATACAGGAAAAAGGTCATGTGTAACCCTGCCCTAATAGTGCCTTGTTTCTTATTTCTGTTAGCATTCTAGTTTATCTTCAATCGTTTGTCATATTCTGGCAAAATTATGTTCCACTTCATTCTCTTTACGTTCTGCCTTAATTTTTTTCTCATCCCATATCTCTAGAAATGTTTGTTTTTAGCATCTGTAACTATGTATATTTCAGAGGGTTTGCTTTACATTTCTAATATCCTTCTTTATCTGTTTTAGCATCTCCCTGTATTCTTCCCAGTGTTCTTTACTTCCTATTTTCTTGTAAGTATAGCGTATTCTTTTTTCCCTCATTTCCTATTGACCTGTTTAACCATGTGGAGTTGTTTTGAAGCTACCCCAGATATTTTGAAGAAAATATTTTAATTGCCATGTATATTTAGTCTGGCATTTTTTTCTGATAGAAATTACTAGTATTTCAGATTGCTTTGCATAATATTTTCACATCTTCAGTTATCACAAATTATGCTGTCCTCTGATGGTAATTAAATTTTGATTTCCACATCCCATTTAATCACATTGTGGCTACTTGAGTACATTGGTCTGTTCCTAATTTATTTATTCTGTTTTTGTTCAGTAGTTGAAATCTGCTGTAGACAGGTGGGTCCTTGACGCATATTGGGAAGCTATTATGTAATATCATCTCTTGAGTGTCTCACCTAACTCATTCATAATATCTATATCATACATACTACACATGAGATCAATTCCAATTAAAATTTGAAATATGTATACAGTAGCAATGCACATACTCATCAGTGTGTACGCATTATTTAATCCCTGTATTTACCATTGATATAGAGTATCCAGGCATACTGGCTTCTTGACTTGCTTTGAATTCACATATTGGATAGTTCCACTGTTTCGTAACGTAGAGCTTCTGTTGTTCAGTCTTGTGATGTTATGGGTTTGGTTCCCATACATGGTTACCGCGACAGTTCATCTTTTCCCTAAACAGCTGCATATAAATTGGTAATCCGGATAGTGTATATGTATGTACTTCCCTGTGCATGATAAATAATAAAATGATGCTGTGGTGCTACATTAAAGCCAAGGTACAGAAACTAATTTTCTTTTTCACGACCATATATTTAATGACCATCTTCTGTTTAATGACTTATAATTGACCATAATGGGGGGGGGGGTCATAGAGCTTCATATTACCTCAAACAGCACTTTCAACCATATGTGGTATCACTGCACAATTACAGTGTTCAATATATCAGTTCTGTTCTCTCTCATTTATGCAGATGAATATAATTGTCACATGTGCACACGCACACAACGCAGGTATGGGCAGCAAACTACTTGAAACTTTTCAGTGTGATGATGGGATGTTATATAGAGTTTGTCATTTCCTCTCCTCCACAATAATTTAGAGCTGAGGTTCTCCAACTGGGGCATTGCGATACCCCCTCCTGAGAAGCCCTGGCTCTGCCCCCTTAAGGGGCAAGTTAAAGGGGAAGGCAGTTCAGGACCATGCTGCTGCCAGGGACAAAGCGTTGTTTTTTTTAAACTTACAGTTAGAAGCGCTGTTAGGAGCACTGACCTCCAGAGGGTGCAGGGAGCTCCCCACCGCTTAATTAGTGTTTCTCCTCAGTGACACTTCATAACTTCATTCTCTGGGGATCTCCTAGACCAGTGTTTCTCAACCAGTGGAATGGGTACCACCAGTGGTTCTCGAAGTAGTGTCTGCAGGACCCCTGCCACCTGGCAGCGAGACCAGGAATGCCATATAACAAACAGCGGTAGGAGGTTCAGCACAGTGGGCAGAGCTCCATAGCATGCCCTTCCCTCCACTCTGAGCCTCTGACTGGTGTTTTTCGTTTCACGTCTGGCCTCCCAACCCAGGAATAACTGGTGATGATGATATCACCAGTTGCTTCAAGTGGTACTTAAATCTGTGTACTATGTGAAGTGGTACAGCGGAGGACACTGTCCTAGACCAGCACTTCCCAAACTTACCTGGCTTGCTATGCTCCCCCCCCCCCCACAAGCGCAGCACATGGCTTCCAGAAGTCCTCACCGGTTGCTTTTTGGTTTGGAGATCACATGGGATCCTACAAACTGAGGTAAGAGGCTCAAGGGCAGGCAGTAGGCCTTTCCCTAGCATGCAAAAACTGCATGCAGGATTTCTGCCTGCCAAGTTGAACCTTCTTCCACCATTCACAGAGCATTGTGATGCACAGTTTGGGAACCCCTGTCTTAGATGGGACTGATGTAGGAATATCTTTATGAAAACTTGGGGTTTTTTGTTGTTGTTGTTTTTAAGCATGCCCGACCTACTTCAATCCATTATTTTGCTCCCGTCTACTCCAAGATTGCCTGGTGTTTTTCCCCCCTTTTTATTTGAGATACAAGTTATCTAATACTACTTTACTTATGCAAGAAATAACTACCTTTTTCAGACATGTAAAGTCTAATGGTTAATTTTCTTAATGGCATCTTTCCAAAGTAGTAATAAATGGTAAGTGTTTGTATTAACTGATAGCCTAAGCAACCTCTTCCTGCAATCTGAGAGGTCCAGGATTGTAGTTATACATTATGGGTCATATGTCAGGTATATAATTAGCAAGAATGCTGATTGGATCTTGCCATATTTGCTTTCAGGTGTATTACCAAACAGCAGTCATGCAATTTGACACTTAACTGCCACTCAGCCGATTGCCCTGTATGAGTAAATACCATCTCCCAGCTAACTACAGACTCACACCACTGCTAGCAATTAAAACTGTCCAAGATGCCTGCGCCAGCTGTGACTGGATGCTGTGATATCACTGTGCTCATGGTATTAGCTTCACATCTGGATGGTCTGTTTTGTTCACAGAATTGTGCTGTATTTGCTTAATGATGTTCCTTTCTTGCTGTAGAGTGTCCATTTCCAAGCAATTAAACCACAGCAGACTAACAGAACTGCTAGTAACCTTGTAAGAAATGTCCGCTCTGTGGTTTAAAAACCTAATTGGCAAGAACAGGTTAGCTGAGACTGTTAAAATGAATTGACTCTTCAGAGGTTATTGCAGTCTTTTAGTTGTAGACCTATGAGTGAACAGCTATTCTCTCACTTGCATCTGTTATAGATTTGGAGGCAGAAAAGGAATTTTGAGTTTATCTATGTTGTATATTAGTTGATTCTCAGTTTAGCTTGAACAGTCATAGAATACATCTAGAAGGGTGCAATCCTAGCTCACCCTTGGGCCTATGCAAGTCCCTTGCGCCGGCCCAGGCGGGTTGCAAACTTGCCGTAAAGCATGTTTGTGCCTCCTCGAGAGTTGGCTGGGTGTGAGGGAGGCGTTCCAGGCGGGCGGGGAGTGGGAGGCGGGGCTAGGACCCAGCAGATATGCTGGATCCTAGCCCCCGTTTCCAAGCAGTGTGGAGTGGCTTGCAGCCGCTCCACTCTCCTTGGATTTATGCCAAGGTTGCGTAAGTCTAAGAGACCCATTGGGGCTTCAGTGGCTTACCTGGGGGTAGGGGAAGAGTTTTCCCTTATCTCCAGCTGAGCCAGTTTGGGGCCCTATCTTGAGCTGGATACAGTGCAGGCCTCCTGGCCTGCCTATTCCAGTGTAAGATAGAATTGCACTGCAAATGTTTTAAAATCCTTGAATTATTTGAACTCATTTGCGGAGGAGGAACATTAGAAGCTGTTTTTTTTAATGAAAGTTCAGTAGAATACAAGGCACACATACAACTTCTGTGAAGCACTTTTGAAGCACGTTATTGAAGAACGTTTGAAATACAGTTAAATACAGTCAGTTCTCTTTATGTGTGAATTCGCTATGTGCAAATTCGCTTATCTTTGAGGGGTGTAATTGCCACCATCTCTCATTATCTGCGACTCTGTTCTTGTTATCTGCTAATAGTGTGCTGGTGCTGCATCAAACGGACATTGTATTGGCCTGCAGAGAATTGTCAGATATATTTGTATCCACTTCCAGACTTGCCCTGCCATCTTGGGTACCACCTTGGGGGCTCTAGTTGAGCCTTCGCAACCCTGGCAGTGATGAGAAGCCAATGATGAGTGGTTTCTGGAAGTCTTCATGAGGGCTGCTCTGGGCCTGGGGCAAGCCTAGGGAAAGAGCCAAGAGACAGATGGATGGGTGAAGCAACCCACTCCACAATGCCGATTTCTGAGGTTTCATTGTTGGGCCATCAACCTTAAATGAGTTGAGGATAGTCAGCAAGGAGAAATGGCCATTACCACAGCCACAATCTTCATTACATCAAAGGATAGCCAGCACAGAGCCCTTGCTATCACTCAGCCCCATAGACTTCAGGTTAAGATTCATGTTCATGAAGTTCATAGAGCGTGTGGTGAAAAGAGTCCCCTGGAACCTCACATTTTCTTCATAGGCTCAAAGATTCAGTATATGCTAATTTGGTATCCACTAGATTTTCCAGGAACCTAACCCTAGCAGATAATGAGAACTGACTGTATATATTAGGCGTATTCAATAGTCTTCTTTCCTCCAGAAGATAATAGACATGAGTATAAGTAGTATGCAAGATTTTAACAGACAAGTCCTAATCCTATTTGCTTGTTTAGTTCAATTTATTTGGACTTGCTTCCTAGTGTAGGATTGCAATCATGGGTTCTGGAGTTAATCAAAATACTTTTCCTAGGGGGAAGATTGTGATCTGTCATTAGATCACAGCAAATATATTTCCTAAACTCTGTAAGTTATTGGTCAAGTGATATAACAGATCTTTGCTTGAAATGAGTTGTGTATTGTGTAGCTTTGGGGAGGGGGAAACATTTCATGAGGTGTGGGGTTATTTTATGAAAGCAAAATCAGCAACTAAACTGCTACTAAAATTGAAGAAAAAGGTGTGTGTGTTTTTCTGTTCATGGTTACAAATACTTGAGAATACAAGCACTTAGATTGCAGGTCTCCATAAGTAGGTGTGGGAAAATGTTTTATTAAAGCAACTTGTGGTAATGAAAACGCACGTTCTCGAGCAGAGAATATAGCTCTGCAGCACTGAAATCTCTGGATAAGATTCAGATTTTTAGTTAAATCCCTATTGTGTAGTCTTGCCATCTTGATGTGGTGAAGTTCCTGTGGTGAAGTCCTTCGAAAACTGTTACCGCCACATCTTACATGCCTAAGGCAGACATGGGTCACATCTCAGAAGAAGGGAACTTTCGTCCCCTTCCCCTGAGTAAAGGAAGTAGCCCCGCAACCAAAAGGTCGGCGGTGAGAAAAAAGCCTGACACGGAGGCTCATGATCCGGTGGAGCATCGCTCCTCTGGTCCTGGCTCCCTCCCTCCTTGCTTCTTCCTCCTGGTATGCCTCCTCCACCCTCCCTGTCTGTCTCCACCCCACCTCCCTGTCACACCTCCTCCCCACCCTCGGCCTGCCTCCCCCTCCCCTCGTGTTCCCTTGCACGAGTGTCTGCAGGGCTCCCTAGGTCATCAGAAGTGAAAGTGGAGCGATCATGCTCCACTTCCGGTTTTGCAGAAGTGAAGCGTGATCACTCCACTTTCACATCTGATGACCTGGGGAGCCCTGCAGACACTTGTGCAGGGCTCTCCGCATCCCCCAACAGGCTGCTGCAGGGACTGGTGAGTGCAGCCCAATCCCTGCAGCCCTCCTGAGCGGCATGATCCTGGGGATCGCGTCTCTGCCTCCCCCCTGCCTCCACCTCTTAAGGGGAAAGAGGCCAGGACCCTCAGGCTGGGGTGTCACGACACCTCAGTCTGAAAACCACTGGTTTTAGGGTTAGTTTTTTCGTTCATTCTTAGGTAGAGTTTTTAGCTTTTTAGTCTTCAGCTTTTAACTTAGGTTTAGTGTGGTGGCAGTTAGCCCCCCCCCCCCTTTTAGGATTGGTTTTGGTTTGTTAGGTAAAAACGTTAGATCACGGCACTCAGCCTGAAAAACTGTTTATATTTCAGTATGGATTCCAGCCCTGAAAGCTTTAGCATGTTTATAAAACTTGGTTGTCTTAAAAGTGCCTGGACTGGAAAAACTGCAAGCACTTTGTTGCCCCATATGCAAGACATGTATAGTGACACTCTTTGAGAAAGTCTGTGTATAAATGGGCATGATTATTTAAAAAAAACTGTGGATGTTCTGGGTGACTTAAAGATCTCAATTTTCTAAATTTTGTGGTGAAAGGCCCCATTTTCTTAAGTGTGTGATACCTCTTAAAACTAGTTAGTTTACAGTGCAATCCTGTGCATATCTATTCAGAAGTAAGGCCTGTTGATTTCAATGGGACTTGCTTCCAGGTAAGTATGCAACGGATTGTCACATTAGCGTACCAACTTTGACAGTATCAGATTCATTCCAGTCCGACAAAGTGAATAAAGCATCTTTGTTTTTAGAAATGTTTTAGCATGTTAAAGACCAATTCATGTAGGATAATTCTGGCAACAACTGTCAGCCATAATATCTATATGGAACCTTTTATTTTCAGTGAGAGCATGCCTCCAGAGACTGGGTGCATGCAGCAAGATTTATGTATTCAGAAGCTGGGCCACTTACCACAGGGGAGGACTCTTACTGTCCAGTACTCTTCCTGGAGATGTTTCTTGAATTTCCACTGTAGGAAATGGAATTGTGAACTAAGTAAACTTTCATCAGATGAAGCAAGGAGGATTTTATTGTTCTTAAAGAAGTCATGACGCACAATCAACAAGTATTAACTAACACTGAATTCTTTATTTACGTTTGCTTTATTCACATATTATATACTTATGCTAATCTCTTTCAAGTATGCACAGACATTCAACGCCTTCTCCCCTGTGCCTTTTTATCACACTAGAGTTGTCATTGAAATGTTTCATACTTCATAGAAGGTGAAATTCAGCCAGTTAATCACTCGGTTTTTTTTAGTTTCAATGACAGCAAGTTTATTGACTCTCCTGTTGGCTTGTTCAGTTGGAGGGGGAAGGTGTAACACCTCTTGTAATTTGTGGGTACTAGTCCCCTGCTGTTTAAGTACCATTGCAATAATTCCATAATGATTATAAGTTATGTTAACTTGAATTTGTTTAGACTAAATTAAAAACAACCTCTCTTTTGAAGGTTAGAAATTCTATGACACTTATCAAAGTCTCTCAAGAGGAAAAATAGCTTGTGGTATTGTCGTGTAGATTTTTCTTGAGTATTTGCTTTCTTGAGTCAACAATACATACATAAACTCAACAATACATACATTTCAGTGTGCATTCTAAGTTCCACTGAACAGAGTGCAACTTCCTTTAAAGAAAGTGTTTTTAATATGAGAATTTATCTATTACTACTCTATCTAACAAATGGTGTATATTTAATGCAGTGCCACCCTTGTTCTTTCATGCATTTGTGAAACCCAGATTTTAAATATTTTTGCAGTTGAGCCAAAATGAGAATAGGTAGCTTTATTAGACTTAAGAATTGTTATTATAAAACCATGTCTATATGTAAGGTTATGAATTCAGTTGATAATACATTACCATAACAATTTTGGATATTCTTCAGCCAAACTTTTGTCAAATTGAAATGTTTAAAAATAAGGAAACCCTTATATGAATCTTTGCTGGCAACTTCTCTGGTAAATACAAATTTAAACTTCATTAATTTTTTCTGATGGAAAACATTTTAAAAAGGAAACTAATAATACATGTATGAAAACCAATAATACATTCATAATACATGTATGATTACCTCTCTGACAATGTGAGTTAACTTTCATATGTCTTTTTTTCCTGAATTAACCATTAACAAACTTTCCAGTTGCTTTTAAAAAACTTTCTCAACCTTTTCTGAAATCATAAAGCAGGCAGTGCTGCCCACTTCTTATAAGACTTCACTGCGTTCGCTGCTTGGAAATTTGACTAGGTAATCCCATACAGTTTCTTAGCAGATGTTTCTAGAGGCCTGCATGTTTTTTGTCAGAAGAAATGAAATACAGTATTGACTGGTACCCTTCTAGCTCTGTAAGTTAACTGCTATTTAGTATGCTCTTCTAGGACTGAGTTGTAGAAGCTTGTTCTTGATAACTACAAGCACCTTGTCTTCTTGCCACTTTATGTGAAGATTCATGAGAATAGCTGCCCTGATCTCCCTGCCTACATAGCATTGTCTTTTCACCTGGTGGTATTCAAGAACTCTTGCCAGTTCTAAATTCACCATAGATACTTGCCTATAGGTTGAGAAATTTCTGCCAATAAATCAATCTTAGATCAACACCTCTGTGTCTGAGGTGAGGTCACTTGGGGTCACTTTCTGTTGAGGTCACTTGGGGTCAGGGCTTTTCAAGCAAAAGCCCTTGCAGTGCAGAGATAATTAGAGGCTTGTTAATTTCCACCGCAACCTCTCCAGGGCAAAGCTGCAACTAAAGTTAATCTTTTATTCTCCTCCTGATGGAAAAAAAACAAGGCTTCCATTTAAATCAAGCAAGCTTCTTTCAATTTTGCAAATGCTTGGCAGAGGTCTTTTTTTTTTAAACACCAGGATGTAATCCTCATTTCCATTTGAAAAAACGACCCAGGCTACAATTCAGTGCACTATTACTTAAGAATAACATCGATGAAAAGCAATGGGTCTATGTCTGAGTAAATAAGGTTGCAACTGTGTGCAACTGCACTTGCTCACAGTCATTCCTTGTTGTTTATATCTCTGCTGTGAATTGCACACACCCAGTTATATGTTATAAATTGTATGTTATATGTAGAGCCTCTGGCTTAACACACCAGGCACCTTAAAGAAGGATTTGATTAATGGTTCTCCTGCAGTGGCTCCCAACCTTTTTTCACTTGCATACCCCCTGGCAACCCATTTCCATAAACTGCACTCCTCTTATTAGCAAAATGTTTGTATTTAATATTGATAATATAAGCCCTCATCTCCTCTATATGAAAACCCATACTTTATGTATTTGTCACAGTATTTTCTTTTTATCTGTTTGAAGAAATGAAAACTATGCCTTTTCACTGTTTTCCACCAGAAGTGTTCTGAGAAATTCTTGCTGATTGATCACTTTCCATATTATGTTTCAGCTTTTTTACTGTGCTGGTTTTCGATCACTGATTCATACATGAATTGATGACCAAAAACTAGCTATTGGTGGGGCTTTCACAGCCAACTAGCTACCTCCCTTCCTGCCTTGCTGACCCTGCAAGGCATTCTGGAGCACTACTTGCCTTTTCTGCCATTATTTAATTTTGTTTACAAAAAGGTTGTGAAGACCAGAATTTAAAAAGTTAAAGAATAAAATTTTATCTTATGATCTTTTACTATATTTTTAATAAATTAGAGACTATACAGTTCTTAGGCAACAGTTACTGGTAGGTTTTTTTGGCCTCGGGTAAAATCAGACAAAACTATAGTCCAGGGATCTCTAAACTTTTCAGCCGAAGGGCTGCATCAAATATCTGGCACAGGGTCGAGCGCCGGAAAAAAAAAGTTAAACATAAAATTTAAATAAATACATTAGAGTTGGAACTTGGACGAATGAATAAATGAACGGGCTCAAACATCCAGGATTTCTCCAAGCATGAACACAACCCAAGAAATAAAGCATACACTTAAATGGACCCTCATTCCACCACCCCACAAGCACAACTCTGGTTGTGTTGGTCAACTGGGCCAGATGCTCTCAGGGGATCAGATGCTGGCCGTGGTCCAGGTAGAGGCTCACTCGAGCTCTGGCCCCCGGGCCGGGGTTTGGAGACCCCTGCTATAGTCGGACACCCCCCTAAGTTTAACCCCCCTCCCTGATTGAGGGTCCTAGAAAATTTCATGATATTTTGTTCAAAGCCCGTCCTTGATTTATCTGTGAGATTGACTTATAGGCACGCGTTTGCGGTGAGTCACCTCGCTTGGTTTTGTTCAAATTCTTCTCAGATGTGTGGAAGCTGGAAACAGAAAGTATACTCTCAGCACATTCTTCATTCATGCTGCAAGCTTGCCTTCAGCCAGCCCAATCCTGAGCTGCCCGGAGCATGCGGCTGCAGTGGCGCTGGGAGCAGTGGCACCTCGGGAGAAGGGGACTTTTGGAAGGGAAGGGAAGCAGCCCCATAAGGGAAGCAGCAGGGGCTACTCACTGGAGTTCATGTAGGGCACTGAGTCCCACACAAACGCCTTGGATCCGGTGGAGCAGAGCTCCATGGGACCCGCCTCCCTCCCTCATCTGTGCATGCCTCCCACCTGCCCTTTCTCCGCCCCACCTCCCCATCACACCTCCTTCCTGCCCTCTCTCTGCCCTCCGCCTGTCTCCCCCCTTCCCATCACGCCTCCTCCCCACCCCCACTTACTGTGCCGCGGCTCGGCAGTCCATGAGACCGCCAAGCAGCGGAGGACAGGCGCCCACCCGGCACTAGCCCAGTGCCAGTCAGCACTGGGCTAGCACAGGCGCTGGCCCAGCGGCAAGTCTCGCAGATTTGCCTTACGGCACGTTTGTCACAGTGCGCTCCGTGGAAAGCCGGAGCACCGAGCTCAGGATTGGGCTCTAAATTGGTAAATGATTTTTCTCATGAACAGAACACTGATTAAAATCTGTCAGCCGTGTCCTGCTTCGTTCTCTCAGGCTGGAGAAATCTAACTAGGTGTTTGAGGGGAACGTTGTTTGGCTTCCATCTTAGGCACTTGGTTATGGGGCACTAGATTACCTAAAGAAAGTGAGTGGGGAGGAGCAAAAGCAATGGGCTTCAAGCAGTGTTCAATTAGGTGTTACACTCACCTGAGGATTAATTGTGAAAGCAGGGTCATAGTAGCGAAAGAATATACTTTTTAGTCCTCTAAAACTAATGTTAATATAAGAATATAATTTTTGTCTCCAGCCCACGAAAGACCTCAGAGTTAGAGCAGGCTTTCTTTCCCAGTAGTTTGGCAATTGTATGTTTAGGCTGAGGGAAAATAAAACTTGTTTCAGGTAGGCACATGTGTTTCTTCTTTTGCTTGAGTAAAGTGACAGTTTAGTTTCTTCAGTGTTCAAAATATTGAATGAATTCAAGTTGCACAGAATTTTTTTCAGGCATAGGATTTCCAAGAAAAAACAAACTATGAGATGTTAAACTAGTACAACCAAGGATTCTTTAACGTAAATAAGTGGGAAGTCTGAAAACAAGGAATTATGATATCTGAATTACAAAGTGTTTGACCATGTTAGAGTCCAAGGTAAAAGTAGCAAAACTCCCAACCAAATATACAAAAAAGTCAGCCATGAAGTATGAAAAACGAATTGCAAGATTTCTTATAGCTACTTTTTGTTTGGGAAGGTATGAGGTTACCTGGTTGTAGAAGGACATAAACATGAATCTGCTAACTTAATAATAAATATCTGCTGCTTTGTATTTTACTATGTTGCTAAAGAAAACTCAAAAATTAACACTGATTTGTCTTTTGGATATTCCCCCCCCCCCCCCCAGGGTTCAACATGTCATATTTTCTTTTCCCCATACCTAAGTAATATCCAACAATTTTGTTTAATGTTGTGCCTTTTCTGGCCTTGTTAAATGGCATCCAGATGTTCGCTTTTGTTCTACCATGCTATGACATTTTGGCATTGTCATGTTTTCCATGTTAATCAGTATTTAAATTGCAAAATGAATAACTCCAATATCAAAGCATACTTCACTGAAACTTTTCACAGGTACATCTACCTTTATAGAAGCGTTAACAACCAATGGTACCAACATACAGACATCGGTAGCAGGAGTGACGGCCAGTAAACGAAGATTTATTGATGAAAGGAGGGATCAACCTTTTGACAAAAGGCTGCGGTTCAGTGTGAGGCAAACGGAAAGTGCTTATCGGTACAGAGACATTGTTGTCAGGAAACAAGATGGCTTCACACATATTCTATTATCCACAAAATCATCGGAGAACAATTCATTAAACCCAGAGGTTAGAACAATGTGGTTACTTTGTTTTGGGAGGAGAGGTTTGGCAAGGAGAGGTTTGGTGCTGTTGTTGTTTTGTTGCATTTGAAGGTTTCTTTGGTGAGCGAAAGAAGTCCAGTTGCACAAGGGGGTAGGGGCAATTTTCACCAGTCTCCCTTTCTTCTGAAACCCCCTGTAAATCTGTTTCTGAAAGTCCCAAAACTCCTAGTCATAAATGTTCAGGGGGTTTCACAGAGGGCTGCAAAAAACATTCTTCCACTTGCAGAAAGAAATATTAGGATATGACCTATTTTATATATTATTTATATAGCACCATCAATGTTGGTGGTGATCTATAAAAATTCATAAGCAAACAGGATAAGTTCCTACCCCCAAGGAGCTTGCAGTCTAAATTCAAGGATGGGGAAGACAACAGACACCAAGTAGACCAAGACCAGTGTTGAAACTTGATTATTGTTGAAGATGAGGACTCTGCCTTTGAAAATTGTTCAGAAGGTTCAGCTGATTCAGAACATGGTTACCAGATTACTAATAAGGGCAAGTAGTTGGGAGCATATAAAACCTATTTTGCATTATCAGGTTTACAGTTTGCTTCCATGCCTAATTCACAGAACATATGAAGGGCTTTGCTAGATCAGGCCCATTTTCCAGTTTCTCATAGTGGCCCATCAGCACACAGACAATGTGATACCCTGTGTCTCATGTTTGGTGGTAGGAGATACAGGGCCCATCCAGTAGTGAACCCTGATGGCACTCTTTTCAGAGAGACCAGTGCAGCTTCCATACTTGGAATTTTTAAGAAAACATTAAAAACATATTTTGTCAAGGCCTTCATGAATCTGTAATGACTTTTAAACTGTTGCTGTATATTGATTTTAATTCCCCTGTGTTCGTGTTAATAGATAACTCTGTGTATGTGTGTGTGTGTGTGTGTGTGTGTGTGTGTGTCACTTATTTTCTGCAAAACATGTTGATCTCTCAGAAAAATAGCAAAATGTTAGGTAAATTGTTTATATATCACTATTCAACGAAAAAGTTCACAAAGTGGTTCACAGAATAATAATAATAATAATAATAACTTTATTTCTACCCCGCCTTTCTCCCCGAAGGGACTCAAGGCGGCTTACAACATATTAAAAACAATTTAAAAACAAATAAAAACATATTAACACATACTAAAAAACAGCAGTCAGAGCAAAAATAGGTAAAAAGAGCATAGAGCAGCAGCAAGTCATAAAAGAATCAGGCCTGTAAAAAAAAATATTAAAAGATGTTAAAAAATGTTAAAAGGCCAAGAACTCAGAAGGCCTGTTTAAACAGAAGGGTCTTCAGGCCTTGCCGAAAGGTCTCAAGAGAGGGAGCCATTCTTAAGTCAAGGGGAAGGGAGTTCCATAGCGTTGGTGCCACTATTGAGAAGGCCCTATTTCTTGCAGCCGCCCCACGTACCTCCCTAGGCGGCGGCACTTGTAAAAAGGCCTTCTCTGATGACCTGAGAGGGCGAGCCGGATTGTACGGGAGCAGGCGATCTCTAAGATACCCTGGTCCAGAGCAGTATAGGGCTTTAAAGGTCAATACCAGCATCTTGAATTGGGCCCGGAAACGAATGGGCAGCCAGTGCAGCCGCTGGAGAAGCGGACTGACAGGGTCGAACCGCCTACCTCCAGTAACCACACGGGCCGCCGCATTCTGCACTAGTTGCAGTTTCCGAACCGTCTTCAAGGGCAGCCCCACATAGAGTGCGTTACAGTAATCTAATCTCGATGTCACTGAGGCATGGATCACCGTGGCCAGGTCTGCACGATCCAAGTACGGCCGCAGCTGGCGCACCAGCCGAAGCTGAGCGAAGGCCCCCCTAGCCACAGCCGCCACCTGGGAATCCAGGAGCAGCTGCGAGTCCAGGTGGACCCCCAAGCTGCGGACCTGCTCCTTCAGAGGGAGTGCAACCCCATTCAGGGCAAGCCGATAGTCCAGCACCTGCATCGAGGATTTCCTAACCAGGAGAGCCTCTGTCTTATCCGGATTTAATTTCAGCTTGTTAGCCCCCATCCAGATCCTCACTGCCTCCAGACAGCGCTCCAGGTCCTCAACCGCCACCCTGGAGTCTGGAGGAAAGGAGAGATAGAGCTGGGTGTCATCAGCATATTGATGGCACCCCACTCCAAACCCCTGGATGACCTCTCCCAGCGGTTTCATGTAGATGTTAAATAGCATGGGGGACAGAATTGAGCCCTGTGGCACCCCGCATCTCAAGGGCCAGGGTGTCGAACAGGCATCCCCCAGCACCACCATCTGGGACCGACCCTCCAAGTAGGAGCGGAACCACCGCAAAACAGAACAGAAATGAAGAGAGAGTTCCTTGTCCTAAAGGGGCTCTAGGGATCTAAAAAGGATTGATGTTAAACCAAATGTTTGTGGAGAAGGTAAGTTTTGAGGAGGGATTTGAATAACCAACTAAAGGTGGCCACAAGGAAGAATGGGAGGAGTTGATTTAAGAACGCAGGAGATTTTAGGGACACAAAGATTGTTGGAGAAGTAAGGGACAGAAAAATTAGAATAGTGCAAGTTTGTATTACCAGCAATTACATTGATTTTCAAAAACAGAACATTTAAAAACCTTTTAGATTTTGAGCCTTTATTCTTTTCCAGCTTCCTTACTTATAAGCTTCTCAGCAAATTGAGAATTTAGATCTTCTGTTGAACTTTAATTTTAAGGTGTTTAGAATTTTCCCATGTTGAAAAACATAAGTAGGGTATGGTATGGTATTCCATGGATGTTTCTGCTATGAAAAAAGTACTTTAAAATGAACTTTGTCCTTATTTTAAATTTTGTTGATTGCATAGCCCACCTGCTTTTCAGATCACAGAAATGAGCATGCATGTTTGTGTGTTAGTGAGAGAGAGAGAGAGAGAGAGAGAGAGCTTCAGATGCAGTATTTTGCATCTTATTTTCATGCATTGAACATGTCTTTTTTCCAGGTAATGAAAGAAGTCCAAAGTGCACTGAGCACAGCAGCAGCTGATGACAGCAAGCTTGTTCTCCTCAGTGCGGTTGGCAGTGTCTTCTGCTGTGGCCTTGACTTCATTTATTTTATTCGACGTTTGACAGATGATAGAAAAAGGGAAAGTACTAAGATGGCAGATGCTATTAGGTTTGTAAAACTGCTTTTTATCACTGTGCTTAATGATTCAGGGTTACCAAATACCAGGTCATCTTTGATGCAAGAACTACTGCTGTTCTAATCACACTTGAAATATTTTTTCCACAGCCAGCAAATTTGTACTATTTACATATTCAGATCAGAACTCTAAATTAGAATATCTGTTCATTATAAAAGCATTATAAGTGTGTTCATGTTCAAATTAATCATTAAAGGTTTTGTAAAGTATTAGTATGTTTCAAACATGGTCTGTGCACTGTTGTGTGTTTAGGAGGAGCTTTGTTAGAATATTAAAACTTAACGCTTTCCTTTATTAAAAAAATAATAAAAAGATCTGGTACCCATTGTTATGGGAAATGAGATTGTCCAGATAAAAACTGTATAAGGTAACTGTTTGGAATTAAGACTTGGGTTTTAAGTGTTTACTGCTACATGTTTTATAATCTGAGATAAATGCCATATGTCAGTCAAGTATGCTTGACATGGTCATTGTTATTCAAACTTCTCAGTTTCTCATTTACATCATACACTTCCACTTTTATTGTAGCCCAAGTACTCTTAACTCCCCAACTTATGGCCTGGCTTAAAATAGAAAAAAAAATATATTTCCACCTTTATTGTCATCTGTACAAATACTCCTATGTCCATTTTATTAAACTAAGGGTGCAGTCCTAACCAACTTTCCAGCACCGAGGTAAGGCCAATGCAGCTCCGAGGTAAGGAACAAACATTCCCTTACCTTGAGGAGGCCTCTGTGAGTGTCACCCAACTGCAGGATGCACTACATGCCCCATTGGCACAGATATGTCAGTGCTGCGTTGGTTAGAATTTGGGCCTAAGGGCCCAATACTATCCATCTTTCCAGTGCTGATGCAGCCATGCCAACGGGGCATCCATTGCATCCTGTGGTTGGGCAACAGTCACAGAGCCCTTCTCAAGGTAAGGGAATATTTTTTTCCTTTTTATCAGGACTGCATTGTGACTGCTTTAAAAGTGGAAAGTTGGATAGGATTGAACCCTACGTGGATGAAATTATTCAGATAATGAACCAAATTAAATATTCTGATAACAGAGACAGGCTATTCACTATAAACAACCTTAGTACTTTAAGATTGCGCTTTTTACTTTGAGGAAAATTTTGAGCTGTCTGCAGTGTGTAAATGGATTACTTCAGATGCTGAAATCAATTACCATGGCATTATTTTTCTTTCTAAATGGCCGTGGGAGGTCAAAGGAAAGGGCAATGATTTGTGTAAACTCAAATAATTTTTTCAGCTGGCCAGTGTAGAAATGACAGACTTAGGGTTCCTTATGACCATGTTTTGCTTGGTTATTTATACTGTCTATAGGGATTTCTTGACTCAGCATCCTGTATTGCTTAGTGATGGGGATACGTTCTCAAATACCCATTGTTAAGTGAATCCATCATTAAGTGAACAGGCAATCCCCATGTATGATTCTAAAAACAAATAGTGCTTGTTACCACCAGGCTGGGGAAAGCAGGGAACAGAGTAGCTGAAACTTGCCTGGAGCGTCCTGCAGGTCTCTTTGCTTGCAAAGTGACCCTATGTTTTTGCTGGTTTTTCAAATCTTTTCAGTGTTGTTTACAAATCCTTTGACGGTTGCTGAAGCGGAACAGCTGAACTCTGTGCTATACCAGCCACTTGCTTGCTAAATGTCCTGCTGAGCACAATCCTTTGATCTCCCAGATCAGCGGAAGTGAGGCATTTGCAATTCCATGTGACCTTTTGCCTCAGTTCCGGATATCAAAGAATCATTCTCAGCATGCAAGCAGCTGGTACTGCACAAGTTCAACTATTCCATTTCAGTGACCATGCAAGAATTTGCAAGCTAAAAGAAGCAAAAACAGAGGGTTGTGGGGATTGCAGAGGACCAACCACCATCTTATGTGGTCAGTTGTTATTCAGAAGGTCACTAAGTGAGGCACACCTGTATCCAGTGGCATATCTAAACCATTTACTACCCAGTGCAAAGGAAATTTTGTAAACCCCCCCCCCAACAACATCAAATTAAATTAATTAAGGGCACAATTCTATCTTGCGCTGCAACAGGGAAGCCAAGAGGCTTGCGCTGTGTCCAGCACAGGATAAGTGCCAAAGTGGCTCAGCCAGAGGTAAGGGGAAACTTTTCCCTTTACCTCTGAGTAAGCCACCCTGGCCTCAATGGGTCTGCTCGGACTTGCACAATCTCCTGAGGTGGCTCAAGTCCGAGGAGAGCAGAGTGACCTGAAACCTTTCCACGCTGCTCGGGGAACGGGGTTGAGACCTGGCATAACTGCTGGGTCCCATCCCCACCACCCGCCCTCATGGCCACCCACCATCCGTCCGCCCCAGAACACCTCCCTCCCACCTCCTACCCGCCCACCCCAGAGTCTTGTGTTGACTGAGCTCGGCCAGTGCAAGGCTCGGAGCCTCCGTCAGTACGGAGGCTTAAGTCAGGCTCCACAGGCCGGCACACTTCCATGTGCTGGCCTAGCCGACTCATGAGGAGGCGCAAACGTGCCTTATGGCACATTTGCAACCCTCCTGTCGCAAGGGCCTGTCAGGATTGTGCTGTAAAGTGGTGTTTTTTTTAAATTTGTAAATATTTATTTATTTGCCTTTTAAATTTTTTATCCCACTTGTCTCCCGAGGGGCATCCAAAGTGGCTTACAACAATTAAAATATATATACATCTAAAATAAAACTGTAAAAAGCAACAACAAAAGACATAGACAAATCTTAAAAACAGCCAGCAGCAATCAATCACAGGCATAATGGATGAACAGAAGCACATAAAATACAATAATCAGTAAATAATAAAACCAGAAGATGTCAGGAATTTTTTTTCTAGATGTACAAAGAATGAGCTGAAGAAAGTCAACTCAGGTACAGATTTTTTTTTTAAATACTCAAAACTGCGTCTAAATTATCAGTACTGTGAGAGATTTCGTATACGTTTACTTTAGAATCAGATCCTAAGCTCTTTTGAGCCGAAAGGGCAGGGCAGACAGAAACCAATTTCATAATATTTTAAAAAATACACAGTATATTGAACTGTCAGTAGATCAGAGGTGGGGGGAAAACATTCTCTTGGGACACAACACATGGATTCTGTTTTTGCCTCCTTTCTACATGTGCCTTCTCGTCCCTTTATCAAGGTCCCCATGATCTCTAAATCACACCAAGAGGGCCTATCTCCCCATGTTAGCAATACTACCATTAACAGGGAAATCTCTTGGTGTGGTGTAGCTAAGGGGTGCAGGGGGCTGGAGAGAATCAATAGCTTACCTTTAGGAACCAGAAAAGAATTAATAGAGATTGATGAATAAATGATGACTACTACAAGGCCTGAATGTCTTTGCTTTGGGTGCCACTTGCTTGGTGCTCCTGTCGCTGCTTGCTTGCCTTGCGTGCTATCCTCTTCAGGTTCCTGCACATGCACAGGCAACCCATAGCCAGGAATAAGCTGGTAAGTAGCCAAACCTGCAGCTGACTCAAGCATGGGCTGCAATGGCAATGGGCTAGACAAGGGGTGTCAAACTCGTTTCATACAGAGGGCCGATGTTAGCACTCAGGGCTCCAGCTGAGGGCTGGAAGTGATGTCATTAAGCAGAAAGTGACATCATTAAGCAGCTAATGGCCAAAAGTCAGACCCTGTTCTCATACAGAAACTCATTAACTGCAAATGACAGAAGAGAAAGTACGCAAATCTTGATCATATTTCAGGATTTGGGAAAGCCCAATTTTCATGTAGGCCGCCATTTCAGCTGTAACACCTCAGCAGCTGAGAGCCTGAGGGCCGGATAAAAAGCTTCTAGGGGCTGCATCTGGCCCCTGGGCCTTACGTTTGACACCCCTGGGCTAGATTGTGTTGGCCCCCATGAAGCACCCAACAAAAGGTGGTTCAGTTGTGGTGTGACTGGCAGCCCGCAGCCCAATGTAAGTCATGGGACATGGCAACAACAGCAGGCTAGACTGTTGCCACCTCTCAGCAGCACGCAACAAGCAGTTTGGTTACGTCAGTTTTATAAGTGGCACAACTGAACCACTTGTGGTGTACTGCTGGGGAGCAACCATCTAGCCCAGTGACTTTCAGCCTTTTTCATCTCACGGCACACTGACAAGGAACTAAAATTGTCAAGGCACACCATCAAGTTTTTGACAATTAACAAGGCACAGCCAGTGCTCCTCCATTGGCCCTACTAATAAATGACCTTCCCCCAAATTCCTGGGGCACACCTGTGGACCACTCACAGCACACTATGGCACAGTGGTTGAAAATGGATGATCTAGCCTGTCACCACGGCACACGTGCACGACTTAAATTTGGTTGCTGGTAGGGCCTGCAGCCATGCGCACTGCAGCAACGGATGGCTGTTGCCCCTCCCCCCATAGTCTGGTGTGCCTGGTGGGGCTGCAGCAGTCCAGTGTAAATCACGTAAATCATGGGATGTTGTTGTATGTTGTTGCCCATGCCTTGTTGACCCTGCTGTTCCCCCCCCCAGCTTCTTGGCCAGTGCAGCTGCTATCCCCTTAGCTAAATCACTGCCTGTATATTATTTGTTTTTCAATCTAAACTGTTATGTACAGTCTTCTTTTGTATTGGATGGGAAAGAGTGGCTGTACCAACCAAAGTTTCCAGAAAGGCTAGACAAGATTTAGTTTATAAGTAACTGGTATTGGGTGGTAAAAAATTTGTTTGTGTCTAAAAATTTTTACTAAAATCTGTTGTCATTGATTCCTTATTTCATTTCAGGAATTTTGTGAATACTTTCATTCAGTTTAAGAAACCCATCATTGTAGCAGTAAATGGCCCGGCCATTGGACTTGGAGCATCCATATTACCTCTGTGTGATGTGGTCTGGGCTAATGAGAAGGCTTGGTTTCAAACTCCATATACGACGTTTGGTCAGAGTCCTGATGGATGTTCATCTCTCACATTCCCAAGAATAATGGGCCTGGCATCTGTAAGTAATCTGTAAACGAAACATAAATATCTATATGTTCTTTGCTTTCTTGCATATTGACATTAGATAACAGTAACTCCACCCTCTGTTTGTGGTAAGCAGAGCACCAACAGTACGAGTCCTCACTGTCACTAGCAGTGTTTCTCAAATTGTGGGTCTGGACCCACTAGGGTTGTGAGCCTATTTCAGGTGGATCCCCATTCATTTCAATATTTGTAATATATTAGACTTGATGCTACCATGATATGTGACTGCATTTGGTGAAATGTTACAGATCTGTTCTTTTAACAGGCTATTGTGTATATCAGGGGTGCCCAAACCCCTACCCTGGGGCCACTTGCGGACCTCGGGGGCTCCCAATCCAGCCCACGGGGAGCCCCCAGTCTCCAATGAGCCTGTGGTCCTCTGGAGACTTGCTAGAGCCCATGCTGGCCTGACACAGCTGCTCTCAATGTGAGGGCAACTATTCCACCGCTTGCGTGAGCTGTGGGACGAGGGTTCTCTCCACTGCTTGCTGTTTCATGGCTGTGATGCAACAGCGGCAGCAAAAGAAAGGTCAACCTTGCTTTGTGCAAGGCCTTTAATAGGCCTTGAGCTACTGCAGGACCTTCATTCATTCATATTAGTTCCATCTCTAATAAATTAATTTATGTAAATTTATTCAAATTTAATGTAAATTAATTCTTTTTTATCATGGCCCCCAACACACTGTCAGAGAGATGATGTGGCCCTCCTATAAAAATGTTTGTACACCCCTGGTGTATATGATAGTAAATGGGACTTACTCCTGGGTAAGTATGGGTAGGACTGCAATCTAGGATTGTTAAAAATTTTCCAATGTCACTTCCGGTCATGAGATCACTTCCAGTGGATCCTGACAGATTCTCGGTCTAAAAAGTGGTTCCCAGTGCTAAAAGTGTGAGAACCACTGCACTAGCTTATACAGGAAGGCATTGTATTCTTCTGACTTGTTACATGTTTGTGATTCAGTTCTCATAAAGCCATCACGCCTAAACTGAATGTGTGTGCAATAAAGAAGTACATTACTCCAGAAAGTGCATTTCAACTAGTCCAGCACTGGAAAGCCATGCTGCCTGCATAGTCGTGTTCCACTACGCAAATCCTAGTGTTTTTGTTATATTGTTCTGTCTGTGTTCCAGATTGTGGTTACTGAGTTAGCATAAAATGTTTTATTATGTGAATGCTTGGAGGTACTGTGCTCATAGTCAGTGTTTTCCCTAACCACAAAAAATTCCAGTTTCACCATCGTAGCTCAGAATCGTAACAGGGTAGGTGACCAGCACTTCATATCAGGGCATACTCTGTTTCTTCACAATAGCAGACTTGATATACTTGAGTGTTAACTTTCATGAGTATGGAAAGGCTGCTAATAATTATTCGTATTTTTGAGTAATTTTGCAGTGTTGCTCAAAGCCACACTGTTATTAGCCAAGTATTAAGCATGCTAAAGATGTTCAGTCTGTTGGCTCTTTTCATATATCTTGTTAAGTTCCATAATTTTGAATTTATTACCCATGTTTTGTACAGCCGTGCCTCAGCATCCACAGGGGTTCCCAGAACACCTGCGGATGCCGAACTCAGTGGGTCAGGACACGCTCATCCTCTGAACTCTACCGGAGCTGTGCTTTAGTCACGTATTGGGGAGGCTACTCTGACCCTCAGGAGGCCTTCTGAGACTTCTGCAAAGCTGAAAAATCTGCAAAAAACTGGAAGTGCTGATTTTGTCCTTCCAGAGGTCTCAGAAGGCCTCCTGAAGGTCGGGGAGACCTCACACGGCCTCCCCAGCCCTCATAAGGACGTCGGAACATGACTGGAGCACAGCTCTGGTTGCGTTCAGAGAATTATAGGTCAGGCAAATCTGTGGGTTCGGGCCCACAGTGAGGTAGAACTGCTGGTCCCAAAGCCGTGGATATGCAAGTATGACCTGTACTCAATATTTGACTATTTTAGCACAGTTTAACTTCATTTAAATCGTTTTTAAAGTGTGAAAAGGCTGTATATTCAAATAAAACATATCCCTTCAATGTCAACATAATGATTGTGTGGTGTAGCTTGTATGACAGTTAGCATTCTCAGTCTTAGGGACAAGGCTGGTTACTTTTTAGTATACATTAATCATACTTTTGTACAGATAATTAGAAAATTTAAATAATGTATTTCCATATGTTTTGAATGCATGTTTTATATGCAGAGAAGCAATCTTAATCTGCATTCATTAATCTAGAAATGATGTATATATGTGACCTACTAATGGGAAGGTTACTTCTATGATTTCTCCTTAGTCACTGTTAGTTTTATAATACAGGTCCAGCCTTGGTATACATGGAATTTTTTATACACTGCAAATAAGAAGGAATGTACTGATCCCTGGAGAAGGGGAAAAATGCACCCCTTTAAAATGCTTTTCTTACTGTTGTAGAGATTTTTATCTCAACATGATAAGAAGAACCCTTTAAATTAAAGGAAAACAGTCCTTTACAATAGTTAGAGAGAGGGCAGCCAGCTGACAATCCATCAATCATTCTCTCTCCAAGGGACCCCCTCCCTTCCCCCTGAACACATGAAAGAAAGACTGGAGAGTGTGATTGTTGGATTGCCTCTTAATGACTCTGTCTTAACATTACAAAGGTCAGCAAGGCTGTTTTTAAATCACCTGAGGGATCCACGTTTGCCATCCACTGATTTTTGCCATTCACTTGAGTTTTGGGAATGGAACCCACCTGAATAATGAATAATGAGACTCAACCTGTATAGCAAAATGCTTCAAAATTTCTGACTTGCACTTAACCAAGAACTTTCTGGTTGCAAAAAATTGTTTTGCAGCACCTGTTAATAACCAGCAATTCTTTCATCTAATTAATTTACTTCGGCTACCACCTGCTTTACCAGATGCAGTTAATAACCAGCTGTAGAATGAGACTGTAGAATGAAATGTTGAGATCCATTTTAAACTTTTAATTGGTCAATAAATTATTCTGCTTTTCAACAAAAAAAACTTCACAAAGCAGTTAACATTAAAAAAATTAATGAAATGGTAAGATCTCTGCCCACCCCTGCTTACAGTTTTGAAAAAAAGAATGCCACAAAAGAGGTACCAGCAAACAGTTACTAGAAAAGATGCTCTGTTGGGGTTAGAGGCAGTTGGTTTTCCCTTGCTAAATAAAAGTGAACCACCACTTAAAAGGTGCCTCTTAACCCAGTTAGCAAGGGTAGAGCTCAAACTCTGAGTTTTCAGATTATGCCTTGTTGATACATATCACTTCAGTGGACTTTTTGAGATTGTGTGATCAGTCTAATCCCAAAAAAGACCCAATGAGTTGATTCAGCTTTCTCAGGATCAAACTAAATATATATTGCTAAAAATGAAATACTATATTGCAATGTGTTTTAATTGCACAAGGACACCGGTGTTTTTAGCCACAAGATCTGGTGATGTGAGGAATTTGACTAGAAATGGATATTCAAATGAGAAGACAAGAGATGCAGAACTTAAAAATATGTAATATTTAGGTGAAATTCATTCCAATAAAAATGCAAATATGATGCATCTTGGCACATTTTCAGGGTCTTTCACACATGTCATCCGTTCATAGAAAAATATGTTTGAGGCTAAGATATAAACCTTTATTTTAAGTAACCTTTCTTTCTTTCTTTCTTTCTTTCTTTCTTTCTTTCTTTCTTTCTTTCTTTCTTTCTTTCTTTCTTTCTTTCTTTCTTTCTTTCTTTCTTTCGAATCTATATTGGCTTATCAACTTCTGCAAGCTTTCCCCTGTATCATATCCAGGCATCTGTTGATGCTTGTCTTTCCTTGGTCTGTAAACATACATTGCTTAGATAAGCTTAAGACTTGAAACTGAAAGAATCTCATAATCTTCTCCTGTTTATCTCTGCCTCTCTCCCCCCCATTGCCTCCCTTGTGTCAGTATGAAGATTATAAATCCCATGGAACAAGGTCCTCTTGTTTTACTCTGTTAAAAGCTCCATTTACTCTGGTCCTAGAATCATCATCAAAGCCAATTTCAATTGTTGGAACTGAGAATTAAGAGCAAACCTACGTAGGGCGCAATCCTGAACTGATGATAGGCTGGCTCAAGTCCCTTGGGTCAGCCCACCTGTGTTACAAAAGTACCATCAAGCACTTTTGCGGCACTGGAAGAGCAAGGAGGCCGATGTACATCTGGAGGCTGACATGGAACCCGCTTGGCTGGCACAAACAGTAAACCCGTGCCGACCAAGCTAGGCTGGTGCAGGAGTTTGGGGGGATATGGGGGTGTGTGAGAGAGGGAGGTGTTTCAGGGTGGGGAGGGGGGCAGCGGGTGGGCCCATGAATGGGGGAAGGGTGGGCGGCAGGTAAGCAGGGAACAGGGCCAGGATTCAGTACTTATGCTGGATTCTCTCCCTGTTCCTGGGCAGCCCAGAGCAGCTCTAGGCTGTTCAGATCACCTCAGGAGGTGGCACATATCCAGGAAGCCCCATTGGGGCTGCTGCTGCTTTACTCGGGGTAAGGGAAAGCCATTTCCCTTGCCCTTGGCAAGGGAACTGGTCCCACCCTACCTTGGATGCAGGGTCCACAACTGGTCCCACAACTGTCCCACAACAGTCACAACTGGTCCCACAACAGTCACAACTGGGACCAGTCACAACTGGTCCCACAACAGTCCAGTCACAACCAGTCACAACTGGTCCCACAACAGTCCCACAACTGATCCACAACAGGGTCCACAACTGGTCCCACCCTACCTTGGATGCAGAGCAGGCCTGCAGGCCTACCTGCTCCAGTGCAAGTTAGGATTGGACTGTAATTGTTACTGTAAGAGAAAATGAAAAACAAAGTATTAAACTTGTCCCTTCTTTGGATTTTGTTCTTTATTAAATTGTAAGTTATCTACCACACACTTCAGTATCTGACACAGGCATCTGTATTGAGGTCTTATCAGTATGGTTGTGTGTTAAAATTGATTCACAATCAGTTAAGGCTGATGAGTGATCAGTGACAGATATATCTTATATGTCTTATTTAGTAACTTGTATGTCTTATGCATTGTCATTTGCAACTTCTGTAAAGGGTTAAGTACATTGTCAGTAAGTATAAGTAGTATTTGAAATTGATTGTCTTATCCCCAGTAGAAAGAGAAATGGCAAGTAATGCATCCTAATTAATTATTGTAAACTGGTAGAGCATTTTTAGAAACCATAATCTACATAATCAAGTTGGTTTTTATATCATTATATTTTATATTACAAGGAACATCTTATTTTTTTCAGGCAAATGAAATGTTGTTTAGTGGAAGGAAGCTGACTGCCCAAGAAGCATGTGCAAAAGGACTGGTATCTCAAGTTTTTTGGCCAGGAACGTTCACACAGGAAGTCATGGTTCGAATTAAGGAACTTGTCACATGTAATTCAGTTGTAAGTTTCTCTTGTCATGTTCTCTTTTAATAAACACTGGATAAAGTAAGGTATCTTAACAGTGGCCAAAGACCGTTTCACACAATGAATTTTTCCTACAGATGAGCTGTGCTGAGCTTTCCTTGGTCACATACTTGTGTGTTTGGGTGGCATGAAGTAGCCACAGGCTAAAATAGGCTGTATGCACATTAATACCCACATTCTTTCCAGACCCCATGAAAAGATTCGCTGGGGCGGTGTGGGCATCATGCCCGTAGCATAGCTAGACAGGGAACAGAACAATAAGTACTGCAGGTACCACAACGCACTATGTAATTAACCCCTCCCACTCAACTTTGGAGCCATTCCGGACAGGCGCTCAACAAACCAATGGCATCTCCTGCATTTTGCTGTTGCTGCCTGGAATGGCTCCAATGATTAATGGGAGGGGCTGCTTATATATATGTTGCAGCGCCCGCAGTACTTACCATCTTGCCTTCACTGTAAGCTACTGGTCATGCCTGCCTCCATCCCAAGGTGAGAAGTCTATGTCAAGGGAAGAAAGGTAAAACATTGTGGGAGGAAGGGACAGGCAATAAACTCCTATAGGCCAGTTGTTGCTGCTAGGGGTTTACTGAATGGCAAAAGAACACACACAAAAGGGGGCAACAGAACAAGGTTGCTTCACAACTGAGTCCAGCCCTATCTTTCTGAAGTTGAATCAGTCCAGATGTAAAGATAAATAATCTTTATGTAGATACAGGTGCAACCTATTTATCCACGGATTTTTATCTGCAAATTTGTCTCAAGGAGAATGGGGTGGGTGAATTGAAAGTTGCACACACCTTTGTCTGCTTTGCCCTGCTTTGTCTCTTTTCAAGGCAGCCCAAAACACTGCAAAAAAGGCTCCACCTCACACAGGCAGGGAAATAGTCCTGGAGCCATGGAAGAGGTTCCCCTTTCAAAGGAACAGTAAGACTCCTGGAACCCTGAGCCAGTAAAGAGGCTGAGGAGGGGAAGGGGGCCCCCCAAAAAAACCTCTATAGCCAGAACACATGCAGCAAGGTAGAGTGCTCGCGCACACTCACTCACTCACTCACTCACTCACACGCAGGGGCGGTAGTAACAGAGGGGATTGCTTTAAAAATGAGTGTAACAAAACAGCCCAGCAAGCAAGTCTTCCCAGCAAGCCAAAGCATGAGATTTAGGTTACAATCCGATCCACATTTTCCTGGGAGTAAGCCCCATTGACTACAGTGGGTCTTACTTCTGAGTAGAAATGCATAGGACTGGACTCTTAAAAGCTCAGCATCCCACCTGTGAAAGAAGCGGGACAGCTGGCAATGGGGAGGGCTGAGTATGGAGTGGGTGAGGTGGAGGGGATTGATAACAGCTGCCTTAGTTTCCTTCCAGCCCCAAGTGTCAGGCTGCAGCATATTCGTAACTCTATGGAATTTAGCACAACATGTTTTTTCTTAATTGCGCTGGGTCATGGAACGAACTCACCATAAATAGGCTCCACCTGTACCTGACACCTCCAGGTCCTCTGAGGCTCTATTCCTTTATCGTCCTTGCTTGTGCTCACTTCCTCATTCCCTTTTGGCTTTCCTCTTAGTCCTCTCTGCTTGTTTGGTTTGTCTTCCTTGCTTCCTTTCCCACCCTTCTTTGCTGGCAGCCATTTTAAAGGGCTGATACCCAGCTCCTGGGCTCTACTTGCCTGAGTTTGCTTTCAGGTTCATGGCCACAGCATTTTTCTGATCCCTAACACTAGGTGATTATTTGATCTCCTGGTGTTGCAGGAGTAATTTACCAATTGTAGCAACTTCCTGTGATCCTCAAACTGAGCTCCAGCAGGCCATGTGTCTTGTTGTTCATGCTTTCTTAGTTTAAATGCTCAACTTGGCTGGTCTTCTTGCCTGAAGAAAGATGTAACTCTTGGAATTGGCTCCAAGAATGCTATCTTAATTTCCAGTAGGGAACTGTCTTAAATCATCTACTTCCATACAATTCATCTACTCCCATACAATGTGAAAACTGTTGGGATAAATTCAGGAACTGGACCTTAAATGTTTAATGGCCCGATCTAATGCAGCTATACCACCACCAGTGATTGACACTTTACAAGCATCATAAAGCATCTTCTGGAAGGGCACAGAGTTGCATACTTTCGGACTGCTGTCACAGATGGCAGGGGGACCCCACACATGACAGTGGCGAAGAGAAGCCCTGCTGATGCAGTAAGTCAGCAGGGAGAGTGAAAGGAGGTGGAAGGTGTAGGAGGATCGGGCTACTGGAACACTGGTCCCAGTATAAAATGAAGTCAACACTACAAACCCCAATCTATAAACTGTTTTTCATGGCTATAATAACCTTTGGAGTAATTCTGTGATGTCCACTGAGACTACAGTTGAGTTCTTCATCTGTGGAAGATTCTGTTATTTGAATTTAGTGCCTCACATTATTGTTAGCAAAAAAAAAAAAAGACTGAGGAACAAAATATGCCAAGCAGGCCACTGAGTAGCTTCCACAAACCAGTGGAGCTAGAATAGAGAGACTTAAACCATGTTAAATCTGAGCAGTGAGCCAAATGGAAACAGCCATCGTAGGGAACAATTTGAAACAGCTGCAGTGTGGAGGCTGCATTAATCTGCTCCAGCTTTTATTACAGCTGGAGATGCTTACATTTCTGGACTCAGGTTCTTTGCAGGCAGTTTAAAAAACTCCAATTCTTTGGCTGCAATTCTGTAGGCACGTAACTGAGAGTAAGTCCCATTAAACTCAGTGGGCTTACTTCTGAGTAAACATGCCTAGGCTTGTGCTAGCAGCACAGTATTCATGTTAGTCTCTTTCCCACATGGCTGGGGAGTAGCACTATTGCTACTGGATTAGCTGCTCTTGTGTTTTTGTTAGATAACTAATTAGTTGTTTTATGTGTTTCCAAAACCACAAAGATGAACTATAGGAAGAATATATTGACCTCAAACTTGGATATATCCCTTTATTAGGGAAAACACAATTCAGACAAACATAAATTAGTTCATTTTTGCCATCCACAGTCCCCTTACAGATGTGTAAAGGAATGTAGATGTCCCTCATCCCGCAAAGGAGATCAGCATATAGAAACAGCTTTCCACCTATGCAGGCAACACAGATATGCATCTGTGGTCACGTTGTAGTGTTCTAGCAGGACTGACTGGATGTGTCTTTGACCACAATCCTGTGCTTGCCTACTCAGAAGTAAGTCCCATTTTCTTCAATGGGGCTTACTCCCAGGAAAGTATGCATAGGTTTGCAGCCTTTCACCATGGATCCACTCCTCCTTGTAGGCCATGAGTTGCACTATGAGACTACCTACACACAAGGGAAGGCTTGCCTGGAGTCAGAAACTTGTGAAAAGAAAGTGGTAATGAAGTGACAGAATATTGTGAAAGTGAAGAAGCAGACTTCTTCGCCTACAGAGTAGGTGGTTGGTGGCCATTTTTTTACTTTTCAGTGAGGGCTGGCCACTGCTGTTGTGCTTTCAATATGCAGAAGGGAATTGCTTTGACTCTAAGCAGGTTTCTTGAAAATTAAAAATAAGTCTGTTAAGTGCTAACAGAATGTTATGGGCAAGGTAGGGGATTCGTGAATATAACTAATATTGTGGGTACCATAGGTGGCCAAGCCCTTCACTCAATTATTTTCTGCATGGCCGTTGCAAATAGCAATTGTGTGCGTGCGTGCATGTTTTTCCCATCATCTACATTTTCCTAGTGGCAAAATTTTATGATTTCAGTGCTGGAGCTATGCTGTTCTCCTCCAACAGAAGCACAGTTTGGCAGAGGGGGAGAGGGAAGGATCTAAATTTTGTGCAACAAATGAGTAACACCAGCAAATACTTTTTACTATAAAATGATTGAATGGATTTGTTTAAGCATTTCAACTCTGTAGTTCCGACATGTCGTCGTCATCATCTTATCAAACATGCTTTCTGTCTTCTCAATGTTCTGGCCAGTGTGACCAAGAAACAGAACCCAGAACAGGGCCATGCAGATAACGGCCTGGCTAGTTCTCAGTTGATCACACTGTTCAGTTGAGGGACAAGGAAAATTTCTGTCCAGACTCAGATCAGCAGAGGGAGTATTCTGATTTGGCCCCCAAGCCAGTGATTCAGCTGCATGCATGCCTTCATGTTTCTCTGTGGAAATGAATGGCAGTCACACATTCACAAGGAAGAACGTGAAGGGGTCCACATGAAGACACTGAAATCCAGAAAACTTGCTATCAGCCCTTGGTAACCCAGCTGTAACTGACAAAGTGTGTGTGGGGGTGTGTGTGTATATATATATATACACAGAGATTTAGACACACATCCCAAGATAGCATCCTACAGGACCTTCTCCGCATTCACCCACCTGCAGTCATGAAAGCATTTCACTAGTATTTGAAGAAGAGAGTATCAACACTCTTCTGTTCTGCCCCCCCATAGTGTATGAGCAAGACACAAAATGCAATAGATAGCTCTGCAGAAACCGACTTAACCCATTTTTGCCTAGCCTACAGATGTACACATTTGGTCTCTGTTACATATATGCAACGTTGGACAGAAAGCTTGATTTCTAATGGTTGGTTTAGCTCCAACCCCATTACTGTTCCTGCACATACCACTTTACTTCCAAATAAGAGCTATTAACCATTTACACCTGTGGGTGAAAGTAAAATGGCCCATTTGTGGGATACTGTTGCAGATAGGAAACAGCCTGGCCCACACACACACACACACACACACACACACACACACACTGTCAACAAGAGCATGAGGTACATGATTGGCAACCTTCAATCTCGAAGGACTATGGTATAAGCCTACAGCACCCAGTATTCCCAGGCGGTCTCCCATCCAAGTACTAACCAGGCCTGACTCTGCTTAGCTTCCGAGATCAGATGAGATCAGGCATGTGCAGGGTAACAGTACACAAAGCACAGAAATGTATCCAGGTCAGTACAAAAAGGCAAAACCCTCCCTATACATATACCACCTGTTTATATTGATTGGTATTTTTGTAATTTGGTATAATATCCTGCTTACATGTATGACTTTTTTTTCTCTTTAGGTACTTGAAGAATCCAAAGGTTTAGTTCGTAGTATTATGAAGGTGGACTTAGAACAAGTAAATGATAAAGAGTGTGAAGTTTTAAAGAAAATTTGGGGCTCTGCTCAAGGGATGGACTCAATGTTAAAATATTTGCAGAGGAAGATTAATGAATTTTGAAGACATGTGCATTGACACTGGAATTATATTTACTTGGACATCTGGGATTCGTGGATGCCCTAACTGAATTTAAAAATCTAAAATAAAACTTGCCCACTACTCAGAAAAGGTGGGATTAAAACTTGGAAGAACATGGTTTTATTGTCAAGGGTTTTTTTTTTTAAAAGAAGTACTGTATGTTAAGCATTGAACAAATTTTCTTTCTCCATATATAGATATAAATATATATATTATATTTCTTTATATACACAAACTAAAAAAAAATATAATGGAGTGCACTACCAAACTTTTGTCTTCTACTTTGTTATCTTTGGCTAGTACTGTATCAGAAAGAAAATGGCAGATAAAATGAGGAGTTGCATTATTTTGTATGTGGTGGGAGAGTCCTAAAACGATGAGAGATTTTTTCACTAGAGTACAGAATTGAAACGGGTATTGGCCATCCCTTACTTTCACTGCCCAATAAGTCAGTTAAGAAGAGGCATTGCCTTGCATTCAGAGGAAGGTTAGAAATACCTCAAGAAAAGACGCATTCTAAAATTAATTATTTTTGAGAATTAAGCCTTGTAACAAAATGGTATATTTTCTCTTCCCTCACCCCAAATGAGTGTGCTCAGGATTATGCTATAAAAACACTCAGCCCTTCTTGTTTTGGGGACCATGCCCATCTCTTACCCAGATAGCAAGAAGAAGCCAGTCTTCTGTTGAAAAAGAAGCTTCATTTTGCAGTATTAGTGAATCACTGAATACCATATATATTATGGGTATCTTTAAATTATAGCTTAGTTTTAGTGGGTTTTATAAATAGCTTTTTCCTGAATTATTTTAACTACATAATTGCTTCTGTTGCTGGGTGAGAAAACTACTCTATATACAGGTTTGTTTGTCTGTTTGCTGGTTTAATTAATGAATTACACCAAAAATGTATTTTATTTTCTTTTTTTTTTTAGTTTCACGTAGGATATATTTTATTTAATAAGTTAAAATTCTTTTGGCACATTATTAAATTCAAAATCTTTTTAAAAACTACCTTATGTTAGATGTTTAATGTTTTTTTGTCAATACTTCTTAATTTTAATTATACACTATGGCCCTGATCCAGAGACCTTTCTATGCAGCAGCAAGCTGCAAGCATTCTGCAGGGCATGAGGATCTCCTGTCAAACAGATGATCAGTGCTATCAGCTGATTGCCTCTTGGAGGGAGTCCCTGGAATCATTTTCCTTCCCCACCCTCAAATTAGAGTTGCCACCCATCTATTTGGCAGTGCATGGATGATACAGGAATACCACACTTGTACACACTCAGGTGTTGGATGCAATTTATTCCCCCCCCCCCCATGCACACACAGTGCCCTTCTGTGTTCATGGGGCCACATCCAGAAGGGAAGTATGCCTGTAAAAAACCTGTGCTCCATGCACATATTGCCATTGCTGGATCAGGGCACATAATATACAGTGTGGTATACAAGCGTGCCCTGTGTAAATAGATCTATTTTACATTCCTTTCAGGAGTGTATGATGATTCCTGACTGCAGATACCTCTTAGTACTTGAGTATCTGTGTTTGCAATCTTACTGAATGTATGAAGAATGGGGAAAAAAAATCAAACCTTATTTTTGTACAGTTTGGAACTTTATACTTGGAGCCTGACCACCTCATCCTAGTGGAAAGTTGTACAGTGTGTAAATCTGCTTTTACCTTGGATTGGTACAGTATTTTTGCATCTGTGGGACCTACTTTTTTGTTGTTCTAGTAGTTTGAACTATATATAAACTGTACAATCTGTAAAGTTTTTATAGAATAAATATTCAGCTGTGAACTGGTTAAAATAAAACTAATATTTCTTAACACTTCTTAATGGTGCTGCAGCATATTGACCTTCTTCTCTTCACTCTATCTCACCCTGTCCTCTCTGGCAGAAGGAAATGCCCTCTAATTGTTTGAGTCTACTGTGGTTTAATCATTTTTGTAAGCCCTTATCATTTTCCTGAAACTGTATTTTTTAATTTTCTCATTTGCAGATACAGCTAATTAAATATGACCATACCAAAGGTTAGCAGAATAACACTTCACTCTATTATACTTCTTAGATGCTTATGTACATATAACAGGATTAGCTTATTCTTTTGGTGTCAAGTTGGTGTCCACTTGACACCAAGGCCTGGAAACTGGCCTTGCATTGTTTCTTGGATGTGGAGCAAAAAAAACCACATGTTATAATGCTTCCAAATTATTAATTTATTCACACAGTTACAAATTAATTACTGTACATTCCTGCACCTGAGTCATTTTCTGCAGTATTTATTGGTTTTTCCCCTAGGTCTATAGTCCAGCAGTTCCCAAATGGTGGGTCTGTGGCCCACCAGTGGGTCACGACCCAATTTTTGGTGGGTCGCAAAATTGGGAGGGGAGATTAGGCTATGCGCCTTGTTATTTATGTGCATCAATGGTTAAACAACTTACTACTTGGAGAGGGGGAGCACCACTGTCCAGTCACCATTGTAGCCACAGAGGCTTGAGTGGCTGGTAAAGGGAAACTTTTTTTAGGTGGGTCCCGATGCTAAAAGTTTAGAAACCACTGCTACAGTCCTATTGAGGGAAATTGGAGAGCTAGCTTGCTCTGCCATATTTTTAGAAATGGAAGACCAGATTCATATCTGGAGTTATTTAATACTATGCCAGTGGTTGGTTGGTTTGTGTGTGTTGTGCTTTTTTCCCTCCAGCCTCCTTCTCAACCTGTTCAGCCATATAGAGCCCCCCTCAGGCCAATCATAAATTTGAGAGGTTAGTGTATGGAGATTCTCTCTTTCGTACCTATATTCCCCTGGTGCACAGAATGCTTTGGACTTTACAGGTTGTTTTGGCACAAGGGACATAGATGCTATTCACCCCTCTTATTTACCCCACTGTCTCGCCTAGCAGTGTGGCCCACCTGACTGCTCCATGAATCATGCATGGCAAAAGGGAGGGGAAGAAGGCTACGGAGCTGGGATTGCTTTCCTGGAGGAAGGGGTCTTGAGAGGCAGTTTGCAAAACAAAGGCAGTTCGGCATATGCTTTGAGTGGTGGCTTGTGGTCACGGGGAGGGGGTGCATGGAAGAAAGGAGAAAGATTGGAAAGCTAAGGGAGTAGTCTGATACTTGCCTTGGTACTGGCTGGCACAAAGGTTCTTGGGTAGCAGAGGAAATGGAGGTGCTTGATGCAACATGAGTGGGTTACTCAAATGATTCATAAGAGTGGTAGGAGTAACTCACAGGCAACAGGGAAATAGCAGTAGGATGAATAGAACAGGATGAATGGAATCTGCACCCCAACCTTCCTACAACAAAAATTCCTACTGGAGAGCATATAGGGCAGTGGTAGCGAACCTATGGCACGTGTGCCAGAGGGGGTACTCCGCGCCGTCTCAGTGGGCACCTGGAGTCAGGCAGCCTGGAGAGGGGCACTGAAGCTGCATGTCACTTTAAAGAAAACGGAGGCTTTTTCTGAGCCTCCATATGTAGGGAAGGGCGGGCTGCTTCCCTCCCCCCTGAGCTCACTGCCCTCCTCTCCCATCGCCCCACCTGTCCTGAGTTTGTTTCCCTTTTCAGTTTTGCCCACTCTGCAGGCTTAGTCCCTGTTTTTCCTTTCCCCAACTCTCCAGCAGGCTCAGCCAATCAGCATCCGGCAGGCTCCTGGGTTTTTCAGTCGGAATGGCTCAGGGTCCTTCACTGGCTGACCACCAGCCAATCCTGAGCCACCCTCCTCCTCAGCCATTGCAAGCCTTTGCAGCCTGCCTTCCAGTGAGCAGCTCCCCGCTCAGCGCCAGGAGAGCTTTTCCTCCACAGGAAAGGCGCAGCTGGGTGTGAACAGCGCAGGCAGAGACAAGTCCTGGGTGTGTACTCATAAGTAAGCCCCATTACAGTGGATGAGGCTTACTCCCAGGAAAGAGTGGCTTGGATTGGAGCCTTGGAGCCCACTCCTGTGCGTGTCTACTCAGAAGTAAACCTCATTAGGTTTAAAACTCAGAAGTAAGCCTCATTGACTCCTAGGAAAAAGTGGCTGGGATTGCAGCCTTAGAGCCCACTTCTGTGGGTGGAGCTTTTTTTTTAAAAAAAAAATTTCTTGTTTGTGAAAATGAGCAGTGGCAAGGTCTTGCAGACACCCCCTCCCTGCCAATATTTGTTTACCCAGCATGTAATTAGTCTGTGGAACTCTTTGCCACAGGAAACAGTGGTGGCAACTTGCCTAGAAGCCTTTAAGACGGAATTGGACAATTCTAGAGGAAAAGTTCATTACTGGTTACAAGTAATAGTAGGTAAAAGATGTTAATGTATGAGTTGTTTTTTCTAAACTAAAACCTCAGTATTCAGGTTAAATTGCTGTGTTGGCACTTCGTGATAAATAAGTGGGTTTTGGATTGCAGTTTGGGCACTCGGTCTCTAAAAGGTTCACCATCACTGATATAGGGTATGGCAGGGTGAATTATTGATGAACCTTTCTTTTGTTTCTTGATGGCCCATCCTTGTCTTGCAATAGCTGCTTCCATTGTTCTGCCCAAGGGTCAAGAAGGGTGTGGCAACAGACTTCTTGAGGCCCAAGCATAATTAGTGTACAACTCCTGATTGAATTTTGCTATGAAGTTGGTGAAGGAAGCTAAGGTTGAAAGCACTTCTTTTGTGTCACTACAACTTTGTTTTAAATTATTTTGGAGTAAACAACTATGGATTGCTCCTAGAATCCCATGTTCACAATCTTATGGTTGGGAATTTCTGTGCTAGATAATAAGTAATGCTTGTCTGCCCAAAATTACCCCTAGCCTGGAATCTTAGTAAGGAAAGAGATCCTAAACAAGATAGACCTAGCAGAATGTCTTTTAATGAGCGTTTTCACATTCACCCTTGCAGAAAGCAATAAAGCATGCCATATGTGACATCACTGTGTTATAGCGGTCTACATATTCAGAGATACTACATTGCACATGATAGCTTTCTTGCTCCTGGCTATGAATAGCTTCATAGATTGCTAGAGCCATGGACTTTGAATTACATCACCAGGCAGTGCTGCCAACTGTGAGTCACTCAATGATTATCCCAAAATGCTCTGACCTAAGAAGATGTTCTTTTCTCCTAAAGAATCCAGTAGACTCAGGAACCCAAATTGTGGAACTTCATTATAATTCTCTGCCCTTAACATTAGCATCCCTGCTATGCCAGGGCAAAACCTGTCCAATGCAAAGGGGGAGGGAGAAATGAGGGCCTGAGCAACTCCACGGGGATAAAGCCTTCCTAATAACATTGCCAGGGGCCATGGAAATACCCACACAACCCACCAATCGCAGGATGCCAGCCCCATGTTGGACAGGTGTTAAGGGAGTCAATTACTGCAGCCTACTCATCCCCAATTCTGGCAGTAAGGTATTCACTGCCAGGGTGAATCCAACAGGGGATGGCACTGGGTGCAGGTCCTAAGAGGGAATACTGCTAGGCTGATGCTCCCCCCCCCCACAGCCCCTGGATGGGAGGAGTCAGCAGCAGCCACCCCCTATAAGCAAACAATCCCCCAGCAGTCGCCAGGGCTAAGTAAAATTAAAAGCCTCTAAGTTGGGGCCAGAGGTTTAATCCGATGTGATTCATGTGTTACCTTTGAAGGTGTGAGAATCTTTCTGTTTCTCATAACTACTCAAATTTAAAACCTCCAGTTCTGCCCCCAGTAGGACATCTCTGCTCATTCACTTGTGCTGTGAACTACTCACACATTCTATGAAGAGTGTCCAGTTTTCAAGAATTCTGCACGTGAACTTAGGATGTAATACTAATCTTTGTATTCTATGGGCACAATCCACCAACTACTAATATTGCACAACCTCAGTGTCCAACAGATAAAAGGTGGCACAGCTGCAGAGTTTAGTAGATTGCTTTTGGCATATGGTATATACATTTTGGTAGCTGGTGATTGTCTTTGCACCTTGTTAGTTGCACCAGTATTCATGAAAAATATCAAAAACACTTGCAGTTGAATGTTAATATTAGCACCGGAGTTATTTTTCTTTTGATTTTATAACAATACCAGCAATTAATAGTAGAGACTCCAGTATATTGAAGAAGTCAATTGAAATCAATGCTCAGAATACATATGGCGTGCATATGGAACGACCCTCCCCTTACCTAGATTTGAGGAAGGATGGATGCTTCAGGTTTCTGTACTGCTGTGCATGAGGCACTGGCATTACCAGAAGGGGGCAAGTACCTCACTGGACCTGTAGCTCACCCCTGGACCACTGTAATAATGCAAGAGACTTTTACCTACTCAGCATGGAATCTGTACACACTTTCCTGGGAGTAAGCCTCATTGAACACAATGGGTCTTATTTCTAAGTAGACATGCATAAGACTGCACTGTCAAACTGCTTTTCCTTATCACATAGATGTTTGTATCTTTAATGAGCAGCTCCCTATGGACTTTCTTCCATTTATGTTTAGAATGTAAGCATTAATGAGAAACATGGTATGATTTTTTTCCCCAGAAATCTAACTTACATTATCAAGTTTGGCCTCTCCTGAAGTGTGTTTTGCCTCTTCCCTCCCCCCCCTTTTTCTGGTGGCACCAGGGCATGAAGATCTACTTGTGTATATGGGCTAATAAGGGAACTGATATCATCACTTGTGTAGGGTGAGAAGGAAGAATATTTGGGGTCTGTCTCCTCCCCAGCTGGTGATCAGCAATCATCACCACTAATGCAACCCAGGTGCTGCCTCTGGGCTATTTCTAGATCCTTAACTACACCCCAATAGTACTTTCTTGAACAGGCATCTGTTGTTTCTTGAACAGGCATCTGTATGCAGATCACACTTCCTGATTTGGGGTGAGGATTTTTCTCTTTTGCAAGTTCAGGAAGTGTTCTTGTGTCTGGCATCATTTAAAGTTTCTCAGTAGCCAAATCTATAAGATTTCTTGAAGCCAGGACAAGGTGTCAAAAACAAAATCAGCCACTTCTGCTTCCCCTTGGGCCTTCTTTGACTTTTATTTGGAGTGCTAATATGAAAAGCACTATCACTTATTAATTTTTCAAGAAATCAAAACTGTAAGAACAAGTTTGACCTCTCTCCCACCACTTGCACCCTCTCCTCACTGATAGGACCAACTCCATGACTGATTCATAGTAGTTGGTCCTCTTCAGGATCTGATAATTGGCAGTTTTGATTGTTTGCTCAGTGCAACCTGACCATGGTTTGTGCTTGTGGATCAGGGCACATGAGTCCTGTATGGTGAGAAATTTGTTCCTGAGGGGCATTGGAGTACATTTCTGAAGCACATTTGACTTTTTATGTGCAACCTCCATTGCTTCCAAATAAATATGTTTGGGGTCAGGGTACTATTACTACAAGATAGCAACGTCACATAGCCTCACAATATCTTGTTGACATAGGGAAGGTTTGCCAGAACTTTGAGGGCAAAATAGAGGGTTGCTTGAAGGAATAGAAAATGAAGAACTATTTCTATATTCCCCTGACAGCAGTAATTGCCAGTTTTAAGCCTTGCCTGGCTTGAAGCCCAGGGCAGCAGGAACCACTGTGTCAACTCAATTGACAAGCATATTATAATTTTTTTTCAGTTTGGTAGCTAGGAAGCATCTGAAGATAACAGAAATGGATAGTTACTTTTGGAAATAGATAATATTGTTCCAAAGATTTTGAATTTATTTCTGAAAAATCTTCTTTCCCCTTTAGGTTTTTCAATTCATAATTTTTTTTAGGAAGTGTGGTTTGATGGCTGATCTAAAGTGAAGGTTCTTAAAGCAGAGATCTTCAACAAGTAGATCAAGACCCAGAAGTGAGTTGCAATCCAGTCTTGAGTGGATTGCGGTGGTGCTGCTACTGTCATTTTGTTTTGCAACTCAAACATGAATGGTTTAAACCAGCAGACACCAAACTGCGGGACCACTGAGCACCGAACAACCTTTCCCCATCATGAACAGATCCTACAGTTTCGAGGGGCAGCCTCATATCTTCCTCTCTAATCTCCCCAGAACCTTGTGCCAGCCAGCCGTATTTGCCCGGAAATCCAGGCGCAATGCCTGATGGGCAGCAGAAGTGGCTGCCTTGTGCAAGGTTCTGGGGAGATCAGAGACAAAGATGAGGCTGCCCTGCAGAACAGTAAGCTCTGTTCACAACAGGGGTGGGTTTTTTGGTGCACCTGTTGACCTTAGTTTGGCAAATACTGTTTTATACAGCCATGGCTATGATTTCTAGATTATTCCTAAATCCCTCTGGAGATTTTGACTTTGAAGGGGTTACTTTGGCTAAGCCTCCCAGTTTCCAATGGGCTCCCTTAGTATCCCACTCATTCTCCTAGTTTCCCTGACACTCTGTCTGCCCTACATTGCCTTCTTTCCCTTTCAAAACTGCATGCAGTTGCCATGCCACTCTTTGCCCCTCCTTCCAATTGGCCTGAATGGAAAAGAGGCAGAATGACATAGTAGCAGCACATACTGATTGGCCACCACTGGGCAGAAAAGAATCATGGCCACTCACTCTCACCCACTAGGCTCTTGATGGTGGCCCAAACTTGCAGGCTGGGATTTGAGGTGGGTTTCTTGGTAAGCTGAAGGCCTCTGACTTAATTGGTTCATAAGAAGAATCTTGTCAGATTCAGCCAAGGTCTCTTGACACCAGCTGTCTTTTTGCAACAGTGAGTAATTCAAGGCTTCTGAGAAGTCATCAAGCATGGCATGAAGGAAACAGCCACCCCCCATTTGTCAGCAGTATTTTGCATTGTCAGCAGTATAATTTTGCATTAACGTTTATGCTGTTTTATACAGTTGCTAACGAAAAGCACAATGGTCCTCTGTTACTTAGGAGTTCGCTATATTGAAATATGTACCGCTGCATGTGCATAGCAGATGCCTTTATACACTGATGCAACTGGGTCATTGCATTTATAATTTCTGAACATTCTGTTCTCCTAGCCAGCCAGCTTATCTGTACATACCTCCATCTTTCAATGTTTGGAGCTTCTTGGTGGTTGCATGCCACAACTTTAACACAAGATCACAGTTGCCAAGAGATACTTTCACACACACAGCATTGTGGGCTGTGGTACCCCATATGAGCCGTGGTGAGTGGAGCTCTGTGAGCCAACAAGTAGTAGAACAATTACGTCATCGTGGTGCCAGCAGGGAGGGAGATGTTGAAAGGCCAAGAACTGCTGGGAATCACAGGCAGCTGGAGCCAGAGCAAGGGCAGGAGGGACAAAAGGAGGGAGACATGAAGAGAAAGGTGTCAGGCAAGAGAAAAGGCCTGGAGAAAGGCCTGGAAAAGTGTGAGCTGGAAGCAAAGTTGGCAGAAGGAGGAATGGGAGATCAAGATGAGAGAGAATCATGGAGAAGTTGATGGGGAAAGAGGAGGAAAAAAAACACCTTTGAATAAACACCTTGTGCAGCAGTATGTCTATCCCTGGTGACCCCTTTTTGCCTGGTGTGAATGTTATCTGTCAGTTGGATGTCATTGTCAGCAGAGCTGTGGAAAGCACCCTCATTCACAGCAGAGCTGGGTTATACCAAGTGTTTTCATACTGCAAAATTAGAGTAAGAGAAGCAACTGATCATGGCTGCTTAGGCAGAGAGATAGAAGACAGGAAAAGAAGCTAATCAGAAGTCTAACTGAAGTAGGAGAGCAAGCCACAAGCCTTTACACTAGGAAATAAATAGGTAACAGCCCCCTTAGTGATGGGGATGAGTCCATACACACCCACACCCACTGTTACTGTACAGGTCTTGTACACTCTTCCAACAGACCAGCCACTTGCTATAAGATGTAGACCTGCCCTCTGGGATGACCCCAAGTTGGCAGGGACACCACAAAACCCTTCTGAAGTGCAAGGCAGCCCCTTCCTCTTCCAGCTGATCAGTGCTGATATTGGCAACCGTCCGTTCAATAGGAAAGACAGCCTCTGACTTGGGGCTTATGGTTACTGAGTTTGTGACCTCCTGTGCTAAGGTCATTGTACATTTTTGCTTTAGCTGAAAAAACAAAGGTCCAATAAAGGCTCATATTCATGGTCTTGGCACAGAGTGGGATTCCTACTATTATTCATGGCTGTTCTTGTCTTCAGTTTCAGCCTTTTAATATATTTTGGCTTTCCTTGCCTTTTGGATAGGTGCCCAGCAGTGACATTATTTCTTTCTATGAAATCTTACTCTGCCCTGAATAGTGTGTAACAACATGGCTTTATAGCCAATACTATATAGTAAAATATTGTGAATTGAAATAACCCTTTCCAAACGTTAGCCCACATTTTTAAAGTCTTGCAAGATGCTCTGACTCTTGCAAACAACCAAGGGAAGAAAGGATTCTAAGTGAGATGTTACTACTGAGATGTTTGATTTCTCAGTGCCACTGCCATGCAACTGCATACTTGAGAACATTCACTGATCTTGCAAGATCATGGTGGGACACAACAGAGGCACTCGATACTGGGGTGTCTGCATGGTCAAAACAGTAGAGGTCTTCTTAACAGATCAACATGTTTTGCTCTGATTGCTAGGAAGCCTGGGTCAACTTGCTGATGTATCCATCAGGTCAAACCAGTGAGAAGAGTTGTCACCATTTTCTAGTGACTGCTAGACTAACCACAAAAAAGTACATGACCTAGAAAAATCAGATGAACAAGGGCTGTAGGGTGTCGTCTTAAAGGCATTGTACTGTGTGGGAGAAGCAGTAATCTGTAGTCTCTAGTCAAGCAGTCAAGTACAGTACAGTAGCAGGGAGTGGGAGAAGAGGAGTTAATAAGGCTAAATAATTGAATGGCTGGAGGATACAAATGATTGCTTACCACTACAGAGAAAAGGGGCTTCCAAATTGTTGTTGAGGAAATCCAAGTGACTTGCATCTAATTTGCCTGCAGCAATCCAATCTCAAGCTTATGAAAGTGAAAAAGAGTTCTGGGGTCCCATTCCCCCTTCTCACATTTCATGAAACTGTACCTGTTCTCATCCCCTGCTTCCCTATGCATCTGATCTGTCCTATCAACCGCAATGGACTTGATCCAACACTTGAGCTTTGTTCTAAGTAACAGTTGGATCTTGCTGAGACAGTGCTCCACATGTGCACCAGATGAGTCCCAGTCCAGTGGGGACCAGAAGATTCTCAAAATGTACACCCGCATCTAAATGAGCATTGGTGTCAGCTGGCTCTTGCTGAATGTATTAGACTATCAGTCGTATGTATTCAGCTATTAACTTGGCATGGTGGTTAATTCTATGTTTCTACAGCAGTTTTTGAGGGATTTTGCATTTCATTAAAAATTGTCAGATGACAACATTGATTTTCTATTATCACATTGTATTGGAAAATCTGGATGGCCTTTCCAGTGACCTAAGAGTTAAAAATAAAAGCAATATGAGCTTGTAACGTTTGGCTCGACGAATGATAGCAGCCAACTTGCTCCTTTCAAAATGCATCTCCCTTCCTCCAAACTTTAATTCATCCTAAAAATATGGATGCAGATGAGTGGGCCCCAGCCAGCTCTGGCTCATGTTGTAGCCAATATGTTGATAGTGCTCCAGTCTTGCTTTCAGAAGCTTCTCTTTAACTTGATTTAATATTCCCCCTTTTTGCTTCTTGTCAGCTCTCATTGCCTGTAAAAAGCCTTCTTGGCTCTTTTTGAAACACTGAAATTGGGTTTCGTCATCTGAAAATATTGTCTTGTGTTACTGACAGTTGGTAGAAAAGGATCAATGGTTGGAAAACTGCAAAAGGAACACTGTTGGATCTTGCCACGAAGGAAAAAAAGGAGCGAGAGTGAGAGACGTCAGCCTTTGGCCAGGCAGCATTATGAACCATTCCAGAAAAGCTAATTACAACAGCAGGTGCCAGATTCAGCTCACAGTTGGCATTGTGTTTAAATACAGCAGAGCACATCAGACCATGACGAGGCTTTCAAAAGTGTGATGTTAGGCATCAAATCCATAATTCAAATCCCTCAGTATGTTTTTCAACCCGCATGCCTTGAGCATCCACCTTCCTGTGTTTAAACACTGAATAGCTCTTCAAATTAAACATTATTAAATAAGTCTCTCACAGGTATAAAACAGGTCTTGTGAGGATGCTTTTTGGCCATTTTTAAGAATGAATTAGTTAATCTGATTACTTAGTCCAGCTTCACTGTTAATTCAGAGCCCAGTCCTATCCAACTTTCCAGCACCGGTGCAGCCGCAATGCAGACCCGACGTGAGGGAACAAATGTTCCCATACCTTGAGGAGGCCTCTGTGACTTCCTCCCCACCACAAGATGCAGTGTATGCCCTATTGGCACAGCTGCACTGGCACAGGAAAATTGGATAGGATTGGGCCCATCGTAGGTAATGCCAATCTGCGTTAGTTTTAATTTTGCTTAGTATTTTTTTTCATTTCTGATTTAATGTTGCCAAAAACATGAAGTCAAAAAACTAGTACATGTACAATACATAAATTGTGATGAACATCTCTTCAACCCAAGTCAATCGAGTTCAACACGTTTACAAGGGTCCTTCTGGTGTGTATGTAGTGTTGTCCCATTAGTGTAGTTTCTCTTACAGTGTTGTATCATTAAAGTTTTAAAATACACAGTGAAATTATTTAGATTGAATCTCTATAAAGGTGGAGAAAAGATATAAACAGAATTACTTTGTTAGGATTTTATGTGCATCTTTCTTGACTTCCGGGGTTGTGATTTTTCTTGTGAGTTTTTGTCTCAAGAGAGACAGTAAACAGCTGTGAAGATTAAAATGGAGCAAATTTCAATCCTGTGCAGCTCCACTGCCTTCCGTGGAGCTCTGCCAGAAATGCGTTTCAGCTCCACCTGTCCATGCTGTCGTCCTTCTTGAATATTTTTAGTATGACTTATTTTGTAGCATCAACCAGAAAAGCAAAGTTTGATGCAGCCACAAAAGTCAGCTTAATTGCTATGTGATACTGAACATATTACAGCAAACGTATTTGCTTAGGGATCCACAGAGTCAAGTGTCACATTTAATCCAGCTTACTGATACCAATGCATGTACATTACCATGCCAGGGATCTGTGGCCTCAGGGTGCATCCTGCTGGTGTGTAAGCATTACATAGTACTGTGTAATGAAATGGTTTCAAAGGGATGTGAACCATCAGAGTCACTGCACAGGTAATTTTTTTTTAATTTTATATAGCTAGTGTCACATTTAAATAAGGCCTCCGATAGACACACGCAACTGCTCTCAGGAATGAGCTCCACAAGCCTTGCATAGAGGTTGACAAAAGGCCTTTGCTCCTCTTCGTGGGCTGTGGCAATACCATGAATTTGAATCTTGGGCACTGAACAAGAGCCTGTTCATGAGAGGTCAGCAGAGTTTATCTTGTTACAGCAAATGGGAAGCATACCTTAGGAGTGTCCCCTTTGAAAAGGGAGTGGCAATTCATGTCCTAGTTAATTCAGATTACTGCAATGAATACAGCTATGCATACAGCTGCCTTGAAGAAGTGTTCAGAAGCTGCTATTGCTTCAGAGAACAGCAAGCAACTTATTACCTGGCGCCAGGTGCTCTGATCAGATCATTACAGTGTTATTCCAGCTATGCTGGTTACCAATTTGCTTCTAGGCTGAATTCAAAGTACTACAAGATCCTCAATTGTCTGAGCATAGGCTATCCTAAGGGACACCATTTCCCATATGACTGTGCTCAGGGACTCTGCTCAACAGAGGCCCTCTTGACTGCATGCCTACTATCTGAGGTACAGCAGGTGGCAATCTAGAAACAGGGTGGTCTTAATTGCAGTCCTGAGGCCATGGAATGCCTTCCTCAAAGACATTTATCCACTTCTATTTTGGCTTTCCAGCTAGGGCTTGTGTAACAAAGTCAGTCTTCTCACTGTTGATTCTTCTGTTATTGATTAGTTGTTTTAAGCCTTGTTTTATGAGGTCTTCCACACTTTCCCACAGAGAGGCAGCATATAAATTAAATAAGAAAAACTTATGCCTACTGCACTGAATCTTGTTCTGTTGTGTCAAACAACTATCAGTTTCCTCCAAATGAACAACAATGTCTTACTGTGATGGGAACTGTACAGTAAGCACAGAGTACATCCCACAATTCTAACCAAACCAGTGGAATTTCAGAGACTGTATAGGATTAGAACAGTAATCTAAAAGGGTAAGTGAAAAATGAGAACTAGAGGAGTTTTCTTTTCCTCATTTTGCACTTATTTTTAGATTATTAGTACAGGTGTTTCTATCATTAACCAACACAAAACTTGAAATAATGAGAATTTGGCTCAAATCATACTATAAAACGATATTCAGATCAAAACATAAAAAACCACTCATTTCATGGAAACACCACTTTTGCTGACTTTTGCGGAAACCACAAGTAGTTTTCACTAAGGCAGTGTGACCCTGAAGCATTTCTGACGGTGCAGTGGCTGAGTAAAAGTATCTGCCAGAGGGTACGCGCGTGTGTGGCTGCTGGGGTGAAGAGATGTGAGTGAGTAGGATGCCCAATTAGGGTACCAGCACTGTACTGTAATTTGGAGGTGAGGTGATGAAGTTTGAAATTTTGATCTGTATGTGATCTGTGATCAGGGGAGCGTGCTCAGATCTGGATCTTCCCTCTGCCCCAAGCCATTCTCTGTAAATGCCTTTTCTGGGGCTTGTCTGTGTGGTGCTGCACTTTTGAGAAGCTTGATAAATCAAGCTTAAATAAATAAACCTTTTATTTTTTCTGTATTATACTGCACCTTAGACCCGATCACTTTCTGTGGCTTTTTTGAACATTTTATTCCATTCCACTATGCAAAGTGGGGATAGTCATTAAAAAAAAAAATTGTGTTTGTCTGTCGGTGCTCTACTTTTGAGAAGCTTGGAAAACCAATGAATATATATGTATATATGTTTGGCAACAGTCTAAAATGAGAAAGAGTTCATAGTGCAATAAAGCTCAATAAGCATTTCGACTATTTGTACAATTTTGAATAAGAATGTGGATAAAAACACATAGCACCACAATTTGCTATTTTAATGAAGAAATTTTGGAAAAAATATCACCCCCACCCAAAATCCCTCATTATTAGTCCTGATTTTTATTTCTTTCCAGGGCTTCATTAGCTATCCTGTATCCTCCAGTCCACACAAACACCCCCCACCCCGCTAAGTTCACTTCACTAGCAAATGACTGTAGTAAATAGGGGGAAAGTAGTCTTTAGAGCAACTGCAGCTGTTTTGGTCTTAATAAGATCAACCCATCATGCTGAAGCTTGTTCTGCTTATTTGGGTTATAAAGCTGAACCCACTGGGTTGTCTAAGACCATGTAAGATAATATACCTCAAATATTCACACTTGCTTCCCAGCCAACACAGTCTCTCATTTTCAGGATGCAGAATACCACTAAATTGGTAATCCAACCTACAGCCAGCACCTGCTTAAAAGATAGCAAGGTATTATTCAGAGAAAACCCCACACCCAAGCGACAACTGTCACTTCTCACACTTGCCATTGCATGTAGTTCTGCTTCTTATAAGCAGGCAGTGGCAAAGGAATTGATTTGCACAGTAAAGGGGGCAGGATCATGACAGTGTTTTGCTAACCTAAAGCAGTAGACAATGGCTCTGGATGACAAGCCAAGAAAGTAGACATCACTACTTCCTTTGTATAAGAGCCTTCCCAGACACTGATTTATGCAGAAGATGGCACACGTGTCTCTGAATGAGATCAAGCCTCAGCAAGCGTTCCCATTGTATTACTGTTTGATAGCACCAAAAACTACCAACCCAAGCATTTAACTGTAGCCAGGACCAGCATTTTCGTGTCTAGCCTTTTGCTTCTGGGGCTGCAATCCTATCCATGCCTACCTGGGAGTTAGCCCCATTGACTATAATAGGACTTCTGAGTAAACATGAGTAGGCTTGGGCTCTGAAATTTCTCTTTAAATAATGCAAAACAACAAACACATCTGATAAAAAAAGCATAAAAAATGTGTTAAGAGAAATAAAACTATTCATTTTCCAAATGAAAATCTGTAACACACAACTAACAGTAGGCAAAGTGAGCTTTTATTTACAGCTCTAATTATTTACACAGTGATATCCATGCAACCATTGTGTCTTCACACCTATAGCTCAGGTTGCAATGTTTTAGTAACAGCAACAAAAAAGAGCCTTGGGAAAGTCCAATTTCATCTATTAGGTGCTTATTTCAAAATAGCTTCCCTCATTCTCTGATTTCACCACCTCCACACACACATTTCAACTTTCTTCCATTTGTCCAGCTATAAGACCATTCACTGGAGATATTTAAGGAAACATGATCAGTTTGGTTTTCTTTCTAGCAAGAAGCCCAATGTAAATGCTAAGGTAGTGCATGCACTATATCATCTTGGTTATTTCAAAATTCCTTTTAAGATAAAAGGTGGTATCCACAGTAACATTTCTGTGATTAGAAGCACAGCAGACACTCGCCTCTAAGTTGATCTCACAGATAAGCTGAGTGCGGCTTTTAAGCAAAAAAATCAAGGAATTTTCTATGACTCTCTGATAAGTTGGGGGTTAAACTTAGTGGTGTATGAAATTCTTTGAAAACAGCTTACCAGGAATTGTTCTGAGGCAGCAGCAAAAAGCCAAAAAGAAAAAAAAAAGACCATTTTACCTTCTCCAAACAGGGAGCTCCGCTCTGCAGGATCCAAGGTGCTCAGGGAGGGCTCCGCACCCTACACGAACACCTTTACCTTACCGCCAACCTTTTGGTCAATGGTAAAATGAGTGGCCCCATTGTGGGGCTGCTTACCTTACCCAGGAGAAGGGGAAGAAAGTTCCCTTCTCCCAAGGCTCCTCCCGCGGTAGCCCAGGGTGCGCAGGATCTGGCGGCAGCCCTTCTTGGTGCCACCAAGCCTGGGCACTCTGGGCAGCTCAGGATTGGGCTGTAGGTTATGTACTAAGAAAACAATTATTAAATTTTGTCATGTGTTTGGTTGTTTTTTTTAAACTTATTGGGTTTAGGAAAGATGCTGTTTTTATTGCATTTGCAGATTCTTGATGGAGAGAACTTAACTCAGAGGTCCTACTGGTATTCATATTTTTCATGTTGCACATGGTCAGTACTTCAATCTTGTAATACTCTTTGTTTTCTACTTTTCCCCATAATTTTATTTGAGGACGAAACCCAAAAGCTCAAAAACACATACAGTAGACATGTACTCCTTTCAGAACAGTTTTAAAAGTTAAGGAAGACATTTCTCCCTTTCTATTTTAAGACAGGTAGGTAATAAATGTTACCAACCTTTTACAGGTAATTTGTTTACCATTTTACAAGAATGTCTATTCAATATAACATCCTTGGATGCCTTCAAGGGTCATTACTTAAGGACAGTCATCATACGCTCCAACTGCCATTTGAAGCCAATAGTCCAGGCTCCTAAAAATAACAAAGCTGTATAAATTCTCTCCTCCTTTTAGGAAACCATGTTCACTTTCTCTCCAGGAAACAGGGCTGTCAGCAAAGCCATGCACAATCAGAGAGATCCAGTGAGCCAACTTTGGTTCTTCAAAATAGCAGCTGTTGAGAGAGACAGAGAAGCCTCATCAATGTTAAATGAAGTTTTGTAACAGAAGTTATATCACAACTGTTTAACAAAGACTCTGATCCTATGTATATTTACTAAGAAATGAATCCCCCTGGGAAGTGTACGAACATACAATTGTGGCAAAAGACCCATTAAAGCAATAGCCATCTTCAATGGAAGTTAACAGTTAACTCTCACTATACGAAAAGATATGAAAAAGGAGAATATCTGGAATTTTGGCTACTGTTTGCTGCATATGAAAGAGAGGTTCTCCAGCTAACAAACACAAGTCAATTTATTTTAAAAAACAAAACAGAATAGTAGTGATGAAAAGTTGTCCAGGCTTATAAACTCATACTCAAAGAGCCTAATCCTTATTTGTAATGAATCTGTACTATACTTCAGTAGTTATTTTAATGACTTCATTTTCTCTCTCCCCACCTCTCTCTCTCACACACACCATTTTCAAAGAAACGCACACAAAAAATTGCAGTATCTTTCTGATTTACTAGGTTGTGGCTGACGCTCCATATGTTCCAACTACAAAACTACCAATGCAGAACTTTGGTTTTAAAAGATTCCAATACAATAACTGCATAAGGCAGTGTTTTTTTCAAACTGGGGCATTGCAATGTCCCAGCCAGAGAGCCCTAGTTACTTTCCCCTTAAGGGGCGGGGGCAGGGGGGAGGCAGCAACATGATACGTAGGACAGCATTGCTAAGGGGGCTGCAGGGTTTTGTGGAGGCAGGGTGCGATCACTCCGCTTTCACTGAAGATGGCCTTGCAGGGCTCCCCACACCCCCGGGAGGCTGCTGCAGGGACTGGTAAGTAAATGCCAGTCCCTACGGCCCCCCCTTAGTGATGCGATCCTGGGGATCATGTCACTGCCTCCCCCTGCCCCCACAACGACTTATTGCAGCTTAAACTCTCTTAGAGAGTTTGAGAACCACTGGCATAAGGTATGGAGAAAAAGATCAAGGTTGTTTTCCAAAGTGATATTTCTGATCACAACAGAAGTTTCATTTGTCCAATAGGGAAGGTATGATTTTTATCATTTTCTGTCAGAGAATCCTCATAAGTGTACTTTTGGTGGGTGCAGCAGACTGCAGAGGGAAGGAGAGATTGGCAAAAACTATGCTTCTCCCTTGTGAAAGTGGAAGAAATGCCTTGGCATCCAGGCCAAGGAAAGTACAGTGGTACCTCGCATAACGAATGCCCCGCGCAGCGAAAAACTCAAAGAACGAAAGCGTTTTGCGAAGTTTGGTAACTCGCACAACGAATTTTTATGACCTATGCTTCGCAAAACGAATTTTTTTTTGTTTTGCTTTGGTTTGTCTTAAGGGGGATCTTCATGTCAGTTTATGATCCCTTTCACCCTAGTAAGGGGAGGATCTTCATGTCAGTTTATGATTCCGTCCACCCTAGTAAGGGGAACGGATTATTTTCGTTATGCAAGGCACCACTGTATTTGAAAATAATCACCGGACTTCTGAGGCATTAAATACTTTGAGAACTACCATGCCCAAATGAAGCATCTTGAAGTCCCATTGGTATCAATTATAGTATATGATTGAGGGATCACTTCTCTCTAACTCTCCAGTGCTGATGCATACACAATGCAGCCCTGAGGTAAAGAAATAAACATTCCATTACCTTGCGGAGGCCTCCATGACACCCCCTCCTTCACTGCAGGATATGGTGCACATGCCATTGGCAAGGCTGCATTGGTGATGAATGAAATTGTTTAAACAAATGATATAATTTTGTGTGCTTTAGTTTTGCATAATCACACAATCTGCACAATTCCCAATATTTTTATAAAATGCTAACTAGGTCAAGGAAACAACTATGCAAAACATATCTAACAGTTTGAATACAACTAAATGCTTACCATATTTGTTCCAATAAATGAATTATCTTCTCTGGAACTATAAAACCAGTAACTGTACACAGCAAAGTTTGTTCAATCACTGTGCCTGGTTGAGGGCATGAATAGGTTGATAAGAAATTAGAGGATATGTTGTCTCTGCAAAGAGAGGACATATCAAGTAAGACACTTTACAAGACAATTAAATTTTTTATATACCATATATACTCGTGAATAGGTTGAAAAATTCACACAGTAAAATTAGTCCTGAAAACACGGGTCGACTTATTCAATGGTCAGTACAGTAAATAAAGCTTCTAAGAGCAGCTGCTGGGTGAGGTGGGGAGTGGGACTGGGCTGAGAAGCAGGACATGGGAGGGAGGGGAGAAGGAGCAATTTTACTTAACAGTAATTGTTCTGAGGCAGCAACAGAAAGCAAACCAACAACAGTAGCCATTTTAGCATCTTCTCCAAACAGGAAATGAAGGCAGTTATGGGTACTGTAGTCTGTATGAGGGCTGCTGCTAGGAAAGTGCAGCACTTAACTCCTCAAAGCCTACAACTCCTATAAGCAGCTACATTTCCTTTCCTGTTTGGAAAAGAAGATAAAACGGTTCCTTTTTGGCTTTTTGCCAAAAGAATGTCACATACCCCTAAGTTTTACCCCTGATTTATCCAAGGGTCATAGAAAATTCCATGATTTTTGTCAAGTGCCCTTGACTTATCTGTGAGATTGATTTACACTTCAGTATCTATGATACTTATAGTGAATAGAATAAGATGTTCTATTCTAAAACTCTGTGTAACAGACATCTAATTTAGTAAAGTGGTAATCATGCACCCCTCTAAGGCAGCAATTTTAAAATTTTTCATTTCCTGGCACACTGACAAGGCACTAAAATTGACAAGGCACACCAATAGGTTTTTGACAACTGACAAGGCACACCATACTGCCAGTGGGGGCTCACATTCCCCACTGGCGCTACTAATAAATGACCTTCTCCCAAATTCCTGTGGCACACCTGTGGACCACTCAAGGCACACCAATGTGCCATAGCACAGTGGTTGAAAATGGTTGCTCTAGGGGCACAACCCACTGTAAATTTCTACACAAGTCCTGCTGAAATTACTGGGATCTATGACAGTGGACTGTGCTATTTGAGATCTGTACAAGATAGTAATATACAGAGGAAAAATTCAGGTAACTTTTAAAGCAACCTAATTCTATTAAAGTGCTTACACAGAATGTAGATACTTACAAGTCAACTTGGTTGAGAATGGCACCTAGCCATTCAAAGAATTCTTGTGCACTGCATGCTGATTCTGGCTCTCCTTGCAGTTTATTATACTCCAGTATGGGACACTGCACATTTCTTAATGTGCTGAATGTTATTTTTGGCTGATGGGCCTGTATTTGGTTTTTGGAAAAGTATGACATCAATGTTGATTCTTCTGATCCTTAAAAACAAACATTATCCCCACCAAAAAATTTTTTAAAAGTGACCATAATAAAAGGAGCATTTAATTTCAAACTACTTTAGCTCTTTAAATAATTTTAAGAAATGCAGAAGTATATTTGTTATGAAATTTGAGTACCCAACTGCTTTGAATCCTCTCAGAGGAATAAAAGTGCAGTAAATATAAACAAACTTACAGAAGTTAAATCTACTTCCGAACTGTTTATCATTCTATTTCATGTCTTGTGATTTCCAACCACCTCTCCACCTTGCTTTTTAGAAATAATGTATCCCTCAGGCTCCATTAACAGCAGAGTGATTTCAGTGGAGCTGCAATCTTATAAACAATTAACTTAGAGTTGGAGTACAGGGGACAATGTATAGCAAGTATAAGATTGCACTAACAGCATAATTCTATGCATGCCTACCCAGAAGTAAGTTCAACTGTGTTCAATGGGGCTTTCTCCCAGGAACGAATGCATAGGCTACAATCTTAACAGCCCAATCCTGAGTTTCCCAGTACCCGCTGGAGCAGCTGTGCCAAAATGCCAACGCTTCATCCAGCTGGCACCAGGAAGCCACTAGAGATCTTCTTGGAGGAAAGAGACTTTTGTCCCCTTTCCCTGGAAAAAGTTCCAAGCCCTTCAATGGGGCTCTGTGCTGGTGCAGACTTGAGCAACTCCATATCAGGCCAGGAGGCCCAACATGGAGTTTTCAAACTGGTGAAGCATAGCTCCGCTGGTCTCCCCCTGGTTCCTTTCCCCCTCCCCATTCCTCCCCCCACCCCAAAGAACTTCACTGCTGCCTGGAGCTTTTTCTTTGCTCCGGGCAGCCTGTGGCTGGCACTGGGCTTAGTGCTGACTGACGATGGGCTGGTATCAGGGCTGATCCAGTACAGTGTCATGGGCATGCCTTATGGTACAACTCTGCACTGGCAGGATGCCAGCGAGACAAGCTCAGGATTGGGCTCTGTTTGCATGAATTTATGTAGTCATCGTTGGGTGTTTCAAATGGGAAAATGAAACTTTAGCTGGGACATCAGATGACATCTGCAAGGGAAGTGTTTCCTAAATACTCACTATGAAAGAAGAAAAATTAGAGCGCTCTACTACAAAAATGCAAGCATACAGCTGCTAAAATTGCAAATCAGGAAGTGCATTAACTTATATTCCAAATGCATTCCACATCTCATCCACATGCTCTTTAACATTTATCACATTATCAACAGCACATTTTGTAAAATCAATATATTGATACAAGCTCTAATTAGAATACTGTTATGCATTCTGAAAAGTTCTTACATATGCTTTATTATTTAATTTTTTAAATAAATCTGTCTGTACTTCATAATTGGGCCAGTAGCCTCAAACTGAAAGCAAATCAGTGTTTTTTGCTTGTAATACATATCACTATCTCCCATAAAATTCTAATGTTCTAGTGCAGTGGTTCTCAAACTTTTAGCACTGGGACCAACTTTTTAGAATGAGATTCTCCCAGAAGTGGTGTCATGACCGGAAGTGACATCATCAAGCAGGAAGAGTTCTAACAATCCTAGGCTGCAATCCTCCCAACAATTACCCAGGAGTAAGTCCCATTTACTATCTAACTTAAAAGTATATACATAGTAGCATGTTAAAAGTACAGATCTGTAACATTTCCCCAAATGCAGGCACATACCATGGGAGTATCAAGTCTAATATATTAAAAATAAAATATTGAAATGAATGGTGACCCACCTGAAATTGGCTCACGACCCACCTAGTGGGTCCTGACCCAGAATTTGAGAACCACTGTTTTAATGTAACTTTGTAAAGACACAGAAACATACAAATAGTCATAAGATAGTCACTTAAGAATTTCCTAGGAAAGGTCAGTCCAGTCAGTCATGGACTGACTTCTGAAGTTTTGCTAAATGCACACCTTTTCTGAAAAATGTATCACTGTACCCATATTACATTTGCATTAGACAGATAGACACTTGAAGCCAAACATGAAAACGCCAAATTAGCAACAGCAAATGTGGTGTTTAGACTACAACAATATCTAATTTCATCTCCTCCAGCTTTCTTTTACTGTCAGCCCATTATTACCTTTGTGGTGCCAAGCCAGTAAGAAATCAAACTCTAGTGGCTTTTTTTCTCTCAAGGCCCATATCACTCTCTTATGTTTTTTACTATCAGGATTGAAGGCAGAGTCAGTCAAGTCAACAGTAATAACTATTAAATAGAAAAAGGACATAATTTTACGTAAACATAATACGTATTAATAAATCTTATGCTACCTGAATCATTAAAGCAAACACACAGTGTTTTACAATGATAAACTATGATATACAGGTTGAGTCTCATCACATGGATGGCACAAAACGCACTATAGCAAATCAATTTAAAAAACAAAGTCTCTTTGCTCTGGTGATTTAAAAACAGCCTTGCTGACCTTTGTAATGCACACAGAGTCAATCGGTCTCTCTCCAGGAACTTAGGCTACACTAGGAGGCCGCAATCCCTCTCCCTTCACCAGGAGCCTCAGCAAGGGGGAAAGAATGAAGGTGATAATCACTGCCATTTAGCCTTCTTTCACATGCTGGGGGGGAAGGGAGGAGTGACACCTGCAGTGAAAATGACTGATGGATTATCAGCTGGCTGCCCAATCTGGCATTATTAAATGACTGTTTTCCTTTAATTTAAAGGGCCCTACTCATCAGCTTTGAGATAGAAGAATCTGTGGACACTTAGGTTATACCTGTAATCACTTGTATGACTGTCTCTATGCAACAGTAAAAAGCAACTGTGATTTTAAAGGGGTGCATTTTTCCCCTTCTCCAGGGATCAGCACATTCCTTCTCATTTGCAGGGGCCATTTGTGCTGAGTTAAATCCATGTATAAAAAATCCATGTATAACAAGGCTGGACCTGTAAGTGCTAACACGAAGGTATTGGAAATCTTAAATTTACAATACTTATAGATCACCTTTCAACATAAAGCTATAACAATTTAAAATACTAATTAAAACAAGAACGAAAATCTAATACAACTAAAAAGAAAGTTTAGAACTACAAAACAGTGAGTTCCATGCCCAGTGGAATAAAGATATTTTTGACTTTACACCTACCAAATTTTTACAGATAAGCCTTCCAGAACTTCAGAGCCACAGAGAAGGCCCTGCTCCTAGTATATAATAATCATGCCTCTTTAATGAAAGAACCCAGAGGAAGACTCTTTAGATCTTAAGGCCCTGTGACCCTCAGACATGAAGTGTAACCAGTATTTGCCTCAATTCTGCTCTAGGTTTGCACAATTATTGATACCTAACGTGGGGTTTGCATATTCCAGTCTGTATTGGAAAAACGCATCCTACCAGGTCAATGTGCATTGTAACAGTAATGTGCATTCACATTTATGTGCACATATGTATCTTCATCAGCTACATTCACAGAAGACTGCTTCCATGCATGGATCCGCTTTTCTGGTTCAGAGCATTTGTAGACTAGCAGAAGCTTACATATTTATTTCAAAATCTCACTCAAGCACCAAATCCCAAAAGCTTTGGATAGGGTGTCTAGACTTAGAACAGGAAAATGGATTTGACTGTTCTCTATTCTTTCCAACTCAACATGTTTAAGAAATTCAAGCCACTACAAAGAGATGAAATATGATTTAATAACTCCCAACAAATTGATATTTATAAACATTCTTTTCATTAGAATACTTACTGTATCTCATTGGCTTTTTGCCAGAATACAGAGATGGACGGCCTTGTAGTCCCAGTTCTTCGTAAGTATCCTTGTCCACTGATATAAGTAATTTGCCTATGAACAAAAGTGATGTTGAATAACTATCTTTTAAAAGTTTTGAATGCCTAGTGTAATGTACAAAATTATCACAGTCATACCTGAGTATCCATGGGGGATCCGTTCCTCCCTGAGGATACTGAAACCTATGGGTCTAGTCCATTGGACCTCCAGGCACAATCGAAGATATTCTCTGGTTGCTATCTGGAGTTGTTTTGAAGCTGGCAGAGACCTCTACAGGCCTCAGAAAGGCATTCAGAGATGTCAGAAAGGCACTTCCATTTCTAAGCAACTCCAGAGGCCTTTCTGAGCCTTTTCCCATGCATGGCGGGCCTCAGAAAGGCTCCTGAATGCACCCTGACAACACCTCCAGTCAAGTCCAGAACTTCAGGTCCAGCCATCGCCGGTTTAGAACCTGTGGTTAGTTAAAACCATGGGTTCCTAATTTCGCAGATAAAGAGGCAGGACCTGTATAACCACAAAATAAACCATACAGAAAGTTTGTTACAAATTATTACTATCAAAAAATACCAGGAATCAGTTTTTAAAATGACACCCTATCGCAGGGATTTTCAACCACTGTGCCAAGGCGCACTGGCCTGCAGCAAATGCTCTGCAAGTGTGCCACTGGAGTTTGGGGAAGGGTCATATATGAATAGGGTCACTGGAGATGTGAGCCCCTGGCCAGCGGTGTAGTATGTCTTGTCAATAGTCAAGGAACTGATGGTGTGCCTTGACAATTTTAGCACCTTGTCAGTGTGACACGAGATGGAAAAGGTTAAAAACTGCTGCTCTGTTGGGGCCCACCTAGCTTTATGAGATTATAAAAAAGTTTAACTCTACCAGCTGCTCAAACCTCTGTTTTTATCCTTTTTATTATGGGGTGCCTTCTGGAATGCTGCGTATATCGGATTGGGACCAATCTGGTGTCCTTATGTTCCCCTTTGCCTGGCCTTTGGTAAGAGCCAAGTCATGTTTGCCTACTCATGAGTAAACACTTATGTGTGGCTCAGTTTCACTTTCCATACAATACATTTTTCTTGTCAGTTTCAGTACCCATCAACAATTATGTCACATACCACCGTTTGGGAAACACTGTCCTTGAAGCATAAAATTTAAACAGTTAAAAATCGGCGTGTCTTCAACATGATTTCATACCTGTTGGAAGCAGAGCAGCAGAATTGTCTTGGTCAATCCTGGTATTATAAGTAAGAGCATAACACGAACCTGAAACAGAAAGACAAATACATTTCCTGATCCTAATAAATATTTTATTAGTTGTTACTTCACTCTAAATTGATTCCGCACCTCGATCAACACCAGCTGAGTTAATCTCTCCTTCTAGTTTTATTCCTGCATAAAAACTGCAGAAGAATGCCACTGGTACTTCTAATAACAGCACAATGGAAGCCTACATCCCAAAGACACAATGCCATTTTTTGAAAGTTTCTTGAAGCCAGAACACAATGAATCAATGCAATCTAAAATCCTGAGAACTTTCATATGGTATAAAATGTTAGATGTATAAAATGTAAGCTCTCAAGATGTAGAGAACTGTATAATTTCTTGATTTCTGTACATTACTTTGTCTGTAACTGATGGTAATTTAAAGCTACAGCCAAATGCAGAGTTTGGGCCCAATCCTAAACACTCCCAGTGCTGAGCCCAAGAGTGGCACTGGGTGCCGTAAAGCACGCTTATGGTACCTGATGAATAGGGAGTGCTGGTGCCAGACCTGCGCCAGGCCCAGAACTGGCAGGAGGAAGATTTGCTGCCGCAGGGGGTAAGTGAAACCACTGAGCAGTGGTGTGACCTCTGGGGGGCAGGGGGAGGGTGGAACGAAGGCGGGGCAAGGGAGTGGGATGGAAGGGGGGTAGGACTGCAGAGCTCTGCTCCACTCTGCCGGATCCTGAACTCCATGTTGGGCTGAAAAGCCCAGCACTTAAGAGTCCAATCCTATGCACGTGTACTCAGAAGTAAGTCCTATTATAGTCAATGTGGCTTACTCCCAGGAAAGTGTGTATATGATTGTAGCCTAAGGTTGCAATCCTACCCAAACTTTCCTGGGAGTAAACCCCATTGACTATAATGGGACTTACTTCTGAGTACACATGCATAGGATTGGATTCTGAGTCTCTCAACTCTGCACTGGCAAAACAGTCAGTGTAGACTTGTGAAGCCCCGTGTAGGGGGCTGTGACTTTGTAGGGGACTTGTGAGGGGGGCTGGGGCTTTCCGGGGGGGAAGGGGACAAAAGTCTCCTTCCCCGGAGAAGACTCCTGGCAGCTTCCCAGCGCCCTCTGGATAAGGTGGTAGCCGCTCTGGCGTTGCTGCTCCAGTGGGCATCAGAAAGTTTAGGATGAGGCTGCCCAACACCACAAAGCTCATGAATTTCAGTGAGCTTAGGCAAGCTAAACTGTACGTAAGATTGAACTGTACAACAAAACTCAGCTTCGCTTGAGGCATAATTTGAATTATCCTGAACAAAACAGATTATTCTTAAGAATATTTATATACCACTTTTCAATAAACAGTAGTTTCCAAATCAATTTACATAGGTGAATGGTTCCCTGTTCATTTGTTAAAATAGTTCTCTGTACCCAGAGGGCTCACAATCTAAAAAAAGTTGCAAAAGAAACACTAGCAACAGCCACTAGAAAAGACACCTTGTGAAGATGAATAATTGCTCTCCCCTCCTAAATACAGTCATGCACCACTTAACGACAGGGATTGGGACCACGATCTCCATTGTCAAGCGGTGCTTGATGCAATCTGAACCTGGAAATTATGCAACAGATTTCAGTCTGAGCCTTGCAAAGGCAGCGCTCGGATGCATGCTGCCTCTGGGAGGTTCAGACAACCATTCAGAGGCCAGGGGAGCTGAGCTCCCCTCGTATTCAAAGGGTGGAAGTGTGTGCTTGTGCACAGATGACCATGTGACCACACAAGTCACGTATGTGATCCTAGCGTAAGCCAGTAGGTCACTAAGGGGTGCACACCTGTACAAGAGAACATTCCTTTAAAGTATGTTTTGCATGAAGGTCTCAGCTTCAAACCTGGGCAGCTATCAGCTATTTAGTAAAGATCGAGGCTGAAACCACGGAACGCTGGCTGCCAGTCAGTTAAACAATACTAAACTACGTGCACCAACAGCCTGACTCAGAATGAGACACTTCCATGTGGAAAAGAATTTTGATTTTTTTTAAGATCAGAGTTCACACAGCTGTTTACACTACAAGCAATAAATGTGGACAAAATATTTAAGACCTCAGAACTTGCAATTTTCAAAGAGACAAAGAGTGACTCAGATGTGAAACACAGTGGTTTTTCAGTGAATTTTTTTCCAAGTTTCACACTGCACAATTTCAGTTGTACACTGGCGTTCCGGGGTGAGGGGCAAAATGCTAAGTTTTTTCAGGTGCCCTGTAAAGCAGCCCCCCTTGCCTTCAGATCCATTTGGAGTAGAGATAATGAGGTGGAAGATAGTCCTATGCTTTGTTCTAACTACTCCAAATGCCTCTGCAGGTGAGGGGGAGGGGCTGCTTCACATCAGCATTCAGGTGTCTGAAAAACTGAGTTTTGTCCTCTCTCCAGGAACACCAGTGCAGCTTTAGAAATTATGGATTTGGATGTTCTTCCTAGAGGAGAGAGCATAGGGGCGTTCCAACTCTATCAGGTCAAAGCTCTATTTTGTTCAAAAGATCGAAGGTAAAATAACTGGCTTAGGGCCCAATCCTATCCAACTTTCCAGCTTCTGTGTAACCACAATGCAGCTCAATGGTAATACATATTCCCATATCTTAAGAAGGCCCGTTACTGCCCCTCTACCACAGGATGCAGTGCTCACCCCACTAGCACAACTGTACCAGCACTGGAAAATTGGGTAGGTCTCACTGCATCTTGTATGCCACAGCCATTTTGTAGCAGCTATGGGAATAGCACTTGTTTATAGGCTGAGAAGAAGTTCCTTATCTTATATCCTGCTTTGGCTGGGAGAGAGACATGAAAACAGGCTGGACCTCAAGGTCTTGCTAATTGAGAAAATAGGAGCTAGTTGTGATTCTCCAATTGGGGTGGGTCAGAGTGAGTGATGGGTCAACAGCAGCCTCTGGTGATAAGATCACTTTCCAGAAGCTTCAGGAGATCTGAATTTCTGGTTTGCTAAGAACTAATTTTAAGGTATAAAATAAGCCCTGTTGGGGGGGAAGGGGTGAGCTACTCTTTGCCATTCTATCATGGCTGGCTAATGGCATCAGTGGTCGGATGGCAGGTAGAAAAAGTTATCCTTTGCTTATGCATAGAATTTTGAAAGATTCAGGTGAGTGTTAGGGACAAGTACTGTAAGCTTATGACATTGGTTCCTGAACTGTGGCTCCCTGGGGAGCTGTGGAATCCTTGTGAAAAAACTTGCTGCTCTATACAATGCATCGGATTATAGCCCTAATAGGGAGCTATGGTCAGTGGTCCAGTTGGTCAACGGAGCTGCCAGTTGAAAAAGTTTGGGAACCACTGGTTTAGGAGCTTAGCTTTATTGTTTTAGCATTGTGTGTGCTTGCATGTGTGTGTAAATAATGTATACTCTCAAACTCCTTCATGCCTTTCAAAGTAAATGTAACCCTATTCTTTAATAAACCATTATCTTATTACAGGTTTGTGTCTGTGTACAAAGGAACTGATTCATCTAGGTCTGGCCTAGACCACTCACAACCCAATCCTATCCAAATTTCCAGCACTGGTGCAGCTGTAATGCAGCCCTGAGTTAAGGGAACAAATGTTCTCTTACTTTAAAGAGGCATCTGTGACTGCCTCCCCACCACAGGATGCAGTGCATGCCCCATTGGCACAGCTGCACCAGCTCTAGAAAAATGGATAAGATTGGGCCCTCAGTCTACTACTGGGAAGTGAACCAGAGCCTTGAGGTCTGGGTCTCTGGAGTTTGGGAGAGCTTAGTGCTTGCAAGGGCTGGGGAGTCCTAGCTTGTAGGACTTCAGCTTCCCCTTAGTTGGAGAACTGGCTGTTAGAAGGGGTGGTCAGACAGCTAACCACTCTAACTGGCTGTTAGAAGAGGTGGTGGCGGCACCTATGGGAAGGCAGTTTCCCCTTGAGGACATGTTGGGTGTTTGGCCAGTAAGATGAATGTGTGCCAGAACTTGTACTCAGTGTTTGGCTTATTTGTCTGGCAACTATGCCCTGCTATCATGGTGTTAAGACCCTTGAGATAGTAAAACACACAAGAATAAATTAGGAATATATATTGTGACTCACTGGGAGGAAGGTTGTCTAGCCAGTGAACCAGGAGTGCACAAGGTTGGTCAGAGAAACCCTGGACTGGGTCAAAAAGGAAATTAAGGAACCAAAATGCACATTATATGTGATATGTAGTGTGGCTAAAAGGCTGTAATTGTATACCCTCTTACCTGAGATTAAGTTCCAGTTAGCACAGTGGGACTTGCTTCTGAGTAAATACACTTATGACTGTTCAATTAGCATACTACTACTTAGTAGTATTTACATTGGTGTGAAACAGAACTGTCTAGGTCTATGTTCAAACTTCTTAACAATCAACGCTAATATGGTTTGAAGAAATATTCACAAAGCTGACAATTGCATTAAGTGTTAGCATTTGTTGGTGTGTCTCAGGTCCTGACCATTCTGATAATTTGTGTAGGGCTATCAGCATTTTCATGTCCAAATAGAATGTAAAAATAAGCAGTGGGAAAATGTTCTATTTCTCTCCAATATTCTGTATTAGTGTTCTTCTCTTACACAATTGTTCCAAGAGCCAAAGATCCTAAAAACTTTTTTCTTTAAAGTGATTACAAATGATCTTTATTATATGATGAAGACCAGAGTTTCTCTTATAATCTCCTATTTCAGTTTTCTTACCTTTTTTTACAAATGTGTTAATAAATTCCTGTGTAACTAACTCATGAAGGGATAAATTCTTTACCAGGTAGTACTCGCCAACATCTGCAACTGCACTTTTTAGTGCTTCGGGAGGTATTCCACAATCGGGGATTAAAAAGGACACCTAGTCAAAGTACAAAATAGGTATTGTGCATTAATGTCATAGTGGAACTGCAGACTAACCAAAAGAATTTATAGTACCTCCACAGAGAACACTGAAATGAAGCAATGCAAGGTACTTCATAAGAAATAATACCCAAATAGCAAAGCAGTATTTAACCCATTTTTGCCCAGCCCACAGGTATACACATTTGGTTCTTGTTGCATACATGCAAAGTTGGGCAGAAATGGCTTAAACATCAATGGCTAACTTTCAGTTTAACTGTTAAGATATTATTCCAGTTTTTGCCCAAGTATTTTTTAAAATTGAAATTTGCATCCTACCTTTCTTCTGGGAACCCAAGAGTGACACAGAGAGAAATCCCACTTTTCCTGAAAACAGAAGAGCCAACTGCCATCTCACAACATTAGAGATACAGCGGCTATACGTGATTTTCTCTCTGCCCTTATATAGCGAAAAGACCTACACTGCTGGGTAGAAGAGAGTAAAGAGCATGCAGTCAGGAAACAGACACCCCCCCCCCTCCGCAAATGACTTGTGATAGTCAGGAATGTGATGAAGGGTGAGGTAATCTGAAATGACCTAGGGAAGGGGTTTTGGTGGGGCAGTTGAGGATATATTACCCCAGAACAATGCCACTGTTTGATGCAAACAGAAGGTTTTAATACTGTATTATTTTATGCAAACTACTTTAGGGATCCTTCTGGCTCAAAATCAAATAAATACAGTATCTATCCTGTGTAGTAGGCAAACTAATAGTTACTTGGGCCACCTGCTGAGTTTTATCACTGAGCAGATAACTGAACTCAAGCTTCCCATACTAAGTCCAACTACACCATACAGGTGCTCATTATCATTATGACTGTACGATATGTAAAATTCATACATGCTGCCTCCGACGCATCCTCGGTATCACCTGACAGGACAAAGTTCCAAACAACACAGTCCTGGAATGAGCTGGAATCCCCAGCATGTATACACTGCTGAAACAGAGGCGCCTGCATTGGCTCGGTCATGTCGTGAGAATGGGCTATGGTCGGATCCCAAAGGATCTCCTCTATGGAGAACTCGTGCAGAGAAAGCGCCCTAAGGGTAGACCACAGCTGCGCTACAAGGATATCTGCAAGAGGGATCTGAAGGCCTTAGGAATGGACCTCAACAGATGGGAAACCTTGGCCTCTGAGCGTCCTGCTTGGAGGCAGGCTGTGCAGCATGGCCTCTCCCAGTTTGAAGAGACACTTGGCCAACAGACTGAGGCAAAGAGGCAAAGAAAGAAGGCTCATAGCCAGGGAGACAGACCAGGGACATACTACACTTGCTTCCAGTGTGGAAGGGATTGTCACTCCCGAATGGGCCTTTTCAGCCACACTAGACACTGTGCCAGAACCACCATTCAGAGCGCGACACCACAGTCTTCCGAGACTGAAGGTTGCCAACAAAATGTAAAATTCATAGGCGTTAAAGGTCAGTGGTTCCTTTGCTGACTTCTTATACATGAACCATTCCTGAGGTTTGTGAGGGTGACAGGCAATCCCTAACACATTTGGAAAAAAGAATGTGCAAAGGTTCATAGTACGGACGTTGGCCATAATTGCTGCTGCCTTCCCCCGCATGATAAGTAGAACAAGATGCAACAGGGCAGTGTTCCTCGACCTGTGGGTTAAGACCCCAGTGGGGTCACGAAGCCTTTTTTGTTTAGTTGCAGCAAACTTTCAGAGCCCTTTTCCCTCTTTCTGCCCCAAACCTATCTGGAAGTGGGTCCTAGGTTGGTGGGGTGAGTCCCAGTGGGTGGGGTGGGATCAGCAGTGGGTCCCCAATCTTATACTTTAACTATTTATTGGGACCTTGGCATGAAAAAGACAGGACTGCAGCCTCAGGGCCCAGGCCTGTGCATGTCTACTCAGAAGTCAATCCCAGTACAGTCAATGGGGCTTCCTCCCGGGAAAGTGTGGCTGGGACTGGGTTCCTGCCCGGAGTGAGAAGCGGCACTGGAGCCACGCGCCCTCTTGTACTCACCCGGCAGTTGAACGCGTGGTCCCGCACGCGCACCGCGTGGCGGGAGCGCTCGTGCCGCACGTGGCTGCGCTCGCACACCAGCAGGTGACGCGGCCTCTCGCGGAGCCATCTCAGAGGCACAAACATGTCCCCGTGGCCACCGCGCGCCACCCTCCGAGGAAGCTGCGACTGGCCAATGGGGGAGGCGGGGCTTGCGTGTCACCAAGTGGGGGGAGGACCGGGCGCGCGCAGGCGCGCTAGCGGCGAAGGGTGCTCTCATGCGCTGACTGCACCGCCCTCAGGGGCGGGGAGCAGGAATGACGGTTGAAGGGGCGTGGTCGGGGCTGGGCAGCGGGACGGAATGTGGGAGACGAGGAGGGGTTAGGAGCAGCGCTGTGTCTGCGGCAGGCACAGAGGGAGGCGGTGAAAGTTTGCTCTGTAGTGTAATTGGGAGAGGTGAGTGAGGTAGGCTGGCACCCCACATTGAACCCAGTGGGCTTACTTACCCAGTGAGTAAGATAAAGGTACCGTACTTACTTTACCTTACTCACTCACTTACCCAGTGAGTAAGGTAAAGGTACCTTACCCACTGGTTAACCAGTTAGTTACCCACTGGTTAACCAGTTAATTACCCAGTGAGTAAGGTAACTAACACCATTCCCATTCCCATTCCTACGGGCATTTGAAAATGGTGTTAGCTGCCTTACTCAGAAGTAAGCCCATTGGGTTCAGTAAGACTGGGGATCTAAACAAGCACCCCACCTATCCTGCTGATAGGAAGTCTTACTGAACCCAGTGGGCTTACTTCTGAGTAAGACAACTAACACCATTCCTAGAAGTATTTGAAAATGGTGTTACTTACCTTACTCAAAAGTAAGCCCATTGAGTTCAGGAAGACTGGGGGTGTAAACCTATCTTACTCATTGTAAACAATCACCCCTACCTATGGGCACTAGCTGATGTGTGTAGGATCCTATCCCCATTCCTAGAGCTGCTTGAAAATAGGATCCTGCGCATGCCAGCTAATGCCCATAGGTAGGGGTGATTGTTTCCAGTGAGTAAGATAGGTTTACACCCCCAGTCTTACTGAACCCAGTGGGCTTACTTCTGAGTAAGGTAAGTAACACCTTTGTCCGAACTACTCTTTGGAAATCATAGCATGGTGATTACAGCAAGTCAGGTTGCTGAGCTCATAGGAACGGTTGGGGGGGGGGGGAGAAAGAAATATGAATATTAGGGCTATCACCTTGATTGTTTCCATACATAGTATTGGCAACCTTCAGTCTCGAAAGACTATGGTATCGCGCTCTGAAAGGTGGTTCTGGCACAGCGTCTAGTGTGGCTGAAAAGGCCAATCCGGGAGTGACAATCCCTTCCACACACATAAACCTAGTATTTTCTTGCCTCATGCTTTTTGAAACTGCTCAATGAGTTTATATATTAAAGTAATTAAAAGTTTAAGTAATTAAAAACAAAAATAATCACAATATAGACTTGTAAAGGCAGGACAGCCCAATCCTAAATAGCTGGTGCAGATCCAAGTAGCCCCATTGAGCACACTGGGGTGCTACAGAGGTGCTACCCATGTTCCTTTACCCCAAAGCCTCCCACCTGCTCAACTGCAGCACTGTATAGCGTGGGTCTGGTGGCCCTGCTGCACCACAACTGCATAGGATTGGGCTGACAGAGCTGACCAAAGTCCCTATCCTAACTTTCAGGTGATCTTACTGTTTCCATGGCTGCTGCAGTCTCTCTGAGGGCTGCAAGGAACCCAGGAAGTAATGCCCCTCTCCTAAAATACAAGTTGAGCCTCATTATTCCCATGGGTTCTCTTCCAAGCAAAACGCACTATAGCAAATCCTTTTACAAAACAAAGTTACTTTGCTCCAGTGATTTAAAGACAGTGTTACTGACCTTTGTAATGTAAGATAAGTCATTAAGAAGACAATCCATCAGTCCTCCTCCAAGCCTTAGAAAGGTACTTCACTCAGCCCCTCCCTTCACCAATGCAAAGTGATCACCTTTCTTTCACTTAGGGGCCCAGGAGCACTCAGGTGCTCAGGGGGAAGGGAGGGGTCCCCTGGGGAGAGAAGGACTGATGGATTGTCAGCCAGCTGCCCTCTCTTTCTCATATTAAGGAGGCTATTGTTAAAGGACTGTTCAGTTTTTTAAACTGATTTTAAAGGGATGCATTTTTCCCTTCTTCAGGGATCAGCACATCCCTTCTCATTTGCAGGGGCCATTCTTGTTGAGTTAAATCCGTGTATAAATAATCTGTGTATAAATAGGCTGAACCCGTAGTTGCAAACACAGTTTAGGCAACAGATGGCAACAGTCACTAGGATTTCTCCTTAAAATTGTTCTAACTACCCCCGGGGTTGGCTCCAGGTTTGAGGAGCTCTCAGCAAAGTGCTCTTGGGAGGCCCGTCTTACATGGATGCAGGCAGAATGTCAGTCTTGGACATTGTAGGGATGCCAAGATGAAAATTGGCAGTCACTGCAAGATCCGCTCCCTCTACTGCTGCCAAAAAAGTTAAAAAGAAGAAAAAATACATTTGGCAGCAATAAGTGTGTCAGAACAAAGGGAACCCAGAGCAAGTGTCAGTGGTAGCTTCTCTGGTACTGGAGCCAGGCCTACCGGCTATTTTCTGTGATGTTGTCAGAGTATGGTGGGGGGATAAATCCTGACCCAGCTCTCAGATGGTCCTGCGGCTGCCACAGCTGTTCACTCTCTTGTGGTCCTTTGTTACTGTGTGATCCCCTTCATACTCCTTTCTTTTTGTCTATCTACTGAGTTTGTAAGCCCTCTGCACAGCAGTTTATCACATCTAAGTTTGTTTATTTTTCACATTTTAATATCACCCTTCTTCCAAGGAGAACTTGTGACTTACTACTAATGCTGTATAGTGCTAACAGAGTTTTGAATATTGTCGAACATGTTTGTTCTAAATACAATGTAAATAGTAGTAGCAGAAATCCAACAACTTGTAATTGTTGAGTTGTTTTCACTCATGAGGGTGCTGCTGAGAAAGAACATGTTCTTTAGGAGAGACAATGTGTGGTGTAGCCACCATACTGTTAGTTTGGATGCAAGTGTTTCTAACCCCATTCAATTATGAAGCTCAAGCTGCAATCTTGGGCAAATTTCTCATAGGGTTATTTGGGTAAAACAGAGACATTGTATCACACAGAGGCTAAGAAACTAAGAACACAATCCTGGGCTTTATGCGCCGGCTTACTGCCAGCGCGCACTGTCACAAACGTGCCGTAAGGTATGTTTGCAAGGCTTACTGCTTGACAAGCACCCATGCTAGCCCAGTGCTGGTCAGTGCTGGGCTAGTGCCGGGCAGGCACGCGGCCTCTACCACTTGGTGGTCGTATGGACTGCCGAGCCGCTGTAAGATAAGTGGGGTGGCAGAGAGCCGGGGAGGAGGGTTCCGGGGAGGTGGGGAGAGAGTGGGGAGGAGATGTGGGGAGGGAGGGAGGTGGGTTCAGTGGAGCTCTGCTTCACAAGATCCAGAGCATTTGTGCGGGGCTTGGCGCCCTATACGAACGCTCTTCGTGAATTGAATAGACCCATTGCGGGGCTAATTCCCTTACCCGGGAAAAGGGAATGAAAGTCCCCTTCTCCCGAGGTGCTGCCTGCGGCTGCTGTGGGCATGTTGGATGCAGCAGCAGCCGTTTTTGGTGCCACCACAGCCGTATGCCACAGGAGCGCAGGATTGGGCTATAAGCTGAGAAGCAGGATTTCCCCAGTTTGAAGCTCACCTCTACCGTGAAGTCCTTTGTGGCCCAATCCTACCCAACTTTCCAATGCTGTTGCAGCTGTGCCAATGGGGCATGCACTGCATCCATCAGTGGGTTAAAGGCAGTCACGGAGGCCTCTTCTTACCTCCGGGAAAGTTGGGTAGGACTGTACCCTTAATAGACAAGCCACTCCTCCCCCTTGGCTGGAATATGGGAATCATAAGACTTATTTTACTGGGTAGTTATAAGGGCATCAGTAAGATAATACCTGTGAAGTACTTTGCACATTGAGAAGGCACGGTTCAGATGTTAAATATTATTATGCCATCCTGATTTCTTCAAAAGAATTTGCAGAATAAAAACATGACAAATAATTTACTATCCTTTCAGTATTTTTTCAGCTCTTCTGAAGTGGCATCTCCAATCAATGTCCCTTTTATACATGCTCAAGGAATGCTCATTCAAAAGAATAAGGTGTTCTAGGTAATTGCAGGCTAACAGTGGAATAAAATTATATTTAATGTTTGTGAATACATACTGTGGCAGATGTTTCTAAGTAACAGTTACACATTTTCATGTATGACATGACAACAAAAGGTATTTTTCCCCCTAGAAGAACTCTACAGAAGACATAAGAATGAATAAACATTCTCTAATTATTATTCATCACTTTTCTAGCACTTTTTCTAGACAAAATGTTTACAATTTTTTTCATTTATCCCCACTATTATGTTGCAGATTATGTTGATTATGAGACAGAGAGCTTGACAACTGCATATAGTTAGTTTATACCAGTATAGAGTGACTGTATGCAGTTGTCAAGCTCTCTGTCTCAAATTTTAAAATTAAATCTAAATTATTTTTATTTAATTAGTTGAATCTAAAGATTGAGGGTACAATCCTAACCCCTTATGTCAGTGCTGAAAAGCACTGGCATAGTGGTGCCAATAGGACATGTGCTGAATCCTGCAGTTGGGTGTCACTCATGGAGCCCTCCTCAAAGTAAGGGAATGTTTGTTCCCTTACCTCAGAGCTGCATTGCCCTTATGTCAGTGCTGGAAAGCACTGACATCAGGGGTTAGGATTGCGCCCTAAAATAGTTAAATGTAAAGCAGACTGTGAACAGTTACCAGAAATCTTTGAAATTCTGGGGATTGGGCAATAATTTCAGCTCCTATAACAATACATCAGAACCATCTTTTTAACCATACATTACTTGACTCGTCTCCCATTTATTGAACGCTTTGTTACGTAATGTATGTTTAACATGCATGATTTGGGCAAAAAAAAAAAAAAAGCACTGTTATTAGTAGTAATATTTTTGAAGTCACAAGCAGAAATATGAACCCCATTAAAAAGGATAGTGTTATTATCCATAGCGATCAGATTATGTTTTCCAATGTTTCAGATTGCTCTTCTGTTCTCATAAGAAGAGCCTTGCTAGAAAAGGTCAAGGGCCCATCTCGTCCAGCTTCTTAATCTCACAGTGGCCCACCACCATCCTCAAAATGAGATATGAAACGTGTTTCTGCCACACTGACCCATAGTATGTCCTAGAGATGTCCCATAGTGTGACCCAGATATGAAAATAATGAGTATGTCCAACAAACTGCATTTACATTATGATAGCCCCTGTGTCTGAAGGATTCAGGACCCAATCCTAACCGGTCCTTGGGCCAGCACAAGACACATGCGTCAGCCTTGAGGTGTCGTGAAAGTGCTGTAAGGCACTTTCATGCTACTGGGAGAGGAGGGAGGCCAACCTGGGACCCACAGAGCTGGCACAGAGGTAAAATTACGCTGCCTGAATCAGGCTGGCCTGGGGGCTTGGGGGCCAGAGGGAGGGCAGAATGGGAGTGTTCCATGGCAAGGAGGAGAGCGGGCGGCGGGTGGGCCCATGGGCAGGCCAGGGCAGAGCAGTGGGTGACACCAGGATCCGGGACTTTGGTCGGATCCTTTCCCCACTTCTGGGCAGCCAGTGCAACTCTGGGCTGCTTGGATCTGCGCCACCTCTTTAGGTGGCACAGATCCAAGTAGCCCTATTGGGGCTGCTGTGGCATTACCTGGGGTAAGGGGAATGTGTTTCCCTTGCTCTGGGCTGAGCCACAGGCAGCCCCAACTCCACTCTGGATATGGAACAGGCCAACTGCCTCCCTGTTTCAGCACAGGTTAGAATTAGGCTGCCTGGCAATGTGCTGCTCCATTAGTAGTGAGGCTTTCTGTAATAAGTGAACTCCCCTTGCTCAATTTCTTTCCCCCATTTATTTTCCTTAATATAAGTACTAATGTAAGGCCAACTTAGGAAGAGATGTCTCTCATGCACTGAAAGCAGCACTGTTGCAGAAAGAGGGCCAAGCAGACAAACAATTCTGTGGATAATTCACTGTCTTCATCTGGGTTTGGTCAGGACAGTAGCCCTAGCTAACTTGCTTGCTTGGTATATCACCCAATTTGGCATCCAAGCACATCTGACCCTACCTTAGAGGACAGGTAGGGATGCCCAGGTGGCTGTAACCTGTCCAGTTGGATGGAACAGTGACATTATTGGACCTAACTTCTTAAGGCTGTGTCTGAGGATGCCTGTGTGTGTTCTGAATTGGCTCCCACAAAGAATATATTTGTGTGTGGTCAAGTTCTCACAACCCTAGAGGTCAGACAGGTCTAATGGTTCTAGAATGCTGCGACTCTGAAAAAGTACAGTGAGTTGCATAAGGGAATTTTGTATTGCTTTGGTTTGCCTGAAATCACCTGCTTGTAGTTTTGCTAAGATCTATATCTGGACACTGCAAAACCCAAAGCTTGTTTATTTTGTTTTTCCTCCTTGATATATGTTGACCCTCTCCCATTTTGACAAACTCCTTTTTACGTTCAAATTTTTCTTCAGCTTGTTGTGTGGTTGCACTCAGCCAGAGCTTTGCTCAATTCTCTCAAATCCTTGGTTGCATGATATATATAGGGTTGTGAGAATTCTCCACCTGAAAGGAGGCACTTCCAAGGACTGTCCTGTCCTGTCCTGTCTGCCTGTCACTGGTTTTGTCCTTGTGGTGGCAGTGGAGTCTACCAGATTTTGACCCTGGCATGGGGCAGATCAGGGAAAAGGAAAGACAATCAGGGTCCCCCACATCTTTGAGAAACAGGAACAGGCAGTTTCTTGCCAGAGAGGAAACTGCAGTGAAAACTTGTCCAGGGCTGGATATGAGAGGAAGGATCTGACCCTTTCATGACCAGAGTGCTGTGTTCTAAGTACTCGTTCCACCTATTCTAAAATCAAGTACTGTACATCATTTCATATAATTGCTAATAAACATTGAGTTTTGACCGGCACATACTGCTTTCCAGAAATTAGATAAGGAATACATTATGAATGTGATATAGAAAGATTCCAACTTCTTTGGAAATTCTCTTTATTCTTCCTGTGGGACTTATAAAACCATGACTTAGGAAATACTTTTGTGAAGTATTTTTCATGTCTGAATGGTTGAAAAACTTAATAGCATACAGTCTACATAAAATGCCTTGAAGTAACAGTGTGCAAAGATATAAAGCAGGGTGCCCAAACCCCGGCCCTGAGGCCACTTTAGGCCCTCGAGGCCTCTCAATGCAGCCCTCAAGGAGCCCCAGTCTCCAATGAGCCTCTGGCCCTCTGGAGATTTGTTGTAGCCCGCACTGGCCCAATACAACTGCTCTCAATGTGAGGGCGACTATTTGACCTCTTGCGTGAGCTGTGGGATGAGGGCTTTGTCCACTGCTTGTTGTTTCACATCTGTGATGCAATAGCGGCAGCAAAGGAAAGGCTAGCCTTGCTTTGTGCAAGGCCCTTTATGGGCCTTGAGCTATTGCAAGACCTTCATTCATTCATATAAGTTCATCTTTAATATATTTATTTATGTAAACTTATGTAAATTTATTCAAATTTTAAATGTAAATTCTTTTTTTCCCCGGCCCCCGACACAGTGTCAGAGAGATGATGTGGCCCTCTTGCCAAAAACTTTGGGCACCCCTGGTATAAAGCAACGAGGGAGTTGTTCAACATTTCCTGCAATGAGTTAAGAACAGATTATTTCTTATAACGATGACTAGATTTGACAGACCATTTTTCACATTATAAGGAAACATAACTTGTGGTAGATGCCAATTGCTTCCTTCCTCTGTATTTTCCAGCCATGGGCAGAGTTCTTATTGGGTTCTTCTTGACTGAAGACCTACTGGGAGTGTATCAGTTTGTAATATGGAGCTGAAAATTGAATTAAAGGGTAATGTATTTTAATTTTCATGCATTCTAACTAATCTATTGCAATTAAAAACCTAATTAAAATCTAATTAAATACAATTAATTCTTATACTTTTAATGCCATGTTTGCTTCATTCTACCATGCAACTTTGAAATGCCATCAAACATTTTACTTATTTTCTTTAATGTTAAGAATATTTTACTAGCATGAATTAGTTTGTTGTTGCATTCAAACAAATGTGCTTCACAAGGAATTGTTTCTGTAGGGGTTGGTTGACTAAAGTAGGTGATCTAGAGGAACAATCTTACAGGAATTATCTTGTCCAGAACTAGTAAAATTATGTACAGCTGAGAAATCTACCCCCTTATCCTTTATTACAGGGGTGTCAAACATGAGGCCTGCATGCCGATTGTGGCCCCCAGAAGCAATTTATCTAGCTCCTATTATAATTGAGTTCTCCCAGAGTGATAATTGGGTTCTCTCATATCTTGAAAATATGAACAAGATTTGCACATTTTCTCTTCTGTCATTTGCAGCTAATAAGTTTCTTTGTAAGAACTAAGTGCTTATTGCTGGCCACCATCAGCTTAATGATGTCACTTTCTGCTTAATGATGTCACTTCGGTCTCTTAGCAGGCACCATGAATGCTAACTTCAACCCTCTGTATGAAACAAGCTTGACACCCCTGCTTTATTATAACTTTAAAAAAATATTTCTGTATTCATGTACAGATGCTTAAATTTCTGTATACAGTACTTATATGGGACTTCTGTTGGGATATAATCTTGATCTGGCACTCTTCAGCTTCAGCAATGCTGCAGCTTTACAAGCTTCTAAATTATTCACAGGATCCACCCTTTGTTATAACTTCTTTCATAGGTCCAGCAGTACAGTTATGGACCTGGCACCTATGCTTCTTCCCTAGCATACTTACCTAGGCTCACAGAGTCCCGTGTGTTGCTCTGAACGACTCCAGAAGCCTTCTGAGGCTTCTGGCACAATCTTAAAGAATACTTCTGGTTTTTTGACAAAAACTGGAAGCACAAGATCATGCACTTAAGTACTTAAGACAGTGGGTGCAGCATCTGGGGCTTTTGCCCCCCCCACCACTCCCAGGCCCACCATGGCAGCAGTACATTTATTTGTCTCACGTACAGCCCAATCCTAACCTGTGCTGGAACAAGCAGGCCAAGTGGCCTGTGCTATATCCTGGGTAGGTGGCAGCTGGAGCACAACTCAGAGTAAGGGGATTTATTTCTCCTTCCCTGAGTAATGCCTCAGCCACCCCATGGGGTACTTGGATCTGTGGCAGCAAAATTGCTGGCACAGATCCAAGCCACCCGGTGTAACGCTGGGCTGGCCAGGAATATGGCCTAGATCACCCAGGCCGGTCCCGTCCCCCCCGGGCCCAGTCCACCCACTGCCTTGCCCACCCTACCCTCCTCCAGCCCCGGAATGCCCTCGTTGCACAGGGCGGTAGCTGGGGGGGCAGGGGGGTTTTGCCCCCCCCGAGCCAGCAGTTTGCCCCCCCCCAGAACTTTTTCCAAACTTGTCTTTTTATCTTGTCTGGTGTCAGTTAGGGATGATTTGAAGCCCTTTTGCATTTTTTTTTTTTTGTGCACTGGAGGGAAGAGGGCTTGGTGCTTCTGGCAGGGATGAGAGAGAGTGCATGTGTGTAGAGTGAGTAAAACAGGGTCTTGGAGGGCTCTTTGGAAGTTATGACCTCTGGTCACCCTGCCCCCATCCAGAGCACATGGAGAGCAGGGCTGTTCAAGAGAAGCTACAAGGAAGGTAGGGAGAGATTTCTACTTGTATTGGTGGGAGGGGGGTGGGGAGGGTACTATTTCTTCTACTGTGGAACATGCTAATTACTACAAGGTATTGCTGTGGCATGACAGGGAGAAACGTTTCTGTTTGGAGAAATCATGGTGGGGTCTTTACCTTTCATATATATTTTTAAAATTAATTGCTGCTGCTTGGGGACTGGGGAGACCCTTTTTCTGGTGGAGAAAGCATGGAAAGCATTTGAGTGAAAGAGAACCAAGAACTTAAGTGTGGAAAAGGTTCTAAGCAGGGGCGGATCCAGTGGAGGCCATGGGTGTATACCCCCCCAACTGTCCTGCCAGCAGGGAAGGGCACTGGAGATGGTGAGCAAAATCAGGTGTCAGGGAAATACCCACTAGGCAGGTGCCAAGGAGATTGGTTGGAACGGGAGTACAGGTCTACCCACCCAGCAAATAGCCACAGAGGCTATAAGATCAATCTGGAGCCCAGGTCTACCCAAGCAGGTAGACCTGGGCTCCAAGTCCAGCAAATAGCCACAGAGGGCTGAGGGAGGACATAATTGAGACATAAAAAATTATGTAGGGGATGGATGTATTTATTCTATGCAAATTATTATTACATTGCTTTACAGATAATGAATGCATCTTTCAATAATCCCCCCCCAATATTTTATCTTCATGAAATTTGGGGGAGTTACGGGTCTTTGATGTTTCTCCATACTTATCCCTTCATTTTGCACACCAGTATAGATACACAACGTAATTGCCCCCCCCCTGAAAAAATAGTCACCCCCCCACCTCTAGAATCCTGGCTATGGGCCTGCGTTGCACTCTTCTGTCATCCTCTCTAACACATTGGCCTCCCTAGACTGAGGCAAACTTATTCTTCGCCGGTCCAGATCTGCCCCTGGGAGGCCAGCATGCATGTTTGCACTGGCCCACCTGGCTCATGGGTCATTGTGAATGTGCTGTAAAGCACATTCATGACATTTGTAGGCTGGTGCAGGGAACTTATGCTAACCGATCTCCACATTAGGATTGCGCTCACAGTTTCTCCAGTGAGCTCAGGGTAGCAAATATATGCTTATCAATTTTTATTGTTACAACTTCATGAGGTAGGTAAGGATAAGAGAGACACAGTGGTTTGTTTGTGGCAGTGAGCTTTACAACTCTCCCCAATTCCAAACCAAAATTCTGTACTTTGCCATACAAGCTTTCAAGTAAAAACTGCCATAGGAAAAAGGATGTGAATGCAAAGCTGGAAGGTTCAGTGTCACTATATACAGTGGTGTACAGTGGCGTAGTGGCGTAAGTAGCCGCTATATACAGTGGCTACTTACACAAGTAGCTGCTAACCAAGTAGGTGCAAAGAAGATTCTGTAGCCCCCCTCTGCCGCAATGACATCAAATTTAATTAGTTTGGGTCTTTTTATTTGTAAAAGTGAGTGAGAAATATTAGCTAATCTTTTGAAATAGCAAGCACTTGTTGAAAGTACTTGTTGCACTTTTACAGCACAATCTATTCATATCTACTCAAAAGTAAGTCCCATTGTGTTCAATGGGGCTTACTCCCTGGTAAGTGAGGTAAGGTAGGATTATAGCCTTACACAGTTTGAGAGGTGTAGGAGGGGGCTGGGGACAATCATAAGAGCCAGCAGCTTACCTTTAGGAAGTGGAATTGAGGAATTATATGAATAAATGATGACTCCAAGCCACGTGCTGCTCAGTGCTCCTGCTGCAACTTGCCTCCCAAGCTGCTGTGCATTGCTTGCTACCCTCTCCATGTTCCTGCACATGTGCAGGTAACCTATCACAGTTAGCCAACTCAGAGCCCAATCCTCTGCAAGTCTACTTGGAAGCAAGCCCATTATAGTCAATGGGGCTTACTCTCAGGATAGTGTGGATAGGGTTGCAGCCTTGGAGCCCAATCTCCTGCATGTCTACTCAGGAGCAAGCCTTGCTAGCTTTGCAGAGACAGTCAAGCTGCTGCAGCCTTGCCAGGAGGAGAGAGGAGGCTAAGGGGGAAGGCAAATGGAGAGGACGTGTGGGGAGCAGAGGAGAGTAAGAGGCACAAGGAGGGGGAGAGAGCGATGAGCAGCCAGTCCTGCTGCACAAGGAGAACACCCTCCTCAGTCCAGGCTGGGTTCCACAAGGGTCTCTGGGGGCTCTGCCTGCCCAGCAGGGGCTCCATCACACACACACCCTGTCCTGACAGTTCCCACTCTCCTCACAAACACACTTCTTCCTTCCTCTCCAAAAGCAGGCAGGCAGGCACCCTCCCTCCTCTGCTCCCCACACGTCCTCTCTTGCCATTTAAGCCAAAGAGGGCTTCAGGGGGCAGCATGTTGAGCAGGACAGGTGGGGGAAATGACGGAGGGAGTCAGGGCTAGCAGGATGGGTGAAGGAAAGAAAGAAAGGTGCGCATGTACCTGAACGAATGGAGAAGATGTGTGCACACCGCCACTGCCAGCTCCTCCGTGGTGCCTGTTGCAACTGCTGCACAGGCTAGACTGCCTCTCCCCCCCCCCACAAACAAGTGATTCCTTCCATCTCAGCTGTGGGGAGGGGCAACTGTACGTTGCCGTGACTGTTGCCTTCCCTTAGCCTCCTGCGCTCCTCCCTCTGAGTGCCTGCCTGGCAGGGCTTTCTGCAGCAGCTTGATCATCATGCGCGGTCATTGTTGCCCATGCATTGTTGCCCCCCAGCCACATTGTTGCCCCCCAGCCACATTGTTGCCCCCCAGCCACCTTGTTGCCCGGTGCATTTGCTACCCCCGGCACTCCCTAGCTATGCCACTGATTATATATTATGTTGGAAATGAGAAACTCCTCTGGCTTATATCAGTATTCCGTATGTGTTTTAAAACCAATTACATTTTGGGTGCAATCCTATCTTGCACTAGAACAGGCAAGCCAGTAAGCTTGCACTGTATCCAGCAAGAGATAGGGCACCACAGTGGCTCAGCCAGAGGTAAGGGGAAACTCTTCCCCTTACCCCCAGGTAAACCACTGCAGCCCCTATAGGTTTGCTTAGACTTGTGTCACCTTCTGAGGTGGCGCAAGTCCGAGGAGAGTCGAGTGACTTGAAGCCACTCTATACTGCTTGGGAAATGCGGTTGGGATCTGGCATAACTGCTGGGTCCTAGCCGAACCTCCTGCTACCTGCCCCCAGTGCTGCCCACTGCCTGTCCTCCCCCTGCTCTGGAACGCCTACCTCCTACCTCCTCCCTGCCTCCTCCCCACCCACCCCAGTGTCTTACATTGACTGAACTCAGCTGATGCAAGGCTCAGTCCCTCTGTCAGCGTGGAGGCTGAATTCAGCTTCTGCAGGCCAGCGCACCTCCATGCGCTGGCCTAACTCACTCACAAGGTGGCGCAAATGTGCCTTATAGCTCAAGGGACTTGTGCTGGCCTAAGGGTGCCTGATTGTTAAAACATTAACATATAAAGGGTGCAATCCTAAGCCCTTATGTCAGTGCTTTCTAGCACTGGGTGCCAATGGGACGTGTGCTGCATCCTGCATTGTGTGTCACTCACGGAGACCTCTTCAAAGTAAGGGAATGTTTGTTCCCTTACCTCAGAGCTGCATTGCCCTTATGTCAGTGCTGGAAAGCACTGACATCAGGGGTTACGATTGCGCCCAAAGTCTCCTAATATATAGCTTCTGAAAATGCATGTACCACCTTTGGCTTTATCTTCAACAAGAGTCATAGCCCAAACCAAACATGCACTGTTGCAGCCAGGCTGCATGGCCTATGCTATATCCAGTACAGGTTAGGAGGATGCTAAAGGTCTACTTGGAGTAAAAGGAAATTTGTCCCCTTTGCTGGGTAAAGCCCCAGCCAGCTTATGGGGCTCTTTGTGCCAGCTATTTAGCTGGCACATATCCAAGAAGCCCAGTGTAATGCAACAAGGCTTGGGAGGTAATATAGGATATGGCGGAAGAGGCCTCCATTGTTTCTGCTCCCTCCCTGGGCCTGTCTTACCCTGTTTAGGCCTCCGCAGCTCCAAAATGTCTCCTGCCTCTAAAATACCTTCCTGCCATCCTCCCCCCACCCCTGCACCAGTCATCACAAAACTCACCTCTGCCAATGTCTGGAGGCCTGGTTGCAGTGCTGGCAGGCCATCATAGGCTATCCCACCAGTGCTGCTTGCTCGTGAATTGGTGTTTAGTACTTTACGATGGGTCATACCGGCGTAGCTGCCAGTCTTGTGCAGCATAGGACTGCACTGTCAATCTTTTAAGCTCCTTTGCTGTAAATGAACAGACAGGAGTTGCGGAGAAATAAGTGTTTTAAACATACTTTTATTACCTTGCTGGCCTTGACTAGCAGAGAAAATCTAGGATAATTTTGTAAGCATGTGATTGTTCTTCACTTTCATTTTGCCATTATGTATGAATCATTTATTGTCATTTCAACATGTGCATGTAACATTGTTTTTACTTTTAAAATATGGGCCATTGTTATTCTAATATAAGTTATTGATTTACCTTGAAGATTTGGAATGTGTAATACAACATGTTTTCTACTCTTACATTTATTCTGAGCAGCTAAAGTAGACAAAATTTCCTTTGGGAGTTTTTAATGGGAGAAGCCAGTCTCTGAAAATAACATTAGCACTGAATTGTACCATAGAAACTATGATATTACAAATCAGCCTTGTTTATCTGAGCCTCATACAGCTGCACTGTTGTGTAACATGAAGAGGCAACCTGCAGGTATTCTTGTGGGCATTTGAGGGAGATCTTGGATGCATTCCAAATTCTTTTGAATTCAGAGACAGAAAGAATTGCCATTGACTTGAACAGATCCAGACTGAACCTAAATATTCATAGTCTGGGTATTTGCCACTTGCTTACTGGCTGTTTATAAAGTGAGCCTTATGCCAAGATTGCTGTTTCTGTTTCTGGCCAAGTATTTTGGGAATTGAGCCATCCGGTCTTAAATGTCTGCTTGTATATTAGTTATTTCCTCTCTTTCCCTTGCCCAACTTCCTTAAAAAATATTTTGAGCTGTACAAATTAGTAAAATTTAGCTATGTATTCACTATTGAACAGCTTAAGTTCAAGATTCAAGTTTTAAGATCAAGTGGGCTAGAAGACTCTGTTGATGTGGTTGCAACAAACTAACATGATTATCACTCTGGAAGTTGAGGATCTTACTGTCATGATGTTCTGATTGCTGACCACCATGTGGTAATGGGGAGACATACCTTATGTAACATGCTTCTCATGCACTTTTAGACTTCTCAAGGGAAGACTGAGACACATCATGGTAATCTGTCCTGGATTTCCTTGTTATGTCTTAGCCTGACCACTGGGGAAAGATTCCCCAGTGGCATGAGTTTTAAGGCTTCATTGCATGCCTTTCCTTCAGCCTGGGTAGCCCATCATCCTAAGCATCCTTCAGCACAGAAGCCTGTTGTTAGAGATGAGAAAAAGTACCACCCTTACTTTGGCCACTCCTTACTCTGCTCCATATGCACTCATGCTCCAAGGTCTCGTAGTGTTTGGCTCAGATGAGCTATTAGAAAGTGAGGAGGCATCTAGCTCTTTTTTACAAGACAGGAAGGTTGTTTTTAAAATAAAAAGATTTATTAAGACAAAGGATTCATTAAAGGGAAAGAATTTCTGCAAAGTACAAAATAGGAAAAAAAAAGGTTCTTGTGATTCGATGAGCAGCAATGCAAAAGAAATCAGAAACAGTTTCTACCACCATGCTCTCCGCTCTAAAACAAAACAAAGCATGGCCTTTCCCAGTTTGAAGAGACACTTAGCCAACAGTCTGAGGCAAAGAGGCAAAGAAGGAAGGCCCATAGCCAGGGAGACAGACCAGGGACAGACTGCACTTGCTCCTAGTGTGGAAGGGATTGTCACTCCCGAATCGGCCTTTTCAGCCACACTAGACACTGTTCCAGAACCACCATTCAGAGCACGATACCATAGTCTTTTGAGACTGAAGGTTGCCAACAACAATATTCTGAAAATATATACATGTTTTACAGCCCAATCCTGAGCTGCCCGGGGCGCCCAGGTTCAGCGGCACCGAGAAGGACAAAAGGACTTTTGTCCCCTTCCCCCAAGTAAGGTAAGCAGCCCTGCAGTGGGGTTACTCACTTTACCGCTGACCAAAAGGTCGGCGGTAAGGTAAAGGCACTTGTGTAGGGTGCATAGACCTACACGAGTGCCCTGGATCTTGTGGAGCGGAACTCCGCGGACCCGCCTCCCATCCCTCCCCCAGGCATGCCTACAGCCTGCCCCCCTCCCCGCATCACACCTCCCCGTCATGCCTCCTCCTTGCCCTCTCTCTGCCCCCTGCTGGCCTCCCCCCTCCCCAGAACGCCACCTCCCCGCCCCCGCCTACCATTCTGCAACTCAGCAGTCCAGGAGACCACCGACCTGCGGAAGCTGGGCGACTGCCCTGCGCTAGCCCAGCACCGGCTGGCACTGGGCTAGCACCGGTGGGAGCCCGGTGGCGAGGCTGACAAACGTGACTTATGGCACGTTTGCAACAGTGCGACAGCATAGGATTGGGCCCTTAAATGGGGAAAGTCTAGCAATATGTGAACTTTGTCTGATTAAGGAACATAAATGGAGCTTTGTAGGGTTTTTCCAGTGATTGGGAGGTACGGCTTGAGCTTTCTTTTTCAACATATATTTGCCCCTCATATATTCCCCTTTGACTATCTGTTATCTCTGTCTTCTTTCTTTGTTTCTCTCTTCTTCATCCACCCAGTCCTTATCCGTTTCAGTGGATTACAGCATAAAAAGATACTGCACAACACCAAAGTGACAATTTAAGGTTTTATTTTCTATATGTTGACAGATATTTATACGTATTTTCAATATGCAGACCATAATCAAGATAATAACACAACTAACATTTTCTTCTGGATAGCCTATCCTCCCAAATTAGCTGTCTTAAAAGTAAACTATATGCTATAATTTGTTGAAAAAGGGAAACAGGGACTCTGACTTTTATTCTATTTGGTTTTACTGCGTACAGCAAACTAGTCCCAGGTGATTGAAAATGTATGATTTCATTTCTGGCTGCAAGTTGCTTAAAGCAATACTTAGATTTTCAGTGTGAACACTGGCAATTCAGTTGCAAAGGATGCTGCGGTTTATGATTTAATTAAAAGTCTCTAAGCTGTACTCTGTTCTCATTTATATTGGTACAAAACATCTGGGCTAGTTCCATTAAAGTCAGTGGAATTTTCAGTGAATAAAATAAGTCATTGTTTCTTAAATAGAGTTCAAAATACACAATGAATTGGTGAAAGGAACAAAGCAGGAGGAGTACTGATAACTTCCAACCCAAGTGTATATGATTCTAATAGTTAAAAGGATCAAACAAAATCTAACTAACTTCACAGCTCTTTTAGATCCCAGTGATTTCATTGGGAGAGAGTTCACCATTACTTCTTCTGTGGGAGAAGTAGGATTTTCAATCTGAAGTCCTAGGAATATTTACATGACAGTACAAGACAAGTGAACTCAATGCAGGCTGAAGCTTGCCACAATGCTTTACTGCAGTGGTTCTCACATAATTAGCACTGGGACCCACTTTTTAGAATGAGAATCTGTCAGGATCCACCAGAAGTGATGTATTCAAGCAGGAAAATTTTTTAACAATCTTAGGCTGCAATCCTACCCACACTTACCCAGTAAGTCCCATTGACTATCATTGTTAAAATAACATGTATAGTAGCTTGTTAAAAGTACAGGCCTGTAACATTTTCCCAAATGCAGTCACATACCATGGTAGCATCAAGTCTAATATATTAAAAATAAAATATTGAAATGAATGGGGACCCACCTGAAATTGGTTCACGACCCACCTAGTGGGTCCCGACCCACAGTTTGAGAAACACTGCTTTTCTGAACTTGCTAGTGGAACTTACCTCTGTATAACAATGGATAAAACTGGGCTGTACAATTGCAATACTATGTGCACTAATGGGAATAAGATCTATTGAACTCAAGGGGTACATTAGATTTGGCTGGATCATGTCCTTTAAGTTTTAGTCTGGTTTAAACTTGGATCTTCAGGGACAGAAAATATCAACCATCTTTCCCTTTAGCTCACTGATTTATGTATTCACATGGTCAGACTGCAAGTGATCACAAAAGCATCTGGTTTTCTTTATTATGGAGGACTGAAAAATATACATAATACTGTGCTTGGGAGATGTGACATTCTCTCCTTGAAAAATTACTACCTCTACCTTTGCTCTGTTCAGAGGAAAACAACATTTCCTCATCAGCTTGCACAGACAATAATTTGCCTTTTGAGAATATAACTATGCCTGTGTGCAGCCCCATTTTTATGCTGCTGCTACTGATGCAAAAATCCTGAAGATATTTACTGACAAGTAGTTATCCTCTCTAATATACCACATTTAACAACTGGAAGTAATTTCTACTATTTGACCTAGTTCAGGTTGCAGTGCTAAACATGCTTATTAGGGACTATTAAACACAGTGAAATAAACTTCTGAATAAACATGCTTAGGTTGTAATTCCACTTCTCTGGGATTCAGTCCCACTGAAATCAACACAGCTTTCTTCTCAATAGACATGCATAGGATTGCGCTGTTTGGCTAGTATGCAGATTGCAATCCTATGCACATCTATGAACAAGATTAACCGAATACAGTGGGGCTTACTTCTGAATAAACACCCAGTTGTGATTCATCAGGGATATTATCACCACCATTGTGCGTATGTGTGCCGCTGGTGTGCGAAATTTTTGTGTGTGTACTTCTTTGTAAGATTGTTGGGTGGATAAATTCAGGGGTCAGCAACAGATCATTTAAGTACTAAATTTAAATTTCAGTTTAGTAATTCCCCTGAAATCACAGCTCACTGATCTACAAACTTATGCAGGCACCAGTGGCCAACAACATGAGGAATACTTGACTTGATTTGATTTAAAGCAGCAGTACACTCCAAAGTACATTTTCTGAGAACTGACTTCCATGGAGTTGACTTGATTTTCTTCCCAATACAGATTTATAGCTGTAAATTGGCTTAAACCTAAGCACTTTTAAAGAGCAATCTTAAGAACATTGACTCAGAAGCAAAGGCTCTTCCAGACAGAGGTGTTTAGTATGGAATGCTATTTAAGCAGAGTATGTATATGACATCACCACCTATCTGTGCTTCCTCTACTTTTCCTCCATACTTTCATCACATTTTAAATGGAAAATCCTTGATAAGGAAGTGCATTCACTGCAAAGTGTGGATGCTTAAAAGTGCTAGTGATCCCTTTAGCCACATTTTGGAACTTCCACCACAGCACTCTTCCACCTTCACCATTCTGTACATCTTCCACTGTAATTTTCAGTTTGTTTGCTGCATTTGTAGCAGTGGATGTATGGGCAATTAAAAAAAAATTCTAGGCAACATGAGGATGTATTGATTTGGTGCTTATATTTCATTAGCATCAGAAGCAGAGCTGGGGAGGGTGGCGTGGTAAGTATGGCACACTCTGCAATGCATTATGTAAGTGGCCCCCAGCATTAGTGCCATTTGGGGCAGCAACAGCAATGTACCATCGATGCCCTGAATGGCTCCTTCCTGAGGGGAAGGGGCTGCTTACGTGATGCATTGCGGAGCATGCTGTACTTATTGTGCTGCCCCCCTCTAGCTCTGCTTCTGATTAGCATGAACACCATTTCTGTGCTCCAAACTGTATTAATGCTTTCAGGAACTTGGCTGGAAAGCATGAGCACAAGAACTTAAGGGCAAAAGGGGAGATTCTTTTTCTCGTAGTAATGCAGGGAGTGAATACCTTGCCAGTCCTTCTGGTCTCATGTAAAGCCAAGCCTCCTGCCTCTAAGGAACTCTCTATATTTTCTATCTTCTTTTCCTATATTTTCTATTTCTACCTCTGTTCCTCAAAGGGATTTACAAAGCTTTTAATTTGAATTGGTGTGACTAAAGGCCCAATCCTATCCAACTTTCCAGCACCAATGCAGCCATGCCAATGGGACATGTGATGCAGCCTCTGGTGGAATGCCTTTTTTTACTCACTCATTTTTCTCAATCAGCCTCTTCTAATCAAGATTGCTGCCATCAGAGGTGTCCTTTTGGGCAATGCTGCTACACTGCCCCTCCCACACATGCTTCCTTCCTTTGCAGCAACATATAAATTGGAGGAGCCTGCAGAGCTATCTGGTTGAAGAATGGGCCAGAGGTGAAGGGAGGTGCAGGGAAGCTGAGGGAAAGCATGCACACAAGCCCCTCACGCTCATAAAATCAATATGTTAATACTTAAAAAAAATCTGAAACAAAAAAACACGCACAAAAGATATTTCAGTGACACCTGTGCATGACCACAGAAACAACAGTAAAGGGGAAGGATTGTGGAGGGAGGGACCACTACCTTGCATGACTTTAATTGGACACATTTATGTTCAACAGGTCTATCAACAGCTACTAGACATTATGTGCTGTTTCCAGGTTCAGTGGCAGCATGCCTATGAATACCAGTTGAAGGGAAACAACTGGCTTGTGGGCTTTCCAGAGGCAGCTGTGGGAAACAGGGTGGTGGACTAGATGGTCCTTTGGCCTGATCCAGCAGGATTCTTCTGATGATGACTAAGGGCCAAATCCTATCCAACTTTACAGTACTGATGCAGCTGTGCCAACAAGGTGTGTACTGCTCCGTGCGGTGGTGGGAGCCAGTCACAGAGGCCTCAAGATAAGGGAATATTTGCTCCCTTATCTTGGTGCTACATTGTGGTGGCATTGGTGCTGGAAAGTTGAATAGGGTTGGGCCCTAATCTGTTGGGTACTGTGGAATACCGACTGGGAGGAAATTAGAACTAAGGAAGCGCATAGACAGTGGAAGGGGTGGAAGCAGCAATGCAATGGTGTTTGTGACTTTTGCAAACACAGCTATGAGGCAGCATTTTCAAATGCCATATCTGAAAGAGTACTAAGTGCCAATGAACTCAACTGAATATACAGTACTGGCTAGAAACTGTTCAGGAGTCTTGTAACTCATCCACACTAACTTTGGCTTAAGCACCATTTAATACCATTGAACTTAAGGCCATACGTACACATGAGCACTGTGGATGCGTGCCTCCAGCCAGAAGTTCCTTTCTCTTTCAAAACAGCTCTGAGGCTTGGCAATCCTGATTAGTGGCGGAGCACACAGGGACAGAGAAGTTCATGCTGTGCCATCCTCCCCCCCCCCCCCGAAAATCACACTGCTGAAGTGGTCATTTCTCTTTGGAGAGCAACTTGTTTCAGCAAGGCAGCGTTTGTGGAAACAACAACGCACAGGGATGGGGGGGCATAAAGCCACCCCATCCCTGCACGTTCCAGTTCTGATCGGGATTGTTGCCCTGTGCAGCTGCTTGAAAGGAAAAAGGAGGTGCTTGCAGTTGGGAGTGTGCCTCCATGCTTGCCCTTGCACTGAATAGGCGTCTAGTGTGGCTTTCAAGAACACTGGAGAGGGGGCCAGGAAGAATTATGATTCTTCTGAAAAGAAGCTGCCTCTCCTTTCCTCAGAGTGCCAGCATTTGCTCCAACTCTGCACAGCTTCGGGGCGCAGCCAGAGGTGGGCGTGGCGAGGCCAAGCCTCCTAGCAGAGAGAGCTCCAGCCGGGACAGTCTGGTGGAACGCGGAAAAGGCCGCGCCCCCTGCCATCCTTGGCGCGTGCCGCCTCCCCGGGCTTGGGGGGAGAGGCGCGGAGAGGGCGTGCTCGCGGAGCCCCGGGCTGGGAGGGGCGCGGCTACGTGCCTCTGAGGCTGTGGCAAATGTCCTTTCTGACGGGTTCCTGTGGGAGGTGCCGCCCCTCCTTCCCGGGGCGGGCAAGGGGCGCGCCCCTCTCCCCAGAGCGCAGCGGGCTCCTCCAGCCGCCGCGGAGTGCGATAAAATGCCCCCGCTCGGAGGGGAAGCAGTGCCGCCCCCGACGGCAACCCGCAGACGGGGTTCCAGCCGAGCTGGCTGAGCAGGCGCCGGCCGTCGTCATGCCATGGAGAGCCGGGGCTCCGCGGTGCTGGGCTTGGGGCAGCTCCTAGCGCCCTTCGGGGAGCACCAGCCGCCGCCGCCAGAAGAGCTCGCCTCCTCCGTCCCACCATGGCGAGGGGGCGGTTCGGAGCTGGAGGAGGCGAACGCGCTTTTGCAGGCGAGGGACGAGGCAGGCAGAGCTGTCGAGCGGCGGGACTGCGCGGTGGGAACCGCCGCGGAGAGAGGCGAGGAGGGGGAGGCGGCGTTGCTGGAGTTGCGCCGCCGCCGCGGGCGCTCCGTCTCGCTGCCCGCCAGCCCGACCTTGGCCGCCGCGCGGCTTTTCCCCCGGGGGCTGCTTGAGGACGAGGAGGAGGAGGAGGAGGCAGCAGGCGGGGCGCCCGGGCTCGGCGGCAGGAGCTGCTGCACCAAGTGCAAGAAGCGGGTACAGTTCGCCGACTCGCTGGGGCTGTGCCTGGCCAGCGTGAAGCACTTCAGCGCCGCCGAGGAGCCGCAGGTGCCGCCCGCCGTGCTCTCCCGCCTGCAGAGCTTCCCCATGCGCCAGAAGGACCTGGAGGAGTTTAGCGCCGCCCTGGCGGGGCTGGGCGGTTGCGCGGCGCCTCCTTTCCCGGCCGGCCCGCCCCGGGCGCCGCTGGTGCCTCTCTTCGAGGTGGCGGCGGGGACGGCGCGGCTGCAGCGGGACCGCGTGTGCCTGCAGGAGGCGTCGGGGACGGCGGTGGCCGGCTCGCCCGCGGACGTGAGCGGCGTGGTGGCGGTGCTGGGCTGCCCCGGCCCCAAGGAGGTGACGGTGCGCTACACGTTCAACGACTGGCTCTCCTTCCTCGACACCCCCGCTGTGCCCCTCGACCGGGAGCCCGCGGACTCGGAGCCCTGCAGCCCCGTCGAACGCTACCAGTTCACGCTGTGCCTCCCTCCCGGCCTGCAGGCGGGCGCGGCCGTGCACTTCGCCGTCTGCTACCGCAGCCAGCAGGGCGAGCGCTGGGATAACAACGACGGCGCCAACTACACCTTGCGCGCGCGCAGCCCCGAGTAGCCTGCCGCTTCTTTGCCTTGACACTGCTCAGCCCGGGAGATCGTCAGCCTGGAGCTGCTCCAGCCTCGACGGCCGGGGAGGAAGAAACAGCGGTGCCTGCCTCCCCCACCCAGCGCTGAGCCCCACCGCAGCATCTTGGGGCATCAACACCCAGCCTGCCAACGTGCCTTCCCCCTTCCAGCGGACCGAGCTGTGGAGTGGATCAGATGGTCTTCAGTGCACTTGCACTTCAGCCTTGCAAGCTCTGGGAGCGAGCAAGAAGTCCGCACAGCCTGACACCACCTGGAGTGAGAAGGCTGCTCCCCTCCCCCTGGGAAGCACAGTACTTCTTGCTTCAAGTTGATCCACCTCTTTCAGGGAGGTAGATCTGTTGCTTGGAAATAGGTGCTTACAATGGAGTAGTGCATATTGGACTTCACCATGAAACTGCTGCATTTTCCTCTTTGGGATCTCTCTCTCTGCATAGAGACAAAAGTGAGTTGCCTGTTGGAAGCCAGATCACCATCGGTCTGAAATCTTGCAGAAAGCCATTTCTGCCCCTGTGCCTTCCATTAATTCTGGAAGCAGAATCTGAAAAGCCTAGAAGAATGCTTCAAAGATCTAAGTGGAGAAATGTGAACCGTCCAGGATGCGTCTCTTTTGAAATGTGCCTTGAATGAAAGTTCTTTCTTTATGCTGATAGGGAAGGCAAAATTCAAGTTTGTGCTTTGGCTGCAGTGTGTAGGAAATGGGGTAGTCATTCATTGGCTACAGCATAAAGTGCTTCTTTTGCACTCTGAGAAATGGCCAAATCTTAGCACAGATTTGCACGAGGGCTTGTTTGCAAAAAGGGAATTTTTTTGTGTACTTGTTCAGTGTGTGTGTATGGGTGGATTTTTGTTTGTACTGAGGATTTTAGGGTCTGATGTAGTTATACAGGACTACACAAAGTATTAAGAACAACTAAAGCATACTATCTGTGGGACTTTATGGTCCATGAATGGTATGATTTATGTTTGACTGTATAGATCAGTTCATATGACAATTATGGATCTAATAGCCATTGGGGAAACTGCACGAAAATCCTGTGTATGCCTAGGGTGACAAGATGTAAAGGAGGACAGGGTGCATCTGCTTCTAATACATATGTAGAAGAGGAAATTTCAGTAGCCTTTTCATCACATGTGGAACATGGAACACTTACATCTGCCAAATTTTTTTCTTGCCAACTCTTGTAAGCACGGGAGCCCCTGTCCTCCAGTCTGAGCTCCTTGCCTATGGCTGACTTGCAAACATTCCTAGCACATAGGATTAAGCTTTTTTCAGCTCCCTTCAAAATTGTCACATGCTACTGTTTTCATGGACATGCAGAAAGTATACGCCTAATGACTAATGCTCACTGGCCACAAGCAGTGAGCAAGCATATGGAGGAATTTTTTTAATAGTCTAGCTGGGGTACCATGCAGGCAATTGTTGTCATCTTTGGTGTATACAGATTGAGGACTGAATGCTTTTAAATGTAAATTCACTTACTGTTTCTGAAGCTTTCCACCTTAGTATACTGTGACAACTGTTGCTGACAACTGAGAAAGTATGTTCCATCATTTTAAAATGTGAGCATGGTATTTTTTTCCTGATGTCCCACCTCTCTTTAGCTTGGTGGACTTCTTTCAGGACTGTTGTTACTCTGAACATTAATGCACTTTCACAATCATTAAACTAGCTATAAACTTACTATGATGTGACTTGAGCTGTCATTCTGGAAAATTAGTTGCTAAAACAGGTATCTGAAGGAATAACTCTTCTTTGGGACTATGTCAGCCAGTGGGATTGCTGTGTTATACCCTTAAAAGCTTGTCTAGCAGTGATGCTATGTTAAAGTGTGTCAACTTTTCCTAAATCTTGACAGATGGCCTAATGATTTAAAGAGGGCAATAGTCGCTTTACCATAGTCTGGCAAATTCGTAGGTATTTAATTGTGCAATTTCTTACAAGATTCATTCTCTAAAACGTACAGTATTAAGTCTTTTCCTGTTTGGAAGTCTGATAACATAACACTGTGGACCTACTAGTGGTGTGGTAAAGGTTAACACCTTATGGGAGGGGGGGATATTGAAAACAGTAATGAGTGACTAATAGGTCAGGAGGATGAAATGCCTGCTCTTTATTTTAATGGTACTTGCGTGGCATGTGTGTAAAGGCAATGAGGAGTATAGGCACCTGCAAGATGAAGGGAGATGTAAGCTGATAAATTTTGCAGAACCGTACTCAGTTACAGTATATTTATGCTTTGCTTTGCAGTTGTAGCTTAGGTATGACTACATCTTTGTCATAATCACCTGGCATGTTGCTTAACAGATGCATTGCTGGGAAACATATATGGTTGTTCGTATGGTAAGGAAGTGGTGCTTACCAATGGAGGGGGAGGAGGAGAGGCACTACAGTTAACACTGCAACACGTAAACATGTATGACAACAGGAGCATTTGCCAATCCTAGTTCCTGATCCTCAGTATGTATTGCATACTGTATTTGCCTTTGCTTGTTCCCCTTCATATGTTAGTGTCTCTGAGGTGGACACAACAACAAATGCTGCTCTTCTGTATTGTGTGCAGCCACACAGAATCCTGCTTGCTGGCATTACGACTTTCATATTGTGTAGAATGTAATCCTTTAAAATCTAGGTATTGTTTGGAAATCTCATGGAGTACCTAAAGAGTTAAACTGCTTTTCTGTTTGTCTTTGAAGCAGACACAAGCTGGCAGTCCTAGTGATTCTTTCCATAACCTTGAACTCTGTAGTTGAAAACTGTTTGGGACAAAAGTTAAAATGTAGTTGGAAGTCCATCTCTTTTTATAGGATCAGTGGAATAGAAAGAGGTGGGTACCTGCCAAGGGCAAATATGTTCTCTTAAGACTTCATCTGTCTCTACCAAAAGTCAAACTTTCTCAGCTTGTAAAAAGAACTTCGTCACTTTTTATAAGACAGCATTTTCTAAGGCATACCCCTTACAGATTTTCTATTCAATTAATTCTAAAGACCTTTAAAGGTAGTGCTTGAACTTGGCACTCCTTTGTAAATATCTGAACACCACCTATTTTCTCTGATAGATAAAAACAAAAAGATACTGTGCCAAAGAGCCAGCAGTGAGTTATTGTGTGTTCAGCATGAACATATAGTTGCCACTATGGCCCAGAATAGTAAAGATTCTGTCCTAAGAGGAGGAGAAGCAGGCTTATGTTTTTTGATACAACAATATTCTCATACACTGAGAAAAGTGAGAGGTGTGTGTATTTAGGGTGTGGAATAATGTTTTCTGTTTATGACTTTGGGCAGGGACTGAAATGGAAGATTCAGGCAGAGCTCTTTTCATGCCAGCTCTGGTGCACAATATGATTTGTTGAGGCCTCTGCTTTGTCTTTTTTAAAGAACTTTTCCATAAACTGAATACTGTACAGAAGTTTTTAACTCTTGCCTGAGGAGTGAACAGACTGGTATGCCCAAGCCTCATGGTCTCTGAAAAATATTATCTGCAGCTGGCAAGGAGAAAATCTAACATGCTGCATATTCTGGTAAGAACTGGTTTCACCAGAATACACACTTTCCCCTGTACTTAATGTCATTCCGATGGCATTCTGACCAGAAGAAATATTCTGAGGACTGAGCACCCTGAGATCTTTGCTAGGATGCAGTGTATCTTAAATATATGGACTGAATTTTGCATGTCAAGGATTGGCAACTCTTCCCAGAGGAATGTGAAATATGCTACTTTGCCTTTCACAGAAGATGGGGGGATGTTGGTTAGATCAAAGTTTTTTTTTTTTTTTTTAGATTTACTGTCGGAATTACTTCAGTAGGCAAGCATTGTAAATCTTTCTGCTTAAAAATACCTTGCCCTGTGAATCTAATGAAATTGCCTCATTAAACTCCCAGGGCAAGGTATTTTTATTCATAAAGGTTTATAATACTTGCTTACTGAAGCAATGCCTGTCTGCTATATGGGGCCACATAATTTTTTTGGCCTTCAGTTTAACCACATGTGTGTTCTCAAGACCAAGCAAATGCAGACTGAAGTGGAGAGGACAAGCTGGGATTTTCAAGCACCACAGCTGTTAACATTTTACAGGGTTGGTAAGCCCAAATGTTTCTTTTAAATAAGCCTCTGTTTCAGTAATGGCTTTGTTTTCTTTCTTTTGTCTTTGCCTGAAGGGCTGGAAACTTGATTTGTTTAAAGAAAAAAAAAACCTGTTAGAAACCATTTTATAGCACTCTGACAGGGAGAGAATATAGCTTGAAAGCAAAACCAGAGAGAACATGTATAAGAACAGGGAGCTATTACAGTTTCCTCTTCTCTCATAAGTCTCATTCTGGCTCACCTGCTCACATGTACTAATTACTGCTAGAAACTGTATCTAAGTCTTTTGATCATCAAAAGGTGGCTTTCCTCGCAACATTTTGTACAGCTTCTCATTTAATGTGAGCTTGTAGTACCTATCCCTTCATTTACAGTGTAAATCATTTATATGTTTTACTCAGGAGTAAGTCCCAATGTGGCTTACTCCCAGGTAAATGTATGTAAGACTGCAGTCTTAATATTTCTCTGGCACTCTATGTCCTTTAAAGGTTGGTAGATCGTGCTCTCAGGTATGGTACTGTGTACCAAAGCCTGAAAATATTCCCTAGCCATGTGGATTAAAAAAGAAATGCTCCTGAAGCTGAAAGGAATATTGTTTGTTAAAATGCCTGACTGAGTTCTAGAGGATGTCACAGCAGGTCAAAATCCCCTTGAAATAATTTGCTGGAGGCAGTATGTTTTGTGCCTATCCAGTAGATGTTTTGAAGCTATTGCAGTGCCCTTAAGGAAGCCTTGTACCCACTTAGAAGTGAAAGATAGCAGAGGCATAGTGACTTAGTAGTAATTGGGGGGAGGGGAAACCTTAGGGTATTTTTTTTTTTTTTGCCATGGCATGATTGCTGAAGACTGAGTTGGAGCAGCATTAAGGCATGCCTGGAACTTTGTACTTATAAGGCATAAACTGAACTACCTCATTATGAGAATGCAGAGATATGACCAAAACATAGTACAAGGTCAAGAGTATGTCTCTTCTTCTGGAGGAATGACCTCAGTTGTTTCTATCTTATAAGCTGCCCTCTCAGCTGGGGTGCATTCCACAAGAGAGTGAGATTCAAGTGTGTTCAGAGATGGTCTTTCAGTGGAATTCTTCCTAATAGCTCTGGACCCTTTATGTGTGGGTTTCCAGAGGCAAAGCCACTGTTACTTGGCTGACGAAGTGGGATTTTAGGAGCCTATTAGCTTCAAGGTTTTTCAAGCAAGATTATTCGGTTATTCCAGCTTGACTGTTGGTAATTGTTAAAAGCTAGTGTGCATTTACTGGTGATTGACCTCTCCCTTTTGCATTGGTGTTGGCTGTTGTGAGAACATGGGTGTTGAAAACAAAAGTTCTAGTTGTCAAGATCAAGCTGAAAATCCTAAAATTAGGGTCAAGGAGGGAAGTGAGGGGCACTACAAGTTGCCTTTATCTTTAAATTATGGTGGATTCTGACAGCTAGGCAGGAATCTATTCATTCTGCTTCAAAGATTTTGTGCAGCATATCCACCCAGAGTAATTTGGCATCTGCCATGTTCATGCAAATGCTAACACAATTTGTTTTACATTCATATTAGACTATAATAATAAGCTTTGTCCCCTATTTCTTTTGTGACTTTCCATGGTGCCTGCCCTCAATCTCTAAATGATGGTAGCACATGCAAAGGAGAACAAGTCAAAAAAGCATTTTAGCCTGATGCTGCCAGGCATACAAATTTAATATTTAGATAAGCATTTTAAAAGACTGTCTGGGGATAGCGTGCATGATCATCTGTCTCTCTGAGCATAGAAAAGGCAGCACCCTGTTCAATTAGCTGGAGCTATTTTGTTCAGAAATGTTTGTTCATTGGTGACTTTCATATTTCTCACTATGTTGACATCATTTCAAATCCACAAGTGCTTTGACTGATAAATGGGAGATCCATGGTATAAAGTATAGTTCTTGATACTTTTCTCACTCCTTCATAAGCCTCACAATGATTATCTGTGGAATTATAACCATTGCTCCTGAGGCTCAATCTACACTTATAAAGAGTGAGCTGATAAGAATTTGAACTGTTCCACTTCAGGTGGAGAGGCATAAAAAAGTGAGGCCTCCCTGGGGGGGAGGGGTCTGACCTGCCCGGCCTTTCCCAGGGGGACCCCCTGGTGGAGGCCTCAGACTAGTTTACCAGAAGAAAGGGGGGTTATATCACCCAGCTCCCCCTCTTTGGGTTGGCAGCATTTGCCAGTCAGGAGCAGGGGCTGCTGTCAGCAGATCCTCCTGCCTGTTCTCCCAACTGCCTTGTCATCCTTGGCCTCCAGGTTTATGTAGAGCAGGCCCCTACCCTTTCCTCACAGGGATGATACAAAAAGGGTGTGTCTCTAGGACTGCCCTCCCTTAGGACTACCACAACTCCTCCCCTTCCTCTCTCTGTCTTCCTCCCACCTCTTCTCACCTGGAGCTGCCAGGGTTGTTCCTGAGATGGCTGGGGAGGCTGCTGCCTCTGCTCTGGTCGCTGCCTTTGGGGGGGGGGTGGGCTGGTCTGGTCTGGTCCTGCCCACCTGGGTCCTGTAGCTCTGCAGACGGTGTCAGGTGGTTCAGCTGAGTGCTCCCCTTCTCCCTTGAGGTGGAGGAGGGGTGGCTGCCCAGCAGCTGAACGGCCTGTGTTCTGTCTCCCCCCTCCCTCCTCCAAGGCGGAGGGGAAAGCGGGGGGGGGGGGGTTTGGTGTGCAGTGTTCCTCTGCTATGCTTTGCCATCCACAGGAGTGCCCAGGCAGCATATGGGAAGGAGGCCCCATGTTCCACTGGCTTCCTCCCTGATCCTCTGGCCCAGAAGTCTTCTCCCTGGGTAAGTTGGGGACCTGTGGGAGGAGGGGAACCCAGACACTTGCATTCAGTAGACCAGGAAATCAGGCAGTGGTGTGTGATAAACATTTCCTCAAATATTTGCATACTTTGTATATACAGGGGAAGCATTCAAAAATGCTGCCTTACCTTACTGTTACAGTACTGGGTAATGGGTAGATTGGATCTGAGACACCTGTTTGTGTAATGGACATATGAGCAGGTATTTGACAGGTGTTTAAAGTCAAGAAAGATTATTTGCTTAGTTTATACTGCAAACCCAGCCATATCTACACAGAAGTAAAAACCATTATGTTCAAGGGAACTTGCATGGGAATAAGTATTCCTAGGGTTGCAGCCTTAGAAGCATGAGCACTGCAGACACTCACCTATAAGTCGATCTCACAGATAAGACGAGGGCAGGTTTTGAGCCCAAAATCATGGAATTTGCTATGACCCTCGGAGAAGAGAGGGGTTTAACTTAGGGAGGTGTCTGACTATAATTTTGTCTGATTTTACCCGAGGCCAGATCCTGAAAAATAACCTCCCAGTAATTGTTACCTAAGAACTGTACAGTCACTAATTTATTAAAAACACAGTATATATACATAGTATGTATACATCTGTACATACATGTATACATACATAGTATGTAGACATACATAAATACATATACATACATACATTTTATGTGTATACATACATACATAGTATGTATACATATATATACTATGTATACATAGTATAGCAAAAACAGTATTAAAGTAGTCTCTAATTTATTAAAAACTATGATCTATCTCATAGATCATATAAGATACATTTTTATTCACTAATTTTTAAAATTATTCTCTCGGCAACCATATGTAAACACTATCAGAGTAAGGCCACAATCCCATCCACACTTTCCTGGGAGTAAGCCTCACTGACTTTAATGGGACTTACTTCTGAGTAGACAAGCCTAGGATTGGGCTCTAAGTACACTGGAAACAGCATACCAGTAGAACCGTTAATGAAATCCTCCTAAGTGCCTGGTACCTTAAGCCAAAGACTCTCCGTAGAATACACAACTGGGAGTGTGCAATTCAGTTCACAGTAGAGAGACAAGCAACAAGGAATGACTGAGCAAGTGCAGCTGCACATAGTTGTACCTGATTTACTTGGAAGTAGACCCTCTGTGGAGGAAGGGCAGCGGCACTCCTGTGGAGTTCCTGGCAGGGGGATACTGCAGAAGCAAGCATGCTCTCCTAAAAGCTTACTACATAAGCAGCTGTTGCAAGTGCTTCCTAACTCCTGCCAGCATGCAGCTAAGATCTCTGGCTAAAATACCTGTGGCTGCAGAATAATTCTACTTTAAATTCTACTCTCTGCTTTTCCTATGTTTTACATCTTTGCAAGGTCTCCAGGACTCTTCCAGTGAAAAGGACACACACACAGGGAGATTGCTTCTCTCTCTCTCTCTCTCACAGATGCTTCCCCCCCCCCATACACAAATGCAGGGACTTTTCCCCTCCAGTCCAACTTCATTGGTGAGGATAGGGGGAAATGAGGTTAGCAACGAGGTTTGCAAAAAGTTTTGCAAAGGAGAGACTGAAGTGTGACTGTATACAGTAAGGGGAGAGGTGGAGAGGAAAGCAAGAGGAGGGAATAGACTGGGAGCCCAATCCTAGGCATGCCTACTCAGAAGCAAGTCCCTTAATAGTCAGTGGGGCTTACTCCCATGAAAGTGAGGCTAGGATTGTAGCCTTAACTGTTTTAAGTGCTCTCTCTCTCACACACAAACTTTTCCTTTTATAAAAGTTAACTCTTCCTCTCCCCCCCAGTACAACTTCATCAGTGGTGAATGATTATGGGGAGAGGGGCTAGCAAGCCTCAGCTTCACAACAGTTTAAAGTTTGGATTCAATAAGGGGGAGGGGGCAAAAACAAGAAGGAAAGAGGAGATGGACTTAACCCTTTCAGTGGCTTGAGAAACAAAGGTACAGCCTTCTGCAGGCTGCCTCTCTCTCTCTCTCTAAAAAGATCACTCTCCCCCCTTCCCCACCCTGTCCAACTTCATCTGTGGGAAGATGGGAAGGGGGTTAGCAAGTTGGGCTTTCCAATAGAGTGCTTGAAGTTTAAATACAGTAGGAAGGGGGAACAAGAAGGAAAGAGGAGATGGACTCAGTGGTTTCAAATGACTGCTTCTCCCTTGCTCAGATGCCCCCTCCCACACACAGCTCATTGTCTCCTGCTCTGTCTTGGCTGCCATGCCTCCATGGGCACTGGTGCTGAGCAAGGGGGGCTGCTGATGGCTGCAGTGGCAATTGCCCTGCCCTGCCCTTGGAGCTTCTGCAGCTGGGCAACAGCCTGAAGGAGCATGTGGAGCACACCCGCACCACACCCATAGACAGCTTCGAACGCTCAGCAGCACCCCAGCCTGCACAGCTTCCTCTTAGCAGAAGATCACTTGCTCCCTCCCTCCCTCCCTCCCACCCACCCACAATAGTGATTGGCTGGCTCACTCGCCCCCCCTTGCTGCTTGCCTGCCCCGGAGATAAGGTGGGGCAATGATTCAGGTTGCTTTTCTGGGAAGAAATTTTTCGCCTTATAGGTGAGTATCTACGGTAATTTTAAGAAAATATGGGCTAAGTGTGCTATGTTGAATCTAGACCTATTGCAACTAACCTAATTCTGCATAACTAGCAACCTGTTAAACCAATCACCTGTCAGGTGCTTGACCATCCTATGCAAGAATCCAAAACAGCACAGTAAAGGTTTATTAAACAGGGTTATTAAACCTGTACTATGGTTTGTTGCCCATCACAAGTACTGTATTCAGTAGATTGCAAGTTGTGGAAAGCTGTTTTAAGAGGAATCCAGTAATGGTGAATCTGGCCTGTGAGTCACACTTGCTTCCTCAAGGCTTCTTGTGATAACTGATGAGCTCTCATGAAACTTTGTATTGGACCATGTGGTCTCCATGACAGGTGCCAAGTGCTGTTACAGCAGATGTGCTACTAAAAAGGTTGAATGTTTTTGTCAGTTTTAGAATAGTTTGGATTTTGTGTTTCAGTGCTGGACCTTTGAAACAGTAAACAATCTAATTTTGGTACATAAAGCAGTATTTGAGTAGAGTTATCAACTTGATAAGGAGGTTGATAGGATGGGATTAGCAGCATTTCTGAAACTCCTTTTTTTGTATGGAAATTACCTTTTAGTGGCTTACTAACAGCCTAATCCTTTAACCAACTTTCAGTGCTTTAACTGCCCTTCACCCACCATAGGATATGGGTCAACAGCCTGGCACCACCTGGAAGAGGCATCCCAAGCCTCCTGGTAAGTCATTCTGTCCAACAGCATTACAACCCATTGCTGAGGATGAGGTGGGTCATGGCACTGGGAAGTTTGGGAACTGCTGCTAGAATTAGTTTTATCTCTCATATAAGCAAAGGTGAGCTTGAGAATGTGGCTTTTAAAAAGGCTGATTGATCTGATATGGTGCATTATTAGCTCCATCATCATATTCTCTGCTCCTGTGCTGTATAAACCCATATAAATGAGGATTAATGGCCCAATCTAATCTATGGTGGTGGATCTTAGAAGCAGCAGTATGTGCCATGATTGTATCCTTTTTTTAGCAGGGGGAGAGTAACTGGCCCACCTCACCCCAGCACTGTCTGTTCTAGTGGCTGTCTACTGGTATTCATTTGCATCTTTTTAGATTGTGAACCCTTTTCGGACAGGGAGCCATTTAGTTATTTGATTTTTCTCTGTAAACTGCTTTGTGAACTTTTAGTTGAAAAGCAGTATATAAATACTGTTGATAATAATAATAATACCCCATTTCCTGGCCTGGCACATTTCCTGAGATTCCTTGGACTTATACTGGCTAAATAGTGGTATAGGTTTGAAGAGACCAATTAGTGGCCAGTCAAATTAGGATGTAAATATTTTCACTTACCTCTCCTGGGCCATCTGGTTACATCCCCCCACCATAGGATGTGCTGCTGCATCATGTAGGTTGGTGGGGAGATAAATCAGTGGTAGGGTTTCAGAGCCAATAAATCAGAGCCAATAAGTTCTGAACAAGAATATATGGGAATATTTAATATTAGCTAGTTTTGTACCTTTTTTGTAATAAAATTGTGCTTGTTAAACTACATGTGTTAACCCCTTGCATCTGTTTCTCCCATAGGCCTTCAGTTCATATTTATAGTTTGTTCCATAGTGCTGAATAAGTTGTCTGTCTGAGTTGAAGACAAAACTGGCAGGGAGAAATTTTATAACAGACTACACATACAGTGGCATGGCAAAGGTTCTACAAATGGATAAGAATGAAAGTTGCCAACTGCAAATCTTCCTGCAGCTGCTGTATATACATAGTACCTTTGCAGAAGAGGAAAAGTGCTGTACAGAAATGATAACACAAAAGAAAAATACTGAAGGTCAGTCTTCTCCCCTGTTCTGAATACTCTAATACTGAGAGAATTCATAAAGGGGAATTATGACTTTCTATTCAGACTAATAAAATAGGAATGTTCCAATTGCTATATTACTGAAGAAATCTTCATGAGATGGAATACTTGCTCTCTATTATGCCCAGCTTCTCCTGAATGTTAAACAATGCAGAGCACATTATACTCTTTAGAAGATTTCCTTACATCTGATTGCAATAAGGACAAAGGGAAAGAGCCAGGCAGTCAAGATTTGTTCCCTCTACTAAGGAAAATCTGTCCTTTCAGGGAAGTCGGAGCACGGGAGCTTTCTAGCTGAAATGAGGTGTAGATGGAAAATAGGTTCCCAGATTGGAAAGTTACATTATCAGTTGTTGGCAGCCGTGGGGGGATTCTGTTCTCAGAACCCCCATGGATGCTAAAAGCCATGGATAAAATAATCCACTGTTTGGCAGTGGGGAGGTGTTCTGAGGTCTGAAGAGGCTGTGCATGGCCTCTTTGAGCTTCGGAAGGTCTTAGAAATGCACTTCTGGTTTTCACAAAAGGCCTTCCAGAGGCCTTCTGAAGCTTGGAGAGGTAATGTGTGGCTTCCCTGGGCCTCAGAACACCTACAGGTCAACCCTCCTGATGTGGGTTGGGACCTGTTGATTTGACCACGTTGGATCAAATCTGCGGGACCTGGATCCATGGATAAGGAGGTTGGACCTGTATATTTGATCCATATGGTACACATGACATTAAATAAACTACTTCTGAATGCTTATCTTGTGTATGAACCAGTACTAGATTAGAAATGAGTTCAAATTGGCTGTAGTACAGATTTTTAAAAAATGGTTTTTAGTAATGAAGGTTGTTTCAAGCCTTCTCCAGCAGCTTGTGAGACTTGCATTGGAGCAAGTTCTTTTTTTTTTTTTAAGGATAGTAGCTTTGAATCTGCAATGTAAGCAGATTTAGCTGGTTTAGAGATTTCATCACAACACTTTACACCTAATCTCCCCAAGTTGTAACAAATATTCTTGTAAGCATTTGAGCTGAGTAGAAAGAATCTTCTGCTCTTCCAGCTGCTGAAGAAAGAACAAACCAACCTGGTTTTGTGAAATTTTATTGTTAAGAAACTACTGTGAAAATACTAGCAAACATTGATAATCGGACACTTACATACATACATCATCATGGTAGTACACTTAGAGCATGAAAAGAAATTTTAGACAGCTTAGGTTAAGACCGAGTGAGCAACTAGAGTTTAATTATATTCTATGATAGCAGTAAGACAGCTCAAAACATACAGAGACCATATGTTCAAATAATCTGTGCGCATTGTAGAATACTGAAACTGGTCCAGCACTGCTCCAGGAGAAGACTGTTCAGTGTCAGAGCTTTTCTGGCCCCTCAATAACAAGCTTCTGTGTTGAGTATAGTTGACCAATGGTGACCTGGAATTAAAGAAAAATAAGGGTATAGTTCTGACTCTTGTCACACAAGAACAATTTGTCCTACTATTGACTACTTTACATTCACTACAGGAGATCGTGACTGAAATGTATACAGTAGTACAAAGTGGTCATGTGGAGAGTTTGAAATGACCCAATCATCTGTAAATTTAGTAACATGTCCCCGTCCCCCCCCCCCCGCCAACTTCACAACAACCTTGTAAAGCTGCTACACCCACAACTAACACTGGCTGCTATAATGCATCAGCACAGGTGTGCAGCAAAAGAAAAATACATAAATATTTACAAATTTTAGTATTAACCAATGAAACATGAGCCCTCAGGTCTAGTTGCTTTTATGTTGCACCTTTTCAACAGGGCTGTTTCCATGGGAAATCTATTTCTGTGCAATAACTGACCTGGCCCAAGATCTATTGTAAAAGCATTACGTTTTGGACTGGGCTATTCATCATCAGAAAAGATTGCTCTGTTCTTATGGAGACAGTGGTTTTCTTAGCAAACATGTCATTCTCTTAGTACCCAGGAGTGTCAACAAAAACCTGTGCATAACAGGAAGCTGAATGTACATATACACCATGCCTACATAGAAATGATTGAACTGTATAACGATTTTGTCCAATCTAAAGTTACTTCTGCCTAAGAGCCCAATTCTATCCACGTCTACTCAAAAGTATGTCCAATTATAGTCAATGGAGCTTACTCCCAGGTAAGTGTGGATAGGATTGGGCTGTGAATTATGTGAAACTTAATGAATTCCATTTCCATCAGATAAGGTTGTTATAGGTAGTAATTATTTCTGCTGTGAAACTATTATCACACTTCACCAATGCCATGTATTTTGAATACACTGAATAAAGATGTGGATCTTCAACCATTAAAAAATGACTCATCTTGGACACAAACTTGTATAATATGTAGAAATTATTCAGAATGAGTAACTGATGCAACTCAATGCTGCTTCTTAAAGAGAACTGTGTTTGAATTACACTGTGACATACTGTCTGTTTCATGGTCCTGTTATCTCGTGCTATAAATATCACTGTTTCATGCTCTGTGTTTGCAAGCATATTCCACATAAATAAAAACACACAGAATTAGGTTATTCTGAAGGAGGTATTCAGGAAGATGTCTTATGTCAGTCCTGTTTTATATAGTTTTCATGTATATTGTGTATTTGTTCGTTGTACAAGACGCATCCGGTTCAGTTACCCCAGCATTCTCCTCAGTGGTATTTTCCCATTTTGCATTTGCCTGAGTGACAGTATTCCAATCAAGGTTGTGCCTTGTTATCCACGGGGATTCTGGAACCCCTAGTGGATAAAAAAAAGCAGTGGATACCAAATCAGTGGAAAAATAGCTTTATAGGCCCACTTCTGGAATTATTCATCCCACCTAGTGGCTGAATGCAATTTGCATTGCAAATTTTGCATACCAATGCATCCTGGGGCACTAATGGAGGAGCAAGAAACCCAGAAGTGGGTCAGTTCAACAGCATAAAGGTATGAAATTTGATTTTGGGGCTTTTTCCCTTGTTACAAGGGGGATGCTGGTATCAGTGGTGAGTCAAATCAGTAGCTAATGAGGTCTCGCCTGTATACACAAGGCAAACACTCTGCCGCTATTCTGAGAAAGAAAGTTATCCTCTTTCAGTAAGCCTGGTGGTTAAACTCTACTTGGAGAAGTAAGAGGATAACTGTACCCAAATATTATCCCCCTCCCACATTTTTTATATCACCCTTTCTCCAAGGAGGTTGGGGTGGTGTACAAAGTCGCACCTTTCCTTTTGTCCTCACAACAACCCTGGGCAGTATGTGAGGCTGAGAGATAGTGACTGGCTCAAGGGCACTCAGGACGCTTCATGGCTGAGTGGGGATTTGAACCTGCATCTTCCAAGCCTAAGTCCAGATATCTTTCTTAGTAAATAACAGATCCAGAGTATGGGTGCCCATTTCTCCTTGGAATTCCCTGTTCAGTACACATGCAGTAAAACGAGATGGTGAAATATACTGTACTGCTTTTGATTGCAGGTGGGAGGCTAACATGTAGGTTATAACGTAAAAAAAAACCTCTTCCTAAAAGAAAATAAAAAGGACTTGTGAGCATGCTAGGATAAAGGGTGAGACCCAATCCATTCACTGCTGTGCTAGTTGCGTGTGATTTCTAACTTAAAAAATTATGAATCCTTTCCTGCAGTTTGAATTAGTTTACTCATTATGCCACCTCAGAACTCTGCTATATTGTCAGGCTTCAGAACAGGAGTTAAAGAGATTTATATACTAAACCGGCTGCTTGTGAAACATGGGAGAATGACTGGAGCTGCTCTGGTGCAGCAATTAAGGCCAGCCACAATGCACATCTGCATGGGCAAACCTCAGGAGCACACAAGGGAAGCAGTGGCATTTCAGGCAGTCACAGCTTGTGTTAGTTGATAGACTTGCTTTGTTTACCCTTGTAGGGTCTGTGCTGAAAACAGGAGTTCTGGAATCAGGGATATGAGCCCACTGGACGCATGACCTAGAACACAACATTCCTTCCCCATTCTTTTGGCAGAAGATTGAGCCAATAGATCAGATGTTCAAAAAACTTTAAAAAACAACAACCACTCAGCTGATTCACTCTGTATCCAGCCAGGGGAGAATGCCATAAACTAGCTGCAATTATGGAGAGAGGGTTTCTATTCATTGTCAGACCAGAACTCCAAGGATAATCTCTCTTCATTTACCATTGTTAAATATAGTTTTCCAGTTTAAACTTGTTAATAAGCTTGCTTAATATAGTTACATATGGCCTATGCGCTCACATTATATGTACAGTACTTATCTACCTGGCCTTTTGATTAAGTGCAATTTATAGATTGGTTTCCACTTCATTAATCATGTCTGGATGACTTGCAGAGAAATGTGTGAACTAATCCATCAGGCAGGATTGATTAAGGCCTTGTAGAATGTTGGAAGCTTTCAGCCCAATCCTATCCACCACAACCCCCAGTCATGCCAAAACGGTTTGTACTGCATCCTGAGGGAGGGGGCAATTCAAGGGATTACAAGTAGTTATACTTACCTCCTGGAAAGCTCTGGGGCTGCCTATGGGTCTCCTTGAACACACACCATCACTTCTGGCAACATTTGTTTGGGTTGTTGTATGACAGGGGTTGTTGGCTTGAAGGGGATAATATCTGGCATGTGCCATTGCCTCCAGATTCCCCCCACTCCCTGCTCAGTTGTGCCCCTCCACCTTTGACTTACCATTGACAGTGGCTGCTCCTGGTGATGGCCATGAAGCACACCCTGCCAATGGAATGATAGTTGCACATGCATAAGGCAGCTTTTCTAGTTATCAGGGAGAGGAGTTCCACTTATATATTCACTTTGCGGAGCAAACCTCTCCATTTAAATTAATGGAAAGGGCACTGCATAGCAGATTTTTCCCCCCTTTAAACAACTTTCCTTCTATAGCATATCCTGGCCATAATGCTTTTACATTCTTCAACCATAGCCAATGCCACAGTGCAAGTAGACTCTAATCAGTATGGCCTCCTCATATTCTCACTCTGAACACAATATTGGGCTTTCTTGCAACATTCAAGAGATCTGCCAGCTGAGATACCTCCTATAATACCATTTCACCATGGTACAATGCCTATTCACATTTTAACTGAGCAGGAAGAGAAAGAACAGGCAGCACACACAAAACCCAGGAGATTTTGGCCCTAATGAACCCACCAATTTACTGGCAAGGAAAAAAGACTGAAGAGGGAAGAACAAAGAGGCATTGCACACATATCAGTTATATATTTGAGAGTTGGCCGAAATGAACTTTTGTACTTCTAATGGCACAGGTGACAGCCAAGTTTAGGTCATCATGCACTGTCCTGATTTGTACATAATAGGAGACTCTAGGACGAAATGTTTTCCTATGTTTACCGACAGTGAACACAATCCAGTAAGGACCTATCATTTTCTGCCAATGATCATGATAATCCTAATATAAGATACATATATTTTGACCAGTTTTTTACCACTGCCCATTCAATCACATGATCCAAACTACATTTTAGAACTATGTTTGACTTCTCATCTTTTGAAGTGACATTATGGACATTATGCTCAGAGCTGCAGCAAGCCTGTAGATGTTTCAAACATTTTCCAAATAATTAACACACATAATTCTGGAGAAGGATTCTAGGAAGAGAATAGCATTAAGTTTGGCTCACTTTAATTAGAGCAACTGTTACCCTGCACATGCCTGATCTTGTCTGATCTCAGAAGCTAAGCAGGGTCAGGCCTGGTTAGTTCTTAGATGGGAGACTGCCTGGGATTACCAGGTGCTATAGCAGGCTTATACCATAGTCTTTCGAGATTGAAGGTTGCCAACCACCAATTAGACCAAAAGCAGTAAACCAGAGAATTTCAGCAGTTGCAGTGCTGGGATTTACCAAATCTCATGGCTTGTGCCAAAGTTAAATGTTGGAGCAACCATTTCATCTTGTTTTCATTACAGTTGACATGGAGAAAAGTTTATAGAATTGACATCTCAAAATACAGAAAGAGGAGTGGATCTAGACAACAGAATACAATAAATGCTGTGGTCTAGGAAAGGCAACTGGGAGCTCTAACACAATTAGGGTTGTGAAGACCTCCCCTCCTTTTTGCTGTTTTCCACTTGTTTCTATGGAAACACTGGGACAGAAGAGAAGGCATGCCAGAACTGTAAAGTTGGATCCCTTGTAAAAAAAATGTCTTACAGAAGGAGAAATTAGCATTTGCTATTCTCTTTGCCAACACCACCTACAGGCGTTGTGGTCCAAAATCCTGTGAAGGTTGTTTCCCATTAGTAAAAGTTCCATGATGCCAGAGGCACTGACAACTAAAACTGGAACTCCAATTTATCTCTCCCCTTTTCAAAAGGAAACAAACCACTTTGGGCCAATTTATACTACCAGCAAAATCAAGAAGTTTTTCATGGACTGTATTACTTGAGGCAGTGAGAAATTGCATGTTTAAATGCCTCCCCTATATTTATGTAGAAAACTAGGATGTCAAAGGAAAAGCTAGTTTAAGCCCTTCTCCTTGACAAGGCAGTTTTCTATCTGCAGGACATTATGCCACCCCCCCCCCCAACTGAGGATTTAAATATGTAAATGCCTACCCTGTAGCTTGAAGTAATACAATTTCAGAAGAGCTTTACCAGGGCTAGCCCAAGATCTCTTGGCACATGATGTGCCAAATGCTGCCCCCTTTACCTGGTGCCATTCTCTGCTCCCCCAACACTCTACCCAACAACTGTATTCTCTTCTGCACTTTCACTTTGTTTCCCTCTTTCTTTTCTAATTTATGGAATGGGAGGAGGAGGAAGAGCAGTGGAGGCAGGCAAGTCTGGTGCCTGAGGTGACTGTTTCAAATGGCCTCATGGACGGGCCAGTCCTTGCTTTACCATTTGACTTACTATCCCTATTGCTTGACATTATTAGAATATAATGTACTGAGAACAGATGTGCAATTCTGCCTCCATAGTTAAGCTGGAAAAACTTTTTGTACTTGTAAGCAAGTCACATAGAACTTATGAAGGCAAAAATGGCAAAACTGGTTTGCTATTCTGACGTGTTCTAATTCTAGCTGATCAAAAGCAATTCCTTGTCTTTGTAGATAACATGGAACTGTGGTTTACGGGGGGCCCCTGTATCTGTGGATCCTGTACCCTCGGATTGGGTCTGTGGCCCCCCCCCACATGCCCTCTCCAGACCCGAGGGGAGCTTTGCTCCCATCACCTCTGGTGGGTCCCCTGATCCGCAGAGGACCTCTGTTCGCAGCCTCTGGTGGGCTCAGACTCTTAAGGTTAAAAAAAGCAACTTCCAGTTTCTCCTTGAAACCAGCAGTGACATTTTTTATGCCTTATAAGGCATTAGGAGGCCTGGGAAGCCACAGAGAGTTGCCAAAAATCCTCCCCCTTGTGTGAACAAAAATGCCTTGAGTTTGTGCAAAAGCAGGTTAGGATTCAACCCAAGATGTTTGGAGCCATAATGCAATCACCACCAGGAAAGCCAGAAAGTGTGTGCCATCATATTTGGTTAAAATGAAGTTCTATTTTCAGGCAAATATTCCCTGCCAAAGAGCTCTGTTTCACTTGAAACAAGTTAATTTCCAGATTTGTTAATCAATTCCAGTGCTGAACATCTTCCTCACTTATTTATGTTTACAGACCACTTTTCAACAACAAAAATTCACAAAGTGGTGTAGAAAAACAACATAAATAATAGATTGTGACCCCAGAGGAGTCTGCAAAGATGCTGAAGAAACACCAGTAAACAACCTTTAGAAGACACACTATTGCTGGAATGAAGAGGGATATTGAAACCTCAGGTCCTAAGGAATGGTCTGCAAGAGAGCATGCCCACACCCAGCCATTTGCAAACAAATCACCCGTTTCCCCAAATATTCAAGCCCTGGTTTCTAGCATGTTTTTAAAGGTCTCCTGAGGAAGAAATAAAAGGACAATATTACTTGCAGCTTCTGTTTGCTCAATACGGTTGCTGATGGGTGCACAAAGGCCAGGGAGCATTGACCTAGTCCGTGAACATCAGGTTCCTTTCTGTCCATTCAATCTTTGGCCTTGTCTGAAACTGCCAACCACAGAGTCAGTTGCTGTTGTGAGTTCAATGGGCTGGCTGTTTGTCCTTGGCAATGCAACTGACCCCAGCGAACAGAATCTGCAATATAGTCAACTTTAAGGACAGATCCTGCTCTGATTCAAAGTAGACTTGAATGTTAGGGTTGAGAGACAGTGCCTTCCTTATCTAAAGATAAACACACACAATAGCACAAAATCATGCGGTTAAGTACTAAGATAGGGAGAAATTATACCTTTGTGGCGTAGAAAGTAGGTTAAATCTATGAACTTATCTGTATAGTTGCAGAGTGAAGCTTAAATACATACTGGAAACATGTGCTAAAGGCTCAAATGCAGATATACTGATCAAGAGGTAGCCCTGATGGTCTCTCAAATCTCATTATTTCTAATAACAGCTTACAGTTTTCATAAAGTTTATGCTAGGCTTAGCAGTTTCAGAAAAGGAACGATTGTGGAACAGCTCCAGTTTGTCCACTGATTAAGAACTGGAAAATGACATCAATTATGTGTAATACATACTTCCTATTAACCACTAGCACCAACAATCAACACAAGTGACAGGGCACAGCTGGAGCTTTGTGTTCTTTGGACTAAAAGCAGGTCAGTGCCAAAGTAACTCAGTGAACTCCTGTAACCTTTATAAATATGCAAAATTGAGCAAAATAAGCATGATTTCTCTCATTTAGCACAATTCTGGCTCTGCTAGTCACTGGGAAAGGCACCTTCTGCAGGTTAAGGAAACTCCTGGCCCGACCACTAGAAACCGCCCTACTCAGAAACCGCTTCGGCATCATTATGTTTAGTAGCAATGCATAAGCATCTTTAAGAATAGGTTCTTAATAAACCTTAAGGGCTCAGAATTTATTTAATAAAATACACACTGAAATTATCTAGAAGTTGAATGATGTACCCAGTATGACATTCTGCATTTTTTAAATCAACTTCTGCAGAACTTTGATAAACCCCTGTATTACATTGACTGGGAAAGGACTACTTCTCCTTACCAACCCAGAGGGGGCAGTCAAAAAGTCTCTCCTCCCTGGGAAGGCCCATCTCACACTTTGAGAACCACAGCACTGTTAAAAAGGAAAGTTAAAATTATGCAGGAAAGGATTCCTTTGCCATGTATGTTTTAAATAAGCCCCCCCCCCCCGAATCCTTGAGCAGGATTCAGTCCACGTGATGCAAAGTGGTAGTGCTTTACAGGCTGGGAAGCAGTTACTGTTGTACAATCAGACTTCCTAAGGAATGGTTTCATAACTGCTTTTAATTCTGAGGTTTGGCTCTGGATTAAATGCAGTTAAGAGTCACAGAATACAATCCTATGTGTATCTACTCTGAAATAAGCCCCACTGAGTTTAATGGAACTTTCTCCCATGTAAGTATGTATAGGATTGTATCCACAGTCCGTAAATACATAGAGTGCTATTTTCCTCATTACTGAATAACTGCAACCAGCCAGTTGCCATTCAGGAACAGTGCAAGTCAGAAATGAGGGCTCCCAGGTAGGCTTCATCCCTGGCACCCAGAGAAGATAAGACTGTGCCAGCAAGAAGGGAATCCCAAGTCTCACAAGTGTATCCTCTTTCTCTCTACTGGGACAAGATTTTGCCCCAGGTCAAACCTGATAATTAAAACATAAAGTGTGTATGTTTGTGAACATCTGTGTGTATGTTTATGAACACATGAAGCTGTCTTGTACTGAGTTAGATCATTAGTCCATCTAACTGTGATAGAGTGTGCATCATCTAAGAGTGCATCTAAGAGTGACAGCAGCTTCAGGTCTCTCCAGTCCCACCTGCAGCTGCCTGGAAGTGAACCCAAGGCCATCGGCATGCCAAGCTCTACTACTGAACTACCACCATAGCAACTGCCGGTCTCGAAAAACAGTAAGGGGACCAGTATACAGGTGTCAGTTTCTTTCCAAAGGTCAAGCTGTACAACTCACCACTCTGGGAGGGGCTATCATCCAGGCACTAGTGGGAGCAAGTGCGTGCACACAAGAGGACTACAGCCACGTTGGCAATCATCCTCTTAGGCAACAAAGGGCAATTACTAACAACCCTATGCAATTAAATAAAATGCACCCAAAGCCAACAAAAACAAACAAGAACAGCATGCTAGTGTCCCTCTTTCTCCTCCCCACTTTGATGTCAAACTGTTGAATAGTTGGCTCTGGATTTACCAATGGACGTCATTGAATTTCTGCTTTTTTTGGGGTGGGGTGGCAGTGGCAGCTAGGGAAACTCTTCAGGCACATGGCCTCTAGTAGACATGCATCCTAGCCTCTATTTTGAATAATACATTCAATTCGCAGAAGTCTTTGTAAAGTCATCTTGAGAACATCTTGCCAGCAGCTCTTTAAATGGCCTGTAGATGTTTACGTTTGCAAATACAATTCATCACATCAAACTTTTAAAGCACCACTGGAATGCAAAATTGCTATTGGAGCTTGGGGTGTTTAAACTTTTGGATTCTTCAAATGAAGTCTGTCAAATCATGCTATTGAAGCAGCCTTAATCTATAGCAGGGGTCTCCAAACTCTTTGGCCAGAGGGCTGCATCAAATATCTGGCGTGGTGTGTAGGGCCGGAAAAATAATTTAAATATGAAATTTAAATAAATAAATTAGAGATGGAACTTAGATGAGTGAATAAATGAATGAATGGGCTCATTCATTCAACCTCTCTGGCCCTCAGAACACTCTCCAGACACAATCAGACCACAGTTCTGGTCAAGTTCAGTCGAGAGGGTCAGAGGCTTTCAGGGGACAAGAGGTTGACTGTGGGCTGGAAAGAGGCTTGCTGTGGGCGGCATCTGGCCCCCAGGCCAGGGTTTGGAGACCCCTGAGCTATAGGATCACGGACGCCTATTTTGTTTGCTGCTGCCACAAGGAATACATACACAAATACAGTGATGCCTTGCAAGACGAATGCCTTGAGCAACGAAAAACTCGCAAGACGAAAGCGTTTTGTGATTTTTTTGGTGATTCACAAGACGAATTTTTTTATGGCCGTGCTTCGCAAGACGAATTTTTTTGCATTTTTTTTGTTTTGGTTTGTTTTAAATCGCGCTTCGCAAGACGAAAATTTCGCAATACGAAACGACTCGCGGAACGAATTAATTTTGTCTTGTGAGGCACCACTGTATAAAAATAGTGATAGCTTCTTTCTAAGCAACAGGAAATGAGAGTGTGGGAAAGCAGTGAGACACATGTTTCATTTATATCCCAGTTCTATGCACATTTGTTCAGAAAGAAGTCTCACTGGATAGTGTGACCTCGATTGCAGCACATTGGAGAAAGAAAATCCCATTGTACTCCTGGGACTTAAAATTTTGAGTAAACATGGATAGAAAAGATTTTAAGTTCATTTACTTGGAAGTAGGGCTGCCAAACCTTTCCATTTGACCTTGCTCCTGTGCTTTTAAGATCAAATGAATGATCTGCTTCCATTAGCTACTTTCCATGCAGCAAAAAACTTTACCACCTGCAATAAGGCTGATGCTAAAGACGCATGGGTTGGCCTGGGGGGGGGATTACCTTACTTTGAAATAAGTCCCACTAAATTCAACTGAGCTTCCTGCCAGAGACCTGAGAGTGGGGTAGGGGTAAGGGCTTGTGAGTTTAATTTTTTTGTTTCAAGTATTTGTCAGCTCTTCCAGCTTCTTTACACCTGTTCAATTTTGTAATTCATTTTCAACGTGCATTTCTTTAAGATGAAGCCTCACTTCCTACTCCCATTTTACCAGAGGTGATTTACTGACACAGTCCCTGCATTATCTCCGCCTTCCTGTGATCAAATGGACAAGGCGACAGGCAAAATGCGTTTGGCATTTGTACCAATTCTTTTCAATGGAGGAATGGACAATATGTTTCAGTAACATTCAACGAGAAAGGCAAGTTATTTAAAAAGCAACTAATGCTGTTTTCCCAGACAGTGTATAACATGAGTAAATATAAGCGTCTGGACCTTCTGTGACCATTAACTTTTTATCTTGCTGACATTTGGAAGGTCATGTGTATCTTGCAACCCATTTTTTCTCATAGGCAGTGAAGAGATGAGATTACTATTCTGCACATACAAGATTATTCCCTTGTACTTGGCATTAATTCGTTCAGATTACTATCATCCTCCACAACTTCATTTCTTACTCATAGTCACCAATGCATATTGGAATGTTCAGTCCATATATGTATTGAAAGAAAGGGAAAATATCTTACCTTTTAACTACCCAGTGAGAATAATATGATGGCTAAAAATTTCCAGAGGGGTAAATCATGTAACTCTGTAGCAGGAAATATGACAACAAATCTTGTGGCACCTTGAAGACCAACCAATTTATTGGTATTGGTAGTGTTGTGGATGATCGTCCACTTAGGGCCCAAACCCATCAAACTTTCCAGCACTGATGCAGCTTTGCCAACAGGACATGCGCTGCATCCTGCAGTGGAAGGACAGTCATGGAAGCCTCCTCAAGGTAAGAGAACAAGTGGGACTGCATTCGCACTGCGAAATGGTATGTTACAATCAACTGATTCCTCAATAAGACAGTGCAAGATGTTTAGGATGATTGAAGGGTGTTAACTAATCCACACCACATGAGTGTGAAGACATATTACTTAGGCAATAAAATTTGAAGAAGTGTAACATGTAACACAGAACAAGAAAGGCAAATAAGGAAGTCACAGTGTTTTAGGCTGTCCTTAACCTGTCTACTGTAGAGAGAATTTTGTGGGTAACTCACCCTGAAGGTGAAGCAGCAGGACACTTGGGAACAGGAATGGGTTACATAAAAGAAACCACTAAGAAGTCAATGGCAGCTTCCTTCCCAAGGCAAATCGTAAATGGGCAATTTTTGTCAAGACCATAGCATGGCTGGAAAGGGTTTAATTCTCTCTCCCTGCCTGCTGTGGTCCCAGTCCAGGCCCACTCACCTTGTGGCTCAAAAAAGCAGGGTAAACACAAGGTGTCACCAGATCCTTGGATATTGGCACCTTTTTCTGCATCACAAAAGGGCTGAATGTTCTGCTGCTCCCTGAGTCAGGGTAGCAGCTTTGTCCAGAGTACAGGTAATGAACAGAACTGAAGCTACCATATGCTTTGTCCACCTATGACCCCAATTATTACCACTTTCCTTGTTCTTGTGGAGCATTTCTCCAAATCCACCATGCAGTGGTGAAATCCCAAGGGTACAGCTAATTCAAATATATTTCAAGAGCCTACATGTTAAAATGATATTAATTCAAAAACACCTGTACTTATAAAGAATATATTTTAATAGAGACAATCGGTGTCAGTATTAAACAACTGAACAAAACCTAAAGACAAGAAATATGGGCTAGCCTATAGATGGCAGTGTTGCACTTTCAAAGCAATTTCAAATACTTTGCCTGGCAGGAACATGAGATTGTCTTTTAAGATGTATTTATTTGGCTAGAGTTCATGTGTGATGGTGCATATGAATAAGGAACAAACCACATGTATCTAGCACACTATGCATTTATCACCCCAGAGACTATTCAGCTCTAGCTCCCAATTAACCCTCCACACTAGCCAGCCCATTACATTTTAAAAGAGGTTTATCTGATAAATCACACCCTTCAATTTCAACTGTCTGTAGTAACCAAGAAGCAACTGACTGGTTAACCCGTTTCTGCCCAGCCCACAGGTGTACACATTTGATCCCTGTTGTGTATATGCAACATTGGGCAGAAATGCTTAACTACATATTTTGAACCAATAAGTCCATACTGTATTGTATGAAAGGCCCTTCACAGTAACTGCCAAGATAGATGTAAGTGATACCACCAGCTTTGCTTCAGCTCCTGGTTAGCGATGGCCCTGCACTCTTCCCAAGGTTCCCTTCTATGGTGCTCTAATAAAAGCTGTGTAGCCACAATACCAAGAAAGTTATCGTTCCTATTACTGTACTTTGAGCAAGGGAATGGATGAAAATGGCTGTCTCTAGTCAAGCTCTTAGAGGGATCAGAGGAAATTCTTGACTGGAGTCAGTGTGGTGTAATGGTTAGAGTTGAACTGGGACCAGGAAGATGTGGGTTCAGATCTCTATTCAGCCACGATGCACTCAGAATCCCTAATCTTGACAGCATTTGTCTCTTCAGAAAAACACTGATATCATTGTGAATATGTGATGGGGGGGGGTTTGGAACCAGAGGCGGGACCCTCTGGCATGCTAGAGTGCAGCCAGTCTCAACCTCTTTTGGGCTATGGCCCCTCAGGAGCTCTTCTCAGGTTCCAGGGCTCCCTGTCCAACAAGGATACAACATGAACAGATACAGATAAAATCTGTTATGTTTATCTGTTCGGTCTGTGGACCCTTTCAGTGCCATAGCTAAGGCATCTGGCACCTGGGGCACAAAACTTTTTAACACCCCCCTGGATGCCAGAAGCACCTTTTGGAGGCTCTGAGAGTGCCTTCTGGAGGTCTCCAATAAGCACTTCTGGTTTTCAGTAAAACCGGAAGTGCCTTTTGGAGCCTCTAAGCCAGTGATTTTCAACCTTTTTCATCCATGGCACACTGAGAAGGTACTAAAACTGTCAAGGCACACCATCAGTTTTTGGACAATTGACAAGGCACACTTTGCTATTGGTTGGGGGCTCATATCCCCAATGGTCCTATTAATAAATGACCCTCCACCAAACTCCCGCGGCACACCTGGGGACCATTCACGGCACACCAGTGTGCCACAGCACAGTGGTTGAAAATGGCTGCTCTAAGCCCCACAAGGTGTGGTACCTGGGGCAATGTACCCCCTGCTCCCCTTGGCTCTTTCAAGTGTGCTAGGGCTCCCCAAGGGGCCATATGGCGTCTGTTGAGAATGGCTGCTCTAGTGGAAGCTGTATCAGGCCTCAGAGGTCGCACCTTGAAGAACATCTGAAAAGGGCCTGAGAAGCAAGTCATGAAGAAGTTTTCACTCAGTGATAGTGGACTTATTACAAGGGAGCCATCATTACATCAGATACCAGTTGGAAGGAAAAACAGAATAACAATATATATAAATAAATACATACCAAAAATTATCTGTTCCTTATGCCTTAAAAATTAGGTTTATATTAAAAACTTCCTGACAAGATTATATAAAAATTAATGTTGTTCAATTGTCTGCATTTTAGTTTATACTATAACCAATGAATTGGACTGTCTGAATTTCAGGTGTACTAACAGTCCTTATTCAAAAGATGAATGTCTAACTAGCATTCATTTATTAAAAGTAGTATACCCTGCACTTTCCCCTTGCACCCAGGAGGCACTCAAGGCATCTTATCCACCCTTTCTCCAAGTAGTTAGAATGGGTGTCCCAACCCCGATGGGGGCCACTTGCGGCCCTCAGGGATCTCCAATCTGGTCCATGGGGAGCTCCCAGTCTCCATTGAGCCTCTGGCCCTCCAGAGACTTGCTGGAGCCCGTGCTGGCCCAGTGCTACTGTTCGACCTCTTGCATGAGCTGTGGGATGAGGGCTCCCTCCACTGCTTGCTGTTTTACGTCTGTGAAGCAGCAGCAGCAAAGGAAAAGCTAGCCTTGCTTTGTGCAAGGCCTTTTATAGGCCTTGAGCTATTGCAAGACCTTCATTCATGCATATAAGTTCCATCTCTAATATATTCACTTATATAAATTTATTCAAATTTTAAACGCAAATTAATTATTTTTTTTGCTGGCCCTTGACATAGTGTCAGAGAGATGATGTGGCCCTCCTGCCAGAAAGTCTGGACACCCCTGAATTAGAACAACCTTTTGGAGGTAGGCAATGCTGAGAGGTTCAAGGGTCCTTTTCTGGTAGGGAAAGAAACTCTGCCACCACTCTGCCAATAAGTGCTCATGTCCTCTTTTTACCAACATCTGTGCAGGCATGTCTCCCCTTCATGCTTCATGTTCCTGCAGGAAACAGTAATTTCTTTGTGGCAAACAAATCTGCTGCTGTGAGATGTGTATCCTTCTCAATAACATGAATGCTACTTCCTAGCTACTATCTCAGAATGAAGAGAAATGTGGGGGGGGGGGGAGAGGAGGGAACAGAGATATAAATGTGATATTAAGAATTTCAGATATTGTGCAGCCTTGGGTTTAGAACATTCATCCATCAACCTTGCTTAGGGGCATTTGTGCTAATCTTACAGGGAAAAGAAAAACTTTAGGTCTAAGTACCAGGAACACATTTGATTAATATGAACTGATCTTCCACATCTATTGTATAGGCTTTTTACTAGCTCTACATATTAAAATAACTGCATAATTTAGTGGAAATAATTAAGTGACTTTAAAAAAAGGCAGAATAAAAAATTTATCACTCTCTTTAATAGTACCGATATCATTTCTAATACAGATTACTAAGCAGCATCGGACATTCAGAATAAGCACCTCCTATACTTGAAGGAGCATGCAGTCATATGTTCAAACTTTATCTTAGTTAATTTTAATGAATGTAAGACAGAATGCAGACATAACACATGCATTGAAAATCACAGACAGAAGTATCTTGGCTTGAAAAATAGACAAATGGAATAAACATAAACATCTCTTGCTATCGGTACATTTGCTAAATGAATTTTCACTTACACAAACTGAATATATTATAAAACATATTTTTATCCATACCAAAATTTTCTATTATACAGTACAGTCTGGGAAAAGGCATCTGGTTCATGTAAGCTGAGTCTGCAACTAAAAATTGTGCCAAGCAGGTGTGTGGCATGTACTAAGTTTCTTACTGGCTTTCAAGGCACGTACATTAGGTGATGTTGTAGCAACTTATTGATATATTTTTGTTATTTATTCTATTTATCATGCCACACAGCCTTTTCCTTAGTATTAGGCATCTCAGGTGATTTTTTGTGTGAACCTGGAATGGTTTTGCAATGACTTAAAAATTTTTCCCATTTAAATTAATGTAATAATTGTATTCATCTGAATTTTTGCTGTAAAGGCCGGGAATGAATTAGGTACAAATAACAAGGGCTGTGTGTAATTGAAAAACCAATGTTTGTTTCAGCCTTCAAGTAACCACAACGTTATGGTTATGATTAAATACAGATCAGCTCTCCTTATCCATGGGTTTGCGACCTTTAGATGTGACCCAATGTGAGTTAGGAGGGCTTCACTGTACCCCCTGGATGTAACTGGAAGAGTCTTGTGTTGGGAGGGAGGTCTTCTGAGGCTGCGGATGAGCTCCCTGCATCTGAAGCCTTCTGAGACACACTTCTGGTTTAGCGAAAATCCGGAAATGCATCTTAAAGGCTCTGGCAGACCTTCTGAGGCACAGGGACCTCACATACGGCTTCCCCGCACCTCAGAACACCTCCCGGAAGCGACCAGAAGCCACTTCTGGTTGCGATTGGAAGTCCTGTGATGTTTGTGACTTACAGATTTGCTTATCCGCAGGTTTTGGTATCCATGGGGGTCCGGGAATGGATCCCCTGTGAATACTGAGGGCCAACTGTACTGGGGGGAAAGGAGAGATTCAGGAAGAGTCAGAGGCTCAAAAAGCAAGCAGAAAAAAGAATCCAGAGTGCAATCTGAAACATGCCTATTCAGAAGGAAGGCCCTCTGATTTCAATGGGACTTTCTCTGATGCAAGTGGACAGAAGTCTACAGGTCTTACTCTTATTTTTCAAACATCTAAGTTTTATGATTTGTAGCCGACAACTTTGCTTTAAGCAGAACTGTGGCAGAATGGAGGCTAAACTTAATCAACGTTCGATTAAGAGTTGCCAGTACATCCCACACAGAAAAAGGTGGATCTCAACAGTAACAATATGGTCTTTTCAGCAATATGATCTTTTTTCACTGGAAAAAACCCCAACATATTTTAGCCAGGGTTTCCTATGTTTTTCCAAGACTTATGAGCACTGTTGCATAATATTCAGTAAAGATTTTCAGCACCATTTTCTTGAAGCTGACCCAGAGGCATAGGCCTCTTGCCCTGTCCCAGAAAAATTTAATTCAGTGTCTTTTCTGACTCTTTTTGTGGAGGCTGACATGGAGACTGGGAGAAGTGAGAAATGACTCTCTAGAAATATGCACACCTATCCAGAAATGTTCAGCCTGGCAGTATCACCCAGCAGCGCATGCTAAAAGGCACAATTCAATTTATAGTCAGAATGAGGCTTGACAGCGAATTCAGCGCTGCCAATGAATACAGCAACCAAGTGTTTTAGCCTCCTGCCTTCACTGCTAACATCTAAGGATTAAAAAGTGGATGCAGTGACATTATTGCATTGCATGTTTATTTGTTACTGCAAGTAGCAGTAAATGATGTGTAAAGGAGGTGGGGAAACTTGATGGTGTCACAACACATGTTTTGCACTAGGTCCCATGGGGAAAAGAGGAAGATATAGTGTGGGACTGATGCCTTCTCTGGCAGCCACATCTCTGATGTATCATCTCATTTTGGCCTATTTCTCAACATTTATTTGATGCCGGGTATCCTATGTGCTAATGTAAAAGCACTCTGAACTCCTGTTTTTCCCACATACAGATTTGCCAGTGTTGCCAAAATAATAATATAAATATATAAATATATTTATTTATATATTTATATTAATATAAATAAAAAAGGAATATAAAAAAGAAATTTTGTGAACTAACAGTGCCTACAAAAATCCATTCCACAGCCACACTCCATCCCCAAAGAGAGTGTTTTTAAAAAGGGAGATAAGAGGAGTCAATGGTTTATATCAGATTTGCAAATTAGCACTTATGAACAGAAAATTTAGTATTACTATCATTGCCTGTACTTAATCTTCCTAGCATCATAAATGCTGTGATCATCAATTCTGGAGAACATTAGGAGCCATTTTTGCTTCTGTTATACAAATATACCCAAAGGGGAAAAGAATTTGTATTTTTGGCTCAGTAAGGTTAAATCAATGTTATGCGACAATAGTTTTCAAATGACTTTATGTTCCTTTTTGGTACATTCATGAATCCCCCAAAAGTTAACTGGATGAAATACTGATTTCAATCCATTTAATCTGATAGACTCCAGTAAATGTGAATCTGTGAAGAATGCACTAAAAATGTTTTATAAAAGGAAGATTTTTCCCTTATGTCAAGTTTGGGCCCACTTTAAAGTTCTCATTTAGTTGTAAAGCAAGTTAGGAGGCCATGGGTACATAATAACCTCTTTTTTAAAATTTTTATTTTTTTCAAAAACAACTATAAACAAATACACATAACATATAACACAAAAAACATAACACACTTCACTACACAAAAACACAAAGGGTGCAGGAAATCATATATCATTATCATATATCACTAAAACTAATAAATCATTACATATCTTGATCAATTCCTCTTCTAAATTTACCTCTTAATATACCTTTTCATTCATCATACATGTATCATATCATATCAAAGATAATATATATGTAATACAATCATCTAAATGCCCTATCATATATTTCTAAAACTTCATTTTCAACCAAGTAGGGTTTTTTCCCTTGTTCAATTTGTGTTGGTTTTCGTTGTTAATTCAAAACTTCTAAAAGTCTGTCCATTTCCGTCACATTCATTATTTTCTCTATTAATTCATTTTTCATTAATATTTTAGAATCCTTCCAATATCTAACATATGAGATCCTCACTACAGTTAAAATCATAATAACTAGGTATACATCATTTTCTTTCTTTATCTATATTGTCTAAAATAATATAAAATTTATTGCTCTAATAAGTTTTTTTAAAAATTATACTTCCAGATCTATTCCCATTGATCTATTGTGATATCATGGCCTATATTTTATGCCCAATTTTATCATGCATTGTTTCTTCTTATATCTCAAAGTCCAATAGTCCATCTTATAATGCATACATTAATTTGATCTCAATCTTTCTTTAACATAAATGGCAACATCTTTTTTTTAAATCTGAAACCACAAAAACTTATCCTAATTTTTTATTCCCCAACAATGCCCTACTCATTAGTCATCACGTTTCTTTTTACTGGTCTTCCTCTCTTTTTGTCTTTTTCTTGTTGCTATTGGTGAGAGTGTCTTACTCGCTCCTCTAAGCTCTTCCTTCTCTGATTCATCTGTTGTTCCTAAATCATCTGATTTCTTTTCTTCCGACTCCATTTCTGGTCTATATTCTTCTAATTCTTTTCTTCTCGATTTCTCTTCCTCCTTTTCTTCCTTTCTTATCTCATCTTTCATCATTGTACTCAAGAAGTTTTCTGCTTTCATTGCTGAATTTATATTATATCTCTGTGTCCGATACCGAAAAAACATATCTTCCGGAGAAAGCCATCTGTATGGTATTTGCCTTTCTCTTAAAAATTTTGTCAGGTTTTCACATTCTTTTCTCTACTTCCTCACTCTCCATGGAACATGTCTCAAAATGATGACTTTGTTATTATCCACTGTCCATTCCTTTTCCTGTGAGGCCTTCAGTAATTTATCTCTGTAAAAGGTTCTGATAAATTTCACATGAATTTCTCTTGGCAATTCGTGTTTTCTCAGATAAGAAGTGCTTACTCTTCTCACTGAGTCCAATTCTTTAGATTCTCCATTAATGTATCAATCCATTCTGATATTAATCTGACAATCCGTCGCAATGTATCTTCTCCTTTCTCCTCTGGTATATTTTGTATCCTCACCACTTGAGCTGCACTATCCATCTGAATTTCCATTAACGTTGTGTCTGCATCGTGCTGATTTTCTTCTATCTCCAATATTTTAGCTTGATCTTTTCTTATCTTTTGTCCCAATCTCTCAATCTTTTGTTTTTTTTCTTCTAATGTAATTTTCACCTCCATCAGTTGTCCAGTAAGATCATCTAATCGTTTCGTTAAAGCATACACACTAGCTTGAGTTTGTACAGATTGGTTTGTTAGTTGCTGTACAATCACCAACCGTTTTTCTATGTTGTCTTTCACAGTCTGTTTCCAGTCTTTCTCTTTCGGTTCCTCTTGTACTAATTTTCCAAGTCCCGTCTCCGACTTTCACTGTTTAGCCTGCCATCTTCGTTCTTCCTTCCTTCTGCTCGCAATGTTTTTTAAGGTCACTAGATGTCCTCAGTGTATTATCTTCCTTGCTTCAATTATAAACATAAATCCAGTTCTTGCAATGTCTTTTAAAGTCCACTAGATGTCACTAGATATCACTGGTGCACTGTTTTATTTATATTTCTCTTATCTTGTTTATACTTATAGCCTTGGCAATGCCACTCCTCCATCTGCAGAAATGTCAAAACATCCAGCCGCTCTTTCAGGCACTCCCAAACGACAGTAACAAACCAAGACAATAAATGCTCCAATACACAAACTTTTCAATGACAGTTAATTTGTAACCCACCTAAATTCAAAGTTATAAAGTTATAATTATATTTTCATATATCCATAGCAAGCTTGGTAAATCTCCTCTACGATTTCTCCTCACACCGATAAACAGATGGGGGGAACCTTACCCCCTCCTCCTCGTCTCACGGCAAAAAAAAACAAATCAGGCAATCAAATTACTCAGTCCACGCCAGGCATACGCAAACGGAATAACACTTACTTAAGTCTTTCCCTGCAGGGGCCTTCAGCTTGATTCAAAATGAATTCTTCACCATTACTGCCAAGACGGCGGAATCTCCTGGAAAAGTCCCCTGACTGGGCTTTATCTCCTCAGGAATCATGCCATCACGTGGAGAAGTTTGTCTCTCCTGACAAACAATCCTCAGATCTCCTGGAATCCGCAGTTTTTGGAAAAAAACAGAGTGCCTTTCGAGAGAGACACGTCTGTTCGGCTGCTGGCTGGCCCCTCCCCACCGGGTACATAATTACCTCTGGTGTAACCTCTCTCACAATCACAGCTGGCCCATTCATGAAGTTGAAAATGTGGTCATGTCAAGCAGTGGGAGTTGCATAATTAGAGTGCCCTTCACTCTGAATTTGCTGCCAGCTCCCCTCCAGTCTGTTGCAGACAGAGCCCCATCTATCAGCTTCTACTTGCTAAAAGCAAGCAGATCATTCACTTCCCTACCCATTTACCATGCAAGGAAGAGTGAGGTTAGGGGCTAGGAAAATAGATTGTCATAGCCCATGCCTGAAAAAGCCAAGTGGGCAGTGGTGATCCACTTCCCTATCCACTCACTTCTTTTTCACATTATCCCTTTAAATAAAACAGGAAGTGCAGAACTTCCTGTTTTGTTGACAAGGATCACATGGAGAGGTGGTAAGGGGCTGGACTGATATATTCTGCCAGGGTTTTTGGGGGGGGGGGCATGTGGCACTGAGTTTTGGATCACATTCAGTTGTCGCTGCTCACAGGTTTGTTGTGACTGTGATGGTAAAATATCATTCTTTGGTCCTTGGACTAAAAGTGGAATATAACCCCCCCCCCCCACACACACACAGAGAATCTAAAGCCAATGTAAAAAATCTTTGAATCCAGTAATCTTGAATCTGGGCAGAAACTGGATGATTAGTCTTTAGTTGGCAGTTCTTAGCATATGCAGACTTTGGTGATCTATGCAAAACATATGGGGCAGATGCTTCATTTGTTCTGCAAGTCTGCCTCCACTCTGACAGGTCAACCACATTTTTAAAAAATGACTCACAATCTCAGTCGGTGGTCAAACATGCTAGGTAACAGAAAATGCTCAAGAACTGTCAAGTTGTCTCAGATTGCCCCACGCTGACTCCCAGGCTAACCTGTCTCAAAGAACACAACATGGGTGGCTGCCTCGACTGATTAAATTCTTGCTTCAGAAGAATGGCTGGGAGACCTAAAAGCAATGAGTCAGTTCTTATTGGTTTTGTAACTACCAGGGGCTCCTTTATTAAAGGATGCTTGAAATGAAAGTAGAGCAGCAGCAGCACATGCTCTATTATACATTGACAAGGAGCTAGCCAGTTTCCAACTGCCTTTTACTACTGAACCAAACACATAAGTCATCAAATGATCTGTAACTGAACGGTCAGCATTTATGTAATTTCTCCGGATCTGAATACTGTATATAGGATGAATGCAGATAAAGATACATGATTAGGAGCAGTTTTCGAGATGAAAGGTGCAATCCTATCTATGCACACATTCCTGGAGTAAACCCCACTGGACACAGTGAGACTGACTTACTTCTGAGTAGACATGCATAGGATTGTGCAATGAATATGAACTGTCCCTACCATGGTTATGTTTAGACTAAGTTTCACCATGATGAGCACCAAACAACCAGGATTGATTGTTTGTTTCGTTTGAATTCTCTTTGACAGGATAAATATAATTCAAACACTCAGAATTTAATACACTTAATGTAGGCATATCTCCTAACCATAGCTGAGGCTGCTGGGGGTAGGGCAGGGAGAGGGAAGGGATCACATGATTATAAGATCAGGAACATCACAACTGCACCAGTCCAATAGATTCTTTAGAACTTGAATCATGCTCCTCTTATTCCCACACCCCACCCCAGCTTTAAGAATGAGCAACAAGCAAGGTATATTCATTTCTTTTTTCAGGAAAGTCACACTTAACCTTCCTTGTTTTGAAAAGGAAAGAAGGCTGTCTCCATCAGCACTCTCCAAACAGCCTCATCGGTATGGCAAGCCCTGAAAGGACAGGCAAGGAAGCACTTTTCATTGCTGTGATTAACCCATATGAGATGGGAATTAAAAGTATCCCCACAAGTATAATCCACAGTTAACTCAAGTATTTCAAGAAGCACACAGAATTTTCTTTTAAAATAAAATGTGACTAATTAAAGATGTAAGCTTCATTTAAATACCTCATTTCCATAAGTGGTCTATCAAGGGCAACTTCATGAAATAGGTGAAGGAATGGAAATAACTGTAGAGTCTATGACGTGCAAGTAATAATTGGCCTGAATATCAGCATTCCACTAAAATACAAGCTCAACATGTAATGTGGGCAACTCTCCAACTTTTGAGATGCTGCAGTAGTACAATAGTCAGTCTCAGAAGCAGTAATGTTTAAATATTCATCCCAATTGCCAACCAGTTAGGAGAACCAGGCCTTGCTGGCAGCAGCCTTTCCTGTCCATGGCAGCACTGATCTGCATGGGCTCCACACAACTGGGAAATACCTAAAGTAATAAGGATTTAAACTAGGGCTGCAACCATTAGGGTAGAATCCTAACCTCCAGGTTAGGCCGGCACAAGTAACTTGTGCTGACCTGGGGGTGTTGCAAATGTGCCGTAAGGAGTCTACTTAAGAGTCCTTAATGTGTCTACTTAAGAGTCAGGGAGGCCAGTGCAAGGAGCTGTGCTGGCCTCCCTGTGCCGGATCCAGGCCCGGCACAGTAAGATTGCATTGGCCAAGCTTGGCCGACACAGGGGCCTGGGGGAGGAATGGGGAGGAGGTGGGCAGATGAAGGGGTGGGCAGCTGGTGCTCCTGGGAGTGAATGGGCAGCGGGAAGCGGGGCTGGGATCCAGCGTTTATGCCAGATCCTACCCCTGGGCAGCGTGGCTCCAGGCAGCTCTGCTCTGCTTGGATCTGCAACACCTCTTGAGACCCATTGGGGCTGCTTTGGCTCTCCCTGGGTTAAGGGGAAAAGTTTCCCCTTGCCCCTGAGTAAGCCCCGTTTGGCCTCAAACTTGAGTTGGATACAGCGCAGGCCCACTGGCCTGCCTCTTCCAGAGCAAGTTAGGATTGAACTGTCAATCAAGGAGTTTGAGCAATCAATTAAATGCCTTTTGATCAATCAAAAAGATGCCTCTGATTAACCAGCAGCAATAACTTTAAAAATTATTTTTAATTGTATACCCAGGGGTGCTCAAACTTTCAACTTTAGGGATGCTGGACCTTTAACAAGTGTATAGAAGAGAGAATTTCAGCAGGTGCAGCTTGTCATCTGTGGGATCTGTGGGATGACAAGTTGCACCTGCTGCAATTCTCTCTTCTATACACTTGTTAAAGGTCCAGCATCCCTAAAGTTGAAAGTCTGAGCACCCCTGGTATACGCTGATGAAAAATTGAGACAGGCAGTTAATATCCTAGAAGTTGTAGACTGCTTCTCCAAAGGCCCTTGTGCCAAAACATGTGTACTGCCTAAAAACAGAAATGGTTCTTTTTCTTTGGAACTGGTTTATAAATATACAAATGTAAGCAGATCTAATTATTAGCAATTAATTAAAATTCAGACAATCAGCTAAAGTTTTTCATTGGATGACAGTCCTAATTTAAGAATTTAATTTAAGGGATCGGAACTACGATCCCTGTTGTCAAGCGGTGCTTGATGCAATGTGAACCCTCCGCAGGGAAGGGGATGCTCTGCTCCCCCTCCCCTCTAGAGGGTTGTCTGAGCCTCCCAGAGGCAAAAAACATCTGCATGCTGCCTCTACAAGGCTCAGACAGAGGGAAATTGCATCTCTCACATGAATTCCAGTTTCATGGAGGAAACCAGAAACCGCGCAAGAGACACTATTTTCCTCAGTCTGAGCCTTGCAGAGGCAGTGAACCCAATCAATTGGGTTCAAGTTGGTCATTGGCTATGCGATTCCAGTGTAAGCCAGAATGTCACAAACTGGTGCACACCTGACCAGCAATATGCTACTTCTTCAATTGCTCTTCCACTACAGCACTCTTTATCCTGGTTGACTGACAGCTATTGTAGCCAATGAAAGCAGTGTATTCTGGCCAATCAGTGCCAATTTCCAATTTATTTCTTCTTGTTGTTTCAGACAGTGCTTGGCTTTAAAGGAACAGATCTTCCACACTGTATTTGGTTACAGGTATCTGCTGTACCAAATCAGACTACAGGTCCATCTATCCCAATACTGGATACAGAGCAGTGGACATCTTCAAGATCTCAGTTTTGTTACTGGAGATCCTTTAACTGGAGTGGCAAGGATAGCACCTGACAGGGCCTAGGAGAGGGGAGTAAAGGGGGTAATTCGTACCCAGGCCCAGGGTCAGAAAGGGGGTCCAGGAGCCAAGGGAAGGGGGCCAGAAATTTCCTGGGATCTTATATTTTCCAATCTCACCCAAACTCACTGCCCATGCAGGATGCTGGGGGCATTACTGTAGACACATGGCAGCAACTACTGCCACAAGCCATACACACCAGGCCTAGGAATGCATATATTTCTTATCAATGTCATATCTGGGAGGAAACTGACCTGCTACAGTAGCTCTTTGGCTTGTGGATCTGATTACCATGGTGTAGAGGAGCTCAGCAACACAGCTACATGACTGCGGCTGCTGTAGAAGTTAGTTTTGGTGTACACAGGATACTCTCCATTCTAATGTGAGCCTAAATACAATGGTACTAATCTCCTGCAATGATTTTCTATATCTGAAAGATTTTGGAGAGATTTGGGGGGGGGGTGTTTGGTTTTCCACACTACTGTGCTTAGCTGCCAATGCTGGGCAGGCTGAGCTCTGCATTGGGAAGACTGGTAGAACCGGGCTCCAAAGACTATTCTGGCTGTTGCCACTATCCCCCTGTCTGTTTTGCCCCCATTCTGCTCCACCCCCATGACCACCTCCCCACTCTGTTCCACCCCCTCCCTCTTTGGAAAGAGACCCAAAAGAAACTTTGTACCCCCTGATAAAGTTCCTCTCAGAGGCCCTGGCACCTGGGATCTTTAACATGGGAAAAATGTGCTCTACCACTGAGATATTTTTTTTCCTTTTGACATTTTTATACTGGCTTTCCTCCCCTTCAGGGTGGTGTACATGATACTTTCCCTATTTTTGTCCTCACAACAACCCTGTGATGTAGATGAGGCTGAGAGATATTGACTTGCCCAAGGTCACCCATGAAATTCATGACTGAGCAGGGAATTGAACCTGGATCTTCCAGGTCTTAAGTCCAACTCCAAGACCACTACATCATCTTGGCTCCATGGGCCCAGTCCTATGTGGGATCACAAAGTTGACTGTTCAGTGGCACTCAAATGAAGAGAGTAACAACTGCCATGCTTCATTAAGGCTGCAATCCTATACACACTTACCTGGGAATAAGTCCCATAGAACTCAGTGGAACTTACTTCTGAGGAGACATGCATAGGATTGAACTGTATGTTCCTGCAGTCACAAAACTGTCATGAAAGCAGGCAAAAGTACTGTGCTTTTTTCAAAACAAAAACCAAAAAGACTAGTCAGTGGTTTAACTTGGAAGGACATTGCAATACAAATGAGTGAGTCATCAGAAACACAGAATAATGTGTTTTGGATTTTATTTTTAAATTTAAAATGAAACAGATGTTTACAAAAGGGAGTGGGAGTTGAAAATGCTAACCAGCTTTTCCCGCTGCGGGAACAGAAAGCTACCCACATTCAGCATGCTTGATTGGTTAGTACTAAAAAAATTTGATTATCATTTGATAGCAGATGTTATTTCGCTCTTGGTGGAAGACTAACATGGTCCAAGTCTTAGGGCTTAAGGACAACTTGAAGTATTTGTAAGAGATAAGTTTGTTAGCATTCTAAAACCGCTGGACTGTGAGAAACATATCAAGTACCAACCATAAATTTTTATAAATGACTTGCCATCACTAACATAGTATGTTAGAACAATATTTCAGTGGCCCAGCTGAGAAGCTGAGCAAAATGAGGACTGAATTTTGACTCTGTGCAATGTCCCCTAGACTAAATAAGTGAATGTCCTACTTATGACCGTGGTTTCAAACCAGCTGGGGCCAGCCATAACAACCAAACTGTGTGATCTTGACCAAAGTTTCCAAATAAAGCAGGACCTCAAACTGGAATTAAATCCTTTACTTGCAAACTCTGGTCAGAATAAACTAGAACTGTCTGGTTCAGATGTAACAGACAATGCTTGTTTCTTCTAAACCATGACTGGAGGAAAGAAGGGGGGGGGAGAAATTGCATATGCCTGTGGCTGAGGAATGTTGAACAAAGTCATGATTCAGACTTGGTTTCTTGGGACATCTGAACCATGCCACAATTGCAACGCAGGTGTCAGGGACCAGATTCTCAAGCAATGTCCTTTTTAATGTTTCTTGAACAGTAAGGAAGCTTCCCAGTACATGAGAAACTAAGTTGACCAGTATTTTGCATTTACAAGAGTATATTCCCTAGCCCTATTATGAACATAGGGTGCTGCTTTACACTAGAGGTGTCAAACATAAAGCCCAGGGGCCAAATGCGGCCCCTGGAAGCTTTTTATCTGGCCCTCAGGCCCTCAGCTGCTGAGCAGTGCTGAAGTGTTACCACTGAAACAGCGGCCCACATGAAAATTGGGCTTTCCCATATCTTGAAATATGATCACAATTTGTGTATTTTCTCTTCTGTCATTTGCAGTTAATGAACTTCTATATGAGAGCAAGGTGCTGATTTATGGCCATCAGCTGCTTAATGATGTCACTTTCTGCTTGATGACATCATTTCCGGCTCTCAGCAGGTGCCCTGAATGCTAACTTTGGCCCTCTGTATCAAACGGGTTTGACACCCCTGCTTTACACCATCAAATTTTTAGTTCATTTAGCCCCAATGCTGCCTGCTCTAAGGCAACACTCATTAAAGTCACGGTAGAAACTGCACCCCAGACTTACTATCGAAGATCCTATTACTGAAGGTATCAGGGCTTGAACCTGAGTTGTTCTATAGGGAAGCATGAGCTATGATACTTGAGTTACAGTCTCTCTTTGCACAAGACCAACACCAGGGAACAACTAGGGTGGGTAGACTGAGAACAGTAAAGAAAGAACTCACAGAAGGAGTTGTGCAGAGACTCAAGCAGCAACAAAACAGGCAGATTCATAAATGATGAGCATAAGATACAGCAGGGTTAAGAAACTCCATACATGAAATGTTGACCATTCTGCCAGCAGCCTCAGAAACTGGGGCTAAAGGAGCAACAACCACCAAATTCAAGTTCAGGCCATGCTTAATTGATGGTCAATAGGGCAGAAAGAAGAGAGTTTTCTGACATTTAAGCTGAACACACTGATTTGAGCATTCCTTCCAATGCAACACCACTTTGTGGTGATTCTTATATTTATCAGTGGGAGAGCAACTGTCCCTAATCACTGCAGCAAAACACTGTTTCCAGTGACTCTTTGCTGGTGTCTCTCTCTCTCTCTCTCTTCCCTAACAGTGTGAGCTCTTCTGGAGGAAGGTAAATGGCACAAGAATTTCCACTTAGTGGCAGCAGATTGAGCCCAACTCCAAGATCCAACTTCATAAGCAAAGTGTTTGCAATTTCTTTCCCTCCTGCCTTTCTCATGGTTTTATCATGCCTTCTTCCTGTTCATGCCTGTTGTGCAAGTCCACACTGCAGAGCCACACATGTGAACTGCACAACTGCATGGGCAGGACTGATTACCCAAGCTTTCCCATGAAATCAGGCTGCTGCTGGTGGGTGGGTTGGGGGGCAGGGAGAAGTCAAATGACCAGCCTCACTCATGGAGTTGTACTTTTTGCAGACATGCTCCTTCAGCATGGATCACATTGCCACAGCCCTTCCCTTTACAAGCCATGAATTTAAAAGAGGGTCTCCGATAACTCCTATTCTCCCATCAAAGCTCCTTTGGATGTATCAAGTATTCTGTAGCTCGTTGTGGGTGATTCTGGTGAGTTTGATTGGGGTGGGTGGGTTGGTGGAAGCAGCAAATTGGATGCAATGTGATTTAGCGTAGAACACCCATCACTGTGTGACTTCCGAATGGAGGGCAACATTGTGTTTGACAGTCGTGTTTCTTTTTTTATTAAGAGAGAACAGCAAGTCTACCATGTTATTAAATATTTATAGATCCCACTTGAAAGCATAAAGCAAAGGTCACGCAGCACTAATGACATCATCATGCGCTTTGATGCAGAAAGAATGTACAGAAATGTTTAATAATTTTTACATAGCAACATTATTAGATTTTCCAAGTTAGTCATGACAGATTTAAAACATTTTTCTTGTATTGATTTTCAATTCCAGCTCCTCAAAGCTTTTCTTCTCTCATTCCAATATGACCCCTCGTTTACAAAAGCAGAAGCAATTTCTACCATTCTGACCATAAGCCAAAATGTTCCTCTTAGGCATTTGTTTCTGCCATCAGGTAGAAGATGGACATGCTTAAGGTGTTTGAGATGGACATAAGGCAGTGGTTCCCAAAATCCTTGGAAGTTTGGGAACAGGGGTAAGTGTTTTTATGGGGGCGAAGTCTTTGTGAGTGGGGGGGGGGGGGAAGGCAGCAACACGATCCCCAGGATCATGCCACTACCAGGGATGAAAAGGGGGTTTAAAACTTATCCATCACTGCGCTGGCTTCCAGGACTCCCCAAGCCTTGGAAAGTGTAAAAATTGCTATTGTGATCCACTTCTGGTGTCCCTTCCTCTGCCCTTGTGACGCCACTGCATTGAACGTAGATTACTTAAGGTCCAAGGAAGTTTGTATATGTTCTGGATTAACATCCTCAGAGTAATAAATTCTTTTTAAACTTTTGACTTTTTTCCTGCCTGTGGTTGACTGAATTCAGTTAAAGCCTTGCTCAAATCCTCCTCAACTCTCAGCTACACACTACTGTGTATTGCATGAACTGGGGAAATTCTCCACAAAACTGGGAAGGAGGTATGAGGAACAGGGTAAAAAAGCCTTGTCAGGCGAGATTCAATTTTGTTAGGCCAGCAGCCTTCTTCGCTTTCTCTGGGAAAGCTGTTCTGTTCCGAAACAGTGAGAGGAACTTTATTGGTCTCCCAATACCAGCCGAACTTAAAAGTCAGATAAGAGGGCCTTCTGCTGGGCACTGAGATATCCAATTAAGAATAACAAGGTGCAGCTGTGCCCTCCAGTTGTGAGGGGGACTGTAATTGCAGAGGATTACATCAGCCAATGAGGTTACTTTCTAGAAACTTTGGCTGGTCTGAGCCTGTGGTTGATCAGAAGTGACCTTTAAGGTATACAAGTCTGTAGCTGGAATAGGAAGGGGCTAGAGTCATCGTTCCTTGTTCCTGATCATTCTACCATGGATCCCCATGGTCCATATTACTGCTGGTATAATAGGTGGAGAAGCCATCCTTTATCTACATTCAGGAGTTAGAAGGTCCAGTAAGTCCTGGATGAGCATTGTCCAGTAAGTGAGCATTGGGGATAAGTAAGTCTAGGAATGTAGCTTTACAGTTTTCACATTGTGTGTGTACTGTAATTATTCTCTTAAGTAACAAATGCCTTTCTTTTCTTGTAATCCTATATCTATCCTTTAATTAATCATTATATATTTACATATTTGTGTGTGTGTGTAAATTGATCCAGCTAAGTCCAGCGTTGGCTACACTTAAGTCACTGTGCCAAAGTGACCAGAGTCTAAGGGCGCAATCCTAACCAACTTTCCAACACTGACACAGCTGTGCCAATGTGGCATGCACTGCATCCTGCAGTGGGGATGCAGTCAAGGGGGCCTCCTCAAGGTAAGGGCATGTTTGTTACCTTACCTTGGGCCTGTGTTGTGGCTAGGTCAGTGCTGGAATATTGGTTAGGATTGCACCCTAAGACTTGAGCCCCTGGAACTCGGGGTCTCAGAGTTTTGCAAAGGCTGGGAAGTTAGTGCTTCCTAATTATTGGGTCCGAGAGGTCCTCCTGTGCTGCAAATGTAGCACATGGCTCCCAGAAGTGACTGGCAATGAGGTCATCATCAGTTACTGCCAGGTTCAGAGATCTGTGACAGAACTTCAAACAGCAGTAAGAAACTCAGGGAGGGAGGGCTTTTCAAAGCGCATGAAAACCATATGCTGGAACTCAGAACACTGGACTGAGCTTCCTACTGCTGTTTGAAGCTCTGTAGTGGGTCCCACTACCTGCCATTGGCCGACACCCTGAGGAATGGCCTTGTGATGCCCCAGGGCATCGCCATGCACAGTTTGGGAACCTCTGCTATAGGCCTTCAGCTTCCCCTTCATTGAATGATTGGCTGTTAAAAGGCATGGTGACATCTGCCATAGGGTGAGTTGCCCCAAGACTGCACACCCATCTTTATCATACTGGTTTGGTTGGTTGGGTGTGTGTGTGTGTGTGTGTGAGAGAGAGAGAGAGAGAGAGAGAGGAGGCTTCTGAGGATGATCTCTCACTGATTGGCTATCTTTGTGGTGATAGTGGAGTCTATCATCAATTTTGGCCCTAGCATAGGGACAAGTCAGGGACAAGGAGGCAGGTACAAACTTCAGGGCTCCCCTCATCCTGAATGCCACCTGCTGATCTCTGATCAACCCACCCTTTGCATGTCTGACAAAGAGAGCCTGGAAAAAGCACTCATCACCCCTACAATATTTTAATCAAGACATCTTTACATACAACTAAAAAATTTATTTGAAGCGAAAATTTCTACAAGTAGTCACTGTTGGAAGACAATTTAAAGTGTTATTTTTTATCTGTATCTGTATTTTTATCTATATTTTATCTTTATAAACTCGTCCTACAAGTCCAGTTGCTGATGCAAAAGTGCTCCTGAATTAGCTTTTTTTGTTTCTGTGAAGAAAATGAGCATCAGTAAAAAAAACAAGCAGGACTCATACAGCATGTTTTATAATGTTATTCCAAAGAAAGGCAATTACCTGCCATAATAAAACTAGCTGCAGTCACACAACACAAGAATGATGACCAGGACTGTAAAGACCCAGGGAACAACAACACAGATGGTTAAATGCACAGTACATATACAGCACTAATAGAAACATCATCAACCAAGCCAACAGAGTGAAATATTTATGAAAAAGAAGCAGCGTAACAAATTCATTTGGCGCTCTCTTCTGCATTGCTTCACATGTGATTCTCAAAGGGCAAATTACAGGAATCCCAGTAAGAAAAGTTAAACTATTATCCCTTAGAACAGGCCAGTATCAGTCATTCTGTTTTACTGAAGCACACATAGGGGTTCAATTTAGACACAAAGCTTTCATTTTCAGGGATTTGCTTCTCCTACAGTCACCCCCTGCATTGCATCCTTAACCATTCCAAAGGTCCCATGAACCCTAGAAGCAGATAGACAGGGGGCTTGGGGAGTTGCCTTAAGGAGGGAGATAGCTTGTGTAAGTGCCATTGTGATCACACTTTTAGGATACAACTACTGTTTCACAATATGGGCATAAATGCTGTTTCAGGCTCTTTCCTGCATTTTACTAACAGTGTGGGATCTCCTATAGCAGTGGTTCCCAAACTTTTTCAACTTGCAGCTCCCTTGACCTATTGGGCCATTTGCCATGGCTACAATTCTATACATTGTAAAAGATGGTGGTTTTTTTGCAGGATTCTGGCTTTTTTCAGTGGTTCCCCAGGGAGCCACAGCTCATAGTTTGGGAACTACTGTTCTGCAGGGTCTCCTTCTGGCTGACTACTTTGGTTTTTTGTGAGGATTCTGTGGCTCCGCTGGTAATGCTGAAATCTCCAGCATTGTGGGAGGTATTGATAGGGTGAAGCCATAGCTCAGTGCACATTCTTTCCATGCATTTCCAGAATCAATTTCTGCTTGCTTTTTTTTTTTTTAAATGATAAGTAGAAGGACTTGGGCACAGGATCATCCCAGACCTTGGGAGAGCTACTACTAGTGAGAATACTGGCCTAGGTGAACTAGTAAGTAGTTTAAAGCAGTTTTATAAGATGTTTCTTCTCTCCATGACAACACTATCCCAGCTTCTGGAGGGAGCAACACTAGCATGTTAAGTAATCACATTATCAGATACTTCCATGTGACCCAATACTTCCAGTGTCAATGGAGTGGTGCAGGAAAGCAATTCCAATGCTGCTAAGATTAACTGGAAAGGGCTCTCAGGTTCAAGCAAAATATCATCAGTTGTCTTCTGTGTTATGATTCCTGTGATCTGCTTTACAGGTATGCTTTGTCATATTTATGCCTTGGAAGGACCTATACCAGTGGTTCCCAAACTGTAGGTCCGTGGCCCAGTAGTGGGTCCTGATCCAATTTTTGGTGGGTCACAAAACTGACAATTAGATTAGACTATGAATAGAGAATTAGACTATGTGAATCAAGGTTAAACAATCTGCTACTTGGGGGGAGCACTATGACCAAATAACCTTTATAGCCACTGAGGCCTGGTAAAGCTTTTTTTTTTTCCCAGCTGGGTCCTGATGCTAAAAAGTTTAGGAACCACTGACCTATACACAAATCACAGGTGTCTTTATATAGATCTTAGAGAGAATGTTCTCCTGTTTTGGTTATTTGAGGCATTTGAGCTGAAATGACCTTTTCAGCAACTTCCTCCAGCTATGATTTAGCTCTGTATTATTAAAGTGGAAGAACAGTACCTCAAGAAAGAGACATCTGTGGGATTCTGCTACAGTCCCCATTTTGTATCATCCACAGATACTCTTAGCCACCAATCAGCCATTTAGATTAGCAGCAGCCACCACTAAGACTGACAGTATGGCAAGGCAAGCTGAATCAGCTCCCTTGACACTACAACCATTCTACCTGGAAATTCCCTAGAAGTCCCATGCTATTTGGATGCACAAAGAAAAGGAGTACTGGGTTGTATGTCTGACTGGTATAGGTCCATATCAGCCTGAAAAGGCAGCTCCCTGTGGTAAGACAAAAGGAAAGTTTGTGTAAGATCTCATGTGGAAAAGAGACTTGTGCATGCAATTCTATCTGTGCCTGTATTGTTTTTAATGGTTTTATTCTGCTGTCACTATTCTAATCTTTTTATCAACTGTGGGCCCAATCCTCAAAACACATAGACGAACAGGCCTTGCTGAGGGAGAGTCAGCATGGCTTCTGTAAGGGTAAGTCTTGCCTCACAAACCTTATAGAATTCTTTGAAAAGGTCAACAGGCATGTGGATGCGGGAGAACCCGTGGACATTATCTATCTGGACTTTCAGAAGGCGTTTGACACGGTCCCTCACCAAAGGCTACTGAAAAAACTCCACAGTCAGGGAATTAGAGGACAGGTCCTCTCCTGGATTGAGAACTGGTTGGAGGCCAGGAAGCAGAGAGTGGGTGTCAATGGGCAATTTTCACAATGGAGAGAGGTGAAAAGCGGTGTGCCCCAAGGATCTGACCTGGGACCGGTGCTTTTCAACCTCTTCATAAATGACCTGGAGACAGGGTTGAGCAGTGAAGTGGCTAAGTTCGCAGATGACACCAAACTTTTCCGAGTGGTGAAGACCAGAAGTGATTGTGAGGAGCTCCAGAAGGATCTCTCCAGACTGGCAGATTGGGCAGCAAAATGGCAGATGCGCTTCAATGTCAGTAAGTGTAAAGTCATGCACATTGGGGCAAAAAATCAAAACTTTAGATATAGGCTGATGGGTTCTGAGCTGTCTGTGACAGATCAGGAGAGAGATCTTGGGGTGGTGGTGGACAGGTCGATGAAAGTGTCGACCCAATGTGCGGCGGCAGTGAAGAAGGCCAATTCTATGCTTGGGATCATTAGGAAGGGTATTGAGAACAAAACGGCTAGTATTATAATGCCGTTGTACAAATCGATGGTAAGGCCACACCTGGAGTACTGTGTCCAGTTCTGGTCACCGCATCTCAAAAAAGACATAGTGGAAATGGAAAAGGTGCAAAAGAGAGCGACTAAGATGATTACGGGGCTGGGGCACCTTCCTTACGAGGAAAGGCTGCGGTGTTTGGGGCTCTTCAGCCTAGAAAAGAGACGCCTGAGGGGGGACATGATTGAGACATACAAAATTATGCAGGGGATGGACAGAGTGGATAGGGGGATGCTCTTTACACTCTCACATAATACCAGAACCAGGGGACATCCACTAAAATTGAGTGTTGGGCGGGTTAGGACAGACAAAAGAAAATATTTCTTTACTCAGCGTGTGGTCGGTCTGTGGAACTCCTTGCCACAGGATGTGGTGATGGCATCTAGCCTAGACGCCTTTAAAAGGGGATTGGACAAGTTTCTGGAGGAAAAAATCCATTATGGGGTACAAGCCATGATGTGTATGCACAACCTCCTGATTTTAGAAATGGGTTATATCAGAATGCCAGATGCAAGGGAGGGCACCAGGATGAGGTCTCTTGTTATCTGGTGTGCTCCCTGGGGCATTTGGTGGGCCGCTGTGAGATACAGGAAGCTGGACTAGATGGGCCTATGGCCTGATCCAGTGGGGCTGTTCTTATATTCTTATTTAACTTTCAAGCACCAATGTAGCTGCTATACAGCCCTGTGGTATGGAAACAAACAGTCCCTTACCTTGAGGAGGTGTCCGTGACTGCCCCCCCCAAGGACTGCCCCCCATGGCTGCATCAGCACTATAGGGATTGGGCCTTGTATTAACTTTCAATTCTTATGTTGTACACTGCTTTGAGGATAGGAAAGTGGTACAGAAATCCTTTAAATAAATTAATAAATTGTAGAAAATTAGCAATTGTGGAAGCAGCAGGAGAGTACACCTATGAGGCACTTTAGGATGTCAGGTATAGCTGCACTGATCATATAATATACAGTACAGTGTTGCAGCTTGACCACCAGGCTATGTTCTGGAAACCTATTAAAAATTATTGTTTGGAGGGGCTTTCCATGGTTTCTAGAAAGCCAAGATAGAAGGGGTAAGCCTTGGATAATTTTTTTAATGTGTTTGTAGAAAAGGACAGTGTTTTATACAGAAAGCCTGAAGATTCTAGAGAACCTAGCTTTAAGCTGCTGAAAAAGGTATAGTTGAAAGCTAACTGAATCACTCACCCTTAATCATATCTTTATCAGTCTTTGAACATGGCTGACCTAAAAAAGGGGAGATTTAGTGCATCCCTTTCTCTACACACATCTTCCACAAGCTTAAACAGATATATTTAGTTGGACTAATAGATGGCATTTGTTTAACATATTATCACTTTCCATCTTCCTTCACACTCTCCAAGAAGCCACAGTCATCATTGTGCAGTGTAGCCTAGTGATAAATTACAGTTTAATCATTCAGGGCCATTAATCTCAGCAAGACCATGCCCTGGGTCAAGATCATCCTGATATTAGGTGCTTGAATTGTTAGTCACTGATGAATTATTAGCAACCCCTGTGTAGTCAGAACATTAAATCTGCTTGCAGATTGTCAAGCAATGGGCTCCTTTTCATGTTATTTAATAGTCATTCAAATGCAAGGGGGGAAAAGGCCTGGAATTAAACTGTGAGGTTACTTAGGGATACAAGAAGCTATTGAAGAGACAAGAGGTTCTGCTTGTAGTCCAGCACTGTTATTGATTTTGATTTAGCCTTGCCATCACACTAGTCCATCAAGCTGTTAATTCAGTGCTGTGAAAAATACTTCACAGAGCACCTGTGTCACTGAAAAAAATATATGAGCCTGGCTGGACATGGGGAGCAGGCCTGGTAAAAACCTGAACATTTCCTATGTCACCATGTTCAGCCTCACAGATAGCAATACTTTCACCTACCACTGTAAAAAAGTTCTGAGTGATTCTAGGTCAATTGTCTTTACTGCAAATAAAGACAATTGACCTAGACAATTGACAGGCGTCTCTGTTTCAGCAGTGCATACATGCTAGGGATTCCAGCTTGTTCCAGGACTGTGTTGTTTGGAACTTTGTCCTGCCTGGTGATGCCGAGGATGCGTCGGAGGCAGCGCATGTGGAAAGCGTTCAGTTTCCTCTCCTGTTGTGAGTGAAGAGTCTATGACTCGCTGCAGTACAGAAGTGTACTCAGGACGCAAGCTCTGTAGACCTGGATCTTGGTATGTTCCGTCAGCTTCTTGTTGGACCAGACTCTCTTTGTGAGTCTGGAAAACGTGGTAGCTGCTTTACAGGTGCGCTTGTTTAGCTCGGTATCGAGAGAAAGACTGTCGGAGACCGTTGAGCCAAGGTACACAAAGTCATGGACAACCTCCAGTTCATGCGCAGAGATTGCAATGCAGGGAGGTGAGTCCACATCCTGAACCATGACCTGTGTTTCCTTCAGGCTGATTGTCAGTCCAAAATCCTGGCAGGCCTTGCTAAAACGATCCATGAGCTGCTGGAGATCTTTGGCATAGTGGATAGTGACTCTGAGTACCTCTGACTTTGCACTCTGACAGAGTGGGTAGTGACTTTGAGTACCCCCCCCCCCAAAAGGAGGCAGGAGGAAAAAGGGGGAGGAAAAAGAGAAAGGTGAGGATCCTTGGTTAAGCTGACACAGACCCCAAGCCTATGTAGGTCTACTCAGAAGTAAGCCCCATTTGAGTCAATGGGGCTTACTCCCAGGAAAGTGTGGAAAGGATTGCAGCCACACAGAGCAAGATTACAACTCACCCCAAACTAGATAGGGGCTGCACACACACACACACACCCAACATGCAGACCACACCCATGTTCCCCCCAGGCAAGGGGGACACCCCCCCCCCACTAGGAGCAGGCTGGCTCCTTCCTTCCCAAGCAGCCTTGACCAATCCCAGGATGCCCAGGCCAAGGGGGCACACTGGGAAATGTAGTCCTTGGGGCAAGGTTGCACATGCTTATTTTTGGTTATGAGTTGTTAATGACATCAATTCCTGCCTAACGACATCACTTCTGGCCCTCAGCAGGCATCATGAATGCCATTCGGCCCTTGGTATGAAACGACACTCCTGGGCTAGAACATGTGAGGATCAAAGCAACTAATAACAACCCTGATTTTAGGTCAAAGGAAAGGATGCAAACATCCTTTAGTTTTGGGATATTTAAGGAAGGAGTTTGGAATGGTGCTGAGAAATATGTCAGTTTTGCCTACTTATAAGAAGAAAATGCATAAAATGTAGATTGTGAACCTTTGGCGGATACGTTGGAATGAGAACTCACATTCCCCCTCACCCTGGCTTTGAGGGAATATGAGGGAAAACTTCACTTTCTCTCCCAATTTGTTCAGCTTTCCAACAGCTATGGGCAAGAGTCAAGGTACTGCTTCTCAAACTAACTAAGCTCCTCAAAATTACCTATGGAGGTGGTATAATATTCCCATTAAAAATATCTGGTTAAGGGCCATGGTCCAACAGAGTACCTTTCGCTTGATGTTTTGACTCTTGGACATACAGGCCATGAAGGTCTCAGTATGTAAATTGTGTTATGATTCTCATACTATGATTTGCATTATAAATAGCATGCTATTTTTAATTCCTACAAAAAGTAAATTACGGATTGAGTCTCATTATTCACGAGGGTTCCTTCCGTTCCCAGTGGATTGCAAAAATCGCATTAAAGCAAATCCATTTAAAAAACAATGTTCCTTGGTTAGATGATTTAAAAACAGCCTTGCTGACCATTGTGATGTAAGACACAGTCATTAAGCAGACAATCCATCAATCAATCTCTCTCCAGACACTTAGAAAGACTTCACTCCAAGTCATCGACCCCTCCCTACACCCAGAGCAAAGTGAAGCATGTTTCTTTCATGTGCTCAGGGGGAAGGGCGGGGTCGCTTGCCTTGCAGTGAAGCTGTTCTAAGTGCCTGGAGAAAGACTGAAGGATTGTCAACTGGCTGCCCTCTCTTGGCTGCCCTCTCTCGCATTAATGAGGCTATTGTTAAACGACTGTTTTTCTTTAATTTAAAGGACCCTTCTCATTGCATTGAGATAGAAAAATCCATGGATTTTTCCATGCGTGAAAAATCCATGGACAATTAGGTGACACCTGTAATCGTTTGCATGACAGTCTCTCTACAACAGTAAGAAAAGCAGTTTTTTAAACTGTGATTTTAAAGGGATGCATTTTTCCCCTTCTCCAGGGATCAGCACATTCCTTCTCGTTTGCAGTGGCCATTTGTGTTGCGTCAAATCCGTGTACAACAAAGTTGGACCTGTACTTGTTTAGCAGAAACTTTGTCTCTTGAGTTCTTGATATATGTGCATTTACTGTCATCTCCTGTGTGCTGACAGGACAGCAGGGTTGGTAGAGCAACACTGGCAGAGCAGGTAACCTCATTTTCCAATAAACACCCAAGGAACGCTATGTATTGACAAGACTTCCTAGTGGATCATGATAACTGTATTTGTGGGTTCCTTTTGCAGAATCATACAGAGTTAAATTACTCTGCTAGCAGCTAGAGGAAGATTTCTAGGAGCATGAAAGGAAGAGCTATTGTTTAACTAGCATCTCTACAGATATTATTCATAAGTCAAAAGAAACCAGAGCTTTTTACAACCCTGTGGCACTAATGAATAATAATTAGCATGATTGCAATCAAAGTGTGTGTGATTAGTGCTCTCATTCCATTTACTTAAGAAACATAGAAGATGGTCTTTAATTAGAGAAAGAGAGAGAGAATATATGAATCAGCTCTCCAATTATTCACAGTACAATTTTTATCCATGCTTCTTGTTCCTTGTAATGGAAAAGATGCAAGAGGGCACAACTGTGAAAAAAAAAACACATTGTAAATGAAAAGAAAAGTAGCACTAAGAGCAGACACATTTTCAACATCCAGAGGACTGGAGGGGTAGGGGAAGCAATGAGAAGGACTGACTGGTGAGAGAAACAAAAGCACAGGAGCTGGCAATTCAGAGCACTGGTATTACTAGCCTGCTGAGAGCAATTACAATAGCACAGACAGTATTTGCTTTATTGTGCCCTTATTGAATTAACTTTGAGGGCCAGGAAAAAAGGGAAAAAAACCCACCCAGCAATTCAGCAGGGAATTTATTAGAAAATGTTAATGTCAACTTAAATTTGATCCTAAGGTCTCAAAATTAAAGGTCACTCTATCACTATTAATGTTGAAAGCCCTTGGATTCTCTTGCTCCCATATTCCTCCTTTCAATTTATCTTAAAGAAAAAATAAAAACAGGTCAGAACTCCTACTTCAACGTTGACATTTTTATTTGAGAACTACAGTTACCTCCATCTTTGCTTGAGGGAAAAGATGGGAAACCAGACAGTTTTACATCTCACAACTTCTAAATAATTTATACAGCAACAACAAAGAATTGATTCTTCAAATGACATCTCAAATAATATACAAAATGTATGTAGATATAAAGGTTAAAAGAAATCAATTAAGGGCACAATCCTAACCCACTTTCCAGCACTGGCATAGCTGTGCCAGCAGGGCATGTGCTGCATCCTGTAGTGGGGGGGGGCAGTCACGGAGGCCTCCTCAAGGTAAGGCAGTGTTTGTTCTCTTACCTTGGAGTTGCATTACCCTTACCTTGGTGCTGGAAAGTTGGTTAGGATTGTACCTGAAATTACACACATTTCAACAGCATTTGGGACAATTAAGAAAGAAAAAGAATGCAAAGTTGATAGGAAAACCACATGCATGAAAGAGGTTCCACATGATCTATGACTAGGATAGTAGCCCCTGTCTGAGGGAAAATGCTGTCTACTTTCATTGCATTGCTTTCAAAATTTCAACTCATCTCCCAACACTGAAAAACTAAGAGTGTGATGTCAAGATTATGTGCTAATAGCCCAAGACCATTGAAACCAAGGGATTGTCACTTTGTTTTAAAAATGAAAATGTAGTGCTCAGCACTTGTATTTAAAGGACCTTAATTTTCATAGAAGCTAGTCTCTCTCAGCAGCCAAACGCTTGTTTGTCACTTGTGACTATTTATTGATAGCTATTACTCTCTGTCTGCTTCTATTAGCATTCTTCTGGGATGTTAATCGATCCTGAGCTTTTTTAAAATTGTTGTCAAGGATGTGTTCACATTTGTCAATACTTCTTAATTGTCATGCTATAATAGGAGAACTTCAACAATAAATCTTGTCAACAGATAACCTCAAGACACTAGAACTGTGTTTCTTCCTTTAGGTTATTTGATATATTGATAATTGCTTCTGAGTGAACCATAGGAGGAAAAAATGGAACTTGGAAGAATAATTTTTAAAATTTAAATTAAGAATTCAGTTTACCTTGTAAATTTAAATGTAAATCTAATAAATGTGAATTTTAGAATAGCATTTAGTGTGGAATGCAGTTGCGGGAGCTCACCTGTTTGACTCATTTGGGCCACTCCTTTGATGGCTACACTGGTTGCCTGTTCACTTCCAGGCACAATTTAAGGTGCTAGTTTTGATTTTTAAAGCGCTTTATGGCTAAGAACCAGGGTATTTAAGGTACTACCTCCTTCCATATAATCTGAACCATTCTACGAGGTCATTGGAGGGGTCCCTCTTAACTATACCGCCACTGATGGAGGTGAAGGAGATGGTGGCGAGGAACAGGGCCTTCTTGGTGATGGTGCTCCGATTGTGGAAGTCCCTCTCCTTGGATTAAGAATGGCTCCCTCCCTGGAGACCTTTTGGCAGGGCCTTAAGATCTTTTTATTTTGGATGGCATTTGATCACTGATGTGATGGGCTGGTGTAATTTTTAACTCTTTTATGTAATCCACTAGAGATCTGCTTTGTATTGTTTCAACTGTTTTACTTGTTTTAATGTTTTATTACTGTTTTAATGTTGTAAGCTGCCTTTATTGCCCTCATCAAGAGAAAGGCAGGATATAAATTCTTTAAATAAATAAAATAAACGAACAAAGTAAGCCTGTAACAGATATAATGTTCTGAATTTCCTAACCCTGTTTCGGAGTTCAGAAGCATTCTATGTGTCCCTTGCACACAAATCCGTCCCTTTTCCTAGTTAACCATGGTGCAACTTTATTTCTGCAGCAGTATTAATCCTAAAAATAAAATGGTTCAAGTCATGTGCAAACCCATTCTAACATTTATTTATACACTGCTTATTTTATTGCACCCTCAATTAACTGCTCGAACAAAAGCAGCATCCATTTAGGAATGGGGATAAGCCATCACGAACCTTCAAGTCACAAAGGAAGGTTTTTGGATTAGCTCACCCCTGAGATCCCACAGGAATCTATAGGGAGAAAACAAAAAAAAGCTGGGTCACTAGACCCAGGTGTCTCCATTCCCCATTTTCATTCTGCCCTGCTCTAAGTTTGTCATTAGTTAACTTGCTGGTGCTGAGACCTCCATTCCAGCTGTAAGCCAAAGAGCACTGTGCCAAGCTGAAACTCAGAATTTGTACACCCCCCTTCCCTACATGTTTATCCTCTCTTTCCCCTAGCACAGGGGTCGGCAACCTTAAACACTCAAAGAGCCATTTGGACCCATTTTCCGGAGGAAAAAAAACCTCAGGAGCCACAAAACCCTTTTGACGTCTAAAATGAAGATAATACTGCATATATAGTTTTTTTCACCTTTATGCTCTTATAGGTCCCATTTTTATAATGTAGCCCCCTCTTGTAGCTTTTAGTTAGTTTTGTCATACATTCTTGTCCTGTCTTTTCAGACGCCTGGTCCTCTATGGTGTTTTGCCTGATTCCAAGGCCATTCTCTGCCTGGAGAATTAGGCCCACTTTAAGCAAATTAGCTCCCCTTCTTTCCTCCAACAAATGACCCTGGTTCTGCCCTGCAGTCCTGCTGGACCCCACCTCCAAGGTAGCTCGCCTGTTCAACCTGCAGAGGTCCTCTCTCTTGCCAGCAGCCTCCCACCACTACAGCAGACCCTGGGTCCTCAGCAGGTCTTGGGCACAGCAGCCACACACCAAACTCCAGTGTCTCCAGCAGTCCATTAGTCACAAAGTCAGTCAGAGCATCCAGGGCAGAGTCCAAAGTCAATAAGCCAAGTCATAGTCCAAGATCAGATTCCAAAGTCAGTCAAATCAGTCAGAGTATCCAAGTCAAAGTCAATAAGCCAAGTCAGTCTCCTCTCCTCTCCAACCTACACTCCTTCTACAACCCACACCCCCTTCCTCAGGTGCTCTTATATCCCTGAGGGCCCTATTGCCTTCAAGTGGCTGCAGCTGTGCAGCACACTCTGCTGGATGCCCGGGCCACTGCTGACACCACATCTAGCTCCTCACCAGATCTTCCAGGATTCCAATACATATGGCGGTTATGACATCTGCTTATCTTACATGGATGCTAAAGAACTCCCCCCACCTTCCAGAGGCACCCTGCTGGAAGGAAAAAAGGACACAGACTCCAGAGGTGGGGAAGAGAAGAAGGGGGGGCAGCCACAGGCCAGCTTCTGCCCTGCCTGCCTGCCCTCACTCAGGCTGCAACCTTCTCCACACTATCCTGGGAGTAAGCCCCATTGACTACAATGGGACTTCTGAGCAGACAAGTTGGTTGGAGCTCTCAGGCTGCAGTCCTCTCCACACTTTCCTGGGGGGAAGCCTCACTGACTACTTGTGAGTAGACCTGCACAGGAGGTGCTGAGGCTGCAGCCCTCCACACCTTCCTGGGAGGAAGCCCCACTGACTACAGTGGGGCTTACTTGTGAGTAGACCTGCACAGGAGGAGGCTGAGGATACAGCCCTCCACACCTTCCTGGGAGTAGCCCAGGGACTACATCAGGGCTTACTCTGGAACAGACCTGCGCGGGCTCCCACTCACCCATCCTTGCGCTTGGCCTTGAGCAGGCTTCAAGGCTGCCATCCCAGGTGCCCTTTCCTGGGAGTAAGCTTCATCCTCTGTAATGGGGCTTACAACTGAGTAGACATGCATAGGAGCAGGCTCCACTGCTGCAATCCCAGGCACCCTTTCCTGGGAGCAAGCTTCATCCACTGTAATGGGGTCTACCACTGAGTAGACACACAGGATGTCTCCTCTGCTGTGGAGGAAAAGCCTCTCCTTGCACTGAGTGGGGACCTGCTCAGGGAAAGTCCTGCAAGGGCTTGCAATGGCTGAGGAGGAAGGCGGCTCAGGATTGGCTGGTGGTCAGCCAGTGAAGGGCCCTGAGCCGTTCCAACAGAAAAAGCCAGGACCCTGCTGGATGCTGATTGGCTGAGCCTGCTGGAGAGTTGGGGAAGGGAAAAACAGGGAGCTTAAGCCTGCAGAGCGGGCAAAATTGAAAAGGGAAACAATTGCGGGTCAGGTGGGGGTGAAGGGATAGGAGGGCAGTGAGCTCAGGGGGTGGAGGGAAGCAGCCTGCCCTCCCAACACAGATGCCTCCTGTCACACTCTTTGCCACTTTCACCTGGAGGAGCCACAGCAGACAGCTGAAAGAGCCGCATGCGGCTCTAGAAACGCAGGTTGCCGACCCCTGCCCTAGCACAACTAAAACCACTGTAGGCTGGATAGCCTCCCTTTTGGATTGTCTCCTTTCCCTGAGAAAAGCAGTTCTGTCTATCTTGCCTGGCTTCTCTCTCTCAAAGTTAACAAAGGGTCCAATTCTATTTAATCTTCTAGTGCCAATGCAGCCAAAATGCAGACCTGAGGGAAGGGAACAAATGTTCCCTTATTCCAAGGAGGGCTCCATGACTGTCACTCCCCCCCACTGGATGCAACACACACCCCATTGGCATGGCTGCATCAGTGCAGGAAAGTGTAATGGAAATGCGCAAGATCCCTTGAGGAGATAGGGTGTGGTGTCAACACACCCTTGCTCTGGCAGGCAAGTAAAGGGTTAACACCGGGGCCTTAGATTGCTGTGAGTGTGTTGCACAGCTGCAGCCTCTTGAAGGCAATAGGGCCCTCAGGAAAAAAACAGCACCTGCAGGAAGGAAAAGGGGTGTGGGCAGTAGGAGGAGAAAAGCTTGGAAGGAAACAAACTGAACTATTAATGGACTGAGGAACTCATGGCTAATGGATTAGTGGAACTGCTGATGGACTAACTGTCTGAAAGACAGATGGGTGAATGAACTTTGGAAACTGCTGGAGACACTGGAGATTTGTAGGTGGCTGCCATGCCCAAGACCTGCTGAGGACCAAGGTGTTGCTGTAGTGGTTGGAGAAGCTGCTGGTAGGAGAGGGGAGGAAGGAGGACCTCTGCAGGTTGAACAGGCAAGCTACCCTGGTGGTGGGGCCCTGCAGTGCAAAACTAGGACCACTGTTGGGGAACAAGGGGAGCTAATTAGCTCTAAGTGGGCATAGGTTCTCTAGGTGAAGCTTGGACCAGGAATCTGGCAAAACAGAAAGTTAGAGAGGTTTGGGCCCTAAGTATACTACCGAGCTCCTAGGCTTGCTTCAGAAACCCCTTTCTGCCTTTTAAATTCCATTTTCAATAAAGAGATTTGCGTAGTCCCGACACCCTTGTTCCGTGACTCCTTTAAAGCATCACACTCTCTGTAGCAGAAATGGTTGATATCTTGATCCTTGGGGCAGTTTTCCACTGATGCCAAATACCCCCCTATTATTCCTTGTTTGTCTCGTGTGCAGTCCAATTGACTACTACTATCATTTCTGCCTTTGTGTGATGAAACTCCAGTATTTTAAAATTGTTTTGGTGCTGCAAGTGTTAAACACAGCATCAGAGTTAGATCAGAAAAGGGAAGGAGGTGAGAATTTGGGCACTTACAAAGGGAGTTTGTGAGCTCACAGAGTGCTCACAATCTCTCAGCCACTGTCGCCTTGCTGCCTTATATGTCCAGAATCCCCTCTCTGATTACCTGTAGAAAGAGTTTACTCAATGTGTGAATATGAAATAATCCCATATTTTTCTAAATTTACCTTGGTACCATCCCTGCCCCATGCTCTGTTGTCTCCCTTGCGTCTGTTTTAGATTGTCAGCACCAGCTGGTGGGAACAGATAAAATACAAGGTATACTCTAAATTACCCAGATGGATAAAACTGCTTGAAATAGCAACTAATCCAACTGGATTAAAAAAAGACCAAAATAAATCAAATAGCGATCTGCTGAATATTAAAAGAGAGATCCTAAGTAAGCCTGAGTTAGAAGAGAAAGGAATAAAATTGGACTGGTGGAACGAAATGCAAATAAGAACAAGATTACGAGAAGACCAAAAAATAGGTTTTTATGAAGAAGATATAAGTTTTGATAAAATATTTTTGATTGATGAGGGGAAGTATATAAAAATGTACAATTTTCTCCTTGAGATAAGAAAGGAGGATGAGACAGTTAAAGATGGAATGGTGTGCTGGGCAAAAATTTTTGGATATAATATATCGATGGATGACTGGAAACAAATTTGGAATATAAATATTAAGATAACTAAAGCAGTGTCTTTTAAAGAGAATTTATATAAAATGTTTTATAGATGGTATTAACTCCAGAGAAATTAGCAAAAACGTATTCTGGGTCATCAAATAAGTGTTGGAAATGTAAAGAGGTTGAAGGAACCTTTTATCATATGTGGTGGACATGTGAAAAAGCAAAGAAATACTGGAAAATGATACATAAATTGTTGCAAGAGATATTGAATTGTGTATTACCATTCAAACCAGAAATATTCCTCCTAAATGTGACATCAGAAATTAAAGACCAATGTAAGAAATACCTAATTGTACATATTGCTACAGCGGCAAGAATATTGTTTGCACAAAAATGGAAATCTACAGATGTGCCAACTAGAGAAAATTTAATAGACAAAATTTATGTAATAGCAAAAATGGAAGTTTTAACAGAAAGAATGAAAGATTTAGGTAGAGTAAGAAAATATTGGAAGCCTTTTTATGACTGGATAGATAATTTTAGTTAAACAATATTGAGTGTTTAACTCAAATTTTTTGCTATTATATTTATCAGTATAAATTTTTTTGCTATTATATTTATCAGTATAAATTTTTATACTGAAATATAATAGCTTTTGTATTGATGATTATTGTGTTTTTTCAGTTGTTTGATTACTTTTTTTTAATAATGCATGTTGTAATCTAGGGCCAATACCCTCATGTGTAACCTGTGTAGTACCAGCCCCAAGTATAACCAATTTTCCTTACCTGTATCTGTAATAAATAAAATACTTAATTAAAAAAAATAGATTGTCAGCACCAACTGGGAAGGGGCCAGTCTTTCCTTCAATTTTAAAGCACCATGTACAGTGATGGCACTACTGTACATCATATTAAAAGAGACAAATCTGCACATATCAGCACTGGGTCCCAGGCCACAAAATCAATAGCAGCAGCATGGCTGTTTGCATACTGCTGCGAAGACAGAATACTTTTAAGAATGTTTGTTTTATGAGAGAATATTACCTCATTGTGTGAGCACCGAATTCTTCTGCTTGCTAAGACTCATCATAACTGTGTTATTCCTTTAACTCTAAAACAAAACCATTCTCTTGAGTAGCTTCCACTTGCTCCCCTTTCAGATTTCAGGCATTTTTGTTTTATTTTTTTCAACGCTGCCCCCCCCAAGAAGAAAACAAAGTAGTTGCAAGTTCTGAAAAGACAACTTTACAAATTACAGTTTCTGCTTTGCTGCAACCCACTGACCAGCTCAGCATTCCTGTCTTAAATGAAATCTCTGTTCCTGACAAGTTCCCAAGTATATCTGTTGTATGGATCACAGCTCTCATCAGTCCTGAAGGAATTAATTGGGGAGTGGGAAAGGGGGGAGGGTCATTCCAGCAAAAAAAAAAAAAAAGAGAGAGAGAGAGAGAGAAAGAGAGTTAAACTCAGTTATTTGAACTGAGAAGATAAAACAAGAATTACAGGGTGAGAGGCAGGCTGAGGTCAGAATTCAGGTATAGGTGGGTGTGAAGTGAAGCAGACAGTGGGAATGACAAGCTTCAGAAAGAGGTGGAAGGGCTTGTAAAGCTACAAAGAGTAGCAGAAACAAGTAGGACAAACAGAAAAGGACAAATCAAATTGTGAGAAATGTGCTCCTGTTAAGTGGCTTTTTGGCCAAATCAAGGAAGGGAAAGTAGAGCCAAAAAGGAACCCAATCCTGACAGGGAGAGGAAGAACAAACAGCCAGGATTAAAGCCAGAGCTACCGAGTTTAGGAGATCTAGTGAACCCAGCAGTGGCTCCAGGGACTGAGTTTCAGCTCATTCCCAGACAGACCAGGATTGGAGTCTGCTGTTTGCCACTGGAATTGACATTAAGATGGCCAGCCCCAACACCTAATATTCCCATCACAAACACTTTTTTGGCACAAATTCTGGGGACTGAAAGTCTGAAACCGTAATCTAATTCTGAATCCGAGTAAAAATTTTAACGTTTAAGACACATGTAAGAGGATCCTTAAGAAGTGGTATCTGCCACAAGCACATAATTATTCCATCAGCTTCAACAGCTAAAAATTTGTCTAATATAACAACGAATCAGTAATTGATTTCATATATGCTATATGACAGTATTGTTACCAAAAAGGCTGTTTTGTTTAGGGGAATTATTTATATTAGCCTTCTGGAATTGGGCACTCATGTTCCTCTCCACCAATAATAATGTTACCAAAAAGGCTGTTTTGTTTAGGGGAATTATTTATATTAGCCTTCTGGAATTGGGCACTCATGTTCTTCTCCTTCTATAATGAGTCCATAAGCTGATGGGGTCTCCCTGGGTTCCTTTCTGAATTCTACACCTTTACTAATCAATGCTAGGGTCCATTGAGCTATTCTAGGATTTGAGACTTGTCCATCTTGTATTTTACCTGAGATGATGTACTTGAGGGGAGAGTGTGATGTTTGCATTATCACTCGAGATCCACCTACCATGTATTCCCAGTGTTTCAAACTCCACACTAATGCTAAGCAGGCCTTTTCACATGTACTGAACTTTCTTTCTACGCCTGTGAGGACTCTGGAAGCATATGCTATAATTTGAGGTTTGTATGCTTGGTGCTGAATCAGGGTGGCACCTATAGCTACATCTGAGGTGGCTAATTGAATGTAGAATGGTAGGTTCATGTTCGGGTTGGCGAGTGCAGGAGCCTTTAAAAGGCTTTTCTTTAACTCTGCAAATGCTGCTTGTTGCTCGGTGCCCCAATCCCATACTGCACCCTTCTTTAATAGCTTAAGCAGAGGCTTGGACTTTCCAGCATAGTCCTCTATTAATTCTCTAGAGAATCCAAAAGTGCCTAGGGCGGCTCGGAGGGTATGCACATCTGTAGGGGCTGGCATTTTAGCCACTGCTTCTACCCGCTGTTTGATAGGGGATCTCCCTCTCTGTCCTAGAGCTATTCCCAAATAATGGACCTCTTCCTGCACTAGCTGTGCTTTATCTCTATTCACTATGAAACCAGTCTCATGAATGATTTGCAACACTTCCTTTGTGATTTCAGTAGTAAGCTCTTTTGATTCTGAATGGATCAAAATATCGTCCACATACGAAGCCACATGCTTCTTGTGCCCTGGTTTCAACTTCTCCCACATCTGAGTTACAAATACATGACAAATCGTGGGGGAAGAGTGAAAGCCTTGTGGGGTCCTTTTAAATACGAATTGTTTGTTTCGATATAGAAACCCAAATTTGTACCAGCAAGCTGGGTGCAAAGTTATGGAATGGAAAGCATTTGAAAGGTCTAAAACTGAGAAGCATTTGGATCCTGCAGCAATGGCCATAAGGATCTCATTGTATTTTGCTACTACCGGTGTGACCTGCGGGGTACAAGCATTAAGAGCTCGAAAATCTACTGTCATTCGCCAGGTCACTCCATCCGCTTTTAGAACTGGCCACAAGGGAGCATTGCAAATTGAAGGCATAGGGGTGATTACATCTCATTTGAGTAAACCTTCAATAGTTTTCCCTATTCCTTCCTCTGCCTCTGTGGGATATTTGTATTGTCTTTGAGGGGGTGGATCAGGGCCTTCTATAAGTACCCCTGCTGGAACAGTGCCACAGGCTGCCTTGTCTTGTGACCATACCTCTGGTAAGAAAGACACCCAAGGGTCTGTAGTGAGGGTGCACAAGGGCATGGGTGCCTTAATAGCTGCACACCTATGAATTGCAGAAATCAAGTCTGGCCCCTTTTCCCACTTCCATAGCCATCCATTAGCAAGGTCTATGGTGAATTTCTCTTTTACAAAGAAAGGGCTTCCTAGGAGGCTGGGTCCTCCGCCTTTTTTTAAACCTCCTGTCAGAAAGCCAGTTGCTTTGCCTATGGCGTAGGGAATGTCTTCCCAAATGGGAATTATTTCCTTCCCTCCAGTGAAACCTTCAATTATTTTGTGCTGCCCTGTGGGGTGGCCAGAATTAATTGGGCAAGTCAACACATTTAAGGAGGCTCCTGTATCTAATAAAACAGTTTTAATTCCCGGGTCCCCTAAGAATGCCTCCACTGTAGGGGGCCCCCAAATGTCGTAATCTAACTTTGCTATAACTGAGGGGGCGGCCTCATGGGGACCCGGGCCTCCTCATTGTGTGTTTGCAAGGGAACTGCTTACTGGGGCAGATGGTTCTACTTGTTGGACAGCTGCCACAGGCTCAGGAGCTCTGGGACTGTATTTTGTGGCTAAATCCCTTAACTCTTGCAGAGTAGCTCTGTCCCATAACTCTTTTGGAACTTTCCTCTCTGCCAGGTCTTTCCTGAGGTAAGCTTTAAACTCTTCTTGTTCTTTGTTCCTTTCGGGGGAGTCGTTCATTTCTCTGCTCTGATGCTGAGTTTTAAATGGATTGAATGTCTGGTTCCCATTCCTTGGGAAAGCTCTATGTGCCTCCCGTTCCCTTTCAGGGGATTTGTTTGTTCTTCTGCCCTGGTTCTGACTATGAAATGGATTGGATCTCTGGTTCCCATTTCTCTCCCAATTTTGACTATCGTTTTCATATGGGGAGTAAAGGTCATAATTAGAGAAGGTTACTGCCTGGATTGGTTCTGGATTGAAATCCTCTTGTCCATGTATTGCAAACCCCGTTCCAGTAACTCTCATCAATTCAGATACTTAAGTTGCAGTCTAGCATAGGTCAGATGGGCAGTATTGATTAGGCCAAGATGAATTTTAGTTTGCTTATTTAAAGCATCATAAACTCCAGATATGAAATCTGGTCTATCGAAGTCATACTGGCCTCCTACCTGAGGAACTGCACCAGCTAACTGGGCCATTAATTTCTTTCTTTCTAAGAAAGCAACTGGGCTCTCATTTTTATATTGTTCAGTGTTACAGTAGATTTTTATCATTGAGGTGTCTGGTACCAAGGTGTACCAGACAAACCTCATCCAAGGGAGCATTTCTAAACCATGCAGGTCCTGAGCAGCCACAAGACTGTCCAGAGCTGCACTGTCTTGACCCTTTGCACATTTTTGTGCTAGGGGAGTGAGGTCTACACCAGTTAAATGGGGATAGTGCCTGTGAACTTTGAACATCCAATCAAGGCAGCTGACTCTTGATAAAGTGCCTAGTTCTCTGGCAACAGCCTCTAATTCTGAAGGTTTCCATGGGGCATATACTAGTTCCCTGGTGACGTTATTATTAGCCGCTATCTCCTTTGTGGTAATGGGATTAACTGGGCACTGAGTCTCTCCTTCCCATTGAGGGTTAAATGGAGACGCAGGCACTGCATCAGAGGGCAAAGTTTGCTCTGATTCCAATATTTCTTCTGCTCCATTCCCATAGACTGTGGCTACTGCAGCTTTGTGTGAGTTTAGAGCCTCTTTTAATTGCTGTATTTCCTTCTGGCAACTCACGTGGCTTACAGACTGTTTGTTTTGTTGGGCCTGGGTTATGAGTTTTAACACTAAATTTCTGGTTTGTTCTAGATCCTCCTTTAGCTTTCTGTTTTCTTGTTCATATTTAAGAACCTGATCATATTCTTCTATGGACTGTTTCCTTTCTAAGGTGTAAATGGCAAGTTTGTTTGTGTAATGTTGTAACTGCCTGGTCAGATCAGATATCCTAGCCTCTTTCTCTGCTATCTTCTCTAACTGAATCTCCTGATCTCTTTTAAATTCTGCTAACCGTGTTTCTAGCTCTCTTTTAAGATCCTCTGTCCTACATTCTAGTCTTTCTATTTTATCCTCTTTCTTCTCCTTTTCTTTATTCCACTGATCCTGTTTTTCATCAAACTCCTTCTTCAAGATTTGTATGCTTTTCTGGAAGGTCAAAATACCATTCCACAAAGCATGAGCAAAAACTGCATCCTTCTTAGCCCCTCTTGGTCTGTATTTCTTTTTGAATTCTTCACAAAGATCAACTATTTTTCCACAAATATCATTGTTTTCAAAGCAGCCTAATTTCCATGGATTCTGTCCTTTTTTTCCTAACCATTTCTCTATACAATTAACTCCTGTACTTGTGTACAAGTTCTGGGTTTCTTTAGATTCTGCTTCATTCATTTTCATGGTTTTGTTTTTCCCTCTCATATATTGTGCTTGCTAATTGCTTCAGTTAAAAGCACACTGGGAAGGAATTTTTATTGAGGCTTGCTTACTCATAAGGAGCAAACAGCTGACTCCTTTTAGCAGGATCAAGAGCAAAAAGTGAGTACTGGAGGGTCTGCTTCTTGCAGACTGTAACCAGAGCCACGGGTGTAAGATTTTCCTGGTCTGCATGCAGGTACTGCACCCAACTCCAAAAATCACAAATCTGTGAGTCTAGTATTTCTCAAATCTATGTTCCTACTCCCTATGCTTTTTCCTTTAACATTCAGCAAGGTTTTCCCTAGCATCTCCAAACTTTCAAAAAGGATCTTTGCAGAACTACTGTCTGATCCTGTGTTAGCTCTGTCACACTGGCATCACCAACACATGCCTGCCCAGCTTTCTCCACCAATAATAATGTTACCAAAAAGGCTGTTTTGTTTAGGGGAATTAGTTATATTAGCCTTTTGGAAACTTTCGGGACCATAGGCCGGATACAAGACAGCGTAGAGCAAAGAAATCTCTTGTTTAGCTTAATGAGACTGGGAGAAAGGTAACTTTCAATCAAAGGATTATATTTTTATTGCAAAAATACACAAAGGTAAAACATAATACACATAGAGAATCGATAAGTATAGATTTCTAGTACTGGTCTGGTGTACCTAACTAGTGGTGGATGCGTGTGCTATGTATTTTGGGGTGCATCCGAAAAAGAATCAGAAATGGACAGAAAGTAGGGAGGTATTATAGGGGTTCCTTAATCTGCTAAACCCAGTTGCTGACTAAAGATGGGGGAGCAGGGAGGAATAGGTAGGGAAGAAGGGGGGGGAAGTTTAGACGCAACAATATATTTACCTGTCTGGGGGGGGGAAGAGTTGGAGGAAGAGTCTGGCCACTCCGGCCGGTGGGCAGTCAGAGAGAGACCGCATGTGCTCTGAGTTCTCTCTTATAAGATTTGTCTTGGACCTGGAAGTTGATCTAAACTGACCGGAAGTATCCCAGAGCTGTGGGCATGCTCAGTAACACACAATGGTACACGTGGAGTATGTAAAGAAAAGGTGGAAGAGTCCAGAACTCAGTTATCAGCAAAACTTGGCTCTGGGGGAGGGGGAGTAGCTTACTTCCTGTTGCTGCAGGATTTGAGGCTGGAGGTGGCTTAATGGCTGTAATTTAGTTAACAATAGGTGGTAGACTTTGCTGCCAAAGTCCTCCTCCTTTAAGGTGTTTGCATATTCAGTGATTGACTTAAACAATAAAGACATTTCCAGTGTCTCTGGAGAAAATGAGTCTTCCCAGACTGACAATCAACATGAGAGATGAGTGAGCTTAAGATTTGACTCCTTTTGTGGCCTGAAAGAGAAGTTTTAGGCCTGCATTTTAGTCCAAAATACATAACTAGATATAAAAACACAACTTGGAAGGGAAAAAGGGGATTTTCACGTAACAGTATCAACAAAATATCAGCCAAACACAAATTCCAAACAATTACATTAAGTGGTAAAATAAATACAACTACAAAAATAAGAGCAAACATAATTCATAAAATGCCAAAGACTATGCAAAAAAGATCAGCCCAACATTAGACCAAGAAAGTGTGAGCCATTAGAACAGCCCCACTGGATCAGGCCATAGGCCCATCTAGTCCGGCTTCCTGTATCTCACAGCGGCCCACCAAATGCCCCAGGGAGCACACCAGATAACAAGAGACCTCATCCTGGTGCCCTCCCTTGCATCTGGCATTCTGACATAGCCCATTTCTAAAATCAGGAGGTTGCACATACACATCATGGCTTGTACCCCATAATGGATTTTTCCTCCAGAAATTTGTCCAAACCCCTTTTAAAGGCGTCCAGGCCAGACACCATCACCACATCCTGTGGCAAGGAGTTCCACAGACCAACCACACACTGAGTAAAGAAATATTTTCTTTTGTCTGTTCTAACTCTCCCAACACTCAATTTTAGTGGATGTCCCCTGGTTCTGGTGTTATGTGAGAGTGTAAAGAGCATCCCCCTGTCCACTCTGTCCATCCCCTGCATAATTTTGTATGTCTCGATCATGTCCCCCCTCAGGCGTCTCTTTTCTAGGCTGAAGGGGCCCAAACGCCGTAGCCTTTCCTCATAAGGAAGGTGCCCCAGCCCCGTAATCATCTTAGTCGCTCTCTTTTGCACCTTTTCCATTTCCACTATGTCTTTTTTGAGATGCGGCGACCAGAACTGGACACAATACTCCAGGTGTGGCCTTACCATAGATTTGTACAACGGCATTATAATATTAGCCTAATTATTAATATTAGCCTAATTATTATTAATATAAAGGTTCTCAATACCTTTCCTAATGATCCCAAGCATAGAATTGGCCTTCTTAACTGCCGCTGCACATTGGGTCGACACATTCATCGACCTGTCCACCACCACCACCCCAAGATCTCTCTCCTGAGCTGTCACAGACAGCTCAGAACCCATCAGTTTATATTTAAAGTTTTGATTTTTTGCCCCAATGTGCATGACCTTACACTTACTGACATTGAAGCGCATCTGCCATTTTGTTGCCCATTCTGCCAATCTGGAGAGATCCTTCTGGAGCTCCTCACAATCGCTTCTGGTCTTCACCACTCGGAAAAGTTTGGTGTTGTCTGCAAACTTTGCAACCTCACTGCTCACCCCTGTCTCCAGGTCATTTATGAAGAGGTTGAAAAGCACCAGTCCCAGGACAGATCCTTGGGGCACACTGCTTTTCACTTCTCTCCATTGTGAAAATTGCCCATTGATATCCACTCTCTGCTTCCTGGCCTCCAATCAGTTCTCAATCCATGAGAGGACCTGTCCTCTAATTCCCTGACTGTGGAGTTTTTTCAGTAGCCTTTGGTGAGGGACCGTGTCGAACACCTTCTGAAAGTCCAGATATATAATGTCCACGGGTTCTCCCGCATCCACATGCCTGTTGACCTTTTCAAAGAATTCTATAAGGTTCGTGAGGCAAGACCTACCCTTACAGAAGCCATGCTGATTCTCCCTCAGCAAGGCCTGTTCGTCTATGTGTTTTGAGATCCTATCTTTGATGAGGCATTCCACCATCTTACCCGGTATAGATGTTAGGCTGACCGGCCTATAGTTTTCCGGGTCCCCCCTCTTTCCCTTTTTATAGATAGGCGTGACATTTGCTATCCTCCAATCTTCTGGCACCATGGCCGTTTTAAGGGACAAGTTGCATACGTTAGTCAAGAGATCAGCAACTTCATTCTTCAATTCCTTAATAACTCTTGGGTGGATGCCATCAGGGCCCGGTGACTTATTGATCTTTAATTTATCAATGAGGTCTGAAACATCTTCTCTTTTAACCTCTATCTGACTTAACTCCTCGGTCAGGAGGGGCCGTTCGGGCAGCGGTATCTGCCCGAGGTCTTCTGCCGTGAAGACAGATGCAAAGAACTCGTTTAATTTCTCTGCCATCTCTAAGTCTTCTTTTATCTCCCCTTTCCCTCCCTCACCATCCAGAGGGCCAGCCACTTCTCTGGCGAGTTTCCTGCTTCTAACATATTTGAAGAAGCTTTTATTATTCCCCTTAATGCTGCTGGCCATGCGTTCCTCATAGTCTTGCTTGGCCTCCCATATCACCTTCTTACATTTCTTTTGCCACAGTTTATGTTCCTTTTTATTCTCCTCATTAGGGCAAGACTTCCATTTATGGAAGGAAGCTTCCTTGCCCTTCACAGCCTCTCTAACTTGGCTGGTTAGCCATGCGGGCACCCACCTGGATTTAGTGGAACCCTTCTTTCTTTGTGGTATACACATCTGCTGGGCCTCTATTACTGTTGTTTTAAGCAGCCTCCATGCACTCTGGAGAGATTGGACTCTTTTTCCCCTCCCTTTCAACCTCCTTCCAATCAGCCTCCTCATTTGAGGGAAGTCTGCTCGTTGGAAGTCAAGGATTTTTGTTAGAGATTTGCCTGGTATTCTTCCCCCAACGTGCACGTCAAAACAGATCGCAGCATGATCACTGTTCCCCAATGGCTCAGTAACATTTACATCTCTAACCAGGTCCTGTGTACCGCACAATATTAAATCCAGAGTCACCTGCCCTCTGGTGGGCTCCGTGACTAGCTGCTCTAAGCCACAGTCATTTAGCACGTCAAGAAATCCGGTCTCCTTATCGTGACCAGAACACAAATTGACCCAGTCTATATGAGGATAATTGAAGTCCCCCATGATTACAACCCTGTCCCTCCTTGTCACCTCCCTGATCTGTTTCCTCATTTCAAGGTCCCCATCCGATTTCTGGTCTGGAGGACGATAGCACGCCCCTAGTATTACATCGCTGCACAAGCCTGGTAATTTAACCCACAGAGATTCTACGGTGGAGTTGGACCCACCTTCAATCTCTACTTTGCTGGATTCTATCCCTTCCTTAACATAAACAGCCACCCCACCTCCAACACGCTTCTGCCTGTCCCTCCGGTAGAGTTTATAGCCTGGGATTGCGGTATCACACTGATTCTCTGCATTCCACCAGGTTTCCGTTATGCCCACTATGTCAATATTTTCCCTTGTCACCAGACATTCCAGTTCTCCCATCTTTGCCATACTACTCCACTGTTTTGATAAATGACACAGATGACTGATATTCTATAGCTATGCTCCTCTAGTAATTTTGAATATGTCTCATAGTACTGTGTGCTTGCTTGCTACTTTTTCCCATTGCTGCACAAGGAATAAAAACAAGCATGTCTACTTAGGCCATCTTTCATTCAGTCTAACAGGAAAGTTCAAACCATATTTTCTGATTTCAGCCTAACTCAGTGTCAAGTTCACACATTAACTATAATTACTACAAGATGAGGTAACAATGCTCTGAGCATGTGGTACCTCTGGTTTTCAGGCAGCATTTGCCAACTTTCAAGAAACAGAAGGAGTGAACCAGTGGGATTAACAAGTCAGTAATTAAATAACATGTATATTTATGTGACAAAAATCACTATGTGGTAACCCAACATAGAATTCCCATAGCGCAGAAAAAGAAGTAATAGATGAAATACAGTTCAAGTACAATAATTTAAGACAAGGGTTCAAAATCTGAAGTTTTCTGGAGGAAAGTCCAGAAGAATTCAGACTAATACAGCAAAACACCTGGAATAATAACATAGATTATTCCATAGAACAACATTTTAGGAAATCTAAATCAGGAACCATTAAGAACTCACCAATCTATGTAACACACTTCATAGACTGATATGAAGTGCTTGATATGAGTACTTGTAGCTTCTCACCACTTGAAAAATGAACTATTTTTCAGAAGTTCACAAAGCACATTCTGTAGTTTAAAAACATTTTCTAAGCCCCATAAACCACAATGAGAAACTTACTGAAGAGACACTGTATGTATATGTATGTGTGTATATTTTAATATATATATATATATATATAATTCTTTAGTGGTTAAAAAGTTTTAGAGCCCTGAGAAACATAACACTTGGCTTCTTCAAAGACCCACTCATGCACAGTGTGAAGTTGAGGCAAACCTGAAGATGAGGCAAACAGAAGCATACTTCTATCTCAGTGGTTCTCAGACTTTTAGCACTGGGACCCACTTTTTAGAATGAGAATCTGTCAGGACCCACTGGAAATGACGTCATGACCAGAAGTGATGTCATCAAGCAGGAAGTGTTCTAACAATCTTAGGTTGCAATCCTATCCACACTTACCAAGGAGTAAATCCCATTTACTATCATTGTTTAAAGCAGGGGTGTCCAAAGTTTTTGGCAGGAGGGCCACATTGTCTCTCTGACAGTGTGTCAGGGGCTGGGGAAGAAAATAATTAATTTGCAATTAAAATCTGAATAAATTTACATAAGTTTACATAAATGAATATATTAAAGATGAACTTATATGAATGAATGAAGGTCTTGCAATAGCTCAAGGCCTATAAAAGGCCTGTCACAAAGCAAGGCTGGCCTTTCCTTTGCTGCCACTACTGCATCACAGATGTGAAACAGCAAGCAGTGGTGGGAGCCCTTATCCCGCATCTCATGTGAGAGGTCAAATAGTTGCCCTCACACAGAGCAGTTGTGTTGTGCCAGTGTGGGCTCCAACAAATCTCCAGAGGGCCAGAGGCTCATTGGAGGTTGGGGGCTCCCTGAGGGCCGCATTGAGAGGCCTCGAGGGCCGCAAGTGGCCCCAGGGCCGGGGTTTGGGCACCCCTGGTTTAAAGTATATACAGAGTAGCCTGTTAAAAATACAGATCTGTAACATTTACCCAATGCAGTCACATGCCATGGTAACAGCAAGTCTAATATATTAAAAATAAAATATTGAAATGAATGGGGACCCATCTAGTGGGCCCCAACCAACAGTTTGAGAAACACTGTTCTATCTGAATAGCATCCATGCCTGCATCACTTCTCTCTGTGGTCTGCACTTAAGTCTGGCTACGAAACATCACCCATATACATTGGCTGGCTTCTTTTCAGCATTAGAGAACAAGATCAGATAAGACCTGCAACTTCTTTCAAGGTTCCTATTACAACTTCACAGGCATGAGCTGTGAGCAGATAATGACCATACAGTATAATTGAGAGAGCCCAATTAGCATGCTAGCCAGATAAAGAGCTTCTGCCCATGGGTCATGTTTGACACCCTTGATCAAACAAGTGGCTTCTGAAACTTGGGAGGAGGGCTTTGGAACGATCCAAACAGAATAGGAGAAACCATACATGTGCTTATTTGGTTTACAGAGCCCAGATTTGATGGAACCAAGTTTCAATCAAGAGAAAGAAAGATCAACTATTCTATGTATTCACAAGCACGCACACAATTAAACTTGTCAAAACTATTACATTGTGTTCTTATTATATATCCTTCCATTCATAGAAACAGGGAAGTCATGACTGAAAGCTGCATAAAAGCCAACATTTAACATTACCAGTATGTACCAGTATGTGTAGAATATATGTACCAGTTTACTAGAAGTTCAGTCTCAATCTTTGTTGCTCAGCAGAAGAATCCTTTGGCTGAAGCACAATTTCTGTCAAGTCTGGATTACTTAAAATGAAACAAGAAAGCTGAAATACCTTCAGAACTTTTATTTCACTGAAGGGTACTTAAAAATGGCTCTGAACAGTTCAAAAAAAAATGCTGCACCCTTCAAACCTTCTGGGAAATCCAGAATAATCCCTTCTGAAATGGGCAGCTAGAGGACCAATTCTTAGGAGACTTGACCAAAGCATTTTTTCTCCTCTCAAACATGCTCCTTTTGGGCAATCAACAATTAATTTTGAAGATGTCACTCAAGAACTTACACTCCAGTTTTCCATTAAAAGTTCCAATTCCATTTTGTACTGTGGAACACATCATCACAATGTGTTACATTTCAAGTGAGAACTGGATCATTACAAGTCCCTGGTGACAACAAAAACAGAAGGCCATGTTTTGCACTGAATAAGGGCTGAATGATGAACAACAATGGCTACCCACCCATGTGACATGAGGCAGAGCAAGAGTTCTTTAACTCCCCTCTATCTTGTATGAAAACAACAGAGACATTGTCTGAGTTTGCTTTTTATGCAGCTAAGGTGCATTTCCCCTTGCCTCACCACAGAACATCAAGCCAACACGCAGGACTAGCCCCAGGAACTGTGGGGCCCAATGCAGACCATTTTCGCAGGGCTCCCCACTCATCATGCAGCCACTGTGAGCTGAGCACTGGTGGTGCTGCATGTGAAGCATGGCACCTGGAAACAGTTGACAGTGACATGATGACATCACCACCAACTGCTTCCTAGATACCCACTTTGGGCCAAATGGGTACATGGGTGGCCAGATGGTCAGGCAGGCCCACAGGAGCAGGTGCTCTGCTTGCTGGCCTCCTAAACACCAAGATCCCAGCTGCAGCACTGAGTGAGCTCCTCAATGCCCCACTGTAGGCTCCCAAAGCGTAGGGCCCAATTTTGTCAAATCAGCTTAAGGTCAGTCCTGCCAACAGGAGCAACTGACTGAACTTGGACATATGAAGAAAAGGCATAAATGACTACAAAGTTCTCAGGTACTGTCAGAAAGATGCAGCCACTCTAAAGAATTCCAAAGTTTGTTAGGTGAATATCAATGCCTCTGTTCAATTAGGGACTGAATGTGCATGGTGCCTGTATTTCTCTACACTCCTTGTCAAACTTCCTATTCATTTTACTGGATGAAATGAACTGAGGAAACTCCTCCTGGTGGAAAATGGATAGCATGCCCATCTTCAATGCTCTCTGGACTTCATGCTTATTTGAATTGTTCTAAACTGCTAGAAAAGTTGTCTAAAGTGTTGTAAACCAACATTACAGTTATCTAAAACAACATTACAGTTCCTTTGTTCTTCTAGGGCAGGGGTCTCCAAACCCCGGCCCGGGGGCCAGATGTGGCCTGCAGCAAGCCTCTTTCTAGCCCGTGGTCAACCTCTTGTCCCCTGAAAGCCTCTGGCCCAGTCAACTGAACATGACCAGAACTGTACTCTGATTATGTCTGGAAGGTGTTCTGAGGGCCAGAGAGGTTAAATGAATGAGCCCATTCATTCATTTATTCACTTATCTAAGTTCCACCTCTAATTTATTTATTTAAATATTACATTTAAATTTTTTTTCCGGCCCTCCACACCACGCCAGATATTTGATGCGGCCCTCTGGCCAAAAAGTTTGGAGACCCCTGTTCTAGGGTAATAGCTGCCTCCATCCAATTAATAGATGAAACTGAACCATGGTGACACTTCCTCAGTGCTAGACAGTCTCAGCATTTTGCATGTATTAATATTATGGAGCTGTCTTCCAATTATCCAGATTATTCATTCACCTAGTCCTGCAGGACAGGTAGGAGCTCTTCAGGGTCCTGGGGTCCAAATTTTCCCACCTCTCTGCTAGCCAAGTTCCAAATATAGATTATTGAACCTCACCTGGGATCCTATGCATGCAAAGCAGGTGCTTTAACACTGAGCTATGGCCATTCACAGTATATTCTGTGAGTATTATGCATTTATAATCTGAGTGTAAATCAAACTTTTCCTATGCTTTTGAGTAACAACAGTAGAAACTATTGCTAAAATTTATATTTTTGTGGGCAGAAAAAATTGTCTGCTCCTTAAGCTATTTCCAAATTAAAACCAATAACTCTGAAATGGCAAAAAGTAGACTAGTAGACCTAAATGTTCCTTAAATGCTTTTTAACTTCAGCTGGATTCTTTTGTTAAATTCAATCAAATCCAGTGAATGACATGAGCAAAATGATAGTAATCTGTCACAATCCCAAAAGTCCCCCTTGGCTGATTCAAGTTGTTATTTATGAACTAGAGATGCCGACGGTCACTTTGATGACTAAAGCATAAATTAGCATGTAAAGCAAATATAAATTTGATTTCACAGAAACAACAAATTGCTAGGCTGCTGGGTATTATTTAATTTCTATTGACATGTCATGGAAAAAAAAGGTCAGCAAAAGGAGACGTGCTACATCTTAATAAGCCTCTAAACTGCAGAACGCATCTACAATTCGATTTGCTCCACTGCCTTAGTTTTAGAACTCTGTACATAATGCATACCTTAAGTTTTAGATTACAATATGTTTTTGACAATGCTCTTCGTTATCTGAATTATTCATCTATAGACTTAAAATATTATACTTGAAAAATATGAATACTCCTAAAATTCCTCATACAAAATACATAATTATGTGCAAAAACTATATCAGTATAGATTTAGACATCACAAGAAGTTATTTTTACCCTTAGCAAATGTGTTTGAAATGACAAAAGTATCTCTTCTTTTGGAAATGAAGCAAATAAAGTTGAAATACTGAAGCAGGCTTTTTTTCTGCCAACTACATCAACATTTGAGATAATCCCTACAACCAGAAAATTTAGCAATCTTGTCCTCCTTTGACAAAGTAAACTTAGCAGTCAGAACAAATCTTACTGCACACCACCTGCTATTATTTTCGATCTATGAACAAATTTGATGTAAGGCAGAACCATACATTTAACGTAGTTAGATTACTTTATGGATTTTGTTAGCCACATTTAATCTCCTTCTGGAAAGAAAGGCAAGATGAAAGTTATACTGTCAATAGCCAAGAGGGACCTGCAATCATGTTCCACACAGTAGGGAAAAAACAAACAAACAAAAGGCTTGGAAGTTTGAAGTATGGGGGTATGTATTACACTTGCTTGTTCGCTACAAAAACTAGAGAACCAGGAAAAATGCAGTATCTGCACAGAAGCAAAGCCATATTGGAAGACTTAGTGAACATGCACAGCAGACGAGTAACATGGGTACATTTATCATGCTCAAGACATATCATGGACAGGCTCTGTCAACTCCTCTCCCTATCCAGAAACGCTGCACGATTAGGCACTCATTCAGTTTGGCCCTAAGACATTAGGCAGAAAGATGTACAAGGATTGAGTTATACACCTAAGAAAGAATACAGTTACTCTTCTGAAATTTAATTAAACTGGTAAGAAAACCATGCTTACCTGCCTGTGTATCATTTCCAGATTAGCTTTTGCTTTGTTCACTAGCGTTTCTATTTTTGCTGCATCTTTTATACTCTTGTTTTCTCTGAAGGCATCTCTTATTCTTCTAATGGCATATGTCCTAACCAATTTTTAAAAAAGAAAAACAAGTATTCACATGGTTTCCATATCTTTGACGTACAAGCTGTAAAGTGATCAACACTAAGGTTTTAAGCAAAACAGAAACAGCCTTCTTTAATTATACAAAAATATCACCAAGCATTTATATAGCACTTTAGAGCGCACAAAAGTGTTTGCATGCATTCTGAGATACAATCTTGGATGTACCAACCCTGCTAGCTAGGTCCATGTTGTTATCCCGATGTGGGGGAGGAGATACTGACAGAATGGTAGCTTGCCTAACAGCACAACTCTAAACCCATAAGTCTCACTGGCCTCAAAGGTGCTCATATTCCTGTCTAAGTTTATAACTGAGTTTATACCAGAGCTAAGATGTGAACGAAGGCCAACTCATCCATGAGGCTCAATGATGTGGTTGTCTCAGGCAGTAGGTTGGTAGGGGACACCCATTTCTGTCCATCTTCTTGCCTCAGCTGTTCCTCCTTCTCCTTCCATTCCCTCAATTGGAAAAGCAAGAGGGGATAGAGAGGAACTATGGAGGGGAGTGCTAAACTACAACATCGGAGAGTGGGAAGAACAGTCTGGCATTTCATCATGTTAGGGAGGGGCAGCATTTGGTATGTCACCTTGGGCTTCAGGAGGACATGCGCCAGCCTGGATGTGAACCCAAATATTCAGTTTCTTTCCCACTACATTACATTAGTTCATGGGAGAACAAGAAAAATACCTAAGTATTTTCAACCTTTTCCACAATGGAATGGCATGAGTGCTAGTGTCTTCTACAGAAGAAAAGCTACTGACCAATGATTGATGACTGAGCTGTCATCACTAAAAAAGAGAGAAAATTCACAAGCAATAACTTCCTAGAAATGGTCATTAAAACAAAAAACAACTTTCGAAAAACCTGTTGCATAGAGATAATCCTTATCACCAAGAGGCAAAGCAAATCCCCAGACCTAAAATATGAGTTGAAACAATGGATTTCAGAGACTAAAGACAAGGGATCTGGGGACAAAGCCTGTGCACTAGAAGTAAATACTTTGAATGATAGGGCTGAGGTTATAACTGTGGGTGCAGCATCTGTATATGAAAGATCTCCTGTGGAGCAAAGTAACTTGCACATAGCAGGAGAGAAATGGGATATAGAAGACATTAACAGACCTCCTTCATGCTCTGCCCAAGTGCTTACTTGCAATGGGGAAAAAAAAAAACAGGGCTCTGTTGAGTCTTTGGGAACTTTCTGCGCACAGATGTTCTTCCATAGTGGGAAAGAATCACACCCTTGGTGATTAAGTACAGTTTCAGAAAATCATTTTCTAATCTCAACCACAGTTGTACTTCCTTGAAGAATCCGTTATAACCATCTCTGACTCCAACCTCTTGCCCTTGCTTTCCATTTGTACTTCAATGGTCTTAACTCCCATTCTGAAGGACACTTCACCACCACCAGCTGCACATAGACACCAAAACAGCTAAGAGAAATGAAAGCAATTCAGAGCTGAAGTGAGCAAAGAAACAACTTCAACTTGATAATAAGAGCTTTGATTAAGTTTAACAAGCTCCAGTTTAGAAGAGGCCAGCAACAGCTCTGTTGCTAAAATGGCAATAACAATGTTGTTTGTGTCTCTGATGGAAACACCATTTATAGCAACACACTATTCATAGTGGTAGGTCAAGTATTGCAGATTTTCAGTAAGTGTTAAATTTTGGTACAATAAAGTGAGCTAAAGGTTCACTACTGGCAACAACTTTCTGGTCTACTTTAACTAAAATAAAATTAGCTCATTAATGGATGCTGAAATTCCCAGCCATTCCAAACAATATTAACTCCACTAGGACTGTGGAGACAAATGGGGGATACCACATAAAGCAACATGCTTTTATTTCCATACATCTTCTCCCAACAGGTGAATGAGCCTGTACATATCACTAAGTGGTCTTAGTTAAAAGGGTGTTCTATGGGGCTATACTACTGAAAGCTAATCAGGAGGTCCCACCATGTATGTGGTCCTTGTTCTCAAAGCAAGTATGGAGCATGTTCCAGAGGAAAGTGAGCAGTCCTCTCTTTAATTTATGTACTACGTTTACATTCTACTTTCTTTGTGTTGAGGGTGGCCTGGTCAGACCTGGTCCTTACTTAGCTTCAGCAAGGTTGTGCCTGAGTGCACCTATTTTTAAAAACATATGCATTTGTTCTCAATGTGCAAAGTAATGCTAAACTGTGATCTTATATGAATGCCCTGGGAAGTAAGTGAATATAACAGACTTTTCCTGCTAAATGAACATTCATAAAACTGGCTTGTAACAAAGGGTTTAAAGGAAGAGTTAAGTGACAATCCATTCTGTCATCTGCCCTTCCCTAAAATATTACCTTCATATTGGAATTCAGCACTTTGCTAGAAGGTTTCAAGCAGTGCACCATTTTAAAACTGGGGTGGGTGAATACACATTTACAAGGCTTCCTTTCTCAGACTTGTGTTGGAATGCACACATGTGTTACAAGACAACTAATTTGCATTACGTGTTACTGTATCACAGGAGCATTCCAAGCTCAGAAATTTCTATCCTGACTTTTGCACTGGCTCTGGGCAGGCTACAGTTTCTGCTCTCTTGAGGCAGTGCTTCCCAAACTTTTTAGCACCAGGACACACTTTTTAAATTGGTAATCTATCACGACTCACTAAATAAAAAAAAAAGATACAGAAATATTTTATTATTACTTAAGGAATTTTTGATACTAATCAAAGCCCTGTGCTCCCAAGGCTGCTAAAGACCTTACTGTACATATAATATGTGTAGGTAGCCACTTGCTAGACTCTGCCTAAACATGGAGTTGAAGGACCCTTTCCCCAAACCTTTACAGTCATTCCAGGTTACCCAGAAGACTGAAGAGAGAGCAAGATGTGCACTTAGGGGCTTCCAGGTCAGACAAAGGACTGAAAACTGTGTTCACACATGAGCCATATGATCTTAAGTGTTTCTCAACAAGTGGTATGTGTACCACCAGTAGTACTTAAGGTGGTTTTCTGTGGTACACATGGGACCCCCCAGGCCCCCACACCTAGCTGGGAGACAAGCAGTGCAATGCAGCACGCAGTGGTAGGAGGCTCGGCTGAAAAGCCCTTGCCCTGAGCCTCAGAGCAGAGTCCTCTGCATGTCTACTCAGAAGTATGTCCCATTAGAGTCAATGGAACTTACTCCCAGGAAAGTGTGGACAGGGCTGCAGCCTCAGAGCCCAGTCCTCTGCAGGTCTACTCAGAAGTAATGCCCATTAGAGTCAATGGAACTTACTCCCAGGCAAATGTAGACAGGACTGCAGCCTCAGAGCCCAATCCTATGCATGTCTACTCAGAAGTAAGTCGCATTCTAGTCAGCGGGGCTTACTCCTGGGTAAGTCAGGACAGGATTGCAGCCTTACAGCCCCATCCTGCCACACTTTCCTGGGAGTAAGTCCCATTGACTCTAATGGGACTTACTTCCGAGTAGACATGCGGGAATGGGCTCTGAGGCTGCAGTCCTGTCCACACTTTCCTGGGAGGAAGCCCCACTGACAGCAGCGGGACCGACTTCCGAGTAGACCTGCAGGGGCTGGGCAACCAGTGGGGCGCGCACCGCGGTGGAGGCAGCTGCCGGTGCTCGCGCCAAGCCTACCTGTAGCCGTAGGCGGCGAAGCGCTGGCTCTCGCGCAGCAGGGCTCGGTACAGCCGCAGCACCTGAGCCCTCCTGGAGGCCGCCATGTTGCGAACGAGGCCCCCGCGCCTGTGCGGAGCCTGCTGCCGGAAGGGGCGGGCAGGAGGGACCCGAAGCGGCTCCGCGGGAAGGAGCGAGCGAGCGAGCGAGCGCGCGCGGCCGTACCGGGCTGGGCTGCCGCCTGAACCCCCGAGCCGCCGGCGCTCCCTGAGCCGGCTTGGGGAGGAAAGGTGAGTCGACCGAGGAGCGGTGGGGCCTGCATCTGCCACGCTGAGGTCAGGCGGTGCCTGTCTCCTCAGAAGCAAGTCCCATCAGAGTCCGTGGGGCTTCCTCCCAGGAAAGGGTGGACAGGAGTGCAGCCTAGCAGCCCAATCCTGTGCACGTCTACTCAGAGTCAGTCCCATCAGAGTCAATAAGAACAGCCCCGCTGGATCAGGCCATAGGCCCATCTAGTCCAGCTTCCTGTATCTCACAGCGGCCCACCAAATGCCCCAGGGAGCACAACAGATAACAAGAGACCTCATCCTGGTGCCCTCCCTTGCATTGGCATTCTGACATAACCCATTTCTAAAATCAGGAGGTTGCGCATACACATCATGGCTTGTACCCCGTAATGGATTTTTCCTCCAGAAACTTGTCCAATCCCCTTTTAAAGGCGTCCAGGCCAGACGCCATCACCACATCCTGTGGCAAGGAGTTCCACAGACCGACCACACGCTGAGTAAAGAAATATTTTCTTTTGTCTGTTCTAACTCTCCCAACACTCAATTTTAGTGGATGTCCCCTGGTTCTGGTGTTATGTGAGAGTGTAAAGAGCATCTCTCTATCCACTCCGTCCATTCCCTGCATAATTTTGTATGTCTCAATCATGTCCCCCCTCAGGCGTCTCTTTTCTAGGCTGAAGAGGCCCAAACGTCATAGCCTTTCCTCATAAGGAAGGTGCCCCAGCCCCGTAATCATCTTAGTCGCTCTCTTTTGCACCTTTTCCATTTCCACTATGTCTTTTTTGAGATGCGGTGACCAGAACTGGACACAATACTCCAGGTGTGGCCTTACCATCGATTTGTACAACGGCATTATAATACTAGCCATTTTGTTCTCAATACCCTTCCTAATGATCCCAAGCATAGAAATGGCCTTCTTTACTGCCGCTGCACATTGAGTCGGGCAAAGAGGCAAAGAAGGAAGGCCCATAGCCAGGGAGACAGACCAGGGACAGACTGCACTTGCTCCCGGCGTGGAAGGGATTGTCACTCCAAATCTGCCTTTTCAGCCACACTAAACGCTGTTCCAGAACCCCCATTCAGAGCGCGATACCATAGTCTTTTGAGACTGAAGGTTGCCAACAACATTGAGTCGACACTTTCATCAACTTGTCCACCACCACCCCAAGATCTCTCTCCCGATCTGTCACAGACAGCTCAGAACTCATCAGCCTATATGTGAAGTTTTGATTTTTTGCCCCAGTGTGCATGACTTTACACTTACTGACATTGAAGCGCACCTGCCATTTTGCTGCCCATTCTGCCAGTCTGGAGAGCTCCTTCTAGAGCTCCTCACAATCACTTCTGGTCTTCACCACTCGGAAAGTTTGGTGTCGTCTGCAAACTTAGCCACCTTGCTGCTCAGCCCTGTCTCCAGGTCATTTATGAAGAGGTTGGAAAGCACCGGTCCCAGGACAGATCCTTGGGGCACACTGCTTTTCACTTCTCTCCATTGTGAAAATTGCCCATTGACACTCGCTCTCTGTTTCCTGGTCTTCAACCAGTGGAGCTTAATGGAGCTTACTCCTAGGAAAGTGTGGACAGGCTGAGTTGCAGCCTAGCAACTCAGAAGCAAGTCTCATCAGAGTCAATGGGACTTGCTTCCAGGAATGTGTGGAGAGGATTGTGGCCTTAAAGCAGTGTTTCTCAACCAGTGGCAAGGGTACCACCAGTGGTACTTGAGGTGGTGTCTGGTGGTGTCTGTTGGTGTCATGGACCGCTGCCATGGACCGCTGACACAGTAGTACTTCCAGTGCTACTTCAAGTAGGTGGTCAAGTAGGTGGACCGTGTGAAGCGATACGTCGGAAGAGAAACGTTGAGGCTTAAGCAACTGTGGTGCCATCATGACATTCTATCAGAATCCCATGTGCCTTTCTAAGCACTTGGGAATTTCTCCCCTCCACCCCGCTTTAGGCAGTGCACATCAACACTGTCCACAAGTTAATGTTTTTCTCGCTTTAAATGTCACCATACACCTACTTCAGGTAAGTGGTGCCTGAGAAGACACTCCCCCACTTGCCCAGGGTGACCTGATGCCATAACTGCAAAAGAGGTCAAGGTGCCTCAAAATGTTGGGCATGACAAAATAAGAGCTAAAAACACCTGTATAGTGATTTCATGCAGCTATTTTAAGCACAGTATTGCTCATTATTAAATGATGTCATCACCTACATTAATTTGCATTTAATGTAAATTAAATGTAACTACAGGTCCTCTCGTGGATTGAGAAATGGTTGGAGGCCAGGAAGCAGAGAGTGGGTGTCAATGGGCAATTTTCACAATGAAGAGAGGTGAAAAGCGGTGTGTCCCAAGGATCTGTCCTGGGACCGGTGCTTTTCAACCTCTTCATAAATGACCTGGAGACAGGGTTGAGCAGTGAAGTGGCTAGGTTTGCAGACGACACCAAACTTTTCCGAGTGGTGAAGACCAGAAGTGATTGTGAGGAGCTCTAGAAGGAGCTCTCCAGACTGGCAGAATGGGCAGCAAAATGGCAGATGCGCTTCAATGTCAGTAAGTGTAAGGTCATGCACATTGGGGCAAAAAATCAGAACTTTAGATATAGGCTGATGGGTTCTGAGCTGTCTGTGACAGATCAGGAGAAAGATCTTGGGGTGGTGGTGGACAGGTCGATGAAAGTGTTGACCCAATGTGCGGTGGCAGTGAAGAAGGCCAATTCTATGCTTTGGATCATTAGGAAGGGTATTGAGAACAAAACGGCTAGTATTATAATGCCGTTGTACAAATCTATGGTAAGGCCACACCTGGAGTATTGTGTCCAGTTCTGGTCACCGCATCTCAAAAAAGACATAGTGGAAATGGAAAAGGTGCAAAAGAGAGCGACTAAGATGATTACGGGGCTGGGGCACCTTCCTTATGAGGAAAGGCTATGGCGTTTGGGCCTCTTCAGCCTAGAAAAGAGACGCCTGAGGGGGGACATGATTGAGACATACAAAATTATGCAGGGGATGGACAGAGTGGATAGGGAGATGCTCTTTACACTCACACATAATACCAGAACCAGGGGACATCCACTAAAATTGAGTGTTGGGCGGGTTAGGACAGACAAAAGAAAATATTTCTTTACTCAGTGTGTGGTCGGTCTGTGGAACTCCTTGCCACAGGATGTGGTGCTGGCGTCTAGCCTAGACGCCTTTAAAAGGGGATTGGACAAGTTTCTGGAGGAAAAATCCATTATGGGGTACAAGGCATGATGTGTATGCGCAACCTCCTGATTTTAGAAATGGGTTATGTCAGAATGCCAGATGCAAGGGAGGGCACCAGGATGAGGTCTCTTGTTATCTGGTGTGCTCCCTGGGGCATTTGGTGGGCCGCTGTTAGATACAGGAAGCTGGACTAGATGGGCCTATGGCCTGATCCAGCGGGGCTGTTCTTATGTTCTTATGTTAATTTATGACATGTAATTTATTAATTACAAGGAAGTTAACTGCTGCCTGCAGGGGCCGCTCACAGGGAAAAGGAGGACATTTAAGTTCTTTTCCAGGACACAAGGCTAAAAAAGAGGACATGTCCTGGAAAAAGAGGATATCTAGTCACTCTGCGTTTGCCTCTCCATGAAGCTGGTCCATGCTGCTAGGCAATGCAGGGTGTGTCCCCATGGGGCACAATGTAGTGAGTGGTGTTTGATAGAACTGCTCTCATGTTAGAGCAGAGGTCTCCAAACCCTGGCCCCGAGTTTGGAGACCTCTGCTCTAACATGAGAGCAGTGAGCCTCTATCCGGCCGGCAGCCAGCCTCTTGTCCCCTGAAGCCTCTGGCCCAGTCAACTGAACATGACTGGAGCTGTGCTCTGGTTGCGTCTGGAGGTTGTTCTGAGGGCCGGACAAATTGAATAAATGAGCCCATTTGTTCATTTATTCACTCATCTAAGATCCATCTCTAATTTATTTATTTAAATTTTATATTTAAATTTTTTTTCTGGCCCTCAACACCACACAAGATAATTGATTTGGCCTACTGCCCAAAAAGTCTGAAGACCCTGCGTTAGAGTGAACTGCTATAGAGCAGTGGTCTTCAACATTTTAGTGCCACGACCCCAACAAAGCATGAGACTGGGAACCCACCACTGATCCCTCCCCCCTCCTAGGACCCAACCCTCTCAACCCATTTCTCCCTACCTCTTGTATCTTCACAACAAACCTGTGAGATAGCAGCTTGCACAGGGTCAGCCTTAGGAGCTGAGGGGCCAGAGAGCAAGAAGAAGCTGTGCAGAATTCTATCAAGAACTCAATTGTGATAAGGCAATACCATTATTGGATTGGATCCACCAAGCATCCCCCTCTCTGGCATAGGGGTTGAAAGGTTGCGACCCTCCAGTGAAACTTTGCGACCCCATTGGGGTCACAACCCACACATTGAAGAACACTGCTATAGAGGACCACATCCTGCATGCATTGAGCAAAACCCATGAAAGACCCAGCAAGTGTACAAAGGGAATGTTGGTAGGCTTTTTCACCACTCATGTCCAATATGCATATACAGTAGGCCAAATAGACACAAGCCCTTTCCCCCTCTACACACATTTCTAATAACCTCTGAAGAGTAATGCCATGGCCCCATCTTTGATGAAGTTGGCAAGGTTGGGGGAAAGTCTTTTCAGTTTCTTCAGCACCTGGTTCTGGTCTCCAATGAAACTAGCAGAGCTGGAGGAAGAAAGAAACTTTTTCAAAATTTTACTGGGCATACTTAAACTCTACTGCGTCTAAACCACCTCTTGGATCCTGTTTAGTACATACATAAGAACAGCCCCACTGGATCAGGTCATAGGCCCATCTAGAATCTCACAGCGGCCCTGTATCTCACAGCGGCCTACCAAATGCCCCAGGGAGCAGTTTCAGTGTTATACTGAAATGGAATAAACTTTTTTTCCCTCAATAAAGAAACTCAGAAAATAATCCTCTGCAATGTAAAGCAGTGACAATATATTTGGATAGTCAGTTAAGTGTTATAATACTGAATTATTCAATAGCATATCATCATATACTACAAGGCTGCAATGCTGTACACACTTACCTGGGAGTAAATACCATTGAACTAATTATTTATTATATGTTCCTTCAGAGAGTTCAGGGCGACACACATGTCCCATCTCTCTTTTGTGATAACAACAAAACTGCAGTTGCACCCTGCAAAACTGCAGGGTGTGTGTGTGTGTGTGTGTGTGTGTGTGTGAGAGAGAGAGAGAGAGAGAGAGAGACTGACTGACTGACTGACTGACTGACTTACTTGAGTGAGGTTCATAGCACAGTGAGGATTTTAACCTGAGTCTTCCTGGTCAGATTGGGACCTGCTTTTGGGTAAACATGCACAAGACTGGCAAGCCCAACTGAATCCATCAGGCAAGTACCTCCCTCCTCAACTCTTCTAGAATTTAAACTTAGACTTTATTATTTATTATTTAGACTTGGCTTTATTATTTATTAAATTTCTGCCCTTTTGCTCTTATAATAAAACAGCAAATCATAAAAAAATAAAAATAAAGAATGGACTAAAACATTGCTCCAGTCAAACATGAGAGTTATGTCTGATTTTCACTGAAGAAATTCTCTGAATCCAATTTGTTCATATTGCTAAAATTTATTAAAACTATCAGATTTGTTTGCACAGTCCTCCAACTGTGTTCAGAATCCAACAAAAATCTTGATCTAAATTGCCACCAAAAATTATGTGACGAAACAGTGGTGTCATAGTTTCTATAAGAAGGTCTTTTTTTCTTGTCCGCTGTCTCTTTCCTGGCTTTGCAACAAGAATAAATAACTATACCTGTGTGATAATGACTTTCCTTATTTTGCTAATGGTTGTATGTTTTTGTCTTTTCTCACTCTCTCCTCAGGTGTTTTATGTTAATGCTTTCAACTGCTTATAGAGTGATAAACTGCTGAGGATTTTTGCCCAGTTCCAGGTTAGTGTTTATGTTGTCAAGTAGAATTTTTCATAATAAAGTTAATACACAAACAGGTTTCTAACTCTGGCCTATCCAATTTGGGTAGCTTTGAATGTAAGTAAGCCATAAAAAACATTTCCATTAATTTGGCAACTCTGGAAGCCTCTAGTATGCTTGCTTTTTCAACAGGAGTGTAAGCGCTGAGCAGAAGAGAGTGAGGGGTCGTATTTTCCCTGGCAGTGTTCTTCCTCATTTATTAGATTTAATATTATTATTTTTGGAGAAAAGTCCAAGTGAAAATTTTAGTGATATCCTGAATTCCTTGTATTTCTAAAAAAGTTATTGGATTATTGATTCCAAATGTGTAGATATGAATCTTCTTGTTTTCAGCCCCACTAACATCCATTTTGATCCATTCACGTATTAAGAAGATCTATTCACTTTTCCCTTGATATTCCAGAAACCCAGTGCGATGTAGTAATTAATAATAGCTCTTATGCGTATGCGTAAGAGCTTAACAATAAGCTTTTCTTCCAAAACTGTTTCTCTATATGCATTTTTGTTTAAACTCATGCAATGTGGGAAGTGTGGTCTTGCCTGCCTGTTGCTGTCCTCCGGTGTCCTTCTCTTCTGTGAGAGAAGAAGACATGGAGAGGGGAGTGAGTTCTTTCATGCCAGTCCTCTTCCTCAGTCTGGGCCCTACGAAGTGTCCAGGAAGCTGCTTTCAACCTTTTGTTCTCATTCATGGTTTTTCCTAGCAGACTGGCCTCGATAAGCAACCCCAGTGGTACTGTCTCTTTTGACTTCCTCACCCCTTTGCAAGAGACCTTCTTCCATTGCTCTGAGACTTGATGGATATTGGGATGGGCAGGTCTGGTTCACTCAATTCTGAGTCAGGTTTCCAATACATAGCAAGGAAATGGTTTTTACTTTTTTCTTTTTCTTTTGGGGTAGGTGTGTATTTATTCATGTGTTTCCAGATAGAGTTGAGTTGAATGCAAAATCAAGTTTTCCAATATAGTACAATGTAGTATAATGGCTTTCTTATTGGCAGATTCTTGGTAGTGACTTGAAATACTGTGTTCCGTTTTGGGCACCACATCTTAAGAAGGACATTGATGAGCTAGAAAAGGTTCAGAGGTCATCAGCAAAGATAATATGGGATCCTGAACCAATTTGTACAATTAAAAGAGCTTGGTATGTTTATCCTGCATAAGAGAAAATTAAAGGGTGATGGGATAGCTGCCTTCAGGTATCTCAATGGCTGTCAGACAGAAGAAGTGATGGACCTACTCTCTGCGATGGAGCTGCTCTGTGGCTTCTGAGTGCAAGACTAGTACCAGTGGGTCAAAACTGCAGGGAAGTAGGCTGGACTTGAGGAAGAATTTCCAAACTGTAGGAGCTGCTTGGCACCGAGTCTGCCTCATGCAGAATGGATGCTCCCTTGCTGGAGGAATTCCAAGGAGAGAGTAGGGCAGCTGCTTATTAGAGATGAGTGACCTGCACTGAGCAGGGGAACTAGACGACCTCCAAGATCCATCCCAACTCTAACATTCTGTGAGTCTGTGGAGTACAAGTCAAGAATGGGAGAAAATAACATTTGACTTTAATATACACTAATTAAAAAACATGAGCCAGTAACAGTACCAGGGAGGTTCTGATCCACATCATTACAAATTGAATAATAATAATAATAATAACCAGTATTTATATACTGTCCTTCTTGGTCATTGGATTATTCCTTTGACTTTAGGCAGGCTTTCTCTAAACCCCCAAGGGGCTTTTTACAATAACAAAGAAGTTCTAATCTTTCAAGAATAACAACATTCCAGATGGATCTTTCACTTCTGGTATCACTTCTGACTGCAGTTGCCTTCCACACTGACTGACAAGCAGCTCCTTCTTCTCTCACTGAAGGGCAGCCAAGCCGGCTTCTTTGCTCTCACCAAAGAGCAGGTAGAATAGCTCAGCTTGTCAGTCACTTCTCAAGGCCTCACCACTCACGGAAGCTTCCAGTGATCTCAGACTGGTGACCTTTGGATGTTATCTTTGGGCTTAATGGTGACTCTACCCTCTAGACCAGGCCTCCTGCCCTGGAAGATGAATTCAAACAATTTGGAATAGCCTTATACATCTCTGTGGTTCTCCCCAATGTATGGTTTCACAACAAAACTTGCATATTTTATTTTTGGCAGTTTCTGAAAACTCTTCCTCCCAAACTGAAAGGTACTTTCTAAAAGAGGGAATAGTTTTACTAAGTACATTCCCTGGGGAATAACCTTGATTTCAACTGAACTTACTTTCAAGTAAGTATGCTCAAAATTGCTGATACTGCAGCAATGTTTTCTGTCCTGGCATCTCTGATTAAAAGAATTTTGGATAACAGAAGTGGAACAGTGTTCTGGTTGAAGTTTTGAGGTCCACTGCTAGTCAGAGTAGAAGAAGTTGCACTAGAGGTACCAGTGGTCTAGCGTGGGGAACATGTGACCTGTCATCTGAAAGAAAGCACACCAAGTCCCTTCCTTTAGGAACTGCAATGGAGGAAAAATGGAGAAACTTATCTGAATAGGTAGGCTTGAGTGCCATTGTAACATAAGCAGTTGGTAGACTAATCCCTTTCCTCTTCTCACAGCAATTTGTGTGTTAGAAAGATTTAAGCTTCTGTGGGTAGGACTGAAAAGAAGAAGGGAAGCAGTTATGGTCTACAGCAGTGGTTTTCAAACTCTCAGGGAAAGTGTGAACCACAGTAAGTCTTGGTGGGGGTGGGGGGGAGGCAGCTGCAGCGGACTGGGGGGCTGCAAGAGACTGCAGGGGACAAAGCTGCAGGGACTGGGATGCACACACCAGTCCCTGCAGCAGCCATCCTGGGGTACAGGGAGCCATACACGAGCATCTGCAGGGCTACCCAGGTCGTCAGAAGTGAAAGTAGAACTAGGGCAGGAGGTCTGGTCTAGAGGGTAGAGCCTCCGTCTGCCTGAAGATAACATCCACAAGGTCGCCAGTTCGAGGCCACTGGCACCGTGCAACCTTGGAGCAGCTGACAAGCTGAAGCCGAGCAGTTCCATCTGCTCTGAGCGTGGGAGGTTGGAGGCTAGAATCTGGTGTGCTCCCTGGGGCATTTGGTGGGCCGCTGTGAGATACAGGAAGCTGGACTAGATGGGCCTATGGCCTGATCCAGTGGGGCTGTTCTTATGTTCTTAGAACGTGAAGCCAGATCGGAATGAAACATCTTGAATGTAGTCGTTCTTGAAAGAAAGAACCTTCTTTGAAATTGTAAAAATCCCTATTTAATAAGGGATTTAGCCTGCCTATGTAAACCGCCTTGAATAAAGTCTTGAATAAAGACCAAGAAAGGCGGTATATAAATACCTGTTGTTGTTGTTGGTGGTGGTGGTGCGCCGTTTCCGCAAAACCAGAAGTGGAGCGCAATCGCTCCACTTTCACTTTTAGAAGCCTGGGGAGCCCTACAGATGCTTGCGCATGGCTCCCCGCAACCCAGGACAGCTGCTGCAGGGAGTGCATCCTAGTCCCTGCAGCCCCGTTAGTGACGCGATCCTGGGGATCGTGTTGTTGCCTCCTTGCTGCCCCCTCGCCTTAAGGGGTCAGAGGCCAGGGCCTTCAGGCTGGGGCATCATGACACCCCAGTTTGAAAACCACTGGTCTACAGTAAGGGAAGAGAAAGGACTATTGATAGCGGTGGAAGAGAAGGGGATAGTGTCTTGGAATGGAGAAGGTAGGAGAAAAGAAACTGCCCCTGGGCCAGGTGAACTGGAAGTAGGATCCCGAAAAGAGGATTGGAAGAAACAGGTCAAGAGAGTGGCAGAGTCACCTAGAAGTAGTAAAGGGAGATAAGCCCTAAACCACATGCCCATCTAGAGCAGTGATTTTCAATCTTTTTCATCTCACGGCACACTGGCAAGGCACTAAAATGGTCAAGGCACAGCATATACTTTTTGACAATTGACAAGGCATACTGTGTTGTCAGTGGGGGCTCACATCCTCCACTGGGCCTATTGATAAATGACCCTTTCCCAAATTCCCGTGGCACACCTGGGGACCATTTGCGGCGGCACCAGTATGCCACGGCACAGTGGTTGGAAATGGCTGATCTAGAGACTGTCTGTTTGGACATGTTTGCACACACATTCCAACCATTCAGTGAGCATTCTCCTTTGTGAATATAACTGACCTGAGCACAGATATAAATTATAATGTGGTTGTGATAGCAGCATTGAAGAGCAGCATTGTAAAAATTGTGAATGCGTGTCGGAACTCTTGTGATTAGCTGCCGTAGTTGCTTCCTTCTATAAAGGGAGTTAAGTAATTTTACTGAGGGCTGATTCCTAGCTGTAAGTATTGCCTGTCACTTGGTACAGGTTCAGATCCTTGAGCCTCTAGGCCTTTGGTACCCCAGGGGCAGGAGTCATCTTCTGTTTACATTCTGTTCTGCATCACAGAGATTTGGCTGAGTCTTTCCCTGTCTTTTATGAATCTTCAGGATAAATGAGCAATTTGAAGAGGATATAAAAACATGGCCATCTGGCATCCTTAATAATAGTCTGAAACTATAGTAGCAGGCTAATGAGTTTGAACATAATACCTGCAGAATCATGGAACGGTGTGGACAGAAGCAGCTGTTGCGTTCTCTAGGGCATATTTGTAGTATTGTCATATGTTGGTTAAATTATTCTTTGTTATACATTCTATCAATTTTATAACATGGTACTCAGCCTGTGAGGGGGGGGGGAGAGTTTGCATATGCCTGCATTTGTTGCTCTGATATTCAGTTATTCACAGTGATTCTCATATGGGTTTGGAACTGTCACTGGCTTTCATGATATCATAACTGTTTCAATTCAGTGTATTCTCTTCAGCATTTTTAAAAACACCAACTCCTGCCTTTTCCTGCTACTTGAATTTTCTCTAATGCTTATCATATTTTAACTTTGCTAACTATGATGGACAAAGCCACTAAGCACGAGGGTTTGCTTTGGATTAGGATGCACTCAGATGCTAGCTTTTGATGTTCTTAATTTGGTAGTGTATTGCTCAACTGTTGGGTAGCGCATGCAACCATATGCATCTTTTCAAATTCACTGCTGAAGCTAGTTGCAAGGAGTATATAGCTGACACATATTTCACCCAAATCCTTATTAGTATGTTGGCATCCTTCAGTCTCGGAAGACTATGGTGTCACGCTCTGAATGGTGGTTCTGGAACAGAGTGCCCTCTCCAGTGCGCAAAGCCTGGGTAAAGTAGGTATGGAGGATAGGCTGTTACCCATGCAGCAATTCCCCCCTCTCCACGTCGCTGAAATGATCCAATGGAAAGGCAGAGGCCAATACGGTTGGTTCCAGCGACGTCGCAGGAGTTGCCAGAACGTGACTGTGTTCAGCCATGAACTGCCTTAGGGACTCCGGCTCCGGATTTTGCCTCGAGGTTGACTCCTGAAGCCTTTTCCATAACTGGATGTAGCCACAAGGCAGTGGAGGTTTGGGATCAGAGTTTTCCTTCTCTCAGATGAGCTGCCTTCCCAGGCTGACGAGTCCCATCTACCCGGTGGCTGTTTAGTCGCCTCTTACGACAAGTACAGCCAAACTGAGGGCCTATTCTTATCCCCAGCCCCCAGGGGATATTATTAGTATGAGTGTCCACTGAAGTGGTGCTATTAATGCACTCTGAAGCACTGGGTACATATAGCTCCATGCTACTCTCACTGTATCCCACAATTTTCCAGAGCTGAGCCCTCCACTGCATCAGAGGCAATGGTGGCACCTGCTGGTGCTTCTGACTGCTGGCTCTAATAGAGTCAGCTTGGCAGCTGGATCTATTCGGATTCCAAGAATTGTTGGGGAGTGGGATGACATATAGAGGGAAGGATGGTGAGTCTTCTCACCGATCCACCATCTCTGCCTATGGTGAAGGGTTGTAGACTCCACTCACCATTGATGTTGTTGTTATCTTGAATCCACATGAAACTTATTACAAGGTGTTCTATTAATACATGAAGCTTATTTTGAGATGCTGATTAGTCAGTCATAACTCTGAGCCTCTTTGCTCTCCCTTTGCTTCACTAATGTGTTGAATGATAAATATGATATGAGAATGTAAAATGGATTTTGATAAAAATGTGATAGGTGGCACCCAACTGCCCCCACTCCCAACCAATCGTGCAAGGCTTGAAGTAAAAAGGAAGAAAACAGGGAGTGTGAATTGGATGTGAAACTTTAGAAGACAACTTGATCTGGAAAGTTAGATGTAACATTGAGATGTCAAAATCAGATGAGTTCTCTGCAAAATAAAAAATGACTGAAACTAACAATCTGTGTTAGTCAATAAATCTTCCCTTCATAATAACAATGAGATGTTTTTTCGGTTTCTTTCTCATTAATTTATCTGTAGGTGGTGCTTTGACAAACTGTGGTGGAAGCAGGTTGGATGCAACACAATTAAACACCAATACGGAATTGGTTTGCTCTGAATTTCCCATAAGTCTGTTTGTCCTGGCCTGTGCCCTTTTCATGAGGCCTCAATTTTCAGCTTCTCCTAGGACCTCTTCTTTGTTTTTGAAAGACACCAGTGCGCGCGTGCTCTCTCTCTCTCTCTCTCTCTCTCTCTCTACCTAAAGATTTGTAAAAATATTCAGTTTTGCAGCAGTGGACCTTTCCAGCCCCGTTTCTGGGGCAAAAGGCCCCGATGGTGTCCCCGTGGGCTGTCACCACCGCCCCGTGTGAAAATCTGCCTGCCCTACGCACCCGAGGCTCACGGAACCTTGTGCAACCCAGGGCTGCATCGGGGCCTGTCTGAGCTTCCCTGATGCTATAAATTGTGCTTCTGGAAAACCGGAAGCACAGTTTCCGATCCCATTGGGAGCCTCCTAGAGGCTCGTGCCTGGGACATTTGCCCGATCGGACCTAATGGTAGGTCCGCAACTGCACTTTTGTCTTAGAGAGAAGTCCTTAGTTGGGTATATTTTCAGAAGTTGTCTTAGGGTCTACAATGTTTCTGCAACATGAGTGAAAAGTCTTGTGTGGCTTTTTTTAATGGATGTAAGAGGATGAGAAGTGTAGGGGAGAAAGGGCCTTGAAAATAAAGGTATTTCTTTTGCAAGTCACACAAACCTACATATTCGAAGTTTTTAGAGGCAAAATGTTATCACTCTTTCCAAAATTGCCTTAAAGTTGATTCCCAAGGGATAAGTATTTGCCTTTCAATGGAGCACCTTTCCATTGCAGGAAGTAAGTGTGTCCATCAAATATAACATAAATAATCACACTCTTCCTTATACTAAGCCCACTGTTGCTCCATCTAGTATATTCTGTTGCTTGAGACCTGCCAGATTCAGCCATTCTTAATTCCTTGGATGCATCTGACCCTGCATACCACCCTGACAAGTGCCACTTCCTGGTAGCATGCACCCACAGTTTGTGTTGTTGTTGTTGTTATTAGATATTTGCACAGTCAGGTAGGTGTTATTGACTGGTTTGTTTTATCCAGACATTGAGTCCTCCCCAAGGACCCAGGATAACTGGTTTTTGTCCTATAATTATTGTTGCAAAATGTAAGCTGTTCCCAGCAACGCAGTGTTTTGCAGTTGATTGATGGTAATTTCTGTGGCCCCTGTGCTGTTCAGGTGCTCTTCTAGGTGTTCTGGAATAGCACCAAGGGTGCCAGTCACCCTTGGTTTTCCAGTCACCTTTGGTTTTCCTTGCCAGTCACCTATGGTTTTCTTCTGCCACAGCCTTTCAATTTCTGTTTGCAAATCTTTGTACTCCCCCTCCCCCAGTTCTTTTTCTTCTACTCTGCTATCACGTGGTATTGCTATATTGATGAATTTGACTTGTTTTTCTTTCTTTTCAACTACAGTTATTATTATACACTTTCATGATTGCATGAATCACCACTGGATACTAGGGCTTGCAAGCAAGGAAACACACACACTAAACAGAGTTGCAAGCACACACAAAAACGAGTCTTGAGTCAAGTCTATTCTAGTCTTTTCATTTTTAGGGTAAAACCCCTGAGTCAGTGTCCAAGTTTTTGACATTTGTGATTTGAATCCTTACAAGTTGCGAAAATGCTTGTTTTTGCAACTCAAGTCTGAGTCAACCGAGTCTCAGCTCATCCCTGCCACTTTGAGTTTTCTAAATGGAGCATGAGATATAAATATAATAAGTAAAATATCAGTAGGGGGAGAGTGTGACTGGAAACCACCCTTCAGTAGTTTACATTAAAGGCTCTTGTTAGATACTCTTTGAACCTTGCTTCGATCCCTGGCTAACTAGATGAGAGTGGGAAGACGTGGCCTGATGCTATGGTGTGCAGTGGTGCCATCACCACAGAGTGTCAACCAGCTAGTTTGGGAGGGGGTTTGCAAAGCTCCAGCCAGTGTTCAGAGGGAGGAAAATCTGAGTTATTGGTAGCACCCCATAACAGGGACTGGACCAGAGATCAGGAGCAGGGAGGAGAGACAGAACTGAATGAGAAGATGAAGCAGGGGTACTGTAGCCAGGGATAGAAAGTGAAAGCCAAGAGGGGATGTTGTCTTTCCATGTAATGTACACTGTACACGCTCAAAAAACATTATAGAAATGCTAAGTATTATTATATGCTTAATCTATCCCACCTTTATATTTGTAAGCAGCAAGTGATTTTTGGTTGTTTGATTTCTTATTGTCAACTATGAACTAATGTTAAATTCCACATTTTTGCCTTCTCTGTCTGCGTGTACAATTATTGGGATCATGGCTACTGACTTTATGAAAGTTGTTTGTGCCTAATACACAACTTCTGTACATAGGAGGAGCCTAGTAAAAACAATACAAAGGAAACATTTAATGTGCCGCCTGTAATATTTTTATTTTCCACAGAGGGGAGCTGTTAGAAGTAAAAATGAATAATAAAAATTATAAGATCCTATCTGTGTAAGTAAATGAACTATCCATGTACAAAGGGAAATAAATTCCCTATACATTTAGTGAATAACACCTAAAATTAACCTGTCTTTATTTCTTCCTAACCCGTGTTCTCCTGTGCAAGGTTCTGTAAGTTGTAGTTAAGCTCCATTACTTTATTGCTTTTCTTTCTTTTTCCAGGAGGTGAGGTGTCATTTTAGAAACAAGCCTATGAGTGCATAAGTTAGTGATATTATGCCTTGGGTTCCTAATTGTCCCTCAGTAAGTTATCAACAGTTCAGACTATGCCTCAGCAGATGGGAAAACACTGTGAGAAATAGCAGAACTTGCACTATGTGTATATGTGCGCTAGAGACAATGCATGCGTTTCCCATTTAGAGATTTAACTTCTAGAAGTTATGAGGAGCTAAATCCTGAAGAGTGACAAATTGCACCATTAACAATAAAATATTATTGATAGAAGACAAAAATAGGTGCAAAAGTGGGACAGAAAATTGTCAAGGATCAGAAACAGTGACAGTTATAGTACAATCCTATGCATATATACTCAGAAGTAAGCCTCATTGAGTTTAATAGGACTTACGGCACAGTGGTTGAAAATGACTGCTCTAGCCAATTCTAGAGCACATATGCTGCTATTTTTGTTTTGTTTTTTAAGGAAAAAGTGTGGAATAAGTGATCCTTTTGCAACCTATCTGAACATCCCCCCCAGGTTTCTTACTCTTCTATCTATCAGCAGAGATGTAGCAAATTGCATTGTTAGCCCACATGGGGACAGCACTGCTATAGCACTAACAGGTATGTGTGAATTTCCTTCCCATCTCCAAAGGCCCCATGTGATTCCTCCCCAGCCTCGATTGCTCACTGTTTCTTCTGCTCACAGCATTCATTTGATCTTAGCCATCTTAGTTTGCCTCCCATTTCAGAATCCATTACTAAAAAGCTTGGAGCCCGATAAGGAATTTAATTCTTACATATGCCTTAGACTGTGTTTTCCTTAACTTTTAAAAAAGAGCAAGAAGCATATCATAACCACTTTTGTTTTTTAGTTTCTCTGTCCTATACCTTAAAATAATTTAAACTGTTTTGTTTTGTTGTATGATTTGTAAAAACAAAGTCAGAGCTTCAGTGGTTTGTTTTTTCTTGCCTTTGTCTATCTTAGTTTCACCAGGCAATAGGAATAGCTATTTGAGTTGGAAATGTGGCATGTTAAGAGAAATTGCTAGCTGTACTATACACGCCACAGGGTTTTCCACAATCTTTCCTACTTCCCTACTTTAATGTGTACATACTCTCACCATACAGTGGTGCACTTTCATGTTGTGAGTTTCTCTACCTACAGCTACTGTCATTAATTGGGGGAGTGTGCATTCAGGGATTTTATACTGTGTTTCTGCAGGGAAGGGGGCAGGAAATGAACACCTACAATGTGGCAGTGCCATATCATGACATGTGCATGCTTTGACTAGGTGGTCAAAAATTTGCTGCTTGGATTCCACGTCCCATGGCAAACGTGTTCTTTGGCTGAGATATGTACCTTCTAGTGCTTGTTTGCATGATCTCATTATCTTGAGACATTAACTGCTTTACTAATGTCATTCTATGAATTGTTTATACAAGGTATTAATCTGAGGCTTAAAGAAATTCAAAAAGGTGAAAAACCCCTTGATAACTGGAATTGCTTGCTTTTCAAGGCTGGAATGAATGTGTAAACAGAAGCATTGTTATTGTTTTGGATTTACAGTGGTTATTGTCTTGGATTTACAGAGGATGATATTCAGAAGTCAATGCACACATGTAGTTTCTGCTCAAAAAGCTTTTACTTTAGCAATGGAATGTTACGTGGGATTGTTCACAAAGAACAGAGGCAACAATATGATGCAAAGGAGTCCATGTTATGGATTTCTAGCAAAAATAATCGGAGTACAGGTAGGGCCTTGGTGTCTGTGGATTTTCTCTCCGCGGATCTGGCTCAACGCAGGTCCCCTGGACACAGGGGGTCCAAGGCTTCTGCAGGTTGGCCCGTGGTCTCTGTGGACTTCAGAATGGCCGTTTCAGGCATAAAAACTTCATTTTCCGTGTCCTTCTTTGGGTCTCAGAATGCCTTAAAAGAGTGTTTCTCAAGCTGTGAGTTGGGACTCACTAGGTGGGTCATGATCCAATTTCAGGTGGGTCCCCATTCATTTCAATATTTTATTTTTAATATATCAGACTTGACGCTACCATGGTATGTGACTGCCTTTGGGGAAATGTTACAGTTGTGTGTAGCCTCTGCAGGCTTCAGAAAGCCCTCTGGAGGTGAACGGAGTGTAACTTTGGTCGCCTTCAGAGACTTTAAGGGCCAAAACCACAGATTTGGTTATCTGTGGTTTTCGGTATCCACGTAGGGTCTGAGAACAGATCCCTCATAAATACTGAGGCCCCACCTGTACCTACTCTTGTATGAGAGCTCTCATGCAGTCTTCCATTCATTTGTTCCAGGCATATCGAAGATATCTTTGCCTTTCTTGCACTTTGTGGAGTATAACCTCTTGATGTTCAACACACTCTCCTCTTTTGTAGGTTTCTTGATTACTTTGTTAATGTAGGCTTCTCATAATCAGTGCATGATAATCTTATCTTGGTTTTCAGGTAGTAATCGCATAAGTGAATCTTTACTATCCTCTCTTATCTTAACGTCTGTTGTGTTGACAGTCTTCCCTCTAATACCTATGATGCAATATTTCGGTTTTCAGTCGTTCTTTGTTCTAGTCACTAGGCATCCCTTGAACGTCCATACAAACAGTACATAATTTTATTCTCTCATATAACATCCTGATGTCCTTACAATGAAATTCAGTCAGAGAATTGTTTTGCAATATACCAATACATATATACCAATACATTTTATATTTGTGTAAACGGACATTAGCCATAGGAATTTATGTTGTTGCCTGAGGTGATGTTACAGTATGTGAGAGGTTATCAGTGAGTAACATACAGCATGCAATAGTATATGACTTTATATGATAATATTACAACATTCCTCTGCTTGATTCCAAAAATACAGTAATAGTTTTGTGTAGTCTCTCATCACATTTAATACTCCCAAGGTTTTATTCAATAACAGTATTAAAGTGAGGTTCTGTGACAAGGGCACTGTTTAGAGCTTGCTTCATTTCTTTTAGAAGTGGCTGATTTTTCTTATTTGTTTTTCTATGCCTGTATAATAAAATAGTTGTATATATAACTATTACAGTGCACTTGGCCTTGTACAAGCACCTAAGAAGACTCTTTGTTCACATGACTGAGTGAGGTTTTTGGGACTATCCCTCCAAATGCTCTTAGTCTTCCTTGCAGTGCAGTCTGTGTTGCTATATGTACGGACATGACTGTGCTCCTGGTTGTAATTGGTGTTGCCAATCTTTTTGTTATTGTCTGTCCAGTGGTCCTTTTGAAGAAGACTTCCTTGCTTTTCAATGACAGGTTACCGCAGGATCAAACATATTCCCTGGAAGCCCCATAATTGTCCACAAAGAGAAAACCCTATCCCCTTGTAGGCTATGTCTCTATAACATATTGGTTATTGTGTTTGCATACCCTTCATCAATACCAACAAGCATGCACAAAAAATAGACGAATTGTTACCAAGTGTGTTTTTCAGGCCCATGTTAACTTGCACATATTGGAAAATCTACTTTGTGTGCTGGGATCCTCTGCTGGGATCAGTAGCACAATTTCTTTACCCGGCGTGTAATTAGTCTGTGGAACTCCTCGCCACTGGATGCCATGTGCAAGGGAGTGGAACCAGGATGCAAGTATCTTGTTGTCTTGCATGCTTCCTGAGGCATCTTGTGGGCCACTGTGAGAGAGTGGATGCTGGTCTAGATGAGCCTTTGGTCTGATCCAGCAGGACTTTTCTTATGTTTTTAGTGGGGAAGGAAGAGGCAAGTGAGGGCACAGGTGTAACCAATTTTTACTGTGGGGATATTTTTACAAATACAGGGAAGGGAAATGCAAATAAAAATATTCCAACACTGTGACCCATGAACGAGTGAATTACAAAGGCTGGTCCTCTTAAGATAACATTATAATCAGGTGCCTACTATTACAATTTGAGCCTTTTATTTGCAAAATTTCTATCCACGTATCCCACCTGAGTCCTCCAGAGGTGCTGGGTGGAAACCAAATTTTGCGTGACTTCATTTCACACAAAATTTGTTATTTGTATGGGTTCCAGGAACGGAGCCCTTGCAAATAATGCAAATAATAATAACCCTTGCAAATAAAAAACAAATAACCTGTATTTCAATCTAGAGTTGCAAGACTGCAACCTGGAGATATTGTGTGTCTTTGGAAGTAACAGGCACAACAACTTCATCTTAGTTCCTTTTCCTGTTAAGAGACCGACTGCAGTAATATCTGTTCTGGGCCAAGGGAAAGGAACTTCCCAGACTTGTAGGAAGGCTGTGCCACCAATATATTTCCAGCTTTCTCAGACAGCTCTGTGTATACTGGTGATGGCAAGTGTGTGAGGAGCAGAAAACGAGGAGAGTGACTTGGCCTTGTACACTTCAGCTCTGCCCTCAGTTGGCCCAAAAATCACTGGAATAGAACTGGAGATTCTGAAGGGCTAAATGAAAACCCAAGTGCCGTGAAACACTGTATTGCTGGAGACCATAAGTTTCTAAGCCCTGCTCTCTACAGTTTTTGGAATGTTTGGTGATGCTGGAAATCATTTCAGATGCTAATGCAAGAATTGTTTGTGCTCATATTGTGTTTATTTTGGAAGGTAATGTCTGCTTCAGAAGTAACATATGCTCTATGCTATATAACAGTTGCTATGGCAACTTTTTTTAAGCAGTGGAGAAAATAGCAATATAGGGCTTTCATAATAAATGGCTGCCAAATGATTTCAGCAACATATATGCGTGTCAGGGAGGGAAAGTAAGCGAGGGGAAGACCTGAAAGGTATTTTAAGTATTTTTGTTGAATTGTTACTGTCAGTATTTGTTCTTCTGATAAGAAAGTATGCTTATAAGTAAAAAGGGCCTATTTGGACCTTGCAACCTCACTGAATTACATAACATAAGAGTGTGAGCTAAAAATAAAAAAGATTGAAGATTGCAACAAGCAGACTTTATCTGTTAAAGCAGGTTCTCATAATTTACCAAGAGCTAGTACTGAAATAATTGGCTTGTCTTTTAAGGTGCTGAAGAGCTCTTTGTTTTTCCCGAACTTTTTTCCATTACTGCTGTGTACTCTGAGCTGATTTTCATGACTGTCAATAGTATGGCAGCCATGAGTTCTGGCTTCTGGTGCTGCATGAGGAGGTCAGCAGCATACACAGTATTCTGTGTATGTGGACTTCTTGGCACACTGCTCTGAACCTTCCTCCCCTCCCCTCCCCTCCCCTCCCCTCCAGCGCTTGTAGTGGCATTCATATAGACCAGAGGTGTCCAAACATTTTGACAGGAGGGCCACATCATCTCTCTGACACTGTGTAGGGGGCCGGGGAAAAAAAAATTAATTTACATTTAAAATTTGAATAAATTTACATAAATGAATTTATTAGAGATGGAACTTGTATGAATGAATGAAGGTCTTGCAGTAGCTCAAGGTCTATAAAAGGCCTTGCACAAAGCAAGGTCAGCCTTTTCTTCACTGCCACAGCTGCATCACAGTCATGAAACAGCAAGTAGTGGAGGGAGCCCTCATCCCACAGCTCAGGCGAGAGGTCGAACAGTCATCGTCATGCTGAGAGCAGTTGCGTAGGGCCAGCACAGGCTCCAGCAAGTCTCCAGAGGGCCAGAAGCTCATTGGAGACTGGGGGTTCCTCACGGGCCTGATTAGGAGCCCCCGAGGGCCGCAAGTGGCCCCCAGGTAGGGGTTTGGACACCCTGATATAGACAGTTCTGCCTGTGGTATTCGGCTTTCTGGGTTTGTCCCACAGTAGTGAATGTAGGAAACTGCCTTATTCTCCAGTATTGTAAACTCAAACTGGTAGCAACTCTCCATGATCTCAGACCTGCCAACTGAGATTCTTCAGCTGGAGTTGCCAGAGATGGAACCTAGACACAATTGCACAATTGCTCCCAATCACAGTCTGTGATTTTCTGTGGAGCTGTGGGTGATGAAGTGTTTGGGTAGATGACTCCAGTGACAGTGGAGGAAAATCATGCTGAGTCCAACTAAACATGGCTAAGAGCCTAGTTTTGAGCCTCCTCTCTGGAGATGTTGGCAGAAAAGACTTTTATTCTCTGCCACCAATGCATCTGTAGAATGCCATCCAGTGGAGCTGTTCCAGGTAGCATGTGGTTTTTCAGATCTTTGCCCACAGGAATAGATGGAGATTATCTCGGTGGCTCACTGTGAACAAATTTGCAAAGTACTTTGCAGATAAAATTTACTTGTACTTGCCACAAGTTCAATTCCACATTGGTAGTTTTGGATGACACACTTTTGGCACTTGCATGCTTAGTCCTTATGCGTTCTTTTCAACTTGTGCAGCTGAAGAACGTTGACAGTATTCTTGGTAGTTTGACATTAGTGGTAGTTGTCCATATGTGCTCTTGACCTTTGCTCTTCCTGGCTAATAAAAACTGTCTAGGGGGCTGAGTGGGTGGGCAGGGAGGGTGACTGATGCTTCATTAACAGGGTGTAGTGTTAGCCTGCCTGAAATTGGCAGTTGTTTGCCCTGAGTTGAAGAAGCCCTCCCTGGGTCTCACTGTATTGGAAAATTACTGAATGGCTTCCAGTTTCCTATTCTTGGGCAAGGTGTTTAAGCATGTACCTGAATGGAACTGATTAGCTGGAGTCTCCTTAGTCTGGCTTCTGTCTAGTTTGAGGACTGAAACAACATAGGCCACCCTACTGGATAACCTGCACTGGGATCAGAATAAAGAGAGTACATACCTTCTAATTCTACTAGACTCGCATTGACTTTCTGTATGATTTACCATAGTATCCTTATGGATTGCCTGGCCAGAATGGGCCTGGGGGCACTGTTTTACAGTGGCTGTTTTAGGCTTTCCTAAAGGTAGTTTTTGGAGGTGGAAGCTCTTCTCAACATCATGGCCATTGACTGGTGTCTCACAAAGTTCCATCTTGTCCTCCATGAAGTCTCAGAGGGCTTGATGTAGAGTGTCATCTATATGTGGATGACATCCAACTTTATCTAATCCTTCCTCAGCTTGGGAAGCTGTGGAGATTCTGAACTGGTGCCTGAATTGGTGAAAGACTAAATGGGCCTTAACAAGATGAAATTAAGAAACCTGCTGGGACAGCAATGGTATGTTAATCCAGTATGTTAACCCCTGCTAACTGGGCAAAGAGGCATCTTTTAAAATGGTGGGTCTCTTATATTTAGCAGGGGTAGAGCAACCACTGTATCTCTTTTTTCCACATTAGTGCAGTGTCTCTTTTAGTGGCTGTTTGTTTGTATTTTTTTCTGCTTTTTTTTAGATTGTGAACCCTTTAGGGAAAGGGGACCATTTATTTATTTTATGCTCTTTAAACTGGTTTGTGAACTTCTTTGAAATAATAATACAGTGGGCTCATGGAGGTTCCATTCCTGGAACCCCCACAGATTCCAAAACCTGTGCCTAATCAAATCTGTGGATCCTTGGCACCTTTAACCCTCCAGAGGCAACTGCATGCAGCCTCCATTGGCCTCGGAAGACTTTCAGGAGGCCTTAGAAGGTCACTTCTGGTTTTCAGGGAATGCCTCCCTGGGCCTCAAAAGGCCTTATAAAGGCCTAAAATGTCACTTCCAGTTTTTCCCTGAAAACTGGAAGTGACCTTCCAAGGCCTCCCGAAGGACTTAAAAGGCCTTCAGAGATTACCTCCAACAGACCTCAGAATACCCTCCAGAGGCAACCAGAGCACAGCTCCAGTCACCTCTGGAGAGTCCATGTCAGGCTGACCCCACGAGTTTGGGACCCACTGGTAGTCAAATCTGCAGATAAAGAGGCGAGACTGTAATAATAATTTCAATGAAACAAGACCCTTAAGAAATATCTGGTCAATATAGGTATAGACAAGATAACTGTTGAGCAACTGCAATGAGCTGCACTACCAGCAGTGTCGCAAAGGGCCACAGCACCGAGGCGGTAATGTTGTGACATCATGCGATGTCAGGCCCTCAGTTCTGAGTTCAGTGAAGACGCTCCAGAGCACTCCAAGTGGCTGGTCCAAATCACTTCTTAAGAAGCAACCGCTCTGAGCTTTGCCGATTTGCTGCTTCCTGTTCTCACGAGTGCTTGCTAGATCAGGAAGCAGCAAATTGGCAAAGTTCTGAGTGGTTGCTTCTTAGCTCTGGACCTCCTCTGGTCCTTAGAAGAGGATTTGATGGTAGGTATATGAGGACCTGTTAGCTAGAACGCTTGAAAAAAACACTAGTACAGTATAAGAAACTGACTGCTAACTGATTTTATACCTTTATAAACCATAGCAGTCACCAGCGAAGGATGTGCTTGTGCTGCAGAGGAGGAGTGACTTCCTCTCTCGACTCTTGCTAACCATGATTGAGTTGTGTATGCACCAGTGCTGACTCTGGTTAATCCTAACCGGGTTCCATCATAAGATACGGTGCAAGCACATTTAAAGTTATGGTTGCAAATTCTAGTTTACTGTAAGAAATTTATATAGCATTAGTGCCCATGTAGTTTTGAGCCATGGTTTTTGCTAACAAGGAAAGGGGGGGGGGGAATTCATTCCAGAGAGGGAAAAGGACAGCACTTCCTTGATTTTCAAATCAGGGCTACAGCTGCACTAAACCTGTTTCATGGTTATTTCAGTGCCCATCCTTTGGTAAGAAAGAAATCTGTAGTAAGATTTCATAGGTTCTAGATAAAGTAAGATTAAGAGCTAAATTCCATGTTCAGAATGTTGTGTGATACAGACTTTCTTGGATGGTACGATTTCAGACTGGAGGTGGAGTATCATGAGTTTGAGTACCCCTCTTGTGGAAAAAAAGAAAATCCCAGGTCAAGAAAAACAAGAATGTCAGGAACAACTGTTTACAGCTAGCTTCATCCCTATGTACCTGCTCTCGATGCACAGTAATTGGAAAGGAGGATTTAAACTTGCAGTCTCTCGCCTGTGTTTTGGAGTGACATAGAGCTGGCATTGAGCCTGGGGAAAGATGCCTGATTGCCCCCCCCCTACAGTTTCCAGAATGCATTGTGGTAATAAAAGTGCATTGAAAGTGAATTAAAGCTGTAGTGGAAATGCAGCTAGATAGGCTGAGATTGAGGTATCCACATTTATTTTGTAATAAATTTGTTTTGTACTGTATAGTTAATTGCTGAGGTTTTCAATCTGTGCGTCAGGACCCCCTGGGGAGGTGGGGAAAGTCTCCAGGGGCATCGCGAGGCAATTTTTTGGAGAGAAGTGGCCATAGCAGCTCTGCCCAGCTGCACGTGGTGGCCTCCCTACTTGCTGCTTTTATCGGAAAAAGCAGTGGCTGCAGCTGTGAACGAGGTGGGCAGGGCAGTATGAGGTGGGGGGGAGCGTGAAACATGGTGGGGGTGGGGGTGGCACTTCCCCCGACGTCGAGCTTACCTCCGGTGAGAGAGGTTGCCAGCCAGCGGGCCATCAACTTCCTGTGCTGCATTCTCTGGCCTTGGGCTTCCCTCCCAGACTGGAGAAGGCTCAGCCAGCGATCACGCTCAGTGCTGTGCAGACCCTGGGCTTCCCTCAGTCTGGAGAGGCTTGGCTGGTGAGCAAGAGCCTTCTCCATACTAGGAGGAAAGCCCGATGCCAGAGAGGACCTGGGGTTGGGCTTCCCTTCTCCTGCAGAGAGGAGCTGGCCAGCAAGCAAGGTCCTGTGCTGAGCGTGCCTCAGGCTTCCCTCCCAGTACGGAGAAGGCTTGTGCTCGCCAGCCAAGCCTTCTCCAGACCGAGGAAAGCCCAAGGCCAGAGATGATCCAACCAGCAAGCATGCTCAGTGTGGGACCCTGCTTTACTGGCTGGATCCTCTCTGCAGCAGGAGGGAAGCCCGACCTCAGAAAAGGCTGGCCAGGCGGTGGGGTGCTGCTTTGATCAGCACAGAGCCTCCTCTAGCTTTGGACTTCCCTCCCAGTCAGGAGGGAGGTGTGCATTGTCCTTCTGGTAGGCTCCAGACCTGGAGGAAAGGCCGAAGCTAGAGGGGGCTCCACAAGTAAGTGCTCACAGTTTGGGGCTTCCCTCCAGCTAGGAAAGCTATTCCCAGTTTCCTTGGAGTAAGTCCCATTGACAGTAGTGGAACTTCTGTGTAGACATGCATAGGATTGGGTTCTCAGTCTGTTCTTAGGCATGGGGGGGTGGGGGGTCCAAATGCCACAGTCTGCATTCCTCTGTCTAGTCTGGGGGAAGTGGGGTGGCATCTGTGTGTGTGCTTCAGTCAGTCTATGTGTGTGAGCATGCCCCCTACTATCTACTTTGGTGGTGGGTTGTGGCCTCACTCTGTCAGCTTAGCCAAGGATCATCACCTCTTTCTTTTCTTCCTTCCACCCCCCTGCCCCCAAATAAAAAAAGCCACACTTATCAGTCAAGCTTTGACTCCAGAAATGATTAAAAAAATAAGAATACACATTGCTTTTCAGCCATCCCCTTTTTTCTCCTGACTTTTTTTTTCCTTTTTGGCATCCCACATTGGCTGCTACTATAAGACAGTCAGTCTCTGGCAGCATGATCCTATGCATGTCTACTCAGAAGTAAGTTCCATTGTGTTCAATGAGCCTTACTCCCAAGAAAGAGTGTTTAGGATTGTAGCCTGGGTCTCTGTCTTCAGTTTGCAATAAGCAGAATCGCTCAAAACAAAGTCTTCCCCCCCCCCTGCAAATTTCTTCACTTCTCTTCCTCCTTACAAGAAACAAAAAAGTCCCTTTCCAAAATCCTCCAGGTGTGCTGCTAACAAACCTAGGATGCTGGCAGCTCCACTGAAGATCTGGCTTCTCTAGTTTTTTTGTTCCTTGGTGCCTTCAAATTCACTTTTTCTATGGCTGTTTTTATAATTATAACACCTTCATCCCAATTTTGGGGGTAATTGAAGTGGATGATGTAATGGGGAGCCGTGGCCAATGGTCACAGGGATCAGGGGAGCTGCAAAAAAGTTTGAGAACCACTGGTTTATTGTGTCATGGCCCTGGTCCCCTAGAAACACGGGTCCTGGGGATTTTCCCCCTGACCCCTCTTCTCAGACCTGGCTTTAAGGCTTCATGCTGAATGTTAGAAGGAGCCATTGTAGATTTATTAAGGAGCCTATATGAAAATTTTTTTAGCCTTTCCTAAGTATTCTCTGTTTCCTTAATTATTATTGCAGGCGATATGAATTGTAGTTCCAAATAGTGAATGTGTAGAATTATGGTGCTTTAGAAAGTAATTTGGAGCCCTGCTTGACCCATAACAACATTCTAAACAAATAGATCTGCTGTGAGTGAGGAGCATAGAGGAAATTTCATCTTTAGGCTCTTGCAGTGGGGTATGTTTTATGAGAATAAGCAGATGGGCATGACACATTTTTGGCATTCATGGGTAAGCCTACAACACCTCCAGGTGGCACTATGAAAACGATAACACTGTGGCATTGCTCCCATTTTATTTTTATTTCACTCAGACTGCTTTGTCACCTGCCTTTATACTCATTTAGAGCCATCTGCTGGCTTTATTTGCTGCCTGCTTCTGTGGGTTCAAATAGTACTGGAATGGTAAGACTAGGAAATCATTGACAGCACAGAAGAGAAGAAATCTTCAGAGGAATTCTGGGTTCTGAAAGGGTCAATGGCAAAACTTTTCTAGAGCCAGAAGTGCTGTCTTTGCCTGAGGATGCAGATACGAGGGACCCTGGTTGGGTGGAAGGGACTGCAGTTCACTTGCAGGATGGTATACTGCTCATGGGAGAACTGTTGTATTGTTTCTAAGAACGGTGGTGATGGCTGGTTTATATGCTGTTCCTCTAATCCTGAATTTTATTTTTTTCCTTGTACCATAATGTTAAAACCAAGCACTAACTGGTAACTCTGTTAGGGGACTTCCACACAAAGGGTTTTGGGTCTCTCACCATATAGACACAGCCTGCCTTGAGCCTCTGCCAGCCTCTACAGCAGAAACGAGGAATCTTGAGCCAGTGCTGTGTATCTAGGACTTGGATGAAAAATCACCATTTTCCCATGGATTTGCCTACCTACTCAATGAGAGATTATCCCCTCTCAAATAGGCATATTTTGACAAGAAAAATGGAACTTCTGAAAATCTGGCTATATATAACAGGCAATTGCTGCCCCTGCAAACTATGTCCATAAATTAACAGTACTGTGGGGCAGAAGCAGCTAAGGAAAACCTCAAAGGAAGTGTTTTAAAAGCTAGGGATGGAAAGAATTATTACTTGGAGTATAATGTCTATCCAGGGAGATCTGTAAATAGTAGATCATTGGGATCTCTCTAGCCAGCAGTATCTTTGGTCCACTTAGATGTAATCTGCCAAATTAGGACAATGGGAATTTGTGGTAGTCTTGTTTCATGCTTATCTATTTTCCTACACTTTTAAAATTGTATTTGTATCCTGCCTTTTCCCTAAGTCAGAGAGTAGTGTGCACCCTGTATATATGCACACAATTGCATTGAGTTTTCCTGGAGGTTTAATTTGTAAATAGCCTCTTGTTTTCTTGCTTATTCGCACAGGCAAAATACACAAATTCATCAGGGCAATTAGAAGTGGAATTTGTACCACCAGATACAAATAAAAAGAGCACTCTTAACACAAAAACACAAATGTGAAGTTTTTATTTTTATTTTTTTGCTGTCTGCCAATTGTAAGATGAAAACCTTCTGTCAGGCAGACTGTCTTCTGCTTTTTTCATTTTAGAGACTTTATTCTGGTTTCAGTTGGACATGTGACTTGCTCTGGAGAGCCCCTTCATATATTGCAGGCTCTGACATATATACTGAAGGTTTGCCTCTTTATGGGGTTATTGAATAGGCCTTTTGTGGCTCATTGGCTGAACAGAATGACTCTGCCTTCCTATGGAATTTTCCAAAGTATTGCCTCCTGCCCTAATATGCTTTTAAGAAAAATGTTAGTTTGTATATTTAAAATATTAATCCAAAACCATGTATCTTGATAAACACAGGGGTGCCATTGGTACAGTATGTCCTGAAAGGGTTCAGAATCTAAAAAGAAGCAGAAGAAACACCAGCAAACAGAAACTGGTGTGGAAGTTGAATTGAAAAGAATCCTCTGGTTTTATTTTAGCCAAAGTGACTACTTGATAAGTTTAGAATGCAATTTTAAAAGTTCTGCTGGACTAGAACATAACCGACTATATTCTAATATCCAATTCTAACACACATAGATTTCACATAATAGGCCCTTGTGTAAAAGGGCCCTTGTGTGATTGTTTCCTTTTTCTTCCCATGTGGAAGAAACCTCACCTTTTAGTATAAAGGTGTCCGGTTAATTGGAAACCATACACACTGTTTTGTCCTCGCACCATAAACTTTAATAGCAAAGTTTCTCCATTATAATACACATATTTAAGTAGCCATGCATGTATTCCATCACAGAATGCAACTGGTTTGGCGGTTTGATTCTGTTGCGCCACTGCTCTGGCTACTGCACTGGCTGCTGATTCATTACTCTGCCCAGTTCAAGGTGCTGGTTTTGACCTATAAAGGTTTTGACCCATGCCCTATATAGCAAGGGATCAGGGTACCTTCAGAACCATTTGTTCTCATATAAATCCATATAAGTTATCTGTTAGAGCCCTGCTAATAGTTCCATCACCATCCTAAGTGAAAGGGATGCCAGTGAGAGAAAAGGCCTTCTCTGTTGTGACACTGGACCTCTGGAACATGTTTCCAGAGGATTTATAAACAGTCCCCTTGTAGGGCAGTTCTTATGAGGCTTAAAAATTATTTTTAATTTACTTTGGAAGGGGGAGTGCACAAGGGGCTTCCTCACTGCCATCTTATAACTATTAAAACCGCTCCTTGCTTTTTGTTGGGAATGTTCTATTTATTGCTGCTGTTTTATTGTCCATTGTTGCTATTTTATTGTCTGTTTTATTTCCTGTTGTTCTATCCTTGTCTGCTTGTTGTGTTTTAATTTTAATTTATATCAGTATTGTTATTAAACACCCTGGAGGACATCATTGAGACAACAATGAGAAAGAAATGACCAGCAGATTCAAACCTCAAAGGAAGTGAATTCAAGAATTTATTAAACAATGAGTTTAACAAAAAGGAGCAGGGCCTTTATTGTCTTGTTTGCTGAGTTACTTCATCCTAACCTTTCTTCACAGTTGGTGTTATGCCTGAGAGCTAGATGGATACTCTGCACAGGGAATCATCCAGGAGAGGGTCTTCTGGGGTACCACAGCACCTAGGACAACTGGCTTATTGTATCCTCTAGATATGTGACTGACTTTTTGTATCCCCTAGATTTGTGACTGGGTGGGGCTAAAACTCCTTTGGGATTGTCCTCTAGCCTAGGGGTGTCAAACATAAGGCCAGGGGGCTGGATGTAACCCGCCCAAGCTTTTTATCCGGCACGCAGGCTCTCATCTGCTGAGCAGTGCTGTGGTGTTACTGCTGAAAGGGCAGCCCACGTGAAAATTGGACTCTCTCATATCTGGAAATATGATCAAGATTTATGTATTTTCTCTTCTGTTGTTTGTAGTCCTAAGTAAGAAAAAGTGCTTATTTTTGACTATGACCTGTTTAATGACATCAATTCCTGCCTAATGACATCACCTCCGGCCCTCAGCAGGCATCATGAATGCTATTTGGCCCTCGGTATGAAACAAGTTTGACACCCCTGCTCTAGCCCACCCCGATTGGGGAGCAATTCAGAGGAACACTCTCTCTGAGGTCCCCTGGTGGGGCTGCTGGCTCGTCGCTGCCTCTTTCTCATGGGCATGTCTCCTAGACCCCCCCCTTTTGACCTTTTCCTGGCTAGTTCAGCCCTTCTCTGTCTTCCTTCCATGTTCTTTTCTCCTCCCTCTCTTGCCTTGGCTGTCTCTTTCTCACCTCCTCTGCTTATCCTCCTCTTCTCCCCTCCCCATTGTCTGTTCCCTTTGCTTTCTAACTTCCTTCCTGGACCTTCCTACTTTCTTCTCATTCCTCTCTTCGCCTCTCTCATTTCTTCTGCTTCCTTCCTTTCTTTTCTTTCCCCTTTCACTGTTCCATGCCCCTTGGCCTGGAGTTGGCTTTTGAGGCTGATACCAGCCGTGCCTCCTGCCTTCCAACTGATCCTTGTCAGCTGTCCTGAGCTGCAGCCAAGGGTTGGTGATTGCCGATACCATCCTTGTCTGGAACACTGCCATCCAGCTGATTGGTGGCACCTCTTCTTGGCTGTGGTAGGGATCCACAGGGTGCTGCAAGGTATCTGCTGCTGTACAGGGCAATACACTAGTGTAAAAAAAAATCGGAGTGGGGCTGTTAACCTAGAGATTACAGAAACTCAACTGGTACCTCATACATGCCAAGCATTTTTTGTTCTGTTGTGTTTGTAGCCGCTGTGGACTTGTACTATTGCAATGCATTATGCAATTCACCCAAACTTAATAGTGTTCATTGGGGTGTGGAGTAGGATAAGAAAGAAATGTGAGAAGTGTCCTAGGCTGTTAGCTCATTAGCAAATGAAGGTTAAAATAAGATGGTGGAATAGAATTTGTGTTTTTTTTTTCTTTTTGTGGAAGGCCTTGCAGAAATAGATCTATTTTTCAAGCTCTGCTCTTTTTGTTTTCTTTATTTTCTCACTAGCTTATACTGTCTACTGACACCCTCTAGATGGTGTTGGGGGATCCTAGTGTGATGAGCTTTCATGTCACTGTGACTCAGAGTTTACACTCCACCTAACAGTTTTCTGTGACAATGTGTTGGCATATATAGTAGGTGGCGTGTGAGTTCTGTTATCGACTTGAACACAAAAATGAGGGCTCTGATTATAACCCATGAAGAAAATGCATATTATCCTTTCTGGATCAGTGTACTTAACTGCTTCCTTGATTTCGAGCTGAAAATAGGAAAAACAGCCTATTGTTTGAGGTTATTCTGTGTGTAAAGGGAACTGTATTTGGATCACAACACTTGTGACTTGGGCTTTTGTGTGATCTGATGTGCTTGCCAAATAGTTAGGCTATTCTGGTTAGACGCAGATTTTCTGCATATGTAACGTCTAGTTCCAGACTTTTGAGCAGCTGTCACTTGTCATAGCTGAGTTTTTTGGAAAAAAGAGTGACCCATGCGTAGGAATGGAATGCAATTCCTGTAAAAGTCTGGATCAAAATGCCTGCAAAACTACTGAAATGAGCAATTTTTAAATTTTCCTTCTGTTGCAGGAATTCAAGGATTCTGATTTTGGGTTTTTCCTCCTTACTAATTCATAAGGTTTTCCTGTTAGGACACAAAGTGTAGATGTTGCAGACTCCTATCTTAAGGATTTAAAAACTGTTTAGGCTTTTGTTCCCATTGAATGTCTTGGCAAAGGTTTTTACAGAGGTTTGTTTATCCCTTGGTCCTTTGGAAGGTCATTTGTTTAACAAAAGCACTGCTGAATTTAGGGTAGGGTGGGGCATACTCTGAAGCAGTTTCTCTCAAACTGTGGGCTGGGTCCCACTAGGTGGGTCATGAGCCAATTTCAGGTGTGTTCCTATTCATTTCAATATTTTAATAGACTTGATGCTACCATGGTATGTGGCTGCATTTGGGGAAATGTCTGTACTTTAACAGGCTACTATGTGTATACTTTTAACAGTGATAGTAAATGGGACTTAGTCCTGGGTAAGTGTGGATAGGATTGCAGCCTAGGATTGTTAGAATTTTTCCTGCTTGATGATGTTATTTCCAGTCATGACATCACTTCTGGTGGGTCCTGACAGATTCTTATTCTAAAAAGTGGGTCCCAGTGCTAAAAGTTTGAGAACCACTGCTCTAAAGATTTGAGAGCTGTCCTCTTTGTTAAAGTTGCTCAAGGGCCCACAAAAATACAGGATAAGTACTATGATCATGTGTGTGTGTCTCTCTGGTAAATCCATGGAGTAGAAACAATAAATTTAAAGATGGAGGCTTCCTTTCAAAAGTGCTATGCCAATGACAAATGCATTATTGGGAGAACAATGGCAAGCCTCTTCATCCAGCTTCAGTGTGTTCCTGAAGTCCCACCCCCACATGTACGGCATTTGTATGCAGTGATAAATGCTGTACTGAGAAGATCTTTATTATAATCCAGAATGCTGGGTGCCCAGTGTTCCAGATCATGAAGAGGCTCTCTCCAGAGGTACAGCATTTGTCACCACTGGCAATGCTATTAGTGGGGTGCAGGGGTGAGTCTTGCCAGTGTGCGCTCACTGCCCTCTGACCTCACGTTTTTCTTCTGAGGGAAAACATACAACTGCATAGGTCTAGAGCTGGGGTGTCCAAACGTCAGGGGCCCGCAGTCTGGCCCATGGGGAGCCCCCAGTCTCCAATGAGCCTCTGGCCCTCCAGAGACTTGCTGGAGCCTGCTATGGCCTGACACAGCTGGTCTCAGCATGAGGGTGACTGTTCAACCTCTCACGTGAGCTGTGCGGCAAGGGCTCCCTCCACCGCTTGCTGTTTCATGTATGTGAAGCAGCAGCGGTAGCAAAGGAAAGGCCAGCCTTGCTTTGTACAAGGCCTTGAGCTATTGCAAGACTGTAATTCATTCATATAAGTTCCATCTCTAATATATTCATTTGTGTAAATTTATGTAAATTTATTTGAATTTTAAATGTAAATTAATTATTTTTCCCCTGCCCCCAACACAATGTCAGAGAAATGAGCTGGCTCTTCTGTCAAAAAGTTTGGACACCCCTGGTAGAACAAAGATTCCCAAAGTGACTAACACTATGAATGCTGATCAACACTATGATTAAGAAAGAGACACTGTTCCAATGTTGGAAAGAACCGTGGTTTGTTACAGTGAGAACTAGCAGACATAAGACTATCTTGGCTTATTAATTAACCATGGTATGAAGAAACCACTGTTTCTTGTATGTAGATGTAAGGAGAAATGAAGGTTTATTCCAAACCACAAATGGCAGCATACAGTCTCCTCTCCTTTTGTACAGAAGAAGAGGGCAGAATGTGAGCCTGCACAGGACCAGAGAGTCGTGTTTGTGCCTTTTTAATATTGTTTTAGTTTGGAAGAAATGTTGTTAAAAACTTTCTATAACAGAAATAGTTATGTGTCTCATCTCCCTCCATGACAGAGTCTTCTGAAGCTCTAGGGGAGGCCAGGTGACCATTGCCACATGAAGCTCAGCACATGGAGTCATGTTTGAATCTCGAGTGAAATCCCTCTGACAAAGCAGTTCTAGAACATTCAGCACCCTGCTCAATAATTAAATATTGCCAGGTGTTAGGTGGCTCTTGCTTAGTCTTGCCAGGGGTTTGAGGGAAAGCAGACCCAAAGTTATTTTCTGCTGCCCTTGACTAGATTTTTATTCACCTATCTCTGCCCTCTTCTCTTAGCCCAATTTTTTGTGAACAGCATCCTCCTGAGAAAAGGGCTAAAGGCTTCCACTGAAATCAAGCAAGCCTCGTTCCATTTTAAGAACATAAAAAGAGTCCTGCTTGATCAGGCCAAAGGCCAATCTAGTCCACCTTCCTTTATCTCACAGTGGCCCACCAAATGCTTCAGGGAGCACACAAGTCAACAAGACCCAACCTGAGTCCTGGTGCCCTTCCCTGCATCTGGCATTCTGAAGTAGCCTACCTCTAAAACCACATACCTGTCATGACTTGTAACCTGTGATAGACATTTCCTCCAGAAATTTGTCCAATTCCCTTTTAAAGGAGCCTGCTGCAGCCTCTGGTGAGAGCTCCTGTGCCCCTCGAAAATGGCATGATCCAGGCAACTGCTTCACTCCATTCCCCCCTGCCCCTTAAGGGGGCAGAGGCGAGGGCCCTCTGGCTGGGGCGTTGCGATGCCCTAGTTTGAGAACCACTGGGCTAAGCCTAAGGTGGCCGGCTATATACAGCTGCAACCTTACTGAGAAATGTTCAATTGTCAGTTTTCAGTCTTCATTGTTAGATAGCAGCACTGAGGTGCTGTTGATTGCTTATCTAAGTTTTTGCTATGCCTCTTGTCAAATCCCAAATCTGTATAATATACGGGGGGGGGGGGGAGTCGGGGGCAATACTCTGAATATAATGTGCCTTATTTTTTCTTCTTATCTTTTTTTTTTGTTTGTTGTTCCCATTTTTTAAAATTTTTGTTTAATAAATAAAAAGTCACATTTCAAAAACATTTCAGTATCCACCAAAAATTAGCTCAAGACTTACTGGTGGGTCACGACCCATAGTTTTGAAAACACTGGGCTAACTCCTGTCTATGCCTTCAGGTGCCAGTTGAAAACCTTTCTGTTCAGACATGTTTTCCAGTAGTGTACTCCTGAGAATACTAATATCTTCCTATTTATTGTTGCTGCTTGTTGCTGTTTGTCTTTGTAGGCCTTTTTTAATAAAAAAAAATGCTGTTTTATTGATTCCTTTTTTGATGAGCTGCCTTGAAAACATAAAGGTGAGATATTCATGTTTCAGTAAATCAAAAATTAAAGTGTGTGTATGATTCAGGAAGAAGAATTTAATCTTTATATAATAGTTAACGTGTTTTCTTGTAGAAAGCTTTTCGTAGGTATTATCTTGTAACATTCCTTACAAGCCTGTAAAGTGGGTAAGTATTATTATTGCAGCTGGGGAGTGGAGAGTGAGGGGAGAAGAGTCTTGCCAAAGGCTGCCTGGTACAAAGTCATGGCAGAGGCACAATTTGAACTGAGGAAGTTTCTCAGCTCAGTCCCTAAGCCACTATGCTACACCAGCTCTCTTCACCCAGCGTGCTTTAGTTAAGGTCTTGTCCTCTTCTACTGCTGTCTCATCTTCTGCCACAATTTCACATTTTTCAGCCATCCAGAAACATTCACCTCTGTCTATGGAACATTAACATAACTCTCATTCTGGAACTATGTGCTGATAGGTTATATTGGAAATAAAAGTGTCCTTTAAAGTTTTCCCCGCAGTTTTTTAAAAACTTTCTTCCTATATAGAGCAGGGGTGTCTAGAGCAGGGGTGTTAGCCTGGCCCAGGGTCCACTTGCAACCCTTGGGGACTCCCAATCCAGCCTGCGAGGAGCCCCCAGTCTCCAATGAGCCTCTGGCCCTCTGCACACTTGCTGGAGCCCATGCTGGCCTGATGCAACTGCTCTCAGCGTGAGGGCTACTGTTTGACCTCTTGCGTGAACTGTGGGACAAGGGCTTCCTCCAATGTTTGCTGTTTTACATCTGTGATGCAGCAGAGGCAGTGAAAGAAAGGCCAGCCTTGCTTTCTGCGAGCTCTTTTATAGGCCTTGAGCTATTGCAAGACCTTGAGCTATTGCAAGAGCTATTCATTCATTCATTCATATAAGTTCCATCTCTAATATATTCATTTATGTAAATTTATTCAAATTTGAAATGTAAATTCTTTTTTGGGCTGAAAGCATTCATTAAATGGATATTGAATGTGTAGATTTTAATCGAATGTTAGAATTGATTCTTTTAACAATCATTTTGTGTCTGAAGATGATATAAATAATGAGCACCTATGGTTTCAGGCAAACTTTGATGATTCTTCTTTTTTTTAATTTTTTATTATTTCCCAAAATAAAAACAAACAACACATATAAACAAACACAAACTCAATACACAACACAAAAAACCTCACAAAAACACACCGTTGGAGGGTGCAAGCAATCATATATGAATATATCTAATCAATCAGTACATATCTTCTAACCATGTTCCTCTTCTAGTTTAGCTTCTTAATATCATTTATCATATCATATCCTATATAATATATCATGTATAGAATATATTCATCTAAATGCCCTATTTTATACATTACAACTTCATTTTCAACCAAGCATAAAATGGTCTCTATTGCTCTATCTGTGTCAGTTTGTGCTATTGATCAAAAATCTCTGTAGGCCTATCCATTTCCGCCACATTCATTATTTTCTCTATTAATTCATTTTCATTGGAATTTTAATATCTTTCCAGTATCTAACATATAAAATCCTTGCAGCAGTTAATATCATAACTAAATACACATCATTTTCTTTATATATAATATCTAAGGTAATATTAAACAAAAATAACTCTGGTTTCATCGATATTGTAAATCCAACGATCTCTTGTATTGGATTCCTTACCATTTTCTAATATACTTGCATTTTTTTACATGTCCACCACATATGATAAAACGTCCCTTCTACACATTTACACTTCCAACAATTTTTTGATATGTTCTGATTCATTTTTACCAGTTTTACTGGTGTCATGTACCATCTATAAAACATTTTATATACATTTGCTTTAAAATTTGTTGCTCTAGTAAATTTTATATTATATTTCCAAATCTATTCTTATTGTTCTAATGTAATATTATGACCTATCCATATTTAACTTTTACAATTGAAGGAAGACTTTCTTTCATTTTTGAGGTGAATTTAAGCCATTTATGTTGAAAGAGTAAATACTCCATCCTCCTTTAACCATCACATTTCTTTTCACTATTCACCCTCTTTTTGTCTTCTTCTTGTTGCTATTGGTGAATGCCTCCTTGCCCCTCTAGTTTCTTCCTTTTCTGATTCCTCAGTTATCTCTGAATCATCTGATTTCTTCCAGCTTCATTTCTACAATTTCTAGTTCTTTTCTTCTCAGTTCCTCTTCATCAGTTTCTTCATTTCTCATCTCATCTTTCATCACTGTACTCAAAAAATTTTCTGCTTTCATTGTTGAATTTATATTATATCTCTGTGACTGGAATTGAAAAAACATACCTTCTGGGAGAAGCTATCTATATGGTATTTGCTTTCCTCTTAAGAATTTTACTAGGTCTTCATATTCTTTTCTCTTCTTTCTCACTCTCCATGGGACATGTCTCAGAATTTTCACTTTGCTACCCTCCACCATCCTTTCCTTTTCCTGTGAGATCTTCAATATTTTATCTCTGTAAAAAGTTCTGATGAATTTCACATGGATTTTCTTGGTGGTTCATGTTTTCTTAGATAAAAAGTGTTCACTCTTTTCGCTGAATCCAGATCCATGAGTATCTCCTCTGTTGGTGTGTCGATCCACTCTGATATTAAATACCAATCAGACGTCGTGTATCTTCCCCTTTCTGTTCTGGTACGTTTTATATTCTCACCACTCGAGCTGCACTCTCCATCTGAATTTCCTTTAAAGTTGCCTCTCCATTGTATTGGTTCTGTTCTACAGTATTCTAGATTGATCTTTTGTTGTCTTTTCTTCTAATTTTCTAATCTTTTGTGTATTCTCATCTGCTTGGCCTTTAACAGCTTTCAGTTGCACACTGAGATCATTTAGTTGTGTAGTTAAAACATCCAGACCAGCTTGAACCCGCAGAAATTGATTTGTGTGCTGCTGTCCCATGGTCACTAATTTTTCTATATTGTCTTGTATTGTCTGCTTCCAATCTTTCCCTTTCGGTACCTCTTGTGTTAGTTTTCCCAAGCTGGACTCCAGGGCGGGAGAGCCCCTAACTTTTGCTCCTTTTCCTGTCATCCTTTTTCTTCCTTCTTATGTCTTCTTTCCTGTAAAACTCAAATATCTGTTATCACATATATCACTATCAGTTACCCATATATCACATCACATCACATCATCAAGAAATCAACTGTTCACCCATAAAAACCAACACAAGGAAATTTTAAGTCAAATAAACCTTTGCCTTGCAATATTTTTTAATGCCACTAGAAGTCCTCAGCTTATTGTTCTCCTTACTTCACTTGTCAAGTCCTGTTCTTATCTTTGCAATGTCTTTTTAAATCCATTAGATGTCCCCAATGTTCTATTCTTCTTATTCTGTTGTTTGTTTCTATTGCTTACATTGGTTGCTATATCAACCACATTCGTTCCAGGAGATAGTGAGAGGAATTCAAAACAATAAACCACTTTTGCAGAACAAAGTAATGCAGATCTCCAGCCCTCTCCACCGGGCACTCCAAGATCTCCACAGGAAAACGAAACTTAGCAGAGTTTATATTACAGTTTCCAAAGCAGAGTTTATATTCCAAAACGATTAATTTGTAATCCAATGAGTTTTAGATTTGTCAAGTTAGAGTTATGCTCTCATATTTCCATAACAAGCTCTGCAAATCTCCTCCAAAGCTTCTTCTCACACAAGCAAACAAGTGAAAGGAGAAAGCCTCCCCCCTCTTTCCTCTCGCCAGAGGGGGAAAATCTGCCCCTCCTTCTTCCCTCAGGCAAAAGCTTAATCAGGCAGTCAATTGATCAATCAATGCCAGACACACACAGAAGAATAACACTTACTTAGTTCTTCCAATGTCTTTCCCTGCCTGGGGCCTTCAGCTTTGTTTCAAGATGAATCCTTACCAACACGGACATTGATGGCTGGGTTCCCTTGGAGAAAAACAGCCCCTGGCTGGACCCTTCTTCTCTGAAACCATACACCATCTGTAGGATCAAATCTCTCCTAATCACAGATCCTCGGATCTCCTCAGACTCAAGGTTTTTTGGGAGGAAATAGCATGCTTTCCCAAGAATTTTCAAGAGCTCAGAAAAACAGCCATTCAGTTGCCTCTGGCCCCGCCCCTGATGATTCTTCTATCAGGCTTAACTTGAACTAAGTCCCCTTAGGGCTTAGCCCCAGAAACTCTTTTCTTCGATTCAGCTATATAATACATGACAATTATAAAGAGAAGAGTGCCTTTGAGAATGTTGTATTCTATCCATTAGATCAGTGGTTCTCACACATTTAGCTCTTTAGAATGAGAATCTGTCAGGACCTACTGGAAGTGATGTCATGACTGGAAGTGACATCATCAAGCAGGAAAATTTTTAACAATCCTAGGCTGCAGTCCTACCCACACTTACTCATTTACTATCATTGTTAAAAGAATATACATAGCAGCTTGTTCAAAGTGCAGGTCTGTAACATTCCCCCAAAGGCAGTCACATCCCATGGTAGCATCAAATCTAATATAATAAAAATAAAATATTGAAATGAATGGGGACCCACCTGAAATTGGCTCACAATCCACCTAGTGGGTCCCGACCCACAGTTTGAGAAACACTGCATTAGATAGAATATTAGACTTGGATCACAGATGTAGGTTCAAATCCCTGATCAGCAATCTAGCTCACTGGGTGGCTATCACTGGGTTACTATCACCCAGTCACCTGGTCTCAACCTGATTTATCTCACAGCGTTGTTTGGAGGATAAAATGGGAATACAAATGTGTTTAATAGCAATATGTGCAGAGTGCCTTTGGCTTACCATGGAGGCAATTTTCATATTCTTTGGTGTAGGTGACAAATACATGTAAGTGGGGTGGGTTTGTGGGTCTGTTCCAAAACTTCTGTGTGTTTGTTCCTACGTCTGCAATGAATCTCTATGTACCTCCATAGTTCTGTGCAATCAGGAACTATGTGCATACAAGTCTATGTGCTTAGTTCCACATGTTGAAACAAAATGCTTGAATATTTATTAAAGCCTGAACTGCAATACTGCTGATTGTCCACATGTTTCATGCCTGAAAATTATGTGATGACCCAGCGTGTATCATGTGATGACCCAGCATGTATCATGAATCTTGACTAAGAAGCTGCAGTCAAGATTGCCTTTCCAAACTTGTCTGAGCACCTTTAGTGTTGGTAAAATAGTTTTGTTTTAGAACAGAGGTCTCCAAACTTTTCAGCACAAGGCCACATCATATATCTAACACAGTGCCATGAACTGGAAAATAAATAAATAATAAATACATGGAGAACCGATGTGCTGAGAGTTTGATTGATTAACTACAGTAAGTGGGTGGGGGTGGAAGGATGAGGGGAGCAGAGGGCAAAATTGACTTGCATAGCAAGAGAGGGGAATTGATTTTGGAAAAGCATCAAGCAACCTACCACACAAATCACAAACCCTTTTTTGTCTCAGTTTCTGCTCTATTTTAAGTTTAACTAACTTTAATTTATATTCATATTCCACATCTTTCAGCATCAGTATAGATCTCATTCAACCACTAGAGGTGCTGAATGTAATGCAATGTAATGGAATAATTTCTTTTCATTACATAACATTACATTTAACACTCTGTGGCTGAATGAGGAATATATCAGGTATATACCTTATTCAGCCACTGTAGGTGCTGCATGTAATGGAACAATTTCTTTCTTTTAAATTGTATTACATTCAGCATCTCTAGTGGCTGAAAGCAGTTTAGCCTCAAGAGGCTGGAAACAGCATGGGCTAGATAAAATTATCCTGAGGGCTGAATTTGGCCCCCGGGCTGGGGTTTGAAAATACTTGCTTTAGAATGTAAGCACTGTTGATTCAGAAAAACCTGTTACTTTATTAATTAGTATATTCAAAATGTCCCCTTGAAAGAACTGACAATTTTATTTGAGTCTATAAATTGGCTAAAAGCAGGATGGCTAACCCGAAGCCCTTTAATCAGTTAACCATTGGTACAGGTGGAGCCTCATTATTCACGAGGGTTCCGTTCTAGAGAGACACTTCTGGTTTTCGTCCAAAAACAAGAAGTACCTTTCTAGGATCTCCAGAAGCCTTTTTGAGGCACGTGGAGGCTATGCACAGCTCCAGTCGCCTCCAGAGGGCTCAGGTGGGACCAAGTCTGGCTCCATGCAGGTCCTGGGGACCCGTGTTGAGCCAGATTCACAGATAGAAATTCCACGAATAAAGAATCTCCATCTGTATAAAAATAGCTACTGCTATTGCTTGTTAATATAAACTGCCCACTGAAGCAAATTTAACAAGAAAACAAATAGCTGACAATCAACACATATATGTAATGATATAGTGTAGCCTATTTATATATGCTACTATATAGTATATATAAAGAGTCCCAGTCCCATAGATCTGTGAACATTTGCAAGATATGCTCACAGTACTGTGTAAGTAGACTTTAGAAGTTGCTTGCTGCATAGGTAGGTTTTAGAAGTAGGGTACCTCAGAATGCCAGGTGCAAGGGAGTAGCAAAAAGATGCAGGTATCTTCTCTTGTGTGCTTCCTGAGGCATCTGTTGGGCCACTGTGAGATATACCGTATTTTTTGCTCCATAAGAAGCACTTTTTCCCCCCCAAAAAGTGGGGGGAAAAGTGTGTGCGTCTTATGGAGCAAATACTGAAAAAAAAACCAAAAAAAAAACCTCCACCCCAGCCCTGGCCCCGCCCGCTCGCTCTGCTTCCCCAGGCAGTCAGAGGCTACTCAGAAGTAAGTCTCAGAGTCAGTGGGGCTCACTCCCAGGAAAGCGTGGGTGAGGTGGCAGTCTTGCTGCCCAATCCTGTGCATGCCTACTCTGAAGTAAGTCCCATTAGAGTCAGGGGGGCTTACTCCCAGGAAAGCCTCTCTCTCCCCCCCCCAAGCCTGGAGCATCACAGTCTCTCTTTCTCCCCCACCCCAAAGCCTGGAGCATCACAACTTCTCTGCAACACAAACACTTTCCCCCTCTCTCACACACACAGGCTGCCCCCTTCTCTTACACACACAGACGCTCTGCCCCCCCCACACTCACACAGCAGGGGAGGGGCGCTTTCACTCACCTCATCCAGCATCTGAATGTAAGCCCCCCCCCCCATCACAAAGAAAAAACTGTCTCCTTGGTCAGAATGCCAGTGTTTGCTTATTGCACAAGCCCCAGGTAAGGCTCGGTTCTCACCATAAATCCAGAGGTTTGTTGTGTCTTGAGAATTCAAGTTGTGGTTGGACTTTCCACTTGTTCATTTGTATTGGAATCACGGAAGAACTGGCGAGGAGGTAGATGTGGTGTCAGCAGTGGCCCCTTTAAGGGTAAGGCCTGGGCATTCAGCAGAGTGTGCTGCACAGCTGCAGCCACTGGAAGGCAATAGGGCCCTCAGGGATATAAGGAGTACCTGAGGCAGAAAGGGTTTGTGGGTTTTGAAGGAGTGCAGGTTGGAGAGGAGACTGACTGGGTTTATTGAATGTGGAAGCTGACTGTGGATTGTGACTGGACTTGGATACCCTGATGGATTTGACTGACCTTGGACTGTAATTTGGCTTATTGGTTCTGGACTCTGATTTGGCAACTCTGATTGATGGGACTGATTTACTTGGCATCTGTGGACTGGAACTGGACTCACTTTTGCTTGCTGCACTGGTGAGTTGCACAAGGGGGACTGATCAGCCTTAAGTGGGCACAAGGCCCAGTGGATTGGGATTTGGCAGAACATCATTGTAGCAGAAAGATAATGTGATTCCCTATTTGTGTGCACCTGCTTTTGTGAGCTTCATAAATTCTGACTCTAGCGATGATGAGTTCTTGGGGGTTCCAGAAAACTAGAGTACTCAAACCTTTAAGTCTCTCCATCTGTTAATGACAGTGATAATGGTTCTTAATGCCACTGTTGACTGCTGTTCACTTTACATGGTTCAAATGTTATTCTGTTATAGTTTATTAAATATTTTATTACACTATTTGGTTCAGAATATTTTTTTTCCTGTTTTCCTCCTCTAAAAACTACGTGCGTCTTATGGTCAGGTGCATCTTATGGAGCGAAAAATACGGTAGTAAGCTGAACTAGATGGGCCTTTGGTCTAATCCAGTGGGGCTCTTCTTAAGTTCTGTATAGGCTTCCTTGTTTCTTTTGTGAGTGGGGCAGTGGTTTGTATGTGTTGTTTTAGCAGTGTGTGTCCTTTCTATTGGTACAAATAGGGGGAGCCCTTGCAGGGTGTGTGCGTGTGTACATCATGTAATGTAATGTGTTACGGTTTGCTAAACTTTGCAAAATATATGCCCTATATTTTTGCTTATTATTATTATTATTAACAGTATTTATATACCGCTTTTCAACAAAAGTTCACAAAGCGGTTTACAGAGAAAATCAAACAAACAACTAATGGCTCCCTGTCCCAAAAGGGCTCACAGTCTAAAAAGATGCAACACCAGCAGACAGCCACTAGAAAAGACACTGCTGGTGTAAGGAGGGCCAGTTACTCTCCCCCTGCTAAGTAAAAGAGGAGCACCCACTTGAAAAAGTGCCTCTTACCCAGTTAGCAAGGGTAATGTACAAAGAATTCTAAGGATTTCTCTCTATATTGGGGAACAATGCTGTTATGGATGTTTAATAAAATGTTGACTGGCTAGTAGCTGAAGAATATGGCTTGTGTCCAGGCAATACTTCTGCAAAGTGAAACTATTCAGAATGCATTTTGGAAAGATAACGTATTTCTACACAAGACTGACTCTTTTGGAAGGGTCATTATTTATTCAAACATATCTATGGAAGATTTCAAATGTAAATAACATCACATCCAAACCAGCTTTTAACTTTGACATGAGAGTTTATCCACTTCCAGGCAACTATGAACTGCAACTGCTATGAGTTTTCAAATTCGGTTTAATATGGAAGTTCCATATATACTAATGAGAGGGAGGTAAGTATATGTGCATCATGTTCATTGCTTTCAGTTTTTGATCCTTCAGCTCAGAACCACTACCTGGACCAGTTGTGTTTCCAAACTACTTCTTTACTGCAAAGTAGAGGTGAGAGGGAGTGATTCACAGAAGGAGTGGCAAGGCAAAATGAGTGGCGGTGAACTCATTTTTTCAGCCATTGCTTTTCATCTGTGATTCCTCCATGCCCACTGTTCTTCTTGCTGGAATTCCCCATGGCTGTTTGGGACAGAAATGCATTCTGGAATCCTGGTTATGGGAAAAGTGCTCTCTCTCTCTCTCTCTGATTCCAGGAAGAAGCACTTTTTCTTCCACCTTATTGCTTTTCCTATTCAATTTGTTTCCTTCCTGAATTATCTTGCAGCAGAGAAGCAGTGGGAGAGTTTAGAAACGCAACATGGCTGTGTAATGTATAGTTCTGGCTTCAGATCCCCCCTCTACTGATCCCATTCCTTTTGCTTTGAGAAGTGAGCGGTTATTGATTTCAGTGTTATGCTTTCCTGTACCAAAGCATGAATAAATATATGCAGTGAAATGTCTTCTACAACAATACCCAAATCCATTATGAAGCTTGCTTGGCTCTGGGCTTTGCCGCAACCTGAAATAGGAGATGGACCGATTCAAGATCTTGGACTGAATTTTGCTCAGGTATTTTTTTCAAGCAGAAACTCTGCAAGATGAACTGTAACCACAAACCTGACTAAACTTGGCAAGCTTAACTTTTTTTGAAAAGATACCTGAATGTCAAGGAGAAATTAAGTAAAGGCGGCTAAATACATTGTGTAAACTTTCATGAACTGGAGCTTACTTTGTTAGTTGCATGCAGTGCTTGGCCAGTGGTTCTCAAACATTTTAGCACTGGGACCCACCTTTTAGAAAGACAATCTGTCTGGAAAGTGATGTTCCCATCGGAAATGATGTCATTGACCTGGAGGTGATGACATGACTGGAAGTGACACCATCAATTTAGGCTTCAAACCTAAAACACAATCGGCCAAAGGGCCCATTGTACAGCATGCTTGTGCTGTTATTTTGTATAGCTTGGAATTCAAACATTCCAACTCGGAAGTCAAACCAGAGTATAGACTTGGACCCTTTTCTAACCACGCAGCCCTTCCCCCTTTCCATTGTCCCATCATAACACCTATTCAGGGCAAACCACCATGCCTCTCTCTTACCAGGAAGCCGGTCTTGCCCAGAAGCTCTGGGCCCTGTATTTTCAGCTCTGTATTTTAAATGGCCACTGAGGTAGGTGCTACACAACCCAACTGAAATTGGCTTGTGACCCACCTAGTTGGTCCTAACCCACAGTCTGAGAAATGCTACTCGAGCTACAGCAAGTTGTAGATTGTGAGCTCTTTTGGGACAGGGATCAATTTCCTTATTTGATTTTCTCTGTAAACTGCTTTGTGAACTTTTTTGTTGTTGAGAAGTGGTATATAAATATTCTCAATAATAATAATAGTAATAATACAGTAATTCTCCAACTTAAGTAGGTTAGGATCCAACAGTCTTACTTAAGTCAAAGTGTGCTTAAGTTGAAACATTCAGTTCTTGGTAGCCCAGTGCTATTGTGCCTGCGTGAAAGCACCCCTGGAGGAACTTCAGCGTCTGGGTGAAAGTGCCAGTGCAACTTTCAGTAACTATGACATCCATAACTTGGGGAGCCAGTGTAATTCAAAAGAAGTGCCTCTGAGCAAAAGTACAACTCTTGGGTGCCCACTAGGCCAAAGCGATGACAAGACAGAAGGGTGCTATCGTAAGAATGTTCCTTTGATCTTTCTTTTTAACCACATTAATCATAACTCAATTGTAAGATTTTCTCTGTTTTTGCTTTTTAAAGAGAGTATATGGCAGCCGTGTGGGGCCTTGGTAAAGCTGAGCTTTAACCATCCCTTACCTCCATTCTTACTTGATAGTGGTAAAAAGTGTCTGTGTGTTGTTCTATTGTTGGAGTTGCCTCTATTTGGGGCCCACTTTTTCTCATACAGTGTTGAAACCCCCCTGCACATTGCTTTAGCTCTCCCTCTGCCCAATCAGCCTTGTCCTCGCCTGCATTTATGCCCCCATGAATCCCCAAATTTTCAATGCTATCCAGTTTTGGTTTTCCCCACTGACACACCAAGGGGTAGCTATTTTCAAAGTTATTGAGCTGTTTCCCTTGTCTTCAAGCAGCTTCTGTTCAGCTTTGCTTGCTTCAAAGCCTTGACCAAGCCAATTTTGTAAGTCAGATGTTCATAACTGAAATATCTGTAGGTCAGGGACTCTCTGTATATCCTTAAAGTATAATGTAACTCCCCAGCCTGATAACATTTTGAACTTTTAATAGTAGTGTTTCAGCGTGTTGCTGCTTGAGCTCCTATATGCATGTGGTCACTTCCCCACATGACTTAAGTCTTTTCAATTGTCCTCCACTTCCAGCGTGTAACACATCCTCTGAGATTCTAGCATGCATCCTTTTGAGCAAATTATGTGCATGTGTCAATAACTCCATTGCAGAAAGCAACAGGGTTTAGAATGGCATTCTTCGGTTAAGTGCAGTGGTTTTCATTAAGGCTTTGTTTCTCCAGCATCTTTACAGGACTCAGTAGAAGAAAGGCCAAGCTGACAAGACATACTTTGCCAGGAAGTTCCTATCTCCCAGGGTTGTAGTAAGCTCTCTGCATCATATAACAGTAGTTTAAATCCTCTTATACTGGTCAGAGATATTTTATGCAGAGTCTCCGTTCCTTTAAGAATCAATGGCATGTCGCTTGACAAAAACAGCTTGAATGGCAGTGTCTAGCTAGCCCCTATTTAACATTTTGTACTTTAAAAAATGTTGATAAAGCTACTGCATGTGATACAGTAGGTTTCAATTCAGTTTGAAGATCCATGTTGAAAATGGTTTTATAAGAAGTAGATTGCTTTGCAATCCTGTGTATATTTATTCAGGAGTAAGTCATGCAGTGTTCAGTGGTGCTTATGTCCAGTGAAGTGTGAATAAATATTGCAGCCTAAGGGATTAAACTTTTTAAACGTGTGCAGCTAACAAGTAAAACTGGCACAAATGCTAATATTGATTTTAATATTAAGCACAACATTTAAATGCCTGTATAAACATTGGTTTTCTTTTTAAAAGAAATGATTTGTCCGACGAGGTCAGGTGCTATACTATATAACAATTATAATTCTTTTTGACTTTTCCACTGTGTATTGCAAAAGGTTTATTTGTATATAGCCTGCATCCATTCAGTTTTTAGGTGGGCAGCAGGCGGGAACCCTCTAATTGCGACATCAACTGCTCTGACCTGGGTAAGCCACCAGGCAGAGTGCACATCCAGCTCCTCTCTGCACTCGCCTGGTGCGCTTCTCAGCTCCTGCATGCCCTGACTTTTCTTGTGCTTTCTCAGGCTGCAGTCCTGTTCACACTTTCCTGGGAGTAAGTCCCATTGACTGTTGTGGGACTTGCATTTGAGTAGACATGCATAGGATTGGGCTCTGAGGCTGCACTCCTGTCTACACTTTCCTGGGAGTAAGCCCTATAGACTATAATGGGACTTGCATCTCAGTAGGCATGCTAGAGCTAACTGTGCTTGGGTCAGCGGGGCTAATTAGCTTGATGCAGGCATAAGTTCTCTAGGCCAAGTTTAGAATAGGAATTTGGCAAAACATGACTCCAGCCCTGATTAGAGGGATGGAGAAATATATGAAGGAGTAGGGATAGAGAAAGGGATGTGGCTGTCTGGACCAGCCCAGCTCTTCAAATTGATCAGCTTTCAGGTAGAAACAAATGATGAATATGATCCAACTTAAGTTAAACACTTGAATCCCATGAGCCTTCAAAATACTGACTGTGCCCCAGATAAGAAGGTTTTTCTTGAACTAATGATTTTAAAAAGTTATTCTTAATAAGTGGGAAAACTAACAACTGAAATTGTGGGAAAACTGGCAAAATGTTGGGCAGGGAAGTAAATGGTGGACCTCAAGTCTGTGGTCCTTTTTTCAAGTCATGTTGGTTGTGAGCCACTGAATTCTGGGGGCAGAATGGGAGTTGGGCAACATCAGTACCTGGCAGTAACTCCAGTTCGTACATGAAGAAAATGCAAATGACTGTCACTTCCTATACAGTTTGCCTGTTATTTCTGTTTGCTGTCAGTCGCTGCACGTTTCCTTGGGTTTGCATTTAGTTCCTGTAAAGTTACCCCTTTGATTCTGGGATATATAGTTATGCTGTTGTAGGCTGTTGTACTGTATCTCATTGTGTATAACCAGCTGTGACTGCCAATGGTGACTCAACTTTCTTGTAGAGCTTGGGGCTCTTTGGGATAATGCCAGTTCACCTGAAAAGCTACCTGCCTTTCTACAACGTATTCAAGATGGCTTACAAGGCTAGTTATGTTTTAAATAATAAAATACTTGCATTGGTATAGGTTGACTAGTAAAAAAAAGTATAGACTGGTAACTTGTGTGGGTTGGTTTACAAGGCTGCAGTGTTGATCCATTTAATTTTGTTCAAATCCATGAGCCATGACAAATAAGGGCAGCAGCCAGAAAGAAGTCAGGGGACATGAAGTGGACTTTTCCTGATCTTCTTACTGATTAATCCACATGTGTCAGTTGCTTTTTTTCTTTGCTTGTGACAGCTGCCTTCTTGTAATAAATGGCCATCTTACTTCCCAGTCCCCAATAGCACAAAAGACAACTTTGTGAGGTACCACAAATCCAGATTGTGGTATGCACAATTACTTCTGCTGGTAGCTGATGAGCAGATCATACTTCTTTGAAGTTGACACAAAATTAACTGTGGGGCTGGTGTGGTGCCAGTGGCATAGCTAAGGAGGTGTAGGGGGTAGCAACTGCACTGTGCAACAAGCTTTAGGGGGGCAACAAGCTGAGATTGACCAAAATTGTGAAAACCTTGGTATGTATGAATAATGCCATCATGTTATATATCATTGGAAAGGCAATTTAATGCAGAATGCAACGAAACAAACCACATTGGAATACCTGTATTCTATCAAAGTTATGGCCAATTAACCAGAAAATGAAAGCCCAACTACCTTATGGAACAAAAAGTAGATTTTCTTAACTCAAAACTGACCAATGAGACTGATTGTTCTGAGAGCCAATGAGATGTTATTATGATACAACATGGAACCAATATGGAGTCAATATGAGTCAGCTCTCATTTCCGTGTTTCATAATACATAATACCCCTGCTAACTGGGAAGAGGCACTTTTTCAAGTGTTGCTCCACTTCTATTTAGCAGGGGGAGAATAACCATCCCTCTTCACCCCAGCACAGTGTCTCTAACCTAATGTTTCTCAAACTGTGGGTCAGGACCCGCAAGGTGGGTCGTGAGCCAATTTCAGGTGGGTCCCCATTCATTTCAATATTTTATCTTTAATATATTAGACTTGCTGCTACCATGGTATGTGACTGCGTTTGGGGAAATGTTACAGACCTGTACTTTGAACAAGCTACTATGTATATTCTTTTAACAATGATAGTAAATGGGACTTACTCCTGGGTAAGTGTGAGTAGGATTGCAGCCTAGGATTGTTAAAAAGTGCCTGCTTGACGACATCACTTCCGGTCATGACATCACTTCTGGTGGGTCCTAACAGATTCTCATTCTAAAAAGTGGGTCCCAGTGCTAAATGTGTGAGACCCACTGCTCTAACCAGTAAGTGGCACACTTTTTATTTACTGAATTAATTAAATTTGATTTTGTCATGGGGGGGCTACAAAATCTTTTTTGACCCCTTTTGAGCCTTAGCTATGCCACTGTCTAGGGGGAGGTGGCAGAACAAGTGGGTGGTGAGCTGCTAGGAGGAGAAGGTGGGTTTTCCCTTGATTTTCACTTTTTAAAAAACCTGGACGTGATGTCACTTCTGGTTGTGACATCATTTCAAGCTCTGCACCAGGCTACAGGATCATTAGCTATGCCACTGTGTGGTACTATATAAAATTTGTAAACCACTAAAATAACAAATACTCCAAGTATAGATGCCAAGAAAAATTGGGTTCCTTTGGGGTTTTATTAAAGACCGTATCAAAACCGAGACTCTCACATTCCCTTTGGCTCCTATCAGCTGGCAAAAAGGGAGATAACTTGTGTAAAGGAGTTTCGGCAATTCCCTTGCCTCAAGATCTGAGGATGATTGCTGTAGTCTCACGTAGCACTGCAGTCATTCTGGATCATGCTGATGCTCATGGACATCTGGAGCCAGGCTGCTATAATTTGGATGGCCTCCCAGACTTTGTCTTCAGTGCCAGGGGTCACTCTGGCCTTTTTCAGCTGCTCACAGTCAGGAAGGTGTAAATGTGCTCTAAAGTCACTTTCTGTTCTCGTCTGAGCTGGTTGTGTGCTGTGCTTGAGAACAATACCGCACAAATTTTCCACCCAAAGATCCAGTTCAATGCAAATGAAGGGCCCATTTTTCAAACCCATACTAACTGCTGGAATGGACTCTTGTGTAAAGGCACCAAAGAAGCTCTGTGCATCAGTTTAGATGATTCATACGAAACATTATGCAAATATGGACAGCAATAGAGCAGCCATGGTATTTGCATATTAAGTTGTGCAAATAGTGCTGTTGTTCAACATTAATAGCAGTAGCTGGCTGCCAGGTAAAACTGTTTATATTGAAAAGATTATACCACTACACCAAGGCCTGGACTTTGCACTTCTACCATGAATGTAGTTATGATTTTTTAAAAATATTAACATTAAATTAGGTTCTGCCTTAATTTCACATTTCTAACTTATCAGTATTGTACCAAAGCAGCTCTGTGACTCATCCACAGTTTTTCGGTGCCTGGTGGGTGATTTCAAGACACTGTTTTGCAATCATTGGTACTGTTCAACAGCCAAATTGTAATGACATTTGAGGCTTACATACTCCCTTCTCCTTTTGCACACTTTGGTTCTGTCCAAAACATTTTGGTTTGAGCAAACTGTCTTTTGCCATGACATCTGATAGGTACAAACTGTCATTCTAGCAAACTGTAGCATGATCCTGATTTCTAGCTCTGGTGTGGAGATAAACTAATTTGTCCAAGGCATAACTTTCCCTATTTTAGAATCACAGGAAACTATGATTTGCTCAGACCAAAAAGAAAAGAAGGAAATTGGAGTATAGGTGGAGCCTGTTTGTTCGCGGATTTTATCGCCCGCTGCCTCTGTGGGCTTCAGTATGACTCATAGAGCCAAAAGAAGCCATAGACCCAAGGGAAACTTCAAGTGATGTTTTTATGCCTTTTAAGGCATTCTGAGGCATGGGGAAGAATGCCTTAAAAGGCATTAAAAAGTCACTTCTGGTTTCCCTTGGGGAAAAAGGAAGTTGTGTTCTTTGGTTCTATGAGCCATTCTGAAACCCACAGAGGCAGCGGGCGCACTGTCTCTGTGGGCTTCAGAAAGCCCTCCAGAGGATCCCCTTTGGAAGGATCTGATCATGGATTTGACTATCTGTAAATTTCAGCAACTGCGGGGCGGGGGGGGGGTCCAAGAACAGATCTGTGGATGCCGAGGCCCCACCTGTATCCTGTTGGAGGAGAGAGCGTGTGCAAATCCCAAATCCATTCATGATAGCCAAAAAGTGTCTGGTTTCACTGAAGCATGGTCTGGCTGTTACAGCTGACCTGAGCCACCATGTTGGCTTCTTACTTGTAATGGGAGTTCTTAAAAAAACACTCACACACAGCAATAGCTACTGAGCCTCATAGTTGAACTAGATAAGACAGGGAATTGGTTATCACATTAAATTCCCTGCCTCCTCTAAAAGGAGGACTCTAAAAGCATTTGAGGAGGGAAGCTATTTGTGCCCAATTGGTTCTCCCCCCCTTTCCAGGACAAATAGCAATTTGGAGGAGCAACTACATGGATAAACTGGCATGGGGGAAAGGATTAAAGCATCCTCATTGTATTGTCCCAATCCTGATCAGCACCCCACTACTGTGATTTAAAAAAAAAAAAGTTCAGCTGTGATTTTTAAAAAAAGGAAAAGTTTAAACAGATAGAAATGCAATAACACATGTTACATCTCATCTAGTTTGACCCATGATTTGTTCATAACTGAACCTTTATAGTATGTGTATAATTACGTGTATGGTATAACATGTATAATTACATGTATGTATACATGTATGGTAATTCTGCATAGATTTAGAGTTACTTGTACATTTCCCTGAGCTTGGGTTAGGAAATATCTTTAACTGCCTATCTCCAATCTAGCTCTCCCCCGGTCTAGTGGAAGGACCCAAAATCTTTGGGAGAATGTAGAAATTATAATTGTATATAATTGTAATTATAAAAATGTAGGAATTTTTTTATATTTATTCAGTTCCTAAACAGAGATAGGCAGAGTATCTTTTTCAAAGGCAGCATTATTTGTATTACTTTTTGCAGATATGTAGTGCTTTGATGCCACATGTAGAAATGTGAATTGGGGACAGCTGTAGGTAAGTTGGTTTTAATTGCAGGGCTGTTATAAGGCATCATTAAATAATGGCCATAAGGAACTTGGTGAAGCTCAGGGGGAAAAAATGCTGAATGAGCAGAAACATAATAATCAAAGACCCATGTTTAATACAGTGGCCCAAGTAGTACAGTGTTTATATTTTAAAAAAAATATAAACACTGCGAATGACTTGATACATGATTGGGAGATCACTCATAATCGAAAGAGGATGAGAATTTCAGGGAAATAGCTACAACTACTTCCCCTGGCAATTTATAGTGAACCTAGTGATTTTGTAATGTCGTCTTTTCAGTACAGAACATACAGGCACACTCATAGTTAAGTGTCTTTCAGAGACACATATTACTTTCCCATTTGTAAGTTTGCTTTATAAATAATGCAGATAGCAAAGGTTCTCAGTCCAGGGCCATTAAAACATGTATGTGCTTAATGGTGTAACTAGACAGAAGGCTGACCTAAGGAAGGCATTGTGGATACTATTTTTTATAAAATACAAAATAAGATTTTTAAAAAGTATGTGTGTATATCAGTGGGTGGTGTTCTTGAAATGTTCTGTGATAATTTAATTAAACATTTAATACATACCTATTATGACAAATATTCAAGTCATTCATTGGTGCCCACAACATCATTTGTAAATGTGTTGCATGTTATCTGAATCAGTCCAAACACCCATTTTTGTCTGACTAAGAGGGTCTTAACATGATTAAATCACAAATGTTAATATCGAGTTGAATAAGTGCTTATAATAAAATGCATCTATTCATTTTTTTAAAAATCCTTAGCCCTTTTTTAACATACCCACCCACCCTGACTTTTTTTCCCCTGCAGGTAGAATGGTTTAGGAACACAGTCTGGAGAGTCAGATGATTTGAAAACCCTTGGATCATCCTGCTTTATGACTTGAGTTGCTTGCTTCTGTATGCAACTGCCAAGCTTTCTTGCATAATTTTCTTGACAAATGGCCTGCTCATTAATATTTCAGCCTTTCTCTTACCAATGAGTAGAAGCAGTGTGCCTTAGGCTGCAAAATACTGTTCCTTCTGCTGAAGCATTCTAATCTGTTCTTTAAAGGCATTGTTAGAACTTATGACAAATAAGTGGGAACTGCTATGGTTCAAATTCAGGATGACTTATTTTTTACAGAGCTGAATGTACATCTGCTAAGTAGAACTATCAGGTGCTATGCCGAGGAAACAAAAGCAGTAGCGGTATGGCCAGCATCTTGTGTGTTTTCTGTTCCTTCAGTCTGAAAAGCTGTATGTTTCGTTTGATTATGAAGTAAAATCAATAAACGAACTTGTGTATATTTTTTTCCAGATCAGGTGTTGAAATATTTTTAGAGTTAGTTAGTAAATGCAGTTTGTAGTCATTGTTCCCCAAACAAAGCCTTCTGTACTATAACTTAAAAGCATAATAATTGTTTTGTTGGATCAAGTCCAATAATGGATAGCCAGATGCTCCTGGAAGCTCATGAGTACGGAATGAAGGTAATCATTATCTCCTGTTGTTTCTTCCTAACATCTGGTAGGAGAACATAAAGTGAATCCCTGCTGGATCAGACCAAAGGCCTGCTTCCAAAGCTAACATCCTGCTTTTTTAGTGACCATCCAGATGCCTCTGGGATGCCCACAAAGCAGGAGAGAATTGCTCCTACCATTGTTCCCTTGCAACGGTATTCAAAGGCATGCTACCACTGACCCTGGAGATAGTCCATAGCTATCATGAATTTGTGTAACCCCTTTTTAAAACCACCTAAGCTAAAGGCCATCACCAAATCTTGTAGCCACAAATTCTACAGACTAATTATATGCTGTAAAGAAGTTCTTCTTTGTCCATCCTGAATTTTCCTCCAGTCAGTATCACTAGATTAGGGGTCTCCAAACCCTGGCCCACAGGTTACATCTGGCTCTCGACACCATATATGTTGCGACCCTGGGGCTGAAAAGTTTGGAGACTCCTACTCTAGATGACCCCTGATTCTGGTGTTATGAGAAAGGAAGAAAAAATGTATTTCTTTCCACTTACCACACCCTGTATGTATGGCAGCAGATGTGATCTGATGGTCTGGAAAAACGCTAAGCAGGAATGGTCCTGGTCGAATTTTGGATGGGAGACTGAAAGCTGAGAAAGGTGTCTTGAGACAACACAGTCATGAGGAGTGGCTGTTTACAGCTTGACCAACCTGAAATTGCTTCTTTTGGAAGCTTGGAATGCATACCCAGATGTCAGATGTGATGACTATGCTGTGAAGGACTCCATCTGGAAGAGAAGGGTTCTGTGAGCTGCCCGTAGAACAATTATTATATTAAACTCATTCGTATACAAAGCTCATGGAACTTCGTACACCACCTTGGGCATTTGCTTTGGCATGGGAAAGGCAGAATATAAATCTCTCAAAAGAAAAAGAAATAACTTTCTAGGTCTCAGTGGTGTCCTACCCCCTTAATTGCAATTTATTAAAATGCTGCAGACATTGCAGCCTTTCCAAATAAAGTAGGTACTGCAGTTCCTGATCATTTCGGTTGAAGTCTTCTGCATCATTTTCAGCTTTATAATATCAATTGACCTGTGGGATCAAAACTGTGCACAGTATTCCGTATATGACAGCATCATAGATTTGTATAGGGGCATTATATTAACAGCACAGTCCTAACGTGTGCTGGAACAGGCAGGCCAACTGACTGAGGCTTGGCCCAAGGGAAGGGGAAATATTTCCCCTTATCCTGGGGAGAACCGCAGGAGCCCCAGTGGGGCTACTCAGATCTGCACCATCAAAATCGGTGGCACAAATCCAAGCAGTCTGGGACTACCCTGGGCTGCCTGCTGATGCCGCTTGGATCTGGCATAAGTGCAGGATCATGGCCCCTCCTCCTTCTCCCTGTGTGCCTGCCCTGGGAATACCTGCCCTCCCCCTGCCCCAAAACGCTTCCCTCCCACCTCCTTCCCGCAGTCCCCAGACCTCTGCAGTGGTCGAGCTTGACCAATGCAAACTCACCTGTCCCCCAGGGCCCGCATCAGCATGGGGAGGCCAGCACCAGCCTATCTCCCCAAAGAGTGGTGTGAGTGTACTTTACGGCACTTTCACGACACTCCTCGGCTGGAACTTGCGCCAGCCAAAGGGGCACTTAGGATTGCACCCTAAGCGTCTCATTCTTGATTGCTTTAGGATGCAGTCCTAACTTGTGCTGGAAGGCACTGCATCCAGCGCTAGTTTGTGGCCAAATGTGGCACAGCCTGCGGCAAGAGGAAATGTTTCTTCTTACCCTGTGTTGCGCTGCAGCAGCCCTAATGGGTCTACTTTGATCTGTGCCAGTTGACAAGGTGGCGGAAATTTGAGCAGCCTGGGTCTGGCCTGGGTCACCTGGGAATGGGGTCAGGATCTGGCATAACTGCCGAATCCTGACCCCGCCTCCTACTACTCGCCTTTCACCTTCACAACTCCTGCACACTGCTTGACATTTTTATTGAGCTACTATCCACCACAGCCCCAAGGTGGTTTTCCTGGTTCATCACCAACAACTCCAGATCATTTATGACCACAGTAAAGCACATCAGTTTCAAAACAGATCCTTGGAGGAAGGGCCCATTTCTTACCTTCTTCCACTATGAAAACTGCTTTATTCCTTCTCTCTGCTTCCTGGTGTTTTTTTTTTTTTTAACTAATACAATCCATAAAAGGACCAGTTCTCTTATTTAATGATTGCTAAGTTTGCTCAAGAGTCTTTGGTGAGCAACTTACTTGAAAGTGTTTTGAAAGTCGAAGTTTACAGTGTTAGGAAAGATACTGCATCTTAATACATAAGTTCCATTTACCTATTATGGCTCATAGCCTTGATAGAGCTATCCTCTATTTATAGCTGAATTTGGTGTTTGACCAAAATGGTAAATGAGGCTTGATGTATTCTCATTTTACAGGTATACATTAACAAATATGCCAATAACACTTTATGTATTGGATGAAAGTGGGCTCTAGTCCATGAAAGTTTACGCTACAATAAATTGGTTAATCTTTAACATGCCCAATACTACCTAACCTTCCCCACCCCCATGCTGATGCAGCGACATGCCAGTGGGGCATATACTGCATCCCATGTGGGAGTTTTGGATCCCAGAGGCCTCTTCAAGGAAGCCATTGTGGTTGCTGCAAGATGGGAGGAAGGTGCTATGTTTTTATCCACTTTTTAACTCGTAGTCTGTGCTGTTGTTTGAAATCCTCATAAAGCCAAGAGCATTTATTTAATGTTTTCTCGTATTTATTCCCTAGTGCTTCTTTAGTAAACCTTGCTGCCTGTATGGTAAATGAATAATTATAATCTGAAGTATGTACATGGGTGAAATTGGAGAAATTTAGAGACTTCCTCGTTCATCTCTCCCACGAATGCTGTCTTGTAAAGTAGCCTTATGCAAGACAACCTCAGCCTTCATTTGGAATATGAGGATAATACCTTGCAAGGTTGTTGTAAGAATGACTAAAAGATAATATAATGTGAAACTCTTAGAACACTTGAAAGTGCTGCTGCCTGGTTCATTCTTATTGGGTTGTATTAAAAAAAAAATGAATCTTAACTATGCATCTGCTGCTGATCACCTCAGCATGCCCTGCACCCTGATTTCCCAGTAGAAGTGGCTGCCCACTGTGAAGCTCTGAAAAGTCATGGCATGAAATTGGATCACTTCATGCCAGAATAGTAAGGTTCCAGCACTGCTGCACTGTGCCTGGACATGATCGTTGGGTGCACTGGATCTGGCCAGTGGGCTGGAGTTTGCACACCCCTGGCCTAGATAGGTTTTATGGAGAAGGTTAGGGATCAATTTAACATCATTTGTAGTTTGATCCTCAGAATAGATATGAATGACAACAAGTTTTGCATGCCATAGTTGTTTTATCTGTTGGATCACGAATGGCCAAGTGATACTGTACCAAGTTTTTCAGCATGAAATGACACTACAGTCTTGCTTCACATTCCAGAGATTTGACTGAAAATGTCACATTTAGGATACCGAAAATGTTTCCTCCACATGCTTGTGAGAGAGTTCCACAGAGGATGAAGAAAATATTGGAATTTAAAAAGGAAAAGCCTGTCTATTAATGACAAATGATGGTTCAATCCTATGTTTTGAGTAGAAAGCGATAATATATATTTTTACAGCTTTATTTTGAAACAGAAAGAAGTGATGGCTCATTATCTTATTCCTGAAAATGGCTGCCAATTTTCTTGTTTTATATTACAATTATCTCTGTGTTGCCCGTGGTATTGTCATGATTAACGTACTGCTGGTGGAAAGCAGGCAAAAAGTCAGACTAAAGCATTCTGACACAACTTTAGAAATTGCAAAATGACTTAGCACGTGTATTCTTTGCAAACTGGTAACTGTACGAATGCTTATACGCTATTAGTGCTGCTGAGTACTGAGTACATGGAGACTGTTCCCCCCCCCCCCATTTTTCACAGCCACATTATCCTGCTTTGTGCCCAAGGATATTAAATAAATACATCATTTTGGCATATCTTGGGAGATTTGCAAGTTTTTTTCCAAATGAAATGAAAGAGACTCAGCAAAACTGTAAACTAAATGTGCGTATAATAGAAATGACTACTATGATTAAAATGTATTGCGTTTTTCCAGTACACCTGAAAAACCGGTGGTTGCAAAAGACATGTGTTCCACAATCACATTTTATGTAATGGGGGTATATCTTTTACCTGTCTCCAGGTGTTAACTGGGGTAAGTTGTCATGATCTGAAGAGTTTGACTTGTTTTGTATATTTTTACAAAATTGAAACTTGAGTTGCATAAAACCTCATTTGCCTGGCTGGCTGCAGCATAAGAACTTCAGAAGAACCCTGATGGATCAGACCAAAGGCTCATCAAGTCCAGCTTCCTTTCTCTCACTGTGGCCCAACAAATGTCTCAGGGAGCACACAAAACAACAAGAGATCTGCGTCCTGTTTCTACTCGGATGCATCTGGCATTCTGAGATAGCCTACATCTAAAACCTATGCAACCATATACCTAGCAAATTAGGCTTGTTTCCTATTTCAATTCCAGAAAACCATTTTCTGGCATTCTTGATCAGCATGATCCTTCCTTTTTCCTGCTGAGGTTTCCTTAATCCAAATTCCTACTGTTCCTAACGCTCAAAACATAAAGCAATGAGTTAAATCTCTAAAGGCATGAGGAACTTAGAAACTTTCAGATTGGGATATATTAAATATTAGTGATAAATTTTCCTCTCCTCTCCCAAGCCTTTCAAACAAGATGCAGTCACATTTCCAACCAGTCATCTACATCATAATGGCAGAGAGTTTACCTTCTTTTCCCTGTACAGTGGTGCCTCGCATAACGAAATTAATTCGTTCTGTGAGTCCTTTCGTTATGCGAGTTTTTTGTTTTGCGAAGCGCGTTTTCCCATAGGAATGCATTGAAATTTAATTAATGCGTTCCTATGGGCAAGAAAAGTCAGAACAAAGTCAAATTGGGTTTACAAAGTGTTTATTAAGTGCTCTTTAAAGGCATACATACTGTACTGAGGATTTCAAAAACGGGGGGGGGGATGCTGAGTGGGGAGCTTGAAGGCTGTAATCCTGTGCACACTTTCCTGGGAGCAAGCACAATGGGACTTACTTACATAAACTGACATGAAGATCCTCCCCTTACTAGGGTGGAGGGGATCATAAACTGACATGAAGATCCTCCCCTTAAAACAAACCAAAACAAAACAAAACAAAATTTGTCTTGCGAAGCACAGGTCATAAAAATTTGTTGTGCGAGTTACCAAACTTCGCAAAATGCTTTCGTTCTGCGAGTTTTTTGGTGCGCGAGGCATTCGTTATGCGAGGTGCCACTGTATAGCTTCTGCTCCCATGCATGTCAATTTCTTGTGTATTTCATGCAATCCCTTGTTTTGCTGTTGGCAAGACAATATGGAAAGAGATTCAGTTGAGAATGAGGGCATTTTTGGAGGTGAGAGTAGCTAGTCTGTATTTTTTAACAGTCTGCTTTTTCCAGAAATAATTTGGTGGTAAGCTGCTAATGTAAATTTCTACTGTTCTTAGTATTCCAACAGGACTTTAAAGGCTAAGCAAGTCCCTAAGTTGCATGTTACCCACTCCTGACTATTTCCCATTTTAGCCAGAGGGGATTTAGAGAGCCACAGCATCTCATTTACTATGCTATTTACAACCTTATGCTCACATAAGTTATCATTCTAAAAATGAGTATAGATGGGATGCTTAACAGCTTGGAAAATTCCCAAGTTTAGTAATTTAACGTATGTTGATCATTTTTGTTTTTAACATATACTACACATATAGAACTTCTTTCCTCATGCACAAAAAGTTTCCATAGCAGTCCACACAATCTCTTGGTACATGAAGGGGTACACCAGAAAACTCCCCCTTTACCTGGTGGTGCTCTAGTCCACTGGTCTTCAACCTTTTTCTTGCCCATAAGTTGTGGCGACCCCACAACTGAGACTTCGTGACCCCATTGGGGTCCCAACCCCAACGTTGAAGAACACTGTAATAACCCATCTGGATACCATCAGTGATGATTTTTGAGATAGACCATGTGTGAAACATAGGAAATTGGGAGATTTCACCATATTTAGGTAGCTTTAATTAACTAAGCACTTGGTGCAATGTAAATTATAATTACCATGTATACTTGTGTATAAGTCAAAAATTATCAGGGTTGGGAACTTGATTCAGATAAGTCGGACTGGAGTTGTGAAAATGCACATTTTTCAGTGACTCGTTGACTCATGAGTAGCACGTCTGAAAAACACTCAAGTCAGGGTCCCCCTGACCAGGCACTCGTCCCCACGCATGCAGACTTGAGTCTGCCTTTGTCTGGGTGTGCTTTCTTACTTTTTTTGTGGCATGAAAAACCTTGTGGGGCCAACATTCTGACTGGGTGGTTAACAGGGAAGTTCTAGTTGAGATGCATGAAAGGAAATGCTTTCCTCTTGCAATTAATGGGGAAGGCAGGACTGTGCTATCTTTTCCTGTCTCTGATAGGAAGGAAGGAATGAATGATCAATGGACAAAGGATGGGCGTTCTGATATATTCATGGGCTGAGGGAGGACAGGAGGAGGAACCAAGAGGGTTCTTGCCTTATGATTGGCTTGAGAAGCCCGGGAAGGGGGGGAGGGAGTTGATAGCGATCACACTTTGCACCGCATGGCTGGTGGGAAGAAGGGAGTCTCGTTGAATGACTGGCTGCATTGGGACTACTTCTGAGTAGGGCTGCAAAAGATGGAATCATCCTGGTAAGCCTCGCAGCTGCTGTGCATGACCCTCCCTCTTGCAGATTCTGTTCCTGCAGTCCCTCCCACCCTCTTTACAGATGGGATGGGGAAGCAGGGGAGTAAAGAGAACTCGAAATCGCACACACCCCAGCAGCAGCCCTATTTTTTCCACAGTGGACTTTTTTTAGGGGGGGAGAGGACTTGAGTCTTTTAGAGTCACTAACGGGTGACTCAGAAAGTGCACCTGTTATAACTTTGTTTTTGAGTCGAGTTGCTGGGGTGCAGTGACTCTTGACTGTAGTCAAGTCATACTGGACTTTCCCATCCCTGAAATTGTCTTAAAATTGACCCTGAAAACATGGATCGACTTATATACAAGTCAATACAGTCAATAAAGCTTTTAAGAGCAACTGCTTGGTGAGGTGGGGGAGGGGAAACCAGGCTGAGAAGTAGGATGCAGGGGGAGTGGGGTTTTTTTTTTAAAAAAGAGGCAATTTACTAACCAGTAATTGCTCTGAAGCAGCAATCGAAAGCAAACAAAAATAATGGAGCCATTTTACTTTCTTTTTCAACCTGGAAGAGAGATGAAGGTACTTATGGTAACTGTAGTATTTATGATGGCTGCTGCTGGAGAAATACTGTACTGTATTCCTCACAAAACCAACAACTCTCATAAGCCCCTGTTTAGTGAAGAAAGCTAAATGGCTCCTTTTTTTCTTTTTTGGCTTTCTGTTGCTGCCTCAGAACAATTACTGGTAAGTTATTTTCCAAAGAATATTGTACACCCCCAAGTTTTACCTTCAGCTTATCCATGGATCAAGGCAAATACTATAATTTTTGACTCAAGGGCCCTCTTATTCAACTTAGGGCACAATCCAGCTCTTGATTTGGGCCAGCACAAGTCCCTTGCACCTGGGCACATTTGTGCATCCTCAGGAGGAATTCAGGCTAGCGCTCAGAGAAGTGCCAACCTGCAGAGGCCGACGCAAGCTTCTGCACCGACTTCCTCCACACAGGTTGTGTTGGCCCAACTGGGCTGACACAAGGAGCAAAGGTAGGCAGGGGGAGGCATTCCTGGGCGGGGGAGGGAGGGCTGGCGGTGGGCGGCCCCAAGGGTAGGTGGGTGGGCAGGGAGTGGGAGGCAGGACTGGGATCCGGCATGCCAGATCCCAACCCCTGTTCCTGGGAGAATGGAGCAGCTTCAAGCTGCTTCACTCTCCTTGGACTTGTGCCACCTCAAGAGGTGGCGCAAGTTTGAAGAGACCCATAGGGGCCAGTGGCCCTTACCTGGAGGTAAGGGGAAATGTTTCTCCTTGCCTCTGGCTGAGCTACTCATGCCCCCTATCCTACTCTGGATACAGTGCAAGCCTCTTGGCTTGCCTATTCCAGTGCAGGATAGGACTGCGCCTTTATTCATGTGATATGCATGAGTATATATGGTATATAGGCTAGTTTTTCATGAGCACATAGTTGTAGATTTGTTCCTGTGCAGAGGTCCTTTCCAAAGACATAGAACAAGGAACAAAAGGCTGTCAGTTTGATGTCTTTAGTGCCATACTCAACTGGTTAGAGCTGGCAGTAGAGAGGTGTGATGGAACGAATTGATTTTCATTGCAGCTTTGTATTCCAATCAGCCATTGTTTCTAATTTATTCATGAAACTTAACAGTCTTGTGATCATGATCATCATTACTTAACATATACTTTAATGTTCTGTTTATCTTGGCCATAGTGATCAGCTGGCAATATCTTACTGGAAGATTGAAGAGTCCACAAAAATTGCCCATGAACTATTGCCAACATCAGCTGCATTATCCAAGACCTGTATCTGGGATACTGTCAGAAAACTTCTGTTGGCATCTCTGTTCATCAGTATCAGTTGTGAGGCATGAGCTTCTGATGTTTCAATGTAGTGCTTTCTATCCAGGTAGGTGTTCTGTTTGACTTTGCCTTAATCGGGAAGTAGGACACTGACGTTTAAAATTTGTCTTATACAAAGTTAAGCCATTGGTCCATTACTATTTGTTTAAAAGATTTTTATGACACTTTTCCATGGCTCAGCTTGGCTTATAACATAAAACATAATTTAAAATAAGTAAAACAATGTAATGTAAAATTACAGTACTTTGAATGACAGCTGCATTCTGTGATCTCAGGCAGAAAGCTGTCTCAGCCACACTACTTGAGATTCCTTTTTAGATGGAGATCTCAGGAACTGAAGCTGAAATTTTGTGTATGGAAACTGTAAGCTCCCACTAAGCTATGCCTTTTTTTCTTTCTTTCTTTTCTTTGGAAAAAAGATTAAAGAATCAGCAGCAATGCCAAGTCAGAGATGGAAAGATTCAGGAAGATTTTGATATTTAGACTCTAACAGTTTGGGTTAATAGTTCTGTTTTTCTAATGAATTATATTGAAGTCCTCTTCCCCTCTATATTTTTTTTCCTAGGGCAGTAGTAGTCTATAAGAAAAAAAGAACCTAGCATTTATATAGTGCTAATTATTTAGAGCATCGGTTTTCAAACTCTCTTGGAGAGTTTGCACCACTGTAAGTCTTTGCGGGGGTGGGGAGGGGGGAGGCAGGGAGGAGGCAGCAATGCGATCCCCAGGATTGCACTGCTCAGGAGGGTTGCAGGGACTGGGACACACTCACCAGTCCCTGCAGCAGCCTGTCAGGGGTGCGGGGAGCCCTGTGCGAGCGCCTTCAGGGCTCCCCAGCTTGTCAAAAGTGAAAGTGGAGTGATCATGCTCCTTCTGGTTTTGTGGAAGTGGAGCACGATGGCTCTACTCTCTCTTCTCTCTTCTGATGAGCAGGTGCTTGCGCTGGGCTCCCCGTACCCCCAGCAGGCTGCTGCAGGGACTGGTGAGTGTGCCCCAGTCCCTGCAACTCTCCTGAGTGGCGCAATCCTAGGGATTATGTTGCTGCCTCCTCCCTGCCTCCCCCCTGCCCCCACCCCTTAAGGGGAAAGAGGCCAGGGCCTTCAGACTGGGACATCGTGATGCTCCAGTCTGAAAACCACTGATTTAGAGCATTCAAAGTGCTCAAGGGTATCCCAGTAATCCTTACAGCAACTGTATAAGCAAGGGCAATGTTGTTATTAGGTGGAGAACTAAGACCAATACATGGTGGCTCTGCTGACTTCAAGGGAGAGGTGAGATGTAGACTAGAGTTCTCCTGGTTCATTACTTAAGACTCTTAGGCTGCAGTCCTAACCACACTTTCCTGAGAGTAAACCCCATTGAACAAAATAGGACTTATTTCTGAGTAGATCTGGTTAGGATTGTGCCCTTAGCTGCTATACTGTACCAATGCCAAGACCTGCTGGGGAGAAGTACGAGACTCCCAAAGTGTTACCCATTTTATGAGGAAGTACTAATGTGTTGGTATTTTCTTATACCTGACTCTGTATACCGGGGTGGCCAACCATTCAACTTTAGGACTCCTGGATCTTTAACAATTGTGTAGGGGAGAGAATTTCAGCAGGTACAGCTTGTCATCTGTGAGATGTCATCCTCCCCTACAGGAGCCCTAAAGTTGAAAGGTTGGCCACCCTGCTCTATACCACCATAGAGTATTATGTTCAATATTTGTTTTTGTTTTCTCCCCCTAGCATCTAAAGGACATTGTGATGGCTACACTGAAAAGTTTAATACAAAGAATCCATTTTGGCAAAATAGTTTCACCACGGGAACTTCTGGTAACCAGAGCTGCCCGTGAGCTTAGCTATCTGTGGTGTAGAAGTATAACTTCTGGTTTTGCTGCTACTACCTCCACTACAGATACAGTGGAAATTCTTGGCAAGGCTTATCTGGCAGACAACTACACCAATGTTACAAAGAAGATTCTTTCCAAGGTGGGGAAAAATTTGCATAACCAAAAACATCACCCTTTATGGCTGATCAAAGAGCGTGTGAAAGACCATTTCTACAAGCAATATACTGGACGCTTCAGGGCCCCTCTGTTTTCAGTCTATGATGATTTGCCACCAGTGGTCACAGTGGAACAGAATTTTGACAGATTGCTCATTCCACAAGACCATCCTAGCAGGAAGAAAGGGGATAACTACTATCTGAATTGTACTCATATGCTAAGAGCACACACATCAGCTCATCAGTGGGACTTGATGCACTCAGGACTTGATGCCTTTCTGGTTGTGGGAGATGTTTATCGCCGAGATCAGATTGATAGCACCCACTACCCAGTTTTTCACCAGATGGAAGGAGTCCGACTCTTCTCCAACCACGAGGTAACAAATATTCTAGCACAGTGGTTCCCAAACTCCTGCAGGGAGTTGGGAACCAGGTAGGTCCTTGTGGGGGTGGGGAAGCGGTGGTAGTGGCAACCAAGGGGCTTTTTAACATACCTGGAGGGAGCGCCAGCCATCTGTAGGGTGAGGGGAACTCACATCCCCCTCTGCAGGCACCCACATTGTTTCAAACAGCTTTTCTCAGCGATCGCAAACTGCTTCCAGGGTGCAGTCGCAAAACCAGAAGTGAGTCAAACAGAGCTGTTTGGAGCAGCACAGAGGTCCACAGAGGGGGCTGCGACTCCCCCACACCCTACAGATGGCTGGCACTACCCCTCAGGTATGTTAAAAAGTCCCTTGATTGTGGCGGCAGCATGATCGCTACGGCACCATCACCACAGATTTCTTGGCCATTCCCCTTAAGGGGGAATGGCCTCCTTTGGGTTCACCTGGTGGATTGTGACCCATCAGTTTGGGAACCACTGCTCAAGCAGTTTAGGGGACACTGAAAGAACTGTACGCTTTGGCTGTGACTCAGTGAATTGGAATGGATCTCTCCACACCCTGCAACTGATATGAAGTTAAAAATTCATTGTATCACAAGCTATAGTAAACAATTTAAAGTGTCAGCATATATATATCAGTAAAGTGGGAAACAGAAAAAATATTAAAAATACCTTGGATGTCCCAATGTTCCAACACTTTGTTTATGTAACTGAAGTAAAGAATCAGTTTCTGGAGGAAAAGATTGCTGCAGCATTTAGTTGATTGGTGAAAGTGTCAAAGTGCCCAAATTTGGAGATTAGGAAAATGTTGTGATATGTCCCTCCAAACATGCTGCAATACATAAGTCCCCATGGGACACTGGTCCAGTAATCCTTTTCACATGTCCCTTAGGGCTGAACCATGTGTGACAAAGAGATTCTTGTTTGGTTCTCCCAATTTTTGGTTAGACTTTTTGGAGCTGCTACAAGAGGAGGGGACTTGGCTTGAGGCCATGGAGTTGGGAGTGGGGGTTAACCTTTCTTCCCCCCTTGCTGTTTTCCTGATTTAAATCACTCCCTTTCAGCTATTATTAGCAACAAAAAGGAAACAGATGCCTATTCCAGCAAAGGTATAGTAAAACATATTTTTGTTTACCAATAAAAGCAATAATAAAAAGGTCTCTGCAGCTCAGGATGTTAGTCATTTTCATTTTTAAAGGAGGCTATGACTTTAAAAATGTCTATACCATATCAAGGAAGCAAGTTACAAGTGCACAAGGTAAGATAAATAGCAAAAACAGGATAAAGGATGGGAATCTTTCCATTTTACAAGAACATAAGAACAGCCCCACTGGATCAGGCCATAGGCCCATCTAGTCCAGCTTCCTGTATCTCACAGCGGCCCACCAAATGCCCCAGGGAGCACACCAGGTAACAAGAGACCTCATCCTGGTGCCCTCCCTTGCATCTGGCATTCTGACATAACCCATTTCTAAAATCAGGAGGTTGCGCATACACATCATGGCTTGTACCCCGTAATGGATTTTTCCTCCAGAAACTTGTCAAATCCCCTTTTAAAGGCGTCTAGGCTAGACGCCAGCACCACATCCTGTGGCAAGGAGTTCCACAGACCGACCACACACTGAGTAAAGAAATATTTTCTTTTGTCTGTCCTAACCCACCCAACACTCAATTTTAGTGGATGTCCCCTGGTTCTGGTATTATGTGAGAGTGTAAAGAGCATCTCCTTATCTACTCTGTCCATCCCCTGCATAATTTTGTATGTCTCAATCATGTCCCCCCTCAGGCGTCTCTTTTCTAGGCTGAAGAGGCCCAAACGCCGTAGCCTTTCCTCATAAGGAAGGTGCCCCAGCCCCGTAATCATCTTAGTCGCTCTCTTTTGCACCTTTTCCATTTCCACTATGTCTTTTTTTGAGATGCGGCGAGCAGAACTGGACACAATACTCCAGGTGTGGCCTTACCATAGATTTGTACAACGGCATTATAATATTAGCCGTTTTGTTCTCAATACCCTTCCTAATGATCCCAGGCATAGAATTGGCCTTCTTCACTGCCACCGCACATTGGGTCGACACTTTGATCGACTTGTCCACCACCACCCCAAGATCTCTCTCCTGATCTGTCACAGACAGCTCAGAACCCATCAGCCTATATCTAAAGTTTTGATTTTTTGCCCCAGTGTGCATGACTTTACACTTACTGACATTGAAGCGCATCTGCCATTTTGCTGCCCATTCTGCCAGTCTGGAGAGATCCTTCTGGAGCTCCTCACAATCACTTCTGGTCTTCACCACTCAGAAAAGTTTGGTGTCATCTGCAAACTTAGCCACTTCACTGCTCAACCCTGTCTCCAGGTCATTTATGAAGAGGTTGAAAAGCACCGGTCCCAGGACAGATCCTTGGGGCACACTGCTTTTCACCTCTCTCCATTGTGAAAATTGCCCATTGACACCCACTCTCTGCTTCCTGGCCTCCAACCAGTTCTCAATCCATGAGAGGACCTGTCCTCTAATTCCCTGACTGTGGAGTTTTTTCAGTAGCCTTTGGTGAGGGACCGTGTCAAACACCTTCTGAAAGTCCAGATATATAATGTCCACGGGTTCTCCCGCATTCACATGCCTGTTGACCTTTTCAAAGAATTCTATAAGGTTTGTGAGGCAAGACTTACCCTTACAGAAGCCATGCTGACTCTCCCTCAGCAAGGCCTGTTCGTCTTTTATTTATGGAATCTTTGTTTTGTTTTTTCCCCCCAATATATTTTATTCATTCTTTGTATGTATAAAATAAATCCATATGTTTCTAACAAGTCTGGATCACTGTCACTTGGATTTAAAATCTGAATAGGACTTTCAGGCAGGCTCTTTTTTGACCTTTTTTTTTTTTTTTTTTTTAAAGTCCCAGGTAGGACTTAACCCACAGCCTCCAGCAGGCGGCTCACTCCAGGAGCTTAACTGTGGGTTAAGTCCTACCTGGGACTTAAAAAAAAAAAAAGGTAAAAAAAAGCCTGCCTGGGACTGAACTTTGAGGAGTTTTGCAGCCTCAACTGGTCCCCCTTTTGGCAACTAGCAACCAACCTTTATATTTTGCAGCCATGGAGCACCTTCCCACCTTAAAAAAAAAAAAAAATATTCCTCATAGGGATTTGAACCCTCCACAGACCAGCACTTTAGCCATTGAGCCATAAGAGCTCTTAGGCTCAAAGTGTTTGGAACTAATACTTGAAGCACTGATGGCCACCAGCTGGGCTCAAGACCTTTTATATTAGTTCTGAACACTTTAACAATAGGCTTTCCTATAGCCCAATGGAGAGAGTGCTGGGCTGTGGAGCACAAGGTTGGAGTTTCGAATCTCTCCCTAGCTAGCAGTGCAGGGCAGGGTGGTGCAGGCAGGGAAAAAAGGTGGGGGCAGGGAGGAGGGAAAAAAAGGTGCCGGAATGCTGTGTTCCATTACAAAAAAGCCCTGAGTAGGGGAATAAAAACCATAGTTAACTTTTATATGTCTCTTATCCATTGCAAGAATTTCAAAGATTTTTAGATGTTACCATTGATATAAAAAGCACTATGTCTGCTATTCGTTGATAGTGATTTCTTTTCCATATTTACTTATTATAAACAATAATGTTAAATTCTTTGATGGTTTCTAATGGATGAATGTGTTAAGGCTTTGCAGGATTAGGCCATGCCTAGGCATTGCTTGTGTTGGTTACTTACATGTGTGGGCAGCAATTTTCCAGAATTTTGTATTAGTCTCTATAAGGCTCCAGAAAGAGGAGCAAGAATGTGTAATTATGGAAAAGCAAACTCTTTTGTGAAACGGTGTGTGTTCTCTGTGGATTAGATCAGCAATAAAAAATTTCACTGGCTGTCTCCAAGTCCTTGCATCTACCTAAAGCAGTTATTTGGATCTTGGCTATAGGATCAGAATTCAGGATGTTTTAAGGACTTTCCCTATAATGTAGATGATGTTCTATTTTCTTCACGCTTTCTGCATATTGTTTGTCATCTAAGATTGACTTAGGGCACAACCTAACCAACTCTCCAGCACTGAGGTAAAGGCAATGCAGCTCTTAGGTAAGGGAACAAACCTTGAGGAGTCCTTTGTGACTCTCCCCAACTACAGGATGCAGCACGTGCCCCATTGGCATAGCTATGTCAGAGTTGGAAAGTTGTTTAGTATGTGGGCCTCACTGACTTAAAAATAATTTGTAGATTCGCAGTTCACTTCTGCATTCATTATATCACTATGTGTAAATGTTCAACAGGAGAGAACATTCTCAGCAATGAACAGTGTGGGAAGTGTTAGGTATTTAGTTGGACTGATTGCTGTGATGAGCTGCTTACTGTCTCATGACCAGGCCTCCCATGAAAAATTATCTCCTTGAGCATCACTTGTGATATGGTTACTACCTTATAAGGCAAATAAGCCTCTTTTAGTATGCTCTCTGACAGCCTAGATTAGAATATACATTTTGTTTGTGACTGGATTCAGAATGCTTGTTTGAAACTGGCACCACAGGGCCGTGCAGTTCTAATATTTTACATCCAGAAAACGTTCATGGCTTCTGTTATATAGTTTTCTTACAGGATTTAATCGGGAGATGATTTTTCTCAAGAGAGTGACCGAAATGTTATTGCTGAATGTTAACATCTGATGTATTCTGCAGCAGTTTTGTTAAGCATTTAGCCAGGCAAATATGTTCATGGGGAGGATTGCATAACTAGCCTTGCATAGTAATATACAACTTTCTTTGTGAGTTTTAAAGTGTCAGATTAGGAAGTGGGATATCAGGGTTCAAATCCTGGTCAGCCATGAAGTTTTCTGGGTGACCTTGGGCCATTCCCCATCAAACAACTCTAATATACCTCATGGAGTTGTTGTGGGAAGGATAAAGCTGTGAGCCATGTACACTTCCCAGGCTCCTTAGGAAGGGAGGAACCAAAATGACATTAAAAAATGAATATGGAGATTTTTTACCTTGCTGCACATTTCACTGTGACAGCCCAATCCTATGCCAGACTGGGCTGCTGGCCATAGTGCTTTGTGACAGCAGAATTCTGTTGTACTATTGCAGTGGATCTTTCAGCCAGCCCACTGGATTGGGAGTAGTCAAAACTAGAATGAATGAGCTGCACACACCCCCATTATCTTGAAAATGGTTCATTTCCCTGCTCACAAGTGGGACATGGTCCACTGGGGATGCATTGCAAAGTCTTCTTCAGTTTGGCAGTAGCAGAACTCGCAGGCTTTTTGGAGAGATACAAGAATTCTGGGTATTTGGAGAAAAAGTTCATCAGGTAGATGTGAAGACCCTTTAAAGTAAAAAATGTGTGTGTCCATTTTGTGCCATGAAAGTTATGGAATATTGTGATGCCAAAGTGATTATTTTTGGTCATTCAGCTCTGTTTCTGACTTACTCTGCAACATTCTAAGAATTGTTGCACATACTGCATCATCCCTGGCCCAGTACATTATCTGCCAAGCACATGCTAATGTTTTCTGCATGCCTTTATGGACCCGATATAGATGACTGAGCATTTCCTATCTCATTTTATCCGGGATGACCATTTTGTCATCAGTGATCATCAGTTCATCCTGTGATGAAGTTACATCTCTCCTAGCCCATTAGAGCTGCATCCTGGGCCTCACTTGTTTCCTTCTGCTCGCTCAGCTGACTCTAACCATCTTGGACAGGGTTCGCATTATTGGGTCTGTCAGGGTATCCTCTTTCAGCCTCTGTAACAGCTTTATGCTGACTGTGGCTGCAGCTGCAATTGCGTATGCATCTGGCCCACCTCACCCCAGCAGTGTCTGTTCTAGTGGCTGTCTGCATCTTTTTGCATCTTTTAGATTTGCATCTTTTAGATTGTGAGCCCTTTTGAGACAGGGAGCCATTTAGTTATTTGATTTTTCTCTGTAAACCGCTTTGTGAACTTTTAGTTGAAAAGCGGTATATAAATACTGTTGATTGATTGATTGATTGATCAGAGAGATTATCCTGACTGTTTAAAACTTTCCGTTGGTATTTTAAATAGCATGTCTACATTTAGTATTTCTTTGCCAAGGGTATGTATGATGTTAAGGTCATATTTTTGCAGTTGAAGCAACATATGTTGAAGTCTCACAGGTGGCTTTGTCAAGGACTTTGAAAATATTGCCTATCTTATGGTCAGACTGCTCTTTTACTGGAGCTGCCGATGGATGTGGAACTGACCGACATGGTGGAATAAACGCAATGAGTTTAACACAGATTAAACAAACATGAGTAAACAAGCTCTTAGACCATCTGTAGAGGTATCTGCTTGAATCAGGATTGCTGGGATTGTAAAATCTGAGGCCTGGTACATACAAAGTGCTGCTTTTATCTTTTGCAGTACATGGTCCTTCTTGGTTGACTACTACCAGACTATATTGTCACGTAGCAACTGTCAGTGTGGAACAGCCTAAGAAGATTCACCTGAGACATGTTGTGCAAGAAAACCGATCATCCCCCAAAGCCACTGCAGTGCATTTTTGTCCTGGGAAGATTTCATGCTGTCTGTTGCCTCAGCTTTGCTGTCATCTGGCCTTGCTCCTTGAATTGAAAGAACTAAGATTGGCCTGGAATCTCCAGGAAGAAACTTCACTCTCTAGGCCAGTGATTTTCAATCTTTTTCATCTCGCGGCACACTGGCAAGGCACTAAAATGGTCAAGGCACACCTTTAGCTTTTTGACAATTGACAAGGCACACTGTGTTGTCAATGGGGGCTCACTTCCCCCAACGGTCCTATTGATAAATGACCCTCTCTCAAATTCCTGTGGAACATCTGGGGACCATTCATGGCACACTAGTGTGCCACGGCACAGTGGTTGAAAATGGCTGCTCTAGGTGATTACTGAAAGTAGTCCTGGATATTTTAACAGGGCCTCCAGGAGTGTCCAACATTACATCATGTGTATGTGTGTGTGGGGGATGTCTTGGAATAGCTTCAGTCAGAGTTGACAATCCTATCTGTAACAGTTGTGCAAGGGTGTTGCAAACCTCTTAGGCTTCGACCCTAGAATACTCAACAAAATGGTCACCTTTATCTCTTCCTACTTTTTTTTCTGATCCTGAAGCCCTCCTACAGATGGGATGTGGAAATGCTGTTCCCATCTTCTCCAGATGTCAATAATACTGCCAGTTAATGACATTGACATGACAGTTTTGTTGTTTGTCTTGTCTGAAAAACTTCTGTGTGTGTGTGGTGGTAGAGATTGAAAGGAAAGCCTCCGAGGCCCTGGATCTTTGGTAGTTCTCTGTTACATGGGTTTGTGTCCTAATTCTGTGAGTTACCAGTCACTACTGACCCTTGCTCAAGGATGGCTCAGGGAATAAGTGTTATAGACCTTCATTTCTCAATGAGATATAGCACACAGAGGAAACTCTGTGTGGGTCTCCTCCCTGAGTACAGGGTTGGTTTTGTGTGGGTTTTATATAACTAGTCTTACAGAGACACTATCACAATATATCACACAAACTACTGTTTGTCTCTAAATCTGCAATATATATTTTCAGTTGCCCCAAAGGAGAGGAGAGGTGCATGCTGGTGCCTGCTTGTACATTGAACTCTAAACCATGGTTTAACATTATATATTTGAATTTAATCAGAGTTTGTGCAATGTGTATTCCCTTGACAGAAAGCAAATTTTTGAAGAAACAGGAATAAAGAGTGCTTTTGAGAATGTAGAAAGATTCTGTCTGAAAGATTCCACTGCTTCTTTTAAAATAAAACCCATCTCCTGTAAATTAAAGAATCCCACTGAATATGCAAATATCTTAAATGTCTATTATGTAAATACCAGTGTGCATTTCAAGACACTTGCTTTATTTTCTTTTGAATAACCAAGAGCTAAACAATCAGCAACAGGAAACTGAACTATCAGAAAGGTTCTCCCACATCTCTTCAGATAAGTGAACTTTAACTGAACAATTGGCAACCAGCCATAAGCATTACAAATAAAGCCAGTAAAACTTTGTTTGGCAACCTTGGCAACCTTTATAATAATCTGTGGAGTTTTATAACTGAAAGTTATAAAAGTTATAACTGAAAGTTATACAACTGAAACTGAATAACTGAAAGTTATTTGCATGAGAAGAAAAACAAGAAAACAAACACCTCAGAGAGAACTTTATACCCAGGCAAAATTGGGCAGAGACTTAATATAAAATCAATAATATTTTCTCAAAGTAGCTGAATTAAAAGTGTAAATAGCTTTGAAATTGTGGATCTTTCAGCCAAGGTATTCCATTCCCTTATTATACTGGTATCAGCTTTCAGGTACTGGAGTTATTTGCCAGAGTTAAACCATGTTTTCAAAACTTAAACTGGAAAACATGCCTGGTCTAATTTTTTTTTCTTTTCTAATGTTTTCCTTTAAATGTAAGTTGCATTATTCTCTCCATCAGAGGGAGCTAATTCAAATCCAAGGAGCATACTGTATATCTTTTAGATGAGATTCAATTAGCAGCAGCCACAAATGAAAATATACATATTGCAGATAGCTTGAAGCATATGTTTAGATGATGACAAGCTTTATGTAACCTATCTGAAGAGATGGAGGAGAATCCTTCCAATAGGTCAGTTTCCGATTGGTGTATCAATTTAGCCCCTGATTGTTAAAAAGAAAATTAAGCGAATGTCTTGAAGTGCATACTGGTATTTATGTAATAAATGTGTTTAAATTCAGAGAGTAGTATAGGTATATGTGGATACACTGTTGGATCTCTCTTGTTGGCAACCTTCAGTCTTGAAAGACTATGGTATCGCGCTCTGAATGGTGGTTCTGGAACAGCGTCTAGTGTGGCTGAAAAGGCCGATTTGGGAGTGACAATCCCTTCCACAACGGGAGCAAGTGCAGTCTGTCCCTGGTCTGTCTCCCTGGCTATGGGCCTTCCTTCTTTGCCTCTTTGCCTCAGACTGTTGGCCAAGTGTCTCTTCAAACTGGGAAAGGCCATGCTGCACAGCCTGCCTCCAAGCGGGCCGCTCAGGGTTTCCCACCTGTTGAGGTCTACTCCTAAGGCCTTCAGAACACTGTTGGATACACTTTGCATATTACATGAGTGTAATATGTAAAGAGGCACAATGAAACCTAGATCCAGAAAATGCTATTGCAAACATAAGTAGGGTTTAAAAGATCGTGTGTATAGAGCAACACAGGAAGGAAGAGTCCTGCCAGAAATATAGTGATTGGTCTTGCACTGGGATTTCTTAAAGGCTTTAGGAAATCTCTGCACAAGGTTGACCATTATGTTCCTGGCAGGGCTCTTCCTTCCTTTTTTGGTGAATGCACTCACTACCATCTTTGAATCCCAGTCTTCCTGTTTTGGGGCTCAGTGGTTTCTTCCTTAACTCTTAGTCCTGAGTGGGTACTGTCCATCAACTTTTACATGCTTCAGCCAGCATTTCATTTTCAGACTTGTTTCTGAGGGTAGGCAAACACTCTTAATGCTTTGACCTGGAAGAGAACACAAAAAGACACCAGTGGGAAATGGAGCCAACTTGCTTTTCTCAGGAGTGTCATCACTTCCACCTTCTGCAGAAATGCATGTGGGAGGATGATTTGATAACAGAGAACTCAAAATATGTTTCTTTAAAGAGATGTAGATGATATCTCAGTGAGGCAAGATTCCAGTGTGAATGAAATTAAAGAAAGGCAAATATATTTGAAATGAATATCTATCCACATGTGCACTGTAGTGTGTTAATAGCTTTTAAAAATGAGATATACTGGCCCTTTTTTGAAAACCCCCGTTATGTGTTAGGCTGGATTCATATGATGTAAATAAACTTTCTGCATCTGGTGGCTTGTGGACTGAAGGATTACCTTTAAAGTTGATGTGACTTGCTGTCTGAAATGATTTGTGTTGTTTCCTCCCCTCATTAAAAGTCCTGACTGTAAACAGCACAGAGTACAGTACTCCATTATTAACACATTGGCTTGAGTATCTGTTCCTTGACTGACAGTGCAGGGGTCAGGGTGTGATCTTAGAAGTTTTATTATATCAAAGAGTGATTGTGATGGCAGGAAGTGTTCTTGTTGATGCCCAGGTTCCGCATTAGTGTCATTGCTAATCCATCAGTTTATAGGCAGCAGTGCATTTATAAAAAATATTTAGGTAAGTGGATTTAGAGTATGAATTCTTCCCTATTAAAAAAAAAAAAAAAGATTGGCACAACTGCAGACACTAGGTATTTATTTGTTCTTCTTTTAAAAGAGCAAGAAAATGACAAAGAGATCTTTCTAAAGGACACCGGAACAGAAGTCACAGAAGCCTAGACCTTCACAACCAAACCCAAGACTGCCAACCCCACAATGGCTGCAGACTTTTGAAATGCAATCAGTATAGGTGCTCTGGTGGCCACAGGACACAACTCGGCATACAGTTTTTCTTCTTACCAGCCTAGCCACTAAAAACAAGCAATGGCCTTGCAGGGCAAACCTTCATGATCAGAAAAGTGCCCAAAGATCTTCCTTGACTTGAAAGAGGGTTCTCAGCCATGCAGCTCACTGATTGCCCTTGGAGAAATCTCTCCCCACCCCCTCAGCACAACCTACTTGAAGTGGTTGTGAAGATGAATGCTATTGTCATAGCAATTTTCATTCATAATATACTCATGTAGTAACATTTTTAGGGTATTTTATGCATCTTTCCCCTGCTAAACTGCAAGCCTGCCATAGGAGCCTGAATGGTTTTTAATTCTTGTATACTGCCTAGAAATGCTAGGTGCTTTATGAGTTATTAATGATGCTTTTTGCAAGGATAGGCATGTCTGTGAGAGCTGAATTCCAGCAGATGTCTTGAATGATTACCCCAACTGCTGTCCATCACTTTGTTTTCTTTTTAAAGATGCAGATTTTGACAAAAGTTGAACATAGAGTGCTTATATGCAGCCAGTAAAGCCTAATTTCGCTCTGTATGCCATTGCTTTGAAGAACCTCTAACACCGGTCATAGACAGTGTAGCTGTCAGGAGTGTAAATTGTGAGCTGGGAAGTCTTTGGTACAGATCACGCCTGGGGCCTTAGATAAGTTGCTGTTTCTCACCTTTAAGGCTGTCCCCACTCCCCAAGATTATAATAGTGACTCAGGCCCAATTCGATCCAACTTTCCAACACTGGTGCAGCTACAAGGCAGCCCCTTGGTAAGGCAACAAATGTTTCCATACCTTGAGAAGGCCTCCCTGACTGCCCCACTGGAGATCCACAGCTGCATTCCCCCTTGATGAGCACCTTTCTGTCTGCTTAGGAGCTACATCATCACCTCCCATTGAGTTGTAAATTCCTTTGGCTGTTGTTACTCACATCCTTGCAGCTAGGAACTGCAAGCCACTTCTCTGTTACTGGTTTACTTTGGTTTAGGCGCTGCATGCTACTAGGCCTAAACTGTACATATTCATGACACTCCCCACCACAGGATGCAGCGCATGCCCCATTGGCATGGCTGCACTGGTACTGGAAAATTGCATAGGTTTGGGCCCTCACCTTCTAAAAAGAACTATTGTGAAACTATAATGATAAAATTTAATGAAACTATTAAATTGACCTAAATTTTTTTTACTTGCTTTACGGGGCTGATTTTAAGGATAAATTAATGGGAAAAACAAGGCTTGAACACTCCAAAGCACTCTAAAAATGCTTATAATATATTTTTTCTTATAAGTCTTCATCTTTTAAAAAAAAGTGTATAAAGATTGAAAATTTTATGCTAGTAAACGATAAATATGGAATGAGATTTTAATATGTAATGGGGAAAATTAACCTGCTGCTTAAGATGTGAGATGAAAGTAAATAAGATAGGGTGTTAGAGATATTTTAAATAGATTTAACATAGACAGATGAGGATGATATTAGTGAAGAGTGTCTGTCACAAATAACTGGAAATTTGGATAGGAAATAGAAGTAATTCGAATTTTTGACTTCACTGTTGCTGTAATGTAAGGATGTATCTTTATAGCTTTGATGTGTTTTTGGTTTGTTTTGTTTTAAATAAATAATAATATTAATTAAAAAATTAAAATGCTAATTTTTTATTTCGTTTTTTTGTGCAGTTATTCAGTGATGTCCATGACGGAGACAGCTTTTGCTTGTTTGAAGATGGCCACCGTACACCACACAAGCAAGAAACTCATACCATGGAAGCAGTGAAGTTTATGGAATACAGTTTGAAACAAGCACTGACAAAACTTGTGGTTCATCTCTTTGGAGATGGTATGTGGCCTCAAAAGGCAGTTCTGTGACCCTGCTAATTCAGATTGCAATTCCAGCAGCAAAGTAGAAAGCAAAATCTTTTTAGTTGAAACTGGAATTAATGCAGTGACACTGACAGCCACTCTCTATAGCTTTGAAAACTTTGCTGCTGTTCACCAGATACAGTGTTGTTCTCTGATTACACACACTACACATTACATCAAATCACATTACCCCCACATTACTCATGCACAGAAAGCACTAATTCACATACATCACTATCAAGCAACAGCAGGCACACCATGCAGGGTTGGTGTCCAGAGTCAGGTAATGACTGACGGCCCATGCCCATCAGAGTGCCCACCCAGCCATGCCAATCCCCTGAACTCAGATGTGCCCAGTGTGCCATTGGGCTGAGCAGAGGGTATCATGTAGAGCCCAGTGCAGGGCTTTGAGCAAGATCCCCTGAGACCGCACAGACACACACATTTCCTAGTCTAGCAGACTGTGTTCCTTCTAAGCTGTGTGGCTGCACAGCTCAAATTCACTGATGGCAATGATATCATTGGCAAGTAGTTCAGAGCTGCTGCCTCACAGTCCCATTAGGGCTCCATGCGCTCCTGGTGGAAATTACAGGGAACAGCAGTATTACGTGGAGGGCTCCTCTCAGATATCCTCCCTTCAAGGAGATGTAGGAGTGATTCTTTCCCCACCCAGTCAGGGTAGAATCACGCTGTGTGTTGTGTTACATAATAAATGGTGATGCAATAATGGGGAGAAAATAGCACTTCACATGGTGCTTAAATACCTTTCTGGAATTTGCTGCTGTGAGATATGCTGATAGCCGCTAGCTTAGGTGGATTTTAAAATGGGTTAGACCAGCGTTTCTCAAACTTTGAGGGAGCTTTACTCCCTCAGTAAGTTCTTGCAGGGGAGGGGCTAGGGCAGCAATGTGATCCTCAGGATCACATCGCTAAGGGGAGTGAGTGGCGGTGCTTTGCACTTACTTCAAGAAGGCAGGGCTGCAGCAGGCTGCAGGAGGTGCGGGGAGCCCTGCGCAGGCCTGCACAGTGCTCCCTAAGTCTTGGAACTTTCCCTAAAAGCGGGCGCGAAGCACTTCTGTTTTGCAAAATTAGTTAGCCATGATAGCTAAATCAAACATTTATGTTCATAGGGAATGTATCTCAGACAGAAGCAAGAGGAGGAGGAAGAGAGCAGTGCCACCAGACTTGCTTTCTAGGCTTCTGGGGAATGGGCAGGATGAACTTTACCCTGATCTGGCAAGGACGTATTTATATTACCATGCTTCTCAGCTAGGAGTCTTGTATTCAGAGCTGATACAATTATCTGTCAAGGGAACATTGACTATCATCAGAATTCGTGGAAGATGTTGGCAAATTTTTGAAGCTGCTAAAGGGAAGTATTTTTAGCTGAAAACTAGCAAATAACATTGTAATTACAACTCCCACACAAACAATAAGAGGTTCAACAAATCTCTTTTATGTGGAGAATTTTGCCCTTTGGAAATTATGAATACTTTTCATCTTTTTTTTTGTGCAATCAGTGCTAGTCACCACTCTTTGTGCCACTAACTTTGCCCCTGGTCCTTGATAAAGGCATGTTTGAGGTCTGACATTGTCAGATTGTACAGGTCGATAGACGATATTGTCTGTCTCATTACAGAACTAGTTAATTTACGATCTGATCCTATCCAGCTTTCCAGTACTGATGCAGAGCCCAAACCTGAGCTCTATGTGCTGGCTTACCACGGGAGTGCACTGTTGCACGGGAATGCGTAGCGCTGATCCAGCGCCAGAGCTAGCCCAGCATGAGCTCCTACTAGGCTAGCACCAGTTTGCCCGAACTGCGGGGCAGCAGAGAGGTAGGTGGGGGCATGAGGGAGGTGGGGAAGAGGTGTGCCTGGGGAGGGAGCAGGACAGGTGGAGGGTGAGAACTCAGCTCAGCTCCACTGGATCATGTTGGGCCATGTGGCCTGACATGGAACTCTTTGATTCTGTGCCAGCTTCAGGGCTGCTGCAGAATTGAGTAGTTCCATTGTGGGGCTACTTTCCTTACCTGGGGGAAGTGTACAAATGTCCCCTTTCCCTGAAGAGCTGCCGACTGCTGCCTGGTTGTGCTCAGGTTGCCACGGCAGCCATTTTTGGTGCTGCAGCAGCCCCACACTCTGGGCAGCTCAGGATTGGTCTAGCAATCAGCTTGCAGTGCAATCCAGTGTTGACGCAATCAGCTGATGCAATGGGGCATGAACTGCATCCTGCAGTGGTGGGGCAGTCATGGAGGCCTCTTCAAGGTAAGGGAACATTTGTAACCCTGGGACTGCATTGCAGCTATACTGACACTGGAAAGTTGATTAGGATTGGGCTGTTAGAACACAAGTCTAGCCATATGTACTCAGAAGGAACACAAGTCTAGCCATATGTACTCAGAGGTAGCACAGGTTTGAGGAGACCCATAGGGAAAGGGTGCCTTTCCCAGGAGTAAGGGGAAATGTTTCTGCTTGCCTCTGGCTGAGCCACTCTTGGCACCTATCCTGCACTGGATACAGCACAAGCCTCCTGGCTTGCCTGTTCCAGCGCAGGTTAGGATTGTGCCCAAATTCCCTTTGCTAGGTGATTTAAAAACAGCATTTGTGATGTAAGAAAGAGTCATTAGGCAGACGTTCCATCAATCAGTCTCTCTCCAGGCTCTTAGACAGTCTTCACTCCCAGGCAGTGACCCCTCTCTTCACCCAGAGCAAAGTGATTATCTTTCTTTCAGGTGCTCAGAGGGAAGGGAGGGGCCGCTTGCCTCGGAGTGAAGCTGCCCTCTCTTGCATTAACGAGGCTATTGTTAAACAACTGTTTTCCTTTAATGTAAAGGGCCCTTCTCATTGCATTGAGATAGAAAAATCCATGGATTTTTCCAAGGGTGAAAAATCTGTGGATAATTAGGTTATACCTGTAATCGCTTGCATGACTGTCTCTACAACAGTAAGAAAAGCAGTTTTTTAAACTGATTTTAAAGGTGTGCATTTTTCCCCTTCTCCCGGGATTAGCACATTTCTTCTCATTTGCAGTGGCCATTCGTGTTGAGTCAAATTTCTGTATAAAAAATCAGTGTATAATAAGGTTGGACCTGTACAGTATTTTAAATTCTTGGGTCATTAAAGAGGATTTTGTACAGGAGTCACTCTGCAGCAGCCCTCTTTGTGTTTCCGGTCATCTTAACCCATAATTGTTACCGTGTAGCTTTTCCATTCTCCCTATCAGTGGTGTAACTAGTGGCGGTCTGCCCCGGGTGCCACCCTTGAGGGAGTGACGCCACAAATGACCAAAATTGCTAAAATCATAGTTGTTAAGAATAATATGTTATGTACCATTTGATGTGTAATTTACAGCAGACTGCAATGAAACAAGCTAGAGTGAAATATCTCCATTCTACCAAACGTTATGATCAAAAAACCAGAAAACAAAAATGCAACACCTATGTAACAAAAAGTATTTTTGAGAATTTTCTTAACTCAAAATGGACCAATGAAACTGATTGTTCAAAGAGCCAATGAGATGTTGTTATGTCACAGCATGGAACCAATAAGGTGTTAGCAAGGTGACAACCTTGGGGGGGTGACACCAGGGTTGGATCCAGTGTTTGTGTTTGGGTAGATGTGAGCACTATCTTAACTCCAAAATCCAGGTCAACCAGGTGCGTAGACCTGGTTTTCTGGTTGAACTTTGGCCTCTGTGGCCAAGGTTTGCTGGGCAGGTAGACCTGGGCACCTATCCAGACTTGGAGCCCAGATCTACCTACCCGGTAGACCTGGACTCCCAGCTGTCCTCTGGAGCCCTCTTCTAAGTAGGTAGAGCTGGGCTCCGGTCTGGACTTGAAGCCCAGATCTACCTGCTGGGTAGGCCTGGGTTCCCATTCCAACTTACCTCTGGAACTACCTCTTCTAGGCAGATAGACTTGGCTCTCATGTGAACTTGGAACGCAGATCTGCTAGGTAGACCTGGGATCCCATTCTGACAGGCATCCAGTTTCACTTCCCATCCTAGTGGGTGCCCTTACCCGCTGACAAATTAATTTTGTCGTATGGGAGGTGACAAAAATTTATGGGCCCTGGGTGTCAAATGACCTAGCTATGCCACTGCTCCCTATAAATACTTACTCTGGTAAATGTGCCCCCCTATAATGACATAACTGACCTTGTGCAGCTGTGAATGCCTACTTCCTCTGCCTTTTTCCCTTGGCTTTGTGTCCATTGCCTGTTGCTATTGGCCCGTTATCCAGCCCACCAGTTTCTAGCCCTGTCTTCCCAGAGCTATAGTTCGGAAAAAAGATTGAGTGTAGAGGTGTGTGGCTTCACCTGTGACACAAGGCAAGGGCCATATAATGTATCCTGCTTGTCAGACTTTCTACTTTTCCACACACAATGTTTTTTTTAAGTTTCCCTTTGCCATTTGGTTAATGGAGTCTGTCTTGTATATATTAGAAATATATCCATACCTTATTTATTTTTTTCATTCACTGTACAGCTCTATAAAATATTCATACAGTGGCTCAAATTAGGAGATTTATATTTAAAGTGAGTTACAATAATAGTGCAAAAACCTATGAGGATTTATTTTCTAAAGAGATCATTAAGGTAATAGTTTAAAAAATTAGAATTGTAAAATAATAATAAGAAAAGATTTAGCTGTAGTTCTAGGGAGCTGTTAGTCATTTCTGGTTACTGAGCATCACAAAATTACCTGCTTTACCCATGATCTTGGCTCATTTTCCTTCTATGCCAGGTGGTTGCTGGAGTTTGACAAGTGATTGATTTGGTTTTAAAGGGTACCTGAGTTGCACAAAGTGTTTTTCATATTAGAAAAGACACAGCTATTCCCCCCCCCCGTTCAAGATTTATTACCTCACAGTTACAAAAAGTGTTGTAAATTAGTTTGTTTGCTGTTTATTTTCTATGGATTTCAGTAACTGATGTTATTAACTGAAGGGCAACTTCTACGAAGGGTTGGAGGAATAAGCCTTTTAATTGCTTGTTTCTGTATGTCTTTGTTTTTAAACAATGGCACAGGACTCGAGATTAGATGGGTGAACTGCTACTTCCCATTTACTCACCCTTCCTTCGAGATGGAGATCAACTTCCAAGGAGAATGGATGGAGGTCTTGGGTTGTGGGGTCATGGAGCAGCAGCTAGTTAACTCAGGTATGAAAACTCCTTCGCTTCATTGACATCTCTATTAGCAGAGGCTTCCAGCACAATCAGTTTCATGGTCCAATACGTTGCCTCTGTTTGCAGTGCACACTCATATAGACCTACAGGATCTGCGGTAGTAGCAGTGGCTTAAAGACAGAAAACAGACTGTGTGCTGAGGGCACTGTGTTCAGTTGTAAACTAGAAACTTACACTTCCAGCCTGGTTTAATAGGAGGGAGCTCATTCCATTTTGGAAGTTGAATAATGTGTAGATTCACTATGATGCAAACTGAAGCATTTGCCTCAGGCACCAGATTGGTTGAGGCACCCATGTCTGTCCACCTACTTGTCTCCCCTGCTCCTTCTGCTCCTTCCACTCTCTGGATTGAAAAAGGAAGTGGTGAACAGAAAGGAAGAGGAAATGTGTAGGGGAGAAGAGTGATGAGCTAGAACATTGGAGAGTGAGAGGAACAGAGACTGGCTCATCATTGGGTAATGAGGGGCAGGCATGCTACCTTAGGAGCTCGTGGGCCTAATAAAAAGCTTTTTTGTGGACCTCCCCACTTACCAGGATAAGCAGCAGCAGCGAGGGACCTGGCAACAGTGTCACTGCCAGTTGCTTTGACTGGGGGTGGGTGGGCAGGGGGTGGGAAGGGAACTGTTTTCAAGCCAATCTGGCCCAGGTGTGAGCAGGAGGGGTGCCTTCTAGCGGCAATGCTCCACTCGCTGCACTCTTCCTGTGATGCCTTGGCATGGAAGATTCCGCTATAGAGTGAGATGCTGGCTGCGGGCGCTTCACTCATCACCCCAGTGCAGGGCCCCTCCAGTCATGAGGTCCAAATTGGTCAAATTGCCTTAAGGCCGGCCCTGTGTAGCTTATTCTCTTAGAGAATGATTGTCCTTGTGTATAATACCAGTGTCTTTCAAGTTCTGAAGGGCTGTAGAACGGCCGCAGACTATATGAGGACATGATTTACAGCCCAATCCTGAGCTGCCAGGTCTGCAGTGGTGCCAAAAATGGCTGCCACTGGAGGCTCCTTGGGAGAAAGGGACTTTGTCCTCTTCCCCCAGGTAAATAAGTAGCCCTGCAGTGGGGCTACTTGATTCTCCGCCAACCCAAAGACTGGTGGAGAATCAACAGCGTGCATGCCGCCTCCCTCCCTCCCTGCTTCCTTACCCCAGAATGCCTCCTTTCTGCCTTCTCCCTGCTCCCCGCCTCCCCGGGATGCCTCCTCCGTGCCTTCTCACCGTCCTACGCCCGCCCACCTCCTTCCCACATCCCCCCATGCCCCCACTTATCTCTTTGCTGCTTGGCAGTCCACACATCTGCCAAGTGGCAGAGCTCTAGCGGTCGTCCAGTGCCACCAGCACCGCCGCTCAGCCAGCAGTAGGGCCTGCAAACGTGCCTTATGGCATGTTTGCAACAGTGCGTGCCAGTGGTAAGCCATCGCACAGTGTTCAGGATTGGGCAGTTAATCAACAACTCCTTGTCAAGGCCAGGCATGAAGCCTACCTTTAGTGTGAGTGAGCAAGAGAGAGAGAGAGAGCACCGTATAAAGGTACCAGTCTTCCTTCATACAGAGTCAAGGATGGTAAGTGGGGTTAAATCTGTAAACTAAATGTAACCTAAATGTAACACAATGGACATTGGGCTACAAATCCTAATTTCGCTTAAACACTGTTGTGGGCTGAACTGATAGTGACTAACCAGAAAAGAGATCTTGGGATTTCAGTGGTTAGCTAAATGGAAATGTCTATTCAGTGTGTCGCAGTAGTGAAAAAGATAAATTCCATGCTAGTAATTATTAGGAAAAGTGTTGAAAATAAGATTTCAGTATGGTAATGCATTTAAATAAATCTTTTTGCATAGTTCTGGTTGCCCTATTTTCAAAAATTTATTGTAGAGCTGGGAAAGGTGCAGAAAAGGACAAGAAAAATGATCAAAGGATTGGAGAACCTTCCTTATAAGTAACTATAGTGTTTGGGAGTTTTTAATTCAGAAAAATGACTAAGGAAAAAAATGGGATAAAAGTCTATAAAATTATGCATGATATGGTGGAGACTGTGGATAGAAATTTTTTTTTCCTCCTCCCATAATACTAGTACTCAGGGTCACCCAATTAAATTGATTGGCAGTAGTTTCAGGTCAGAGTAAAAAAAAAAGCAATACATTTAAAAATACATTTTTAAATGTATTGCATTTAAAAATGCAATACATAATTTTATGGAATTTTCAGCCACAAGGTGTGGTAATGGTTATGGCTGAAGATTGCTTTAAAAGGGATTTAGACAAAATTAATGGCAAATAAGGCTATTGTTGACTACTGGAATGATGGTTAAATGAAGGTTCAGAGGCAGAATACCAGTAATACCACTTGCTGGGGTATGGGAAAGGACAATAGTGAGGAGGCCTCTTGCCTTCCTGCCTTTCTTGTGGGCTTCCTTTATTCTTCTTTACAACTAGTCTAAATCTACATCTGCACCCCTGTAAATTCAACCCATTGGCTCCCAGGAGCCAAAGAGAGTTAAGCTGCAATCCTGTTCACACTTAAATCTGAGTGATCTCTACTGAACTTACAGCCCAGTTCTAACTAATGTTCCAGCACTGATGCAGCCGTGCTAACAGGGCACTTGCTGCATTCTGTGGTGGAGGGGCAGACATGGAGGGTCTCCTCATGGTGAGGTAATGTTTGTTTCCATACCTTGGGGCTGCATTACAACTGCATTGGCTCTGGAAAGTTGGCTAGAATTGGACTGTCAATGGGACTTCCTTGCGTTAGGTTATTGTAACAATTGAATTTAATGGAATTTTGACTTAACACCCTTTTCCTCCTATTAATCTTTTACATTGAAGGTTTTCTCTGTTTGCAGAATTCCAGGCAAATGCTCAAGTTAGGTGCTCTTCAGTTGACATTGTGTGGTCAACCACATTGGTCAGCTTGTTGTTCATTATGTTTAAAAAAGAATGGGAAACCTGTCTTATTGCACATGTATATAAAATTGTGACAAACAGAAACTGTGCTTTGGAGACTCAAAGGATGTCACACTTTTATTATTTTTGCGGGGAGGGGAGGGAAAATAAAGTTATGAAATGTTGGCCTTGGAGCGTGCCTTTTTAAACAATGATGTTCTTTATATGTATGCCATAACAGAAATATAGGATCTTTATAGGTTGTAGAAATTAAAAGACAAGATCCCTCTCCCTGGTGAGTTAAAACATCAGAGTGTCGTTGCATGCTCTTTATAATGAAGAGAGTTTGTTCCTTGGAGGGAAACCTGAGGACATTTCAGGTTCCAGTGAAGTTGCCAGACCCTTTGAGGTTTGGGGTTTTGAACATTTGGTCGTGAGGGAAGGCTTTTGCTGTGCCATTTAATGTCTTTATACAATCTATGCTGGATCCTCTCATCCTTTGTTTCCCCAAGATAATGCTATAAAGAAGAGTATTTTACCAAGAAACCTTCCTTTGATTTATTGCGAAATCTCTCCTTGATTTTACTTGTATTTGAATTAAATCATGCACAGGTCTGGTGTATAGTCAGAGAAAGGTGAGGGCATCAACTTCAGTCGTGCCATTCACACCCACTTCACTCTTCCCCCCTTTATTCTTCTTGGATTCCTTGGTTAAAGATTCTGTAGCTTATGTGCCTGACTTTTCATATTGGCGTTCAACACAATCCCCTAAGTATCCCATATTTGACACTGAACTTCACAATGTACGATACCAACCGAAAGATAAATCAGGAGCTCTAACAAGATTTAACTTGGAAATGAAGGAACATCTGCTTGTTTGTGTGCAGCAGTCTGAATCTGTTTCTGTGGTTCAAGTACAATACACTGGACAGTGAGAAAAATTCAACTGGATATCCTCACTTAAGTTCCTTAAATCAGAGGCAACCAAGTTCTTGGGCATGCATGTCACAGGTCAAGTCTAAACTGGTACAAGAGAGTGCCATTCTATTGGTGCAGTTTTGTCTCTGGACTAGTGAGTTAGGCAGGTGCAGAGTGTGAAAGGGGCAGGAAGGGAGTGCAGTCTTGACAGTGTGCCATAAACAGGCCTATACAGGCATTTCACAGTTGCCTGTGCAACAGTTTGGCACCATGACCTTTGGCATGGCTCTTGAGATGATGTTCTTCTGGAAATTACTGAGCAGTCTTCAGGTACATTTAAGCTCTGGTTTCTCAACCAGGACTAAAAATGTGTGAAGGACTGTGAATATCAGGAGTTCACCCATTTTGGCTGACCTTGGTAGCAAGGCCAAATGTGTGGCTTCTTCTCTAATGCCCCTCCTCTAATGGGGAAGGCTCTTTTATTCTGACATGGCATTAAACTTCAGAGGTGCTCTGAGCAGTTACAAACTGCAGCACAAGGTCAGGGATGATTCCCCATCTACCTTCCCGTAATTCCAAGATCAGGAAGAAAACTGGGACATCCCTATCATGGTATGCTCCTGAAGTGCTTGAAGCATTTTCAGTGCTCAGTGTGACATGACTGAGTCCCCTCCCCATGAATCTTGGTGGTGGTGGTGGATAGGTTGGGAATTGTTCCAGAAACACAGTGTTCCTGTGGGGATGGTTCCCTCCTGAACTTAGGAGGAAAGCTGGGGTTTATCATGCTCACCAGACTTGTGAAAGGGATGCTCACTATGATGAGATACTATATGGAGCCTAAAGGTGTTTAGATACACACCTTTGCATCAAAACACATTTCCAAAACTCCTTTTTCTTCCTAACACTATTACAATTTCAGCTTTTATATACCGTAAAACACTGCTTCTAAAACAAAACCAAAAATAACTCTGATCTTGTTGGAGACATACTGAAACTCTTGAGAAAATGTGCAGGTACAGGTAAGTGAATAGTGTAGTCACTTGCTTTCCAAAGAGTGAACTTGGTGATACAGAAGTTTAGAAAACACTGATATGAGAAAGAATAAATAGAAATGGAAGGGGGAAAACTTGTTGATGAGCCAGATGGGTCATATAGGCAATTCAGTGAGATGCATACCTTGCAGCCCACAACCTGATGCAGCAATACTAGAGCATGCATACGCCCTGAGGTGGGATTTATACCTTTATTACCATTCACAGTTAATGCCAGTCACATGCAGCCTAGAGTATGGCCTGTGTTAACTACTAATGAAAATGAAATGGCCTTCAGGATGTCTTTGACTGTGTATCTTTGTGTTACGCAATTTTAAGTCTGACATGTCCAAACCCTCCATCGCATGTAATAAGTAATTAAGCACTTGCTAATGGAAAAGGCTTGCTAGTGTTACCGTGTAGGCTTAATTTTACCTGTTTAATTTATGAATCCCATTCTATGTCACATTTTAGTTTTTGGATACATTTATTGAACAGCTGTGCGTGTTCTAGAGAGAGAGAGGTTTTCATGCTTCTCACATCCAGCACCTTCTGTCTTTTCAGATTACGCCTCCTGAATTGCATAGAAGTTATACAGCAGGTGAAACAGGTAGCCTCACTGTTGTGACAGCCCAATAGCAATGGTTGTAGGGGGAAAAATGTAATTACCTGATAACACCTTAGGAATCCCGAAACAAAACATTGTTTCAGCGTGCTTGTGATTTAACAGGCATGACCAACCAACTTTTACTGAATTGGGAAGAGTCCATGTAATGCAGCACAGCACAGCACAGTAATACGGCTAGCGATCTGAATGTTAAACCACTTGAATGAGAACATGGGCAAATTTCACCCAGATTGACTAGGATAAAAAGCCAGTGAAGGAACAGGTGTCCAGTATGTTTATCTACTATAAGGATTTGAGTAATACTGTCCTAAGGCAGAGTGTCACAACATTGGGACTCCAGAGCTTATCTCAATTTTAAATACAAAATGAAGTCACTCTCTTGTATGTAAGGAAAATAAGAATGTTTTTAACTGTGTCTGGGGAAGGTTTGGGAACAAAATCTCCCTGAAGTCATAAATTCCAGTTCTCACCACAAGAGGGTTCACTCCTAAGAAATATTTGCTGTCAGACCGTGACAGACTAAAACAAGGTCATGGGCATTTTAACATATCATATGTGAATTGGCTCTTCAAGTTGTTCATAGAGTTTAGCATTGTTTAAATGCCAAAATGTTGTATAGATTGGGCTGGGGTTGTCTTTCTAGAAACGGTTGTGTTGAGACACAGAAAGGAATGAACATCCTTAACTTGGTAAATGAACGTTGTATAATGAAAGCTGCTGTTTGGTTGGTTTGCTCTCAGCTTTTTGGATGAATGATGAATTGTTCTGTAATTAGTTGGTCAATGAACAGGGCAAATAAACAGCAGGGGAGAGTTTTGGGACAATAAGTTGAAGCGAGTAATGTTTTCTTGCTTTGTTCAGGTATTTATTTTAGTATAAAGCTTATCCAAGGGACAAAGGAAGTTCACACACTTCATTCAGTATTTACAAAGGCATATATAGACATATAGGGCAGGAGATCTGGCTCAGTTGGTAGAGCTGCCGCCTTGTATGCCTGAAGATCTGAGGCTGCCAGTTCGAAACAACCGGAAGTACCCGAGAACTGAGGACACGCTGATATACTGATGAGCTGACCCTCAGTGGCAGAGAGAAGTTGCCGTCAAGTGGAGCATGGGAGGCCAAGGGCCAGAGAGAGGCCAGACCAGGAAGGAATCCAGCTGGAACGAGGAGTTCTATGAAAGACTAGAACTATTCAATTGTAAAAATCCCTACGGGGGTTTAGAACAGCCTGCTTATGTAAACTGCCTTGGATTAAAGTCTGAGGAGAAATCTGACAACCAAAGAAAGGCGGTATATAAATACCTGTATAAATAAATGACGGGGAGCCTCTTCAAGATTCTTCCCAAGATCGGATGTCCACCCAGGCTCCTCAGCATCATCAGATCCTTCCACAAGGATATGAAGGGCACTGTTGTCTTCGATGGCTCCACATCAGACCCCTTTGACATCTGAAGCGGCGTGAAGCAGGGCTGTGTTCTTGCACCAACCTTGTTTGGGATTTTCTTCGCTGTCCTGCTGAAGCAGGCCTTTGGAACTGCAACAGAAGGCATCTATCTCCGGACCAGATCAGATGGAAAGCTCTTCAACCTCTCCAGACTGAGAGCAAAGTCCAAAGTCCAGCTGAAATGTCTTCGTGACTTCCTCTTTGCCAACGATGCAGCTGTCACTACCCACTCTGCCAAAGATCTCCAGCAGCTCATGGATCGTTTTAGCAAGGACTGCCAAGATTTTGGACTGACGATCAGCCTAAAGAAAACACAGGTCATGGTTCAGGATGTGGACTCACCTCCCTGCATTACAATCTCTGTGCATGAACTGGAGGTTGTCCATGACTTTGTGTACCTTGGCTCAACGATCTCCGACACTCTTTCTCTCGATACTGAGCTAAACAAACGCATCGGTAAAGCAGCTACCACGTTTTCCAGACTCACAAAGAGAGTCTGGTCCAACAAGAAGCTGACAGAACATACCAAGATCCAGGTCTACAGAGCTTGTGTCCTGAGTACACTTCTGTACTGCAGCGAGTCATGGACTCTCCGCTCACCACAGGAGAGGAAACTGAACGCTTTCCACATGCGCTGCCTCCGGCGCATTCTCGGCATCACCTGGCAGGACAAAGTTCCTAACAACACAGTCCTGGAACGTGCTGGAATCCCTAGCATGTATGCACTGCTGAAACAGAGACGCCTGCGTTGGCTTGGTCATGTTGTGAGAATAGATGATGGCCGGATCCCAAAGGATCTCCTCTATGGAGAACTCGTGCAAGGAAAGCGCCCTACAGGTAGACCACAGCTGCGATACAAGGACATCTGTAAGAGAGATCTGAAGGCCTTAGGGATGGACCTCAACAAGTGGGAAACCCTGGCCTCTGAGCGGCCCGCTCGGAGGCAGGCTGTGCAGCATGGCCTTTCCCAGTTTGAAGAGACACTTGGCCAACAGTCTGAGGCAAAGAGGCAAAGAAGGAAGGCCCATAGCCAGGGAGACAGACCAGGGACAGACTGCACTTGCTCCTGGTGTGGAAGGGATTGTCACTCCCGGATTGGCCTTTTCAGCCACACTAGATGCTGTGCCAGAACCACCTTTCAGAGCGTGATACCATAGTCTTTCGAGACTGAAGGTTGCCAATACAAAAAAAATAATATAAATAAATAAATATAGCTGGTACCCCAAATAGCCCTTCTGCTGTCAGGAGCTTCCTGGAGAACAAAACAAGCCTCCATTCTTTGATGGTGCTTTGAACACTGAACGACTAATGCCTCATTTCACCTTGTTTCTAAAGCAGGCACACTCTGGTAGTTGGCATCATAGCTCAGTAGCAGAGTGCTGGCTTTACAAGCAGAAGGGACCAGATTTCAAGCTTAGGTATCTCCAGTTGAAAGAGATTCAGATAGATGTTTGCAGTAGGCCTTGCAAAATTGATGCTGACCAAGATTCAATAGTGCTGAGCTAGATGGATGGATGGTTTTTGGCACTTTCATATTTTCATGTTTTTATTTGTGATGTAATATAGTGACTGAGATACTGAGCTGTGACTCAGGACTTCCCCAGTTCTCATCTTTGTGGTCTTGAACTCACTAAATGGTCTTAGGTAGGCCATTCTCTTTTTCAGTTCACAGTTCTCCAGTGGTAAATTGGAGATGAGAATACTTTAGGATTATTTTAAGGATTCTAGCATGCTAATACACCTGAAGTGCTTGCACACTCAGAAAGTGCTATACAAATTTGAAAGCGCTGTACAAATTGCCCTTTCTCAGTGCTGCTGGTTTTGTGTTTCTATTATGATGTTAAAGGTGTTTTAAAATTTAAGGTTATTTTAATGTTTATATATAACTTAAAGCATTATGTGGTTTTAAAGTTCGTAAGTCCCTTTGGGTGCTCCTCGAAGAGAAAAGTGGGATATAAAAGTAGTAAGTAAGTGTTTATGATCATGATTTTACATGTTCATCCCAGCTCCCTTCATTCTCTCAATTCAAGTTATTTGTTTTCTCTCACCCAACTTGTACACCCACCTACACTTTGGTATGGAGATTGCTAGCTTCCCTATCTAAATTTCCTCCCTCCCACCAGTCAGCCTCTTGCCCTCTCCTCCCCCCCTCCACTTTACTCAGCACTCACTCAGTTGGTGATAGTGGAAACTGTGAATGTTTATGCTCTCCCACTATCTGTTGCTCATAGCTACACCCACAAACAGTGTGTTAAAAACATATGCATCATTTGTTTTCTCTTTTCCCTTATCATTTGTCTTTATGCCTGCCTTTAACTTACTTTGAATTTTTGTAGAACCCCCTTTTTATATATTTAAATTTATTTTGAGCTTGTGTGTGCCTTAAAAGAAGCCTATAATGTTTTGGAAATGTTGGCTTCTCTGATTTTATCATTTCTGACACATCCATTATGCATGCTGCAGTTTAGTATTCTTGGAAGAATTAATATAGCCTTACAATCTGTGTGTGTTTGCATAGGATGAACAAATATTGCCTTGTTGTATGACAATTCAATTACATCTGTTTCTGGGAAGCAAGTTATTTGTTTGAGATTGCTTAAAATGAGGGACAGCTTTCTGAAAGTTGCTGTTCTCTGATAGCACATGAACTTCTGCTGGAGTCTTCGTATGGCACAGGCTTTGCATGAGCTTGCATAGTGATTGGACAGATTGCCAGTTGGTCATAAAATTGGGTTTCTGAATGCAAAGGTCAAGGTCCTTGATATGGAGAACATTCCAAAGTGCAGTATGTATGTATAATTTGCATGTGCAGTGATGTAAAGGGAGGGAGTTACCTTTGTTTAACTGGAAAATAAATCATAATCTCCGAGAAATGAAGAACTACAAAAATATTGGAAAGGTCAAAAGTTGTCTGAGTAGTACTAGTTGAATGTTTGCAAGGAAGTACTGTCCCTTATGCCTGGTCTTCCTGCAGATACTAATGGTTTGTGGCTTAGATTAGTAGACTATACCAGTGGTTCCCAAACTTTTTCAGCTGATGGCTCCCTTGAATTATTGGGCCATAGGCCATGGCTCCTCATTAGGGCTACAATCCTATACACTGTATAGGGTGGTGGGTTTTTCTATATGGTTCTGTGGCTCCCCTGGCTGGTTTCCGCAACTCCCCAGAGAGTGATGGCTCACGGTTTGGGAACCACTGGATTACACTGTCACTAATTAAATGAAGTAAAACTTTACTGAAATAAATGTCATTCAGCTACCCACTATTCCCATTATTTGAATTTGTGACTCTGTTATGGAAAATTATCATTTGGATAAAATTGCAGTAAGCTGCTGTGAATGTACAGCATAGATTTATTAGCATAGAGCAAGGTCTAAATAAACCTCAGAGAGTATGAAACTTAGGGTGCAATCCTAACCCCTTATGCCAGTATTTTCCAGCACTGGCATAGTGGTGCCAATGGGATGTGTGCTACATCTTGCAGTTGGGTGTCACTCACGGAGGCCTCCTCAAAGTAAGGCTGAGGTATTCAATCTGTGCGTCCAGTTTCCCTAGGGAGGTGTGGCTAGCTGCCAGGGGTCTCATGAGGCATCTGGGGAGAGAGGTGGCTGTAGCTGTGCTGCTCTACTCAGCTCAGCTGCACTTGCTGCCTGCTGACTTGCTGCTTTTCTGCAACTGTGAACAAGGTGGGTGGAGCAGCGTGAGGTGGGGAGGGCGTGTGAAACATGGGGGGGAGGTGGGAGAAGGCTGGCTGGGCAGCGGCAGGGGTTCTGCATCTCATCAGCTCAGGGCACGCCCCTGGCAGCCTTCAAACTGGGAGGGAACAGTAAGTGCAAGCAGCTCAGCCTGAGCCAGCCTGCTCTTAGTGGGGGGAGGTGTCCAAATGCCCCAGTGTGCATTCCTCCGTCTTGCCTGGGGGGAACAGGGGTGGCATCTGCATGTTGGGGTGTATGTGTGTGAGCAGCCCCCATCTACTTTGGGGTGAGTTGTAATCTTGTTCTGTGTGGCTGCAATCCTTTCCACACTTTCCTGGGAGTAAGCCCCATTGACTCAAATGGGACTTACTTCTGAGTAGACCTACATAGCCTTGGGGTCTGTGTCAGCTTAACCAAGGATCTTCACCTTTCTCTTTTTCCTCCCCCTTCAAAAAAGAAAAAAAAACCCACTCTTGATGGCTTTGTCTCCAAAAATTGATTAAAAAATAAAAATACCCATTCCTTTTCAGCCACCCCCCTTTTCCCTCCTGCCTCCTTTGGGGGGGGGTATTCTGTTGGCTGCCATTGTCAGACAAAGGCACAATCCTAGCTAGGTCTACTCAGAAGTAAGTCCTATTTTGTTGAATGGATAAAGTGAGGTTTAGGAAAGTGAGGTTAGGATTGCAGCCAAACAGTCTCTGGGTCTCAGTTTGCATCAGTTGCAATTAGCAGATACACACAAAACAAAGTCTTCCCCTCCCCCAGCAAATTCATCAGTCCTCCCCCTTTCTAAAATCATCCAGGTGTGCTGCTAACAAACTCAGGGCACAAGCCTAACCAGGTCTACTCAGAAGTAAGTCCTATTTTGTTTATTGGGGCTTACTCTCAGGTAAGTGTGGTTAGGATTGCAGCCTCAGAGTGCTGGCAACTGTTCTTTTGTTTCTAGTGTATAACACCTTCATCCCCATTTTGGGGGTAACTGAGGTGAGGTGTTGTAATGGGGAGCCGTGGCCAATGGCTACAAGGATCAGGGGAGCCGTGAGCTGGAAAAGTTGAGAACCACTGAAGTAAGGGAATGTTTGTTCCCTTACCTCAGAGCTGGAAAGCACTGACATAAGGGGTTAGGATTGCATCCTAATTCTTTCATTTGGGATTGTTAGTGGCCAGGAAATCAGCTTGGAGCACAGGAAAAGTTAAGGGAGGAATTGCAAGTGGGTTGTTGCTCATCAGAACAATGTGAGAGATATTCAGTAAGTCCCCGTGACCTCCATGGTACTACGTTCTATGTAGCAATCTAAATAGCAGTAATAAATGTGGCTGTCTGGGGGCTAGCATCACATTTTTGTTGAGTACAAAATAATACTCAATGTGATAGCAATGTGATAATACAAAATGTGATAGCCATGCAACAAAAGCACTGCCTTCAGGGAACATTTTCAGACTGTGTGCAATAAATGGGAACTAAATGTTCATTTATTGCATTTAAAAGTGATTGTGTGGAAAGACCTTTAGTCTGTCTTCAAAGAGGATATCATTTTAGAGGGGCCCTCGGAGTTGGACTCAGTGTCATAGGAATTTGTTCTTGCAGGATTGGAAAAGTCAGCTTAGATTTTGAACAGAAAACAGAACAGAACTAATACATAGGAAGCCGCCTGGTTCGACTAGGTCAGTATTGTCGACATTGCTTGGCAGTGCTTCTCCACATTTCCAGACAGTATTTTTTCCTCTGATTTCGAGATCTTGAAACTTTTTCAACCCTACAGAGTCTCATATTGAAGCTAGAGCTGAACTAGCAACTCAAGCACTTTACCTGTAAACAACCTGATTATTAAATGCATTCATATCCCACCTTTCCATCCTCTGGGCAAGGGGGACGGGGACGACACACACTGAAGTAGGCTTATAAACATTGAGAACACAGTAATAGAAAATACTAAAACCAGAATCATAAAAAAAAATAAAGCCATCAACACAAATGCAACAATAACACAAAACCAAAAGCTGCCCCTTGTAAGAACTCAAATAATAAGCCTCATTATTCTTCCACCTTTTGTATTTGGGTATAGTGAGGCTTTTTTGAATCACCCATTGACCTACTGTCTTAAGACAGGAAATGGGAAGAGTTTGGAGCAATTGTGTTAGATATATATACCATATCCGGGTGCATTTATAAATGGGGAGAGTGAGAGAGAGAATGTATAATGTATATATGGGGGGAGGGAGTGGGGCCTTTATCACAAGAGGTTGGATATGATCCAGGAGTGCATGGGCTCAGATCTCTGGTCTACAATGAAGCTTACTGAGTGATCTTCGGTTAGTCACATCTCTCAGTTTAATGTACCTCACAGGGTTGTTGGATGGAGAAAAAGGGGGGAGGAGCCATGTATACCACCCTAAGCTTCTTGGTGGAAGGACAATGTGGAAAAAATAAAATAATGAATAGTGTCTCATCTGAGAATGAATATCGAAAGAAGCTGTAATTAATATACTAATGTGCTTGTCTTGAGTCTAATGTGCCTTGGGCATTGACCATGTGAAGGAAAGGCAGGATAAAAATTCATTAAATAAATACAGCCTGTAACAGAGGGTGGAATTCACATGGAACACAAATATTTATTGCCATTGTGTGCCCATTTCACATGAGTGAGTCAATAAAAAGTGTCAGCTGTTTCAGATGCTTAAAAGTATTTTTTCCACCTAAACAGCACCACTGAATTATTAACCAATTTTAAAGTGATGTCTCATTTTTCATGAGCACTTCAGACACAATTAGGTTATGCAATCTGATGATTATGTAAGAAGCACCAATAAGTACTGGGGTCTGTATTGCAGGAAAGTTCCACAGAGGCTTTACTGTGGGTAATATAAGAGCTAGTCTATATAGTGCTTTTTTAAAATGATATTCAAATGGTATTTTAGTAGCCTTACAGATATGTTCTAGTGTTCAAGAATTTTTCATGCTTGTCTGAATAGACTAAAAGGCTTGACATTCAGAAGTTTTTCTGGAATAATTAAGTATCTTTCCCAGTCAAGGGAAAAAAGAAGATGTTTCCAGGCTGGTTGACACAATTTGGTTTTACCTCTTCACCAGCATATGCTGACAGCCGAAGGCGACTTTGACCTTTGATGGCTCATCTTCTGGCAGCTTCAGGGGCAAGAGATGTAAGATAGCAGAAGAAAAGTCCTGTTCTTTGTCTGAGCCCTAAACTAGTCTTTGCACTGCAAAGCTTTTGTAGCATAGAACCCACTACATCATGTCACTAAAAATAAAGGGCAAAGTGGGAGTTGAATAAGAACCAAGACAAATGTAAGATGAAAAAGAGCATTTACAGTGGCATTTGTAAGTAACTGAATGCCTACAGTAGATACTCATGTATAGTATTTTTGCCATTTAGTATTTAGTATTTTTGCCATCAATACTCACTTATTGAAATTTTTGCCAAGTAATCAAGCTCCAATTTGCCTGATCTCCGGGTCAATCAGAGGGCAGAGCCTTTCATCTCTGAACAGTTTCCTTTCTCAGCTGAGCTGCTGCTCAGCCCAGGCAGGAACCTCCTTAGTTGCTATAGTTACTTTAATAATAATAATAATAATAATAATAATAATAATAATACAACAACAGGTATTTATATACTGCCTTTCTTGGTCTTTATTCAAGGCGGTTTACATAGGCAGGCTTTTATTTAAATCCCTTATTAAATAGGGATTTTTACAATTTGAAAGAAGGTTCTTTCTTTCAAGAACCACTACATTCAGGTGTTTCATTCCAATCTGGCTTCACATTCTGGCTTCCATCCTCCCATGCTCAGAGCAGATGGCATAGCTCGGCTTCAGCTTGTCAGCTGCTTCAAGGTCGCACGGTGCCAGTGGCCTCGAACTGGCAACCTTGTGGATGTTATCTTCAGGCAGACGGAGGCTCTACCCTCTAGACCAGACCTCCTGCCCTACTTTCCAGGGATATTCCAGCCAAAGTTAACCTTTTATTCTCCTTCCTTCTGCTGCAGCCTGGTTCTGCTTTGCAAATGCAGGCCTGTTTTTTGAAACACCAGGATGGGACCCTCCTTTCCAGGCTACAATTCAGTGCACCATTACTTCAGAATAACACCCATGGAAAGCAGTGGGTCTACTTCTGAGTAAAAAGGGTTGCAAATATCTCACCTCTCTGCTGCGAATTGAATTGAACACTCTCAGTTATGTGTTATGGGTTGTATGTTGTATGTAGAGCTTCTGGCTTAACACACCAGACATCTTAAAGGTGTCTTTGATTCATGGTTCTCCTCATGTCCACCTTAAAGGTGGATTTGATTCATGGATCTCCTGCTGCAGGGGTTCCCAACCTTTTTCACTTGCATATCCCTTGGCAGCTCATTTCCTTAAATTGTACCCTTCATATTGGCAGGAGGTCTGGTCTAGAGGGTAGAGCCTCCATTTGCCTGAAGATTAACATCCACAAGGTCGCCAGTTCGAGGCCACCGGCACCGTGCGACCTTGAAGCAGCTGGCAAGCTGCAGCTGAGCTGTTCCATCTGCTCGGAGCGTGGGAGAATGGAGGCCAGAATGTTAAACCAGATCGGAGTGTAACACCTCGAATTTAGTGGTTCTTGAAAGAAAGAACCTTCTTTCAATTTGTGAAAATCCCTGCGTGGATTTAATAAGCCTGCCTATGTAAACCGCCTTGAATAAAGTCTTGAATAAAGACCAAGAAAGGCGGTATATAAATACTGTATATTATATATTATATATATTATATTATTATTATATTAGCAAAATGTTTGTATTCATACAAGCCCTCATCTCCTCTCTATGAAAAGCCACACTTCATGTATTCATCACAGTGTTTTCTCTTTTTATCTGTTTGAGGAACAGAAGACTCTGCCTTTGCACTGTTTTGCACCAGATGTGTGCTGAGAAATTCTGGGTGATTGATCACTTTCCATATTATGTTTCAGCTTTTTTACTGGTTTTCAATCATTGGTTCATAGATGAATTGATGACCAAAAACTAGCTATTGGTGGGGCTTTCACAGCCAACTAGCTACCTCCCTTCCTGCCTTGCAAGGCTTTCTGGAGCACGGCCTGCCTTTTTCTGCCAGTCTTTTTTCAGTCTGTCTTCTTTTTCAAGTACCCCTAAAGGTCCTGTTGAGTGTCCCTGGGAGTACGTGAATATCAAGTTGGGAACCACTGTTTTACTGGTATGTAGTTTACAGTGCACTTACTCTGATAGTGTTTACAAAAAGGTGGTGAAGACCCGAATTTAAAAAAGAATAAAAATGTATCTTATGATCTTTTACAATGTTTTTAATAAATTAGAGACTACAGTTCTTAGGTAACAATTAGTGGTAGGTTATTTTTCAGGATCTGGCCTCGGGTAAAATCAGACAAAATAATAGTCAGACACCCCCCTAAGTTCAACCCCTGACTTATCCAAGGGTCATAGAAAATTCCATGATTGTTGGCTCAAACCCCCTTGACTTATCTTTGGGATCTTATACGGTAATTTTGGAATGGCAGGTGTGCATGTCAGGAAATAAAATGCTGTCTAATTTTCCTCCCCCACTGTGCTTCAACTGGGTTACCCACCTTTTACAAATGGAAGCATTACATGAATGCCTACTGATTTATCTCAGTGGTACCCAAACTTACTGCTGCCACGACACCCTTCATTGATGGCACCCTGGCACGGCAGTGCCATTGCACAAGAATCATGTAATTTTGGCCTGGTGAGCCAGGAAGAAGAGGCTGTGTGGTGCTCCTGTGAGTGCTCCTCGGCACACAGTTGCAACATAAGTTGAAAGGCATTATCTGTCCAGACATCAGATTTATATTTTGAAGACTACTGTGAGAATAAACTGGTCAGGCATCAACTTTGTAAAGAACTGAAGAGATTGTGCCTATTACTTGCACATTTCAGTCTTCCACATACCTTATGTAATATTTGATTAATACAAAATATTGTAAATTGAAGCATACATTTCAGTCTCCATATTAGTTGTTCAACAAACGAACCATACTAATCCACAATGCAGATGGTAATTTTAATGTTTGAATATACCACCCATAAAAATGTTCCTTGAAATAAAACAACCCCTAACATCATTAGTGTGTATAGTGAGGCAAACAGGGTCATTGATATGCTGGCTCAAGGATGTTAAATATAAGGCCAGTGGGCTGAATACTGCCTGCGGAAGCTTTTTATCCAGCCCACATGATCATTGGTTCTCCCAGAACTACCCTTTCAGCAGTGCTGCTTCTGAGGAGGCTCTGGGAGGGAGAGGCAGAAGGAGGTCTCAGAAGACAAGGAACGCTACAGGGAAGGGGGCAGACCAAGTGGGATGAGTGAAAGAGATGCTACCAAGGTGATGGGACAGCCCAATTATCGTGCAGGCACTGTGAGATGATCTACAAAAGTGCAATTTGTGCTCAAAAAGAAATGTTTTGGATGGTCTATTTACCATAGTCACAGTGCAAGTCAAGGCAGAAAAATCTCCACACTTGACCACCATATAGTGGTTGGCTGTGATTATAATACAGTCCCAAATTCATTTGGAACTTTCTGGCTCCAAATAACCAACTTCTTTAAGGCACCAGGATAAAATATATCTTATGTTTCCCAGCTGTACCAGTGAGCATTTCTCTCATTATTGTTATTTAAGACTTATAAAAATATCCTTTACATTAATTTGTTTTGCAAAACATGTTTTGCTTGCAAGTGAGAACTGGGGGGGAAGTCTGAGTCAGAACTTGACTATGACTACAGCACATAAAACGTTTTCTAATAAATTATTCCAAATGAACAAGTAGATAGAAAGGGAATCCTTCCTGTGACTCATTAGCCTGTTCTGCTCTGAACAGTCCATGACTGGAATTTCTAAAGCATCCATGAGAATAAATTCTTGCTCACAGTGGTGTTGATGTATGAGGGCTTCAGCAAGTCTCATTCTACTGGCAGAGTCTGTTCAGCTAGGAGTTAGCATGATGCTTGCATGTAGATTGAAATAACAATATATCATTGTTATTTATTTATACTGTGCCATTGATGTGCATGGCACTTTAATTGCAGAGCCGAAGACAGGTCCCTCCCCCAAAGAGTCTGACAATCTAAAATAGATACAAGGGTGACAACCAAAGAAGGGAGAAGGAAGGGTATTAGAAGAATATGCGGATATGCTATTATTTCACATACTTTGTAGAAAGGGGTAGTGACTGGGTGGTAGCACCAAAGACTTCATAGACAGGGTGGGTTTTGAGGAGGGTCAATCCTCAAGGGCTCATAGAGTTCATATGCTCATAGAGGATGTATGAAGCAGCAAGAGAGAAGGGGCAAAGCCCTTTGAGGGAGCAGGACGCTTTTGGGCATCTGATGGTTGTGGAACCAGAGGAACAAAGGCCATGAGCAGGAGTGTAGTCAAATATGATGGTAGAAGTGGGGGGCGCAAGGCCATGGAGGACTTTGAAGGTAAGGACTAGGAACTTATGCTGGCTCCAGGAGTAGACAGAAAACTAGAGTGATTTAAGGAGGGGCACAGTGTGATCACACCAAGAGACAAATGATTTTCATGGCAGAATGCTGGATGAAGGTTGCAGTAATCAAGGCAAGAGATTACCAGAGTATCATTTTCGATGAGGGCCAGTAGGAAGGGGATTTTTCCAAGCAAACAAAAAGTCCATTTCCTTGTACATTCTCCCTCACCATTGATAATGTCACCATCGCCCTTCTGGGCAAGCTTGAAGCCTTGGCTTTTTCTTTGATTTCTCTATTTCCCTTTCATTCTCCATATCCACTTCTCTCTTCACCGCATGTTACTGAATAGGCAGAATGAAGGAGAGAGGATTCAAAGATAGCCAAGGCTTCAAGGAGGAGGGTGGTGGAATTTCTAGACATTGTCAATTGAGAGGGCAAAAGTACAGGGAGATGGAGGCTTGAGGAGACAGACAAGAAGTTCTGTCTTGAACATGTGGCACTTGAGACAGTGATGAAGCATGTGAACAGAAATATCAGATAGGCAGTTAGAAAGATGGGATGGGTATGAAGAGAAAAGGTCCTGGAGAATAGAGTATTGGGTGCCATCAAGGTGCGGATGGTATTGAAAGCTATGGAATTTGTTGAGATCACCCTGTAGGTGTAGTGAATTACAAGAGTCCAAGAACAGAACCTCAAGGAACCCCGGCAGAGAGAGAGAGCGCGCGCTTCTCCTTGTGGAACCTTAAAGTATGACAAAGCAGGTAGGAAGAGAACAATTTGTGAACAGAATCATGAAGACACAAAAGCAAAAAAGGAGTTGAATAAAGATAGAGTGATTAACAGTGAAACAGCAAAGGTGTCAAGGAGGATGAAGAGTATAGACACTTATAGATTTGGTCCCTGAGGCAGTTCATGGCTGAACACAGTCACGTTCTGGCAACTCCTGCGACGCCGCTGGAACCAACCGTATTGGCCTCTGCCTTTCCATTGGACCATTTCAGCGACTTGGAGAGGGGGGATTTGCTGCATGGGTAACAGCCTATCCTCCATACCTACTTTACCCAGGCTTCACGCACTGGAGAGGACACTCTGTTCCAGAACCACCATTCAGAGCATGACACCATAGTCTTCCAAGACTGAAGGATGCCAACAAGAAGTGTGAAGATCATTGTGGTTTTTGTGAGATCAGTTTCAGTGGTGGGCAGAGGGTGGAATTCAGTCTGAATGGGAGCAAGAACAGAATTGGAGGAGGAAGAAGTCATGGTGGCAGAAGGATGACGCATCCAGGGCTTTGGTAGATTGGTGGGAGCTGAAGCTAGAGGGAACAGAGAGATTGGTGTTGTGATGGAGAGGTGTGTGGAACAATGGTAGGGGAAATAATAGGGAGTAGAGGATATAGAATCCTGGAGACATGTGGAGGGGTTTGATGAGGACAATAAGGTAGTGAAATCATAAAGTAAGATAGGGAGAAAGGAAAAAAGGGTTGAGATAGATGAAGGAAGAGGGAAAGCTTGAAGAGGGAGGGCAGGAGTGGAAGGGATATTGTAGATAATTTCAGTTTTGGTAAAGTCTTGAGAAGAGAAAGAGGAGGTGCAGACTTTAGGAAAGTATCAGATGCTGAAAATTTCTGCAGTTGGTGTGGGTCATGGAACTATGTTGTTTGGTCAGATGTAAGGCAGAGGAGGAAGAGAAGGAGATGATGAATTCGTAATGGATGTTGTCAGCTGTTTTTTTAGTTCTACAAAGCTGTTAAATTGCTCAAGAGCATAGACAAAGAAATCTGATACATGGAGTGAGCTAGGAGTTGTGATGGTTAGATAGGTCTTTTACAATATGTAGGCATACTGGTAAGTCTTGGTGAATTGTAGATTCTTATTGCATGCATATGCAGCCCAAACCTGTTGTCTTAGATTGACAGATGTTACTGTCTGCATTCGGATTTCATGCTAATTCCTTTGTGGAAGTGCTTGCCATATTAGTAAGATATTAAGTGTTGCTTTCCTGCAAGTGTGCAATTATAGAGGTAAAACCAGTCCGATAACTATAACTATGATCCGAATGCTGCATCTGTCTCTACTCCTTTCTCGACCAAGAAGGGCTGTCCACAGATTCATGCTGCATTCAACTGGATTTTGTTTGGCTACTTGAAACTTGTGCCTAAAACTGAAAATTCTTAAGTAAAAGGGTACACAGGATTTTGCTCCTCATATTTTCAGTACATGGGTTAACTGTTTAATGAGTAGCACAGCCCTGTGATAAGAACACTCCGTCTGTAATAGCTTGTCTTTAATAGACGCTTCACCCAGAAAAGCTGCAGCTTGAGAGTGTGGCTATCATTTCATGATAAATATTGCGTTGTGTGAATTGGTTCTGTCTCTCTGAAAACCACAGATGAAAATTGCTATAATAAGCATATGTGATTTATCCAGAAAGTGCGATTGCAACTATCCAGATTGGTCTATCAGTGGTTGTGAGCTGTGGTGGCTTGCTGGGTTAATCTGCACTGTATTAAATTATAGTCCTAATGATTATTTACTTAAGAATTTATATTCTGCACTGTCGGAGCTGTTACAGTATATTCTAAGTGCCATTCACATGTTATACCTTCATAGAACCTTTCAACATGGATTTCTCTGCTTAGAAACCCCTGGTGCTGCAGATTTTGCCTGGGCTGCTGTGGACCTGGGCTACTGTGCATGATCAATTCCTATAGAGAGCTGATAACAGACATGCTGGACCTCATCTTTGCTCTGCTTGATTGGAGAAGGGCTCTAAAACTGAATTTTCAACCTTTCAGCTAACTGGGTACTCATTTTACCAACCTCGGTAGGCTGGAAGGCTGAGTCAACCTCAAGCCAGTTACTTGAGATCCCAGCTTCTGCTGGGTTCGAACTCAGGTCGTGGAGAGAGTTCTTGGCTGCAGTACTGAAAATCTACTACTCTGCACCACACGAACCTCCAAAAAGTGTTCTAGATAAGTGATATAGGTGTTATAGTGTCAGAAGATGCAGCCACATGCATGTAGAGGTGTTAGAGGACAGTTTTATTTTTTTTGCAGATTTCACGGATTTGGGGTTTTGTGTTTGTTTTGTTTTTTCAAAATGAGAAGTGCAGAAAGCAGTGTTATGTATTTTTACTTCATTATCACTTTCCATAGGGCTCAATACATTTGCCAGCTTGGAGGGAGGGACCTCCTTCTCTGATTTTCTTTTGGGGGGCTACATTCATTGGATCAGGACCATTCTGGTGTCGTTGGATTTCTCTCAGCCTGCCCTTTCCCAAGGACTAAGGCAAGTTGGCCTACTTGCGAGTAAACGCACAATATGGCTCAGTTTCACTTTCCATAGGGCTCCATGCATTTTTTGTTTTCTGGTTTTACGCCATTGTTTAATGGAAAGGAGATATTTCACTCCTGTTTTTTTTATTGCATTCAGCTGTAAATTCCGCATCCAGTGGTATATAGTATGATGGTATTTTTCCTAACCACCACAATTTTAGCGCATCACCTCCCTGCGCATCACCCAGTGCGGCCCACACCACCTGCACCCCCAGCGACGCCACTGATCACCATTGCAATGTCTTTGTACCCATATGTTCAACTGTGCCAGTTGTAAAGGGGTTAGCTGGATGCAGAGTGAGGCCAGTCTATAACCAGTCCTGCTAGCTATAGCAAAGAAGATGCACCTCCATCTCAGAAAGTAGATGCACCTCCATCTACATCTCTTATTTACTCAGAAAGTAACTAAGTTGCAATATGTGTGTTGGCCAATTAATTAGTTAAACTCTCAGAAGGAGAACACTCTTGTCGTTAATTCTCTTGTACTTGTGCATTGGCAACAAACTTAGTATATCTGTCAAAAAATGAGATGCTTTTCAGTTGTATTATTAGCTTGCCATCTCTTATAATACAAGTAAGAAAAAGCAGAAATATCCTGTGGAGTGATTTAGAGATTGTTTGCATGGTAGCTCAAGCCCAGCATCATCCAAGTCACTTAAATCAGAAAGGAAAAGTATAAGTCTTGTGTTAATTCATTCATCAGTTTTCTGTCTGTTATAAGTCTGTAAGGGGAATGAGATTTCCTCCCTTCTTGGTCTCCCAAGAAGGATTCGGAACTGTATAAATCTCGAACAAAATTCTAGCTATGTTTTAGACTAGGAAGGGACTCAGGCAATTTCTCTACGGGCCCAATCGTATCTTTTCTCCACCTGGTGATGCAGCTGCACCAAGAAGACATGGGACGGTGATTGAGGCCTTTGGAGCATGATTGTCAAACATAAGGTCCGCAGGCCGAATGCACCCCTGGAAGCAATTTATCCACCCCCTGTTTTAATTGCACTCTCCCTGCATGATAATTGAGCTCTCCCATACCTTGAAATTATGAACAAGATAGGAACATTTCTTGTCCTTTTTCCAGTTGATAAGTTTCTGTATCAGAACAAAGTGCTTATTTCTGACCATCATCTACTTAATGATGTCACTTCTGGCCCTCAGCAGTCGCCATGAATGCTGTGTGGCCTGCTATATGAAACGAGTTTGACACCCCTGCTTTGTAGGATAGAGGGGAATTGTTTCCACTTAGAACTCCGTAAGCCGCCTGCTCTGCAATAGGGGTCCATTGATGGAAGTGCTTGGAGGCAGCTTGGAAAATGGCTGCCAACAGATCGCTGTGCCATAAATGCTTCAGCACAACAGCCCAATCTGCAACAGGATTAGGCTGTCAGTGAAATAAACTGCTATCGTTATTTTTAATCCTTTCTTTAGTGTTACCTCTTTGTCCTGTGTACAAAGTCCCTAGTCATGGAAAGAAGCTCTCCCTGAAGTACAGCATTTGTCATGCTGTATTGGTGGGGCTTGTTAGCACACAATTGCTGCCCCTCATAACTTCATGTTCTTATACTGAGAATTTGAATTGCTTAGGCCTCTTGTCATGGCATAACATTAGCAATGGGATTAGCAACACTGCATAGATTGTCTATGGGATATTACCTCCCCATCATTCCAGACTGGCCTATAAAGTTCTTATTGCATTTCATCCATTCATGTACTCCATGAGCTGCTCCCAAATTAGAAACAACCCTAGCCTTATACCTAGAAATATGTCTCCCAATATTTTGACAATTGTTTCCTCCAACCCTGTCCCCCACCTTGTTCCTGGTATGAGTAGATGAGTTTTCTTATTTCTGTTGGAAATTGAAAGGATGTTCTGAGTTATGTGGCAGGTTTGTCACTGTCATTTCATCTTCCCCTCCCAAGCTCCACCTCTAGAGAGTTTTACAATGCCATGGACAGATGACTACTCTTTTGGCTCTTTGGCAGAATGGCTCTTTAAGTAACTTATTGTCCAAAAATAAGGTAACACCAAAAAGGGAGAAGAGTTGTCCCTCCTCTTCCAGGGTTTGCATCATCTTCCCCTGTCCTGATGGCAGGCTAAGCAGAGACTCTCCAACTGAAGTGAGGTCTTGAATAGAGCTTCCAGGGACATCCAATAGCCAAGCCACCTGTTGGCTTTATTATGGTTTCAAGATCCTCGTCAGGGATGGATCTGGAACCAGTTCCAGGTCTCCCTCCCCAGCTGTTTTTTGTCAGTTTGCTTAACTATCAGCTGAGAGCAAGCAATGGTCAATACCATGACCAGCCATGAGCTTATCATCAGCCAGTGACTTCACTTAGCTAACCCTAAGCAGAGCCTTGTTTCTTGCCCAGTGGGCAACCATACCTGTCTGGGTCTCAGTTACCCGGAATATACGGGCATCCCTCTCAGTTGTGAAGGGTGTGTGCATAAATATAGCCTGTATTTCCCTTCACAATTAATGCGGACCATTCTCAAGGAAGAATTGGGCCCCCTTTCCATGTATTTTTAAGGCTAATGTGCCTATTGGATACTTACATACATGATATTTACAGAGTACAGGTCCAACCTATTTATACATGGATTTTTTATACACGGATTTGACTCAACAGGAATGGCCACTGCAAATGAGAAGGAATGTGCTGATCCCTGGAGAAGGGGAAAAATACATCCCTTTAAAATCAGTTTAAAAAACTGAACAGTCCTTTAACAATAGCCTCGTTAATGAGAGAGAGAGGGCAGCTGGCTGACAATCCATCAATCCTTCTCTCTCCAGGCGACCCCTCCCTTCCCCCTGAGCACATGAAAGAAAGGTGATCACTTTGCATTGGTGAAGGGAGGGACTGCGGGACTGAGTGAATCTCCTTTCCAAGCTTTGGAGGAGGACTGATTGATGGATTGTCTTCTTAATGACTCTTATCTTACATCACAAAGGTCAGCAAGGCTTTTTAAAAATCACCTGGGCAAATAAATTTTATTTTTTAAATTGATTTGCTATAGTGCGTTTTTTGCCATCCACATGAGTGCTTGAATGGAACCCATGTGAATAATGAGGCTCAACCTGTATATGTTTACTTTTTATGTGGGTATCTATACTAGCACATTAAATTATTACGAAGTTAGTTGTATAGTTTGAGGTGTGGTAGAAGTAGTTTGAGCACACACTTGCTGCATTCCAAGGCGTTTTGTTTTCAGATGTGTGTTCAAACAATTTCCACCATAATTTTTATGCTTCCCTTCTCAGTCATGGTCCTTAGAATTCATTCTAAGGTGAATTTTCACAATCACAAAGCATTAGATAACCTAAGCTGATTTACACTGGTTGCAAACTTGGAGTCGCTGCCAAAACCTCACCCCTTTCTTTGTATATTTATGGGCTAGGCTACGTAGGGATACACAACAGAAAGGAGATCTGTTCACACACTGTGGTTTAATCTAGGTGGCTTTTTGCTATACTGTTTCTCTGCATTAAGAGTATTGTGTTGGCATAGCTAGAGGCTTTATGGAATCGGGTAAAGTGCTTCTGAACACCTTGGCACAAAATGGCACAATTAAAAATGAAATGAATTTAGGAAACAGAAAAGAAATTCAGGCAGATTGAAATATAAATGAGCATTGTAACTAGTATATAAATGTAGGGGAGATTTTCACACCATATTTTTCTGTAAATTGCTGTTGATTTCTGAATGTAAATCAAGTACAGATTGTGTCAGTTGTGTGAGGCGTATGCATGTGAAAATCATTCTCTTTTTGAGACATGACTCCAACAACTTTAATGGTCTCTGCTGTGGATTACAAACCTTTTCACAATAGTAATATTAAAGAGTCCTGGTCTTTTCTTCCCTTCTTGGGCAGAAGTTCTAGACATTGTCAGCAGCCTGATTGTTCTTTTGATGAAGAAATAAAAGCTCACAAAAATATATTCAGTCGGCTCAACTAAACCAACACGATTCTTTATCCCTCATGGGTACAGTACATATGAACCAGTAGAGGGTGCAACATACCTTGTGTATCCTAGGCTGGCCTGCGTGCCAGTGAATAAAGTAATTTGCAAAAAGGAGTCCTAGGGGTGACTGGAACCCAGGTCTCTCAGCTCCCCAGGCAACCATGCTGACAGCTGGGGCAGAGCAGCAGTCTGTTAAGTGGGAATCAGTAGTTGTCTGTCTGTCTCTCTATTGTACCCGCTGACACACAACCTTGTTCTGCAGCATCAGCAACTTTTAACAAGCTTGTGTCATTGTTGCAGGAGGTCTCTTGTTGCATTTTGTTCTCCCCTTCATTTCACAGAGAAAGCTGCAAACATTTGATTTAAAAATGTAAAGGTGGAATCTAAAAGGAAAAAAAAAGGGTTGTGTTTTTAATGTGATCCTATTCACTGGTATTAGGAGGTGATTAGAGTGGGACTTCAGTCAGCTTGAGGATTCCCTGAGGCAAGGTCTTGTCCCACCAGTGCATATAGCATGCCCTGTCTGACACTGGGGAGGCTGGAGAATTGAGCTAAGGGGAGCTGCAGTATGGTGCAGCAGATGAGCACCAGCGGTTGCCATGGAGATCTCTAATATAGCTGAAGCTCAAAGAAAGGGCACTTGCCGAAACACAGGAGCTCCACCGCAAATGAATGAGGAACCAGCTGAATACAGAACAGGCCCTGAGCTTGGTTGTCCCAGATGGAGTTTAATTCTCTTCTCTTCACACTTCAGCCCCCTCCACTGCCAAACTCCGCCTAAGATTTGCCTCTGAAATAAGTCAGAAATAAACAACGGGCCCTTTACTATATGGGAGACAGCCCTTCCTTCCGAAAGGAACAGGCACATGCTTATAATATATTAATGGAAGTATAATGGCCTTGGAGGGGAGGGGATGGTGGCCTTTATGAAGGCGTGTGCTCTTCTTGCCAGTGGGGCTCTAGTTGGTGCCATGGGATTTGTCGGCAGCATATGGGCTCCTGTTAATGATTGAAAAATTACCACAACAATTAGTCATGGATCGCTGAAGGCAAGGCCCCCAAATGCTACGGACAATGTGATTAAACTCATGTATGTGACAATTAACTCTCCTGAAGGTTTATCCACCACAGAGGGCCGTTTCTAAGAGGGGGGAAGGCAAAAAAGTGACAGGCAGAAATAATGCAGCAGAATGGATCTGATACAGCTGGCAATATCCATTTTAATCTGACATGGAATTAATCACACTTAGATTAATCCTGTTCTTATTGCCCCATTGCTGTTGCTTCCTTATTTATATGCTCCTCCCCCTTGACCTATACCATCTATACCGCTGAGGCATGACTGATTCAGTTCCTGCCCATTCCATGTTTTTTAAATTTAGAAAGCAAATCCCGTCATGTTTTTAGGTGGGCTAGGGAGCAATTATCTCATAAAACCTGAGCAGACACCAGATGTAGCACATCTTGAATCCCCGGAGGTATCACAGTTGAGTAACCCACAGCAAATATTTTTGCCCAATCTGTTGTCCCTAGAAAAGGAGAGAGAAATATCAAGCACATCCATCCATTTTACCTGTCTACATGCATGAATGTAGATGTTGTATGGGTATAAAAAAACAATGCATGTACATAAATTGCAGCTAAGGCTGTGATGCAGTGATGTTTAAAACAAGGTATATGGATAGATAATATAATACCCATGCTTGGATGTTGTTTCATACTCATATGTAAGTGATCTCTTCTGCAGACACAAACTCCCAAACCGACTGCTATATTCATGCATAGTCTGTCAGCAGAGGACCTAGTGCTAGGCGAACAGGGCAAATGCCCTGTGCTCTGAGCCCATGTGACATAGGACTCAGTGCAGGAAGCCTCACTGCGGCTTCCAATGCGGTTGGAAACTGCATTTCCCATTTTCCAAAGTGCAGTTTAAGACCATGGGGAAGCCTCAGAACGCTTCCCTAGTTGATCTGAAAGTTACGCAAGAGTCTGTCGTGCACTGGAGATAGGGGGCAGCTTCATGTGCAGAGGGGTGGCATCGTGGATCTTTGCCCTGGGAGCAAGCAAGTCCACCACTGTAATCTATTCTGGTATTCCATGTTTTAATGCACATGATAACATTTGCATGAATTGCTGTGAATATATGTGCACACCGCAAGTTCTGAAGAGAACGCCAGCCCTGCATTTTATTTCTTTTCTACTTGCATGCATAGTCATTCTCACTTTTCATTTTCATGTTTTACAATACAGTGATGACCACAAGCAAGATGATAAAAAGTTCTTTAGATTCCTTAGAAAACCTGGACTATTTCACATAGAATTATTTTCCTAAACTGATATTGCTTTCACAAGAAAAAAGCATATACACAGTCACATGTGAAAAAAATACATATGTATACAAACAGCAGAAAGCCATAAGCGTGGACATCTTCTGCAGCAACATAGACATGTGCATTTATCACGAGATTGTGATAAATGAGGCTTAAACCATTTCTACCCAATGTTACATAGACGCAATAGGGATCAGATGTATACACCTGGGGGCTGGGCAGAAATGGGTTTAATAAAATTTATTTTTGTAGCACTCAACTTTATACTTTGCTTCATTTTTAAGGCAACAACCCTAGGATTGTTTTCCCCTACCCTTGGCTAGGCATTATCTCTGACAACCTAAATCATCATTTGCTGCAGAATGTAAACTCTGGCCAACCTAGGATGCAGAACTAAATTTGAAGTGTGTGTGTACACTTTGGTTTACATTACCCACAGTTAACTGCTATGTCTGTGCTAACCTAACTGTGGCTAATGTAGTTCCGATGCCTCCCCAGATGCTTCGTTTTGAAATTAACAAGCAGGTCTTGCTGGTGTCCCTTTTTGCGTCCTCTGTGGGCACAGTTTAACTACTACATCATAGTTTCACTGTGTGTCTGGGATATTAATCAGCATTAAGGCAACAATTCTTGGTTTATTATCATAGCATACATGCTTTTTTCTACACAGAAATGATATCTGTGTAGAAAATTTGTGACAAGTGAAGCTGTTTATTGTGGTATGAGCTTTTTCAGACAAAAGAATATTTCAGCAAATGTATGCAGTGGACTGAGAAACTGAAAGGTGTACACTAGAGCTGCAATTTTCAATCTTTTTCATCTCAGGGCACACTGACAAGGTGCTAAAATTGTCAAGGCACACCATGAACTTTTTGATAATTGACAAGGCACACCATGCTGCTATTGGAGGGGGGGCTAACATCCTCAAGTGGCCCTAATAATAAGTGGCACACCCCCAAATTCCCACGGCACACTTGCGGACCATTCACAACACACCAGTGTGCCAAGGCACACTTGTTGAAAATTACTGCACTAGAGGATAAACCAACAAAAGTGGACTCTGATGTTCACAGGAATGCAAACATATCCTGATTAGTGCTTCACTGAAATTACCATGAATGCAATACACATTCAGATGGGAGGCATTTAATATTAGTGGCAGTGACATAACAAGCAGTGACTATTTTTAAATGAATTGGTTTGTAGAATGGAAATCAGCATCCTTAAGATGTAATGTGAGCAGCACACCAAAGCTTCAGTTTAGGCATCTGGACTGACCAGCTTCTAGGTGTGATGAGGAGTAAAAACCTGCTTTGGAAACAAGTGAAATTGCCATTGTGCAAGCAGTGGTGTGTGTGAGCTAGGTATTTGTGTACAGCTGTGTACAAAACATTGCTTGCATAGCATATCACTTGGAACCCACTTATGTGTTCCAATGATTTGCTATGCAAGCAATGTTTTTGTGTGCACTGCCTCTGTTTGTTGTACAGGGCGATCTGGATTTTGTAAAATGATTAGCAAAGTCTGTTGGATGGATGTGTTCTATTAGATAGCCTTTCATTTCTGTCAACCTTTTTATGTAACTTCAACACTTATGCATATATAACTGAATGAAGAACAATAAAGGCAGATGCACTGAGTTGATCTGCACTGAGTTGTGTATTTTCATACACAACACTGCAATGGAATTCCATTTGTTTAATTCAAATTTGTTCTATCAAGAATAATAAATTTAGACTCTGTCATTCAGTGCAATCACTTCCAAGGCATATTATTGCAGGCTCCAGGCATAGCATGACCAATTAACTGCTGAAGGATGTGGTAATAATAGCCCTTCAAGCAGTGTCAAGAACTAGTCATGCCTAAACATTTTGAAAGACAAACATCTTTAACCCTGAGAAATAAGGTATGTGTTTCCTTTTGTTGTTAGCTCCATATATTTTTTTCTGATTGCTCTCTGTCTCTCATTTCAGTTATGAAAGAAAAGCAAGTTACAAGGCAGGAGATTAGAACTACCGGAGGCACTCGCCCATAAGTCGACCCCACAGATAAGTCGAGGGCAGGTTTTGAGCCAACAATCATGGAATATTCTATGACCCTTGGATAAGTCGGGGGTTAAACTTAGAGGGGTGTGACTATAGTTTTGTCTGATTTTACCCCAGGCCAGATCCTGAAAAATAACCTACCACTAATTGTTACCTAAGAACTGTAGCCTCTAATTTATTAAAAACATAGTAAAAGATCACAAGATACATTTTTATTCTTTTCAAATTCTGGTCTTCACCACCTTTTTGTGAACACTATCCGTGCACTGTAAACTACATACCAGTAAAGCAGTGGTTCCCAACCTGGTATTCATGTACACCCAGGGGCACTCAACAGGACCTTTAGGGGTACTTGAAAAAAGAATGGAATAATGGCAGAAAAAGGCAGGTCATGCTCCAGAATGTCTTGCAAGGACCAGCAAGGCAGGAAGGGAGGTAGCTAGTTGGCTTTGAAAGCCCCACCAACAGCTAGTTTTTGGTCATCAATTCATGTATGCACCAGTGATTGAAAACCAGCACAGTAAAAAAGCTGAAACATAATATGGAAAGTGATCAATCACCCAGAATTTCTCAGCACACTTCTGGTGCAAAACAGTGCAAAGTCAGAGTCTTCTGTTCCTCAAACAGATAAAAAGAGAAAACACTGTGATGAATACATGAAGTCTGGGTTTTCATAGAGAAGCGTTGAGGGCTTGTATTATTACAAACATTTTGCTAATATGAAGGGTACAATTTATTATTGCCAAGGGATTCGCAAGTGAAAAAGGTTGGCAACCACTGCAGGAGAACCATGAATCAAATCCACCTTTAAAGTGTCTGGTGTGTTAAGCCAGAAGCTCTACATACAACATACAACCCATAACACATAACTGAGAGTGTGCAATTCAATTCACAGCAGAGAGATGCAGCTGCATATATTTGCAATCCTTTTTACTCAGAAGTAGACCCACTGCTTTCCATGGGTGTTATTCTTAAGTAATGCTGCATTGAATTGTAGCCTGGGAATTGTTGCTTCAAATGGAAAGGGGATCCCATCTTGGTGTTGAAAAAAAAAGACCTGCCAACTGCAAAGCCTTTGCAAAAGGGAATCGGGTTGCAGCAGTAAAAGGGAATGGAGGGGAATAAAAGGTTAACTTTGGCTGAAACGTCCCAGGAAAGTAACTATAGCAACTAACCAGCTGCCTGCCTAAGCTTAGCAGAGAAAGAACCTGTTCAGAGTTGAAAGACTCTGCCCTCTGATTGACCCGGAGATAAGGGGAAGTGAGAATTGGAGCTTGATATACGGTAGTCTGTGTCACACCTTCTAATACATTTTAATCATAGCATGAAAGGGAAATATTTCAACTCTCAAGTAGAATCAAATTTCCTTAAAATGCATCACTTTTTAAAGTGAACTCCGTAAGTTAGGCACTTGTTTATATCAATGCAGGGAGGAAAAGAATCCCATAGTGCCTACATTTATTTTTATACTTTATATTATTATAAAAATAATAAAAAATGAAGAATCACCCTCTTCTCTACTGTCAAATGAATGGTGATGGTTTCATTTGGTCTGTTGTTGTTGAGGCATTACATAGAAGTGGGTTGACAGCAACATGAAGCAAAGCTGTAGAGATATTTGACCCTTTCACTTTAAATATGCAGGATCAGATGGGACCAATGAAAGTAAGGGCTCAATCCTGAGGCTGTAAGGCACATTTGCACCTCCTTGTGAGTCGGTTGGGCCGGTGTGGGGAGGCTGAATTCATCCTCTGTGCTGACGGAGGGACTGAGTTGTGTTGGCCGACACAAGACTCTGGGATGGGCGGAGAGGAACCAGGAGGGAGGCATTTTGGGGCCGGGGGGCGGCATTCTGGGGGCGGGGGCAGGTGAGGAGCAGGAGGCAGGGCTGGGACCTGACCGTTATGCCAGATCCCAATCCCATTCCCCAAGCAGCATGGACCAGCTTCAAGCTGCTCCACTCTCCTCAGACCTATGCCACCTCAGGAGGTGGTGAAAAATCTGATTAGACCCATAGGGGCTGCAGTGGTTTACCCAGGGGTAAGGGGAAGAGTTTCCCCTTACCTTCGGCTGAGCCACTGTGGTGCCCTATCTCATGCTGGATAGAGTGCAAGCCTCCTGACTTGCCTGTTCCAGTACAAGATAGGAGTGCGTCCTAAGAAACATAAAGAATATAGTGGGTAAGGAAAACATATGTGTTTCAATCCAGAGAACCATCAGCACTTGGACTGAAGTACAGAAGCTTTTCTGAGTCCTGATCTGCTCTCATTTGGAACAGAGAGAGAAAGGAAAGGGCTTTTGGATTCTTACACTCACTGTAGGATGACATTATGAGTGACACACACAGGCCAGCTGCCAGGAGAGGCCCTGTTTTGCATCTTTGAACCTGATGCAGACAGTAAGGATGCAAGGACCTGTTCTCAGCAGTGGAATTAACTTCTCTAGGAGATTCCCCCAGCCATCCAATTAATTGAGCACATTTAGACCTCAGGTTAAACTGACCATGTTTGAATGCATGCCATGTGCCACTTCTTGTGTTCTTCACGTTTCCTGATACTATTTGGATTATTTTGCACTGTTTGAATTTTTACTTTATTTGATGAAATTTGTATGATGCTTTTCAACCATAATGGTGGTGGTAAAAATGATTGTTTCTTGATATGGAGTGTATGGTCCACTTTGAGTGGAAGGTACAGGATGTCAAAATGTTTGTAAATAAATAAAATGGGTTGTGTAGGAGGATGCCTGCTCAGTTTCTGCCTCACTTAATAGCAGAGACACACTGTGAAAGACGTTGCTCAACAGCCTTTTATATTGCCTGTCTGATTTTGGGATGGAAATGGACATTTGTAAACAAACATTATGTTTTTCGTTTTTTAAATATGTCTTTAAAATATTCACATTTCTTTTTTGAGTGCTCCTTCATCATAAAGATTTATGCCTGGGCAGCAAACATTTCAAAAGAAAAAGTACTAAATATTAGTTGTAGTGGCTAGTAAATACGGTAAACCAGATTTGCCAGTGGCAGTCACATATAACCCAAAATAATCCTTGAACTCAAAGCATGATTCATACAGAGGAGAAGATTGTGAAAACAACTGCTTGTTACTAGTGTGTTTCTCAGTGTTACTTTTGATGAAAATATTTCATTGATGTTTGTCTTTTCCTAAAAGGACTCATGGATCCCTTTAAGGAGAGGCATTGCACTAATTTAGTATTTTAATTCTATTTTGAACAATGGAAAAAGCCAGATCAAATTTTCAGTTGATGGCAGGGAGTGTGATTTTCGTCTAACACTTTTAAAGAATATTTTTCTTCCTCTTCCATGGGGCAGATATAAGTGGGTACACTTAACATGGGGAAAGTACAAATTCAGAATGCTTAGGTTTATGTTTCTTTCAAGAGTAAATAAAAACCTTTAGAAAAATCCTTATTCATTGCTACCATGTGTTGTATCTGCATAAATGGTTGAGTTTTACCAAGGCTAGAAGAGTTTCTCCTATGAAGTTCTGTCTTGGCTCCCAAAATAGTGCATGAAAAGCAGGTCAGCTTAACTCTGTGCCTGCCTTCTATTTTTGCCCTTCAAGAGACAAAATTTAGATGGTATCATGCTTAGCAATGGAACATGCACTCAGAATTTGGATTTGCAAACGTCTTTCAACCTCAGTAACTCTCAAAGATGTACCACTTCAACTTTATGTTCTTAAAAAAAACACAACCTGATAGTTCTGGCTATGACTGTCTAAATAGCCTTTTCCAGCATCCGAATGTACAGATGACTCAAGTTTCAAGTAGTATTTAGAAGAGCTTATACTGTTATACCAACATGCCCCTTTTAGTGGTATTTGTTTATTCTAAGAGGAGCCATACTGTCTTTCCTTGCCTCTGAAAAAAAGAGCCGTGAAGATCTGTCTAGACTACATTAACACTAGTGATATTCCAGTGTATGCCATTAGGCCAGTTATTCCTGCTGTTCTAGAGGGTATCAGTTCTACAGTTGCAAAAGACTTACTTATCCCTGGATCCTCAGTTGACAAGAAAGAGGTCACTTCTTGGGGAACTCTTTTAATATCTCCACCTTTGTGAAGATGCAAATTTGCCATTACTGTTCCATCTGTGCATAGCACAAAAGTACGTACTGTTTGACCTGTGCTAAAAGCCATAAATTGTACTAATTTCTTTTGGATGCATAGAAATCCTTGAGTTATGTCGGTCAATAGAGAAAGAGGTCATTTATTATACTTGAATACCCAAATGGTGAGAGAACAGCGTGGTGATACTATATTCACCTCCCAATCCTTTCTCCTCTGTCACATTATGGCATGCCGCAGTGCCAACAGAGGTTGTGTTGCATGCTGCGGTCATTGGACAGCCTGCAGGAAGAAAGTGAAAATGTTTTTTTACTTACAAGTAAACAAAAGTTTTTATTCTCCCCCCCCCCCCGCCTGAATGGGTCATTTCGGACCCACGCCTTTAGCACCATCGTAAAGAACCTTGAGCTGTTGGAATGCTAGCTTGGGCAGTGGAAGGCCCCAATAGGAGTGGGGCCTGAATGGCCAACTCAGAAACTGAGCTAGAGTGCAATTGTTTTAAGCTAAGAATAAACCAACTAGTAAATTGAATTTCATTTATTCTGGAATGGTAAATCTTGATTTCCTAAGCATCATTATGGGGCAGAGTGCAGAATTCAAAATCTGGTGGTATTTGAATGGTGGTACTTGAATGTGGATGTTCAGTTTCTATATTTGTACTTATTTTTCCACACAGTCTTGCATCAGGAAATAGTATTGCTGTTGAATTTAGGAATGAAACAGAATGAATGAATTTAGGATGAAATAAACATCTAAAGCGCATCAAACATGAACTTTCCTACCCCGTGTTTTCTCTGTAATGTTAATGTGAGTTGTGGGCAGAACTTGACCTTTCATAATGGGCAGAGGGATGGTCATTGACTGTACCCTTGTCCATCCGTTCTCCTTTACAAATGCCTCCCACTCAGCAGTTTTAATTTCTTTCCCTGCTGCTGGCCTTCAAAACCTGAAGTTGTGTGTGTGTGTGTTTTGCTGAGAGAGAAAGGACCTGGGTGGGGATGGGGGTTGATTTTTAAGTGAATATATAGGTCTTCCATTGTACATGCTCCGCGCCTTCATTATCCTGGGGTTGATAGGTTGGCACCTGGTTGCCAGGATAACATCTAGTTCTATCCTTTAAAAGTCAAGTGATAGAACAGAGATTTGTAATGTAAAATACTTAATCATTGATAATCGCAATTTTATTTTGAAATGAAAATCTGCATCTGCTGCAGATGTTTTCAAAATAGATGTTGTAAGCAGGACACGCTTCAGTGCACGCCTCCTCCCCACCCTCTCCCTTCCCTCCCTCCACCTCCTCCTGCCCCAGAACACCTCCTTCCCATCTCTCCCCACACCCCACCTACCTCTCCTACCTACCACCTACCTCTGATATCTTGATCATATTTCAAGTTATGGGAGAGCCCAATTTTCATGTGGGCAGTCCTTATAGCAGTAACACCTCGGCACTACTCAGCAGCTGAGAGCCTGAGGGCTGGATAAAAAGCTTCCGCGGGCCGCATTTGGCCCCTGGGCCTTATGTTTGACACCCCTGTCCTAGACCATTAAGTTCACAGTCATAGCTCATCTTAGCAAGACACATGCAAGAGTTGACCTGAAGCTTGGCTGATTGAAGAATGTATAAGCAAAGAAAAGAGGGGCTAGGTGTATGAAACCAGATCATTTATTGTTATTTATTAACATTAAGCTTAAGCAAAGGTCAGAATTAGAAGGACAGGTATAACCTAATTATCCACAGATTTTTTGCCTGCAGTTTTATCTCATGAGAAAGGCCCTTTAAATTAACGGAAAACAGTCATTTAACAATAACCTCGTTAATGCAAGAGAGGGCAGCCAGCTGACAATCCATCAATCATTCTCTCTGCAGGCACTTAGAACAGCTTCACTTCAAGGCAAGCAACCCTCCCTTCCCCCTGAACACTTGAAAGAAAGATAATCACTTTTCCTTCCTCCCCAGCGTTGCGCTCTAGGTGAAGGGATGGGTCGCTGGCTTGGAGTGAAGACTGGAGAGAGACTGATTGATGGATTGTCTGCCAAATGACTCTGTCTTACATCACAAAGGTCAGCAAGGCTGTCTGCTGACAGCAAAGGGTCATTGTTTTTTAAATGGATTTGCTTTAATGTGATTTTTGCCATCCATGTGAGTTCTGGGAATGGAACCCTTGCGAATAACGAGACTCAACCTGTATTATATATCAAGGCCATGTGTAATCTACAAGTCTAAGGGCACAATCCTGACCAGGTCTACTCAGAAGTAAGTCCTATTTTGTTCAATGGGGCATACTCTCAGGAAAGTGTGGTTAGGATTGCAGCCTATGCCTAGTCACTGTTCTTCCAAATTTCCATATTTGTAAGTAATAAGTAGGTATATGTAAAATTCAGTTGTCACATTTTTAATTTCCATGGGCACACCAAATAGGTGAAATTTCTTATGTTAAAAATTAAATGTATACAATATACAATGTGTACAATGTGTACATGTGTACAATGTGTACAATATAATTGGTATTGTAATTGTTTTCTGAATATAACTGCTATCTATTTCTAATTATTCCCTTTGTTTGGCTCTGAAGTAGGGTAGGTATCAAACTCTTGCTTAAAGGTTCTAGTTCAGGTTCTTAAAGTCATTAACCACACATTCACCACAGAGCAGCACCCAACTTTAATTGCATGTTTAATCACATCCTGTGTAGGTGAATGTGTTACATTTGCATTTCAAGTGTTCTTGTTATTATAAGTCCGACCTGGTGTTCCCCTACCTGAGGCATTGTGGAACTTTCTGGATTCGGGCATCATGTTAAACCAAGTCAGCCTGTTAGTACTCTTGCACCAGATAGGTGAGTTGAGGTGCAGAAGAGGCCCTATCCAGAAATGAATAGTGGATGCTACAAGCAAAATGCAAGCAAAATGATCTGTTTTGCAGTCAGTGTGTCACCCCTTTCATAATCAGGATGTTCCATCTGCCTTACAAAACCCCGGGGGAATCCAAAGTCTGTGTCTCTGGTTGGATGTACCACTTGGTAGCAGCCCGCTGCTGCCAGGTTTATGCACTAATAGCCAAGGAGAGAAAGAATTAATGCCAGGGGTGAGGGGAAGTGCTGAAACAGTGTAAAGTGTTAAGCAGTAGACACCTATTTATTATTAGAGTTTCTGCTGCCTGTGGCGTTGTCAGAAGGGAATAAAAGAAGCAGGACGTACTGCAGACTGTTAATTGGACTCATAGCTGCAAGTTGTAATTACTGGCACAGTATTTCTTTATAAAAATTTTTGGAAAAAAACAAGCATCCAAGAGGTGAGCTTGCTTTAACCATTTGTAGTGAGCCAATTGCACTGCAGCAGTCATATAAAAGCCAGAAGTTATATTAAAGCATTGATTGAGAAAGCAGTAACAGAACTGAACCATTCATAGGCACAGAAAATGCGAACAAAAACCATCAGGCATTGAAAGCCATTAAGTGTATGCTGATTGTACTCACTACCACTTCAGCTCATGCTGAGAACTTTCAGGCAGATTTTTTTTGGGGGGAGGGGTGAATACTAGTGTAAGGACACTGGGCATTCTCTGCAAATTAATTTTGGTTTGTGTGCTGGAGAAATTCAGAGGCAGACAACATACTGGTTGTCACAAACAATTACTTCAGCTTATCAAACACTTAACTCATTGTAACTCCTGTTTTAAGTGCAGGAATGTTCAAGGAAGGGGTAAGGGGAGGGAATAGGAGAATATGCTTCTCTAAAAATTAAAAAAAAATGACACCTTTCTGTTTTGGGAACCAATCTGTCTGACAGTACGTTCAGCTGTGCACAGATGGAGTAGTCTGGGTAGGCTAGTAAGGAATTATGAGAAAACAGACCAAGAGTCATAGCGTGCAGAACAGTCAACATCCAACACTTTTTGACCCCAAGGATGTGCTTTTGTAATATTCTTTCAAAGAAACATAAGTGATTTCACTCCTCAAGCCCACTGGGATGGCACAGGGGCAGGGATATGAAGCAGTACAGCCACTGTTCTGCTTGAGGAGGTCCTATGCTGGAGGGGTAGTATTCTGCACCATTAAATATGGAAACCTCCCTACACTTATTTATACAGGTCCAACCTTGTTATACACGGATTTTTTATACACGGATTTGTCTCAACACGAATGGCCACTGCAAATGAGAAGGAATGTGCGATCCCTAGAGAAGGGGAAAAATGCATCCCTTTAAAATAAAAAACTGCTTTTTATTGTTGTAGAGAGACAGTCATGCAAGTGATTACAAGTATAACCTAATTATGCACAGATTTTTCTATCTCAACTGATGAATAGTACCTTTTAAAACAGTCCTTTAATAATGTGAAAGAGGGCAGCTGACTGACAATCCATCAATCATTCACTCTGTAGGCTTAACTCCTCCCTTCCACCTGAGCATGTGAAAGAAGGCTAAAGGCGCAATCCTAACCCCTTATGCCAGTGGTTTCCAGCACTAACATAAGGGCAATGCAGCTGTGAGGTAAGGGAACAAACTTTCCCTTACTTTGAGGAGGCCTCCATGAGTGACACCCAACTGCAGGATGCAGCGCATGTCCTGTTGGAACAGCTATGCCAGTGCTGGAATGCACTGACATAAGGGGTAAGGATTGTGCCCTAAATGGCAGTGATGAACACCTCCTCCATTCTTTCCCCTTCACTGCGGCTCCTGGTGAAGGGAGGGATTGCTGCCTCCTAGTGAACAAGCTCCTGGAGAGAGACTGATTGCCTCTGTGTGCATTTCAAAAGGTCAACCAGGCTGTTTTTAAATCACCAGAGCAAAGAGATTTTGTTTTTTAAATTAATTTGCTCTAGTGCATTTTTTACCATCCACTTGAGTCCTGGGAAAGGAACCCTCCCGAATAATGAGACTCAACCTGTATAAACAATTTCTAAGCCACCTTTCAGTAAATTTATCTGGGTGTTGTACACTAAAATAAAAATAGCAAGATATGAAACCACCATTTAAAAATACCCAGAAGATAAAAAGAGGCAGCAGTAAAATTCAGGAAAAATAGTGGATAAGGTCCATGTTAAAACTACCCTGCATGCTGCAGGATGCAATCCTGTACACATTTTCTTGGGAGTAATCCCCATCGAACACTTCTGAGTGAACATGCATAGGATTGTATTGGCACTAAATGAACGTAATATGTTAACCTCACATCAGAATGATATCAGAGTTGATTCTAGGCAAGCCTCCCTAAGGAGGGCATTCCACAGTGGGGGTGGGGGGCACTATCAAAAAAGTGTCTCTGGATTCTGCCTTAGGAGTGCTGCAGATTGAGAATCAATCATCCACAACTAGCTAACTTCATACCATGTGAGACATTTAGTGGGACAGTCTCAAATGCACATGTGTCTCCAGTTTGTATTGTGTTTGCCGAAGTACCCCTGGAATGTTAGGATTAGTTTCAGGGAAAGTGGCTTACCCAGTGCCACACAGTGAGTTCATGGTAGAATTTGTGGTCCTCACAAAGCTGAGTCTAAAGAGCTGTACTGCACATTAGCCATAGGCTGCATTCAGGTATAATGGCAAACTCATCACATAGTGGTTTGCTTTTATGTGTATGAGCAGAGCTACTTCAGCCATGAGGCTGATTGAAAAAGGTGGGAGGTTACCAGGAGTTTGTACACTGGTAGTGGTGACAAATATGCACCAGTTCAACAACAGATTCTCTTAGACCTGGCATGAGCAACAGTGAGCATAAAACTCACATGTGTCTTCTTTCTTGGTGAGGAGATTAGAATATTAATCTAATCTGTGTAGTAGCAAACCACTACTACTACTACTACTACTACTACTACTAGTAGTAGTAGTAGTAGTAGTAGTAGTAGTAGTAGTAGTTTCTTACAGCATCTGAGCACAACAAGCTATGGGTTTATGCACTCTATAGTTTACCTGCAAATCAGGATTAAATATGCTGATTGCATTTATCTTGGGTTGCACAAAGCAAGTTTGCCATGTTTGGATGCCACTGCAAACTATGGCTTGCTGAAGGCTGAAGGCATGGAAGCTTCTACAAGTGGGGGCCTCGGTTTCTGCAATGGATCGCAAGGGAGGGCACCAGGATGCAGGTCTTTTGTTGTCTTTTGTGCTCTCTGAGGCATTTGGTGGGCCACTGTGAGATACAGGAAGCTGGACTAGATGGCCTATGGCCTGATCCAGCGGGGCTGTTCTTATGTTCTTATCCATTCTTGGTCCCCCTGTGGATAATGAAAACTGCGGATAAGGAAAACCACAGTTTTTCAGCCCCTTTAAACCCTCTGAAAGTGACCGGAGGGCTTTCTGAACGGTGCTTTCTGAGGGTTTTCCAGTCGTCTCTGGAGGGTTTTCTGAAGCCCACACACATCAGAATGACTGAAAGCTCCCCCCCCCAACCTATTTCTGGTTTCTGGAGGGAAACCAAAAGTGACATTTATGCCTTATAAGTCATTCTGAGCACCTGGAAGGCCTCAGAATGCCTTGTAAGGCATTAAAAACGTCACTTCCAGTTTCTCTCTGGAAACTGGAAGTAGCTTTTATTGGCCATTTTGAAACTCGCAGAGGCTGCGATGCATGCAGCTTCTACAGACATCAAGAAGCCCTCTGAAGTGACTGGAGCACAGCTGTAGTTGCCTTCAGAGAGTTCAGGTTGGGTCAAGTCTGGCTCAATGCGGGTCCAGAATACTCGCGTTCAGCCAGATCCGTGGATATAAAATCCATGGATAAACAGGCTCCACTAGTAATTTCATCCTCCCTCATGCAGTGGAAAGGGTAAGGGGAGGAAGAAGCATGTAAGCCTGATGCTAATTTCTGCTTGCGCTTGTAATGGCAAACAATGTTTTGCTGTTACATCTGAATGCATTCTGTGGTAGACATAAGAAATAGACTTCTGGACTATCACTTCAGACTATCACTTCAGTACGTGAAAGTTCACATTTTGGACTGCTCACGCATGTAAACTTCTTCCTGCGTCAGTATCAAGGGAGATGGCCACAACTTTCTCCCTGATGTGCTAATTTATTACGTGCAGGGATTTTTTTTTCTAAAATGGAGGATAATTTAAAAATAATATGACACACTCCTCATCTGCAACCTGGTGTAGCTTCTGAATGTGGCAAATGTAGTTTGTAGTCCTAACTAGAATTCTACCATTTCACTCCATGTAATGGGTAGCATCATCAGATCTTTCCACAAGGATATGAAGGGCGCTGTTGTCTTCGATGGCTCCACATCAGACCCCTTTGACGTCTGAAGCGGAGTGAAGCAGGGCTGTGTTCTTGCACTAACCTTGTTTGGGATTTTCTTCGCTGTCCTGCTGAAGCAGGCCTTTGGAACTGCAACAGAAGGCATCTATCTCCGGACCAGATCAGACGGAAAGCTCTTCAACCTCTCCAGACTGAGAGCAAAGTCCAAAGTCCAGCTGAAATGTCTGCGTGACTTCCTCTTTGCCGACGATGTAGTTATCACTACCCACTCTGCCAAAGATCTCCAGCAGCTCATGGATCGTTTTAGCAAGGCCTGCCAAGATTTTGGACTGACAATCAGCCTGAAGAAAACACAGGTCATGGTTCAGGATGTGGACTCACCTCCCTGCATTACAATCTCTGAGCATGAACTGGAGGTTGTCCATGACTTAGTGTACCTTGGCTCAACAATCTCCGACACTCTTTCTCTCGATACCGAGCTAAACAAGCGCATCGGTAAAGCAGCTACCACGTTTTCCAGACTCACAAAGAGAGTCTGGTCCAACAAGAAGCTGACAGAACATACCAAGATCCAGGTCTACAGAGCTTGCGTCCTGAGTACACTTCTGTACTGCAGCGAGTCATGGACTCTTCGCTCACAACAGGAGAGGAAACTGAATGCTTTCCACATGCGCTGCCTCCGATGCATCCTCGGCATCACCTGGCAGGACAAAGTTCCAAACAACACAGTCCTGGAACGAGCTGGAATCCCTAGCATGTATGCACTGCTGAAACAGAGACGTCTGCGTTGGCTCGGTCATGTTGTGAGAATGGATGATGGCCGGATCCCAAAGGATCTCCTCTATGGTGAACTCGTGCAAGGAAAGCGCCCTACAGGTAGACCACAGCTGCGATACATCTGCAAGAGGGATCTGAAGGCCTTAGGAGTGGACCTCAACAGCTGGGAAACCTTGGCCTCTGAGCGGCCCGCTTGGAGGCAGGCTGTGCAGCATGGCCTTTCCCAGTTTGAAGAGACACTTGGCCAACAGACTGAGGCAAAGAGGCAAAGAAGGAAGGCCCATAGCCAGGGAGACAGAACAGGGACAGACTGCACTTGCTCCCGGTGTGGAAGGACTGTCACTCCCGAATCGGCCTTTTCAGCCACACTAGACGCTGTTCCAGAACAACCTTTCAGAGCGCGATACCATAGTCCTTCGAGACTGAAGGTTGCCAATATGAATGGGTAGTAAAATGATTTTTTGTCCTTGCTTAGTATTGATCACTCTTTTCTTATTTCTAGGGACAGAGAGTTGAGCATACCCTATACCACTTGGCTTATTTTATTTGTAAAAAGCCATCAGGCTCCAGGAAGGATGAGCACAGGTGCCCTTCCCTGCCAGGAAAGAGAATGTAGCACCTTCTTATAGCGAAAGACCTGGTTACTATTATTACAGCTCATCACGCAGTCATTTATATCATTTATAGTTATTTATTTTATTTACATAATTTTTACCCTGCTTTCTTTCTTTGCTGGTTACTCAAAGTTATTTGATTATATTGTTGGGAGTGAGTGAGGCTAATGTTTCCCAAGCCTCATGTGATCATAGTTGACCTTCTGTAGCAGGTTTCTCTTCTACTCAATTCAGCTTTTTCTTCAGAATTGTTGATTTTTTTTTCTTCTTGAAGTGGAAGAAGAGAACATGAAAAAAAGCATATTGAAATGACAAGCATTTGGCTAAGTTAACCAATATTTTCACACTCCCATCAGGGTATTGTATGCCCTCAGTGATAACAGTTGCAAGAGGAAAATGCTTCTTTGTTTTTGAAAAGATGTCACTTTATCTACAGAAAGAAAATGAACTATGAGATTGTCATAGTTGAACTTTGCCTGTAGCCAGGGGATGATGATGTATGTGTTATTTTACTTAGTCAGTGGATTGCTCCAGCCAGTTTTTTTTCTCCTGTATAATATGAGGAAAATGCATTGCCAATACATTGGGAAAAAAACTGGTGTCAGTAACTGAACAAAATTCAGAAGAATCTACTGATCAACAGAACGTGAGTCAAAATCAGATATGTGTAATAAGAAGATAGTCCCATGCACTGGCATCGCTAGGGAGTACAGGGGGTGCAGGCTGCACTGGGTGACGCGGGAGGATGCGCTAACTTTGCGGGGTTAGGAGCCACCGCGCCATGCCATACACTGTTGGATGCGGAATGGCCAGCGGAGTGCAGTGCAGAAAACAGAATTGAAACAGCTCCTTTCGTTCAAAAGTTATGGCCAAAAAACCAGAAGGAAAAAATGCATGGAGCCCTATAGAAAGTGAAAGTGAGCCGTATCGCGCATTTACTCGCGTGTAGGCATACTTTCCATAGACTGTCGGAAAGGGCAGGCTGAGAGGAATCCAACAACACTGGAATGGTCCCGATCCAATGAATGCAGCCCCAAAAAAACACCTGAGAAGCTCCCTCCTCCTAGCTGCAAGTCTGAGCCCGAAACGAAGCCACGTGGCCACGTTTACTTGCAGGTAGGCAGACTTGCCTTAGTCAAGGCAGGCTGAGAGGCTTCAAGGACTTCAGAATGGTCCTCATCCAATGAGTGCAGCCCCCAAAAACACCGGAGAAGGAGGTTCCTCCCTCCCAGCTGCCTCCCTCCCAGTCTATGGAGCCCTATGGAAAGCAAAGCAGCCTCACAGTCACGTTTACTCACGAGTAGGCAGACGTGCCTTGGTTAGTGGTCAGGCCAGGCAAAGGAAATGTGAGTGCATTGGAATGGTCCCGATCTATGGAGCTGGAGCGTAACAAATGCTCCAGAAGGCAGCCTCCCCCCCACCCCCCACTAAAAAGGACAAAAAGGTGGCTTGAACTGGTAAGAGGAAGTTTTCTATTTTGCACTTGCAAAGCCAGGTGCCTCTTTATCTTGATTTGCTTGAAACAGAAGAACTTTAAACTGGGCACTAGGGAGAGCTGGAAATCTCACTGATTCTTTTTTGGGGGTGTTATTGCAGGCAGACTACAGAGTAAGCTCCATTGACCACTGTGGGACTTACTTCAGAGTAGACACGCATAGGAGTGGGCTCACAGGCTGCAATCCTACCCACACTTTCCTGAGAGTAAGCCCCATTGACCACAATAGGACTTACTTCAGAGTAGATTCACTTGGTGGAACAGGACTGGCTCCCCCTTATTTATTTATTTTATTTTAATTTAATTATTTAGAATTATTTATTTTAATTTGCTTGATGATGTCACTTCTGGCCATGACATCACTTCCAATGGGTCCTGGACAGACTGTCATTCTAAAAGTGGGTCCCAGTGCTAAAAGTTTGAGAACTGCTGCAATAAGGTGTTAGTAAGTTAGTAAGTGTGTGTGTGAGACTCTATAAGTTTTCAAAATCACTAAAATCAGAGTTTGGAGGAATAAGACCATCATGTTATATATCAATCAATGCGTCATTTCATGCGGAATGCAATGAAACAAACCACATTGAAATATCTGTGTTATAACAAAAGGTACATCCAAAAAACCAGTGGGGGCGGGGTGATGGTACATCACCACGCCCACCTGGGGCGTTGCCCCGCCCACTGCATGGGGTGACACGCAGGCCTCCCGCACCAGGTGACTCGAATCCTAGTGACGCCACTGGTCCCATGTTAAACTTTTAGCATCCAGGTAATCTTTCAACGGGCAAGGACTCTTTCGTGGCCCATCTTGTGAAAATCTTTCTGTAAAAGATGTAGTACGATGAAGTTGCTTGCAGTGTTTTTTAGCTTCCTGGTGCTTTACTAGCTTGTGTTTTTCCTGTAAGGAACTCTTTCTGCCTAACCTTTCTTATTTATGGTAGTGGAAGTGGCTTCCTACCAGACTCCCTGGGAGACAGATCCCTTGAGATTTCAGCCCAGTTGTGAAATGCATGACTGACTTGTTAATTAAATAATATAGAATGCAGTATACATTTGTCTCTTATTGGAATCCTGTTACATCTCATCATTTTACGTTACATGACAAGTGGTGAGAACTATGAATTCCTACACAAAACAGATGTCTTAATATTGGACAGATTCTTACAGGTTTCATATTGCTTAACGTAATATTCAGTTAGGTGCTTTAGAGGTGGTTGTCCTGTGATAAATCATTGAGTTATCAGTTACAAATATTTGCTCAGCCTGAGGGAGAGGAGAGAAAAGGTCAAAACACAATGGGAGATAGCTACTCAGTGCATTGCACAGTAAATTACTTTTTTACTTTTGTTTGTGAAGGGGTTATAGTCAAAGCTGTATTGATTAGCTACTTCCCATGTGCTCTTGGTCGCTAAGCAACAACAAAACTCTCTCTTGCATGCGGTGCAATATAACAGTGATGTTAGGAAGTCAAAAATATATTATCATAGGCTCTTCATATATGTAATTGCTAACTGCTTCTTGGTAAGCACATATAGGCACAGATTATGCTATTGAAGGGGGGAAAGTGCTGCTGCTTCCAGTTGGCTCCTACATACTGAAGGGCCAGGTACCTGGCAGGAGATTACTTCCTTTTTTGCTGGGCTAGCTCCTCCAAGTCTTATCATATTGACAAAACCAAACAAGCCAACTAGAGAAAGCATTCAGGCTTAACTTAACCCAGGCACTTCTGCGGAGGTTAAAGGAGCCTAATCAGTGCCTGCTTCAGCCTCCAGCCATGAGATTTGACCATCAAAGCACCAGAAGAGTTGGAACAGGCTCTGTGTGTGTCAGTCTTCATTAGGGCTAGGACATCAGGGGAGAAAAGATTCCGCAAGAGTGCCCCAAGAAATTCGCAGCTGGAGTAGAAGGCATTCCTAGTCACCCAATCTCCTCCATCCCAAATTGCTTCAGGTCCAGACTACATGAGCACATGCTCCAGAGACTACTGTCCACCTGTAAGCCCTTGTCGTTAAAGAAAAAAAAATTGGTTGGAAACAGGATCTTAGGGAAGGGGGTTGTTTTCTTCAGTTTTGTGAGACTGAAACCATGAACAACAATGTATAAGGTTGCAACATTTGAGTTTGATACAAACCTTGACCGTTTCCGGTACTACCAAAATATTCCTAATTTCTCTGTATGGTAGCTCCAAAAATTGCCATGTGAACATCCGATCTTCCAAGTCTTATATTTCTGTAGCAGTCCATACATTACCTAGTCTCTTGTTTAAAATGTGTTGATCTGACAGTCCTAATTAACTTTGACCACACTACTCACTGGTTAGCCAAAAATCTATTCCTAGACTTTCTCCAACCAACATGAAGAAGAGCATCTATATGGCAGCAGCTATAAGTAACATCAGCCAGTCAACAGCTTCAGGAAGGCAGTAAGAGAAAATCCTCAGAATTATGAAAATTCCAGAGTGAAAATCACCATCCCTTCCCAAGAAGCTTGTGATTCTGACATTCTGTTCAGCTATAGAATGTTATGAGATGACAGTAGTGTATTTCAGAATACTGAATGTTGGTGTGAGGCAGCTGATTTACAAGTTCCTCCCAGAAGAGTGGAAAAAACCTTACCCTGAAAATGAACCCTGAAAACAGAACAAGGCACATGCTACTTTCATTTAAAACAACAACAAACTGTTCATGGGCTTAAGCAGCGGCAGGAATGTGTAGTGTAAGATGCCTGGCAACCTTTGGGGCAGGACGCATAGGGCTTCAGTGTTAAGAAATCCAACTAAATAAATCAAGGCAAGTTTTAGAAAGAGAAATAACCAATCTTGCAGTGACAGCCCAACCTGTCCAAAGGCAATCTTTGTTGCAGTTTGTGCACTGCCTAGAGCTTTGCCTTAGGCCCCTGGATGTCCCTACTTATCCTATATCACCGAGATACAGTCCCTTGTCATGTTCTATATTTTTTAATGTTTTGTTGGTGAGACAAGTTTAAGGGAGAGGTCAGAGAAGGGAAAACTTAAAAAGATAGGCCTTGCATTAAAACTCTTCCAGATATGCAGATGATGTAATGCATTATGTATTTTCTCTTCTTCACCACAGTGTTTTACTTTGACACCTACATCATCCCAAGTGCTAGCTGATGTGGCATGAGAGACCTGTATTAGACCCCCTGATATTTCTTTCCTCCATTAAAGCAGACACTATGGGGTGGTGGTGAAATTTTGGAATTGGGAGAGGGGATTTGTTTTTTCACTCTGCTGTTTTCCCCACTTGAATCCTGTCCCTCTCCCCGAACAGACTGTTAGAAAAAAGCAAAAAGAACAGCATGATATACGGCAGCGTTTCTCAAACTGTGGGTCAGGGCTCACTAGGTGGGTCACAAGCTTATTTCAGGTAGGTCACATAGCACCTAGTTCAGCCGCCATTGAAAATACAGAGCTGATGGGCAGGGTGGGCTCCCTGAGGGAGCAAGGTATAGTGCTTTGCCCTGAATAGGTGGGAAGATGGGAAGCTGGAAAGGGGGGAGTGCTATATGGTTGGTTGGAAAGGATCCAAATCTGCATTCTGCTTTGACTTCCAAGCTGGAATGTTTGAATTTGGAGCTATGTAAAAGAACAGCACGAGCGTGCGGTGCAATAGGGCTTTCGGCTGATCAAAGCTTAGATTTGAAGTCTAAATTGATGATGTCACTTCTGGCCACAGGGGCTGCTTTAAGGGAGGAAATAAATATCAGGATAAATGTCAGCTAGCATTGGGGTGGTGTAGGTGTCAAAGTAAAATGCTTCCACATTAATGACATCACTACTGGTGGGTCCTGACAGATTGTCATTCTAAAATGTGGGTCCCAGTGCTAAAAATTTGAGAACCACCAATGTAGGGACCTAAAGGCAGCTTTTGGGAAGCAACTTAAATTACAGAAACACTGAAGGGTAGAACAATTAAGACCTCTCCTGGTGGTGCTGCTACAAGAAAATCAGATCCTCCTTTTGGGTTCTTTATGTATGAGGAAAAGAAGTGAGAAATCTAGTCATAGATCCCCTGCATCACATGGCCCTTAAGGGTAAACTAGATACAGAGTCTACAAAGTGGCTCAGTAGTCATTCCCCCCCCCCCCAATGATGTACAGAAGAAGTGAATGTAATAGGGTGGAACTGTAGGGAAATGAGCTTTAGTATTTTGCTTCTGCCATTGTTCTGATCCTTATTTCAGCCCTCTGCATGCTATTTTAATTAGATTATTAGAAAAAACACTTGCAATCTCTCCTACCTCCCATTGCAGTTCTGTAGCATTTCACATTTTGCACCCTCTCCCCCTAGCATTCCTCATTACAAGTAGTTTAACCCTTAGGTGCTTGAAAATGGAACAGTGTGTACAATGGCTTCCAGTTTGTTTTAAGTGCCTTCCTACACAGTGGATAATTTTCAAATATGCTATTGCAGCTCTTTGGAAAAATGGTTTTGAAATTGTATGAGTCACCTGGAAGCCGCTTCACACAGATGGCTTCCCATGTAGAACAGTGCCCAGGCAGTTCTTTTTTCAAGAAGCAGCAACACCACTTAATGCTTAAGCAGGACTACTGTGAAGAAACTGTTTGTCCTTTATTAACTGTTCCTTATTTACACTTGTTTAACACAACATATTCAGGCTTCCAGGTGGAATTGAAGCTCTCTCTCTCTCTCTCTCTCTCTCTCTCTCTCTCACTTCTGGTTTCAGATGTACAAAAAAGCAAACAAAATGTACTTTGAAACTTCACCCTTACTCAAAATTTAATTCTGACCACAAAATACCTTCCAGGTAAAACAGCAACATTTCTAAACATTTAGTATATTCATAATGATTTTCATGTGCACATGTGCAACCCTCCCCTTTTTAGGTTTACATGAGGGTGCACATGAAAGTATAAACTCTGAATGTAACAAGCGCTGAAAATGTATGCAGGAATAGCTTGTCCACAAAGCTGACTGAAGCAATTGAGTTTATTTGAGTTTTTCGTAACACATGAAGCAGAACATATCACTTAGAAACTCATGGTGGTGGGGGGGGGAAGCTGTAGTTTATTCTGATTAGAGTGAACTGTTTCTGTTTAGAAGTACTTGCAAAATGCTCAGTATTCCTAAACGTTTTCGTTGTTTCAAGCCTCTCCAAATTTCTTTGCAAGCTTATGCGGGGGAGGTGCTATTACTGTAGGGCCTATATTCAACATGACATGAGAACCCCCCTCCAACACTGAAGAGGGGAAGAGGGGGTCTGTTGTGGCATTCTGTCCATTCCAGAATGATGTGATGAGCAATCACCCCTGTCCCTTAACTCTGGACAGGGGAGGAAGGGTCTGTCAAGGCTTTGGAACAAGCTAAACAGTTTGTATAATATCTGCCAGTCCCAAAACTCAACCTTGTCTCTTAAGAGATCCACCTGCTTTTCCCCAAGTTTTCTGGTTAGTGAAGAAGACTCAAAGGAAGAAAGGGGTCAGTGGTAACTGCATGTTGTGGATGGCAAGTAAACCAAACCAATACTTGGGAACCCTTGCAGTGTGTTATGGAATGATGGATTGCTAGGCAGCTTCAACCACTTTTGTGTAAACTTATCTCTAAATTACATATTATTTTGCTGAATTTATCGATTACACCAAATCGTACTGCTCAGTTTCTGAATTATGGTTTGTTTACTTATGATTGAACACTGTTTTTAGTTCTCTACAACTAGTACCCCCTGGCATTGTGAACTGTGCCACACTGAAAGTTTTTTAGTGATAGTTTGTAGGAAAATGTCTTTTGTCTGCTTCCTGTTAGTGTCAATCTTGTTTTTCAAGCATTCAGGTTGCTTGAAGCCTGCCTCCATGTTGCTATAAACTTGAAAGCTTATAGCAACTTGTAAAAGGAAGAACATTTTTGCCTTGGTAAAGATCTAAAGTACGTTAACAGTCATGGGTGCATGCGTGTGGGGATTACAGAAACAGGGGGCCCTGAAATTGATCCATTGTGGATATGAGGGCCCACCTATACCATTTTTCAAGAAAAAAAAATTCACAAATCATGTTTAGTTGATAACTTCTGGTCATTTTGTACCAGCGTGTTGGCAACCTTCAGTCTCGAAAGACTATGGTATCACGCTCTGAATGGTGGTTTTGGAACAGCGTCTAGTGTGGCTGAAAAGGCTAATTCGGGAGTGACAATCCCTTCCACACTGGGAGCAAGTGCAGTCTGTCCCTGGTCTGTCTCCCTGGCTATGGGCCTTCCTTCTTTGCCTCAGTCTGTTGGCCAAGTGTCTCTTCAAACTGGGAAAGGCCATGCTGCACAGCCTGCCTCCAAGCGGGCCGTTCAGAGGCCAGGGTTTCCCACTTGTTGAGGTCCACTCCTAAGGCCTTCAGATCCCTCTTGCAGATGTCCTTGTATCGCAGCTGTGGTCTACCTGTAGGGCGCTTTCCTTGCACGGGTTCTCCATAGAGGAGATCCTTTGGGATCCGGCCATCATCCATTTGTACCATAGCAAGCCATAACATAAGAAGTAGCCATGTACGTCTTTCTAAATCATAGCCATAAAATGAAGGAGCCAATGAATATTTGTGGTGGATTTGTTCCCCCAGTTAGAAAACGCTGACAGACTTCAAACCTATTGATGCAGTTTTGGGTGCAGAAAAACCTCATTTCTTTAAACCTCAGCTGAATAAATATACGAAAGGTGCTTGGTGATTAATTTTAATTAGAATCATAGTGAAGCATTTTGGCACCTCTTGTTGGGTGGATTAATTTTACTTCTAGACAGCATGGAAATGACCTCTTTGCAATTGTCTTAACTTTTTGGAAGAAGGCAGTGCTCCTCTAATCCTAAAAAACAGTTTTCTGAATCTCATGTCATCCCCACACTCAGTCATTTTCAGAACTAAAAATCTTCCTTCTTGTCTAGCTTTCTGAAGATCTGCCTTACAAGCTTCTTTCCTGCTTCCATTTTTCAGGATATATCTCCTCTCTGTCTGCAAATCTTTCTTCCTTTTCTCTTCTGTCTGTTTATCTTCTCAGTACCTTTCTCAAATCTGTTTTCATCTCCCCTGTCTCTTTCATATAGGAAAAAATGAACATAATGATATCAAAGAGATATCATTGCAAGAATAGGCTGGTTATATAGTTGGATAAGGACCATCTAGAGCAGGGGTGCTCACACTTTTTTGGCTCGAGAGCTACTTTGAAACTCAGCAAGGCCCGGAGATCTACCAGAGTTTTTTTTTACAATGTTCGCACCATCATAACATATAACATTTATGTGTACAATGTATGTTGGTGTACCTTGAGCCCCACTGAGTATAACAGGACTTACTCCTGAGTAGACATGCCTAGGATTAGGCTGTGAGGCTGCAATCCTAGCCACACTTACCTGGGAGTAAGCCCCATTGAGTACAATGGGCCTTACTCCCGGCGTTTCCTCCCAGAGGCACCTGAAGGGGGGGTCAGCACTCCGCGATCTACTCATTTTGCCTCACGATCTACCGGTAGATCGCGATCCACCTATTGAGCACCCCTGATCTAGAGAAAAGAACAAAGTAAATGAGGCTGCCACTGAAACAATTTTTTTAAATGATACATTTTTATGTAAGTTAAAATATAGTAGGTTTAAAGTTTGCAACTATAGATTTTTTAACCCTTATTAAGAGAAGAAAAAAATCACAAAGTACTTAAGAGATGTCCATTCAGCATATGCTGCATATCACAATAGTCTGTTTCAACAAATACACGTTAATATTTCTTAGGTTATGTTGTTTAACCCAGTCATTTGCAGAAGAACTCCATGTTGCTTAGAAATGATTCTGTTATTCATTGATACCTCAATTTTCTTCTATTATGGAACTCAAGGGTCTCCCAGGTGATTTCCTGGCCAGGCACAGCTTAGCTCCAGCAAGATTACTGCATCTGGTGTTTTCAGAAGATGCTCTGGGTTTCTTCAGGCCCAGTCCTGAAGGATATCACACTGACAACACACGGATACCGGTATGATACCCATCATATCCTAAGATCGTCCTGACAGTGTCATGACGACAGTACGCCAATGCTGATGCAGCCCTTCCTGGTAACACCCTCAGTGACCATGGAAACACTAACATAGCACATTATCTGGGAGAAGAATTTAATCTGTGTTTTTAAGATACATCTGTGCCAATATGGCCTAAAATCTTTCTTTCCCCTGATATGACTACTATTTGATTTCCATTCATTGCACTTGGAGTCAGACACCTGATTGAGGTTCATGCTCTTCACAGTCTTCATGCTCCCAAAGGAGCTTAAATCTTTCCAGGAATGAGATCCTAGAGTAGCAAATGTGGATCTGTGCCAACAAGAGGCCAAAGGCTAGATCCAGGAAGTTTAATGAGGCCAATGTGACTTGCCAAGAGAGTGAGAATAACTCATAGACCATGAGCTTCTCTTCGTCTAACTACATACAAGGAGATCTGCATTAAGCACAGGATCTGGATGGAATTTGAGCTGTAGCAGGAGGATAAACAAAACAAGCAAGAACTTGAAAATATAGAACAAAATTGAGTACCTGTTCTGTTGCACACATTGTATCTGTTGGCAGAAATAGGAGGTTATGTGAACAGAAGTGAATTCTGACCTGTTACACAGAAGGCAGCAAAATAAGTGGGCTGTTGAGGTAACTTGACCCCAGGAAGCACATAGGCTGCATGGAAGAGGTGGTGGTTCCTGCTTTACTCCCAGAAAGGCTCAGATTTGAGGCTCCATGGTGACAAAGAACTGATTAAACCCTGTTTGTTCAGTTTCATGAGGTCCTGTTCTATGGTCTGAAAATAATCGGTGAGTATTTCCTTTGCCTTGAGTATTCTTTTTAGCATCAGTTGACAATCTTGTTATATGTAGCATCCAAGATATGCTAAGCTCCTTCCAAAGAGAAATATGGGTCAAACCCTGCCTTCAGCAACTTAAAATAAGATTTTGGTTAAGTTTTTCCTGTCATTTATTCATACCCAAATCTGCTGGATATCATTAATGCCGTAGGTGCTGGTACTTTACTGCCTGCTTTGCCACTTTCTAACCATATATATCTGGTATTTTGTGTTTCCAAAGAACTTTAACCGTTGTAACAAGGTACAGAAATACCTTTACTTTCATCTGACCAAAACACATTTGCAAGCTAAATAAGGCTATTCCTTGATATGCATCCATTTTGGATTTTCATCCATACTGTGGTCCCTAACCAGATGAAAGTGCAAAGTATTGCTGTAGATCAGGGTGACCTACCCAGAGCTCTCAAATAACATGTGGCTGTTTGTCATATAATGTACAGCTCATGAAAATATGTTAGCTGAACTCCTTGTATCACAGTTAGTATGAAAGGTAAATAAAAAATGTTCAAACTTTATAATTATTTACCAGGTATAAACTAAGAGTCCACTGGATTAAAATGTAAGTTTAATGTTTGGTGAGAAAATATATTTAAGAATTTAATTGCTTCTTAAATATTGCAGCTCTCAAACATTTGAAGTTTTTCGTACGTAGCTCTTACGTTAGGCAAGTCTCAACGTCCTTGCAGTTGAGGGTGATGGGTGTTGCTTTGAGATGGCAGTAAAGATCATTTCCAGGATTCCACTTCCACCAGTTGAGGATTTGGCCAGGCTCTTTTCCATGGCCGAGACTGAATTAAGATTTCTTCATATTCTGGATGTCTATTAGTTCATAGCTCAGATTCAGAAACTGATATCTGGCTACTGAGTTCAGTACCTTGAGATACATTTAGAAATGCCTGAGCCATCATGACACAGATTTGGAGAACAGAATGGTAACTAGATAGGAAAATGGGTTAATTCCAAATTGTGCACAAAACAACTGATTACTTGGTAAAACCTGTTCCTGGCTGTACCATTTAAGATGGCAGTTGTGGGTTGCATATTTCTGGCCCTTCCTCCAGTGGTGCTCTACACTTGATGTCTGATCTGATGTAGTTCAGCAACTGTTTGGGCATGAGATTGAAGTGTGTAGGTAGACTATTTGATAGTCTGCCACATTTCTCCCCAATGTGGTCTCTAGGGCCTTTTCCACCATCTCCCTGTACATGTGCTTTTCTCTCCCTTTATTGTTCTCTCTCCTTGCCCTCCACTAACCAAACAGCACTTCCTTAATCAAACAGTGTTTGAAAATTTGAGTCTTGGAAGCTGGTAAGTTATAACTGGCTTACAAGTTACAGCTGACATGTGGGCTACTTGTTTTAATTTAAACTGCAGCTGTTACTGTGTAGTAAACCATTTATTTGTAGTGGCTCAATCACATCAGTGCAAAACTTTCTTCCTGGCTGTTGGCAATGCCTGGTAAAATACTGTGAAATCCATGTGTTGAAGCATTACATACACATGACTCGTGCTGCTGTCACCTTGAATAAGGTGCCCTGATTCAAAGTGAATTTTTTGGATAGTATAATCTATTCTAGCATAGATAATGGGTCTCCTTGGTGGAGAATTTGTTCTTGGCATACCCTGAAAACGTCAGAACTAAAAAAATACGTTTTGTAGGCTTGCAGGTAAATAATGCCAAATTAAAAAGAAAAGGAAGTCCTGTGTACAGAGATTAATTTAGCACCTGATTAATTTTAGGAGAGAATGGAATTTGGCACAATTGCAAATAGTTACAGCTATTTGAGGGTATTGCTGGGCTGGGGGAAAAGAAAACTTGGAAATATAGGGGTTAAAAAAAGAAAAGGGTACCAAACTGTAACTCAGTTGACAGTTTCTGTCCCTGCTAGCATGTGATGTAGTTGCCTATCACAATGTAGGCAGCCTGGAAGTAGAGCTGCCGACCCTGGCATGGGAGATGGGCATTTAATTCAAACTACATAATCAGTTGCAGACATTATCAATGCAGTGTGAAAAGAGGCGGAAGCCTTTGTGCAGCTATCACCTGATCTACATAACACATTAATTAGGCCTAAGCCACAACAACAGAGGGGGTTAATTTGCTACTGTACTACTCGGCAGGGTTGGGAACTCACAGTGACTCAGACTTGAGTTGGGAAAATGTGTGATTTTGGGTGACTTGGCAACTCGTGAGTCGAGCATCTAGAAAACTCTTAAAATGACTCAAGTCAGGGTTGCCTTGACTCAGCACTCATCCCCATGTATGCTGACTTGAGTCTGCCTGTGCCTGGGTGTGCTTGCTTACTGTTTTCGCAGCATGAAAAACCTTGTGGGGCCAGCGTACCAATCGGGTGAGCAGCAAGGAAGTTCCAGCCAGGAGGCAGGAAAGCGTTAATGTGAGCAGGAGGGAGGCAGGTCTGGGCTCTCTTTTCCCGTCTCTGATAGGAAGGAACGGATGATCATTGGGCAAAGGATGGGCATTCTGATATTTTCATTGACTGAGGGAGCCAAGGGGGTTCTTGCTTTACGATTGGCTTGAAAAGCCCAGGGAGTTAGAGGAGGCAGGAAAGTGGAGGGGGAGTTCATAGCGATCACGCATTACACGGCATGGCTGGTTGGGAGGAGGGAGCCTCATTGAATGACCAACTACAGTGGAACTACTTCTGAGTAGGGCTGCAAAGGATTGGGTCATCCTGGTAAGCCTCCCAACTATTCCACCTGACCCTCCTCCCTCTTGCCACTTTGGTTCCTGCTCTCACTCAGTCTCTCCCACCCCCTCCCACCCTCATTGCAGATGGGATGGGGCAGCAGGTAAGTCTTTAAAGTGAACTTCGACATATACACAGCCCGGCAGCAGTCCCATTTTTCCAGCAGCGAGCATTTTAAAAGGAGGGGGGCAACTCAAGTCCTTTAGAATCACTAAAGGATGACTCGGCAACTCGGAAAGTGCCCCCATTATAGCTTGTTATCTAGTTGAGCCACACGGGCGGTGACTCTGTGACTCAAGTCAAGCCACGCTGGGTTTTCCCATCCCTGCTACTAGGTATGTGCAGAAAAGCTTTTAGTAATTCTCCAGACATAAGCAGAGTTAATGGAAGAGGCCGAGTCATTCTTCCCAATTTAAGGCATATTCTGCATTTGCAAAAGTCAGGTTTGTTTCCCAAATGGTGAGAGACTGAAGGTTATGCTTTATTAAGCAAATGACAGTTATTTGTATCAGTGAAGTCAAATATAGGATTTTCCTTTCAGTGAGAAGCTTGGTTAGGGACATCGATTTTTTTTATCCCCTTCCCCCCATTAGGAATTTGTCATCTATTTAATGGTATATGCTATTTTCTGCATTATTCTGTAAGAGTAAAGGCGAATTACTCAAATGATCCCAAGGCGTCAAATTCCGAATTATTTATTTCAGTGTTTTCCTTGGACTTGCAGGTGATGGCTATAAAAACTGGTGGCATGTTTTGAAGAACTTGTCTGCAGAGCCTCATAGATCTGAGGACTGTTTTTAATTTTTTTTTCTCCCCTACTCAATAGCAAATAAAACCAGCTGCTTGCAGGGAACTGTTGTATTTATTTTTTTTGAGATCCTGCTTACTGCTTCAAGCTTTGTGGACCTAAATTGTTTTATGGTGCTCTGTCAGCTTGTACTATTGGGAGCAAGATGATTTTCCAGAAAGTTCCCTCCTCAACCTGAGAGACTGCCAAAGGTTGCTAGCAACACTTTACTTTTCAAGATGTTACTTGCTGTAAGAGGTGTGAGTGCCCAGCACTTTCAAGCTAATAATAATATTTAATGCTTTTTAGTGCTTCCTGAATGTACAAAGTGCTTCATGTGTATTATTTTAGATTATGGGGTAGAAATGTAATAACTAAGTATAAATGCCTTTCCCTGGATTCCATCACACTGAAGACATGAGACCAAACTCAGAGCACCCACTATACAGCTTTACAGATAAATGTGCTTTAATTCAGGCTGCAGTCCTATGCACACTTTCCTAGAAGTAAATCCTGCTTAACACAGTGGGGCTTACTTCTGAGTAGATATGCATAGGATTGTGCTGTCAGAGGGCTCCCCATGAGTTCTAAAGAAATACAACCAGGAGCAGTTGAGAAAGGGTCAAAATTTCCCCATGTCCCAGGGTCTGCTAAAGGCAGGAACAGGTTCATTCCTCTTCTCAGCAGTATCTGAGTATCTATGAGTTGTACATTTTACTTTCTCTATATGAGTGAATAAGTGCCTTTTACTTATGGGGAGAAGTAAAATTAGTACAACGGAACGCAGTGGGTTAAACCACTGAGCTGATGAGTCTGTTGACCGCAAGGTTGGCAGTATAAATCCACACGACAGGGTGAGCTCCCATTGCTTGTCCCAGTTCCTGCCAACCTCACAGTTTGATCGTATGTAAAAATGCAAGTAGATAAATAGGTACCACCTCAGTGGGAAGGCAGTGGCGTTCCATCCGCTTAAGTGTCTAGTCATGCTGGCCGCATGACCATGGAAACTGTCTGTTGGCAAAGGGCAGCTCTTCGGCTTAGATGAGCACCGCCCCTAGAATCGGACACAACTAGGCTTAACACTGGGGGAAACATTTACCCTTACCTTTAAAGGTAGTACACAGAGACAGTGTTTTGGTGAATTCCATTCACCTCTGACAGTACATAGCCCATTCTTTATGGAGAGAGACAGGCTGTTTCCATGCTTCAGAGGTCATTGCAACATATAGGCTCCTCTATTTCCTCTTCCTTGGGCATTTTGTTAGTGTGGACAAAACCACTCTTGAGATTAAGTACATATGGGAAGGTGGTGAGCTTTGAGCTGTGAAGATGCCAGCTTACCAATTGCAGCTCCATCTATCACTGTAGAGTCAGACGAATGGACTCATACAGTATATGCTTTAATTACTGTAAGGCTACTGTAGCCGCATGTGAAAATGATCAGTTATCTCTAATCTCTGACCATGCTGTTAATTGCAGCATTATCGCACTTCCATTTCCTTGGCTTTCTCATCAGCTGCAGAAGGTTGGTAGTATTTGGTTTAACTGTGTGATTGAAGGTGAAAGGCACCACACAGGTAAGTTTTTAAGCAGTTGCATTATTGAAATGCACATGTTGATATATTGCAGGGCACTGCAAAGAAAAACTGTAATTATTTTTTATTGAAGGGGGAAGTAACTCCCATGTCTCTGCCTCTTACCTTACAATTTATTGCTATTGGTATGGCTACTTAGAGCCTAATCCTGAGCTCAGCACACCAGCCCTACCTGGTGCTAAGTGTTGTAAACATGCCGTAAGGCATGCCTGCGACATTCAGTGCTGCATCAGTGCTGGCGCCAACTCATTTCCAGTCTGTGCTAAACCCAGTGCCAGCCGGAAGCCCACTGCCCAGAGCAGGACACAAGTTCCAGCCAGCAAGGGATTAGTTGGTGCGGGGGGGGGGGATGCGTTCCGGGGCAGGGAGAAGGCAGGGGAGGGCAGGGGAGGGGAGGGAGCGGGGCAGGACTGTCGGAGCAGCTACTTCAATCCAGAACCCCGTGTTGGGCCTCCCAGCCCAACATGTGGCTTCTCAACTCTGCACTGGCAAAACAGCCTGTGCCCTTACCCGTGTAAAGGGGACAAATGTCTCCTTTCCCCATGGAGAGTCTGGCAGCTGCCCAGCATGCTTAGGATACAGCTGTCGCCATTTTGGTACTTCTACTTATCTGAGCACCAGGTATTTCAGAATTGGGCTGCCCAACTGCAGTCAGGCCAGTGTTGTGTACAAGTAAATCTGAATTTCAATAAAATTAATTTCAAATATTAATTGAATTAAAATTTTAATTTTAATTACCTTTTTATAAAAAGCTTTTCACTTCTTTATTATCTTTCACAAAATTACATAAAAATATGAATTTCTTCCACATGCATTACTGTGAGAAGGATTTTGGGCTTAGAAACAGGAATAAGCATGGAAAACTCAAACGTATTTTTGCCTCATTCTTTCAGTATGTGTGTGAAATGATGGGTGACTATATATTGATTTAGTTGCATATTTACATTTTGTGTAGTTTGCTTACGAAAAAATCAATACAGCCATCATTACATATATATGCAAATAGCACTGAAATATCAACTATCCCTATAAATTTCAGTGTGAAATGATATAAACAATGGTTATAATTACTTCACTCATTGAAAACCTTCTGAAATATGTTATGGTTAAAATCCAAAACTGAACATGGCTGACATTCACCAATTAGTGCTGACAGTGTCTGACATTTGAAAAAAAATAATTGTCAGCATTCACTGGTTGGTAGAAGTGATGGATGTCCAGTTTGGGACCTTTCATATTTGTTGAATGAAAATGCCCATCTTTGGACTTTTAATGGTGCATTAAGTAAAGCAACAGCTTTGAACCTGGTGCAGGTCTAAAAGGCAGCATCACGTCAAAACTAGAAATGAATGGCATGTTGACTATGAGAGGCTCTCAGTCCTTTGAGACTATGTGGGCTTCTAAGGCCCACATTAGATTGATACCTGGCAGAAGGGTGTCAGGACTTCTCTTGAGATGTTCTGCATCTCATGATTGAATTTGAGCGCATGTATGTGTACACATAGCCTCTGATGTCCTGTGTGGCGAAATACTGTGAGGCATGCAAGGGAATAGCTCTCCAGCAAGCAGTTCTCCAGCTCATGAAATACTGATGCTGAACAGGAAGAAGTGAGGCAGACGGCATACGTTACCGTTTATTAATTGCTACACAGGGATGTCTAGAAGGCTCTGAGGAAGATGAGGCGCCTGTTGTGAGAGTTATGACACTTACATGAAGACAGTGAGATGCATTCAGAAAAAAAGTGCTTCACAAATAAACAATGCAGTCAAAGGCAAGTGGACCAACAGATATACCCTGGCATTGCCAAAATCACATAGTGGCAGGGGCAAAATTAGAATCCAGGCTTCCCAGTTAGTGTACCTTGCTCTGAATAGAACACAGCTGTTTGCCTGTGGTGAGTAAGAATTGTCTCTAGGTGATCAAAGTTTTGGTGTTTTTTTGTTTTAAGTCTACAAATGACTGACATGGGAGTGATAAGTGTTCAAAGGCTACTGAAACTGTTTGCAAGCTACTAATGACTGCTGGTTATTTGCCTGGCTGATATAGAAAACATGCTGCTGATGCTGCAACAAGATGGTTTGTCAAATTTGACAGACTGAGCACTTGTTAAACATCAAGGCTATACTGAAAATGCATAATGCACTGAAGAGCAACACCTGATGTGCATATTTTGGCTTCTTATACCTAACATGATTTTGCATTACATTTGTGTTGGCACACTTGAACTAACCTATGCCTGCTGATCATATTGCCCTGCAATATCTTTGTTCTGGAGCAAATGACAGCAAAAAAAAAAATAAAAAAATTTGAGAATCTTGAGTCGGTAGTAGTGTTTCCTCAAAAGGGTCCACACTGCCAATGTCATATGTCATTGCTGGATTTCCAGGAATGCCAAGCTCTGGGCTCTATAGAGGTTAGTTTCAAGCAACATGGCCGCACCTTGAAAATTGTTAATTGTTCCTTTCCACTGTGTTACAGCACTACTATTGAGGTAGTTCTGTCTCATAAGGTCAGTGGGCCTCATCTCCCTTATTGCTAATTGTCATGAGGTTGCTGTTCTCCTCCTCCTTAGCAACAGAACTGGGTTATTCTCAGGATAACAGCAGGAGAGAAGGCCTGTGAGGCCAAGGCAGTTGAGCTCAGCCTCAGAGCTGGGGCAGATATTCTGTACCAATTAACCCCTGCTTACATTCACCACTTATGTAACAAGTCAGAAAAAGGGGCTTAGTTTATTTTTGGCCTTTTATGTCCACATAAATTGTCTTTATAATCTCTCAATTGTATATTTTTCTGCCCTTCCCCCCCTTCCCACTGCAGATCGTTTCAACCAAAGACATTCTGGCCTCCTTAAGGTTGCTGTTCATTTTCAGTCAGGATGGTCAAAGGCTAGGGCCAGCATCACAGTTGCTCTTCTTAGGGATCCTTGGGAGTGCTGCCTCACTAGGCCTCACTATACTTTATGAATAGACCTAGATCCTTTCCCTGCCCCCCCCCCCCGCCCACAAGTTCTGCAGTAAGTTTTATGGCGTGTGCACACTACATGTTTAAATTATGGCTTCACCCAAGAACTTTGGGAATTGTAACTGTGTATAGGTTCCAGGAATTCTTTATTAGGGATAATTATTACTATACACAGAATTGCAATTGTTGCGTGGTTAGCACCTTTTCTATTACATTAGTTTGAAACTTGTTTTAATTTGTATTGTAGGTATGCAGACAAAAAACTCAGTATTACTTTCTTTTCTCCCAGAGTGGTTTAGGACAGTGGTTCCCAAATGATTTAGCACCGGGATCCACTTTTTAAAATGACACTCTTTTGGGACCCACCTAGGTTTACAGGAGTTTTAAAAAGGAGATCTAGAATGACATATTTATTTATTTATTTATTTATTTATTTATTTATTTATAATCTGAAAAAAATAATCTGAAAAAGACCCTCAAACATTTATCTCCCTATATTTACACATATTTGCAAACTGCAGGAGCTGAGCTCTTTGCAGAGTTATCAGCAGCTAGACTATCTAATTTTTGAATAATCTCAGGGCTTGAGGCAGTTAGTTATCAGATCTTTCCATCACCCTTTGGCAACACACCAAAAATTAGGTCAGGATCCACCAGTGGACCCACAGTTTGGAAATCAGTGGTTTAGGATCAGTCATCAGTACAGAAGGACAAATCACTGTGAAGCAGTAGGTGTATGCAAAATAATAGCAAAGAAAAACTGTAGATTTGATACTTGTGCTTGAGCAAGTATGTGGTACTTTAAGCTATCTGTGACAGGCAGATGGCAGGAGTACACACTGGCTTGTCTAGTACAAATGAACCTCTTGCAAGTGATGGTATTATTTTGCAGAGCAAAAAAAGTTTATATAAGAGAGCGTAGGAGGCGCAACCTGATAAAAAATCATGCATAGAAAATGAACTATAACAAGAAGGGGCATTTGTGATACTCAAGTTAAACAAATCTGACAGTTGGAATGTCTGTATCCTAATAATCCATTTATTCTAGGTTATGATCAGATATGATAAGTGGTTGTGGTTGACTTCTGGTGTCACATAGGTTCGAGATGTAAGATCTTGTGTTTATCAGAATGTTGTTTTCAGAGTATCACATCTCACAACAGATGAAGAGATACTGGTGTCCTCCCATCTTCAGCAAACACTGCAAAGCATAATAGGAAGGAATGGTTTTTTTCTTTGCAAAATTGTCAGCGTTCACATAGTTTTAACCACAGATCTTCCTTTAATTTACTAATGTGACAGATTTTAAAAAATCATCTGATTTGATGAGTGCTGGTAACTGAGAGTTTGATATTTCCAAGTGATTTATGATTGTCCCAGACATTTTTCTGACACACTTTAGTGGAGTAATTGACAGGCCTGCCTGAAGGTAACCCTTCTGCTAAATTAGTTTTCATAGAGCTCTGGCTGCCTCCTTGGACATGCTGCATCTGTATCTCCAAACTTCAGGGTTGTTTTTTTTCCTGCAGAAAGTTTTTGAGAACCTCTGCAGTGTAGCAGTGAATTCTTCACTGCAAGAATAGAGTTGTTTAAAAAAGAAACCTTAATGTTTTAATGTAAGAATCTGTAATAAGACTTTCTTTTAGTATGCTTTCATAATGCAAAACACTCAAATCTACAGCTTTTTGTGCATCTTTTTTTTTTTTAAAACCACCTTCTCTTTGGAGTCTATATCTGAGTTCATTCTTTTGTCCTTGATTTCGCTTTCTTTTTCTTGGGAAGCTTGTTCTCTTTCTGTTTTCTTCTTCCCCTATATTTGGGAGCTGGTGATGTTCTGCAATAATGTTTGTCAGCCTTCTCTAAACTTGTCTTTTAATGAACATTTTATCACACCCTGTAAAAAGCCACAAATCAATGTAAAAAAAGTTGTACAAATCGTTGTACAAATCGTTGTTAAAAAGTTGTACAAATCGATGGTAAGGCCACACCTGGAGTATTGTGTCCAGTTCTGGTTGCCGCATCTCAAAAAAGACATAGTGGAAATGGAAAAGGTTCAAAAGAGAGCGACTAAGATAATTACAGGGCTGGGGCACCTTCCTTATGAGGAAAGGCTACAGCGTTTGGGCCTCTTCAGCCTAGAAAAGAGGCGCCTGAGGGGGGACATGATCGAGACATACAAAATTATGCAGGGGATGGACAGAGTGGATAGGGAGATGCTCTTTACACTCTCACATAACACCAGAACCAGGGGACATCCACTAAAATTGAGTGTTGGGAGAGTTAGAACAGACAAAAGAAAATATTTCTTTACTCAGCGTGGGGTTGGTCTGTGGAACTCTTTGCCACAGGATGTGGTGATGGCGACTGGCCTGGACGCCTTTAAAAGGGAATTGGACAAGTTTCTGGAGGAAAAATCCATTACGGGGCACAAGCCATGATGTGTATGCGCAACCTCCTGATTTTAGAAATGGGTTATGTCAGAAGGCCAGATGCAAGGGAGGGCACCAGGATACAGGTCTCTTGTTATCTGGTGTGCTCCTTGGGGCATTTGGTGGGCCACTGTGAGATACAGGAAGCTGGACTAGATGGGCCTATGGCCTGATCCAGTGGGGCTGTTCTTATGTTATTATGCCACATATTTTCTATTTGCCAGAACGTGACTGTGTTCAGCCATGAACTGCCTCAGGGACTCCGGCTCCTGATTTTGCCTCGAGGTTGACTCCTGAAGCCTTTTCCACAACTGGATATAGCCACAAGGCAGTGGAGGTTTGGGATCAGAGTTTTCCTTCTCCTAGATGAGCTGCCTTCCCCCCTCCCACCCCGGATCCTCCGTTTCACTCACACATCACTCTTTCCAGTTTCCAGGTACCCACAATGCCCTTCCCCCCGCACCTTCCGTTTCACTCACACTTCACTCTTTCCAATTTCCAGGTACCCACAATGCCCTTCCCCCCGCACCTTCCGTTTCACTCACACATCACTCTTTCCAATTTCCAGGTACCCACAATGCCCTTCCCCCCGCACCTTCCGTTTCACTCACACATCACTCTTTCCAATTTCCAGGTACCCACAATGCCCTTCCCCCCCGCACCTTCCGTTTCACTCACACATCACTCTTTCCAATTTCCAGGTACCCACAATGCCCTTCCCCCCGCACCTTCCGTTTCACTCACACATCACTCTTTCCAATTTCCAGGTACCCACAATGCCCTTCCCCCCGCACCTTCCGTTTCACTCACACATCACTCTTTCCAATTTCCAGGTACCCACAATGCCCTTCCCCCCGCACCTTCCGTTTCACTCACACTTCACTCTTTCCAATTTCCAGGTACCCACAATGCCCTTCCCCCCGCACCTTCCGTTTCACTCACACTTCACTCTTTCCAATTTCCAGGTACCCACAATGCCCTTCCCCCCGCACCTTCCGTTTCACTCACACATCACTCTTTCCAATTTCCAGGTACCCACAATGCCCTTCCCCCCGCACCTTCCGTTTCACTCACACATCACTCTTTCCAATTTCCAGGTACCCACAATGCCCTTCCCCCCGCACCTTCCGTTTCACTCACACTTCACTCTTTCCAATTTCCAGGTACCCACAATGCCCTTCCCCCCGCACCTTCCGTTTCACTCACACTTCACTCTTTCCAATTTCCAGGTACCCACAATGCCCTTCCCCCCGCACCTTCCGTTTCACTCACACTTCACTCTTTCCAATTTCCAGGTACCCGCAATGCCCTTCCCCCCCGCACCCCCACGGCACCTTTGACGCCGCTGGAACCAACCGTATTGGCTTTTGCCTTTCCATTGGACCATTCCAGCGACATGGAGAGGGGGGATTTGCTGCATGAGTAACAGCCTATCCTCCATGCCTTCTTTACCCAGGCTTTGCGCACTGGAGAGGACACTCCAACTTTGCCATACGGTGTCGGCACAACACGGGAAGCAGCAGTTTACCGGTTATAAGTCTTTGCTCGATTGGTGTAGAGCGTGACGCCAGGGGCTGCTTCAGACGGTGGGAGAGATCATTGCATCTCATTGGGCAGCTACCGCCCGCCTTAAGCTGGGCAGTCCCCAGTCGGTAAGGTGCTGCCTCGCCACGGTCCGTTAGCCTCACGGGGTGCGTGGGGTTTAGGGTGAAAACCGACAAGCGGATCGACAACTCTGCACCATGCAACAGAAAACAGAAAACTCCTGCCCTAAAGCTGGGCACCTGGAATGTTAGGACAATGACACCTGGCTTCTCTGATGACCTGCAAGAAATAGACGACACACGCAAAACATCTGTCATCGACATGGAGCTGAGCAGACTGCAGATGGACATCGTCGCCCTTCAAGAGACGAGGCTTCCAGATTCCGGATCTGTCAAGGAGAGAAATTTCTCATTTTTCTGGCAGGGAAAACCACCAAACGAAACCAGGGAACATGGTGTTGGCTTTGCAGTCAGAAATTCCCTGCTGAAGTCCATCATCCCACCTACTGTGGGAAGTGAAAGAATTTTGTCCCTGCAGCTTCAGTCATCAGCAGGTCCTGTCACTCATCAGTGCTTATGCACCGACTTTGTCGTCTCCAGCAGAAGCCAAAGACAAATTCTATGATGACCTGGCCACCACTATCAAGAAGATCCCCGTAAAAGAGCCATTGTTCATCCTCGACTATTTCAGTGCTAGAGTTGGTGCTGATAACAGTTCGTGGCCCATTTGCTTAGGTCAGTTCGGCATTGGGAAGATGAACGAGAATGGCCAACGCCTGCTAGAGTTTTGCTGTCATCATGGTCTCTGTGTCAGCAATACGTTCTTCAGCACGAAGCCTCAACATAGAGTCTCTTGGAGACACCCAAGATTAAAGCACTGGCACCAGCTCGACCTGATCCTCACCAGATGCTTCAGCCTTCCCAGCACCAAGATCACACGCAGCTATCAGAGTGCTGCCTGTGACACTGACCACTCCCTGGTGTGCAGCAGAGTGAAACTGCAAACAAAGCGACTGTATCACACGAAAAAGGAAGTAAGACCTCGCATTGATACCAGCAAGACCCGGGATCAGAGAAAAGTGGACAAATTTGCACGAGCACTTGAGGAATCACTTCCAGGCCCGGTTGATGCAAACGCATCCAACAGATGGGAACATTTCAAGAATGCCGTTCACAACACCGCCTTGTCCATATTTGGCAAGAAGACCAACAAGACGGCAGACTGGTTTGAAGCCCACTCTGAGGAGTTGACACCAGTCATTGAGGAAAAGAGGAGAGCTCAAGCAGCATACAAGGCCTGTCCCAGTGAGTGCAACCTGCAGGTCCTCCGAGCTGCTCGCAGCAAAGTCCAGCAGACTGCCAGGAGATGTGCTAACGACTACTGGCTTCAGCTCTGCTCCCAGATACAGGTAGCAGCTGACACAGGCAACATCAAGGGGATGTATGACGGTATCAAGCAGGCCCTAGGTCCAACACAGAAGAAAATTGCCCCTCTGAAGTCTGCCACAGGCGAGGTCATCCAGGATCGGGTGCAGCAGATGGAACGCTGGGTGCAGCACTACTCTGAGCTATATTCCAGAGAAAACGTAGTCACCGAAGAAGCGCTGAACAACATTGAGTGCCTGCCTTTGCTGGAGGAGCTTGATAGTGAACCAACCCTAGAAGAACTTCACGTGGCCCTGGACTCCCTTGCCTTTGGCTGGAAAAGACAGCATCCCTGCTGAAGTCCTAAAGTGCTGCAAAGAGATCATTGCTACTGAGCTGCATGGAATCCTCTGTCTCTGCTGAAGAGAAGGTGAAGTACCTCAAGACAGGAGGGATGCAAACATCATCACGCTGTACAAGAACAAAGGTGACAGGGGTGACTGCAACAACTACCGTGGCATCTCTCTCCTTAGTGTTGTAGGAAAGTTGTTTGCCCGAGTTGCACTAAAAGAGGCTCCAGGTACTTGCAGAGAGCGTTTATCCAGAATCACAGTGCGGATTCTGAGCCAGCAGGTCCACCACTGATATGGTATTCACCCTTAGACAACTGCAGGAGAAATGCAGGGAACAACAACAGCCACTCTTTATAGCCTTCATAGATCTCACGAAGGCTTTCGACCTAGTCAGCAGGGACGGCCTCTTCAAGATTCTCCCCAAGATCAGATGCCCACCCAGGCTCCTCAGCATCATCAGATCCTTCCACAAGGACATGAATGGCACTGTTGTCTTCGATGACTCCACATCAGACCCCTTTGACATCCGAAGCGGCGTGAAGCAGGGCTGTGTTCTTTCACCAACCTTGTTTGGGATTTTCTTCGCTGTCCTGCTGAAGCAGGCCTTTGGAACTGCAACAGAAGGCATCTATCTCTGGACCAGATCAGATGGAAAGCTCTTCAACCTCTCCAGACTGAGAGCAAAGTCCAAAGTCCAGCTGAAATGTCTTCGTGACTTCCTCTTTGCCGACGATGCAGCTGTCACTACCCACTCTGCCAAAGATCTCCAGCAGCTCATGGATCGTTTTAGCAAGGCCTGCCAAGATTTTGGACTGACGATCAGCCTAAAGAAAACACAGGTCATGGTTCAGGATGTGGACTCACCTCCATGCATTACAATTTCTGCGCATGAACTGGAAGTTGTCCATGACTTTGTGTACCTTGGCTCAACGATCTCCGACACTCTTTCTCTTGATACTGAGCTAAACAAACGCATCGGTAAAGCAGCTACCACGTTTTCCAGACTCACAAAGAGAGTCTGGTTCAACAAGAAGCTGACGGAACAAACCAAGATCCAGGTCTACAGAGCTTGCGTCCTGAGTACACTTCTGTACTGCAGCGAGTCATGGACTCTTCGCTCACAACAGGAGAGGAAACTGAACGCTTTCCACATGCGCTGCCTCCGGCGCATTCTCGGCATCATCTGGCAGGACAAAGTTCCTAACAACACAGTCCTAGAACGAGCTGGAATCCCTAGCATGTATGCACTGCTGAAACAGAGACGCCTGCGTTGGCTCGGTCATGTCGTGAGAATGGATGATGGCCGGATCCCAAAGGATCTCCTCTATGGAGAACTCGTGCAAGGAAAGCGCCCTACAGGTAGACCACAGCTGCGATACAAGGACATCTGCAAGAGGGATCTGAAGGCCTTAGGGATGGACCTCAACAAGTGGGAAACCCTGGCCTCTGAGCGGCCCGCTTGGAGGCAGGCTGTGCAGCATGGCCTTTCCCAGTTTGAAGAGACACTTTGCCAACAGTCTGAGGCAAAGAGGCAAAGAAGGAAGGCCCATAGCCAGGGAGACAGACCAGGGACAGACTGCACTTGCTCCCGGTGTGGAGGGGATTGTCACTCCCGGATTGGCCTTTTCAGCCACACTAGACACTGTGCCAGAACCACCTTTCAGAGCGCGATACCATAGTCTTTCGAGACTGAAGGTTGCCAATACCATACCATATTTTCTATTCATGGTTCTCCTGCTGCCTTGTCTAGCCCCCCCCCCCCCCGCCCATTGTAACTTAAAGAGTTAGAGCAAGAGAACCGTGACAGGCCAAAGAAACCCAGGCTCAAACTCCTGCTCAGTCATAAAACGTACTGGGTGACCTTGTCCCATTAAGGCACTTCTGGTCACATCCAGAGATCTTGTAAGGACTAACAATGGATTTCATTATCCATGGATTTCCGTATCCACAGTGGGTCTGGGAATGGACCCCTCTACAGCAGATACTGAGGACCAACTGTATATTCAAAAATGTCACAAGGGATGGTGAACATTTTAGGCTATTGCCTTTAGTGTTTTTTTTTTCCTCCTCTGTTTTACTGATAGCCTGGAATTTCCATGAGTAAGTCTATCAGAAGCAAAATATCAGGAGTAATTGGAATAATTTTCCCATATGCTCTTCTAGTTTTGAAACAAAAGATTTGCATGACTCTTCTTCCAGAAGGAGTGGGAATGGCTGTCTCTTGTCATAATCAATGATTATCAGGTGCAGACAGGATTTGGATCGTAAAGAACGCAGGCAGGTTTAGGGCACATATCTGGACAACATTTACAGTAATGCATAGCCATGTGTCCTGAGATAAGATCCAGAGGATACATATTATCCTGCAGACATGGAAATTATTTAACGTGACCTATAAGTGAAGACAGGATGAGCAGGAAAACAGAGAAAGTATTGGAAAGTATCGCTATATGAAAGAACAAGGAAGAAATACTGTATGCTACTTACAGCCCAATCCTACCCACCACCAGTGTAGCTGTTCAGCAATGTGCATGGTAGTACCCACCTACATTTTATCTTCATATCAGTGGGACTGAGAAGTAGTGACTGCCCTATGGTCAACCAATGAGTTACGGAGCCATCCCGGTCCTCCTCCTCCTGGTCTGGTGGGCCTTTCTCACTGGAGGCCTGTTTGGGTCCTTCCTTGGAGCACTCTCTTCTCCCAGTCTCAACCTTGCTGCTCATCCCAGTCCAGTGCCTGGGCATTTGAGCCCAGCCACCCTCCTCACAGGCACATTTAGCATTCCTTCTCCCCATCAACTCCTATGATGCCTGGATGGGATGTTTTGATTTCCCTAGTGATGGAGGTGTCTTCCAGTTCATCTAGAAGTTGAGTGGGCAGTCCCAATGCAGGTCCCACATTTTGTCTGGCTATGCTGCTAGGTCAGGCGTTCCTTGGCCTGAGATGAGCTTGAGGTGGGCAGCTGTCACAGGGTTATTGGATTCTGTCTCTGCTAACAGCAGCAACTACAGTTAGGTTGCATCATATGCACATTATACTTGCGCGAATTTAAGTATATGTGCTCTACAACAACAAAAGGGAGAGAAGCAGTAGTTTAAATAGTGCCCCACCATTCCACTCACCAAGTATGCGCCCTGGAGTGAGCTTGAGATAGGAGAATGAATCTGCTGTTTCCTCCATTGGTTTCAGTTCCTGAATGTGTCTCAAAGTTTTCACTATTTTCCCCTTACATGCTGACCCCAGAACTGAATTCTTACATAAAATGCAACCTAACTTACTGCCCCAATTTAACTACCAATTCAACAGGAGTCATGAGGTGGTGTTCTGATCCCTTGCCCTGTCTTCTACTGCACAACCCTCCAAACAACCCTTTGAGAAAACAGAGAGATAAAATAGTATGTACAGGGTTGGTCCTGCCGTGAGGCCAACTGAAGCAGTTGCCTCAGGCAGAAGTCTGCTGGAGGACACCCATCTCTGTCTGTCTCCTTGCCTCCACTGCCGCTCCTCCTCCTCCTCTTATTCCCTGGATTGAAAAAGCATGAGGGGACAGAGAGGAAAGGGAAATGTGAACAAGAGGAGTGTGCTGAGCTAGAACATTGTCGAGGAGCAGTGGCTGGCACATTGGGAGGAGCAGAAGCTGGCACATCATTGGATAAGAGCGGGCAGCATTATGCGTGCCTCCTCAGGATGTCTTGGGCTGACCCTGAGCATGTTCAGGGCCAGCCCTGAAAATACTTGGCAAAAATGAGTTGGTAATCTCATACTCACTTTGCTAGACTATACTGCCTTTAAGTTCCAGTCTGAGTTCAGCATGAAGCCCCTTTCTCTGTGATAAGATGTTTTTAACGACAGAGGGTTGATTCATGAGCATTTCTAGAGAAGATCTTCTCTACTAAGTAGCTACTTGACCATTGGCAGCAGAGAATAGGAATCCTGCCGAGAGGCCCAGCACACTGTGTTGTGACTAATGCCTGTGTTACAGAGGTCAAAGAGTCATTTTCATACAAAGAGTCATCATTACTGTATAAAGTATAATATTGTAAGAGAAAGTTGAATAGAAAATGGAACCCTGGAGGAGTGAGGTTGCATTCTGCATGCTTAGCTCTTTCCTTTGTTTCCGCTGTGACCTAGTTTATTAGCGTTAATTTTATTAGCGCATATGCTTAGTTTCTGTGATTATTAAATGCTTTTGGGGCTTCATAATTTGATTTTATCAGGGCTTTTTTTCACATGGTACAAGCCCAAATTACTCTTGCCTGAAAACATTCTTTATTCTAGCCTGATAAATCTTGTGCAGCTAAACCAAATTATGCTAATATGTATATACTCTGCAAGCTTTTGCTTAAGTAATTTGCTTATAGGACAAAGCCTTCTTTTACAGAATAAGACGCTGCCATGGCATATCTGTTTTCTTGGTCAGTGGAACCTGACAGTGTTCTTCCCCTCCCCATTTTATCCTCACCCCCATTTTATCCTCACAACAATCCTATGAGGTAGGTCAAGTTGAAGGAATGTGATTAGGCAAAGGTCACCCAATAAGGTTACTTTCCTCTTGTGCTATTTTTCTAGTCCAATCCAACCGCCTTGCCCGCTGTCATTTGTGTCACAAGACAAACAGCAACTGTTGCAGCCATGCCACTGGCGTATCCTGTTGTTGGTGGGCCTTGAGGCCTCAGGGCTGCATTGCCGCTGCATCAGCATTGGAATGCTGGATAGGATTGGGCCCTTAGATTAGCTGAATATTCAGAGTCTTCTCATGGGAGATGCTGTTTGGGTCTGACCCATTATAGTAGGGACCAAAATCACTGTGTAATAGTCTGGGTATTATTTCTTTAAGTATGTGTATCTCACCTTTGCCTTCCTCATTTGGATGGGCCAAAGGCAGCTTATGTACTTCCGAGTAAATATGCGCAGGATTGCTCTGTTATGTGATCTTTTGCATTCATCATAGCAATCTACAAAGTTCAGTGAGCAATATTCAAAATGAGACATGAACTTAAAGCAAGACATAAAGTATATGTTTGCATGTAAATAATCCTAAGGTTAACCCATTTCTGTCCAGCCCACAGGTGTACACATTTGATCCATGTTGTGTATATACAACTTTAGGCAGAAATGGCTTAAATTACTGGCATCTTCACTTAAAGCAATGGTTCCCAAACTTTTTTGACTGGCGACTCCCTTGACCTACGGAGCCATTGGTTGTGGCTCCCCATTAAGGCTACAATCCTATATATTTTATAGGGCAGCTGGTTTTTCGTGAGGATTCCACAGCTCTCCTGGCTCCCCAGGGAGCCACCGTTCACAATTTGGGAATCACTGATTTCAAGTATCTCATGTAAAAGTAGATTGAAAGAACTCTGCCTGAAATCTCGAAGGAACTGTTGAGTGTCAGAATAGTATTTGGCTAGGTGGACAAGTGGTCTAACTTGCTATAAAGCAGCTTAGGGCGCAATTCAAACCTGCACTTAGGCCGACATAACTGCCCCGGGAGGGTCGCAAACGTACCATAAAGCACGTTTGTGCCTCTGTGGGAGGAAGCTGTGTCGGCGCATCTTGATGCACTGACGCATGGAGGCCAGCAGAAGCCTCCACAGCGGCTTCCTTGCCGCCGCTTGTGTCAGTGCACCCACACCGACACAAGCGGTGACGGTAGGCGTGGGGGCGGGGAGGAGGCGGGAGGGAGGCATTTCTGGGCGGGGGGAGGGCAGGCAGTGGTTGGCCCTGGGGGCAGGTGTGCAGGGAGCCAGGGGCAGGGCTGGGACCCAGCGGTTATGCCAGATCACAGCCCCCGTTCCCAGGGAGAACGGAGCTGCTTCAAGCTGCTCCGCTCTCCTCAGACTTGTGCCACCTCCAGAGATGGCACAAATCGGAGGAGACGCATTGGGGCGAGCAGCCCTTACCCAGGGGTAAGGGGAAGAGCTTCCCCTTGCCTCTGGCTGAGCTGCTGCAGCCAACAAACACTGCGTTGGATGCAGCACAAGCCTCCTAGCTTGCCTGGTCCAGCACAGGTTTGGAATGTGCCCTCAGTGTGTTTAATATGGATAACTACTAAGGACATCTGAGCTTCTTTCTTGACCCTGCCAATGGATGTGCTGGTTGGGTCAACAATTAAGTACCTGTTTTGGGTATTTGGGGAGAAAAGTAAAGTTTTTTCTCTTGGTTCTCATGATGATAACAGACATTCAAGATAATGGCTCAAATGAAACCTGTTTACCTAGAAAGACTGTGTGTGTTAGCTTTCCTTTTCAAAAGATAACACAGAGTAAAATGTCTATCCCAAATGTACTGCTTTTTACTGAATTTACAATTTTTCTTTAATCTCGGGTAAAACTAAATACATTTGCATCCATATTTGATAAGATAGGAAAGCACTTAATATAGCATTTACAGCACAATTCCATGCATGTTTATTCAGAAATAAGTGCCATTGAAATCAGTAGGACCTTCTCCCAAGTAAGCATATGTAACATTGCAACCTTAGAGCCCAATCCTGGGCTCGGTGCATCAGCTGACTGCTGGCATGCACTGTTGCAAACGTGTTGTAAGGCATGTTTGCGGGTCATAGCACTGGGCGAGCACCGGCACCCGACCTCTGCCACTTGGGCACCCGGCCTCCGCCACTTGGGGGTCATGTGGACCACCAAGCAGTGGAGAGGTAAGCAGGGGTGTGGGGGGAGGCGGGGAGGAGGCGTTCCAAGGAGGAGGGAGGCGAGTGGAGGCAGGCAGAGGGTGGGGAGGAGGCATGTTGGGGAGGGGAGAGGGTGAGGGAGGTGTGCTGGGGGGAGGGAGGGAGGATCCAAAACTTACATTTTCAGGTTCACATCATATGTTCTGCTTTCTAATCTTGTTGTCTGAACATAGCCAGATTGTTTCAGATATCCTTGAGAGTTTAGTCCCTGACCTACAACTTGCCAATTTATACTTGGACATGTTCCAGTTTTAGTTTTAGCTACATTGTTCCTCTGTCTTAGCGGTCAAAGTCAATGCTGAATTCTTCTTTTAATGATTAAGGAGCTGTTTCAGATTTACAGCAGCCTCAATACAAGCACTAGGGATGCTGCTGCTGTAGTCAAGTAGTACTCACAAGTAGACTGTTTGTGAGAACATGTAGAATGGGTTACAGCTGAAGGGGCCGTACACGTGTCTAATATGATTTGTGGGACTGAGGCTGCCTGAAGCTGAAGGGGCTGCTTGATACTTGTATGTGGGCCTTAATACCTGGAATTAGCTCTTACTTGCTTAAGGAACCTACTGCTTCAATTTTCACCGTATTTATGTTTGTAGTAGATTTATATTCCACTTTTTGACTGAGAGTCTTTAAAGCAGCTCACAGCATTCATAAAATGCCTTGGATATGTTAGAAACCATACAGTTAGTACAAAACAAGCCCAGCAGGAGCAGGTGTCTCACATCTTCACTTCTTTTCCCTCTTCTCTTCCTCGCCACAGGGCACTTATTCTTAGAATACCTTGACTGTAATTTGCTTGCACCTTTCTGACATAAATATAGTTGATTGCATATGCTTTTCCTTGTGTGTTGGTGTACCCATGTGGCATTCACTTATTTAAAGCATGCTGTGCTCCCATATGGTCCCGATGCCTCTATTTTCCACTGCTCCCAGGCTGAAGATAAGAATAAGAGGACCCTGCTAAAAGTGTGTGGTTTTTTAAAAATCAGAAGTGATTTTTACTTGTGTGTCATCAGAAATTGACCAGGTTGGGTAGTGACCAAGGACCCATGTGCTGCAGAGGGCCCACATAACTGACCTCTGAAGCCTTTGTTCTGATAGGCTGTGACAGATCAATGCACTTGGCAGACTGTTGCTCCATTGCTGCCAAGGATGATTGACCCGGGGTGGTGAAGGGAGGAAGAGTCCCCACAAATCTCATGCATGCGGTTTCTGCTTTCCCCCAACCCCATCCAATTGTACTTGTTCCTCTCCAACCCACTGGGCTCCTGGAATCCCTGGAAACAAGCACTCACCCAGGTAAACTGGTGAGTAGTTTGCTAGCTTACCTGGCTGGCAGGAAACCATGCAGGTAAGCTGGTAAGCGTTCAGGAGATAATGCTTGTGGCGGTGGGGGAAGAAAGCTCAACCAGCAGGGGGCATGACTGAGCATATACTTTCCATTTGCAAAAGTCATCCCTCATCTGTATCCTGCTCATGTGTTTAGCACAACTGGCAGTATCCCTGTATTTTCAAACTTGTTCTTGGGAATCCTGGGTTACCTACAAAGTTTATTGAGGGTTCTTCAATAAGAAGTTCAGTAATGGTGGATATACTTCTTCTGAAAGACAACCTGTACCCCACTGTTGATCTTTTCCTGTTGTGTGCAGTCTCATAAGAGTGTTACATGTGTTCTAGGGTCAGTGGTGGGAACAGAAAAAAATTATAAGGAAGGACATGGAAGGGGCAAAGTGCATTTCTGGGAAAGGGGCATGGTTCGCCATGTGAACAGTGCCTTATCTTGAAGTATGCTAACAGAGTGTAGGGAAACCAACTGACCTTTCCTCCCACCACAAAAAACATTGCCCCCTTTCTGTCCCATCTCATGCTCCTGGAAATCCCCTCCCCTTTTTCACAGCCTACAAATGGATTGCTAAAAATGGAGAGGGAGGGTGAATTTCAGAAGTTCAGCAGGAGGTGGGCTACTTGGTTCAGAGAAAGAGATAGATACAAATACAGTAAACAAATGTTTCACACTGAGATGTGGATTCTCAATATCTTGATATGAAATGTAACCGAATAGAAACTTTTCCATTCTGTCATGGAACCTGAACTTCAAGTATGACCCTAAGAATGCTGAGGACAAGGGACAACATGCTCTCATTCAGAATGCAGTCCCTCGTTGGAATACTTCATTTCATCAATTAAAAGTTTATTACTCTGTCATCATTGTAAATAGGACGTTAACGTTGAAAGTGAGTGTCACTAGCACCATTGGAAGGTATTTTAGTCTTTTTAAATAGCTTTTCAATTTTGAGCTTATGTCATTCTGGATAACTGTTGTAGGTTTAGAAATAATATCACGTGAGTTTTCCTGAAATTGTTTCAAACACCATTTTGTAGTTTCAAAAACGTATTTCGCTGCTTTGCACGCAAAAAATTTTCACGCGTCAAAAATTATTAAGATGGCTGTATTTATAAATTGCCTTACACACTGCCAAAAGGTAAATTCAATTGACCATTTGCAACATACTGGCCAGTTATAATAAACTCACCGCAGAATAACTGCATGGATGCAAGATGTTCAGTTCAACTCCAGCTTTGAGGAGAGCATTATTGCTCCCAAAAGCAAGACAGACGTGTGGGTGGATGTGGTGAAGTCTACCTGACCTGGAGTAAGATTAAACAAGGACATGAAATGGGAAGTGGGATATAAATTAAGCACGTGAACCACTTTTACATACAGTTGCCCCTGCTCCATGTTGAGTTGCAGACTGTAGTCTGAATCCAGCCAAAGTGACCCTTGCTTAGGTTATGACATTCTTGGTAAAATAAACACTCTCAAGTGTTATAATCCTTACAGAAACTGGTAGATACTTAGAATTTGATAGACTTTCTTTCTGTGGATGCTGCCTAACTGGAAGTGTGAATTAGTTTTGTTGCATTCCTAACTTTATAGCTGTTTTTCTTTTCCAGCATTCATTACATTGAGAGTTTAATGTCTTATCATGAACAACATTATTTAGTTACCTGTTACCATATGCCTTTTCTAATTATTCTAGTGTGAGAGCTGGTCTAGCATAATGGCTAAGAAATGTGAATTGTATGCTGGAAAATTTCCAATTCAAACCTTTCACCAGCTCAGTCAATTCTCACTAGATGGCTTCAAAGAAACCATTCTCTCTTAGCCTCAGACAATCTGCAATCTGGGGATAATAAGACTTGTCTTGTAAGGTTTTTCATAATATTTATTAATGGAGCATTATAAAATGCTAAGTATATTGTTATTGTTAGTAAAGTTGCAAAGAACAAAGCCTGTTTAAAATGGTGCATGTTTGCTCAGCAGTAAGCTCTACTCATTGGGACTTGCTTCCAGGTAAGCATGTTTGCTATCACAGCCTTAGGTGATGATAAATCAGTGATGATGGATGGACCAGGGGCCAAAAACTAATAACTAATTTGATAAAGATATTTAATAATAACAGCTTACCTCATCTTCATTGATCTAAAAAACAAAAGTAAGTTCCATGGGAAAGTAACCCCATCAAAACAAAATTTGAGCACATCTTTGTAGATTTTTTTTTTAATTTGAAAAGTATACTCATACTTTTGCACAGGTCCTACCTCAGCCTTTTGTTCATTCAGCATTTGCTTCTGACAATCTGATGACCACACTGTAGGGTTTCAGAACCCCACTGACAGTTCCTTGCTTTGTGATTGCTTTGCTTTCTTTTACTTCCTGCTTTAGTCCCAAAATCAGGTTTGTGGCTTTGGAGTTGGACTAGATTTTATGACATTCCGATCTATGGTTGAGATGTGCAAAGTTTCAGTGGTGAACTTCTTGTGTGAAGGTTTGGGTACGTTAAGATGTCCCTTTAATTGTAGCACCTCCTGCCTCCCAACATGTCATTCCTGAAATTCTAGAAACTTTCCATGTCAAGCTCTGATTCATTGCAAGGAACAATAGATGGGAAAAGGTCTGGGAAATTCTGATGCAGGAGCAGAAATGACTGTGTGGGTCACAGACCCACAGTCTCTTTTGATACTGTCTGTCTGTCTGTGCTGTAATTGCTCAACTGTAACATAGGGTGCAATCCTAACCGACTTTCTGGCACTGGCATAGTTGTGCCAGGGGGTCATGTGCTGCATTGTGCAGTTGGGTAGCAGTCACAGAAGCCTCCTCAAGGTAAGGCAATATTTATTCCCTTACCTCGAAGTTGCATTGCCCTTACCTGGGTACTGGAACATTGGTTAAGATTGCGCCCATAGACATTTTGCTCCATTTTTTCCATAGACATCTTGTTTGGTCAGTCTGTAAACTCCTTGGAGCACTAGCTGGGTGTTTGTTCATTGCATAGCATAGCAGGGCTTTAGACACTCCTGCACTGTATATAATTATAACGTCTTGAAACACCTGGCTTATCTTGAGCAAGTCCCATGGTGGGGTCCGGGCTTCACAGAGCCCCTTGCCAGTGTCAAGCACCTCTTCCCTGAATTCTCTGAATTGCACAGAATGCAGAGAAAGAGTCTGTTGCCTTTGCAGAAGCAATGCAGAAGCATTGCTTGAAATGAAGTCCTGGTCCTTCCCGTCTGTCCTTTAGCACATGCAGAGGAATTAGGTGGAGAGAAAGGCCAGTGAATGCTGCAAATAATGGCTGACTAATAAGCCAAGGCCAAGGTACAACTTGTGTACGAGCATTTGTATTGACTAATAACCCAGGCTGAAACTGTGCCGCACAGGCTTGACCCCGTTTAGCTTATAAGAAGTGACAGTGTCAGAGCCCTGGTTGCTGTCCAAAAACTGTCAACTTTTGGCTCTTGAAAATACTGCAGTGATTTCACTCCCAGCTCAAATGTGAGAGGAAACTGTTTCAATCACCTTGAGGCATTGCTATGCATGCAAGAAGGTATCTGTTTTCCTTTTAAGCTGCTGAACTTCTCTGTAATCTCTCTCTCTCTCTCTCTCTCTCTCCCCATATACAGTACTGTAAACTGTTCTTTAAAGATCAGATCCTCTATGGCAGGGGTGTCCAAACATTTTGGCAGGAGGGCCACATCATCTCTCTGACACTGTGTCGGGGGCTGGGAAAAAAATAATTTACATTTCAAATTTGAATAAATTTACATAAATGAATTTATTAGAGATGGAACTTATATGAATGAAGGTTTTGAAGTAGCTCAAGGACTATAAAAGGCCTCGCACAAAGCAAGGCCAGCCTTGCCTTCACTGCCACTGCTGCATCACAGACATGAAACAGCAAGTAGTGGAGGGAGCCCTCGTCCCACAGCTCAGGTGAGAGGTTGAACAGTCATCCTCACACTGAGAGCAGTTGTGTGGGGCTGGCACAGGCTCCAACAAGTCTCTGGAGGGCCAGAGGCTCATTGGAGACAGGGGGCACCCTGCGGGCCGGATTGGGGCCCCCGGGCCGGGGTTTGGGTACCCCTGCTCTATGGATCAGTGATGCTTGGGACCCTGAGCTCAAAGTACAACATGCAAACTCAGCTTTCAGCCACCAGTAGGTCAGACATGCATTCATTCTAACAGTATTGGTTGCAAGAGAGATTGTGTGGGGGGAGATGAACTTTCTTCCTCACCTACTAAAACAATTGTAAGAGGTGGTTCATTTCACATGTTGAATACACGAAGTGGAACATTCCAGCGGAGGCATCAGTTGGGGGCCTGAACACGGTATGTCCCTGCCAATGAGCTGAAATAGATTGGAATGCCAATATGCGTTGGAGTTACAGCATGCAGTAGTATGTGCTGTTATTATTACAGCATGTCCAGTGACAGAAAAGTAAACAAGACAGACTATTGTGTTCCAGTCTCAGAAGTCCTTGGTGTGTGATTTGCTGGAACCAGCCAGCCTGGCACTTGGCAACTTTGATACTATATTTACTATTTTCTCTTTATGATTTATTTAGGATTTATGTAGGTGAGTGGGTGTGGAGGGGCAGATTACTGAAGCACATTCATACACAGATGAATAATGACCGTTGACATCTGAGAAAGGTTGCAAACTGAGCTCAGGCTGTGATTCCATCTAACTAACTCCAGGGAATAGCTCTAAACTTCCCCAAGGCCAGGCATCCATCTTTTGTATTGAAGACTTCTATAATTCCAGTCAACCTTCTTTATTCTCAGGTAGAGTGCTTCCCCCTTGTTAGGTCCATGTAAGTCATTTATACCATAATAATTATGACATTCTCAACATAGTGTCATCCCTTATCTTGCCAAAGATAATGTCTGAAGACCTAATTGGGAATCTCTTCATCTCCCACATTGCATATGAGGGAACTTGCAATATAGACGTTATGTGCATAGTTTTATATTCATCAGCTTGATTTGTGTGAACTTTGCCCCCCTCCTTTTAAGAACTGTGTGACTCAGATCTGTTGGTGTCTAAGAACGTATGTGCATAGTTTTCTGAGATGCATGGAAAAGAAGAGAGGACACAGGAAAAGAAGAGAGGACAGTAATGCACCTGTCATTGTCACATTCTGTCCAGTCCAAGTGAGAGTATGAATGGGCTCTGAGTCATTACAAAGCATGTGGGACATTGCAAATCAAGGAAAACAACTAGCACCCTCTTGCTTACAGAAGCTGTTCTATTAAATGTGTCAATGTGTCCTTGTATTTGCAGATGGACTGCTTGAAGAAATCTGCCACAGCACTTAGTTCGGGGCTTTGGCAGGAGACCAAGGCCATTTTGAACATTTATTTAATTTTAAAGAAATATTAAGGCCCTGTCTTTCCACTCCCATAGTAGGCATGAAAGGCATATTGCAATGTCCTAAAAACAATAGAACAATAGAACAATTGCAGAAATAGTTCAAAACAATACTGCAATAAAATACAACCTAGTAGGAGAGATCAAGCATAACCAAACCAACTAAATTAGGTCCCCATATGGAAAAGAAAATAAATCAGTGATTTTCAACCTTTGTCATCTCACGATACACTGACAAGGTACTAAAATTGTCAAGGCATACCATCAGTCTTTTGACAGTTGACAAGGCACACCATGCCGTTGGGGGGGACTCAAATCTCCCAATAGCCCTATTAATAAATGACACTCCCTCAAACTCCTGTGGCACACCTTCAGACCATTTGTGCCACACCAGCATGGCATGGCACAATGGTTGAAAATGGCTGAAATAAATGGTCTTCAGCTGACATTGGAACACAAGCAATCTGATTACCAACATTCACCATCACAGAAAGCGTCTCGTCTTGCATTGCAGCCACATTGGCAGCTTTGCCAGAGGCAGAGCATATAAGAGGGGTCCCTCTGATGTCCTCAATGGACCATCAACCAATGTCACTGTGTGGACCCGATGAGGTGGATCAAGGCCAGGAAGGGGGATGGAATATCAACGAAGTCACTGTTGCTGTTAACCACTCTTTTCCAACACAACCCCTCCCTCCCCTCATTCCTCCCCCTTCTCCCCCTGTTCCACCATTGGCTTGCCCCAACCACCAAATTATTGCTAAATGATTATTTTTCTTACACAATCCTAATATGGGCTCACATGTACAAGCAATGTTTGAACCATATCAGATGATCCTGTTGGTTGCCGGTAGCTTCAGTTTATAGTGGAAGCATACTTCCCAGCTACTAGTCATGTAGGTCAGGGCTTTTCAAACTGGGGCATCATGACGCTCCAGTCTAAGGGCCCTGGCCTCTGCCCCCTTAAGGGGCAGGGGCAGGGGTGAGGCAGGGACACGATTCCCAGGATTGCATCGCTAAGGGGACTGCAGGGACTGGGGTGCACATCAGTCCTTGCAGCAGCCCCTTGGGGAGCCCTGCACAAGCATTTGCAGGGCTCCCCATGTCTTCAAAAGTGCAAGCAGAATGATTGCGCTCCACTTCCAGTTTTGCGGAGGCGGAGCGCAATCGCTGCGCTTTCACTTTTTGCTGCCTCCCCCCCCCCCCCCGCAAGACAGGTTCTCACACTCTCCCTGAGAGTTTGAGAACCACTGATGTAAGTTGTCATCAACTAATAAAGATGATTACAAGCTATGGTGGTGACCATCAGTTTAAAAGACTTCTAAAATAGTTTAGGTGAGTTTCCTGGGGGATGGGAACATCAGTGGCTAAAAGGCATGATTCTCCAAAATGTAATTTCCATATCCAGAGCTAATATATTTCTAATTACTATGTGCCACTGGCAAATGGATGCCACTCGGATGGCTGTCTTCATGCAAGTCATTGTAAGCTTCCAAGAGGCATCTGACTCACCACTGTTGAACATAGAATGCTGGTCTGGTTGGATTTTTGTTCTGATCAAACAAAACAGATCTTATGCTCACAATGTGCATCAAGTTTATTTGGATGAGGAACAAGGCAGAAAGTTTTGACAAGAGATATGATGCCTGATCTGGCTTTTATATATTGCAGTTCCAGGGTACGCTGCAATTATTCTGGCAACATGTATTAAAGAGCAAATGGGGGGGAGCTCACTCTGTGATGACATTGTGCAGCTGTGGCAGACTTTTTTTAATTGCATTTTCTTTGATTTGTCTGGCTGTCTGAAGAACAATTTCTGATCCAAGGTGAATGAGAAAATGATGGTTTGGGCACACCTCTAGGGCTAACTGAAATGTGAGCTGCCTTATTCTCCAGAGACATAATGTGCAAATTTCATTTTGCTCCCTCATGTAACCTTCACCTCCAGTGTTTCTCAGCCAGTAGTAAATGAACATGAAAATAGATGAGGCTGGATCAGGAAAGCTTAGCACATCATAGAGAAGTAGAACAATCCATTGGCTAAATACATTAGGAATGGCCTAAGGGTGTCTTCAAATGTGAGGCGTAAACAGGTTTGTGTTTAAATCAGTCTATAACATGAATGTAAAGTCTGCACTGGTTGAAAGGCTGAATTTCTTTTTATCTTACATTTTGTCACACATTTGTTTTTAGTAATTTATTGTTACACATAGAAGGAAGATGCCCAAGATGGTATACATGAAATTTCATTTAGACACTGACCAGATCTGGACCTGTTTAGTTTCAGCACGTTTGTTGAATCACATACCATCAGGCTGAGTCCTTCATCTAAAAAATAGCACAAGAGAGCCTGAGATGTATTTGTTGGTGTCTCATGTGAAAATGGTCTAAGGCAACATTTCTCAAACTGCAGGTCAGGACCCACTAAGTGGGTAATGAGCCAATTTCAGTGGGTCCCCATTCATTTCAATGTGTATTTTATTTTTAATCTATTAGACTTGATGCTACCATGGAATGTGACTGCATTTGGGAAAATGTTACAGTTCTGTACTTTTAACAGGCTACTATGTACAGCATAGGTTTTTAACAATAATAGTCAATGAGGCTTACTCCTGAGTAAGTGTGGATAGAATTGCAGCCTTTAGGATGTTTAGGAAATTTTTTTCAAACAGTTCAGCAACTGCTTGGGAGGGTTCTCCTTTATTTTAAATACATTTTAAAACTTATACTCATTGTAAACTTTTAATTAATGTACTTAATTAATTTAATTAATTAGATTTTGGCATATGGGGTGCTAAACAGTTTCCTGCTTGATGATGTCACTTCCAGCTATGATATCGTTTCTGGTGGGTCCTAAGAGAGAACCACTAATCGAAGGATTATTATGCGTGCCCTGACCACTCTAGATGTTTGTATTTTCCCCTGATTTACCTATTTCTTTGATCAATTCACTTATATTATTAATTCTTTATGCTTTTGATTAATGGAGTTTTCATATGAATGAAGCATATTCGTATGCTGGTTTCATTCCTATGCGAATGGAAATGCACATTATGTATAGCACAGTGGACACTCAATAACTTCATCCCCATGTTGAGTACTTCCGTTCTCCCTCATAACCATGTTATGATATCATCATGATGTACAATATGTTTTTTTTGTACCCCTTCTCCATTTGGCAAACCAGATTGTTTTGCTAAACTGTTATAAAAGTCCTCTTCTCTGGCATACATTTATGCTTTCCTGCTTCATCATGTAGCATAATTTTCTAAAGGTTCCCCTGGTAGCTTGTCATGCAGCCTTTTCTCATAAAAATCTGGAATGCCATATGTGAAGAATGCTTATGGTCATTCATGGTTAATCTGACACTAAGAATGGCTTCACATTTGTAGACAAGGAGGGTCAATTGATTAATCTGAGATTCTGATACATGTTTTGTATTAAGCCATTTCTGCCCAACGTTGCATATATGCAAATGTGCACACCTGTGGGCCAGGCAGAAATAGCCAAATTCTAATGAGGGTGTTGCTTTTTATGGCATAAACTGTGTGAAGTGAATCTAAGTTGCTGTGCAGGTAACAAATGTTGCCTAATGAACCATTTTGAAAGGTCAAGAGTAAAGATATATCAGGGAAGCAGAAGAGAGTGATAAATGGTTGGCAGCACTCTTATCTGCATGTGGAACATGGCCAATGGGCCAAATATACGAGTATATTTAAAGACAGTATATTTTTATTCCAGAATCTTTCAGCAATTCCTTTCTTTTCATTGCAAAATGAACCTTGGTCAGACAATATATTTGGGCTGCCTGTGTTTGTTGTGGCCTTTTTTCAGCTGACCCCTTCCTGTCCTTTTTCTTTTTCAAAAACAACTATAAACAAATACACATAATACAAAAAACATAACACACTTCACTACACAAAAAACACAAAGGGTGCAGGAAATCATATATCATTATCATATATCACTAAAACTAATAAATCATTGCATATCTTAATCAATTCCTCTTCTAAATTTACCTCTTAATATCATTTTTCATTCATCATGCATGTATCATATCATATCAAAGATAATATATATGTAATACAATCATCGTAATGCCCTATCATATATTTCTAAAACTTCATTTTAACCCAAACATAAAAGGGTTTTTTCCTTTGCTCAATTTGTGTTGGTTTTCGTTGTTAATCTAAAACTTCTAAAAGTCTGTCCATTTCCATTACATTCATTATTTTCTCTATTAATTCATTTTTCATTAGTATTTTAGAATCCTTCCAATATCTAGCTTATAAGATCCTCGCTACAGTTAAAATCATAATTACTAGGTATACATCATTTTATCTGTAATATCTAAAATAATATAAAATTTGTTGCTCTAGTAAGTTTTTTATTATACTTCCAGATCTGTTCCCATTCATCTATTGTGATATTATGGCCTATATTTTACACCCTTTTTATCATGCATTGTTTTACTGTTTTTTCTTACATCTCAAAGTCCAATAATCCATTTTATAATGCATATATTAATTTTGATCTCAATCTTTCTTTAACAAAAATGGCAACACCTCTTTTTTTTATCTGAAGCGATGGGATGGATCATCTTGGAATGAGGCAAGTTCAGCAGCAGTGGCATCCACTGAATCCTAACTGCCTTCCCATGCTTGATCCGTCTTCACAGATCCACTGGGACTTGTGCCAGACTCACTGGGTAGACTCACTGGACCAGCTGGGGCCTTCCCTTCTCAAATGTTACCTTGCTCCAAGGAGCCCTTCAGAATCCAAAACTCCCCCACAGGATGCAGCAGGTGCCATGTTGGTGCTGCTACATTGTTGTGCAGGGAGTTAGATAGGATTGGGTTGTTTTTTGCTTTTTCTCCCATGGACATAACTGATAGGGAAGAATGTACTGCCAGTATTTACTAGTGCCTTTACAGACTGTATTAACCTTTGTGATTTGTAACACTCCATTACCTGTTTATCACTCCTCCTCCCATCTGTCTTCCTTTGAACTCAAGTTTTGTTAAGCTGGTGAGATATTTGGCTAAATCGTTTTCAGGAAGTGCATTAAGGTCACAATCCTAACTGTGCCTAAGGCTGGTGCAAGTCCCTTGCGCCACCCTGGGAGGGTAACAAACGTGCCATAAAGCACTTTGTGCTTCCTCAGGTGTCAGCTGGGCTGGTGCAGGGATGTGCACTGGCCCATGGAGACTGCATCCAGCCTCCATTTTGCCAACAGAAGGTAAGTCTGAGCTGGCTGAGCTTGGCCGGCGCTGGGTCTAGGGGGCGTGGGGCAGCAGGGAGGAGGCATTTGGGGATGGGGGACTGAGGGCGGGCCCATGGGTGGGCAGCGGGAGAGTGGGGGTGAGACCAGAACCCAACACTTGTGCTGAATCCTGACCCTTTTCCTGGGCAGTGCAAAACAGCTCCAGACTACTCGGATCTGTGCCACCTGTGTTTCCTCTTGCCCCAGGCCAAGCCGCCTGCAGCCCGAAACTTGTGCTGGATATGGGACAGACCTGATGGCCTCCCTATTCCACTGCAAGTTAGGATTGCGCTGCCTGTGTATTTGCACCCCACTACCACCACCATCAGTCCACCACTAGAGTTGCCAACTCTTAATGAAGTTATTCCTAGACCTTTTTACAAACATGATATAATATTTAGCCTGGGAGGCCCTGTTAAAATCTCCACAATTGCTTTAAGTAGTCTCCTGGAGATTGGTGCTAATTCTGGAGACTCCTGGACAATCCTGGAGGAATGGCTATCCATTCCTTTCCCTGTCAACACCTGAGCCTGCAACTTCATGCTGCCTATTGAATGGACCAGTTCTGAGCCTAATAGTGGAGAAGGGATATTTACAGAGAAGTGCATAGGGATGTTGTAGAGGAAGTACCTCCATGATTTTAATCCTACTCGCTGAAATGCATTGATTGAGTGCTTGTTATTTTGTTTTTGTTTTTTAGAAAGGCCTCTAGGATTTTCCATAATAGCATTGCAGAAATTTTAAATGTTGATATTTTACTTTTCATTTATTAACTATGCTGATTGATGTTCAAAATGGGCTTGCAGTGATGAGCGGAGATCAAATGTCAGCGCATACCATTGTGGTTTTCTTCTGAGATTTGCTGACAAGATTCAAACCAGTTAGGAAAGGAGCATGCAATTAAGATCTGTCTGCCAATTTTGTTTTTTATTTGTTTTTGTAGCCTTTCAATTATATTTCAGATAATGATAGGCAAGATGCAACTTGATGGTAAGGGTGATTCTTAAAAGGCACAGTGGCCCCTTTAACGTTTCAAATAATGTGTAGTAGGAAATAAGTTGGCATTAACTGTCATTAAATGGTAATTATAGGATTATGGGACTTTGACATTTCATTTATCATCCATTTCTTTAAATGGCAGTGGTGCTACTTACTTTGAAGTTAAACTCTGTGCACAACAACACCAACAAAGATAATTACTTGCAAATTTGCTTACTGGAGTTATTTGGTAGTGTGTCTGCTAGCTGCACTGTGTTTTGCATTTGTTCCGTGTTACTGGTCAGATCTGGCTTGAATGTTGTGAGTGAGTCTGTGTAAAGCTGATACTTGTGAGTGATCCTGTACCTCAAGAAAAAACTGGAGTAGATGGCATTTTGATGAGTATGTTAACCCTTTTGTACCAATACTAAACAATCTGTTTGCCATGTGAGTAAAACACATGCTGGCAAGAACAAACTGTTCATGCAGCCTTATGATTAGAAAACCAATGAAGCAATGCAAATGAAATATGTGTTTTCAAAAACAATCAGAAGTGAGCATTTAACACTATTGAAAAAAATGGTGGGCGTGGGCCTAACCAGAAATAGACAAAATAGGTAATAGGTAGCCATTTCCTGCTGAAATGTGTTGCAAGGGTCTAATAAAAATGCAACATCTCATCTGTGCCTGGGGGTGTACACATGCAACATATTGGGGCTGTTGTGGGATGTGTGGGCAGATATGGGTTAAAGCCCATTTTTTGGTAGTGAGTGACTTTTGAGATCCATGCCAACCCTGGGTGGCAACATTTAGTAAAGAGAAACTGTTGGTCCAGTCCTATCCCTGTCTAGCACTGACAGAATGTGTGTTCAGCCAGCAGAGGCTGCTGCAAAGCAGCTGTAAAGCACTGCATGGAGCAAAGTGGATTTGCATCAACTACTAAACTGGCACAGGTCTGAGTTGACCCTTTGCGGTTGCTAGGGTGCACTCCATGGCAAGGGGACAGATGTTCCCTTACTCTAAGGAGACCTTCGGATGAAGATGGGGATAGGAGAACTTGCCTCCTCATGTAGAGCCTGCAACTCAATGGCACTTCTTGTAAGGTTCCACTCTCAGCATTCTGTCCAGCTATCATATTACAAAAAGTGGGTGGTGGAATTGTGGAACTTCAGACTCTGTACACAGAGGACAAGGTATCTCATCTTCTTTGTAAGATGAGTGCATACTACCAGAGATGCACACACTGGAGGGGTTGGTTAAGGTAGTGGTGCCCCTTGGGTTGACTTTGTCCTCAGTTGTTCACATTTATCCCTATAGTTGGACCTCAATATCTGCAGGGGATTAGTTCCTGGACACCCCCGTCCCCCCGCAGATAAGCAAATCCACAAGTCCAATCCAACAGAACCTCCAGACATAACCAGAAATGTTCTCTGGTCATGTCTGGAGGTGTTGTGAGGCCTGCAGAGGCCACACACGGCCTCTGTGGACCTCAGAAAGTGCCAGAAAGGCACTTCCAGTTTTTGCAAAAACAGAAGTGCTTTCCTGGCACCTTCAGAGGCCTTTCTGAGGCCCACTGAAGTTGCGTGCAGCCTCTGCAAGAATCAGAAAGCCTCCCAGATGCAACTGGAGAACAACTCCGGTCGTGTCCCAGAGCTCAGGTCCAACCTTCCATTGTGGGTTTGAAACTCCCAGTGAGTTGAATCTATGGATCCCAAATCTGTGATTATAAAAGCTGGACCTGTGTATCTTTTTGTCAGCATACAAGCAGGATTCTAGGTAACCTTTAATCTGCACTACCCAGTGATACCTCCTTTTGGAAAAAGTTTGTTCAGTGGGAAGTTGTTCTGTAATTTCAGATTGAGTTAGAAATGCTGTCGGCATCCTGACTGTGTTCCTGTCTGGCTTTCAATCTCTTTCTCTGAGACTCTGCTTGTGGCTTCAGTTGGTTATCTTCATGTGAAATGTAAATGTAATTGCTGTGTGATGATCTCGTTAGATCTTTCTGCAGTTTTTGATATTATTGATCATGCAGTGTTAGTGTGGCAATGACAGAGTCTGACAGTTGTTCATGAACCTTTTCTCTAAAAGCCTAGCTTGACCTCATCAGAGAGGTTCTGAAAGGTTGGCATTCCAGGATCCTTAACTTCCTGCAGATAAGACTACAAAATATAATCTACCCTATATCTCTAAAATAAGGCATAACGGAACACTAATAGATTCAAATTAAAGCATAGTAGATTAAAAATAGTCTGCTACCATGTTCAGACACACTGACTTGAGCCAGACAATGTTATAGGCTTGCTGGCTCCCTCTTTTCTTTTTATTCTTTCCTGTTATGTCTGAACCAGCCCACTGTCCTTCATTTTGAATATAATTTTTAGTCTATTCTGTTTTAGGAAATCTTGTTTGACAAGAGTCTTTTACAAAGCAATTTTTGTTAGCTAATTCATAGTAGATGTAAACTGTAGTGGTGAACTTGGTGAAAAGGCATTGCAGTTGGAGCCATAGAAACATACAAGGGCTTGTAATGAAAAGGTTTGGATTATGAAATTGAAAACAGGTACTTTTAGTGTCTGCATATTATGTCCTCTCTCTCATCCTATCCAGTCCAGGCACTTAAGCACTACTTCCTCTGAGCTTGATTTTTCAGAGCTGGTCATCTGTGAAGTCCTCTAAACCAACTCAAAGGGTCAGAGAACTTTCTATGGGGACCAGCACAAAGAACATTGTGCATCTGCTCTTATTTGCTTCTGGCTCTGATCCAACCTCAGATCACCCCTTTGTAGCTGCCCTCTCTCACAGCCTAGCAGGATCAAGGGAGAAAAACTGAAGTTGAGAATCTTCCAGAATTAAGTACTGTAAAGGGATGCATACAAGTAACTCATTTTTTTACTTATCTTTTGGCTGAAGGGTCTTGATGATGTCAGTATCTGTTTTCCATCACTGATATGATTACGATCAGATCTATGAGTGGGAAAGATCTGTTGAATGGGCAGAGGATTGTGCCTTCGGGTTACAGAGTTTGGACTGGTCACCCTCCTAATACATTAGTTTATCAAGTAAAAATATATAATGCATGGGCATTCACACTAGCAGTTGGGGGGGGGGGATTTTGTCACCACACACATACTCCTGGAACTTCCCCGGAAGTTACATTGCATGATATCATCACATCACACTGTTCCTGCTTGGGGTGCTACAGCCCCCAGGTATGCCACTATCTCTATTAATAGCACCTTTGGGGTGTGTGTGTGTGTGTGTGTGTGTGTGTGTGTGTGTGTGTAGTTGGGCCTTTAGACTGGCTTTTTTTTTTTTACTGCTGGCCTGCTTCTTTTACTGACTTTGTTTCTGTTTTAGTGATTATTTTGTATCTGCTTCATTTTGGGGGGGGGGAACAGTTTTTAATGTTGTTTTATTCTATTTTATGAACTGTCTTGTGAACCTAATATAGACTGAAAGGTATTGTATAAACTCAATTTTAAAAATCATGGAATGTAAAGGGAGCCAAAGCTTTGGATGCAGGTAGGCTTTGGATATAGAGCTAGCTTTTGGAGAAAGGTGGTGTGGGCAAAGGTGACTCAGTTAAAAGGAGAACCATGGATATAGTTAGGTTGGGGCTGCATGTCCGCAGGGAGCCAAGGCTGGGGATGACAGTGAAAGCTATTCAACCCTGTGACAGGGTGTGGGATGGAATGAACATGAGCAATGCAAATTATGTTATTTTTAATTTGAGGGGAAAAATAAGTGTTTGATGTGGCATCACTACAGTGACATTTTGATCATGATGGATCTGGTGCCAGAGAAACCTGTCTTTGTTTTATCTTTGGAACCAATTCAAAGATGATGCTTCTGAACTAGTCTGCCAGGGAGCAGGCAAGACTAGAAGTCCAGTCTCTCTCTGTCTGTCTGTCTGTCTGTCTGTCTGTCTCTCTCTCTCTCTCTCTCTCTCTCTCTCTCTCTCTCTCTCTCTCTCATGTTAGCTTTTGTCAAGCAGAGCATTTTAGACATAGGGGTGCTTTTTAACAAGCAGCACCCCCGCTCCGCACACATGCATTCTGAGGTGATAATAGTACTCTTGGCTGCATGATTGCATAATCTTTTAGGCTAGCCAGGATTCAGCTTTGCTTCTCCAATTTGAAAGTTCTAGAGGGAAATTTGCTTAAACAGGTGTTTAAACAGAACTCTCTGAGGAAAGGCTATTAGCCGAGCCTTCTCCCAGGCATGCTAGATTTCCATATGTTTTGACAGAAAGCATCTGAATATGTGATTTCCTCCTCCTTTCGGATAGGATATAGTCCAGGAAATACTGCACCATGTATTTTTGCATGTTTGAATTATCTCAGAAGCACCAGAGTAAAAAATGGATGTTCTGCCTACCATTCTTTGTATACTTTGGAAGCAGTTCAGTGGATTTCCCTACTGATATCCACTCAGAATTACGCCATTAGTTGCAGAAGTAACAGATCAGTCATCTGGCTAGCAGACCTTTATTTGATCATCCTTTAGCTTGTTGCCCTATTAGTATTAATCTTTTGCATACTTTTGTTAAGCCCTTGGATGTTTTTCTTTGTGTCGTTGCAGCTGGTGCTGAGAACAAAATTGGTTGGGCATTTGGCCTGGGGCTAGAAAGGCTGGCCATGATCCTATATGGGATCCCTGACATCCGGCTGTTCTGGAGCGAAGATGAACGTTTCCTGAAGCAGTTCTGTGTTCCTTGCATTGACGACAAAATACAATTTCAGGTACAAAAAATTGTGTGAGTCGCATCTTAGTTTGATGAAGATGCACATTTCCAAAGGGCAATGTCCAGTAAAGCAATTTTTCCTTTGCTTTCAGCAGCATTGTTGGACTACTATGGTGGCATGTAGCTTTCGTTCATTCAATAGACTGTTTTACAGTGAGTTGAACCATAAAACTCATTTGGTCTTCTACCCTGTGGAGTAGGGGCAGAATTATTGAATCAGTCAATATTTTCATCTAGCATTTCCGGAGAGAAAGGTGTGTGAGAATTGCAACTTCTAATCTAAACCAAAGTTCATTTATCATCAAAGTCTTTATGTAGTGGCAATGTCATACACCTCCACTGCATATGTTTCCATGTCAGTATCCTAGTATGCTGCTGTCCAGCTCATGCAGTTGCTCCCACCCTTCTTAAGTAGGTTGAGCACTATAGACTGCATACTCACACATGACAGTTGTGTGCAGGAGGGCATGTGCCACTCATCCAGCACATGAAAATCCAGTATATGAACACATTACTTACCACCATTTCTTGTTATCACACTTCCATCTTAAAAGTTAACTTTCTGAAGCAATAACGTATGCAGTGAGTATGTAAATGCTAAAAATAAGCAGTAAATGGGCTAGTTTCAACTTAGCATTCTGTGTACAAGTGTGGGTATTTCAGTATGTGCCCACTGAAAAGGGCACAGAGATTTCATCTTCATGTGCTGTGCTCTGCCTTCCAGAAATAGCCAAGTGACACTTTACTTTCACGAAATTAGACTTGATTATTCTTGTAGACATGTGGAAAAGAACTTTCGGATTGTAAAAGGAACTGTCATTCTGGTTCAGCTTAAACTGCTTTGAGAAGAATTTGCAAGAGGTAGGCTTGAGAGAGCAGCTGGAAGAGTAAAGAAATCATCACAAACTAAATCCTACAGACTTATGCAACTACCCTCCACCACTCAGCCTTTGTGCAAAGTCTTGGGAGTTCTAAAGCATGGTTCAATTCGCCTCCTAATCTGAATGTTTGGGAATTGTTTGACTGGCATGGCTGAAACCAACACAGGGCAAAGTTGTGCAGCTGTCTAAGTCTCAGAGATGTTTGAATGGCCTACTGAACCCAGTGGTGGACCTCCCCAGCCCCACATCCTGGGCAAAAGTCCACGATGGTACTATTATTATTATTAACAGTATTTATATACCGCTTTTCTACTAAAAGTTCACAAAGCGGTTTACAGAGAAAAATCAAATAACTAAATGGCTCCCTGTCCCAAAAGGGCTCACAATCTAAAAAGATGCAAATGAATACCAGCAGACAGCCACTAGAACAGACAGTGCTGGGGTGAGGTGGGCCAGTTACTCTCCCCCTGCTAAAAAAAGGAGCACCCACTTGAAAAAGTGCCTCTTACCCAATTAGCAGGGGTTTTCCACTCCCCCCACTTACCTGGAGCACATGGAGCCTCATGCGTCTCCAGGACGCATCGGGGAAGCCTCCTCAGGCTTCCCCAATGTCTTAAACTGTGCTTCTGGCAAACCGGAAGCACAGTTTCCAACTGTATCAGGAGCCTCAGTGAGGCTTCCGCGTAGTCCTAGAGGCACGTGAGGCTCCATGCCTGGGGTATTTGCCCCTTTCATTTAATGACAGGTTCCCCACTGACTGAGCCCCAGGTCCACTGCAATCTGTAACCCTCCTGTTTGAAATAATAACAAGGAGGATGCATTACAATCAGTACAAGTGAGTGGCATACTCTTCTTTGGGAGTGGGAGGTATTCTTCCCTAACCAGCAGCAAGAGCCCACTTTAGGTTTCCTACCTGGAGGCCCACAATTCATCATCATTGTGGAGGAGGAAGACTTACCAAGGCTGAAAAGAGGGGAAGGTTACTCACTGCAGTGGTGTGAGATGACTTGGGAGTATGCCTTTTTCAAGGTGATAGGAATGGTGGATGCATTCATGAAGCTGCCATATCGCTGGAGGACAGAACAAGCAGTTGTCTCAACATTACAGTATTTCAGAGACCAGAGACATGCATTAAAAAAGAGTGGGTTCAAAGCCAATGCAAGCCTGACAGGTGGAATAGGAACTAGATTGCAAGACATTCTTCGTTCCTCAGATCTGAAGCTGACATTACTTCTTCCAGCTTGGGAAACCATTTTAAGCTTTGGGACATGTCTGTTCAATCCAATAATACTGTGACATAACACTTGGAGCCCAACCTTATGAATTCTACCACCACCACCAATGCAGAGATGCTAAACTGACGAACACGGCATCCATAGTGGGGGGGGGCAAACAGACCTGGAGGTTTCAGTGGGGAAAGGAGATTGTAAAATCCACTTACTCCCGTGTAAGCCTCGCGACCCTCACTGGGTCTCTTCAGATGTGCTCTGGGAAGTTTGCCAGTGCAAGTCAGAGGAAAGAAACAGAGCGGAGCGGCCGCTGCTAGAATAGATAAGATCCACCATGGGGCACCCGTGACTCATCCTCTTTCTCCCACAGCCTCCCCACCCCATAATGCCCCCCTCCCTGCCTGGTTTTACCCCCTTCTCACCTCTGTTCTGCCCTCCCACTTCCCCCTCCCACCTCCCCCATCATCCTACCTCCTCTGGCAAGTGGCATTTCCCTCACTGGCAGGGGTGGGAGAGGCACAGGCTTTCCCACTGGTGCTTCTGACAGTGTGCTGATTTGCTCATTGTCAGAGCGCTTTGTGCAACAGGTGTTGGCTGCTTTATGGCAGTCAGTGCCATTGGAGGCCCCTGGCCGCCATTGAGCAGTGAGGAAAGGATTGGGCCATTAAAAACGTTGCTGTTATCCCATTCATAATCACTGAAACGTACTTGGTATGCAGGTCTTCTTTCATTCGCTTTCTCTGCTTGTGGTCATGATGAAGTTCCTTACTTTGGATGCTAGTGACCTGGCATGGTTTATCTGTGATGCCTCATCATCAGATAAAGGGAAAGAGAGCAGAACATCCGCATTGGAGATTATGACGTAACTCTGTATTGCACAATACAGGTGGTACTCCTGTGTCTGCAAGGGATTCATTCCCAGATCCCTGTGGATACTGAAACCGCAGATAATGAAATTCGCTGTTTTCTGAGCCCACCTGAGCTCCAAACAAAACTGGACCCTTGCTCCAGTTCATCTGGAGCCATTATGAAGCCTGCAGAGGCCACGCATGTCCACCTGTGGCCTCTGTGGAGCTCTAGTATGCCTCCTAGAGCAGTGTTTCTCAAACTGTGGGTCAGGACCCACTAGGTGGGTTGCAAGCTAATTTCAGGTGGGTCTCTATTCATTTCAATATTTTATTTTTACTATATTAGACTTGATGCTTTCATGGTATGTGACTGCATTTGGGGAAATGTTACTAATCTTTTCTTTTAACAAGCTACTATGTATATTCTTTGAACAATGGTACTAAATGGGACTTACTCCTGGGTAAGTATGGATAGGATTGCAGCCTAGGATAGCTAAAAATGTTCCCGCTTGATGATGTCACTTCCGGTCATGACATCACTTCCAGTGGGTCCTGACAGATTCTCATTCTAAAAAGTGGATCCCGATGCTAAATGTTTGAGAACCACTGCCCTAGAGGCAAAAAAAGTTACTTCCAGTTATTTATTTGTTCACATTTTTATACCGCCCTTCCTCCAAAGAGCTCAGAGTGGTTTACACAGCTGCTCCTCCCCTCCTTCTTGTCCTCACAACAACCCTGTGAGGTAGGTGAGGCTGAGAGAAAGTGACTGGCCCAAGGTCACCAGCTTTGTGGCTGAGGGGAGATTTGAACCTGGATCATCCAGGGCAAAGTCCGCCTCCCAAACCACTACACCATCCTGGCTCTCAAAAAAAAAAAAAAATCCTTCCAGTTATCCTTCCACTTCCAGTTTTCAGTTATTCTTCTAAACCGGAAGTGACATTTTAAAGCCTTTAAAAGGCATTAGGAGGACTGGTAAATCTCCTAATGCCAATGGCATAAAAACAATTTTGACAAAAAACAAATGACTTTTTTTTTGCCTCTGTGAGGCATTCTGAAGCCCACAGAGGCCACAGGTGTACCAGAGGCTGCCCTGAGGCCGCTGCTCCAGTCAGCTTTGGAGGGCTCAGGTTGGACCAAGTCGGGCTCAACCCGAGTCCAGGGGACCTGCATTGAGCCAGATCCATGGATGGAAAATCTGTGGATTAATAGGCTCGACCTGTACGTGATCTCATGAGGCCACTGGGAAATCTTAGGAAAATGCAGAATACACCAAACTGACTCTTGGGGGGGGGGGGCACAAAATTCCACTCTCATCTGGCTGCTTTGGCAGAAACAACTCTACAGTTTGCAAACCAACCATTTTCGCTTATTCAGTCTAGTTGTGAACTGTGTAGAATGGGTGGACCTGATGATCCTGCACTATGTCTTCTCTGTATAATGTATCAGTTTATGATTAGCATTGTTTCATAATAATAAAAAAGTAAATAGCATCAATAGATGCTGCATTCTTAGATATATTTTTCATAAAGATAGGGTAACGATGCTTAAATGGTTATTCATTTATTATGTTTACTTTTTAATAGCACATCTACTAAAGGCAATATGCAGCTATTAGTATGTAAATTGAACTTGGATGCCTGAAATAATGAGGTGCAGCCTACAATGTGATTTATTGGCTAATTAGCTTTTATTATAATTGAGGATATGTGTGAAGTGTTACATCTGGGTTCGCATAGACATGTGAGAATATCTTTTTTTTTCTTTTTTTCTACTATGAAATTTGCTTTATGTATTTAGTATATATCAGAAGGAATAATCACAGGTGCCTTCACTTCAGAGCATTTTACAGATTAAGTAGCCCATTTTGAGAATATCTGACAGTGTATATTAGCCTGCTGTATATTACAAGTATTCTGCAGTTTCGTTCCATGCGCATTTTTCATTCTACAATGCAATGCTCTAGGATGGTCCTTTGCAGTGGGGTAATCTGCAGGTGCAGAACATGACTCTTAGAGTTATGCAAATTCTTGGGGCACATTTGTATTACATGTACGCGCATGCTCATCTTACCTCTATATTTCAAGCATATACAGTGCATCTTTTGGGGTACGTAGTTGACTTCTGCAGTGGATTTTTTTTTTTGAATGTAGTATTAATTTTGTAATTGTTTCATAGACTGTGACACACCACCCAGTCAATGGGCTGAAATGTGCCTTCCTCTATATAGGAATGCAGTCTTACTAGCACATCCTTGAGAAATAAAACAGCAACGTAAAACTATGTTAAACTGATGTTGCAATTTGTGTTGTGGTTGTGCATTCACAAGAGTTGTTTCATGCTAGAATCACTGAAAGGTCAACTCATAAACTGCAGCGAATGCCCCTGTGAATTACCCTCGCTTGGTGTAGCTGCTGTGTGCAGAAAACAAAAATTGAGTGATATTGAACAAATCAGTTATAACCCCTTCTTGGTTCTCTTTGGATGCAATAGCCACCACTCATTGGGTGTAACCATACTTTGAAGTAACATCCCAAGTACAGATAGGTAACTTCCTATAGTTGCCTTTTGATGGCTGTGGCAACTGCCACAGCGTTACATGCACACTTAGAATTTTTTTAAAAAAATAGGTTTATATCATAAAATGACATTTTTATTACATTTATCCTCTTCTGGGTCCAGTCCTATCCAAATTTCGAGCTCTGATGCAGCCTCAATGCAGTCCCAAGGTAAGGGAACAAACTTTCCTTTGAGGAGGCCTCCGTGACTGCCCTCCCATTGCAAGATGCAGTGCATCGCCCATTGGCACAACAGCATTGGCACTGGAAAGTTGCATGGAATTATGCCCTTTATCCCCCAAACTATTTACTTACTAAGATTGTAAGTTCTTTGGCGACAATATATTAGCATTTGGAAAAACTACTATATGGTGGTCTTAACCTACAGAATATAAATCTTCCAAATAAATATGCGTAAATGTTACATCTGATTTTGTTTGCTGCAGAACTTTCCTTGAGGTCAGCAGGGTCCTAGATTCCTATAGAGTCCTGCTTTCACAGATTCAACCTCGAACAAGTTTCCAAGATAACTAATTCTGATGTATGTGTGCTCAAGGGGCCACTTATAAAAGTCATCCCATGAGTAGCAAACACTATCAATATCAGCCCTTTGTTTCTGCAAGCTACTGCAATCATGTATTGCTCTGCTAGCAAATGTTATAGCAGCATTTGTAACAGTTTATTCTGAAGCAGTAGTTCATGATTAGCACAAACTAATAATTTCAAAAACCTTTCACAAGTATTTAAAAGGCAATCCGGAAGCAATTAAAAATAGCTGTTTTAACAAGCAGTTAAAAAAAAAAAGACAGGGAGAAGACAGCGCTGAAATTGAAAGGTCAAATGAACAATCAAAAGCACAATGCAGTAGTCCAGCCAAGCTGCTAGATCATGACTCAGAGCCCAATTTTATGCAGTGAGATTTTGACTGAGTGAAAATAGTACAATGTGGATTCCAAAGATTCCTCTGTACTGATTTTAATGAGCTTGTGTTCATGATATGTTGCTGTGCTGTAAGGGTTCCATTCACTATTCCCTCTAGGGAAGAAGAGAAAAATCTATACTAGTGCTTTTATATGAAGTTTTTATAATGTCCAAAACTGTTTTGTTCCCCCAAGTGGATAACTTGTGCCAGAGGATGGCCAGGGGAGTGTGAGACTATTGGTTCTCCTGTACCTCTCAGCAGCATTTGATTTCATTCTGGACTGCCTGACAAGAATGGCTGCGGGAGGCACTGTATATTGGCGGCTTTGCTTGCTCCTGGAGAGCAGGGTCTCAAAAGGTGTGCTGGGAAACCGCTGCTCTACCCTTTGACTCTGTTGTATGGGGTACCACAAGGTTTCATCTTGTTATCCCATGGTTTTCAACACCTACATGAAGCCATGGGGTAAAGTCATCCAGAGTATGAGGGCACGGAGCTCTATCTCTCAGTTCTTAGGGAGAAAATTGAAACTCCCTTTTTTGACAGCTGTGGATGGGTGCAGCGCTGGCGTCGGCCCTGGATACCGATGCCATGGATACCGCTAAGTACCCCATGGGTGCCACTAAGTACTGGGGCTTCAGGAAGTGGCTAAGTGGATCTTCTGATGGGTGTGAGCCCTCAGCTAGTGCCACAGCTGACCACCTCACGATGGCCACACCAGATGGGTGAGAACAAACTGAAGCTTAGTCAACCAAGATAGAAGTGTTTTGATTGGATGAACACTAATTTGGAAGTAATTTGAACGATCAGTTTAGCAGTTTAGAAGTTCTCCTTAACATAGATTACCTGTTGGAGGTCCACATTATACTACTTGGAGAGTTCTTTTCTCACCTATGATATTTCTCTGAAAAAGTCTGATCTGGCCACAGTTATCTATTCTGGTCACTTTCAGGCTGGACTACTGTCATACTCTCTATGTAATGCTACTCTTGAAAAGAGACTGGACATTTCAGTTGGTGACAAATGCTGCCACCCAGCTATTTCAGGCTCAGTATGGGGGAGCATATCACCTCAGTTTTTATTTTTAAAATAAATTTTATACGTTTCAACACAGATATATGTTTTATACCTTTTCAACACAAAAGTTGTAAACATTGTTTATATAGGAAAGGAATAAGGAGATGATGCCTTGTCCCAAATGGGGTCTTAAAAAAGACGCAAGGGGAGACACCAGCAAGTAGCCACCATAAAAGACATTACTTTAGGTTGAAGAGGGGCAGTTGCATGCTCTCTGTAAATATAAGAGAGCCGCCACTTTCAAAGGTTCCTATGTGCCTAGTGAGCAGAGTGTGTGTTTGATTTGAGCTGGCTACCTACTTGTTTCTATACTCAATTCACTGTGGTGGTTCTCCAGGCCCTAAGTGGATTGGGGCCTAGATACTAAAGGCTGCCATCCATATTTTCCTCCCTGAAAGCTACCTTAATTGTTGGAGGCCCAGCTGTGGATATCTACCACCAGCGGAACAACATGCACCTACCCAGAGCAGGCCTTTGTTGATTAAAAAAAAAAATTCTCTCTTTGGAGAATACATGGGCACGCACCCTGTTCACGCTTCTCTTCAGGTGCGAGGTAAAGATCTGGCTATTTCAGAGCTTAGGCCTACTGCCTGCTACTACTGTTAACCCTGATGGAAACTGTTCTTTTGTTTTGTTCTTATAATTCTGATGGGGGTGGCTTTATTTTTGTCAATGTTTTTGAAGCCAATTTTGTATTTTAATGTTGTTTTTAGATTTGTTGTTAGCTTCTTTGGATCTGTGAAGAAAAGCAGGATGGAAGTTTTTAAAGATTTTTTTTTTCAAAGGTTACCCAAGATTAGCAGACACACCAAATGTTCCTAAAGCATGTATGACTAAATGATAATATGCAATTTGTCATTAGAAGCAGACTTCCTTTAGAAATGTAACTGTAATCCAAATGAGTCCTATATTTGGGTGAGGATATTGAAATAAATTTGGTAAGCAAAGCTCGGAGCATGACAGGACCATCTGCTTCCCAATGCCTCAGCTGTACTCTGATGTGTGAGCCACTCAACTGCAGCCTGCAGGACCAGGAAATGACATCATCTAAGGGCCACACTGGACCAGAGACCAGCTCAGAAGGGGTGGGAGAAATCAAGCAGCGCTAGCGGCAATGGGAAGGGGGTTAGACTAGAGCTGTGTATTGGAACTGCAATGGCCAAGAATCAAAAGGGCAGACTACCTCAAAGAGAGGGCTAAGGAGGCTGTAACTAGACCTTATATAACCTTTATAAGAGGCCCATCTGAGGGCACAAGGTGCACTGAATCTAGACTGAAAGGGGGCATTCTTGGACAGTCCCAGAGCCTTGGAGCCCTGTTGCATCTCCATTTGGTAAATTTATGAGAGAGACTGTGGGCAGGACTCATTCCTTCACCAAATGCAGAGCTTTCCCAATCCCATTATCATTTGAAGAGTCCCCTGGACTTATGAAATACTTCACAGAGTACTTGGTGAAGCCAATTGGAATTGCATAATGCTTATTTGACTCCAGTGTCCTTTAAGGTGGTGAAAAATGTTGATTTTACAAATACCATAAAGAGCAGCTAAACTTACCAAAAGCATGATTAGGGCTGATTGCAAGGTGAAAAATAAGCATTTTAGGGAGATACATTAAAAAGCTGAATGTGTCCCTTTTGCACCTGCTCTTATAAATAAGGAAATTCAGTAGAAACTGGCACCTTAAGCAGCCCTATTGGTTGCAAACATAAAGGCCTGCCACAGTTTTCTATAGAACCGTTTTTTTTAAAAAATGTAGTATTTTATGTTTATATTTATATAAACAAAAGGTTATCAAATTGGTTTATATAACAAAACAATGAGACTGTTTCCTGTCCCTAAGGGAATCACAGTCTAAAAAAGAGACACAGGGAGACAACAGAAGAAGGGGAGGGAAGTAGGAACAAGGTTAAACAGGGAAGACTTTGTGGTTATTTCATGTTTATGTACTTAAACTTGGTCACAGAAAGTTGTGAGGACTTTGTGGTAGTCCCTTCCCAAACCTCTCTGATTCAAACCTCTCTGATTTCAAGGGAGACTCTGGCTGCTCCTGCCAGATGCAGTAGCTAGGTATCAGTAGTAATCTGTATTAAGACATGAGACTAGGTGCCGTAATCCTCCTGAGTTTAAGAAAATTAAAACAAATGTTGATTGCTTGATACTCAAGCCTCCCTGTTAACTGGATTAAGCCACTTCTGCTCTAGCTGAGATGGTCTTTGTTGGATTCTGTTCCTTGGGATGGTGATGTTGCTAGAGAAAATTTCAGGTAAAAGCTCTTCTCTCTTGCAGCTCTCTTCCTATGTTCTTCTTGTGGCAATGGTAGAGACCCCCATCACAGGTTATTAGTTCTTAGTATGCTAATGACTGAACAGTAGAAAAAAATCTATTTTTTTGTGTGCTTTTCTTATTTAGGTGTATTGTGTCATGGTGTCCTGATCAGGCACATACTTAGAGAACTCTCACGCAAAATAATCCAATTTATATGACTCTAACTGTAAAAGTTTCATTTCATAGTTAACTTGCTTTTCTCAGTGCCATTTTACAAGGCCATTGTGATTGCTCCTCAGATCAGAATAGATGGTTTAGTACAGGAAAAAAAAACTATTGTAATATTTGTTAGCAACTCTAAAAGCTTGTCCAGTGTGCTTATGTTGTGTAACAAATTGTTCTCTTCTTTGCCTGGATACACCAGCTCCAGTTGATAGTAACTGTAAACACATTTGATATGGGCCTTCACTTCTCTGTGGCAAATCCAATTATCATACCTTCCTATTTTCTGCCAGTGTCTTTTAGCCAGAACTAAGCCTGGCTATTTTATGCTCCCTAAAGTGATGCTGTTATGCAGTCTCCAAGTTTTTTTCCTTGGGGGGTGGGGGGGTGGGGGAGGAGATTGTATTGGGCATTACATCTACAACTGTGCAAATTTTAAGAAAAAAAACCACAACCAAGCCTGCAATTCTGGAAAGAGAGAATGCATATGATTAGTAAATGTACACAAGGATTATTTTCAGAACAGCAGGAGGCAAAAGAGAAATCAAATGCACAAGAGTTCAGCTCTAATACCAATAGGGGCAGAATATATTAGAGCTAACCAAATGTTCTCTGAATTTGATATGCCCTTTGAAAGTAGCACAGTTGATATAATCAAAAGTATATTCACCTTGCCAAGCATTCACATTATGTGCTATTTGGGGCTTTTTTGTTCCCACTGGCTACTGCTTGTCCTTGTTTTCTATTCTGCCCTCACTGTCCACAACCTCATTTGCCCATATTCCCATTAACTTTTATTGGTTCTGGCAAATTGTGTGCTTTGGTTATGAGCGCTCATGGCCTCATCGTGTCAGGCATGGTGTCACTGTGTCATCGGCACAATCATGGAAGCTGGCACAAAAACTTGGCACGAAAAGAAGCTAAAAGTGATGTCAAGAAGATCCGCAGCAAAGCAATTTGAATGGGTTTCGAAAAGTAATGAATATTTTTTAAAGTGCTGTATATTTTCAGCCCTTTCAGTAAGAACATGAAAGAGGTAAGTAATGTCAGATCAGCCCATGAATAGATGAATATGTTCTGCAGTTGTGTGCTTCATAAATTATGTGAAGAGATGTCTAAAACATTTGGACATGCATTGTGGAATTCGCCTTTCATGTATTTTTACAAAGAAAGCTGTTTCTGTACATTCTAATAAAATGTGTGTTAATTCTTTTTGTACCTGATGATAACATTAATCAAAAAGAATTTGCAAATTGTGACAAGCAATAACCTTATTTTAGTTCTTTGAGTTTAAAACCATGACTGTACATTTTCAGTGGTATAATTCTTCTGTTAGGTTGTGTGTTTTTTTAAGGCAAAAGCAGATTGAATCCAACTACTGTTTGTCCTAATGTTTTCTTAAATTGTACTTTATATGTATTACAGTGCAATGTGATTTCTCATTTTTATACATTCAGACTTTACCTCTTAACTTTTTTCAGCAAATAGCTCATAAATGAATGCATATATAAACAAATACTTGACCTTTATTACATACCAAAAGGCAAAGTCTCACAGTAAAATATTTCTTTACCCAGCGTGTAATTAGTCTGTGGAACTCTTTGCCACAAGAAGTAGTTATGGCATCTTGCCTGGATGCCTTTAAGAGGGGATTGGACAAATTTCTGGTTGAGAAGTTCATTACGGGTTACAAGTCTTAGTATGTGCAAGCTCTTGGTTTTAGAGGCAGGCTGCCTCTGATTGCCAGATGCAGGGGAGGGCACCAGGCCACAGGTTGTGTCTGTTGTCTCGTGAGCTCCCTTAGGCATTTGGTGGGCCACTGTAAGGTACAGGAAGCTGGACTAGATGGGCCCTTGGCCTGATCCAGCGGGGCTATTCTTAATGCTTCAGTAAGCCATGGAACAATGTTTCTTTCTATGATACATATGTGTATGTATAATATTGTAAATTAACCCCTCTCTCTAAAAACTAGTTTCCAAAATTACCATTTCACTCTCCCATCATACCGTCACATTTATAAGTGACCAAGACAAACAGTAACCTAAAATGGGGTTGAGCAGATAAGAATAGGCTCTATTCTTAACGGCTGGGATCTCCAGGACAGGAAGTCAGTATAGCCACCACCCCAGGTACATACATTTGCTTTTTCCTATATAACCAAGTGAAATTCATGTAGGGAGGAAGTAAAGCACTGCGGTAAAGGACAACATTGCAGAGAAGGTAACACCTGTTGACACAGGGTGACACTGACTTGGTGGCATGGAAATTCAGTGATTGGAATTCCCAATAAATATTTCTTCTTGAAAAAGAAACTTTAGGGACCCATTATTTGGATTTGGGCCATGGTGTTGAGGGAGAGGGATTTAAACCTTTGTCCCCTGCTGATTCTCTAACTCAGGGTTTCTCAAACTGTTGGTTGGGACCCACTAGGTGGGTCGTAAGCCAATTTCAGGTGGGTTCCCATTCATTTCAATATTTTATTTTTAATATAGTAGACTTGATGTGTCTGGGAATCTGTCATGGGATGTGACAGCATTTGGAGAAATGTTATAGACCTGTACTTTTAACAAGCTACTATGTATAATTTGGTAAAAATGATAGTAAATGGGACTTATTCCTGGGTAAGTGTGGGTAGGATTGCAGCCTAGGATTGTTAAAATTTTCCTGCTTGATGATGTCACTTCTGATCATGACATCACTTCTGGTGGGTCCTGACAGATTCTCATTCTAAAAAGTGGGTCCCGGTGCTAAATGTGTGAGAACCACTGCTCTAACTTAATTACTTTTCACTAAAGCTGTCATTTGCTGTGGAAAGTAAAACTTTCAGCCACTATTTTTGGAGGAAGACAATTTGAATTTAAGCTATAGCTGGGGGAGGAGTTACATTCATGCTGCTCTCCCTTCTGCAGCTGGTTTTGGAAAAAGAAAAAGGCTTTTGGAATTCCAATCATAGAATTCCCAGATTATGTCTAGTTTGTCTCTGAAACATGATGATGTAGCCTATAACTGCAGATGACTAGCATGGATGATGACAGGCACTTTCCAACAAGATCATATGTGGCCACCACATGGTAAATGGTTAATTGTCTGGAACTTCCCTATGGAACAAATTTTACAGGAAAGAGGATTGGGGTTACTGCCATTCCAATTTCAATGGAAATTCCAATTACTAATTCATCACTGCTGTTTTCTAAGTTCAGGCCAATTGTGGAACAGAGCATCTGAAGTTTCTCAGAATGACCTCTTAGGGACCATAGATTTTATGATGCCATATACTATGGAATTTTGCCAAATGTTATGAGGCTTCCAGAAACATGGGTATTTCTTACTCATTAACTCTGAAGACTCATTTTCACTCTGGTTGTGGAAGTGTCCAGTGCAGGAAAGCGAATCTTGTAAAAGGATATATTAAACGACATTTGAAAGTTACCTCTGTGCCTTTACAAATTGTTGTTTCTGTTTAGCTATTGAGACTGAATGTTTTACAAATGCTATGTGTGTTCTGAAGTTTGGGGTTTTGCAGTTAATTGATGCCTATTAAGATGTAAAGCTCTGTCATGAGCCATGTTTCTTGATATTGCTGAATCATAATCATCGGAAATCTGCATGTACAGTGGGGGGGGGGTGTCTTGCTAAATCTAGCCAAACAATGTCAGAGATTTGCTTTTCTTTTGTTCAGTGCTGTAAATTTAGAACAGCAGTATTTGTGCTGGCATCGCACAGTACTTCTTTGTTTTTTCTAGAAGTTGTGTGACTATTGAAGTATTGACTATTTCAGCCTGGAAAGCTTTTAATAAACATATCAAGAAAAAGAGTGATAGAAATTCTCCCAGTAAAACCCTGTCAGTATTCTCTCTGAACCTAGAATAACTCTGAATTGTTTGAAGGCATAATTGGTTTCTTTGAGTCCTGCAAGTATTCACCTACAATTGACAGCAAGACTGAATTTTTTTTTGTACCTTTAAAGATAATTTGTTGTGATTTCAAGATTTCATTTCTGTGGTCAGTCTTGTTCTCATGCATTGTATCTGTAGGTCTTTGGTCAACAGTATTTAATATAGTGGGGCATTGTATTATATGTTCCAATATGATGTTGAGCGTCCCTCTCAAGTTAAGAGGGACCATTGATAAGGAAATCATAATTTGCCTTGAAGTAGGAAATAAATCATTTTGAAAAGGTATATTATATACCCTTCATCTTTGTGTAGGCACACTAGGTGTTTATTGTTCATTTGTTACATTGGAATGCCCCCTTTCCCCTATTCCATTCCCCAGTGTTCGCAGTTTCCATCCAGTTTAGTGGTTATCCAGGGTCATTGGATATGCATATAATGATAGCAAGAAATTATATAATGCTTCAAACCACTTCACATACATTAGCTTAGTACTTGCAACAACTGTGTCTGCAATCCTAACCAACTTTCCAGCACTGACATAAGGGCAATGCAACTCGAAGTAAGGAAACAAAGATTGCTTTATCTTGAGGAGGCCTCCATGACTGTCTTCCGAATGCAGGATGCAGCACATGTCCCACTGGCATAGCTTTGCCAGTGCTGGAAAGTTGGTTAGAATTGCACCCTGTGTAAAGTAGGACCACAGGTGAGGAACTGGAGATTCACAGGCAGCGCAATCCTAACTTGCATTGGAACAGGAAGGCAGATGGGCCTACACTATATCCAGCACAAGTTTGGGGTTGGCTAAGGCTCAGCCCGAGGCAAAGGGATACTTTACCCGGGGAGAGTCGCAGCGGCCCCAATGGGTCTTCTCGAATCTGCGCCACCTGACAAGATGGCGTAGATCCAAGTAGAACAGAGCAGCCAGGAACTGCTCCATCCTGCCTGGGAAGGGGGTTTGGATCTGGCATAACTGCTGGGTCCCAGCCCTTCCTCCCACTCCCTGCCTACCCACCCACAGACCCGCCCGCTGCCCACCCTAGTTACTAAGAACTAGTAATTTCTTAGTTTGCAGTTCAGTCTGTTAAACCCAAATCCTAACCAACTTTCCAGTACTGGCATAGTGGTGCCAGTGGGGTGTGTGCTGCATCCTGTATTTGGGTGGCACTCATGGAAGCCTCCTCAAAGTAAGGGAATTCTTGTTCCCTTACCTCAGAATTGCATTGCTCTTATGTCAGTGCTGGAAAATGGGTTAGGATTGAGCCCTTAGTATGCTACACTAGCTCTCTATATGAAATGGAATTTTCACATATGAATGCTGATGATCCTGTCACATGACTTGGCATGTGATTTTATTTTTGTGGGCTTCCAGTTGGCCAGTTGACAGCCCAATCCTAAGGGACAGACCAATCCTGAGCTGCCCGGGGTGGCCCCGCTCGGTGGCACCACGAGGGTTGCCACTGCATCCAGTGTCTCCCGCACTACCGCAGGAGGCATATCGGGAGTAGGAGACATTCGTCCCCTACCCCCGGGTAAGGAAGACAGCCCCTTTGGGCGCCGCTAAAGTAAAGGCGCTCGTGTAGGGCATGTAGCCTTCATGAGCGCCTAGGATCCTGTGGAGCAGAGCTCTGCGGATCCTCCTCCCGCCCACCCCCAGGCACACCTCCTGCACGCCCCCCTCCCTGCGTCACACCGGCCTCCCCGTGTCACCGGGCCTCCCCCCTCCCCGGAATGCCCCTGCCCCATTTGCCATTCCGTAGCCTGCCGGGGCGGTGGCAGGCACCACCGAGCTGCGGAACGCTGGTGCCCGCCGGGTGGTGGCTGAGCGCCAGCTCGGCGCTGAGCCACCACTGGCGAGAGCCCAGCAGTAAGTCCCGCAAACGTGCCTTGTGGCACGTTTGCAACTGTGGTCCGCGCCGCGGAGGCACGGTGTGGACCACAGGATTGGGCTTTGAGTCAACTACGTTTTGTGTCTGAGTATTCACTTTCTTGATTCTCGCTTTGCTTTTGATTCTTCACTTTGCTAATATGTTGTCCATCTTTTAGAATGCAGAATTTGAGAACATTGGTTTAAAAGTAAAGGAAATATATGTACAATCACAATTATATTTTCCTACATTAATAAATATCTTCGAGGAGAGCATGACATATTTTAGGGTCACCATTCCTTGAGGCATGCAAATGTATACAGTGGAATAAATAACATTTTTGTCATGAAAATACAGCCCTATGCATACCAGTGCTTTATTACACTGATAATATAAATCACCTGGCTCACATGAGCTTTGTGGCCATACATTATCTATAGAGGCTCTTTAACATGCAACTGTGGCTTTGGTGTAACAGAGGAGGCATCATTCATGTGCATTGGTATTTTATCAAGAGTACCCATGTGATGGCTTTATTGAGGACTGAGTTTTTAAATTGCTGTATGGGAGATGAATTTGTTTGACAAGTTTATTCATGTAACAAGTTGGATAATCATTTGTGATTCACAATTGGAATCGCTGTGGGGTTGTTAATTTAAAACTCTCACGGTATTCCTTATCAGATATTCATTAAAGTGTTTGTGTCTTGTGCAGCCAGATCTGTATAAGTCACTGCACCGTAAATTTACCCTTCTTACAGGTTTATTGCTTTATCAGGTATTCACTTAGGATTTCCCTATTCTGTCATAAAACATTTTCCAGACATAAAATACATTTTCTTATTGAGATAATATATTGTATTAATCAGGGTGCTCATCAGCTGCTGCAGGCAGCAAAACAAAGCTTGGAAAACTGTTTACTCTTGAAGCATTTGACAGGGCCTTTAAAGGGCAAAATACTGGCAAACATGTGTCTGCTGATTTAACTCAAATGATAGGGTGAGGAGTGGCCTGTTCAGAATGCAGAAGAGGGCAGGAAAAGGGATGCTTAGTCTTTCTTGTGCTTGTCAGCTCTCATCACATAGGCAGATCTGATTTGTAATGTCATGGTATCATCATACACTGCAAGATCCCTAATTCATTGCGATCACAGGAGGTAAAGGAGGAGAAGGGAAATGAATTAGACAGAACAAGGGAAAGGATGAACAGGGGAAGGAGGAGCATGGCCATTGCACTGTGAACATTTTTGCCCCATCCGTATAATCCGCAAAAAGTTGTCAAAAGGAGGGGGGTGTTTCACAGCAGGTGAAAATGATCCTCAGAAGTAATCTTCTTTTAAAACTTCTTTAAATTAGAGCTGAAGTCACTGGAAGGTCACTTCTTGCATTGATGCCGTATGAATGTTTTATATCAGATTCAGAACATTTTATTTAAGTTTCTAGTCTTTCTCCATCTTGGTCAGTTCGCAACAATTTGGAAAAATACAGGCAAGCAATGCATATGTTCAAATGGTATCTTGTGTTACAGAATACAACATTCCGACGCAGAAGTCCAGAAATGCCTGTTTCATTTGCTATGTGCGATGAGTGCTTTATTGTTTGTTTTTGATGAGTTTGTTTTTTATGTATGCATATATGGGGAAGACCCAGCAGGTAGTGATTTCCTATCATGAAACCACTGTCACTTTTGAGGCTGTTTTTTTTTACTAAAGCAGACCCCCTGGTCCATCTAACTTAGTATTCAGATGGGTCTTTCCCAGCCGTATGTGGAGATGTGAAGAATGAAATCCGGAGTGATGATGCCATTACCAAATCCCAGGCCTGAGAAAGACCCAGGGCTGAAGAACCCAGGGTCAGTTTCTCCCCCAGGCAGCAGGTTATTGTTCCCATTGTGAATTGTGAGATTGTCCCAGGGTTCTCTGCAGCATTGCAGATGTGTTTGGAGCAATAGGAGAGAATGCTGCCCCCTGCTGTTCCCCCTATAGGAGCCCCCTGCTTTTGGGGCTACCAACCTGTGCCTCGAGTCCTGGAGAACACTTGGCACTTGGTGCACTTCATGGGGTGAAATGGGAGACCTTCAAATTCAAGCTATTTCACTTATTTTCATTCTTTTTATTATTATTATTATTATTATTATTATTATTATTATTATTATTATTATTATTATTATTTTATTAATTTATATCCCGCCATTTTGCCCCATGGGCACACAAGGCGGCTTACAACAATTAAAAATACAAAAATAGCAATTAAAAACAATAATTAAAACAGGTGCGCATAATTAAAAAATCTAAAACAAGCCCCGTGGATTCTAATATAAAAGAGAAAAAAAGCCAGCCAGCCTGTCAGCAATTAAAAGCTTTTTGAAATAAAAAGGTCTTCAGTCCACGCCGAAATATTAACAAAGAGGGAGCAGTTCTCAATTCTAAGGGAAGGGTATTCCAGAGTTTGGGGGCCACCACCGAGAAGACCCTCTTCCTGGCCGCCGCCCCTCTCACCTCTCTTGGTGGCGGCACAGTCAAAAGGGCCCCCCCCAGATGATCTAAGAGCACGGGCAGGATTATAAGGAAGGAGACGGTCCCTCAAATACCACGGGCCCGAGCCGTAAAGGGCTTTAAAAGTCAAAACTAGCACTTTGAATTGGGCCTGGAACAGAAACGGCAGCCAGTGTAGTCGCCGAAGCAACGGCTCGGCAGAATCCAACCGACGTGCCCCAGCAACCACACAAGCAGCCGTGTTCTGTACTAGTTGTAATTTCTGGACCGTCTTCAAGGGCAGCCCCATGTAGAGCGCATTGCAATAATCTAATCTAGATGTCACTAGGGCATGGGTTACTGTGGCCAGGTCCGTGCAGCTCAGGTACGGTAGCAGCTGGCAAATCAGCCGAAGCTGAGCAAAGGCTCCCCTGGCCACCGCCGCCACCTGGGACTCCAGGTGCAGCTGTGGATCCAGGAGAACCCCCAAGCAAAATTGATAAATTTTATCAATTTATTTTTCTGTAAATTTATGGGGAAAAGAGTGACACTTCTACTTTTCAGAAAGGGTGTTCACTACTGCTCAAAGACTGTAATGCGTTAGGTATGTACTTAAATAGAATAATAATGTTGATTATATCAGGGGTGCCCAAACCCCGGCCCTGGGGCCACTTTTGGCCCTTGAGGCCTCTCAATCTGACCCTCAGGATGCCCCCAGTCTCCAATGAGCCTCTGGCCCTCTGGAGATTTGTTGGAGCCCACACTGGCCCGATGCAACTGCTCTCAGTGTGAGGGCAACTGTTTGACCTCTCGCGTGAGCTGTGGGATGAGGGCTCCCTCCACTGCTTGTTGTTTCATGTCTGTGATGCAGTAGCGGCAGCAAAGGAAAGGCCTTTTATAGGCCTTGAGCTATTGTAAGACCTTCATTCATTCATATAAGTTCATCTTTAATATATTCACTTATGTAAATTTATTCAAATTTGAAATGTAAATTAATTCTTTTTTCCCCCTGCCCCCGACACAGTGTCAGAGAGATGATGTGGCCCTCCTGCCAAAAACTTTGGACACCTCTGATCTATATTGAAATATGTAATTATTCCAGAGTTGTTGCTTTGAAATTCTGTTGAGCTCTTCAACAGATTATTTGAGTTCTGACTATTTTAAGACAGTGCTGGAATAAGTGGTCCATAGATTTTAACCCAAAGCCCAGGGTCCAGGGAAGGCGTAATCACGCAGGGAAGTCTCACACACATCCAGAACTGGAGACAGGGTTGAGCAGTGAAGTGGCTAAGTTTGCAGACGACACCAAACTTTTCCGAGTGGTAAAGACCAGAAGTGATTGTGAGGAGCTCCAGAAGGATCTCTCCAGACTGGCAGAATGGGCAGCAAAATGGCAGATGCGCTTCAATGTCAGTAAGTGTAAAGTCATGCACATTGGGGCAAAAAATCAAAACTTTAGATATAGGCTGATGAGTTCTGAGCTGTCTGTGACAGATCAGGAGAGAGATCTTGGGGTGGTGGACAGGTCGATGAAAGTGTCGACCCAATGTGCGGCGGCAGTGAAAAAGGCCAATTCTATGCTTGGGATCATTAGGAAGGGTATTGAGAACAAAACGGCTAGTATTATAATGCCGTTGTACAAATCGATGGTAAGGCCACACCTGGAGTATTGTGTCCAGTTCTGGTCGCCGCATCTCAAAAATGACATAGTGGAAATGGAAAAGGTGCAAAAGAGAGCGACTAAGATGATTACGGGGCTGGGGCACCTTCCTTATGAGGAAAGGCTACGGCGTTTGGGCCTCTTCAGCCTAGAAAAGAGACGCCTGAGGGGGGACATGATTGAGACATACAAAATTATGCAGGGGATGGACAGAGTGGATAGGGAGATGCTCTTTACACTCTCACATAATACCAGAACCAGGGGACATCCACTAAAATTGAGTGTTGGGCGGGTTAGGACAGACAAAAGAAAATATTTCTTTACTCAGCGTGTGGTCGGTCTGTGGAACTCCTTGCCACAGGATGTGGTGCTGGCGTCTAGCCTAGACGCCTTTAAAAGGGGATTGGACAAGTTTCTGGAGGAAAAATCCATTACGGGGTACAAGCCATGATGTGTATGCGCAACCTCCTGATTTTAGAAATGGGTTAAGTCAGAATGCCAGATGTAGGGGAGGGCACCAGGATGAGGCCTCTTGTTTTCTGGTGTGCTCCCTGGGGCATTTGGTGGGCCGCTGTGAGATACAGGAAGCTGGACTAGATGGGCCCTTGGCCTGATCCAGTGGGGCTGTTCTTATGTTCTTAACTTCATTTTCCAGTTGCAATGTAACAGATCCCACCATCAAAGAGAGAAGCTGTGGTACTTTTTAAAAGTCACTTCAATTCACTTCAGCATTGGGTACTACTACATGGAAATCAGGAAGCAAAGCTTCAGTTCTCTGCCCTGTTTTTGGATCCTGGCCAAGGGGTACAATTAAGTGATTTTAAGTTATGTTTCTGACACAACATTAGAACTTAACTCACACACTTATAAAATAATTTGCATAGGTTCTTGTGCGTGACTGTATTATGTAGGGACTTGAAAATTTCCCAGGTGATCAGATATCTGCTAGAATAGATGCACCTCCACGAAAACTGTGGGGATGAGTTATCAACTCACAAATTTTCTGCCTGATAGGCTTTTTAAAGCAATCCATGGACTCTATTTTGTTGGAAATAGCACTTTGTGAGGTGATATCCATGCTGTTACGAGAGACTGTATGTGCACCAAAGCGTCGCCCTAGGTATCACTTCACCATGAACCATGTCAAGCCCTTAAAATGTTTATTAAACTCAAGAGTGTTTAAAAAACAATGGCTACCACAGCCATTGCAAATATTTCTGTAGGAATAGCTCTCAAAAGTCATGCTTGAACAGACCTGAGTTGTGATACCTCTGAGTTGTGGTTCCTTTTTTGGTGTTTAGTTTCTGCAACTAAAAAATTACTATCTTATTGTCAAGTCTCTTTTTCTAGAAATACCCAATGCAAGCAGTACAGAATTTGAAATCATAGCTATATTAAATGATTTGCTGAGTTAAATACAAAACAGTAAGTATATTGTATTGTTTTTGTCTGTTTAGCCGTTCAGCAAATATCCGCCAGTGATCAACGATATCTCTTTTTGGCTTCCCTCTGAAAAATACTCTGAAAATGACTTCTATGATTTAGTCCGAACCATTGGAGGAGACATGGTGGAAAATGTCTCCCTCATAGATGAGTACACGCATCCAAAGTAAGTAAAATATATTCTTACACTGCTAGATAGATGCGATGAGACATCTACAAATATGTTTTTAGCGATGCAGAAAGCATCTAGCAGACTTTGTAGGAAAGGGGCAAAGTTGTGGGTGTGCCAGGCCAAAACGTGAGGTACAAATGCTAAAAATAAAAAATAAATGTATATTTTTGTGCTTGGGCTGAACGGAGTAGGATGATGAATTCTGAAGATAGCTGAGAAGTTCAAAGAGGAGGCAAGAAATGTTAGCTTGAGGGGGTGAAAACAGGATTAGTCCTGGCTTACACAAGCAGAACTTTTATTGGATTTGGCAAACATAAGTCACTGGTGACTTGCAGTACTGAAGCAAGGAGAGGAAAGAAAGAAGAAAAGTGTACAGAGGTACTTGATATGTCTGCCATATGGAGTCAGTTTTAAATTGCTCATTTATTTTCACATGGAAACTCTTCGATTTACTGTATGTTGTCTTGTGGTATAGTGCCTTTTCTTCGTACTCCCTCAAACCTTTTTTTTGGAAAAGGTTTCAATGAGCTGAAGAAAGTCGTCTGATTGATGTAATGTGCATGTGAATGGCTTATCCCACAGACATAGCTGCTGTGGAGAATGATTTCAAGCAATCTCCCTGGGAAGCCAGAATGAGTCTGTTGGCTGGGAATTGCCAACTTCTTATTGCCGATATTTGTGGCATATATCTGTGTCAATTTAATTCTTTTCACAACAACCTTGTGAGGGTCTTTAGAATGGGAGACGGTGAATTGCCCATAGATGATTAGAAAGTTGAACCTCAGTGGCAAGTATATTTATAAATAACCCCAACTGATTTCAAGTGTTGGAACTGCTCCTCAGGACACTGATTTATTCCCCACAGAGGATAAGTATTCTACAAGTTCCTCTGAAATAGTTAAAAGACTACTTTAACAGCCCAGTCCTATCTCCTGCCAGTCCATAGCATGCAGCAGAGTAAAAAAAAAACTTTGACTTACTCTGCTTAGGCTTTCTGGCTGCCTATGGGTTTCCTTGGAACCACACCAGCTATGGAGCTGGTATAAGTCCAATAAGAGGAAAAGGACAGGCCAGACTGGGAAAGAGGCAAGTCACAACTGCTAGGTTCCACCCCCTGCCCCTTCTATGCCCCCAAACTCCCCCTGTCCTTCCTTCCACCACAACATGCTTCTGCTGCTGACGACTTACTGGAGTCAGTGCAACCCAGGCTCCATGATGTCTGGGAAGAGTGCTGCAGCCACTTAGCAGCTGCTCTAGCAGAGGCACAATTTGCGCACTCTTGCTGGGCACATCAGGAGATACACTGTTGTAAAAGGCCCGTAGGTTTAGCCCATAAATTGCCCTTTGAGTGGATTAAGTTAATGCTCCTGATGAAGCCTTGCAAAACTTTGAAATGCATTGGATTAAATGAAGTATTTTCAGTGCAGCTCTGAGGTCTCCCCTCCTTTTGTTCCATAAACTGGAAACCTGACTGTCTCTTTCTGTTTCTAAAAAAAATGGCTTAGGAAGGTACTGTTTATAGGTAGAAGAACAGGAGTGCATAATCTTTCCCTCTTCAAATTGCCGTCAACCAGTGGTGTCGCTGGGGGAGGAGGTGCGGGCTGCACTGGGCGACATGCACGGAGGGGTGGTGGTGGTGATGACACCATTACTGGCCCAAATTTTTGAAATATTGGTATTTTTGAATAATACCATCATGTTTTTATATATTTGATGTGTAATTTCATGCAGAATGCAATGAAATAAACCACGCTGAAATATCTCTATCAAAAGTTATAGCCAAAAAACCAGCAGGGCGGGGCAATGGTTCATCATCATGTCCACCGCCCAGAGCATTGCTCTGCCCATTGTATGAGAGAAGGTCCATCATTGGGTTGATGTGCTGGCCTTCCACACTGGGTGACGTAAACCCTAGTGACGCCACTACCCCCAACGTCTTTCTCTTCTTGAAAATCCCAGACAGTGTTCCCCATTGCAAACACATATCTGCAATTCTGAAGGGTAGAGATGGGCAGCTGGGGAGGGGGCAGTTTGAAGTAAAAAAAAAAAAAGTGGCCAATGGGGAATGGGTTAAGCTTGTCTCCTCCTGCTAAAAATAGCCTCCTCTTGAAGCTGCTTTTCATTAAAAAAAAAAACAAACCTAAAGGGTTATCAGGTCTTTGTTACAATTGTCTGCATGTGATCAGTAGTTTGCCCCTTGGTCTTTCATTTGAAGATGCATCCATATGAACAAGCTGTCCTAAATATCCTTGGCTGTACACAATCTGTACACTCAGATATAAAAAAAAATTACATAAAATAAAGGGAATATAACATCACATGGAATGTTATATCACACTACACTGGAAAGCCACCTTTGTGTGCATTTTTAGAGATACATATTTCTAATCCTTGTCGTTATGCACAATAAAATGAATATCTGTCTGTATAAGTTGCGCAGTTAGTGTTCTTTTCTCGAGCGCAGGAAGCTGGGCCTTGAAGTGACAGAAAAAAATACTTATTCTCTACAGTTAGGTGCAGACAGATACAGAAGAAGGGAGAAAGATATACACAGAACTCTAATCCAGAAATGAACAGTGCTGTCAGTGGTACACAGGAAGTAAATTTTTAATCAGAACAACTAAAAATACCCTGGAAAGAAGTGGAAGACAGTAAGCAAGAAAATTGATTTTGCTGCTTTTTGCTGCACCGTTGTAGTCGCTATTTAAAAAAAAAAAAGGCAAAAGAGGGAGTGAACAGCAAAATCCCTTTTGAATGATTTGCTTGTTTACTTTCTGAAAACCAATTTGATCATTTGTAACTGTCTAAAACAAATATTAATTCTGGGGGAAGGAAAGCTGATAGCCATCATTATTTAGTTAGATATGTTAGCATTTTAAAGGCTTTGGGTATGTTACAGTTTTCAGGAAATAATTATCTCCGTCTCCTCCCTGAATTTACAGATGGATGGAGGGGAGGGGATTGGTAGATACTGTCTGCTGAAAGCAATCACATCCTTTTATAGGTTGTATCCTAATGTCTTCTAAGAGCTGTTTTACAGGAGGTTCTCCCATTTTATTACTAGATGCTGCAATTTCTCCTCCCAAATTTCCAATAAATTATTATTTTTTTCATGCTTAAAACATTTCTTTTTGCACTTTCAGGTGTTTATCAGGGTGGTGATTTATAGTGCCTCACTTCAATCATTGTCTTCCAGGCAGTGAATGATCATGAAGCAACACTGTTTGCTGCTAGGATTATACAAATGAAAATATAATGGCTTCAGACCTCTTACATCTTGTTCTCCTCCATCTGGAGCAGACAGCAGTTTGCAGAGGCATCCTTGGGTATTACCTTTAACTGCCTACCCAGCAAAGTCCTAGGAGTAGCTTCTCTTGCAAAACACCACCAAAAGAGCAGAAATGGCTTGACATCAGCCGCTGGAGTATAGAGATGTTCTGTTAATGAGCTGTAACCTTTCATGCACAAGAGCCTTTTTCCTCTGCTCAAATAAAAGCAAATCTAATTGGCCAACTTTAGGGCAAAGGGAAGCCTTTGCCTTATCACAAATGTGTGGTGTTTTTTGTTTGCTTATTGTGTGATAACCTCCTTGAAGTAGAGCCATGAAACTTGGCATTCACATTCAGGACATAATTCTATGTTTTATGTTCAAACATGGGCCTGATCAATCCTCATGGTTTCAAGCTGTGTATGAAAGTTGATAGTTCCATTGGAAGCTTAAGAGCAGTACAATTTGGTGTGCATATTGGCAGTATGATTCTTAATTTTTAAGTTCACATGTGGCCCTATTCAATCCATCTACTTTTGAAGTAGGCAGGAAATTATGCTTGTGTTTTCACAGAAATTATGCTCACGTTTTCACAGGTTCTGGATAGTGATTGTTTAACCATGTTGGTGTCCTAAATATCATGAGTATCATGACTGCTCAGGCAATCAAACTTGGACCAGCAGCCTGCAGCATCTTAATGTGGGAGTTGAAAGGTTAGCTTGGCCAAGGAAAATTTTCAAACCAGTCTCAGAACCCTGAGGGCCTAGTGGGAAAGGATCTATTTTGAAAAACTGTGAGAAAGGCCCTAAGAGGCAGAGAAGCTATGGCAAAGGAAACCAAAAGGTGTAGTGGTGGGAAAGAAAAGGGGATAAAGTAGGCAATGGTTGGACCACGCTCAGTGAACAGTGGATGGTGATGACAATGACTTAGGGAAAGGTAGCGTGTACAGGAAGTGAGGAAAGGACAAGAGAGAAATTGTAGAAAAAAAAATCACAGGTCTGAGGACAAAAAGATCTGTGTAGGATTGTCAGATTGGGGGAGAGAAGAGAGCTGAGCAAATACTACAGCAATGGTTATAGAGTTTTTGCTTATTCTGCAATGAAGCTTCTTGAACCACATGATTTATTAGCACTTCTGCCAACTCTAAATTCTTTTTGTGAAGATCTGGCAGCTGAGGACAAGGATGGTGCACTTTTTAGCATGAGGTTGGCTCCTGGTACTTTTCCTTGAATATAATTAAAATTAGACCAAGCCTTGTAAAACCCTGGCAAATACAAGGCCACCTTTCCAGCATCTGTCTTTGCCATCTCACTTCTGTGGCAGGCAGGCAGGCAAGCAGGCAGACATGCCCAAACTGAGAGAGAGAGAGAGAGAGAGAGAGAGAGAGAGAGATCAATTGCTTTGAGGTAACAGTGATGTGATCTGTTTGACTGTTGACGCCGAAAAGGTCCAAAAGTGCTTGTGATAAAGGATATGGTTTGGAGCTGTGTGCAGCAGATAGCAGCTTTGCGCTGCCTATTTTATTGAAGCTTCCACAGGAATCAGCTGTTTACTATAGTATTTGTTAAATATCCCTAATCCCCATGGTGATCCCTGCATCCAAGAAAGTATGTTCCGCACTTACCTTTAGGGGAAGAATGAACAGATGAGAGGAATGTTGTCACAGGCATTCACACAGCACAAGGAAAAGCTACGGTCCTTAATGAAAAAGCTGTCCCTAATGACTGATGTGTATGTTTTTCCAGCTGCTCTTTCTGGAGCTGGAACGGCTGTATTAATAGTGCACGTCAGGGCCTAACATACCACTGTGCAACCACCTAATAGCACTTCTTTAGCAGCAGCAGATGGAAGGAAAGTTTCCTGTTCCAGAGGTGCTTTGGTGCATGTGTTTTCCTTGTTCCAGACTGAGTCCACCACACTGCACACATTGGTAAGGTTGAAAAGCCAAGAGATAAAGGAGGAAGGACTCCTGTACCTTGAGTAGTTGTGTAGAAGCGGAATTTTTGACAGATTTCACTGACAGCAGGAGGCAGGAGGGTGCTGGTATGCTTGGGGAGTGAGATAACTGGATGGACAGCAACAGCCTGTTAGAATCTGTGATACAAGGCTTATGTGGAGGATCTGGGCTGGACACTGGATTTTCCACTGTTTTGTAGTTGTGAAGAAGGTTTTTGTGGGCCTTAACAAGCTGGGGATAGTCAGGATGATTGTGAGGGTTCAGGAGCTCCAGCATTCCAAAGAATCTCTTCAAACTGGGGGAATGGGCAGCAAAATGGAAGATGCATTTCAGTGTTAGTGTAAAGTAAGAACATAAGAACATAAGAACAGCCCCACTGGATCAGGCCATAGGCCCATCTAGTCCAGCTTCCTGTATCTCACAGCGGCCCACCAAATGCCCCAGGGAGCACACCAGATCACAAGAGACCTCACCCTGGTGCTCTCCCTTGCATCTGGCATTCTGACATAACCCATTTCTAAAATCAGGAGGTTGCGCATACACATCATGCCTTGTACCCCATAATGGATTTTTCCTCCAGAAACTTGTCCAATCCCCTTTTAAAGGCGTCTAGGCTAGACGCCATCACCACATCCTGTGGCAAGGAGTTCCACAGACCGACCACACACTGAGTAAAGAAATATTTTCTTTTGTCTGTCCTAACCCGCCCAACACTCAATTTTAGTGGATGTCCCCTGGTTCTGGATGTCCCCTGGTTCATCATTCAAGTAATACACACTGGGGCAAAAAAATCTAGGACGCATATAGGCTAATGGGTTCTAAATTGTATGTCAGGGATCAGGAGAGAGACCATGGTGTGCTGGTGGACAGCTCAATGAAAGTGTTGACCCAGCATGCGGCAGCCAATTCCATGCTTGGGATCATTAAAAAAGAGATTGAGAATAAAACAGCCAATATTATGCCACTGTACAGATTAATGTTAAGTCCATGCCTGGAGTATTGCCTACAGTTCTGGTAACCACATCTTGAAAAACACACTGTGGAACCACATCTTAAAGAGGACACTATGGAACTTGAGAAGGTGCAGAAGAGAGCAACCAAAATGATTACTGGGCTGGGGAACCTCCCTCATGAGTAAAGGCTGCATTTTGGCTTCAGTAAAGTAAAGGCTTCAGTCTAGAAAAAAGGCTCCCAAAGGGGAAAACATGATTAAGATGTACAAAATTATGCGTGAGATGGATAGAATGAATAAAGGGACGTTCTTTTCTCTCTCACACAATACCAGATCCAGGGGATATCCACTAAAATTGAGTGTTGGAAGAGTTAGAACAGACAGAAGATAATATTTCCTTACCCAATGTATAAGTTTGTGGAACGCCTTGCCACAGGTTGTGGTGATGACACTTGGCTTAGATAACTTTAAAAAAGGACTGAATAGATTTCTAAAAGAAAAGTCCATCACAGGTTACAAGCCATGATATATGCAATCTCCTTTGGTAGATGCAACCTGCTTGTTTTAGAAGTAGGCTACCTCAGAATGCCAGGTGCACGGGAGTGGCAACAGGATGCAGGTATCTTGTTGTTTTGTGTGTTCCCTAGGCATCTGGTGGGCCACTGTGAGGTACAGGAAGCTAGACTTGATGGGTCTTTAATCTGATCCAGCAGAACTCTTCTTATGTTCTTGTGACGGGTACAGAAAGAAAGCATCATTTCAATACAATCAATTCCCATTTTCCACACTCTCGATTTAGCTTATCCAAAGCCATTGGCTGCATCCACAGACTCTCTAAATCCCTCTTCAACCTCTTGATGCTATTCATAGTGGCCATTTTTCCATTACTCGCACCGTTCTATAGGTCTTATCCACACCTGTGGGCTTTTAGGAGCTCTCTGCAGCCATCCTGATGCTATTCACAGGCATTTAGGAGCTTGCCCCAGCCATTCTGACAGTATCCATGGTGGCTATTCTGAAGCTATCTGCACTATTTTAAAGGTATTTGCTGCATCCACGGCCATTCTGGAGGTATTCACTGTTGCCATACCTGACTAGGTTAGCTACTCCTCCCCCTAACCCAGGGTTGCCCAAACTCAGGCCCAGGGGCCATTTGCAGCCCTCGGGGACTCCCAATTCAGCCCGCAGGGAGCCCCCAGTCTGCAATGTGCCTCTGGCCCTCCAGTGACTTACTGGAGCCCACACTGGCCCAACTCAGTTTCTCTTAGTGAGAGGGTGACTGTTGGACTTCTTGCATGAGCTGCAGGCCGAGGGCTCCCTCCACTGCTTTCTGTTTCATGTATGTGATGCAGTAGTCGCAGTGAAGGAAAGGCTGACCTTGCTTTGTGCAAGGCCTTTTATAGGCCTTGACCTATTGCAAGACTTTCATTCATTCATAAGTTCCATCTCTAATATATTCATTTACATAAATTGATTCAAATTTGAAATGTAAATTAATTCTTTTTTCCCCAGCCCCTGACACAGTGTCAGAGAGATGATGTGGCCCTCCGGCCAAAATGTTTGGACACCCCTGCCCTAATCCACTGATCCAATAGGATCAATGACTCAGTATCCGCTAATTTGATAGTCAGGAACCTAACCCCAGCAGATAATGAAAATTGACTATATTTCCTTTTCTTGGTTACAAATGCTAAGTCAGGTGTGTATCTTTGTCTGGTCTGATGAAAGATTAAAACATCTGGCAATCGAATGCTCAATTTTAGCACATGCATGTTGGATTTTACATGCCAAGATTGGTTTAGGATGATGTTTCCCTGTTTAGATGGTGGAAAGGGGGCCAGTATGTCAGGTTGGTGGGGAAGAACAGTGTGCTCTTGATCTCTTTCATGTGAAAGGCCAGATTTGGGGAGGTTTTGGGGAATCTGAGGGCACAATCCTGGGTGTCGTAAATGTGCCATAAAGTACATATACAGCACCCTCTGAGCAGGGAGCACCGGTGCCCTGAGCAAGGTAAAAGTTCCCTGTAGCAGTATGGGCTTCTGAGGTGTAGGAGGAACCAGCCTAAAAGGAGTGTTGGACCGGCAGAGACCTGCTCCGCTGTATCCTATCCTCCATGTTGGGCTGAAAAGCCGGACATGGAGGTTCTCTTGTCTGCACCGGCAAAACAGCTGGCACAGAAATGAGAAGCCCCATTGTGGGGCCTGGGGCTTTCCTTGGGGGAAGGGGACAAATGTCTCCTTCCCCCGAGTAGGGGGCTACCCACCTTCTGGCTACCTCTGGTTGTCTCTGCTCCCATCAGCCGTGCTGAGGATAGGATTGGACTCTCTACCTCCTGTTGCTTTAGAAAAAAAATATGTGGTCTAGAATCTGGGAATGTTGAAAGATCCTGCCTTGTTGCTGTATGATCTCTTTCCATAAAGCCATTGCCAAATACTGGACTCCTCTTTGTAAAATAAAAATAGCTGTCTTCTATACTACAGTGAAGTATTGGGAGGAGAAATGCATTAATTAGTTTTTGTACACTCTTATGAATGAAAACATAATTTTGCCAGTACTTAGTTATAATAAAAAGGATTATTATTTTTGCAGTAGTTTTAAATCAAAATCTCCTTTCAGAATTTCTTCCCTGACAATTTCCTTTGCTGCCATGATGCTAAGAATAGAACTGTGGGTAAAGGAACAATCACGAGTCTCTCAAAGTCATGCTAGCAATGTTTGTGGTCAGCCAGGGACCCATGCCTATCAGAGTGGCTTCACAAACTTCTAAATCCTCAGTACCAATAGTGGCAGCAGCATACAATGCTACATGCAAGGCATTGTGTGCAGTGCCAACTTAGGGCCCAATCCTATCCAATTTTCCAGGGCCGGTGCAATGGTACCAATGGGGCGTGTGCTACATCTTTGGTGGGGAGACAGTCACTTAGGCCTCCTCAAGATATTGGAACATTTGGTTCCTTACCTCAGGGTTGCATTGCAGCTGCACCAGTGTTAGAAATTTGAATAGGATTGGGCCCTTAATGGACAGGCAGAAAGTGACATGGGGGGGGGCCTGGTGTAGGTCTTTGCCTTGTAACACTGATGTGTGTGGAAGGGCTTTGGGAAGGGGTACTTAATGCTTATCTCTTCCTCAGTGGGCCAGTTCTTTCCCCCATACCTTCCTCAAAGCAGTTTTCCCCTTGTTAGATCCAAAGCCAAAATAAGTCTAATTGGTGATCTCCAAAGCATGCTGGAGAGTTGTATAGGAAAACAGATGAGCAGGGGGAAAGTTTAAGCCCCCACCCCCATTTTTTGTTTCCTGTAGTGCCTGGTTATTCCTGCATGAACACTGCTTTGGCAAACATGAGTTTGGGGACCCACGTTTACTGGGATAATGTGTACATTTGTGCTAAAAAAACTATAAGGGAGAATTACAACAAAAAGGTGTGAATAAACTTTAGAAGGATTAAGGATGTTAAAGATGTTTGCAACCAGGTAAGAATCCACATGCACTTGGGTTTGAAAATTTAATCTGCAATGTTAAACAGCCACCTTAAAAAACAAAAACACTTGCCTAAACACCCACAAATGTGATTGACTGTTACGGCTATTGTAATGATCAATTGGGTTAATATTCTGTTTCACAATTGGTATGTAGACAAAAATTCATATTTAGGTGATAGATTATAACTGCCCCTGAGGACTCACCAAGGCATGAGTCCTATTAAGCAGCAAAATATTCTTCCAATACCTGAGGCTTTTCATCATATGAGTAAGAACAGAAAAATGCTCTACCGCAATACATTTTCAAACTATTACTTCACTTTCCCTTAACCTGGAATGTTCTTGGTTTGGATTGTTGGAAAGACGCATGTAAAATATGGCTTGTCCAATAAAAGCATGCCGTTATTGTCATTCATGCATCCCACTTCATAATTCTTTGCATGTAAGAGATATGGATGTGGGTGTCACTGTCCCCACTAAGCTGAGCGGCCAGGCACTTCAGAGCTCAATTGAGCCAAAGTCAGCAATGATGTATGATGTCATTGCCAAATGCTGGAAGACGCAACTGTGTAGTTATCGAAGAGCTCTGTGCAGCAGCACCTGTTTTTAGAGAGAACCCTGATGGACACCCAGCAAGAAAATCAGCAAGCAGAGCTTACGGACATCGGCCCAGTGCATTATGATGTGCAGTATTGGTGCATCCAATCTTCGCAGAGGAACATGAACGTGATGACCCAGCATGTGCTGGTTCCCTGCTATCTACATGAGTAATTGGCATGATTTGCAAAGCCAGGATGGACCATGCATCTTGAATAGCTATTACAGTGGGCCTGCTGTATCCATGGATTCAGGACCCACAGATTTTATTATCCTGAAACCCGTGGGTTGGACCCACATGGACCCTTCAGAGGCAACCAGAACTGTGCTCCTGTCATCTCTGCAGGACATTCTGGGGTTTGGGGAAGCCTCACACAGCCTGCTCGGTCCTCCGAAGGCCTTCTCTGGAAGGCCTTAGGTCACTTCCAGTTTTATGGAAAAGCCAGAAGTGATGTTTTAAGGCCTTAAAAGGCCTTTGGAGGGCCTCAATATCAATAATACCAATTTTCATAGATTCATTTTCTTGACAATCCTACAGTTCTCCGTGTGACCTACATAGGTACACAAACCATCCAAGAATATGGAACTTACAGCACAGTAATAGAAAATACTTTCCATGGTCTTTCATTACACCATGGTGTACCAGTCACTTGCTATCATTTCATATTTATCCTCAGAAAAAGCAAGGAATGTCTACTCTGTAGGTAACCTCTTCGTTTCAGAGTGACCAGTAAGCAATACTTTGCTCCTTCTATCTTCCACTCAACTGTTGGGATCATGTTGGGATGTGGAAGTAGATGACATTGTTCTGGATGATCCTTTTGAATTGGTTAACTGAACCCTGGAAAACTTGTCAGAGCCCTGCACATTAGCACTTCACTAATTGTAATACTATAATTTTTAGAAAAAGAGACACCAATAGTGCATCTAGTCCTGTCAGTCACTGACAGGTGTGATAGGAACAATACAGAGATTCTGCTACCTAAAATGTCGGAAATGCAACCTGGAGTGTGATTCATACCAGGCTTATGCTTTGTCACTGATATTGAGCCTGTAATTCTTGAAAAGAACATTCTTGAATCAGATAACAGATGAGTAGCTGACACTGACACCCCCTCCCCGAGATACAACTCTTTCAGGATGTCTCCCTTAATGTAGTACTCAGGGAGCTGCAGAGCTTAAAGTGGGTGCCTGTAAGATGAAGTTGTTGATGAAGCATCTGAGCAGCTCTTCAGAGAGATGGATGGTGCTGTGATATAAATGCATTGTGCATTGCATGGGGAAAGCTTACTGTTGGCTGAAGGAATGGAAGCAGCTTTTTCACAGATAAGAAAAACCGATAGCATGATTGGAGATTTATAACTGGGCCAGAGGCACATTCCTCCCCTCTCGCAGCTGATACTATGTGTTTCTGTAGCTTCCGAATTCTTTTACAAAAATAAAATAAATAATCCAACAACTGATCCCTTCAGAGCATGCTGTTTGTTGTCCATTTGCAAAGTGTTCTTACTGCTCCAATAGTCCCGCATAGGATTATGTATTGCAGTGTTTCTCAAACTGTGGGTCGGGACCCACTAGGTGGGTCGCGGGCCAATTTCAGATGGTTCCCCATTCATTTCAATATTTTATCTTTAATATATTAGACTTGATGCTACCACGGTTTGTAACTGCATTTGGGGATATTTTACAGAACTATACTTTTAACAGGCCACTACGTATATTCTTTTAACAATGATAGTCAATGAGACTTACTCCTAGGTAAGTATTGGTAGGATTGCAGCCTAGGATTGTTAAAAATTTTCCTGCTTGTTGATGTCACTTCTGGTCATGACATCACTTCCGGTGGGTCCTGACAGATTCTCATTCTAAAAAGTGGGTCCTGGTGCTAAATATGTGAGAAACATTGATGTATTAAACACTATGTTTGTGTTTTTAAATACATGCCCTTGCAATTATCTGCTATGAGAGAGAAAGAGAGAGAGAGAGAGAGAGAGAGAGAGACTGACTGTAGTGGGCAATGGAGAGTGGGAAGCCCAAGGGGAACTGGTCAGAAAGGCCCGCTTCTCTTTCCAGTCTCTTGTTCAAAATGGTTTGTTCAGTCACTTGCACCAGACCTCTGCCTGCTAAAAGCACTTAATAAATCACAGCACCGTTTCCCAGGACAGTGCCTATGAAGTGCTTTGGAAAATGCCATCTAAGTTCTTGGAGAAACGAGTATGACATCATTTTTAAAAAAATTATTTGAACCACTAGAGAGAGAGAGAGAGGCACAGTGTGCCTTTGTTGTCTAAAATAAGTGAAGTTATGCTCTTCATCTCTCTGAACACATTGCAACAAAGATTCTCCAGCTTTGTCATGATGAGCCTCCATGGCAAGAAAGCAACTTTCTCCGGCAACAATGAAGGCAGATCCCTCTGTGCTTGTTTTGGTGCATTAGTACTTAACAGAAAGTGCTTGAAGATGTTCCCTGGAATGACAGGATACACAGTGATTTCATGCACATGATTTCATGTGCAGGAATCAACTTTTGTTACCTTGTATAGCATGCCGGAGGTTCAACTTGACATGACCGGACTTGCCATGAAGCAGGGTGAAGTATCTCGCCTCAGGTAGCAGATGTTGAGGTACTATGAAACGGCAGCAAACTGTCAGTTATTTACAGCCCGGTCCTAACTGACTGTTCACCGGCAGAAGTGCTGTGCTGAGGCTGCCAGAACGCATGGCTGGTGGCCACACACATGCCAATGGGAGAGCCACCCACCACCAGCGTCACAAAGTTGACAGTGTGGTGGGTGGCAGGAAAAATAGGGTGGGGAGATGGAGGAGTGTTTTGGCAGGGAGGGGTGGGTGGGAGGCAGAACAGGAGAGGGAGGGAGTGGCTTCTAGGGGCACTGGCATGTGTTAGGATTCTATCATGTTCCCTCTCTTCTTCCCCCTCCCTTACTCTTCTCAGACATGCACCTGCAAAATGGCCAGTGCAGATTTGAGGTGACCTTGAAGACACCTCCATGACTGCCTCCCAACCATTGGATGAAGTGTGTGCTTTGTTGGAACAGCAGCATCGGTGGTGGGGTTTAGTTAGGATTGGGCTGCTAGTGTGTGTGTGTTTTTAAACCACCATGGGGGCCTCATTTGTGTTTTCTCTCTCAGTCATTGTAGTATCTTGAGTCATCTCTGCAGCCTGCCATTCCCCCTGTCTGCAACTGAGCTAAAGACAGTTAGCCCAGGCTGGGGAAGGCTAAGTACCAGAGTTCCAGCATAAGTTGCATGGATCAGAATGGGTTCATCCAGGTTCCATCAAAGACAGGTGCACCTTTAGATGAAACAAAGGTAATTCTTCTTGCAACGTCCACATCTGTCCTCAGTAGGGAGGTTTGCAGCTGCCTAAGCCTTCAGTATGCCTGAAAGTTGAATCCTGTAGTCTGCATTCTGGAACTGTGGGGCAGCTTTGGTCCGCCCCAGATGTACATGCAAGGACACCTGGATGATTGCTACCAGGAAGGAACGGAGATTCTGAGCTGAAATAAGCTTTCCTTCCCACCAGCTGAGGCTGAATATTGAAGCCACCACATTCTGCCAAGGAAAAGGCAAGGCGGTCCTTGAGTGACAAGTGGGGGAGGTGGAAAGAGAAAGGAACTCTGAGAGCAAGAACTGAGTGGTTGAACATATTCTGGTAAAGGACCCTTAGCGGTTCACATTCCTCTATGGAAGTTGATTTTACCTCCCTTCCCATCACCCACTGACTGGAGCAGAAGACAATGAAGGAAGAGTTGTTGCTTTGTTCTTAATGTTTCCCTGCATATGCTTTTAAGGAGGTAGTATTTTTCTCTTTCTCTTCTCCATTTCCATTGTTAGATGACCACTGAGTAGCAGTATGCTGCAAAAGGGTGTACCCATGTTCATATTCAGAAAGGCTGGTGCAGGGCCTCTGAAAGAAATTTTATCAGGGGGTACGAAGTTTCTTTTGGATCCTTTCCCAATGGGAGAGTGCAGCAACAGGTGGTACGGGGCAATAGGAGGCAATGCAGTGCAGAGGAAAGGTGGCAACAACCAGAAAAGTCTCCAGAGCCCAGACCTGGCCTCTCGGGTTGGCCCAGCTTCCATCTTTGTTCTCCACAAGACCAGCTGAGATCCCTATAAATTTCTGAGCAACCTTCTTTGGCTTCTGGGCCTCCTTTTTTGACTCTGGACCTGAGTACAATTTACCTGCATCCCTATCTCATGGGCCCTGGGCTGGTGCCATTTGGAGGTTGGAGAGCCGGAAGCTAAACTGAGTGTAGAAAGGAGACCAATATTGAAAAATGGTTTCTTAACAGCACAATCCCAAGCATATCCGCTCAAAAGTAAATCTCATTTAGTTCAGTAAAATTTACTCCAAGATCCGTGTGACTAGGATTGCCGCAACAGGGGATTAAAGTACTCCCTGGTATCATGGGTGGTCCATTCCACACTGCTCCCACCAATCAGCCACCAATAATGGAGGTGTATCATGCGTGCAGCCCTTCTCTGTTACAGTAATTTGAGAGTGAGTTGGCATTTTGCCTCTGGGCTCAGCTCAACAAAGATAAACACAGGTTAGAGCAGAGAAGTACTTCTGAATTCCTGTGCAATTATCTTCGTATCCCAGTTGTTGGCATCCTTCAGTCTTAGAAGACTATGGCATCGCGCTCTGAATGGTGGTTCTGGAACAGTGTCCTCTCCAGTGCGCGAAGCCTGGGTAAAGTAGATATGGAGGATAGACTGTTTCCCATGCAGCAAATCCCCCCTCTCCACGTCACTGAAATGGTCCAATGGAAAGGCAGAAGCTAATACGGTTGGTTCCAGCGGCGTCGCAGGAGTTGCCAGAACGTGACTGTGTTCAGCCATGAACTGCCTCAGGGACTCCGGCTCTGGATTTTGCCTCAGGGTTGACTTCTGAAGCCTTTTCCATAATTGGATGTAGCCACAAGGCAGTGGAGGTTTGGGATCAGAGTTTTCCTTCTCTCAGATGAGCTGCCTTCCCAGGCTAACGAGTCGCATCTACCTGGTGGCTCTTTAGTCGCCTCTTATAACAAGTACAGCCAAACTGAGAGCCTATTCTTATCCCCCAGCCCCCAGGGGTTATCCCAGTGGTGGTATGGCTTATCTGTTGGTGTTAAAAGAGCATACCTGCCTCCCAGTCTGCATAGATAAATAGTGTAGTATTCCCCTTTTCTGCAGATGAAAAGCAATTTCATTTCCAGTGAACTGTCATTGGTAATGTATCACTTTTCAAATGGGGTATGTGTGTGTGTGTGTGTGTGTGTGGTTTGCACATAATTTCTATTTCCTTTCTTACATGCCACAAATTTGTAAGTCTAAGCCACCGGTTTGCAGCAAAAGAAGAATGGTGGATATCCAAATGAAATCTGGTCACCATAATTCTTTTCTGAGGATAGAAGAACCAGGATGGCCTAGCGGCAAGCAGCCTTCTTCCGGAATCAATGTGAATATACAGTCTTTAGAAAGAAACCTTAAGACATTGTGATGACAAGTCATTAAGAATGTCCTGTTACAACACTGGGGGGATTGGAAGAGTGACTGTGTTGTTTTTTCCCCTAATGGATTGCTTCTCCCCCCATCTCGTCTGGTAGGATTTGTTATCATAGGTAGCGTGGAGTACTTCCATGCTGCTTCCTTTTGTTTTGTGGCCTCTAATGCAGTCCGAAGATCAAAATCTGTAAAGATCTGCAATCTAAAATGACATTGTAAATGAAGTTCTGGTTCTGTCCATAATAATCAATACGTGCAAGGTATTGTCTTCTGGTTTTGGTGTCTTTACAGATACTGTAAGTCTTCACCCAGGTTTTTTTTTTCCCATGAAAATGAATATTGAAAATGTTATCAGTCTTGTGCCCAAGATTCATTTTTGAATTTTCTGGTGTGTGTGTCCTCAGTGATACCTTGAATCAGTGACTGTTGTACATGTTAACTTGTTATGTATTGCCTTGCAATTGTTAAAACCACGGCTTTCTGCTTTTAGACCTTGCTTTGCTTTATGCAGAGGCATAATTGCAGAGGCCACTTCATTTTCTCTATATTTCTTGTATGACTTCCCTTTTTTCATGTGCAAGCTATTTTCTCTCAACTGCAACACAGTCCAAATCTGAATCTCACTAAAATCATTGGCAAATGAGATCACAAATTGTGCTAATGAGGTAAGGACATAACCCCTCAGTATGTCTATCTCATAATCCACGTGTAAGTATCAATTTTCATTGGACTTTGTCAATTATTATTCTGTACTTCATGGAATTATGTTGGCTTTCTGCAGATCCAAAACCAACAGCCTAAACAGAGAATCTGTCACATGTTGAGCTTCTTATGATTAACTGTCATAATTCAGATTTATGATGGGTCATAAGTGGCAAATTGTACCATATCTTGATTCTTACTTATGAGGAATTTTTGTTTTTGTAACCTGTAAACCATTGCCTAGCTTATATTTACTTGCATAACAGTCTTTTTGTGTTTAAAATAAGGAATAGGCTAACTCAATGAGTAATGCACACATGCTACAGAGAGAGAGAGAGAGAGAGAGAGAGAGAGAGAGAGAGAGACTTGAAGCATATACTGACTTGGGGCCCAGTCCTATCCAACTTCCAGACTGATGCAGCCATGCAAATAGGTTGCGCCCTGCATTCTGTGGGGGGGGGGGGGGCAGAGGGAGAACAGCTACAGAGGCCTCCTGTTATCTCAGGGCTGCATTTTGACCCCACCAGTGCTGGAGAGTTGGATAGGATTGGGCCCTCAAGCTCAGTTTCACTTTCATCCTTTTTTAGCCTTGAACACATTTTTAAAAAAAATCTAATGTGGGCTGTAGATTTGCCACTTGAATTACTGATATAAGCATGTTGAGGATTATTTTATTTAGGGGCCAAATGTCTGTCCACCAAGTGATTGGTGCATTTTATTTGTTGGCATTGATGTGTCCTTCTGTCTCACTTCCCTCAGTTCCTCTTTCCCTCTCATTACTCTTTCCTTCTCCTGGTTTCTTCATTTTCTTTTTCAATTATATTTGTTTTACGTTATACTGATGCCTGCTCCGCTTGCAGCAGAGCCTGGTATTGGCAGCCAGCCTGGTGTTTTATAGTCTTAGCAGCAACTTCTGCTTAGCAGTATGTTTAAAGCTTCTTTGGAACAAATCCATAACGGATGAAAAATAGAACCAGAACCAAAACAGGGTGGCGGCATGCCTTCTGCACTGGTGCGAATTGCCATAAAGCAGTCAGCACCAGTGACTAAAGGTGGTCCAAAAGCATGCCACTCGATGCGCTACAGGCAGGGCCAGTGGGAAGGTCTACACCTTCCTACCCACTTCAGCACTTCTGCTGCTCACCAGAGCAGGTAAGTTAGTGGAGAGGAGTGGTGAAATGAAGTAGGGGTGGGGATTGGCAGATTGGGCCAGGAAGAGTTGGAATTGGCAGTGAGCTAACTGGTGGTTAGCTAGCACAGGTCCAAGTACTCGCCTCTGCCCCCCCCCCCCCGCACTGTGGAAGCATGTTGTTCCCTTACCCAGATGAGACTTCCTGGACTGCTCCCACACCCTAGGATGCAATGGTTGCCGTTTTGGCACCACTGTCTTGGTGGAAGGGGGGGGGGAAGGCAATGGATTGGGCTGTAAGTTGAGAAAAAGGGAGGCATTTCATGCTACTGACACATCATGTTTGCCCTGAAAATGTTTGTGAATGAACACTTGACACAGCCTTAGTTAGCATTTTTGTAAAACCTTCAGAATGATTGGTTGATGTAGCTGACGTTCATATTTGAATAGTTAGCATATTTGTCAGGATGATGCAGTGGTTCAGAAATTGGACTTAGACCTGTGTCTTGCCCAAATTCTCCCTATCCTGCCGACTACACCAATTTGTCCCGTCCGAATATTCCAACTCCCTTCTAATGCCCACTTTTGGCTAATTAACACCCTCCTTTTCCAAGATCAACAGCTGCGGTGTGCAAAGGAAACGAACAGAACTCCTTATCAGTTGAGCAATTAACAAGAATTTATTGCTACCAACACATACACTCCCTGCAAGTCCTGTTGTCCAGAGGCTTTCCCTAACCCAAACTCCACTTAACTCAGTCGGTAAAGGTCTGAAGCCTCCAGTCCAAATCCAATCCAGTCTCCAAAGCACAGTCCAGTCTTCCCAGTCTTCTGCAGCAGAGTCCCTCCTCTATGTCCTCTCCAGCAGAGTGTCTCCTCCAGCAGGGTCCTGGCAGTCCCCTCTTCTGTGTCCTCCAGCAGGGTCCTGGGAATCCCCTTCTCCTGTGTGTCTGTCCTGTAGGTCTGGGGTCAGGTAGCCTCTTGGTCAGGTAGCATCTCCCTTTGGGTCAGGGTAGCCTTTGGTCTGGTTCCCTCTGGTCAGGGTAGCTCTGTCAGGGTAACTTTGCTCCTTCTGAAGCTGCCTTTTATCCTTGTATGTCCCATTAAGTCCAAATGCAACTCAGCTGTGAGCTACCTCCTTAGCTCCTTGTTCAGTCCAAATTAGGCTCAGGTGAGCCATCTCTTCAGTCCATGATCATTCAAAGTCCCATCAAGGTCAAATGAAGCTCAGATGTCCATCAGAGTCGCCATTGGCCTTGATTGATTACAGCTGTGGAGCCAGCCCTTCCCTTCACAGAGCTGTCAAACAGCTGTCAAAACATGGAATCGCTGTCAACACCACATCATCCACCTGATGATCTTCTGATCTTCCGTTACAACCTGGAAGACCTAAGTTCAAATCTCTGCTCAGTCTTGAAGCTTAATGGATGACCTTGGGCCAGTCACTATCTCTTAGCCTCTCCTACCTCACAGACTTGTTGTGAAGAGGAGAGGAGAGGAGGAACTTTATACACCACCCTGAGGTCTTTGGAGGAAGGTGGTACAAAAATATGAAAAATAAAAATATTTGAAATAAATAAATATGATTTTTTTTATGGTATAAGCAGAGGCAGATGTAGAATTAGAAAATGCTAGCTTTTGTGGCCATTTTATACACACACACACACACACACACACACACACACACACACACACACACATCAGCTGCAATAGATTCAATACTTGCTTTCTCCCAGTTCAGGGCACACTGATTCATGCAGAACCTTCATTCACAAATTCCTTTGGTGTTATGTATCCCTGGAAGTGTGTCACTTGGCTGATTTCAGCATAGGTCTACTGACCTGTGGCACTTGCAAGAATGTATTAGCAGTATCTCAACAATTTATTTGCCTCTACTAGTTTTGGGGTGTTTTTTTTCTCTAGTTGTTGTTGTTATGGGGTTCTGTATAGTGATCTTTGTGTTCAAAGCACTTCACATACTTTATACAGTGGGCCCTCACTGCACTTTATATACAGCTTGGCATCTGCAGATTTAAGTAAGCATGTATCCCCCCCCCCCCCATGGACTTCAGAATAACTCCCAGACAAGATTGGACACTAATTCTAGTTCAAGTCTATGACTTTTGGTCATGTCCAAGAGGTGTTCTAAGGCCTGGAGAGGCCTGCAGCCCACTCCTGTGTCTCCCTGGGCCTCAGAATATGTCCCAGACACAACCAGAAGTAGCTTCTGATTACATTCAGGAGGGGTTCTGAGGGCCATGGACCAGCATGATTAATTGCTATACCAGACCCAAGCATTCACACATTTCAGTGTCCCGGGGAGGGACATCAGTAGTACTATCCTTATATCGGTGATTGGGGGCTTAGACTACTGATAAGGATCAGTAGTAATATCGGTGATTGGGGGCATAGACTACTGATAAGGATCAGTAGTACTATCTTTATATCGGTGATTGGGGGCTTACACCTTGCCTAAGGCCACCTGGTTGGCTGCTGGTAAAGAACTTGGGGCTCCTTGATTTATAGAACACATCAGATTAGACCAGACAGAATTTATTTCTTTGCATTGCATACCATAACAAACATAATAATTTGCTAGGGAGGATATGGAATGTTAAGATCTACAGGGAGTCACACACTTTATATGTGTTAAATTTGTTATGGTATAATTCACACATATGCTATAATACTATAATTCACACACATACTACATATAGTGCACATAGAAACAGTTGCTTGATCCAGTTGCTTGATCTAGGCCCAAATCCTAACCAACTTTCAAGTACTGACATAGCTGTTCCAGTGGGACATGTGCTGCATCTTGCAGTTGGGTGGCACTCATGGAGGCCTCCTCAAAGTAAGGGAATGTTTGTTCCCTTACCTTGGAGCTGCATTGCCCTTATGCCAGTGCTAGAAAGTGGGTTAGGATTGCACTCTAAGGGACAGACATCCACCCCATGTGTGCTGAGATGATTCCACGCCTCTTTTCAACTGCTTCCCTTTGAGTGTTGCAGAGTTTTCTACAAAGAAGTAGGTATGAATTAGAGTTCATTAAAATGTGTGTACTGATTTTTGAGACACCCTGTGTACAGCCAATCACAATTTTAGCCAATTACCTTATGCCTGCGGTAGTGGCAGTTGTGTTTAATTTATGGTTGTAGTTTGGATAAAACCCCTATAACAATGGCACTGATCTGTTCTGGGAACTAGGGAGGCATCAGATTTCTTCTGGATCATCATCATTTTGCAGTCATTCCTTGGCATATATTGTAAATAGTGATGCTACCTTGATTTTGAATATTCCCTTGATTCATGCATTTGTTTCTTTTATCATGTTTGAAATTGGTGAGGCTTTTTTCCCCACCTTTTTGCAAAAAGTTAGTCATTAAGGACAGATTGTATTAAAGTTGATTGCGTAGAGTGTGAATCAAATGTACTGTGCAATCCTGTAGTCAAGAAACATTGTAAGGACACAGTGACCCTTATGATTCGAAGATGTGTGTTTTTCCTCCTCCCCAAGCCCAGTGAATAATGTTCAGCCTTTAGTGATGTTCTGATAATGGTTCCAAATCTCTGCTTGGTTTAGTCAGAAGTGAACGGTTGGGAAAGTAGGGGGGAGACAAGGAAATGGAAAGTCAAAAAACAGAGTGATGGTATTAAGAAGTGTGTGAGTAGAACTTAATGCTTAAGGCTAATTTGTGGGCTAACCTGGGACCCTTTTGTTCTTTCTGCTGTCAGTGGCCTGTTCGATTTGTGACCCACCAAGCCTTATGCAGCCCACCAGCCCCATGTGGGGGCTTGTGAGCAACTTGACTGTTCCTCTATATTCATAGTCCCAGGCAGGTAGAAAAAACAGATTTATTTGATCTCAGGCTTCCTTTAGCTTGGTAGGGCCCACATTATGCAAGACCTGACCTATGAGTTCTGTTTATCAACCAGCCAGAAAAAAAGCAACAGTTTGGCTGATTGTTTTTGTTTTTGCATTTAGTGGCTGCCAAGAAAACTGAGGGGCAAATTGTTCCCCCCCCCCTTAGCATTTTTTCTTGGATGTAAATCTTAGGCAGCAACCCTATACATACTTATCTGGGAGTAAGTCCCAATAAATAAATGGGTTTTACTTCTGAGTAAACATACATAGGATTCGGCTTGCATGTGAATAAATAGCTTTTATACTTTGCTTTACCTGGCAAAAACTGCTGGGCTCTGTGCTAGAAACGAGGTGGGTATTTGATGCAGGATTACTTGACTGTGTGGACACTTGTGCTCAAAATTACGGTGAGTGGAATTGAAACAGGCAGAACTCGTCCCTCCCGCTTTTATTCTGCTAGCTTATTTGCCTTCCTTTGTCTCCTGCTCTGACCCACAACATCTGGGGAAAGACAAAAAGGAAAGGCAGATAGGACAGCTTTGGGCTGCCCCTCCTTTGAAAATTAATGTGCTAGGTGTCTTTTGCAGAAGTTAATGGGGCTGGACTATGCTTCTGCCTTTTGAACATTAAAATGTATTGCCTGGAGAGCATCCCCAAGGAATTTTGAGGAGTCAACTTGAATGCATGAGGAGACAAATGATATTCACTGTATGAGCAAAAGTCTGCTCACCCATCCCTACTCTGTGCCTTAGTTGCATCCCTGAAACTGCACAGAGTTTTCGCTCCAGACCTCATTCAGTCACCTTTTAAAAACAAAAAACAAACAAAAAAACCATTTATGCTAGAAGCAGTCATAATTTTAAAAGCAAACAAAACACTGGTCAGAGTTGCCAAAGACAAAAAGAGGCACATATAGCTCACCTACTTATGAACATGAGAGGTTCCATGGTTCTCTGTGTAAGTCATTTTGTTCATAAGTATGGTAATGCCCCATCTCTGTTGCTGTAGTTGTCATTTTCACTTGGGACACTGTCAGTTTCACTACAGAGCTGCTGGGAATGCTTCTGAGAGGCTCCTGTACTCAGCAACAGACTGCAAACTGAAAGTCAGGGCTGAAAGTGTTTGTTTGTAAATTGAATGTTTCCACATCACATAGCACTGCTGCTTCTCTATGCTGTACTGGTACTGCTCAGCAAAGATGAAACTGCAAAGGTATTTAAAGGAGAACTGAACAAAAGTTTAAAAGTAATTTGTGTTATCTTTTTCTCATTACCCAAGGATGCAGCTGAATTTTCTGCAATGTTGTGCTATATATTCCTTGACTATTTTTTTATGTTTCCAGAGTACTTCTCTGAAATTTCCAAGTGTGTACATGCCTGTTGTCAGTGGATAGTGTGGAAGAATTGTCAGCAAATGCCAAAAAAGAAAACAAGCTTTGTTTGCTTAGTTTTATCTACATAGAAAGATATATTGTAAAGGATCAGGTGATTTAGAATTTTATGACTTGTGATTTTTCCTCCCATTAATGCAATTTCATCTTAAAGGGGTAATGGTGCAATATGGTAGGCTGCAGAACTGCCTACCACAACTGAATGTGGCAGCAGATGGGGCAGTGCTTGTCTGGTTTTATTTACAGGGGGAAAGGGAAGACTAAGGAATCAATAGCAACTGAAATCAGGTTCTTTCACCTTCAGTTTATCTCCCCTCCCAACCTTTTGGCCAGTCCTCATGGCCACAGTCTATATACGAGAGGCCTATGCCTCACCGGGTGTGTTAGTGTCAAGGAGCTATATCCAGGGGTGGTGTCAGGGTAGGCCAGGTGCAGCTTTGGTTGAGGGCTGACCTCCTCAGTACATTGGAAGTGATAGTGTCTAGTGCATCATCAAGGTGCGGGTAAGGGGTGCCATGGAGGGTTCAGTGCATAGATTTGCCTCAGAGCCCCTAGCAATTTGGCACCAGCATTGAGATGCTTAACCTGATTCCTAGAAGAATATGTGGGGAGCACAGAAGATCTTTTATGTTCAGGCAATGGTGTTCATGCAATCTTTTTTTAAACTTCAAGAAGCACTGCTATAGATCAGGGGTGCTCAAACCCCGGCCCTGGGGCCACTTGCGGCCCTCGAGGCCTCTCAGTGCGGCCCTCAGGGAGCTCCCAGTCTCCAGTGACCTCTGGCCCTCTGGTGATTTGTTGGAGCCCACACTGGCCCGATGCAACTGCTCTCAGTGTGAGGAAGACTGTTTGACCTCTCGTGTGAGCTGTGGGATGAGGGCTCTCTCCACTCCTTGCTGTTTCACATCTGTGATGCAGTAGCAGCAGAAAAGGAAAGGCCAGCCTTGCTTTGTGCAAGGCCTTTTATAGGCCTTGAGCAACTGCAAGACCTTCATTCATTCATATAAGTTCATCTTTAATATATTCATTTATGTAAGCGTATGTAAATTTATTCAAATTTGAAATATAAATTAATTCTCCCCCCCCCCGGCCCCCGACACAGTGTCAGCGAGATGATGTGGCCCTCCTGCCAAAAACTTTGGTCACCCCTGCTATAGATCCTAAACCATTTAAGCCTCTATATTTTCACTGAAACGTAAATAAAACTGGATGTAGACATGAAGTTTTGAAAATCTGTAAGACAAGAAATCCAAAAGTATATGCAGAAGTACAATGTTCAGTTTCTAGAAATTCTATTTGTAGTGAAATATAAGGATACACTGTTTGAATGTATGAAGGATGTATGAAGGATGCAAGGATGTCTGAAGCTGTAGATTTTTTTTTGCTCTAGAGGGAATACCATTGTCAAGTTGGAGGGATTTTGTAATTTTGAGAGATGTCTGTATAATCACCCAGTTTTTCTAGTTTCACCTAACTCTAGTTTCACGCATACACACACACAACCCCTAGCTATATAAAAGTACTTACAAGTAAAGGAATGCTTGGCATTCTTACAGAATGTTAACTTACTTGTTTTTGGTTGAATTGTTCATGCCTTTGAATTGTAAAACCTTTTCGGATGGGGAGCTTCATCCAGGGGCAAGTGACTTATTAATATAAACTGACAGTTTCATTTGTCCTCCTATTTATTTGTTTGGTTATGACAGCATAACCCAGAGAGGTGGGTTTCAATTATAACCATGTTGATTGCATTTTGGCTGAACAGGATTGTTTATATGTCTGATCTAATTACCTACTACTGTACAATTGCTCAGGTGTGGATTTGTCTTAGCCGTGTATGTATTTTTGCTAAGGATGTTGATGCTGTTTTTAATGTTAGTAAAGCAGCGGTTTTCAAACTCTCTAGGAGAGTTTACACCGCTGTAAGTCCTTGTGGGGGCGGGGGGAGGCAATGACGCAATCCCCAGGATTGCGCTGCTCAGGAGGTCTGCATGGACTGGGATGCACTCACCAGTCCCTGCAACAGCCTGTTGGGGGTGTGGGGAGCCTTGCGCGAGTGTCTGCAGGACTCCCCAGCTAGTTAGAAGTGAAACTAGAAGCGCAATCGCTCCACTTTCACTCTGGATGACTTGGGAAGCCCTGCGGACACTCACACAGGGCTCCCCGCACCACCAACAGGCTGTTGCAGGGACTGGTGAGTGCATCCCAGTCCCTGCAGCCCTCCTGAGCAGCGCGATCCTGGGGATCACATCGCTGCCTCCTCCCTGCCCCTGCCACTGCCCCTTAAGGGGAAAGAGGCCAGGGCCCTCAGGCTGAAAACCACTGCAGTAAAGGTTCCATACAATGATAGCATAACAGTTGTGCATTCTGGGTTAACTGTACATGCTGGTGAACTTCATTAAACTTTCCACATTGTCAGTGATGATTGACAGTACAAGTTCTGTGAAGATTAAGGATAGAGTTCAGAACTCTAACCTACAGTTACAAGTCTTGCATTCCAGGTTCTCAGTGAGCGATCAAACCAGCAGCATTGCCTGCAGCAGCTGACCATGCTTCACAGTGCCTTGCTGGTTTAAATAGCCATCTTTCTTGCCCCCCCCCCCAATCATGGCCAATCGTCTGGCCCCACAGTAATGCTGAGTCATGATGACCAATGATCTGTGCTGCATGTAGCCCTGCTCATCTGGCCTGATACCAAAATTTACAGCACCTGTGTTCTCTTTTTACCAGCCTGATAACTTTCCCAAGGACCTCGAATGCCTTCCTTGACAACTTTATTTCTTTTCTGGCTATCTTCAACTAACTTCAGCCTTTAACCCCTTAGGGCCCAATCCTATCCAATTTTCCAGTGCCAGTACAGCCATGCCAATGGGGCGTGCACTGCATCTTGTGGTGGGGAGGCAGTCACAGATGCCTCCTCAAGGCTGCATTGCGGCTGCACCGGTGCTGGAAAGTTGGATAGGATTGGGCCTTTAGTTACCTCTGGATGGTTCACCCATTTCAAAGCATTCTTCAGATGCTATAAACCCATTACAAAGACAGTACCCTTCTGATGTTTCAGAGACAATTCAAACCAAACAATCTTTGGATGTTACAGAGATATGTTATTTATACATCAAAGCACCTTTTCTCATTTCAAAGCATCCTTTCACCAGTTCCCATGTGACGGTATACAACAAGGAGGAAGGCACCCAACCTAGCCTCCGTGACACAGGTCATAAGTGTGCTTTTTTGCTGCTTGTTTCTTCCTTTGTTTCAAGGAGGATGTTGTAACCAGGATTGAGCATGAATTAAAGTCATATACACACACCAAATGCGCTAAAGGGAAAGCTTTCCTTATGCATTGTTTCAGATGTTTTCAGCCTAATAAGCAGAAATAGTACTAGCCTCTTCACAGATGTCAATAAACTTGTGGGAGAAGTGGAATCATACCCTTCCTTTTATGCACATTCAGGTAACTTATAGAATAGTCTATGTGCATACAAATGCTTCATGCATAGGCTCTGCTCATGCTTTTAACAACCCTGGAGAAGTCGGGATCCCTGGTTGTATGGACAAGGCCCACATGCATAGAATTTGTTTTCCTGTAGGCCAGTGGTTCTCAAACTACTGGGTTGCGACCCACTAGTTCGTGTAATGCTTCCTCCGTCCCCTTTAAGGGATGGGGGGAAGGGGGAGGCAGCAATGCGGTCCCCAGGATCATGTCACTAAGGGGGTGGGGTGGGGAGGGTGCTTGCACTTACTTTGAACTAAGTAGGGCTGCTGGAGGCTGCAGGAGGTGTGGGGAGCCCTGCACAGCCCTCCACAGCGCTCTCCAAGACTTGAAAAGTTCAGTAAAAGTGGGTGCAAAGCACTTCTGTTTTGCAGGAGGTGCTTTGCACTCGCTTTTATTGAAGATTCCAAGCCTCAGGGACCACTGTGGAGGGCTGTACAGGGCTCCCTGTACCTCCAGCAGCCCTACCTAGTTAAAAGTAAGTGCAAAGCACCCCCCCCCCCTTAGCGATGTGATCCTGGGGATTATGTAGCTGCCTGTGCCCCTCCCCGACAAACACTTACTGAGGGAGTAAAGCTCCCTCAGAGTTTGAGAAACGCTGCTGTAGGCTCTTGCACAACAGGTTCAGTATAGTGGACATACTGCATGTAGGTTTTTTGATGTTTGACTCAAGCTCAAGATAGCCCAGAGGGAAAAAATAAGGGGGAGAAAACATATTTTAACAGAGGTTTTGGATTTGGGTTAAGGTTTAATCAGCTTCTTGCCTAGGACAATGGACATGAACCAGTTTCCTCCTCCATATATGCTCATTAACATTTGCTGTCACAAACAAATCAGTAAATAGCACGTTCTTTGCCCCTTGGTAAACCTGTACACATGTTTTTGATACAAAATAAAAATAGGAAAGTTAATGTCTGTTCCTGCATCACAGACTGTTGACAGAGAGATCTATAAGGATTTCCAGTTACCCAGAGCTCTTCTGTTTGAGAGGTATTTTGGGGTCATATGAAGACTTGAATAAAAATTGGCACATTAATGTACTTTATTTTATTCATTTTTACCCTATACCCAAAAAGCGACCACAGTGGCTTTACAACTATAAAATCCATTATCAAATTTCACATTACAAAATAATAAAAATTAAAATCATTAATGCAACATACTTAAAAATAAATGCAGGCAGTGAAATTCCATTCCACAAATCTAATGGTATAAAGAGCCTTAAGCAAGCTTCCTGAAGGCCAACAGGGAGAGAACCATATGAATCAGAAATGTGAGAGCATTCAATAGCTGGGGTGCTGCTAAGGAAAAGTCCCTGCATGTTGTAGCTTTTTTCCCTTGTACCAAGTTGCATGGGGTGCATATGCAATCATTCCAGAACTGTGGGACAAGGTTGTTTGCAGGTACAATTCTGCCAAATCCACTGTACCATGTTGAGCATTGAGCATTCTATGATTCTACGTATCAGTGACTTGTGATAGGATGGAGACAAACCTGGTGGTGGAAGGGAGGGTGGGCTTTCCACATGACAGAACTTGCTGCATGGAACAGCCACCATACAGAGGAAGTTTAAAGCAGGTTTCAGACAGTGACTGTATTGTTTGAAGTAGCCATTAGTATCTTCCTTAATACATTGGGCACAATGACTGGCGAATACCCAAAATCATTCTTTTTATTTTTTTTAATTTTTTCCAAAAACAAAAATAACAAACACACATAACACATAATACAATACATACAATACATAAACACAGTATTAGAGGGTGCAAGATATCATACATCACTATAACTAATAAATCATTTCATATTTCCTAATCCAGTTCCTCTTCTATGTTAGCCTCTTAATATCATTTATCTATCACATCATATCATGTATAATATATCATATATATAATACATTCATCTAAATACCCATACTTCTACAACTTTATTTTCAACCAAGCATAAAATAATTTTCATTACTCAATCTATAACGGTTTCACTGTTGATCCAAGCTCTCTAAAAATCTGTCCATTTCCACCACATTCATTATTTTCTCTATTAATTCATCTTTCATTGGGATCTTCGTGTCTTTCCAATATCTAGCATATAAATCCTCACAAGAATTAATATCATAATCCAATATCTATTAAATTCTAAAAACTTTTAATATCCTAATAAGAAAATTGAGAGTGTAAATCTCTGATTTTATGATTTTACATATGTGTAACGGGGTGTTGGTTTTAATTCGGTGTATTTTGTTCTGTTGTTGTTTGTGACGAGCTGATCGGATGACCGTAAATAAAGTATCTATCTATCTAATATCCTAATAATTACATATATCGTTTCTATATAACATCCAAAATATATCCTCATGACTAAATACATAAACATATACGTAAACATCCAAAACAATATCACCTAAAATTAATTGTAATTCATTAAAATTATCCTCTAAAATTCTAACATCTATTAATATCAAGCTAACTAAAATTTTTATACATATTATATATCACCTATAAAGCTTATATAAATTCTCATTGACATCTAATAAACTTTAATTTCTAACATACAAAATTAACACATTACTGTCTTTCTTTTTATCTATTCCCTTGTCTCCAACCTAAATATCCACAGGTCTGCCAAATCTCTTCTCTTCTCTAGACTTTAACTTTCCATCTTTTTTTCCTAATAAATTTCACATGAATTCCTCTTAACAGATCACGGTTCAATGTACTTGACCTTCTTGCTAAATCAACATCTTGATGAGTCATCTCCTTCACATGATCATTCCAAATATGCCAGTTGGTTGAAGTATTTCTTCTTCCTTCACTTGATCAATCCAATCTGCATCAATTAGTCGAAGTATTTCTTCTCCTTTCTGGTCTGGTGACTTTTGAGTCTTTATCTTCCAAGCTATCTCCATTAACATTATCTCTTCCAATTGTTTGTTTTGTCCTGTCTCCAGTGTTTTGGATTTATCTTCCATTTCTTTGCTCTTTTGTTGATCCTCTCCTGTTTGTTGCGTATTAGACTCATTTGTCTGTTGAATTAAGATTTCCAGGCTAATTTGGATTTGTAAATATTGATTTGCTTGTTGTTTCTCATTTCCAATACTTTTTCCATAATCCTTTGTTTTTTTCTCATGTGATTCAGATATAACATCTTTGAGTTGCACACTAAGATCATTTAGTTGTATAGTTAACGCATCCAAACTAGCTTGAACCGCAATTGATTTGTTTGTTGCTGTCCCATCACCACTAATTTCTCTATATTGTCTTGTATTGTCTGCTTCCATTCTTTCCCTTTCGGTTCCTCTTGTGTTAGTTTTCCCAAGCTGGACTCCGGGACAGAAGATTTCCTAACTTTCGCCCCTTTTCCTGTTATCCTTTTTCTTCCTTCTTATATCTTCTTTCTTCTTACTTCACTTGTCAAATCCTGTTCTTGTCCTTGTAGTATCTTTTTTAGTCCACTAGATGTCCCTGATGTTCTTATTTCTGTTGTTTATATCTTATTTCTGTTATTTATATTTGTTTCTATGTCAACCGCATTCCTTTCCAGGAGATAATCAAAGGAATGCAAACAATCAAACACTTTTGTAAAAAAAAAAATAATGCAGGTCTCCAGCCGCTCTCCACAGGCACTCCACAAGCTCTCCACAGGGAAATGAAACTGAACACTCCACAACAATAATTGTATTCCAAGATGGTTAATTTGTAATCCAATAGATTTTAGATTTATAAGTTATGCACTCATATTTCCATAACAAGCTTGGCAGATCTCCCCCCAAGCTTCTTGTCACATCAACAAACAAATACGCAGAGAAAGCCTCCCCCTCCTTCCTCTCCTCCCAGGAGGAGGAAAGCCTGCCCCTCCTTTTCCTTCTCTCTGGCAAAAGCTTAATCAAGCAGTCAATTAATGCCAGACGCACACAATGGAACAACACTCACTTGCTTCTTTCAGCTTCCTTCCCTGCTTGTAGCCTTCGGCTTAATTTCAACATTGAATCCTCACCATCACTGACATCGATGGCTGGGTTCCCTTGAAGAAAATACAGTCCCTGACATAAGAACATAAGAACAGACCCACTGGATCAGGCCATAGGCCCATCTAGTCCAGCTTCCTGTATCTCACAGCGGCCCACCAAATGCCCCAGGGAGCACACCAGATAACAAGAGACCTCATCCTGGTGCCCTCCCCTACATCTGGCATTCTGACATAACCCATTTCTAAAATCAGGAGGTTACACATACACATCATGGCTTGAACCCCATAATGGATTTTTCCTCCAGAAACTTGTCCAATCCCCTTTTAAAGGCGTCTAGGCTAGACGCCAGCACCACATCCTGTGGCAAGGAGTTCCACAGACCGACCACACGCTGAGTAAAGAAATATTTTCTTTTGTCTGTCCTAACCCACCCAACACTCAATTTTAGTGGATGTCCCCTGGTTCTGGTATTATGTGAGAGTGTAAAGAGCATCTCCCTATCCACTCTGTCCATTCCCTGCATAATTTTGTATGTCTCAATCATGTCCCCCCTCAAGCGTCTCTTTTCTAGGCTGAAGAGGCCCAAACGCCGTAGCGTTTACATCTCTAACCAGGTCCTGCGTACCGCACAATATTAAATCCAGAGTCACCTGTCCTCTGGTGGGCTCCGTGACTAGCTGATCTAAGCCACAGTCATTTAGCACGTCAAGAAATCCGGTTTCCTTATCGTGACCAGAACACAAATTGACCCAGTCAGTATGAGGATAATTGAAGTCCCCCATGATTACAACCCTGTCCCTCCTTGTCACCTCCCTGATCTGTTTCCTCATTTCAAGGTCCCCATCAGATTTCTGGTCTGGAGGACGATAGCACGCCCCCAGTACTACATCGCTGCACAAGCCTGGTAATTTAACCCACAGAGATTCTATGGTGAAGTCGGACCCACCTTCAATCTCTACTTTGCTGGATTCTATCCCTTCCTTAACATAAACGGCCACCCCACCTCCAACACGCCCCTGCCTGTCCCTTCTGTAGAGTTTATAGCCCGGGATTGCGGTATCCCACTGATTCTCTGCATTCCACCAGGTTTCCGTTATGCCCACTATGTCAATATTTTCCCTTGTCACCAGACATTCCAGTTCTCCCACCTTTGCGCGTAGACTTCGGGCATTCGCATAAAAGCATTTATACACGGAATGCCCCAGGATGGGCTGCTTATTCGCTCCTTTGTCCCCGCATCCTCTCATTGTGCCAAACCGTCTATCACATCCCATCACCCTACCTTTCCCAATTCCCTGACTGGCCCCTTCTTCTCTGAAACCGTACACCATCTGTAGGATCAGGGCCTCTCCTGGCCACTGATCCTCGGATCTCATCAGACCCGCGATTCTGGGAAGAAATAGCGTGTTTTCCAAGAGCTTTCCAGGAGCTCAGAAAAACACGGCTACTCAGCCACCTCAGCCCCCCCCCCCCAAAAAAAAATCATTCTTATTGTCACCTATGAGTTGAAGAGAAATTTTAAAAAAGGACTCTCTTTCATTAGATGATGAGGCAGCTTTCAGTTGCTTTAAGCCTGCCTGAAAATATATTAGGAGTGTCTTTTGCTTTTACTGTGGCTTTTCATCTTGAACCTTTTCCAGGTTTCTGTAAAGCAGAACTCTTAAATAAGGGGAAACCTATAATCTGACAGTTTTTATCTTCTCAAAACATTCCCCAGTGGAGAGGATGGCCTGATTTCTTTTTAAATGACATTAAAAAAACAACAGGTAATAGGTTCTAGGTAATATGAGGTTTGACTTGTGGAGATGAAGAGTGGAATCCTATGCAGGTCTCCTTGGAAGTAAGTTCCATTGCATTCAGTGAGGCTAACTCCCAGGAAACTGCAGCCTTCAGATTTTAAATATTAACTATGCAAAAGAAAAGCAATGTTTATTTTAAATCAACATTTTATGTATTGATGTACATTAAATGACTGACAACACCTCGGTAAGCAAGGTACTGTAGTGTTTTTTTCTTTTTTTAATACGTACAAGAAGGTTTTGAGAAGCAACAGCTAAACAGCTGCCCTTACAGTATGTCAAAAGTAGAGGTGTTTGTTTCTGATGAGTAAGGTAGCATTACAGCCTACTGAATACAGTGGGCTTACTTCTGAGTAAGGTAAATAACACCATTTTCAAACACCGGTAGTGAAAAGTATGGTGACTTTCTGAGAACTCTCTCATAAGGTTAGTCTACACATCAGGTATGACATCAGGGGTTTGCCAGGTCAGGCACTGGCTGAGGGCCCACAGTTATTGGTAAGCTCATTGTGCCAGGCAGGCCCCTAAACACTTGGTACTGGTAGCAGCAGTGATGGTGGGAAGGATAGAATGGGGCAGGGAGAGAGCAAAACTGGGCAGGGAGGCTGTGGGAGGGGGTGGATGTGGTGGCAATGATGTGCACTGGATCTCAGCAGCCTGTCCATCCCCTTTCTGTCTTTTGACTTGCGCCAGCAAAATAACTGGCGCAGGCCCAAAGAGACACATTGCGGAGTGGGAGGCTTATGGAGATTTAAATTCCCTTTCCAAAGCCTTCCAGTCTGCCCCACCCCCTGCTGAATACAGTGCACACCCTTTTGGCATGGCTGCACCAGCAGGGAGGAGGAAAGGGTAGGATTGGGCTGTAAGGTTTACACCACTTTGTATTTTCTTTGCTTTGCTATCCGTTCAACAAGTCGTCCTTGCAAGCCCAAAGCAAAAGGATTAATTGTTCCTGCTGAAATCAGATTTCCTCAGTGTTCTTGTAAGTCTTAACTTTAAGTAAGTCTTAAGATATTGTCAGGTTAGTGTGCACGTAAAATACAACTATATCTTATTTGTTCCTTTTATATCCTTATTTGTTCCATGCAAATATGTGTCTCGGACTGATACGTAAAATATATATGCACACAGAATCCTGTAGTCTACACTCACGCAAGTCCCCTTCATATACACACTATTTTTATTTTCCTACACATTTGATGTTAACAGCTTTTAAAATCTACCATGACTCTAATCTAAACTCATAAAATAAATCCTCTTCAAATCCTCAGTGAAATCCTTCTCCCCTAAATCCATCCACTTCACTGCCTGTGAATATTTTTCAAATTTCAGCCTTATCTCTTGCAGATTCAGTATGAAGGATTGCTGATGCTGCTCTTAAAATTCTTTTCTTTTTTGCTTTTCACTTTTCTCAGCCACAGCCATTATCTCTCGCTCCAGAACATTTACTCAAACACTTTCATCCCATCTTTATTGGGGCCATGATGAGCTTTCACTGCAGTTCTTTTTGTGGCAAACGCAGTTATGTCCTTTCAAAAGGTGAAATTTGTAGGAGGCGTGTGCACCTGAGCGCTAGAAAGAATATACCCTTGATCCCCAAAGGAGAAAGAAAAACTGGGGGAGAACACTGTTTGCTGATACCACCAGCCTCATCTCATAGGTACCTGTGACTTCTAATATAATTAGCTTCCCTGTGAAACAGTCGTGCTTGCTGGTAGGAGTTTGAATAACTCTGTACCCGAAGTGCTGGACAGTGGCATGACTGCTGCTATAGAACAATTTGTATTCTCTGGGGCAGTGTTGTTCAACTACTCCAGCCACACCTAAGGAGTTTACCTGGAAGTATCACAGTGTCTGGATGGAAGGACGATAGAACAGCACAGTTGTAATAACGGAGGATTCTATTTCCTGCTGTTTTCTGTTTCTTCCTGATAGACACTGACCAGGGAGATTCCTTTCACGTTTTCTCTCCTCCATCTCCCATATTTCCATCTTAGCACACCTACATAATTCCAGGGTGGCTTTCTCAGAGAGTAATTGTCTGGAAACAGCTACAGATTGTGAAGTGCTGAAGCTAAAGCATAAGTGTGTCTCTTTCATTGGTGCATATCACAGTGTAATAAAATCCCTTCCATCTGTAGCAATGCGTTCTGAATAATTTGCACATTGTTCAAGGACTGATGCATACTCTGTATTCATTACAAACGGATTAAATCTCTGCTGCATGACTAATACATTCTTGATAGAGACACAGGTTTCTCCAATTCTGTTCATTCAGAGAAAATGTCAGCTAAATAAACGAGTTGTTAATACAATCCTAGTTTGTTTAGATAATAGGGTGTGTGGCTGTTTTTTTTTTTTTGTTTTTTTTTTTTAGTTTTACAATTCAAGACTGGAACATCAGGCTCTGTTTCAGGTGCTACTCTCTGGATCTGTGAAAGAGAGGGAAATGCATCTGAATCATGCTGGCTCAGGCCACCTATAGGTAGATCTATTTCTGTTTCATGTCTTATGCTGCTTCTCCCCTGCTTAGAACATCGTGTGATTAGAAGTTGGGGTTTCCTGAATACCCACCTTCATCCTGCTCCCACAGCTCTCTAATATCTCTTTACCATGCACACCATAGTCATTAACTCTAGAAAGTCCCATTTAAAATTGCACTCACAACAATGACATATTGCTTAAAGGAGAGTGATGTAGAATAGTTTACTCAGCATACCGCTGGGCACTTGGTGGACATTAGTGCAAAAACAGGGCCTATATTTGGTTTTTAGACTTTCTAAGACCAGGTCTAAACTTGGTCTTCATCACCCAAACCTTGACTATTACAGTAAAGACTGTGCCCAGTTGAAATGGTACAGAAATGGTAAATGCAGTAAGATTAAATAGACATGAAAGAAAGGGTTTACAACTGCAGCATTATTCACCATGCGCTCAGCTAAAGAATGCTGGGATCTCACTGAAAGTGTACATGGAGCACACTTGAGCACAAAGCAGATCATTCCCCTACTTACCTCAGGGGCTACTGTGAAACCCAAAAGTGTGGGACTTAGAATTTCACTGGAAGTCCCACACTTATGGGTTTCAAGGTACACATGAGAAGACTGGTAAGGGTTTTGGTTTTATTCTTTTTTAGTGCAGGGGCAGCAGATCCAAAATGGCATCAGGCAGAGTTCTGTGTCAAACCCCTGACAGGGATAAATAAACTAGAAGTCCAGCACTTCTGGGTTTGAGAAGAATGTGCAAGGACCATAGTAAGGGGCTACTTCTTTTTTCTCCAGAGCATTGGGCAACATCCCAGATTGTGCTGCCCCACACTGCTCCCCCGTTACTCATATCTTTTTCTAAACTACAAAACCTCAGTTGCTTTAGTCCTCATAAGACAAGAGAACCATCCTATTTATCACCTTAGATGCTCTTTTTGTACCTTTTCCATAACTTTATGCATCAACAGGAAACATTTCCAGCCCTGAATAATGACACAGATGAAATGTTGCACACTTGACACCAATGGTGTGTTGTAATTTGTGGGAGACAGCAACATCCTGGTAACAGGATAAAGACATGATAATATTGACCAACAGCTTCCATATGGGCTGTGTAGTTTGAATGGGTAAAAAATCCTGATCTGTAGAATGTGCAAGATGAGAATTAATATGATTTGTATTTTTGCTTTGAAAACTCAATCAACAGAAGCTTTCTCTGTGTTCTTTGGGATTAGCAGTGGAACGTTCCATCACACAAGCGGAATGTCGGCACTTACTTGTAAATTGATTCTGGAGTGGGTGGTAAGAGTGGCATCTGAAAGCCTACTTGCAAGATGGTCTAAATATTTTATTTTCTCTTAGGAAAACTGTGAGTTAGACCCAGCCCTCTTTCCATGCTAATCGTAGAGCAAACAAATGATTCATGGTGAAAATATCATTTAGCTTTTATGTTGCGAGCAACAGATAAATGATTGCTTCTAAAGTGTGGCTGTTTAGTGAGATATTAATAGGGTAGATAATCCATTTACAATTTTACTGCAGAAGTTTTGCAGTGCTTTAGGGATTCATTTATCCTTTGCATTTGCCAAGTAGCCCAGACTGAAACAGAGCTAAAGTAATTCACTCTAGATGGCTACTTTTGCTTTTTTTAAAAATAAAATAAATGACTCTCACACTTTACTAACCATGACTTCTCTTGAATCTCCCCAATAAGATTGACTTAAAGAAGATGTATGATGCAGTGTCATTTCCCTCCCCCTCTCCTGTAAATGACAACCAATGACAGAAGTATTAGTGGAGAAGCAGTGGCATCACATTTCATCTTAACTATCGGTGGGAAGATGTGGGAAGAGACGAAGGGCCGCAGAGGCCATCTGTTCATGGTAAGGTATAATTTAGGCTCCGGTGTAGGACACCTGATGTTGATGGATAAATCTTCACTAAATGAAGAAAGAATGTCATTTTCATGTCACGGGGAAGGGCACATGGTCAAGCACATGCTTTGCATGTGGAAAGTCTCAGATTCAATCCCTAACATTTCCTGGGCAGAAAAACCTTCTCATCTGAAACCATGAAGAGCTTCTGCTAGGCCGTACTGACAGTGCTGACATTGGTGGACTAATGATCCAGTTCAGTTTAGGGCAGCTTCCTGACATATTTGAATAAGCATAATTATATTTTATTCAATACACTTTTGTTTGGGGCTAACAGAGAATGCTGAGGAGCATGGCAGCTTTGTCCACATGGAGCACTCTCTTTTCTCCAATGGCTGAAGAAAGCCAGCCGCCTTTGAAAGAATGCATTATGCGTCATTGTATAATGGGGTTTGAGGTGCACTACCATAACACTGACTGTTAGGAAAACCTTTCTAAACTTGGTTAGCCAGTGGAGCAGAAATTAACTATAAACTGTGTTACTTGTAGCTTTTCCTATGGAAAGGAGTAAGTTATTTTTTGAATGCCTTGAAATGACTTCCAGTGTGATCTGGAGGCTGCACCAGTTGGTTCACTGTCTGCCATGGATCGTACAAAGCCAAAGGGACGCTGACTGAAACAAGGGCATCAGCAACCTCACCAAGCAGCAGTTGGAATTCTACCTGTTATTTCAGACAGTCTGTTGGCTTCCCTTGGGATCTGCACAGTGTCTTTACAGATGCCTTTGGGGAGCAAGGTGAAACATAGAGTAACAGGAAGGAACTTAACGACAGCATCAGCCACACTTGTTCTCTGGTTTGAGATGCATACTTGGTGTTTGTGAGGGAGAGTCGTACTACCAGAGTGCACATGCTCAGTGCTCTGTAGGAGCAGAAGCACAGTGGCTGGGGATTTTGCATTTCTCTCTTTGGGGTTGGGGATGCAGTAGAAATCCACAGAGGACCATTGTTCAACCCTCTTGGCAATGGTGCAGTCCTGAAAAACAATAGGATTCCGACGAGTGTTTGATCAGTAGTTACAATGGTTGGTCGCGATTCACCCAAAGGAAGCATACCCTGCTCTTAGCTATTGCAAAAGGAAGGAATGGTTAGGCTGCACAGCTGATTGCAAAGACACATGTGATAATCCTGAGGAGTTTAGAAGCAGAGAATAGAGACATGAGACGGAGATGCAGCATCAAGTATATTGTAGCATAGAATTCCCTCCACTACCATCCCTTTGCTTTCCTGTTTGGGGTGCATTGTGCTTGCTTCCTGTGTTGGGATGATGAAATAGAAGCTTCAGTTGGGTGTCTGTCTGTGGAGTCTTCCTGGGGCAGGGTCTCTGCAATAAGAATTCCAAGCAGACAAATGTTAACAAACTATCTTGCCATACATGTTGGAGCAAAAGAGGTTGTATGTGCAAAGTGCTACCTTTGTGTGCCAAGTGCCCTTTCACCCTGGCTCCCATCACCCAAGTTCCTCTTTGAGAGACCAAAGAAGTATAGCCCCATGCTGCATATCTGAGCATCAGAGCTGCAGTCTCCGTGGCAGGCGCTTTAATACTGGGATGGGTATGGTGTGATTGGCTGTCAAATTGATCTGTATCCTGTTCTCTATCATGGGACAGTGGCCAGAGCAGGGGAGTAGCAGGAGATTTTTTGTTGTTTTTCCTTCCCAATTGTTTCTTATGGGGTTACTCCTATCTATGCCAATTCTGTTGTAATGTTCTTCTGGTGTCGGGGCATGCCTGAAGAGGGCAACCCCTTCTTGACCCTCCTGCATCCCTTCCATGTCATGTCCCAGTCTTCTCCCTGTTTTAGCCTCTCCACCTGCAGAGCAGGGGAGGGCTACGGCTTTGTCTCCAGCCTGTGGGATACTCAGAGGCAGCTCGAGGGCTGCTATGAGGAAAGAAGATGTTGGACTGGCTTTTGGTCCAAGCCAGCAGGGCTTTCCTTATGTATTAGTCTCCTAACCATGGTTAAGACATAAGATTTGTATGCTCTCTTTTTCTCCATTCTTAAGCATAAATTGCATAATTTTAATCATGGTTGAGCACTGTGTCTACACCAGTGCTAATAACATTCAGAAAAATTGGTGAACTTTGATGCAGGTTTGCCTACCCTGGTTCTGGGTGGCACTTGGCTACCAGTTGATATAATAATCATATTTTCCTTAAAATTTGTGAACCTCAGAAAGATTCAATGTAATCTTTCCCTTTTGGGGGACAACGACATGGGGCTAAACATGTTCTGGGGGTCCCTTCAAATGCTCTAGTAATTTTCCAAATGTATGTGCAGAAGAGAAAATTGTTTGGCATTTTGGTTGCAAATTTAACACACAAAACTGAAGAATCTATGAAAGCTTGTATTCTTTTTCAGACTTGGTGTATAAAGTTTAGGTTCTTTTTTTGAACTGAAAAATCAGCAAAGAGAAGCATGTTCTCATATACCTACATTTATATCTTCTGTAGATAAAAATTATTCCTGGATTACTGACTCCAGGAAGTTGCCCTAACTTTCAATGTACAAAGGCAAAAGACATTAAACAAAATTTAGATTAATCAGCTTTCAATTAGTCTTTGAAGTGCTTTTAAATCATCATTTTAATGTACTCATTCTGAACCTGATTTACATTCATTTGCAGACTTCAAACATCAAGTCCCTGGCTAATTCCAGAGTAAATTCTAGATGTTTGACAGAATGTCCCTGAAATGTACAATAGATCTGTGTGTTTTAATAATATCCATAAGGAATCAAATCATCTCAAGCTCACACATTTTTGTAATATGTTTTAAAGTTAATTGAATTGCTAAACATTTTGCTGGACCTCCTTTAGGTATGAAGGAAGCTGGTACCTCTTTGTTCACTTTTGCATATAGAAAGTTAATATACTGTGCATCATGGTTGGTCTGTGTGTCAGTTCACTGAGTGAGTAGTGGTCATGTTAGTTATGGTCTAGGAGTTGCCCAGAAGCACTTGCTTTAGCCAGAATGACTGTTAAGATTGATTTAATAGTTCTGAATGCATAGAACCATATCTGCATGTTGGATAATGTTTTTGGAAACATTATCAAAGTGAGACTGTGTAATTTGCACATTAGTCAAAAACTTTTGACAAAGTCTTTTGTTAAATGACAGATAATGGCAAAAATCTTTTGAGTCATTCATGTTGCGTCATTGATAAGACTTTTAAAAAACCTGACATGAGTTAGGTGCTTTCAGCCAGCATGCAGGTGTCAGACACCATGGGATTTGGATCAGGAGCCCTAAAAATCAGGCACAGTTTCCTGAAAGTGGTTCGAGTTGAGTATGTATACCACAGACAACAATCCTATAGGTTTTGGCGATCAGGTGATCCTAAAGAATCAATCCTATGTTTGTGCTGTTAAGCTCCAACGTTTGCTGCACTCTCTTGGGGCAAACTAAACGTGACAGCAAGAGATCCATGATCAGATTTCTCATCATTTTTAAATGGTTTAAGTGGATAGGGATAGTGCTTTTGCCCTGTGTCTTTTTTGTGAATAATACCCCCTACCGACCCCCCCCCCACACACACACAGATAAAGCTGCTCTTTACCCCATAGGGAAAGAATGTACAGATATCATATATGCCACCAATACTGCACTTCCCCACTCCATCCTGGCCCCGCCCCTCATTGACTTAGCGGCACTGGGATCTGTGGAAGGTCAGCTGGTGGCTTCTCATTACCTGCAACAGCATGTTGCATTTGCAACTGCTGTAAAATGCTTTATGCCACTGGAACACTAGTTCCAACAGTGTAGGGGCAGCCTAGAATTGGGCTATTGAGCTACCATCCTATGCACACCTTTCTGAGAGTAAGCCCAATTAAACAACAATGGGAATTACTTTTAAATAGGCGTGCATAGGATACTGTCACTGAATATGTGGCATGTTGCGCCACCTCTCTCTTGCTCTGTGAATTTATTTGGAATCTCAAGGGGGAAGAAGAGAAGGGAAGCCCCTACACCTTCCTTTCTCTTGATTACATCCAAGAGAAAGCAAGAAGAGGTATGGGGATAGTAGCAGCAACAAATGAAGCAAACACCACTTTTCCTATGCTCCTATACACACTTTTCTAGGAGTAAACCCTATTGAACCCAGTGGTGCTAACTTCTGAGTAGTCATGCATAAGTTAATATAAACAGCAGTGCCCATGACACTTCTTTCCCTTCTCCCTCCAGCAGGAAGAGAATTGAGGCTCTCACAAGAGAGGGACTCTCTTTGCTGTCCTGAAGGGAAACTTTTCCTCTCCCCCTTCCCAGATCCCAATGAGATTCACAGAGCAGAAGTACACAGCACTTTCACTGTTGTCTTTCCTACTTGCCACAAGCAAAGGAAATGGAGACTGCTGGCTTTTAAAACAGAGGACACACTGTGGCATTGGAGGATTCCACCAGGGGGCAGTCTAGAGTGTCATCTTATCTCCTCTGGAGACTCGAAACTCACAGACACCCCCCCCAAAAAAGTGATATTTCATATGTTCAGAATCCACATGGAAGTACAGCACTCAAGGAATAAAAACGGAAAATAACTATTTGGATACTCCATATCAAAAAATTCATGAATTAGGAAAAACCATGTAGCCTTTGCTTGCAAACATGCAGTTATTCCGTAGCAAACACCTATTTCCAGATGGGTTTTTGCACATTTGAGCCTAAGAACGACAAGTGAGAAACTGGTATGTTTTATTCACTTTACAATGAGGACAACAGCTGTGATATGTCTAATGCTAGATATCGGGTTCACCCTAATTCCTACTGAAAACTTATTATTCGAACCAATTCATTCTAGCAATACATGGCAACACAGAGATGGGTGGGTCAAGCTTCACTCCAGATTTCTGATGAGAAACTGCCCAAACCAGCTGGTCTAGAGTAAGAACCAATATAGCAGAAACTTGAGAGGGAATTTACCCACTGGAATGTTTGATGAATATGAGTCCTGACAAACCTTGACGCAACACTATGTTAATTCTCAGCGTATCCTGTGAAGTAGATTTTAAAAACAGTATGTCACATTTTAATAGGATTTTTTTTCTGTTGTTGAAGAACTGTTATACTGGGTGCACATTTTTGTGAAATAAATACAGATAACAATCTAGTAGATTCTCAAGAGAGTTGCCAGAGGGTGCCATTCAGATCACGCCCACGGCAGTTCTAATTTATCCCTGATCTAGAAAACATTGTTGTCATTTCGTTTTAATCCTCTGAGCAGGGGAAAGATAAAGATATCTAGCTCACTGAGAGAAGCTGGTATGCGTGCATGTATGTATTAGGGAGCCTGCATTCTACACATGTAGATACACTACTGGATAATGCTGGATCAGACTGAAGAGCCATCTTGTCCAGCATTCTTTTTTCCAACTGCAGCCATCCAAATATTCCAGGGAAATTCACAGTAGCAGCATTATGGTGACAGCATTCCCCTGTTGTTTGTATCTCATCCGTACTAGTGGAACTGATGTATTCATTCATTAATGCAGTGGTTTTCATACATTTAGCACCGGGACCCACTTTTTAGAATGAGAATCTGTCAGGACCCACCGGAAGTGATGTCATGATCAGAAGTGACATCATCAAGCAGGAACATTTTTAACAGTCCTAGGCTGCAATTTTACCTACACTTACCCAGGAGTAAGTCCCATTTACTATCATTGTAAAAAGAATAGACACAGTAGATTGTAACATTTCCCCAAATGCAGTCACATACCATGGGAGCATCAGGTCTAATATATTAAAAAATAAAATATTGAAATGAATGGGGACCCACCTGAAATTGGCTCGCAACCCACCTAGTGGGTCCCGCTGTTTGAGAAATGCTGCATTAATGCATTTTAAAAAATGCATATCCTTCCTGCACTTAGTTAAAAAGAAATATATATCACAAAAATATAAACTTGGGGTGTATATGATTAGGTTACATGTTATGATAGATATGGGCTGCCATCAGGTGGCACCCCATGCCGTGTTCTCCCCCCTTTTCCAGCTTAGTTCTTGAGTCCCCAAAACCTCCTTGCCAGCACAGCAGTCATGAGGCTTTTTTGTCCTGTCTTGCCTTTTTTGTTGTTGTTGTTGAAACTATGCAGATGGCAGCAGCTTTGGCAGGCAGAAGCCTTTTTTGAAGACTTGTTTCCACAGCACCTCTGTGGGCAGCTTCAAGTGCAGCTAGTTTTTCTGGTGGCTGGCTTGGGCTAATTGTCATTTTTTCTTTTGAGCACCGGTTCCCAACCTGTGGTTCGCAGATCACTGGTGGTCTGCAAGATCCTGAGAAGTGGTCCACAAGGTCTCAGGAGAAAAAAATTGCCTTTATCACTTCCTGCATTGGCTGCGGTGGTGGGCAGTCCATTTTCCGCCCTCTCTGGTAGTCTGTGAGGAAGCTCTTACTCAGGAGACACTTCCCCACAGATCAACAGAGAGGGTGGAGTATGGACCACCCACAGCCACAGCCAGCATCAAAAGCAGCAACCCACGAATCTTCTCTATAAATAATAAATCTAATATATTGTCTCTATTTCAAATTTAATTGTATTTTTTTGTGTGCAGGGCCGTGGGGGTTGCAAGAAATAACCAAAAAAAAAGCTGTTGTGACCCATTTCTGGTTTATGATGGTGAAGCCGGAGGTGGGTTGTGATAGCTATTTTTAGTTGTTCTGAGGTGCAGGGAGCCCAGCAGAGGGGTCCACAGGCTCACTGCACCCCCTGAAAGGTCAGCACTGCGAATAGTAAGTTTTAAAAAAACAACCATTCTATCCCCGTTAGTGGCACGATCATGCAGATTGCATCACTGCCTTCCTCATCACCCTACCCCTTAAGGGGAGCAGAAACTGGGCTTCCTGTCTGGGGTGTTGTAACGCCGCAGTTTGGGAACCTCTGCTCTCGGGGTTGGGTCTGATGGAGTTGCCAGTTCACAGATGACTTGGGTCCCCAATGCAATTGCCACATCATTTGTGTTACTCTCAGTACCTTTGCATGGGGTAGGGAGGCTCTTGGTGATTTCTGAGATGGCAGTTTCTCCAAACAGTGCCGATGATGGACAATCTCAGAAATCCTGGTCACTCTGTATACGTACCTATGTTGTAGAAGCAGGGTTTCAGATAAAAAAGTGCCTAGACGACCACCCGTTAAATTTGCCTCCAATGTGTGAGTTAGTTCTCAGTACAAGAGTAGCAGGCATCTGTAGAATGGAAGCGTTTTGCATATTTTCCCGTATTTCTCATTCTTGTATCAATTATTATGTCAAATCTGTTTATATTGCAGTAAAACCTTGTAAAAACACAGTCCAATGCATCAAACGCTTCACAGCCTAGCTCTCTTTTTCTTTCTTTTCATACCTCCTGCTGGCAGCTCACCATTTGAATTTATAATGTATTCTGTGCAGCATACTGGAATGATTTTTCACGGCAGCTCGGTATGGTATGCCAGAAAATCATGGAGCAAGAGGGCAGCAAAACCAAAACAATGATAGAGTTATACATAGTTGGGTTGGATTGTCCTGGCCCAAATTTCTTACTGCTGCAACATTGGAGCTTTAGATTTAGGCATTCTTTAAAGTTAGATTTATGACATGAAGGGAAGGATATCTCTCTTGCTACCCTTACCTTTTCTGCCACTAAGAAGTGGAAAACATGGAAAAATAAAAAAATGTTAGGAAACGCAATAAATCCTCATTATTCGCTGATTCCAATCCCTTGGTTTTATTTATCTGCTTATATAAAAGAGTAACACATTTTACCACACATGCAGCCTTCACAGCCATGCACAGTAGTGAAAAAATTCTAAGTTTCCGTAACTGTGCGGTTTTCCAGGAACATAACCCTTGCATTTAACAAGAATTGAGTCAAGAATTGAGTGTACAGGAATGCCCCAGTATCTGTGGAGGGTTCCATTCTGGAACCCTCCACAGATACATAAATCCATGGAAATGGGGACGGCCACCACCCTCTGGTGGTGGGTCTTCTGTGCCCAGCAGAGGCCACACACAGAATGACTGAAAATAGCAAAAAAGCTGCTTCTGGTTTCTCTGTGAAGTGATGTTTTTAATGTATCATAAGGTATAGGGAAGGCCTCCCTATGTCTTATAAGGCATTAAAAACGTCGCTTCCGGTTTTCACAGAGAAACTGGAAGTAGTTTTTTTTTTGCTATTTTTTAGACGTTCTGAGCCTGGAAGAGTCCACATGCAGAAGATCCTCTGGAGGCAAGCGGGGCCCTCCCAGATGTGCAGAGAAGTGAATCCATGAATACAGTACCCGCAGATAATGGGGCCCCTCTGTATTGTGAGTGAACAGTTATTGTAAGCTAAACAAGGAAAAACTTTGGCCATTTGTAAGAACATAGTAGTCACTGCCAAGCAGAAATCACTGAATAATTTCAGCTGTAATAAGTGTGTAGCTAAAATCTGTTGTTGTGCTTGACAACTAAAGATGGGATCTATCCCTTGTTATTATTACTACAGAATATAGTTGGAGGAGATTTGCATTGGCCTCCATACTCTTATGGGTCCAAAAGATTACAAAACACAACTACTGCAAGGAATCTAGAAAAGATTCTGTGCTGCAACCAGGACAGTGCAGTGGATTGCATCTGCAGTGGAGATAAAACGTCCTTATCTATAATGGGACCAGTGATGAATTTCCGGAAAGAAAGGGGCTGGGATTTGAGCCTGGGTGGAACTATTTACATGAGCACAGTGATCAAAAACCTGGAGCTTTTCTTTGGGCACCTGGTCTAGGTGAAGTTTGGTGAACATCTACAAGAAGCAAGGCCTAGTACTACCTTCCTCTCTTGATTTCCAGTGCTGTTGGGTGTTTTTATTTTGCCATTGCTGTTTATTATCTGCTTTCATACACTGTTTTATCTGTGCATTTTTCTTTCTATATTTTTGCTTTTAAATTATGTTGTTGGCCACCATGAGCACCTTTCTAGTGTGAGAGGAAAACATGAGATACACTTTTAAAAAAATAGTAAAATGAGTTGCCTGATACCTTCCCACTATGCTGCTGCTCCAATGAAAATTGTGCCCCAAAACTATGATCAAATCCAGGAGAACAGCTGCCATTGACTGTAATGAGGGATGCCACACTCATAAATCACAGATTAGATCCAGAGTTCTGTAAGTCGTAGTGGATATAAAAGCTATTGTTAAAATTCAGAACAATTGGATGGCCTGAGCCTGGCACCTCAGTGTTAGGACTGATGATGCCAGACAACCTTTTCCGGTCAGGGAGTTCAGGATGCTGCCCCACAAAGGCTCTTAGTGCTCCTTTGCATGCATAATATGTTCCTTTTTCCCTAACAGATTATCAGACCACCAACTCATGTGGATATTTCCATTTTGTCAAGAATGTTTCATTACCTCTGACAGAAGTTCAAAATTTCTGCAACATTTTATCTTTAAACAGGTCTGGCAAGAAAGCTTGTGTAAAATGAAATTTTAATGGTAATGGGTTTTGGCTGGGGACGAGCTCTCTGTTGCCATAAAATTTTAGGACCAGACCAGAATTTGGAGTGATCTCCCAAAATATATACATCATGATCTAGTGCTAAGTGTGCAAACTGCTTCACATGTGTTAGTCTTGATGTCCTTACAAAAGCTCTAAAAGTTAAGTAAGGGTGCAATCCTAACCAACTTTCCAGCACTGACTTAGCCTCAATGCAGCCCCAAGTTAAGGTAACAAACATGCCCTTACCTTGAGGAGGCCTCTTTGACTGCCTCCCCACTGCAGGATGCAGTGCATGCCACATTGGCACAGCTATGTCAGTGCTGGGAAGTTGGTTAGGGTTGTGCCCATAGTCTTCTTTCCCCTATATTGCAGCTGTGGTGCTGAGGCTTGAGAAGTGGCTTATTTAAGGCATTTACAGCCCTATCCACTGTCACTCCCTGTTCAGCAATGTAGTGGCGCCAGTGTAGCCTCCACTTCATTCTGCAGGGGAGTTTTGGCTACCAGAGGGCACCTTGAGGTAAGGGAGCTTTTGTTCCTTTCCCCCAACAGACTCAGTGGGTGAACTCGGAACTGTGCCAGCTCAATAGCTGCAGCACGTCTGAGTTGATCCATGAAGGTGGATCAGGCCCAGGAAGGGGGTTCAGGATTCAGCATGGGCCACCACCACCTCTGAATCCACCCCTTTCCTGGGTCTGATCCACCCTGCTCCTGTCACTGCCCCATTTTGCCCACCCTGTTCTAACTTCAGACGATTTGGGCTGCCCACCAGTGGCCCATCAGCATGCATTTTGCAGCTGCCCTAACACAGTCACCTCTGGTGCATTGTGCTGGTGCCTGGCCCAGATAGGAATGGGTTGTTAGTGTGAATTCATGGAAGATATGAGATTCAAACCAAGCTGATCCATAGCTTGGTCTTTTAGCCACCATCCTAGACCAGTTCCTAGATTATGTTAGTTTAGGTTCCTTTATTGGGTGAGGATTGGATCTGACTTGCATCTTCTTGCTTCTGATGAGCTATATCCATTTGGGAGTAAAAAAGAGGGTGTACTGGAAAAGGGTCCAATTAGGGATGGATCCAATGTTGATTTACCAGTTCAGTGTTGGAACTCCCTAATATTCCTATTGAAGTCACAGCAGTTATTTGGCTGAAAAAGCAACCAACATAAAGAGAGCTGTACTACTACAAATTAGGTCATAATCTACCCTGTCATAGTCTCTTATTGCTTGCAATCATTCTTTGGAAGCGAGTTCAAGTGGCGTTCTATGTCCAGGGTTAATACTTAGGGCTGGCAGATTGGGGCTTTTTTGGCTTGCAGTCACAGATCAAGCACATTTGCTTCTAAACATCTGTAGCAGATCAACAGCAACAATAAAACCTACTGTGCCAGGTTTTCAAGACACTTTTCAGAGCAAATTTTTTACCACTCCTCCCACATTAGCCTGTCTGACTCAATAAAATACTACTGACCTATCTCTCAGGGGTATTGTGAAAAGCGTTCCTAATTAGTTAATGTTTGTGCAACACTCAAAGCTGTAAAACAGCGAAGTACTAAGTATGATTTTATTGCGCCCATCCCCTCTGACTATCCTAAAGATAGCTCTTGTTGTGTTCCCGCCACGAGCTGCAAAGTAGCTCTCAAGCCTGGTGGTGGTAGTGGGCTGTGCATTTTACACATAAGAACCCCAAAGAATGCTTCCACCTGGCATTCCTTGTTCCACTTTAATTTTTTGCCAGTAATTGTGAAGGTGCCTGATGGTGCCTACCATTGTGCATGAAAAATAAGTTTATTTTAGGATAAAGCAGGAGGGCTGCTTCAGATACTGCATCACTGAAATTATCTTCCTGTGCCATGGGATTTCAGTGCGTTTCAGGCTAGGCTGCTTCAAGCGAAAGATGCATGTGTCAGAAGCTCTTCAGTCAACAGCGCAAGCCTGAGCATATACTCAGAAGTACGTTTCATTGTGTTCAATGGAACTTACTGTCGGGTGAATGTGTTTTGGTTTGCAGCCCAATAGTTTCCTGTGTACCAAACGCTGCTTACCTGTGGAGAGCTGCATTCTATGTGACATATTTTGCAGGCTTGTTTCCTCTGTCCTTAGCAGTGGATAGCCAGGCAGCAGTTTTATTTACTTGAATAGCATCTCCAGAAATCCTTGCTGGCTTTGTGCACCCTCATATATGGGAGGTGTGGTCGCTCAGGCCTTGATCCAGCACCTTCTGGGACTCTGTTTGGAATCAGGTACTCCTTATGTTTGAGGGGATTTTCCTTTACTTAGAATCCAGACCGTGTTATATCTGAAGTCATGTGTTCATAAGAAGTACATTTTGTAAAGATGATGGTAATCTGTGGCTTGCAATGTCCCAGTGACTGCTGTTTCAGTGTTCATCCACTAGTCAGGTGATTATCCTTGGAAAACTGGTCTCTCACAGGGCCTCCCAGGCCTATGAGCCCAGGAATTAACATTTTAAAAATTGATTCCATACTTCACTTCAGTTTCCATGTATAACTTCATGTTTCAACACCAAGGATGCTTAAGCGGAGCCTTTTCATATTCCCCAATGGGTGTTCTTTCAAACTCCACCCATCATTCATATGGTTGTTGCCAGCAAATAAATTAAGCCTAGTTCTTCCACTTTTGGAAGGGAATAAGGGGATTCACCAGATGTGTTAAATTATTTAGTATCCATGTCTGCTTGATATCCTGTTCTTAAGTAGCACTTCTGTCAAATTCCATAGTAATAAAGCAAATAATAAAAATAAATGACACTTTTATAGCATCTTTCAACCTGAAGGATCACAAAGAGCTTTATGCACTGTAAAACTGGATATACAAACAATATGATTTCATCTGCCCCTTGGGCATAGCCGATATGGAACCCCACAACATGGCAGACTACAATTCCATGAGCCAAGCCTCTTCACAAATAGAGAAACAAAGAAACCGACTTTAAAAATTAGAAAAAGAGTTTACCACAGAGTTTGGAAATTCAGCTGGTTTATATCAGTACTTTATTCTTGTTGGTCTCTTGTTGCTCTTTCCCCATAAGCAACATAAGAACTATATACGTATAAGATCACACCAACTATATCTAGTCTAGCACAGTGGCTAGCCAAAGCACCCTGGTTCCATGAAGCAGGGCATAATTAAGTCACCTCAGTCTCTGGTTCTCCTTCTGATCACGGAGGTTCAAGTTTTGACCTTTCTTCCATTTACAGGCCAGTCCTGTTTAAACACATCTAAATTAGCTAGGAATTTCACGTTATTGCTGTTCCACTGGTTTTGATGCCGCAGGCAGCACAAGCCTTGGCATATTTACTTAGAAGTAAGAGCCCAATCCTGTGGTCCGTGGCACAGTTCTGTGCTGCGGACCACAGTCGTAAACGTGCCATAAGGCACATTTGCGTGGCTTACTGCCAGAGCTAGCCCAGCACCGGCTGGAGCTGGGCTAGCGTGCGGTGGTCGCCCAGGTTCTGTGGCTCAGTGGTCGCCCAGACTGCCGGGCTGCGGAATGGGAGGCAGAGGCATGGGCGGTGGTGTGGGGGAGGCATTCCAGGGAGGGGGGAGGCCGGTGGGGGCAGACGGGAGGTGTGCCAGGGGGCATGTCGGGGGAAGGGAGAGAGGTGGATCCATGGAGCTGTGCTCCACAGGATCCAGGGTGCTCATGCAGGGATGTGCACCCTGCACGAGCGCCTTTACTTTAGCGCCTACCTTTTGGTTGGTGCTAAAGAGAGTAGCCCCATTGCGGGGCTGCTTCCCTTACTTGGGGGAAGGGGACAAATGTCCCCTTCTTCCGAGGTGCCTCCCGCGGTAGCACGGGAGGCGCAGGATTTGGCGGGAGCCCTCCCTGGAGCTGCTGAGCCTGGGCGCTGCGGGCAGCTCAGGATTAGGCTGCCCGTCCTTTGTGTTCAGTGGAGCTTACTCCCAGGTCAGAATGCATGGGCATTGCAGCATTGCAGTCTTTGAGAACCTCAAGTTATTATAAAAGATTAGGAAACAAAATTTGTCATTTGCAAAAGCTATGCTGCTTCTTCCTCAGTAAGGCTTCAGAATTCTCCTTCTGGCCTCCTCTGAAATAATGAAAATTCACAGGAGGAGATTGTAGGAAGTACTGGGTATTTCGTTTTAGCATTCAGAGGAGTATGGTTGGAAGATATTTTAGTACGGCTGAAAAATAGGTGACGTTGCCTGACAAACATTTGCAATAGGATGAGAAGTGGTCTTACAGAATACATGGAAGATCAAGCATGGAGCAGTTTAATAACTTGCACAATATGATATCTGTGTTCAGGGGAGGTGTGGATTTGAAGATCTGACCTGATTGTAGAGTCTGGAATCTTTTGACCTGCCACAGAATATCTGGTTTGTGGAAAACTGATATGTGTCCCCTCAACTTGACAGTGATACTTGCTGGCATTACAAAGTTGTGTGCTATCTACCAGATTGGTACCTGAAGTGTGTATACACACGCACACGCACACGCACACGCACACGCACACGCACACGCACATGTGCTCGCACGCACGCACGTGTGTGCATTTTCCCCCCATGGCACATGCCATGTCCTGTCACCACCTTTTCCAGCATTGGTTTAGAATAAGCAGCAGAGGAGGCAACAGCGGTGGAATGGTGTCAGGAAATTAGAATTAGAAAAAACATGACCTCCTCCCCTCATCCCACTTCTTTAAGCAGCAAAAGGCAGCTTGCTTCACTGCTGAAAGGATCCTTTGGCAGGGGAAAATTGATCTTAGTGGATGCAAACTACTGGGCCCATATCCTCCAAGGCCCTTTTCAGCCCCCCCCCCCCATCATTTGAGTCTCCTAATGCCTTGCCTTGTGCTAGTACCTAGTAGTATGCTGGAGGCCTGCGTTCCCCGTAGCACCCTTGTGCCCCCTTCCGGATGGTGCACTGAATGCTGTTGAGGGTTGCGGGGTTAGCCTGGCCTGGTGAACCCTCAGGAATGAGTCCTTCCTTGGCCAGTACCTGACCTGGCCAACCCCTGATGCTACCCTGCCCCTAAGATCCCTTAGGTCTCAAACCAAAAGGAAGCAAACAGTGGGCCATTCAGATATTTATTTTCTATTTTGTGTGATCTTCAATGTTAGGTCAGAAATGCTGGAAAAAACATATTGTTCATAGTGGTAGGCTTCTGATTCCAAATGATGTTCCATTTGCAGAATAAAATGTAAAGACCATGAAAAAAATGTTGCATAAAGATAACTTCCCAGGAAGGCATCTGGTATGAGATATGAAGATTTAATCTTGAGCGTACCCTCATAGTACAGGGCTTTACCTTTGTTTTAACGTGGATTCTGACTGTTTGATCTCATTCATCTCCAACAGCAGATCTTGTCCCTTTGAGGGGTACAAAAAAGATCTGTGAAAGAAAGGAAGGTACCTGGCTGTGCAACAGGTAAATGTCACCCAGAAAAGCAAAAGCAGCTGGCAAGGTAGGCCTCTGGTGCGTGTTCTAAGGCGGAGATCGATAGGCCACTTGCACACTGCTACTTCAAACAGCAGCTGAAATCTTGGAAGAAGTGCACAGTTTTAGAGTAGAGAAAAGAAATAATCAGAAGAAGCAAACACTATGAGCCTGCCAGAGATTTAGAGATCATAGCAGGGAATGGAGAAAATTATACTGCTTTGCAATAACCCAGTGATAATACACCAGTTATGGTTTAAAGGATCAGCCTGTATACATACACACACACAGTTTAACTGTATCTGGCTGTACCTTGACATCTGTAGTCTTTTCAAAGTAACATCGAAGCAAAGTCTCCACATATTGGCTGATTTACACATGATGTTTTCAGCACACCTATGATTTTTGGACAATGAGATGGAAGCAAAGCTGGATCAGCAGGTAGCAGAGGAGGATAGGCCAGCACAGGCCTAGCCAGAGCTTAGATGCTGCCTGAAGCAGCCCAATTTTGCCACCCTCCCCTCTAATAAAACTGTCACTTGGACTTGTCCTTCTCACCACTTGGTGGACAAGGAAAGGAGGAATATGCTAAGTCAGAACCTCCCCCTCCCCCTCCTTCTGCTCCAGATCATTGCCTCCTTTCTCTGCATGGTCTTGTTTGACTATGGCTCAAATCCTAATCCACTTTCCAGCATGGCATAGCAGTGCCAATGGGACATGTGCTGCATCCTGCAGTTGGGTGTCACTCACGGAGGCCTCCTCAAAGTAATGGAATGTTTGTTCCCTTACCTTGGAGCTGCACTGCCCTTATGCCAGTGCTGGAAAGTGGGTTAGAATTGTGCCCTATATCGTAAACAGGATGTGTAGAGGTGTTACTGTTACCTGTGGTCTATATGCTAATTTCTTTTTTCCCCAATATTATCTCTAGTCACACAGTTTTTGCAGGTGTTCAAGGCATTTTAAAACCTTGCAAGGCCTATTTGACAAGAAGCAGTAATGGAAAAGAAACACACATTTGGACATTTTTATAATCTCAAAATAGAGATAAGAGGCTTCCCCAATTTCACTGTGGGTTTAATTTTCATATTTTAGTCTGATACAGTGTTGCCTCCTATTCTTGCAAGTTCGGAAGTGTTAAGTATGAAATCGCACTTAAATTTGCATTATTCAATTTTCTTTTGTTGAGTCCTGTTTACATTGCGCCCACTTGTCGAACATTACTGATGTCACAATGCCATGCTGCTCTTTATGAGTTTGTGCATATTAAAATTCTAAGAGGAAAATTAGTCATTCATATACCTCTTGCATTCACCAGCTTTGTTTACAAACTAGTTACTGGTTTTTCATTTACAGTTAGTGTTTCAGTTATTAAATTTAAATTATGAGTTTGAGGAAAAATGGAGAGAGGAAAATCAGAATTATATGCAAATTATCTGCAGGTACTGCTGAAAACTTACATGTATACACCTTGATTTCTCGCTGTGCCATGTTGTGTAGATTCATTTCCTTTGCTATCCATATAGCTCTCACCATCTTTAGTGGGAATCTTATGTACGTAGAACATAGGATGTATGTACGTGCCTGTTTAGATTCTTGAATTCCCAGAACATTCAGCGGCTTACATTTTGTACTAAGTGTATAACTAAAAGAAAGTATGAAGGTGCTGCAACTGAACAAAGAGTAAATCCACAGATCAGCAGGTACAAAGTTGAAGGAATTTAAATTCTAAATAATGGTTGATGCAAACTAAGGGGAGGCTCCACCGTGGATGAAAGTAAAAACAGTGGATAAATGTCATAGCATAGCCTTACTGAGCTTGCAAATTTGTTTTGACCAGCAAAAAAACGCAAATAACCACCGCAGACTCCAGCCTATAAGTCGAGACCACAGATAAGTCGAGCGCAGGTCTTGAGCCAACAACCACGGAATTTTCTGTGACCCTCGGATAAGTCGGGGGTTGAACTTAAGGGAGTGTCTGACTATAGTTTTATCTGATTTTACCCGAGGCCAGATCCTGAAAAATAACCTATCACTAATTGTTACCTAAGAACTGTAGTCTCTAATTTATTAAAACCATAGTAAGATCATAAGATACATTTTTATTCTTTTTAAATTCTGATCTTCACCACCTTTTTGTAAACACTATCTGTGCATTGTAAACAACATACTAGTAAAACAGTGGTTCCCAACCTGGTATTCATGTACTCCCAGGGACACTGAATGGGACCTTTAGGGGTACTTGAAAAAGAATGGAATAATGGTAGAAAAAGGCAGGTCGTGCTCCAGAATGCCTTGCAAGACAAGAATGCCTTGCAAGGACCAGCAAGGCAGGAAGGGAGGTAGCTAGCTGGCTGTGAAAGCCCCACCAATAGCTAGTTTTTGGTCATGAATTCATGTATGCACCAGTGATTGAAAACCAGCACAGTAAAAAAGCTGAAACATAATATGGAAAGTGATCAATCACCCAGAATTTCTCAGGGCACTTCTGGTGCAAAACAGTGCAAAGGCAGAGTCTTCTGTTCTTCAAACACATAAAAAGAGAAAACACTCTGATGAATACATGAAGTCTGGGTTTTCATAGAGAAGAGATGACGGCTTGTATTATTACAGACATTTTGCTAATAGGAAGGGTACAATTTATGGAAATGGGCTGCAAAGTGATATGCAAGTGAAAAAGGTTGGGAACCCCTGCAGCAGGAGATCCATGAATCAAATCAACCTTTAAGGAGTCTGCCGTGTTAAGCCAGAAGAGCTCTACACATTATTATTATTATTATTATTATTATTATTATTATTATTATTATTATTATTATTATTATGTATTGGCAACCTTCAGTCTTGAAAGACTATGGTATCGCTCTCTGAAAGGTGGTTCTGGCACAGCGTCTAGTGTGGCTGAAAAGGCCAATCCGGGAGTGACAATCCCTTCCACACCGGGAGCAAGTGCAGTCTGTCCCTGGTCTGTCTCCCTGGCTATGGGCCTTCCTTCTTTGCCTCTTAGCCTCAGACTGCTGGCAAAGTGTCTCTTCAAACTGGGAAAGGCCATGCTGCACAGCCTGCCTCCAAGCGGGCCGCTCAGAGGCCAGGGTTTCCCACCAGTTGAGGTCCACTCCTAAGGCCTTCAGATCCCTCTTGCAGATGTCCTTGTATCGTAGCTGTGGTCTACCTGTAGGGCGCTTTCCTTGCACGAGTTCTCCATAGAGGAGATCCTTTGGGATCCGGCCATCATCCATTCTCACGACATGACCGAGCCAATGCAGACATCTCTGTTTCAGCAGTGCATACATGCTAGGGATTCCAGCACGTTCCAGGACTGTGTTGTTAGGAACTTTGTCCTGCCAGGTGATGCCGAGGATGCACCGGAGGCAGCACACGTGGAAAGCGTTCAGTTTCCTCTCCTGTTGTGAGCGGAGAGTCCATGACTCGCTGCCATATATATATAAATAAATAAATAAATAAATAAATAAATAATTTATTATAATTGTTATTATTATTATTATTACATATAACATTCAACTTATAACACATAACTGGGAGCGTGCAATTCAATTCACAGCAGAGAGATTGCAACCCTTTTTACTCAGAAGTAGACCCACTGCTTTCCATGGGAGTTATTCTTAAGTAAAGGTGCACTGAATTGTAGCCTGGGACTTTGTTTCAAATGGAAAGGAAGATCCCATTCTGGTGTTGAAAAAAACCAGACCCGCTTTGCAAGCAATTGCAAAGCAGAACCAGGCTGCAAGCAGCATTTGCAAAATGGAACGAAGGAAGGAGAATGAAAGGTTAACTTTGGCTGGAATTTCCCAGTGAAGTTGCTGTAGAAACAACCTCTGCATCTCTTCTATGATCACTGCTGCTTGAGAAAGAAACTAAACTTTTCAGAGTTGAAAGGCTCTGCCCTCTGATTGACCTGGAGATAAGGCGAAGTGATAATTGGAGCCTGATTACTTGGCAAAAATTTTACTATAGGCGAGTACTATAGTGAGTACTATAGGCGAGTATCTATGGTATATATCACTTGCAAAGATATGCAAAACCTAAATAAACAAAAGTAAAAGAAAAATAAACATTGTGGGAAGTTGGATGAAATTGAATAAAAGAGGAAAGCATGCAGATGAAATTTGAAATGTGGTTATAATTGAAAGAGGTTGAAAGAACAAAGCCATGAAAGTCAAGTGGATGAAAGTCAAGGTATTGCTTTATTGTTAAAGTGCCGCCAAATATCAGTTATTGACCACCATTAATGGGACAGTTATTAGTTATTGACAACAATTAATGGGAATTGTTTCCATTTAGATTTTCTGCTTAGGCACCAGGATGTTCTAGAACTGCCTCTTGTTCAGACCCTTGATGCACATTAAGCCTTGGTTTTAGTACATGAATTTTGGCAGCTACTTGATAAAATAAGATGGTTCTGAATTGTTCTTTTATTATAGTGAATGAATACAAATAGGTTATCTGTCAAGCAGAAAAACTGCAGGCGTCAACCATCATGCGAAAATGTATTTTAGTAACTCCCAATTTATATCTCAAGAGCAGTCATTCAAAAAGAACAGAATTCCATCCCATCTTTAATTCCATCCTTGTATGAGAGCAATATACCATTCACAGATACTACAGTTTCATATATACACTATTTCAATAGTTTTAGGAAGCAGTGGAAAGGAAAATGACTACTTGATTTTTGGGGGCGAATACTTTTGATTGACTAAAACCCCAGGAATTGTAAATTGTAGGTGCTCTCTCTCTCTCTCTCTCTCTCTCTCTCTCTCTCTCTCTCTCTGTGTGTGTGTGTGTGTGTGTGTGTGTGCATGTGTAAGCTTGCATTCTCCATCTCTGAGCTGAGAAAGGCATTTAAAGGTAGCAGCCATGCACTGTATTCAAAAATGAAAATCAGACCTACCCCTTTAAAAACCCAATCCTATCCCCCTACCATTGGCGCTGATGCAGCTACACTGATGAAAAGTACGCTGCATCCAGTGGTGTGGAGCGCAATCGGGAGGCCTGCCACAGGTAAGTATATCTTACTTATAGGCCTCCTGGTGCTGTTTGGTTCTCTTTGTACCCACACCAGTCACATAGCTGGCACAAGCCTGAAGAAAGGGGTTTGGGCGGGCTGAAAAATGAGGGATAGGATCTGGTGTGCTTGTTTGCCACCGAGATCCACCCACTTTATAATGAATGAATGGGGGAAATGCAATTTTAAATTGTTGATTTTGAAAATATGTATTTTAAATCAGGTGCTGTGTATAGGAACATTCACCTGTTCTTCCCCCCCCCCCAAGCAGCATGTAGCATGACATTCCGATTCCTCCCCATTTTAGCAGCTTAATGTCTGCAGAAAATTGGGTGTCAACATAATGGTTAGTTTCCTAATGGTTACTTTAAGAACCATAGTTGGTAAATGCAGAATTGGAACTTTGAAAAACATCAGCTAATTTGCACTGTAAAGGTTGAGATATGCTATCATGTCTACATGCATTTCCTTTTTGAAGTTACAACAGAATTTGACCTTTAAGTCTCTTCTACCTGCAAGCAGTATGGCCTGGGTGCATTAGTGTAAATTGTTATCTTTTTGGGAAAAGGCTTTTATTAACAAGGTCTTTGTGACCCTAGCAACAAGAAAATGAAGATTTAATTATCCAATGAGAACCATCAAGCATTAGAGGCATGATCTGAATTCTAAGTGTTGGTTGGAAATATGGGAGAATAAAAAGAATACTGTAATATCAAAGAGAATAATTCAAAAAATCTATTAGTGAGGTGATACTCTGACAGAATCCAGTTCTTTGATATGCTGAGTGCCTTGAACTCTTGTTAACTGGAGATGAGAGAGTGCTAACAATCTCATGCTATTTGGTCTGTATGGTCCTCAACCTGTGAGGCAGACCTCCCTAAACGGGAGTGAAGATCTCAGGGAAGGAGTCTGCTCTCCCACACTACTGTGTGAGTCGGAGTTGGATTCTGACTTGGCTGAGTTTGGAGGCCAAGGACTGCGACGGGCCTTGCACTTACTCGTACTTTCTAGCTAGTGCAGTGGAGAAGAATCTTCTAACATATGTCTCTGCTGGCTGGCATTGTAGCAGGCTGTAGCAGTTCCATTATTCCAGTTCCTTTTAGATTTCTGTGGCCAGGAGCCCAGTTAAAGTTTGGGGCCAGTTGCAGTCAACATTTTGAAGGAATCTTGATCTTTGAAAATATTGACATAAACTCATGTCAGGCTCTTCAGCTCCAGTTTATTGTCATGTCCCAACAGTGATGCTATCCCAGTTGTTTGAGATAATTTAAGTTTATAATCTGAGTTAAGCTGTACTTTATTTCATCAACTGGATAGATTTGGAAGAGAAGGATCGTCATCACTTACCAAAGGAGGAGGAATTTAACCAAGTTTTCAGTTGGCAGTCTAATTGAACATAAGAACATAAGAACATAAGAACAGCCCCACTGGATCAGGCCATAGGCCCATCTAGTCCAGCTTCCTGTATCTCACAGCGGCCCACCAAATGCCCCAGGGAGCACACCAGATAACAAGAGACCTCGTCCTGGTGCTCTCCCCTACATCTGGCATTCTGACTTAACCCATTCCTAAAATCAGGAGGTTGCGCATGCACATCATGGCTTGTACCCCATAATGGATTTTTCCTCCAGAAACTCGTCCAATCCCCTTTTAAAGGCGTCTAGGCTAGACGCCAGCACCACATCCTGTGGCAAGGAGTTCCACAGACCGACCACGCGCTGAGTAAAGAAATATTTTCTTTTGTCTGTCCTAACCCGCCCAACACTCAATTTTAGTGGATGTCCCCTGGTTCTGGTATTATGTGAGAGTGTAAAGAGCATCTCCCTATCCACTCTGTCCATCCCCTGCATAATTTTGTATGTCTCAATCATGTCCCCCCTCAAGCGTCTCTTTTCTAGGCTGAAGAGGCCCAAACGCCGTAGCCTTTCCTCATAAGGAAGGTGCCCCAGCCCCGTAATCAGCTTAGTCGCTCTCTTTTGCACCTTTTCCATTTCCACTATGTCTTTTTTGAGATGCGGCGACCAGAACTGGACACAATACTCCAGGTGTGGCCTTACCATAGATTTGTACAACGGCATTATAATATTAGCCGTTTTGTTCTCAATACCCTTCCTAATGATCCCAAGCATAGAATTGGCCTTCTTCACTGCCGCCGCACATTGGGTCGACACTTTCATCGACCTGTCCACCACCACCCCAAGATCTCTCTCCTGATCTGTCACAGACAGCTCAGAACCCATCAGCCTATATCTAAAGTTTTGATTTTTTGCCCCAATGTGCATGACTTTACACTTACTGACATTGAAGCGCATCTGCCATTTTGCTGCCCATTCTGCCAGTCTGGAGAGATCCTTCTGGAGCTCCTCACAATCACTTCTGGTCTTTACCACTCGGAAAAGTTTGGTGTCGTCTGCAAACTTAGCCACTTCACTGCTCAACCCTGTCTCCAGGTCATTTATGAAGAGGTTGAAAAGCACCGGTCCCAGGACAGATCCTTGGGGCACACCGCTTTTCACCTCTCTCCATTGTGAAAATTGGCCATTGACACCCACTCTCTGCTTCCTGGCCTCCAACCAGTTCTCAATCCACGAGAGGACCTGTCCTCTAATTCCCTGACTGTGGAGTTTTTTCAGTAGCCTTTGGTGAGGGACCGTGTCAAATGCCTTCTGAATGTCCAGATATATAATGTCCACGGGTTCTCCCGCATCCACATGCCTGTTGACCTTTTCAAAGAATTCTATAAGGTTCGTGAGGCAAGACTTACCCTTACAGAAGCCATGCTGACTCTCCCTCAGCAAGGCCTGTTCGTCTATGTGTTTTGAGATCCTATCTTTGATGAGGCATTCCACCATCTTACCCGGTATGGATGTTAGGCTGACCGGCCTATAGTTTCCCGGGTCCCCCCTCTTTCCCTTTTTAAAAATAGGCGTGACATTTGCTATCCTCCAATCTTCTGGTACCGTGGCTGTTTTGAGGGACAAGTTGCATACCTTAGTCAAGAGATCTGCAACTTCATTCTTCAATTCCTTAATAACCCTTGGGTGTATGCCATCAGGGCCCGGTGACTTATTGATCTTTAATTTATCAATGAGGTCTGAAACATCTTCTCTTTTAACCTCTATCTGACTTAACTCCTCGGTTAGGAGGGGCCGTTCGGGCAGCGGTATCTGCCCGAGGTCTTCTGCCGTGAAGACAGATGCAAAGAACTCATTTAATTTCTCTGCCATCTCTAAGTCTCCTTTTATCTCCCCTTTCCCTCCCTCACCATCCAGAGGGCCAACCGCTTCTCTGGCGGGTTTCCTGCTTCTAACATATTTGAAGAAGCTTTTATTATTCCCCTTAATGTTGCTGGCCATGCGTTCCTCATAGTCTCGCTTGGCCTCCCCTATCACCTTCTTACATTTCTTTTGCCACAGTTTATGTTCCTTTTTATTCTCTTCATTAGGGCAAGACTTCCATTTACGGAAGGAAGCTTCCTTGCCCTTCACAGCCTCTCTAACTTGGCTGGTTAGCCATGCGGGCACTCTCCTGGATTTAGTGGAACCCTTCTTTCTTTGCGGTATACACCTCTGGTGGGCCTCTATTACTGTTGTTTTAAGCAGCCTCCATGCACTCTGGAGAGACTGGACTCTTTTTACCCTCCCTTTCAACCTCCTTCTAACCAGCCTCCTCATTTGAGGGAAGTCCGCCCGTCGGAAGTCAAGGGTTTTTGTTAGAGATTTGCTTGGTATTCTTCCCCCAACGTGCACATCAAAACGGATCGCAGCATGATCACTGTTCCCCAATGGCTCAGTAACGTTTACATCTCTAACCAGGTCCTGCGTACCGCACAAAATTAAATCCAGAGTCACCTGTCCTCTGGTGGGCTCCTTGACTAGCTGATCTAAGCCACAGTCATTCAGCACGTCAAGAAATCCGGTTTCCTTATCGTGACCAGAACACAAATTGACCCAGTCAATATGAGGATAATTGAAGTCCCCCATGATTACAACCCTGTCCTTCCTTGTCACCTCCCTGATCTGTTTCCTCATTTCAAGGTCCCCATCAGATTTCTGGTCTGGAGGACGATAGCACGCCCCCAGTATTACATTGCTGCACAAGCCTGGTAATTTAACCCACAGAGATTCTACGGTGGAGTCGGACCCACCTTCAATCTCTACTTTGCTGGATTCTATCCCTTCCTTAACATAAAGGGTCACCCCACCTCCAACACGCCCCTGCCTGTCCCTCCTGTAGAGTTTATAGCCCGGGATTGCGGTATCCCACTGATTCTCCGCATTCCACCAGGTTTCCGTTATGCCCACTATGTCAATATTTTCCCTTGTCACCAGACATTCCAGTTCTCCCACCTTTGCTCGTAGACTTCGGGCATTTGCATAAAAGCATTTATACACGGAATGCCCCAGGATGGGCTGCTTATTCGCTCCTTTGTCCCCGCATCCTCTCATTGTGCCAGACCGTCTATCACATCCCATCACCCTACCTTTCCCAATTTCTTCTCCTACCCTGCCTTTGTCTTGTTGTTCTCTAACCTCCCCATCCTCATCCCATAGGGATGAGGAGTCCCGAACCGGATGCCCCTCGGCTCCTGTCGGCCTTCCCCCAGGGATCAGTTTAAAAGCTGCTCTGCCACCTTTTTAATGTTATGCGCCAGCAGTCTGGTTCCATTCTGGTTCAAATGGAGCCCGTCCCTCTTGTACAGGCCCCGCTTGTCCCAAAACGTTCCCCAGTGCCTAACGAATCTAAACCCCTCCTCCCTACACCACCGTCTCATCCACGCATTGAGACCCCTGATCTCCGCCTGCCTAGCTGGCCCTGCGCGTGGAACAGGTAGCACTTCAGAGAACGCTACCTTTGAGGTCCTGGCTTTCAGCTTCCTGCCTAAAAGCCTAAATTTGGCCTCCAGGACCTCCCAGCTACACTTGCCCACGTCGTTGGTGCCGACATGCACCACAGCCGCTACCTCTCCCCCAGCACTGTCTACTAGCCTGTCTAGACGAGAAGTGATGTCCGCAACCTTCGCACCAGGCAGGCAAGTCACCATGCGGTCCTCACATCCGTCGCAAACCCCCCTCTCTATGTTTCTAATAATCGAATCCCCCACTACAAGAAGCCCCCACTACAAGAATTGGCAGGCAGGGTGCTTGGCTGCCCCAGCAATGCTCAGGTCTAGAGCATCTTTTGAAGTGAGCACAGGTGGGGAAGGAGAATGGATCACTGCTCACCGATTCTCTTGTGTCATTATCCCCTGAAACAAATAAGAGGAAGATGTTATCTCTTGGAAACCTTTTCCTGGTGGAAAAAGATCACAAAAGCTCATACAAATGGCATCTGCAATGGTGCAAGAAATTCCCAACACAGCAGTTTTATCTGACTGACTGAAGGATTTCAGTAAGTGCTAGGATTTGTGCAATCACTGGGTCAGAATACTCACTGTACTAGCCAAGGTGTCAGTGCTGCACATTCGCCTCACATAATGGTGGCCCTAAAGGTCCATGAACAGTTACTGCAATGTCACAGTAGCATATGAACTAATCCTATGTGTTTCCCATGTGCCTTACATAAACAATTTGTTTTTCTAAATATGGAATTGGCTTTGAATATTTTGTCTTTCATTACTTATCAACAGGGAGTAATGGTACTGGTTGGTTGCTGAGTCATGAGTGAACCAGGAGAGCAAAGCATTCAGAAAGTGGAGGCTGAAAAAAGAGCATCTGCTGACTTCTCTCCAAGAAATCCTTACAGTGCACTTTGCTTTGAAGTGTAAATTTTCCTTTTTAAAAAATTCCAACCTTAACACCTACAGATAGATTAGTTTGTTCCAAGTTTTAAAAAGCACAGCACACATTTGAAAGGTGAAACTTTGTAAGTGTAATTCTTTCTCTCGTCTGTATTAAAGAGTAACCCACTCCTTTTGTAAAGACACCGAATTGTAATACAATAGGAGAGATGTGCCATGTTCCCTTAGCCTAAGGAATTATCCCAAAGCCAAAACTACCCTGTTGGATTCAGAGGAGCTGTATTCACAGCACTGCTTTGCCACGTGAGAAGTTGCAGCGGATTGAGCTGACCATGTTCTCAGACAGTTGCAGAGTTGAGGGGTATTGTGGGCATGCCCATCCACTTGACTTTGGCCATCATATTTCCTTGGAATTTTTAACCCCTATGCTGCATTCATCCTGAAGTGAATGAACATGCTGGGTCTGCAATTCCAGTGGTGTTACTGCTGATCATCTATACAAGGACTGGCCCGGAATGGGGTTGGGACAGGTGGAGGCCTCTTCTTCTGGATCCTGTACTCCACAGGATATAGCTGTGACCATTTCAGTGCAACTATAGCCCGCAGCATCAGGAAACATAGGATTGGACTGTTAGTCTTCCTGTCAATATCCAAAACTAATTTTCTGTGCAAGCCATTGCAGATTTGAAACAGCCATGCTTAACTCAACTCCACGTGTGTAACTGGTGAGTCATCTGGTGGGCCACTCTGAGATACAGGAAGCTTGTCTAGATGAGCCTTTCTCCTGATCCAGTGGGACTCTTATATTCCTGCCACCTCTTTGCTCGCTTGGTCCTTGTCTCTTCATCCATCCTCTTTCTTCTCTGTGTTACTGTGTCTGTTTCCTCACCTCTTGCATTGCCCGTGCTCCTCCACTTCCTTCCTCCCTGACGCTCACCTTCCCTTTGCTTAAATGCTTTCCCTACCCTCATCCATGTCCTCTCTCGAGACTACTGTCAGCAGGACTGTGGCTGTTCTCTCAGGTAATCCTGATACTTGTTGGTGGCATCATTGCTGAGCATGGGATCAGGCAGTTGTGACCCCTTATAGATCCATGCAACTTGGTGGAGGGGGGGAACAGCCATGACTCACACTCAAAATATTTTCCAGCTGAAAGTTTTTCCCCAGTTCGCATAGAGCAGTGATTGTCAAACTTTTCGCACTGAGACCCACTTATTAGAATGGGAATCTGTCGGGACCCACTGGAAGTGATGTCATGACTAGAAGTGGCATCATCAAGCAGGAAAATTTTTAACAATCCTAGACTGCAAGCGTACCCACACTTACCCATTGACTATCCATAGTCCCACTGACAATCATTGTTAAAAGCATATACTTAGTAGCCTGTTCAAAACAACAGTAAGCCAATTTCCTTTGCAACCCATCAAAACAGATGTCAGCAGCCTTCAGGGGGCATCTTTCTCCCCAAAATAATGTCAGGGACTTTCCTGCCTCCCTGCACTCACTCAAGCAAGTTTTCTGGAGCAACACCCGACAAGAAAATCCCTCTTCTCCATTCCACGAAATGAAAATCTGCAGCTTCGTTGCTTCTGGATTAGCAAATTTTTGTGTTAACCATGAGATCAGCCTGGTATTGCCTGCTGCAAAAAATGTCTTCCTGCTGCACCTCAGTAATCTTTTTACTCAGGCTCGAAGCCTTGACAAGCCCTGAAAAGAATCTCACTAGATAAACCCGAGCCGTCCTTGCAGATTCAGCCGTATTTTTAAAGTCATTTGAAGTGATTGACAGACAGTCCAATTCATGAAACTGTTAAAACCAGACTCCTTGGAATTAAGCCAGTTTGGGACTGTTGAAGTTAGAATCTGTGTAAGGTCGTGGTTATGTCTGTTAATAGAGAGCACATTTTGGATGTTTTGTGGTAGAGGAGCTGGAATTGGAGAGAAGATGTTATCATAGTTGCTACTGCTACCATCTCACTTCTCCTGGTTCCTCTAAACAGGCCAGACTGGAGTAGGGGGGATCCAGTCAGCTCAGTTAAAAAGGGGGGGATATAATTCAAGTGTTGCCTCAGGAGCACCAGACCTGTGCATGTGGGGTTGGGGTGAGGTGTTGGAGCACATGTTTGCAGACAACCACTGGCAGGGAGCATCAGATCAGCTCTATCCAGTTGGCAGTTAAGATGAGATGGTTAGAGTTATTCAGAAGATCTGTAAAAGACAACTTGTTTACAGCAACCTGTAAATCCTGCAGTGTTTTCAATATGCAAATGAAAACCTTTGTTTATGAAGTGGCTGCCTTCACAAAAGGAACACTTGAGCAATAGCACAACATGGTGGTGGAATAAACATGGAAGCACGTGTAAAGGCTGACATGGGAAGGGGTGAAAATACTTGAAAGATGGAGCTGTTGAGAGCACCTAGAAATTGGATTGAAATTTAGAGATTTCAATATGTCGGCCAGCTGGCAATGTATCATGGAAGAAGCTTTATTTATTAGGTTCAGTGGATCAAACCCCATGGAAGATGCGCAAAAAATTGTAATGTATCCAAACATTGCAGGCAATGTACAAATAGTTCAAGGAGCAGGTGTCTGAGCCCTGCTCCTTCTCCCCCTTCATGCAATTCCTTTCTCAAGGCTTTAACTTGGCAGTGCACATCTCGGCTTTGTTCTCAGCCTTGATGAAAGCCCATTAAGAAAATAGATGGGATGATTCTGCCTGAGACTCCAATATCCTTTAAAGATCCTGCGAGATTAAACCATATGGAGTAAAGAAAAAGAAACATCCAGGCAATTGCCAGAACCAATGGGACACACAGTGTGTGTGTGTCCCAGTATATGCACTGATGAGTTGGTGCCCTGTCTTTTAAACCAGCTTAGAGGGGCTGAAGAGAAGCATAAGCCTTTCTGAAAACTACACCTCTCTAGGGAAGACTGCTTCATGTGTTAGAGCCAGTGACGTAAAGGGAAGCAGAGACAATTTAACACTTCTTAGCAGGAGGAAGGTGCCCCATTTTCATCAAGTGAGGAGGTTCTCTTGCATCTGTTCCTTACTTGCCGTATTAGTGTCACCTGCATTTAGGCAGACTATCCTGTCATTGTGACTTAAAGAGTGTTCACACAGCCATTTGGAGAGATGACAGACTCACCATACAAACTGATATTTGGCCACAGAGCAACTTGGCCATCAACTTAACAGACCATGCCCCATGTTCTTCTGTTCTGAGTCCAAACCCTGCCCTAATAGAGGAGCGAGAATGATATGTGGAGCAGATGAGCTGCTGCTGCTGCTGCTGCTGCTGCTGCTGCTGCTGCTTCTTCTTCTTCTTCTTCTTCTTCTTCTTCTTCTAAGGTGATAAGATTGTGCCAAAGAAAGCAAGTTATGTAAGAAATGTAATACGCTGTACATAAGCACCTCTTTCTGTGGGTGAAAGATTATAATTGATTTGCTAGACAGGCTCAACCTTGGGGCCTAAACTGAGCCGTTATCCTGGGATGAATTATGTTGGTAGTGGTGCTTTTCTAATTTAAGCTCTCCTTATATTAAGCTCTAAACTCATTTACACTCGCAGTTTGAATGTGAAAATGTCCTAAGAGGTGAAAGATCAGTGATTTATGCTGAGTGCCTGGCATTCCTCTCCCCCACCCTCCTTCAGCTCAGTGGAAATGTCAGAATAGACATGCCTTTTCAAAGACCCTTCGTGCAGGTCACCCACCCCCAAATATTAAACATCAGAGCTAAATTTTTAAGCCTCATAAATCTGAATGTTGAAGCCTATTTAATTAAAGGAGAAATGGCAGAATAATGTTATTGTGGCTGCTTTATAATTGCTATGAGTTTTGATTTTAATTGCTCGCACTGTTTTCAGAAATCCATATGTATCTGGTAGCCTATCCTGCTGCTTTGAAATGTTGGGAAAAAGTCACTGTCTCAGAATATAGTTGTGTTCATTTCAAAGTAATGTACTCCCATAATGATTTAACAAATTGTTGAATCCAATTACTTGCTGTGCACTGAAGTAACCTATAGCAAATTTTCAAAAGAGTTAATGTTTCTATCGGCTTGGCTTTGCATTCCAAATTCACCTGTTTGTCAAAATGCAGCCATTGTACTCTCTACAAAGGGTTGATTAAGATTGTAGCTGATTGTTTTGAAGGCTTTTTATTTTTCTACCCTGCTGTCTTTCCTGCTCCATATCTCTTACGGCCTGAAAGCCCAACAGACTGGAAATGTCAGTGTTGTAAGACATGGCAGAAATTCTTAAAAATGATGATCTGTAAAAGATTATGTTAAAAAAAAATTGTGATTATTTTACATATTAGTGCTATGTTTAGCACCCTGCAGAATCTATCACAGGAGGACCTTTATTCTCATAGCCTTAATTTAGAATAAGGTTTGAGCTCCCACAAAGGTGGAAAGATGGGTTATATATGTATTTTTTTCAAATAAGTAATAAATACATTTCCTACTCTTTGCAGTCCAAAAACTACCTAGAACCTTATCACATGCAGTAGATGGAATTTCTTTCATCACCCATTGTACTAAAATGTTTTTCATATCTAATATTTAAGGTGATATCCACTCTTATTGAGATTCCAACTGTTTTTATGAAACAGTTTCCCAGAGAATGAATGTGTGGAGGAGGGGACTTTATGCCCTCTGATTTCTACATGGCCATCCAAAGAATGGAACAGATTCTACATGCATACATATTATACATGTGTAGGCTAATCTTTAGGGGAGCACATGGAGGGCAAAATGGAGTCCCCCTGCCTCCAGTGGATTATTCAGTAGAGAATGGTTATGTCAAAAAGGCTGTTTATCTGGCCTTAGGCTCTCCCAGCTCCAACATCTGCTGCTGAGCTGTACTGAGGTGTCACTACTGAAAGGGCAATGCGTATGATAATTGGATTCTCCCATATCTTGAAAATATGATCAAGATTTGCATATGTTATCTCATTTCATTTGCAGCTAATGAGTTCCTAAGTGTGAAAAAGTGCTTATTTCCAGTTTCATGACCTCCATATGTATTATTGTGATACAGTTATTACAGTAATTCTGTGAGGTAAGTGAGTAGCATCTTCAGCTGGGGAGCGGAAGTAGCTTTGGTATGGTCACCCAGAAAGTGCGTGGCAGAGGTGAGATTTGACATGGGAAAGTCCTGGTTCATAGTTCTGTATTCTCTCTCCAGTTGTCAAAATTTAGGCTGTAAATTCAGTCTGTCTTGCTTATGACACTTAGGCCCAAATCCTAACCAACTTTCCTGCACGGACACAGCTGTACCAAAGGGGCATGTGCTGCATCCTGCAATTGGGTGGCAGTCATGGAGGCCTCCTCAGGCTAAGAGAATGTTGTTCCCTTACCTTGGAGCTGCATTGGCCTTATTTCAGTGCTGGGAAGTTGGTTAGGATAGTACCCTTAGAAGTGCAGTGTACGTTGAAAAATATAGCACTTGTCTATGGCATAGTCGATCCAAGGTTAAGTACTTTAATATCAGTTTATTTAAGTAAGTCAGTAGCTATCAGTTGACTTGCCCACAACAGTTCTTGGGAAATATCTGAAATAGATAAATTGGCCACAATCTGAACATTGGGTTTAGGCTGGCTTGCGCCACAAGGCCCTTGTGCAAAATGATGATCTGTTCACCACCCATTAGGACCAATTCTGTTATGGCACTGACTGGAGTAGGACACCAACTGGAATCATGGACTGCTCACACTCCTCCCCACTTGCTGCAATATGTTGCACTAAGAAGGAACTCTAGGGAACGGTGCAACAGAGACTGAATCTCTTTCCAGTGGTACCGACCCCCTGAGGATTTAAAGTCTTATAGGAAGTTGAAATGGGGAGATGAGGACAACGTGAATCCGGGGTCAGCACACACATCTTTTTTTGGAGTGGCTCACTAGCACATGCTTGAGTGTCTTCTGTTGCTATCTATGGCCTTTAAGGAAATGTGAGAATGCACATTTTCACAGATTTGTATTTCTGATGGAAGTTAATTTTCAGGAATTTTTTTGCGTCAGAAAAAACTTTATGAACTAGAAACAATGAACTTGCTTGCTCTTTCCAACAGAAGTTATTCCAGTCAAAGGAATCACCTTACCCATGTTGGGCATTGTTGAAGGTTCTTGATGTCTTGGGAAGAGGATTGGACTTAATTAAGTCCTGTCGTGAACTGCAAACAGCTGAGCAGCTGGAGTTCTGTTTTTGTACGAGAAAGGTTCCACCTTGCTTCCCCAGAAATCAAAGAAAAATTAATAAATGTCAAATCCATTAATGTTAACGTCGTACATGCTTTCCACCAGTAAGCATAGCCAGAGAAAATATTCGGTTATATCCTTGCTAACTTGTTAAAACATCATAATTCTGTATGGCTTTCTCAGATTATGTTTGGTAGTGGTGGAAAATTTTGGAAATGGAGAGTTCAGAATACAAATTCTACTAGTTTTTGAAAAAAAAAAAAAAACAACTATGTCCCATACCAATCATACCATACCAACCATAGGCAATACCTATGCCCAACCCCCTCTCCCCAAGTTTTCCAGGGAAACTTACCCTTAAATTAGGGATGGCTTGCTGAAGATACCAGATCTTGTATCCTTTTCTGAGCATGCTCAGATACATCTTTTCCTGGTGGGTTGCATGGGATTTGTAATTTACAATGAGTTGGTATTGGAGGCACTGGAAAATATAAATCCCATGTATTGTGACAGGAAATTTATGTTCATGAGCTTGCTCAGGAATGTCAATCACTGTTCCCTGAAAGCTGCACAGCTATAACGAAAGCTCCATGCAGCTCCAAAAAGTTGCCACACACCTTTCTCTTCCATTTGTTCTCTTTATCTCCTCCCTCTGTTCTCTAATCTACCTCCCTAGAACCATGCCAAAGCCCATACTGTGGAGTCTGCTTAGCTTGGGAGGGAAGCCAGGAGTGTGTGCAGATTGCTGATAGAAGTGATGCTTGGAAACCAGGTGTGCAGGCAGATCACTCAGAGGAGTGATGCTACTGTTGACTTGTATCTCCCTCCCTCAGAGCTGTAGGCCACAATAGGGAGAGAAGCCAGGAGTGCATGTTGTGCAGATCGCTTATAGAAGGAGACTCAGGGTGTGGTTCTGTTTGCACCATCTCCAAAAGGATATTGTGGGAAAAGATAAAGAACAAATGTGCAAGAAAAGGTCTGCAAAATGATCAGGAGCTTTTTAGTTTGGGGAAAAAATGTGTCAGGAAGGTGGAGTTGGATCGGGTTGGGAATTAAGAGGGAAGGAACAGAATGAACAATGTTTGAACGCCAGATAGTGAAACCGTGCTTCCCCACTGCCCTCCACAACGATCTAGACTGGTAGGCAGCTCCCACTCACCAACTGAATGCCGGCTAAGCTCTACCCTCACCATGAAGACAACCAATAGGGGCAAAGACCCAAAAGTCTCACAGGGATGGGAAGGCCAGGCCATGCAACTGATGTTGTGTGGATTGGGATTGTTCATGACTCTCCATACTGGTCCAAATTAGTTTAAAGAGTTGAGTTCCCAGGATGTTAAGCAAGCAATTGTGTTAATGGGAACTGTCTAGACACCTGCTGTCACTCTCATTCAGCCTTGCCTCCTTCCAGCAAGGCAAATTTGCTTTAAATTCTTTGATAAATTCTCTTTTTAGTTCATTATGAATACATTTTTAATCTGACAGTAATCTTATTTTTAGTAATGCTTTTTTGTACCCTTTAGTATTAACATGTAATTGGGGAAAAACTTTCTGCTAATTATTTATAACTTTTCATTTGATCTATTAGTAATAAAGACCAAAAATGTATTGCGTTTTGGATTTTTTTTTTTTTTGCTGTATCTTCATACAAAAACCAGCATCATCATTTTTATAAGGATTAAATAATAAAATTGGATATGTTCCGTGGCCTTATGTAAATGGTGAATTAGTTACTGTTGGAAGGTGTTGATGTCCAATGCTAGATTAATTAGAGGTGATGCATTAATTTTGAAAAATTCAAAGAAGACTACAGTAGCTCTCTGCAGGTGTGACTTTAACATATAATAAAGGAGTCATAAGAAATAAGATACTTTGACATGATTAGTTTCTGCAAATAAGCATAAGTCTAAAGCGTGTTAACCTGACTAGCTAAAAATGAATGGGTGCTTTTCAGTGGTGACATCTCTTTGATGAAAGTCCTTTCCAGGAGAAGAATGTCCACCCTACTCTAGTAGACTTTTCAAAGGAAAAGGGCAGCCCAATCCTATGCAGTGCTGGTGCAGTGGGCCACATGGTCCATGCTGTATCCAGCACTGAAACTGGGCAGGCTGGAGGTCTCCTCGGGATAATGGAACATTTGTTTGCTTACCCTGTGTAGTGCTTCTGCCTGCCCAATGCGGCTACTCAGATCTGCGCTGGCAATATCACTGGTGTAATTCCTAGAAACGCTGTGTAGAGCTTCAAGGCCCAGGAAGGGAGTTAGGAGATGGCAGAGGCCTTCTCGACCGACCGTACCTCCCTTCCGGGCCCAATCCACCCCCGTTCTGCCCTCCTCATCCTGTTAGACCCTCTCCCAGCCCTTTCCCTGCCTCTGTGCTATATGGAGCAGCTCTTACCTGCTATGGTGGCCATAGATCCAAATTCTGTCCCGGTGGGATGGCTCAGGGCTTCACACACTTACTCTAAAGTTGTTGAAAAGCACAACATGCTTTTATGATGGCTTTTATGATGGCTGGTGCTGGCACAGCAGCCACTGCACTAGCAGGCCGTAGGTTTGTACCATTAGTTAGTATTCCTCTGCTCATTTTACCATGAGTGTACTATTGATGTACGTATTTCCCCAGGCATGCTTGTCAAGGGACTTTTGACCATGAGTCATGGTACACCCACCTTCATGCCTGATAACAGAGAAAAAGAAACTTAGATGTAACTGCTACACATACACGGTTTATTACGAGGATTATATAAAATAATAGGGAGGAGGGAAGCACATAAATGAACACAGTACCAACTTAAGACTAGCAAAGTGATTCTGCCGGCTTGGGAGAGGAGGGCACAGTGTTCACAGGGGAATTAGTGAGGGGACAGTGTCTGTGTGACCCAGTCACAGCCCTCATGGTGAAGGAGGAAAGGTTTGTAATCACTATCTTGTTTACCTCAAAGTAAACACTCAGTTGGCGGCCATTTTGGGAATGCTGCCACAAGAGGCTGCAGCGCTCCCCAACCACCGCCAGACCAGTCTGCAGCCTCTGAAGCAGGTAAGGCTGCAGAGGGGGGAGGAATGGAGGTGCCATCTCAGCACCGACAATGAGTACGCTTGTACTTTGTTTTTGCCTGTTAGACTAAAAGGCCAATCAAGGCACAGAATAAAGCAGTCAAGACTAGATGATTGTGAAGGTTGAAACTAGGTGGAGAAGACACAGTAAGAAGATTTCCAAAGGCTTCCAGGTTCTCTTAATTGAATTGGCAAAAGTAGAAATCTGCTTGATTACATCTGCCTGGGAGGGCTTTCTGTTTCGCTTGACTGTCCCTTTTATTAGGGCACAGCAGGACAGTAATAAGAGTCCCAGAGACTTTCATCTGTGGCTAAGGCCCCTGTTTTACTGAAGCAGGGATCTTCCAATGCAACCACTAGCTTTTTGGCCATTTTGTCTGCACACATTAACAATGACGCCACCTTGACCACAAAGGTGGGGGGCTAGGTAACATGGAACCAATCTGAGGTACACCCACAAATCAAGAAACAACCTGACATGTTTGCATAAGGAAACTGTTTCTGAAGTTTAGAATCAGAAACTATAGATTTTTCAGATTGTTTCTAATTATGGAAATAAACTTGTGTTGTGCTATTATTTTCAAGGATACGTTATTTACAGAGATAGAGCAAGATACTTAAATAAATAAGGATGGCTGATTTTCTCTACCTGTTCTGATAACACTGTGATGATGATGATAAAATAACATTGAACTCTTCAGTAGTCTTATGAAGTACAACTGAATACCAAATGCATTGCTACTCCTAAATTACCTTATAGGGATGTTTAGTTGCTGAGTCTTCTCTAGAAAAATATGAATTTCAAAGAGACATATCTACATAATAATGCTGAGATGTGCAGGCTGTTTCTAAGCCCAGCTAATAAAATTGCCTTTGTTTATTACAATATTGATGGTTTCTGTGTTCACCTTTCATGTTGCTCCTGTTTTCCTAGCTAAAGGCACTTTAGGGTGTAGCAACCTGCAGCTCAGTCTCTGGCTGGCTGTGGAAATATTTGTAATTAATGTTCGAATGAACTAATGGCATGAATACCTTTAAATATCACAAACATATCAACAATGTATCTACTAGGTTAAACATAGTGTGTATTTGCACAATCCAAAGCAACGTGTGCACTGGCACAGCACATGCTGTACCAGTGCTTGCCATAGCAAAAGCGCCGTAAGCACATTGCGAGGGCAGAGGAGTTGTGACGGCCTGCACTGCAGAGCGAAGGCCTGCACTGGCCCATGCGCACTAGCAGACAGAGCAGCACACGCTGGAGAAGGCGAGTTTCATCCTAAGCAGCACAGAGGTGGAGCAGGGTGGGGGTAGGGTGGTGGTAGGGCAGGGGATGGGTGGATCAGGCCTGGGAGGGGTGTGAGATCAGTGGTGCTGGTGTGCACCACATCCTATGCCACTTTCCTAGGCCTGATCTACCAATGTGGAGCAATGCGGAATTGCGCCAGTGATTGAGTTCATGCAGGTCCAAGTTGCCCCATTGCGGCTGCTGGAGCTTACTCCAAGGCAAGGGGACAAATAACCCCTTACCCTGAGGAGACCTCTAGCAGCAAACCTCCAGCAGACCAGCAGCAGACCTCCAGCAGGATGCAGCACTGGCCGTTGCTCAGGAATTTGTGCAAGATTGGGCTATTTGTGTTCCAAAGTAAGTTTAGATTTGCACCACATGTAAATTTTATATACACTGTATTTCCAAGTTTTCCAAAATTGAATTGTTTTGCTAGAAAAAAGAGGGAAAACTCCCTCTCCCTTATTTCAGAAGTTCCATTAATGTTCCATCTTAGTCACTCAGGCACAGACTGAACTGTTCTTGGACTGTCCATCCCTACTTGCTTTCAAGCCACCAATCTGAACAGTTGCCTCCCTTATTTAGAGTGAAATATTGATAGCCCTTGGTCAATACCATTGCAAATCCAGATGTGAAATCCCCAGGGCACCTTTCAGTATATTTTCACTTGAGAACTTAGGGCCCAATCCTATCTAATTTTCCAGTGCCAGTGCTGCTGATGGGGTATGCACTGCTTCCTGTGTTGGGGAGGCAGTCACAGAGGCCTCCTCAAGGTATGGGAGCATTGGTTCCCTTACCTTGGGGCTGCATTGCAGCTGCACCAGTGCAGGAAAGTTGGATAGGATCGGGCCCCCAGTTAGGTCAGCTAACTATAGTTTGTTAATTTGGTAAGGTGGCTGTGCACATCATTCCTGGCATAGCCTCAGATTCTTATGTTTTTTTTTCTAATTGGTTTTGTACCAACCATTGCACATGGGTTCTTCCTTCCTTTTTTTTTTGATTGACTCAAGATTCCCAGATCACTGAGTGCTCTTTTTTTTTTTTTTTTGGAGGGGGGAGGAACATTTCAGAGGAAAAGCTGTGTTGATCTATGCTGGTAGATGGTTGCATTGTTGTGGCAGACTTTCTGAGAAAAGGTCTACCCGGCTAAAGCATCAATCCTTGTCTACAGTATGCAGATGGTATTCTAGCAAAGTGATATTTTTGGTGTATAATCACCTGTTTCTGTCTATTCTTTCAGCTTTTCAGTATGTAATGAAATAATTAAGACTGGAATCAAATACAGCAGTTGTTTTTAAGGGTGTTGAAAGTAGTTGAGATAGGTTCTATTTTCTGTGGTGTGTGTGTGTGTATGCATCATTTCTTTTCCATCCCCATGAAGCCCCTGAACACTCAGTACCCAAAAGATCATGAGGGCAAGGAGCACCATGGGGAGCTCACTTCAAGGCTTTACTCAGATACCCCAACACCCTCACACCAGCATTGGGTTTGAATGACAGCAATTGCTCCAATCTAATTTCAGTCCTTGATACATCATTAAGATTTTACTGTCCTATGGCTAACTCTGGGGTGAAAGCATTGGCGTTCAAATCATGTGTCATCTTGTCATGCCTGCAGACCTGACAGGCTTTCATGGGACTATTTGGGAGCAATTCTATTGGTTCTTACTAAAACATCATGAACCAACCACCAAATAAGTCCACAAACACTCCATTAGAGAAAGAGAACCTTCGATCAGATAGTGTTGTGTCCCAGCGTTCACTGAGGCCAAAGGATACTCAGGCCTGGATAATCTTTTGGCATCTTTAGAGCCAGATCCAGGAAAACTTTCCACTATTCAACATAGTCCCGCCACCACTGAGGAACCATGTTCATGGTTCTGGCCCCAAATGCCCTGAGATCAACCCCTATCACCAAATCCAATGGACATAGAGCATAAACAGGCCCAGTAATGCTGGTGGAGCAATTGCTGATCTTTTAAGAAAGCTTGTTCAAAATAGGAGCAGGGCCACTAACGGGTTTCAGGCTTACTGGTGGACCATTGCTGAAGTAAAATTTCCATGGCTGACTTGTGCACCTGATAGCGCAATCCTGTCCCCACCTAAGCTGGCACAGCTGTCCCTGCACTGGCTCAGAGTGTCTCAAACATGCCATAGAGCATGTTTACAACTACTTATGAGCATCCAGGCATTGGCGTAGCTAGAGGGGGGCAGGGCACTAAGTTTTGCAGGGAGCCTCCCCGCAGTGTGCAAGCAGCCCCTCCCCCTCCCCTTGGGAGCCATTTGGGGGGGCAAAACAGAGGCGAATGGCTCCCAAGGGGGGGAGGAGGGGCCACTTGCATGCTGCAGGGAGGCTCCCTGCAAAACTTAGTGCCCCTCCCCCTCTAGCTATGCCAGTGCATCCAGGAGCAGCATTGGCCAGTACAGGAAAGCTGGCACTGAGTGGCCAGGGGGGATGGTGGCAGGGAGGCAAGGAGGGGGTGTTTCTGGCCAGGAGGAGGGAGGAACAAGTGGCAGATCGGTCCCAGAAGGGGGCAGGATCAGTGGAGGCCTCCTCTGCCATATCTAAGCCCCTTCCCAGGCCAGGCAGCCCTACATGGTGCTTCCTGGATTTGTGCCAGCTGAATAGCTGCCACAAATCCAAGAAACCCCATAGGGGTAGTGGTAAGAAGAAGGTAAGAAGGTTCTTCTTATTGGAGGTAAGAAGAAATATGTATATCCCCTTACCCTGAAGAGAACTTCAGCCACCTCCTAACCTGTGTTCAGTACAGTGAAGGCCATGTGGACTGGCTGTGCCAGCGCAGCTTCAGATTGGGCTGTAAGATACTTATTTGTCCTTCCACTGCTACCTATCTCTTCCTTTAGGAAGAAAGGTCTCTCTGCCCATGACTATTTATTTAGTCAGTCAGTCAGTCAGTCAGTCAGTCAGTCAGTCCGTGTGACCACTGAGCAGCGAGCCCAGAGCTAGCCAGCGCTGGGCTAGTATGGCCGCTAGCCCAGCGTTACGCCTCACAAACATGTCATTTGCAACAGTACGCACCGGGGGTAAACCAGCACGTTGAGCCCAGGGTTGGGCTCTTAGGGCACAATCCTATCTTGCGCTGGAACAGGCAAGCTAGGAGGCTTGTGCTGTATCCAGCGCAGGATAGTGGCCATAAGCGGCTCAGCCAGAGGCAAGGGGAAACTCTTCCCCTTACCCTTGGGTAAGGTGCCCTGGGCTCTATGGGTCTCCTCAGACTTGCGCCACCTCTTGAGGTGGCACAAGTCCGAAGAGAGCGGAGCGGCTTGGAGCCACTCCGTTCTCCCTGGGAACAGGGGTTGGGATCCGGCATAACTACCGGTTTCCAGGCCTGCCTCCTACTCCCTACCTGCCCGCCCGCCCCCGGGGCCGCCCACTGCCCACCCTCCCCCCACCCAGGAACGCCTCCCTCCTGGCTCCTCCCCCGCCTACCTTTTCTCCTTGCATCAGCCCAGCCAGGCTGATGCAAGACTCAAGGAGGAAGCCAGTGTGGAGGCTACCGTCAGCCTCTGCAGGCCAGCGCTTCTCAGAGCACTGACCTAGCTTCCTCTCAAGGAGGCACAAAAGACTTGCGTCAACCCAAGGGTGCTTTTGGATTGCACCCTAAGTTAGTTAAAACATTTATAACCTGCCTTTCCTATAATGCAAGATGGCTTAAGAGTAGAAACCTTTCTGGTTTGAGGAACAATTCATCCCAGGTGTCAGCATCATTTCTCTGGACTGTGCTGTATTTCTTCACACATTTGGCCCTAAAACCATTAAACAAAAAAGAGCAGAATGCATCATTACAACTGGCACATGCATGTTTGTAGGCACTGTTGATTTGAAGCATATTTGCATTGACGGTGCAATATTGTCATCTTGTCATTACCTGGCTTCAAGCCAAGAGTAATAGTTGCCCACTTACAATTTGTAGCGTAGCGTGCAATTTATACATTTATACAATCATTGTGTGCATTTTGGTAGATGTGATGGTTTGAAGACATGGTTTCTGCAATTGTTTGTGAATTAAAATCACTTAGAAATATTTCTTCTAGTAGAGGGAGACCCTGAACAGGGAGAGTGCAAAGATTATTGGTCACGATTGAAAAACCTTACAAGTGTAGAACAAGTGTGTACATATGCAGAATTCCCTCTCGAGCATAGCCAAGAGGCTTAAAGTTTGCATAGTTCATTCAAGATGCAGAATTCTGCTGCTCAGGCTCAGGGTTCTCCCCTTCCTCTTGCAAAAATTCCTTTCATCCCCAGTGTCAGGATTGGTTATAATAACTCATCTCTTCTTTGTCGGAAGGCTCATAAGTAAAGTACACACATTGCATGTAAAATGTCTCCCAATTGTTCCCTGGCATCTCCACTGAAGGGATCTTAGGCTAACCAGGCTCGGAAAGACCCTAGATTATACTAGATCATGGGCTGGATGGACCAGTGGTCCGTCTAAGGCAGCCTCATGTGAACTTTTGCTGTAGATACTAGAGCTGCAGTATTCATGGGATGCAATTTCTGTATTCCTGTTTCCACGAAGCTGAGTTCTTCCTGCCAGGGCTACACAAAATAAGATCATCTCTTGTTTCAGCTGTTTTTATTTGTTGAGAATTGGGGTTTCTTTTTCCTGTGGCTGCAAAATCTGTCGATACCTTTGTGCAATTTTTTCCCCTTTTTGTATCACTCCACTATATTTACTGTGTTTCATTACGTGAAAGCCGCAGGCTGTTGCAGAGTATGTTGTGACGCTAAGATCAATTAAAGTTTAATGAAAGGAGAAAGAGGCTGTGAGATTGGAAACCGGATGGAGTTTTCGGAAGGTGCAGTTTAGGTAAATAATGTCTTCCTTATTCAGTGTTAATCCTTGCAGTTTGTTGACCTAGTGGAACCGCAGGCTCAGCAATTTGGCTTTGATAGCTAAGCTGTTGACAGTGTTACAACTCCATTCTCTATAATAGCGGCATTCAGCATTTCCAGGGTCCCCCTTGCAGATCCAACTTTTGACCCATAGAGAGCAGGACCTCAGGTGGGCAGTAGGGTAGGGTTGAATTAGAAGCTACCACCAAAAAGGAGAACACCTCCCAGGGCTGACCAGGTGACACAGCTGCTGCATAGATTTTCAGAACACTTCCACCTTTTTCAAGCTGACAGTTTCTGTCCTCTTTGAAAAGGAAGTTGGGAATGGGTGAGTGGAAAGTTGCCTCTGCTCCGACAAACACACATGACCCACACTACCCTTGCTAATTGGGCAGGAAGCACCTGTTTCTTATTATTCAGCAGGGGGTGGCAACTTTCCAGTATTCATCCCAGTGGCTGTTGGCTGGTCTCTCCTTTGTGGGTTGGTTGGTTTTAAACTGTGAGCACTTTGGGACAGAAAACCATTTTCTCATTCATTTTACTAGGTATACTGCTTTGAAAATGTTTGTATAAATATTCTTAATACATAAATTGACTTGTGCACTGCATGGGCACATGGACCTCGCTTGCTTGCTTCAGGATTAGGAGACGCAGGTGAGCAAATTGGGTAAACAGGAAAAAGCAGAAGAAGGGAACGGAAGTCTGAGGCCGGTACATAGATGCTCACTCACCCTGAAGAATGAAGAAAAATATTATATCAACACAAAATGCTGTTGTTGGCATTAACAGGGTCTCATAATGGTAAATATGGATTCTGCTGAGATAAATATATTTTACTGCTTGCCAAGATAAAACACAGGCAGTGATGATCATCGCCTAGACCAGAGTATATGGAGGCTGGATTATCTATCTCACACATAATATGCATTGAAGCACTGAATTATGATGGTTCTGAACAATTTGATAGCAGTCACTATAAAAAAAATTGCAAAAAAATACTTGTTGTAAAGGAAGTGGAGCAGAAAGGGATTTCCTGGTTTGTTTTCCAATCATTTTTTTCCCCACCTCAGGCACCAGAGGTTACACCTTTTGACCTTTTGTTGTTGCAATCAATCCTGATTTCACTAGTACTATGGCAATTGCATGCTTTGTTTTTGGTCCTACAATAGGGTAATACCACTCACTATCAAAACAGGTATTCTACTCTCATGTGTAGCTGGCTCAGTTTTACGTTATCACTACATGCTATTATGCAGTCACGATGAAATTTTGCAAGTGTCAATAATATTCTTTTCCCAAGAACCTTACACAAACATAACATGAATGACTCAGGCCTGTAGCTAGAGGGGGAAGCGCGTGCATTGCCCACCTTGAGAGCAGTTTGTCCACCCTCACATTTCAGAACCCTGTTTATGAAGTTAATGGGATTGTCTGTTGGAATATTTATTTCGAGATTCTGAAGGGGGTAGCTCTGTTAGGGCGCAATCCTAGAAATGATTTGAGCTGGCCCAAGTCCCTTGCGCAGGCCCAGGAGGGTTGCAAACATGCCGTAAGGCACATTTGTGCCTCCTCAAGAGGAAGCTAGACTGGCGCTCCAAGAAGCACCGGCCTGCAGAGACTGACACAAGCCTCTGTGCCAGCTTCCTCTCTGAGGCTTGTGTCAGCCCAACTGGGCCAACGTAAGCCACAAAGGTAGGCGGGGAGGAGGTGGGAGGGAGACATTCCTGGGTGGGAGAAGGGAGGGTGCTGGGCAGCCCCGAAGGTGGGTGAGGAGATTCCAACCCCTGTTCCTGGGGAGAATGGAGCAGCTTCAAGCCACTCCGCTCTCCTCGGACTTGTGCCACCTCCAGAGGAGGTGCAAGTCTGAGGAGACCTATAGGGGCCAGTGACCCTTACCCAGGGGTAAGGGGAAAAGATAGGATAGGATTGCGCCCTTAGTTTGTTACAACCATTATATAGAGCAAAAAAACCTGTGACACCATAAAGACTAGTATATTTTTTGTGGTTTCAGCTTTCATTTCATGCCTTTATATATATATAACTGATGATAACACTTTTCTGCCCCTGATGAAGTGATTCATGGTTCACAGAAACATATGTCACAATAAATCTGTTAGTCTTTAAGGTGACATAAGATTCTTTTGTGTTTCATGTATTATTCTTATTTTTTATTTATGCAGTATCATCAGGACTCATAGGGAACAGGCAAGCCAAGAGGCTTGTGCTGTATCCAGCACAGGATAGGGACCCAACGTGGCTCAGCCAGTTGTAAGGGCTTTTCCCCTTACCTCTGGATAAGGCACGCTGGCCCCATGGGTCTCCTCGAACTTGCACCACCTTAGGAGAGCAGAACAGCTTGAAGCCGCTCTGAACTCCCCGGGAACGGTGATTGGGATCCAGCATAACAGCCGGGTCCCAACCCCGCCTCCCGCTCCCCACCCACCTGTCCCCGGGGCTGCCCACCACCTGCCCTCCTCCCGCTCCAGAAAGTCTCCCTTCCACCTCATACCCACCTCCTCCCCACCCGCCCCATAGCCTTGCATCAGCCCAGCTGGGCCGATGCATGGCTTGGTGCTTCTGTCGGCATGGAAGCTTGTGTCAGCCTCCACAGGCCAGTGCGCCTCTGCGTGCTGGCCTTGCCGACTCTCAAGGAGGTGCAAACGCACCTTATGGCACATTTGCAACCCTCCTGGATTTCACCCATAGTGTTTTACAGCGTTTTAAAGTGATAATCTTCACCCTTCCTAACCTTATATCCAAACTTTCTTGCAATCCTATCCACATTTACCTGGGAGTAAGCTTCACTGACTATTATGGATTTACTTCTGAGTAGACATACATAAGATTGGGCTCAGTCTCTCATTTGACCCAGTGTCCACAAGGAATGTGGTGGAGTGGCTTGCTAACTTGAGCTGATCAATTTCTTTTAAATGATGAAGGATCCTCTGATACATGCCATATTGGGTTTCCGCCTCCATTTTGCAGGGCTTTTGTCCCTGTTGCATAACAGGTTGAAAATCCAACAGTATAGGTTTTTTAGCATGCGTTCATGCAGTTGCAATAAATTAATGAGAAACCTTCTCATGAGCTAGTACCATTAGCAGAATTATTTATATATGGTTGAAATCAGTGACACCTTGCTTTTGTTTAGAGTCAGGCCATTAATATGATATGTTTCTGTTTAGGAAGATAGTAATTTGTCATGTAGTATTTAGCCTGTATTCACTCTCTTTCTCACAGACACATGCACACACTTTTCTACATTCTCTTTCCACTCATCATTTTCTCCTCTTTCTATCCCTCTCCCTAAAAGGTAACTATCACTGTATGAGACCTATGGTACCTATGAAGTGTCATGATCCAATTGTGGGTCAAAACCTATTGGTTAAAGACCAGTGCTCTGCAAAACAAGGTTAATCTGTAGGATGAACTCAGAGCAATTGCTTGGGCTTCTGAAGTTATTGCCAAAACTGGTTACAGGAAATAGTAGATAGGACATGGATCCAAGTGTTTGCATGTAGTAGCTCTACAGCAGGGGTGCCCAAACATTTTGGCAGGAGGGCCACCTCATCTCTCTGACACTGTGTTGGGGGCCAGGAAAAAAAGGAATTAATTTAATTCAATATAAAATTTGAATAAATATACATAAATGAATTTATTAGAGATGGAACTTATATGAATGAATGAAGGTCTTGCAGTAGCTCAAGGCCTATAAAAGGTCTTGCATAAAGTAAGTCCAGCCATTCCTTCGCTGCCACTGCCGCAACACAGACGTGAAACAGCAAGTCGTGGAGGAAGCCCTCATCCCACAGCTCAGATGAGAGGTTGAACAGTCATCCTAACACTGAAAGCAGTTGCGTTGGGCCAGCACAAGCTTCAGCAAGTCTCTGGAGGGCCAGAGGCTCATTGAAGACTGGAGACTCACCGTGGGCCGGTTTGGGAGCCCCTGAGGGCCGCAAGTGGCCTCTGGGCCGGGTTTTGGGCACCCCTGCTCTACAGGGACAAAGTGATGGCATTGCAAAGTTGACACTGCCCATGGCACACAGTTTTGTTTTTTTAATCTTTCTGGGGTTTTTTTTTATTCACGAACCTCATGCAAAACATAGCAATAGTTACCTGTAAACAGTAACAGTGCATGGTTAGCATTACTGGTTTTGAAAATTTTTACAGAGCTTCAAGCTTTACACCAACATATCCCCTGTGATGCTGTAAAGGCACTAGCTCTCATTATGCTGTTATGATGGTGATCTTACAATTGCAATGAAAAGAAGGGAAGCTTTGCTTCAGTAGGAATAGACTTGTTATAGGGAGAAAAAAATTAACCATTTTTTGTTCCTTTAAAACACAGTGGAGACATACAATGTCCAAATAAATAGTTTAAAAATAATAACATTTTCTTGAAATGTCACAGTGGTTGTTTTTGTTTTTGTTTTTTTGTGGTGGGCTGGCAAATACCATAGCATTATTAAAAGAAAAACCTGCCGAATCTGACCATGATCTGACCATGATGGGCCATAATTAAGTTTGTATATCATAGATAGTGATTTACATTTAGTGATCACTTCATGATCATCTGTCTCAAAAACAAAGACTTAAAAAACCTGTTTAAAAACTGTTCTAAGCAAGGGAGAAATGGGAGCATGTCTTCATCAAGGGAATTCTCCCATTGCCCAAACCAAACTGTGGAGAACTCTCAGCTCCCTCCCTCCACGAATTGGGGCTAACAGCCTGATCCAATTGAAGATAACCTGAGAAGTAGGCCACCTCTTGCCTGCTCCTTCTGTCACTTGGCAGCATCTACTTTTTCTCAGCTGTGAGCAGTTGTGTATAGAGTAGGTTGATCTGCTTGTTTTCATTGATGAAACGTCCCTTTCTTCCAGCTCTTCTTCTCTTTCTCCTCCCAATTAGAAGGGGTGGCAAAGTCTTATACAACTAACCATGGCTAATGGTGGAAACGGAATAGCTTTTTCCAGATGTAGTTGGTCTGGGGAAGTATGCACGTTCTCTGCGAGTACTGTATATATATGTGCAACGATTGTCTGAAGCTATCTTCTGTACATACCTGCTTTACATACAAATTTCCATTTTTAGGTGTTGATCAATTCAAATCTCATGACTTTAAATCTGTCTTCCCATTAGCACATCCCGTTAGCAGAGGGACATCTAACCCCAGGTTTCAGTACTGGGTTTCAGTACTGGGGAATATGATGAAAGATGAAAAAATGTGATGCTTACATGTTTGAGAAACAACTGTGGCAATGGAATGGATTTTACTGTTCTCTGCTCTGTAGAAGTGAATTGTGCATTATTCTATGCATTACAGTTGATGAGGCTGACTCGGTCACTTGTTTTTGGTAACCTGAGAAATATAATCAGCAACAGGACAAGAAAAAGCAGAAGATAACTACCTAGGCATCGTTGGTTTTCTTCTTTCCAATTGTATCATTTGATGATAATTGAACTAACAGTCAACATCTGGGTTATGTTTTTTAGGACAAAAAGGGTCAGCCATTGTTACCGGATAACCTATCAGCACTTGGAAAGAACACTGACTCAAAAAGAAGTAAATAGCATCCATCAAGCCATTGAGGAATCAGCTGCACGAGAATTAGGCGTAGAAGGAAGATTTTAACCTTACAGTGTTGACTTCTCTGATTTACTTTTTGTCTTTTTTCCCTTCTGTAAAAAATGGTTTCTAACATGTGGAAACCTCTTGGTAATGGTGTAGCTTTCAGATAATAAAGATGGATCTAGCATTTCACATGAATTTTAATAAATATTTGTTGGTGATTATGTATGCTATTAATCAGACCCTGAAGACAATGTCTCCAAGATGGTCCACGTTCTTGTGGTAGAATCTCAGGCCACCAACACACAGTCTTTCCATAGGCTATTTTCTGTAGACATTGTCAAGGAAATACAAGGTTCTCCACCCCATCTTTCCCCAACTCGCAGATTAGGGGAGTATTTTCAGGGAGAAATGGCAGGTGGGAAATTGGGTGCTTAACTATCACTCTCCAGCCCTTTCTTCCCTGCAATTTGCACCCCTCATTTTTTAATTTTTTCCCCCAGTTAGATTTTGAAGGCTAAGTTAAGCTGGTTGGGAGAATGGGCTAGAGACAACAGTCTAGGTCAGTGGTTCCCAAGCTAGGGGTCACAACTCAAAAGAGGGCCAATGGGCATTCCTAAGGGTTCAGGAAGCATTGTTTCCTGTAAGCTTTGTGGCCCTGCAACTGAAATTGAAGACCCATGCAGTTTCTGAGTGCTCTGGAGAGGTTTTTTTCTTATCATCATCATCATCATGTACCAACTTAATGAGTCACCAGACTGAGAGAGAAACTGTATTTCAGGTCACGGTCAAAAATGTTTGGGTAACACTGGCCTAGGTAAATTGTTTGTAGGGGACAATTGGTAGTCATGAGAGAGATGAAGCATCCCTCTCTCGCCCTCTGTTCTATCCCTTTGTCTCCAAAATGTCCTGTTGTCTCTGCAGATGTGAAGGTGGGGTCACGGGTTTAGGATCAAGCTAGACACGTGGAATAATTATGTGTGCATCAAAATATGTGGTTTGCCTATTTGCCTCTAAAGTTGATAGGACGTATCTGCTTTATAGCTACATGCATAGCTAAGGGGTGCAAAAACTTCCCCTTTACTTTGCTGTACTCAACTGCATTAAGAACATAAGAACAGCCCCACTGGATCAGGCCATAGGCCCATCTAGTCCAGCTTCCTGTATCTCACAGCAACCCCACCAAATGCCCCAGGGAGCATAACAGATAACAAGAGACCTGCATCCTGGTGCCCTCCCTTGCATCTGACCTAGCCCATTTCTAAAATCAGGAGGTTGCACATACACATCATGGCTTGTAACCCATAATGGATTTTTCCTCCAGAAACTTGTCCAATCCCCTTTTAAAGGCATCCAGGCCAGATGCTGTCACCACATCCTGTGGCAAGGAGTTCCACTGACTGACCAAACGCTGAGTAAAGAAATTAAGTAGTTTTCACCTCCTGATCTCACTTTCAGTATTGGAACTGAGTTGGGGGAAACTGCTTTAAAGCAGCAGCACATGGTGAAATAAGGCAGGGCAGGAGATGTGTTTTGCTCCCCAATCCATGCACTCTTTATATGGAAAAGTAGATTCCCAACTGTTACACTGCACATGCCTGATCTCGTCTGATCTTGGAAGCTAAGCAGGGTCAGGCCTGGTTAGTACTTGGATGGGAGACTGCCTGGGAATATTATTAACAGTATTTATTATTAACAGTATTTATATACCGCTTTTCAACTAAAAGTTCACAAAGCGGTTTACAGAGAAAAATCAAATAACTAAATGGCTCCCTGTCCCAAAAGGGCTCACAATCTAAAAAGATGCAAAAGAATACCAGCAGACAGTCACTAGAACAGACACTGCTGGGGTGAGATGGGCCAGTTACTCTCCCCCTGCTAAAAAAAGGTGCACCCACTTGAAAAAGTGCCTCTTACCCAATTAGCAGGAATACCAGGTGCTGTAGGCTTATACAATAGTCTTTCAAGACTGAAAGTTGGCAACCAAACTCCACTTTATAAATGGCACAACCACATGTTTAATAAATACACCATTGCCTGAAACAGGCAGGTTTGCCCTTGGTTATTCTCACTGAGCATCTATTCTCACAAGGATGAGGCAGAATTGCAGAGAAATTTCCTGGCTCAGGGATACTTGAGACTAAAACAGGAAACCTTTTCCCAGTCTAGCTGGATTACTGTCTGAGAGCATTTTGTTAAAAGAAATCCAATCTGGAACAAGAACAAAACAAATCATCTTTATCAAATTATAAATCACAATGTACTGTGTGAACTTTCAGATCTCACAAAACTGTTTTTCAGACAGGTTGTTAAACAAAGCAGAACGTCTTGTTCTGTAAGGGAGAGAAAAGGTGTTTAACCAGCATGGTGTTAGTCTATAATTTAAATCTAAAGATGGTGATGGAAGAAGCCCCTTACAAACTAATTAGGTTACGACCTGAGCCTTGTGTGTACTGAGGTGCTCGATTCTACAGAGGTTGAGGCAGAGCCACAAGTTGCTTTGCAATTGTATCATATCAAATGCCAGTGATAGGTAAACAAACATTCTCAGTGTAATATTAACCCAAAGAGAACCAGGTCTTACATGCCCACAATCAAGACTTTATATATCTTGCTGGGTTGTTTCCAGGCCTGCTGAGAGACAAAAAATGAATTAAACTGTTTCATATTGGGCAGCCTTTACGAACCTGCTGACAAAGTACTTATTTCAAATTAATGTTCTAAGTTTAATTTAATTAAGGCAGGAGGTTTGGTCTAGAGGGTTTAATTGGGCAGGAGGTTTGGTCTAGAGGGTAGAGCCTCTGTTAGCCCGAAGATAACATCAGAAGGTCGCCAGTTTGAGGACACCGGCAGCTCCCTGAACGACTGAGAATGGCGAGATCTTGAAGCCGCTGACAAGCCGAGCTGATTCCACCTGCTCTTGGTGTGAGCAAGTAGTGTCTTGGCTGCCCTCCATGTGAGAGATGGAGCTGCTTGTCAGCCTGCCTGGGAGAACTGGAGGCCAGAAGTGAGACCAAACCAGGAAGATCCATCTGAAATGTTGTTGGTTCTTGAACGACAGAACCTCTATGATTGTAAAAATCCCCTTGAGGGATTTAGAAACGCCTGCCTATGTAAACTGCCTTGAATAAAGTCAGAGGAGTAATCCGATGACCAGAAAGGCGGTATATAAATACCTAGTTATTATTATTATTAATTTAAGGTATCAAGAAAAGCACTATCCCCTTTAGTGAAGATGCTAGTTCTCATCCCATACAGATATAGTGTTGGTCCCCACTGATATGAGCAGATGTATCCATCAGGTTCAGTGGGGCCTGGATGAACATTTTTTGGATAGTTGTGCCTCTACATCAACTGCCTTTATTGAAAGGGTATATTATTCTCCCAATTATCCTCCCAATCCAGCAAGAGTGTCCAGGACTGCTTCTATGTGTGGCAAGATCCCCTTGCAAGGTCTATGCTTGTTTGGGTAGCTTTCTTGAAACTACTAGTCTATTTAAAATCAAAATCAGTGCAGGGTAGTTTCTCACTGCCCAATCCTATCCTGGCACCACTGTACATACAGTTGCCGAGCATGAGGAACCTCCAGTGAAAATTACCAGTGGCTCCCTTTGCACATCAACAGCTCCTCCAGGCCACACCAGAGCAGGTAAAACTGCGGAAGGGGCAGGTAATGGGTAGGAAAAGTTTGGGATGGGTAGGGGCAATTCAAGGACTGGAAGGGGTAGATCTCAGTGGCAAAAGTGCATGCCAGATCCTTTCACCAATTTTTCAACCTGCCCCCTCTTCTTCTCAGACTTATACCAGCTATATGGCTGGTGTGGAACCAAGGAGACCCATAGCTGACCAAAAGTCCTACCAAGAGGTAAGTTAAAAAGTGTTTTACATCCCTCTCATTGGCATTCTGCTTGTGCCCCCATAGCATTCAGTACATATTTTGTTGGTGCAACTGCATGCTATGAGCTGGTGGGGGATAGGATTGGGCTGTAAATCACATGGGGCGCAATCCTAACCAACTTTCCAGTACTGACTAAGCTGCAATGCAGCCCCCAGGTAAGGCAACAAACATGTCCTTAGCTTGAGGAAGACTACCTCCCCACTGCAGGATGCAGTGCACACCACATTGGCACAGCTATGTCAGTAATTTCCCCTGGGGGCGGGGGATAAGAATAGGCTCTCACTTTGGCTGTACTTGTCATAAGAGGTGACTAAACAGCCACCAGGTAGATGGGACTCGTCAGCCTGGGAAGGCAGCTCATCTGAGAGAAGGAAAACTCTGTTCCCAAATCTTCACTGCCTTGTGGCTACATCCAGTTATGGAAAAGGCTTCAGGAGTCAACCACGAGGCAAAATCCAGAGCCGGAGTCTCTAAGGCAGTTCATGGCTGATCACAGTCACATTCTGGCAACTCCTGCGATGCGCTGAAACCAATCGTACTGGCTTCTGCCTTTCCATTGGACCATTTCATCGACGTGGAGAGGGGGGATTTGCTACATGGGTAACAGTCTATCCTCCATATCTACCTTACCCAGGCTTCACGCACTGGAGAGGACACTGTTCCGGAACCACTATTAGAGCTGATACCATAGTCTTCTGAGACTGAAGGATGCCAACTGTCAGTAATAGAAAGTTGGTTAGGATTGCGCCCAAGGCAAGCTTGACTTTTGTTTTGAGAAGCTTTGTCCTGCTACTGGAATGGATATTTTGAATTTGTGCCTTTAAAACATCAATATTTTTCTACTGGGGTTTGTTGCAAATATTCTATTTGCTAGAATATATATCATAAAATTAATATATTTGCACACCTTTTTAGATGGTGGTGATTTTATGGTCACCTGTTTCTTTCCTTTTCTGTGAGTGCTCATGTGCTGGACAGTTCTCTATTAATTAAAATGTAACAGTGAGAGAGAGGAAGAGGGGCTTGGTAGTTGGACAGAAAGTTATTTTCATGTTCTGTAACACACTACCCTGGATGTAGTGACACGGCGTCCAGCAGTAGCCTGTCGGCACGTTGCATACAGACTTTGGGAAGTTCCATATATTTGGTACTTAACATCAACATAAAGGCAAAATCACAAAGCCAAATTTTCTCCATTCTAAGAATAAGGAAATTGATATATTCTTCCACTGCTGAGATTCCTTTGTTAATCATGAAGCCTCTCCTTCAACTTTTTCTACATGTCATTTCAGGTTTCTTCACATAGGCAGAGGTGTGATTTTTTGGGTGATAACAAAATTTATTATTTAGGTAGGAGAGGAAAAGATAGCAGCATTAACTGTTTGATGCCCTTCTCTGTAGAGGCTGGATAATTGAGCAGAGGTAAACAAGAAACCTCTCAAAAATATGGTCCTGATTCATTTGATGCTTTCAGGCATGATGGCAGTGGGGAGATCTATCATCACGGGGACACTGACTTCATCAGCATCCCTGTGACAAAGGTTATGCTATCCACCTCTCAGTCATCCTTAATAAGCCACTATTTGCGGTAGGACTCTGGAGTAAACAGACCATTGGCTGAACTGGTTTTATGTTCTTCATATGCTAGATAATGGGAGCTAGCAGTAGTCACTGCACCCACACCAATAATATAATGATGCCTTTCCCTGCAGGGAGAGATGAGATTTAAAACAGCATCATATGGCTTTGATAAATGATAAATAATTAGTTTGTGCAGCTGGAAAATTTCATTCTTAATTATCACTATTATATATTATTAATAAAGGTGTTTACTTACCACGGTGCCAAGCCATTTGTCAGGGGAAAATGGAGACAGAATAATTCAGAATTACCATTAGTGGACCGATATCTAAAAGTGCTACATCCCTGCGAACATAAGTGCTTGGACTCACAGGTAAAGAAGGCAAGTGGTCTAGCAATTTCCGCCTGTATGGTTGTGAGCACACCAGTATATGGAATTGAATCCCATTCTCAGAATCCTGATGGAGAAGCAAGAGACATTAGGGAGGTGTGAATCCCTGAAGAAATGTTGCTAGTCTTATTGAAACCCATTAGACTTGCCTTAAAATTCATCTGATATTTTTTTTTCTAATGGAAGCATCCATTGCCCCAGTATAGCCTGCGCAGCAGAGAAGACTAGTGTGTGCTGAGTGCACCGAAGATCGATGAAATGGAGCTAGGTGGAACCCACAATAAGCTACCCTTATCCCCCACCTGTTCTGAAGAGAAAAGATCTCAGCTCATCCTGTGCTCAGGAAAGAATGGGAGCAAAGTCCCCTTCTACTTTATTTCTGAGCCCCAATTCCCTGTTCTGCTATTCCATAATCCAGCAGTTTTCAAACTCTCAGGGAGTTTGAAAACCACTCTAAGTCTTTGTGGGGCCGGAGGGGAGGCAGTGGAGGCGGGGGAAAGGCAGCGATGTGATCCACAGGATCATGTCGCTCAGGGGGCTGCAGGGACTTGGCTGTACTTACCAGAGCCTCCTGCAGCCTTCCGGGGGTGCAGGGAGCCCTGCGAGACCTTCTGCAGGGCTCCCCAAAGCTTCAGAAGTGAAAGTGGAGTGATCGTGCCCTGCCTCCACAAAACTGGAAGTGGAGCACAATCACTTCACTTTCACTTCTAAAGCTTCGGGGAGCCCTGCAGAAGGTCATGCAGGGCTCCCTGCACCCCCAGGAGGCTGCAGGAATACAGGCTCTGGTAAGTACAGCCAAGCCCCTGCAGCCCCCTGAGCGGTGCAATCCCGGGGATCGTGTCACTGCCTCCTCCCTGCCTCCTTGCTGCCCCCAGGGCGAGGGCCATCAGGCTGGGGCATCATGGTTCTGCCCTGGCTGTCTTGATAGTGGATCCCACACCATAGCTAGTGTCTCCAACTAGGTAACTCAGTGTTATTCAAACTGTGAGGCGCGGCTCTTTAGGGCGGCACCAGGAACTCAAAGGGGAGGCGCGGGATGTCCTCTCACAGCGATACAGTCACACCCCTGGGCAGAATATAAGCCTGTCTTCTGCCCGTAGTCTGCGCTTTTTTTTAAAGCAGAAGAAATGGGAGTGCTTAGCTGCGAGTGTGGCTGCTGCCGCCCACCCTCTTCTGAGCATGTTCGGCTTGCAGACCTTAACCCTCGCTGATCCTTGTCTGGTGGGTTCCTAGTTCCCAGCCTGGGATCGCTTCTCATCAAAGTGAAATCTCTCTTTTCAACCCCTCCCTCTTCCACTCCCCCCCCTTTCGATCTCCAAACCGTCCTGCTTTCCTCCCCCTCCCCAAATAAAACGCTTCCTATTTTACCAGTCATCAGGGGTCTTAAAGTTGCTTCCATGCAGCTGGCAAAGGGGGAGGGGAGAGACAAGCACTCCATTTACTTGGCCAGGAGCAGAAAAAGGGTAATGTTTTTAAAGTGATTTGTTAATCTTGTTTGACTGAAGAGGAAAGGCTGTATTTTCAAAGTGATGAATCTTGCTAGTTGAAGGGAATACTTATCAGCCATTGATGAAGTGATTGTCAGCCCAATCCTATCCACACTTTTCTGGGAGTAAGCTCCATTGACTCTAATGGGACTTACTTCTGAGTAGACATGCATAGGCTTGAGCTGTGCATCTCCTAGTATAGGAGACAAATCAGTTTCCTAACCGAACCCTTATCAGCTCTGATATATTTTCATGTTCTATTTTTGTTTTCCCCACTAGCTGCTGGAAAAATTTAATTTCATTAAATTAATAAAGGGTTCAATCCTGTCCAAGGAGAATGGGAGAAATGACTGGTTGGATTGGGGTCCACAGGGGTGTGTGTGTGTGTAATGTTGGTCAGGCTGGTTGTTCACAAAGTTCATTTGATAAAACATATCAAATGTTTATCATATCATAAAAGCATATTGGTATGCTTACAAAGTTTTAAAAAATGAGTCCTCCTGGACCAGACAAAATCTACCTACTCCAGCATCCTGCCTCCAACAGTGATCAGCAGCTAATCATTTATAAAGCATGTATATTGCTGTGTATTAATAATATATTTTTAAGATCTGCATTTAATTAATAATATAATTAATATTAATATAGTTAATATATATTTAATATTATATTAAATATATTATAATATTTAATAACTATATTAAATATTATAATTTATAATATTTTGCAGGAGGTCCCTGTGGAGAAAGAGAAGCCAATTGTCAAGTGTTTCCAGGAGGCAGTTTAATAAGTTACCTCAGTGGTACTCAAACTTTTCCGGCCAGTGGCTTCCTTGACCCCCGTGGCTATGACTCCTCATCATGTTCCTGAGGGCTAGAAGTAACATCATTAAACAGGAAGATGTCACTTCCAGCCCTCAGGAAACTGCCTCCTGGAAACACTTGACAATTGGCTTGTCTTTCTCCACAGGGACCTCCTGCAAAAGTAGTATTCTCTGTTCTAGCTTCCCTTGTGCAGTTTTGAGGGTGCAGGTTGTTGTGTAGTTATTTGGCTTTATTTACTTGAAACATTTACTTGAAACATGTCTTGCCTTTCGCCTTTTTAATAAAAAAGGCCTAATGCAGCTAAGAATAACATATAATACAAACATAAAATAAGCACAGAAAAAAAACATAAAGCCCAACAATAAAATATACAAGCAGCAACAGAGACTAACAGGGTGAGGAAATATAAAAGCAGTACAGAATAAGATTGTCTTCAGACAATGCCAGAAGGCTACAGGGCGGATTCAATTAATAGTTCAACAGAAATGGAATTCCAAAGTTCTGCACCACTGCAGAGAAGGTCTTACCCCTAGTCGCAACCAACTGAACTTCAGATAATGGCAGCACCAGGACAGCACCCTCAGTCAAGGCCTCTGAGAAGAATTTTATCAGGAGGCTCAAAGTTTCTTTTGGACCCCTTCCCAAAGGAGGAGGGGGCAAAAGAGTGAGGGAGTCTCTAATGCTTATGAAAATACATGAGGGTGTTATTACAAGGCCCCATATAACACATTCATCTTGAAGAGAAAAATCCACCCTGTGGGGACTTCTCCAGCTCAACTACAATCATGAATTATACATAAAGAAGTGAGCAGGAAACAATAACTGACTGGACCTTGGTGAGAAAAACCTCATTTATACAATACAGAGAATCAGGGTTTTGTTTTCTTTGTTATATTCTTAGAAATGTTCAGCCATGTAGCGTTGCTTTCACTGAGGGAGAATCACCTGACCTTCCAAACGGAATTAAATACTTCATGATGTATCTGCTATCTGAAGCTCAAAGCTCTTCTGAACATTCTTCTCTTTTCAAAGACCAGGCAATTTTACCTCAAGAACCTCTTTTCTTTTTTGGCTCCAGTGCATTCCCCACCTAGCTTTGTGGCATCTGTTTTAAGAATGCTTTGAAACACCTGCTGGTGCTGGGAAGAAAGGTTGGGGATTTCATACAGTTTTATAGACAGACAATTTTAGAAAAGAAACTTCTAGTTAGAAATCCCGAAATGCAGTTCAAAAAACGAAGGAAGTCTCTTTCAAAATAGTATGTTTTTTTGTTTTTTTTTTGTTTTTTTGTGAACAATAGAGCTGGGCCCATTCATGAGGCCAACCGAAGCAGTTGCATCAGCCAGGAGCATCTATATACAAGCATGTGACATTGTTCATGCAAACTAGAAACCCATGATGTATTGCACCTATAGACAAAAATGTGTGAAATATTTAGGGAGGTGAAAAATGAAGAACTGAAAAAGCAGTAAAACAATAGAACCACAACCAAGAGCAGCCCAAATCTCTCTCACACACAAACACACACACCCTGACTGGACCACAAATCAAATTGGGTTTTTTGTTTGTTTTGATTCTGCAAGGTTGTAGGTCCTTACTGAGTCAAAGAGACCTCACAGATGTCTTAGGTAAGTTACAGCCCAATCCTATAGGGCAGTGATTTTCAGCCTTTTTCGTCTTGCAGCACACTGGCAAGGCATTAAAATGGTCAAGGCACACCATTAGCTTTTTGACAATTGACAAGGCACACTGTGCTGTCAATGGGGGTTCACATCCCCTAATAGTCCTATTGATGGCCCTCTCCCAAATTCCTGCGGCACACCTGGGGACCATTCGTGGCACACCAGTGTGCCACAGCACAGTGGTTGAAAATGGCTGCTATAGGGGCTCAATCTGTAGGGGCCTTGTGCTGCCACAAAGTTCTTTATGATTGTAGCAAAACATGACACACTGTTCTGCTCAGCCAGGCCACTCCCACAAACAGTGAGCATCCATGGCTGTGCATCAGTGGCCTGACAGCAACTTCAGCACTGATAAGTCAACATGGCAGGTGGGAGGGAACCAGCGGTGAGTAGAACAAGGCAAGGAGGGGGGAAATGAGGCATTTGCTCTTCTTATTGAAATAAAACGTTCCATTGGCTATTAATGGAAGTGTCTTTTTCAATTAAAATTGCACATAGAGGAGGTGCAGTTGTGGTAGGAGCCCCAGTGGGGGCAAAGCCCTCCTGGCATAGTTTTGTTGCCATTTCAGTTCCCCTCTGGTACACTATTTACAAATGGCCTCATCACACTGTTGCAGTCGTGCAATTTGATCCTGAGACTTCTCTCCAGTAAGATCCATTCAGCTTCTGAGACCTTGTGCAGTAACAGGATGTTTACGTTCCCTCATGCTTCCTATTCCCCTACAATAATCCCGTGTCTGAAGTGTACGGGCTTGGCATCGTGTCCCTCTCTTAATAGATGTGCAGTTTTTGATGCAGAGACAGCTTGTGCATCTCCCACACTGGCAGATGTGAAGTCTGTATTTTAGACTTGTGGATCATATTGTGGAGAACCAGGAAGTATGCAGAGATTGTGCCTCCAGTTCCTGAATAGCAAGTTAATGTTCTGTGCCGCTGTGAGGATTCAGCCCTTTGCTGCTGCAACTGATCTACTATTCTGCTTTAAGGTGATGTTTAAAGCAAACTGTGGCAGTCTATTTCTCCTCAGAAACTCAGGAGCCTTTCAATTTAGCAGCAGAGATACAGAGGCCAAGGAGGAATGTTGCACGGCCTTTAATGCTGCTGTTCTAATCTCCCCACTCGGCAGAAGCACATGTTGAGTATGGACAAAAGGTCCAGTTGGCAGCATATTTACAGATCTCTATACTTCGACAGATGTGCTTTCTGCACGGACCTCTGCCTGCCGTGCATGAACAAAACCTACATCAGGAACCAAGCAACTGCCACCTGGGCTTTCGTATGCTCAGCCTTTCAGGAGATGTACTATTCTAAATCAGGAGCTGTTAGGACTCTCAAAATGACTAGAAGAGGTGAAATGGAATGCTTAACAAATAACCTTTCCCGCTCCAGTAGTGTTGCTTTGTACATGATTGTATGGAGAGTTGACTAGGGTTCTATTCACGTTGTCCATTCTCTCATGCTGTTAGAAAAGACAGGCAGGCACAGGCCTCCATTTTGAGAGGGCTGCTACCCAGAGGAGGTCTAATTCTGAGGTTTCTTTTCCTTCTCCCCTGCAGTCCTTACAAAACAAAGCAGGCCTGCTCACAGGAAAACAATCTTGATTTGCCCCAGAGGTTTTGAATTTAATAAAAACTTAAAAACACTCAGGTGAACCTGTTATGGACCTATCATTAGATCCGATAGGGCAAATGCCCCAGGCATGAGCCTCTAGGAGCCTGCAGAAGGCTCTCTGAGGCTCCCGACAGGGTTGGAAACTGTGCTTCTGGTTTTCTGGAAGTACAGTTTATAGCATTGGGGAACCTCAGAGAGCTGAGAAACCAGGGGAAAAAATGCCCCCCCCCACCCAAATTCTGCCCCAAACACTCACCAAGGAGGCAGAAAACGGCAAAGATCCAGCAGGCGGAGGAGGATCGGAGCCCAGTGCAATCCCTTCCAGGTGGAGCTGAAGGAGCCCACTGCTACAACCTCTGCCGAGACGTGGGTGAGAGGGAGGGGGGAGCAATGATGGTCCCCTTCTTCTCTTACCAGCGCTTGGACGCCCGCTCAGTGCCACGTGGCTGGAGCGCAGGAAGTGCGGTAAGGCTGCCTGAGGCTCACTTGCCTTTTAAAGACAGCTAGCGCTGGCGCGAGCCTGGCATGAGCCAGCTAAGCCCCCCCCCCACAGGCTTAACCTAGGAGGGGAGCCCTAAAGCTGTCCAGCCAGCAGCTGGAGCCTCTTTCCTGCCCCTGTAGGTGACAGTTAGATGCTCAACCTGCCCACGCGTGCTCTCAGGGCAGTCAAAATGGCCGTCACAACCTGCTCCAGCGGGGCGAAAGCTTCAGGGAGCCCAAGAGGTCACAGGGAGGCAGCACTGTGGAGCACACAAGAGGAGAGACAGGTGCTCCCTAAAAGGGGCAAAGAGCCCAGCAAAGGAAAGACCCAGTAGGATAAAAAAAAAATAGGCGCTGGGCAGAAAGGCCGCCCAGAGTATCAAGCAACATGACCTGCTCGGTTGCCAGGCGAGGTCAGTCTGGGGAAACTAGGGGGAGCTCCTCTCTACAGGAAACTTTTCTTTGACCCGCCTGCCTGGAAAGAGGAGTTACCATCCTAGGAAGACTGACTGAACCCACCACGGAGTCCATCAAGAAGGGGCATTCACAGGTAAGCTCAAATCTCCTCTTTTATTAGGGTCAGGGAACCTCAGAGAGGCTTCCCTGATGCAGCTCTGGGTTGCCTGAGGCTCCATGAGCTTCAGGTGAGTGGGGAGGGGTGACAACAGCCCACAGGAGCGTGTCATCATGGACCTTTGCCCTGGGCATGGGGCTGGGGAGGTATGCTGCTGATGTGAGCACTCACTGTAGTGTCCAGATGAGTACACAATAAAGTCAGACTGGTTTGTTTTGATAAAGGTACAAAAACAACAGCATCTAAGGATGCAATCCTATCCTGTGCTGGAACAGGCAAGTCAGGAGGCTTGCGCTGTATCCAGTGCAGAATATGGGCCAAAAGCGACTCAGCCAGAGGCAAGGGGAAACTTTTCCCCTTTCCTCTGGGTAAGGTGCCTTCTCCCCTATGCGTCTCCTTGGACTTGCGCCACCTCTTGAGGTGGCACATGTTCGAGGAGAGCAGAGCGACTTCAAGCCGCTAAGTTATGAAAGGTATTTAAGTTGTATATGCTGATAGTGGAGAAGGGGAATTTAGGTTTTTGATCTCATTTATATTAGCAGCTAATATATACAGGTTGATTTTTGATCTTATTCGTGCTTCCTTAGGGTGTAAGCTCTTCTGAACACTGTGTGCCTTACTTCTGAGTAAGCATGCATAGGATCCAGTCAGTTGCAGTTTTGACTTATATATCCTCATCCAGCAAGGTAAATCTTGTACATGCCAGCTGTCCCTATTTACCAGGGACAGTTTATAATTTCTCACTCCTGTTCAGAGAAAAATCTCCATCCCTCTTTTAAATATTTGAGGGTGCCTCATTCAAACTGTGGCTTGTGAGTTGCTAGTGCTGTCATTCTTTAGGTCTCAGCTTCCAGTTTCAGGTCTCTAGATATAAATATTTGAATGGGGAGTGACCCATCTTTTCTATAGTGCATGTCCATAAAGATGTACTTGCATAAACATTAAAGCAGTGGTTCTCAAACTTTTTGGCACAGGGGCCCACTTTTTGAATGACAATCTGTCAGGACCCATTGGAAGTGATGTCATTAATCTGTTAGTGATGCCATGTTCGGAAGTGACGTTATCAAACAGGAAGTTTTAACTCCCCTCCCTATGACAAAAGTAAGTATAATTTTTTAAAAAATTAAAATAAAGAAGAACCCTTCTAACACTTCCAATCAGTTGCTGATCTGTTTTAAAAAAATTCCCAAACATCCCAAAGGCTGCAATTCTATCCACAATTATCCAGAATATAGTTTGGGATAGTGGTTCTCACACACTTAGTCCTGGGATCCACTTTTTAGAATGAGAATCTGTCAAGACCCACTGGAAGTGATGTCATGACTGGAAGTGACGTCATCAAGCAGGAAGATTTTTAACAATCCTAGGCTGCAATCCTACCCACACTTACCCAGGAGTAAGTCCCATTGACTATCATTTTTAAAAGAATATACATAGTAGCCTGTTGAAAGTACAGATCTGTCACATTTCCCCAAATGCAGTCACATGCTGTGGTAGCGTCAAGTCTAATATAGGAAAAATAAGATACACGTTTAAATGAATGGAGACCCACCTGAAATTAGTTTGCGACCCACCTAGTGGGTCCAGACCCACAGTTTGAGAAACACTGCATTAAAGCATTGTGCTGTGCACACTGCTATCATTTCACACCCTAGAGTTGCTTAGCTGTATTTGAGTTGTCAATAAAATGTTGGTTGTGCTACAATTATGTTGTTCTGGTATTCCTCTAACTGAAAGAATAAAACACTCTTGGCTTTTATCTTAGTGGAGGACAGATTATTGCAGACTCAGTGGGCCAGTGTGTTTATTTTTATTTTTTATTTATTGCACCCACAGCAAGAGAGCGCAAAACCGCAGTGGGTATATAGGTCTAAAGTTCTTGAATCAGCAGTGTGCCTTCACTCCTTTTCATTTCCCCACCAGCTACTATTTTAAAAAAATAAAAAAAAACTCCAAACAAACACACTGAACCACATTGCACATAATGTGTAATGGCTCAAAAAGAGTCTTCAACAACATGTAACAATGGAGGGAGTGAGGCTCACAACAAACCTCCTTAAGGACAGAGGTGTCTCTGGCACATAACCATTTTCATTTGCTATCATCACAGATCTCTGAGCATCTTACCTACAGCCCAGTCCCACTGACATTCCCACTGCTGCTGCAGCCGCACCACCGGAGTGCACCCTGCATTCCATGGGGCAGTTTCAGGTTCTGGAGGCCTGCTCAGTGTAAGAGAACATTTGTCGGGTGTAAGGCCCAAATGGGTCTAATTAGACCGGTGCCAGCTACTTTGCTGGCAAGTCCAAGGGGCATGTTTTGCAAGTCCAAGGGGACACAGGAAGGCATACAGATGTCAGGAAGGAGGATAGGATATTGGCTAAGATGCTGCTGCCAATATTGCCCCCTTCCCAGCCTTGATCTGCTCTCCTTCCTGCCCTGTCTCTGCCTATTCTTCTTCCTTCCCATCCCATTCCACAAGCCTCTGCCTCCTGCTCACCCCCTGCACTGACTTACTGGCGCATAGCTGTAGCAGCTTGCTGCTGGCAGTGGTTGCCCAGCTGCACTGAATGGCTGTCACATCTTGCAACAGTTGTAAAGGTCCTTGTGCTGCCAGAATGCTACTACCAGCAGCAGAAGTCCACATTAGGACTGGGCCATTAGTTTGGACTTTATTTCAAAGTTACCAGTAAATATGTTTTGCAATGCTGTTCTAGCATTTAAAAAAGCCTCTTGTTATGTATTCTTCTTTATACATAAATCAGATTTCTCCTCAGACTTTAATTCAAGGCGGTTTACATATGCAGGCTGTTCTAAATCCCTGTAGGGATTTTTACAATTGAAGAAAGGTTCTATCTTTCAAGAACCACAACATTTGAGATGGATCTTTTCTATTCTGGCCTCCAGTTACCTCCCATGCAGGCTGAGAAGCAGCTCCTTCATCTCTCACTTGAAGGGTGGCCAAGATGCTTACAGGTGGAATAACTCGGCTTGGCTTGTCATCTGCTTCAAGGTCTCGCCATTCAGGTGCTGGTGGCCTCAAACTGGCGACCTTCGGATGTTATCTTCAGGCAAATGGAGGCTCTACCCTCTAGAGCAGACCTCCTGCCCTTTTGTACCCATTGTACAGATTGTTTAGAAGACATACAGCTAGCTAGATAGATTAGATTTTATGATTTTCCATCCCTAAGGAGACGTGGGAGCCCCAAATCCAATAAAACATTAAACTATGGGCAGAATTCAAGGAATGCAAGTCCAAGAGTTCAAGGGAGATTGTGGCAAGTTTTTCTCATAAAGCAACCTTCCCTGTTATCACATGGCAATTTGCTTTTGAAAAGTTTGCAATATGACATTGGGGTTCAAAGTAGGAATAAAAGTCAGAGATTCTGTTGGACCTGCATAATTCCCTTGCCATGAGCCTATGCAGCTCTTTAGATCTTTTTGAATCTTTCTGCCTTTTTCATTTCTCGATGCTAATATATCCACTAAGTGTTAAATTAAGTAACTGAACTGAGAATAATAATGCTAGAAATAAGCCCACATAAGTTAATTCAAGGCTCAGGGAGAGGAACAAATAGACTGACAGCACTAAAAAGCTGGACTGTTCCTCAGGCAAGTAACATGAGTCAAAAATATTCTTGCATATGGGAAAGTAAAAATAGTTCTGTTGAAAATGATTGACTTTCAAGGAGTTTTGGGGTTGGTTTTTTTTTTCCCCCCCAATAGCCTGAGGAATCCTAAGTGTTTTTTGTTTTTTTTAATGAATGTGTATTTAAAGTAGGTTCTTTTGCCACTTGTCACTGAAATGTTGGACTGAAATGTAGTGCTTATTGTCAATTCTGCATCACACTGTTGGCCACTAAGTGAGAACCACTGGTTTTGGGGGTTAGAGGAAGTCCAATTTGTTAAGTTTTAAACAAAGATGATAAAGTGGTGGTGTGAAGGGGTATGTGTGTGTGTGGAGGCTCATGGGTAATATACAAAAGCGGGAGAAAAATCCACCGTGTGTAGATCTGTTTGTTTATACAGTCAGTTCTCATTTTCAGCAAATTGACTATCTGCGAGGGGCAGAATTGCCACCTCTCTCATTATCTGCAACGTTTTTCTCTTTATTCACGAATACTGTGTTGGTACAGTTGGGATGGGGGAAGGAGGCTTGGCACAGTTATGAGCAGGCAGGCCAGGGCCAGAGAGGTTGCAGGAGGAGGAGGAGGAGGAGGAGAGTCAGTGGCCTCCTTGTGAACAGAAAGCAGTACTTGCAGGATGCAGGGGGGAGAGAGATGCCTATACAGTAGACAGCTGATGGGAGAGGGGTTTCAGCAATTGCATCCAGCCAATTATATTCTTTTTTAGAAAGCTGTCTGGATTGGGTCAAATTTCTGCATCAAACTGGCATTGGTATTGTGGAGAATCATTGGACACATACGTGTCCACTTCCAACTTGCCCTGCCATCTTGGGCACCATCTCGGAGACTCCAGCTGAACCTTCACAACCTTGGTGACAATGAGAGGTCTCTGGAAGGATACCTGAGGGCTGCTCTGGGGCTGGGGCAAGCCCGGGGAAGGTGTCAAGGGGCTGATAGAGGAGGAAGAGGAGGGGTGAAGCACCCCCTCCACTGCTGAACTCTGAGGCTTCCTTGTTGGGCCAGCAACCTTCAATGAGTCAAACAATAGCCAGCATGAATGTTGATGAGCCCTCACTAACACCCAACCCCATAGACTTCATGTTAAGATTCAGGTTCATAAAGTTCATAAAGTGTATGGTGAAGAGTCCCCTGGAACCTAGCCCCATTTTTTCCCAAAGGATCAATGATTCAGTATCCGCTAATTCGGTATTCACTAGATTTTTCAGGAACATAACTGTAACGAGAGCTGACTATATCTGGGCTGTGCCATTTTGAAGGCATGTAATGTTTTTTGTTTTTTTTTAAATTTAGTTATCACCTCAGCTTTTCTAGACTAACTAGGTAGATTTTAAAAAAATTACACAGGCTCTGTCTGCAGGCTTGGATGAAATACCAAAGAAAATATGATGGGGCTAAAGAGGAAAACAAGCTGAAACCCACATTGACCTGTACAGGCAGATCAAGTTTGGGAAGAGAGTTTGAATTTGGTGGGTCTATCTCATGCCCCCACCACCTCCACATCCTGCCCACCCCTGTCCTGTTCCACCCCCCTGTGCCTTACCTGCTCCAAAAGGCCTCCTGACAGCATTCCCACCAGCGCTTCAGCAGCTTGCACTTCTGCAAAGCTCTTATCTGTTGCTTTGTGACAGCCCATTCTGGCAGAACATGCATTCCACCCGTACTAGTTTTAGATAGTATTGGGCCATAATAGTCAGTAAGCTGCAATCTCAGCACTTGCCTTTAATGTAGCAGAGCATTCCCACATATGATTGTTACTTCATACAAAATCGCTCTACAGTTTCTGTACTATCCCCTTCGTTCCTCTGAGGGAAAATCTACAGGATATATTGCAACCACATGTGCTGAAGCATCAATGGTTCCTTGCAAAACACCCTCCAGAAGAGACAATTTGCTTTGGTGTTTCAAGAAGGGGTGGAAGAACATGGAGTACATTCGGGCGCAATCCTAACCAATTTTCCAGCACTGGTATAGCTGTACTAGTGGGGCATGTGCTATATCCTGCAGATGGGGTGTAGTCACAGAAGCCTCCTCAAGATATGGCAATGTTTGTTCCCTTTCCTCAAAGTTGCATTACCCTTCGGTGCTGGAAGGTGGGTTAGGATTGCGCCCTTCCGCTGCCAGCCCTGAAACATCTTCTCCAAGCTGCCCCCATGGGGCTCCAGTCTTGTGTATGTGAGGTACAGGGTGACCCAAAAAAAAAACAGAACCCATAAAAATTTCATTAAATCATACAAAGGTCCAGTAAATTTCAAGAAACTTACTGGACTCAAACTTATTGAGTTTGAGGAAGAGTATTGGTCCAATATTTCATGCACAAAGTCGACTTGTATACCCTGAAAGAAAAAAGAAGAAAAATTAAAATTAACAGTTTTATTCAAAGACTTGTAGGTTCTGTTTTTTGGGGGTAAATATGGGTAAACATTCATGTTTACCCATAACTGAAAACTGAGTGAAAACTGAGGGGAGAAATTTCAAGCAGACAGCTTGAATGTCAAGTCAAGCAGACTTACACTCAATGGGGCTTACATCTGAGTAGATGTATATAGGATTGCACTGTAAGTGTATTTTGAAGATGTACTGTTGATGTCAGAACACCTCTAACATCCATGCCTTTTACTACAAAGTATTTTAATATTAATTAGTATTAATTTAGAAACTACAGAGTATTCTTTATCAAAGAATACTTGTTTCCAATGAGCTTTGGTGGATAAGCCCATTCTGTTTTTCTCTGAATGAATCACTACTATTCACTATTCATTACAGAACAGTTTTGGATGGCTATTGACTTCTTGACACTTTACAACAAAGACAATTAATAAAACAGTGAGTCAGGCTACTTCTGCTATACTTAAAAGGGAAATGTGTTCCATAGGTGATTAAGGGCCCAATCCTATCCAATTTTCCAGTTCCAGTGCAGCTGGGCAAATGGGGTGTGTGCTGCATCCTGTGGTGGAGAGGTAGTCACAGTCCTCCTCAAGGTAAGGGAATATTTGTTGCCTTACCTTACGGCTGCATTGTGGTTGCACTGGTGCTGGAAAGTTGGATAGGACTGGGCCCTAAGGCCCCAATCCTATCCAATTTTCCTGTGCCGGAGCAGCCATACCACTGGGGCATGCACTGCATCCTGTCGTGGGGCGGCAGTCACAGAGACCTCCTCAAGGTATGGGAACATTTGTTCCCTTACCTCGGGACTGCATTGTGTCTGAACCAGTGCTAGTGGGTTGGAAAGGATTGGGCCCTAAGACACCATAACCTCTCCTCTATTGTCAGATAAAGAAATGAACAGGAAGTAAAAAAACAGAAGCTTGAGAGAAAGTGAGCAGTCAGAACTTGGGCAGAAAATATCAGAGGAGACATTGGATATAGCTACCAGATTGCCCCATTGGAAGCTCTTTCCAAGATAATAGAAGGAACTTGTCACTGAACTATGTACACATAACTGGGAAAACAACATGACATAAATAATGCCCCCTGAGGACAAGGTGCAATTGCTATATATTGGTTTTTATACATTGCTATATATTGGCAATTGTGTTGATTGGTATAAAGCCAGATGATTAAGAAGTTAGTGATAATTTAAAAGTTTTTAAAATTTTTGACTGATTGACAGCACATTTAAAGCGGGTATCAGGCTTCTCACTGGGGTGTCTTTCATCAGCCTTGTCTCCATTTCTCACATGCTAAGCGCATGGACGAGGGAAATGCCACAAGAGCAAAACTAACCCACACATCTTCAATGTGAGCAAGCCAAGGCATGCTGACAGATTTAACCATATGAGCTGTTTCATATCTAGGGTTTAAATTCCACTCTTCTCCCCTGCATGCTGCTTGATAGCTAACTTGATAGGCCCTTGAGGGGGCCCAATCCTATCCAACTTCCCAGAGCTCATGCAGCCACGCCAATGGGACATGCACTGCATCCTGCTGCGGGGGTGGGGGGCAGTCACGGAGGGCTCTTCAAGAGAATATTTGCTCCCTTACCTTTGGGCTGCATTACAGCTACATCGGTGCTGGAAAGTTGGATTGGGCCCTGAGTCTTGCTGGGAATTAGTGAAGTGATGCAGTGATTAAGTTCACTTTGAAGAACATCAAAATCATGCAGTGCATATGAGCGTGAGGGGTTTTCCCCCCTTCAAATAAAATAACCCACCACATCTGACACTCTTCCATGCAAAAGGGTTATTTGGGAAACAGGTACCTGAACTTCAGTTGGTTACCATGACAACGGAATAGATTAGTGCCACAAGCAAAGAGAGAGGCAATATATTGTTGCAAAAGACAAGTTCTTGTAGCAAGACTGTGTTCTGAAATATCACAAACTTACTGGATTCCAGTGATTCCAAAACACACAGCAGGGATCACGTATTTCTTTGATTTAAATGAGTGGTTTCATCTTACTCTGCCTTCTCAAACTTTTTAAAGTTCAAAATGATTATAGGGATGGTTGCTTATGGCTATCCATGGTTTGGGTGTTGTGGTAGTGTGAAAACGGTGCAGAGAGATTGTGCTTCTGCACAGACTGGAAGGCTTTCATTTTTCTTTCTTGTGCAGTTCCATTGGCTGGGCCCCGAAGAACCACACCACTAGTTCCATGTGCCCATGGCAGAGCCACATCACATAGGGTTGGAACCCAGCACTAGCCAAAAATGGTCTGAGATTAACCTTTGATACCGGTCTACTTGGAAAAAAGAGGCATAACATAACATAAGAACAGCCCCACTAGATCAGGCCAAAGATCCCTCTAGTCCAGCTTCCTGTATCTCACAGTGGCCCACTGGATGCCCCAGCGAGCACACAAGACAAGAGACCTGCATCATGGTGCCCTCCCTTTCGTCTGGCATTCTGAGGTAGCCTACTGAGGTCTGGTCTAGAGGGTAGAGCCTCTGTTTGCCCGAAGATAACATCAGAACATCACCAGTTCGAGAACACCGGCAGCTCCCTGAATGGCGAGACCTTGAAGTAGCTGAGAAGCCGAGTCGAGTTATTCCATCTGCTCTTCGATGTGCGTGAGAAGTGTCTTGGCTGCCCTCCATGTGAGAGATGAAGGAGCTGCTTGTCAGCCTGCGTGGGAGGCACTGGAGGCCAGAAGTGAGATCAGACCCGGAAGATCCATCTGAAATGTTGTTGGTTCTTGAAAGAGAGAACTGTTTATGATTGTAAAAATCCTCTTGAGGGATTTAGAAATGCCTACCTATGTAAACTGCCTTGAATGAAGTCAGAGGAGTAATCCAATGACCAGAAAGGCGGTATATAAATACAGAGTTGTTGTTGTTGTTGTTGTTATTATCTACTCGTACTTCTACCAGTAGAAGAAGAAAACCATGGGCAAACAAGGTCATTTTGGGCAAACTGTTAACCTTAGTTAAGGTCCATCTTCACAATTTTTTTTGTACTATAACCGCTTAAAAATAGTCTGCTGGAGCTGCAAGAACAATGTTTTTCTCAAATTGTTACTGCTGACTGAGGTGGAAATGATGGGTTGGCAAAATTCACCAGCTGGAATTGTGAAAAGCAAGGGTACAATTCCTGGACATCTTCTGGCTTGGAAATCTGACGCTTCAGCCCATGTACATTTGACATCCCTATCTTAAGTTCAGGGCATTTTCGCACATAGTAAATGACTGTTTTGGAACTATAGCAGTTTCCAAGGAAACACCTCACCTTTAACAGGTCAAATACTTTAAACACATTTCTGTTGGCCTGTATAGTAGAAATAGTTCAAATATATTTCAAAAACCTACATTTTGTTGCAGAGAACATTAGCACTCTTAGCTGCTGGGGAGTATTGTTTGAAAAAGTACCACAATTTCCTCCCTTGTCAATTTCAGGTGGTGAAATCCAGTGTGTCTACTCTGTCAGCTACAGGGCTGAATCATAATCAGATAAATATTAGGTGGATTGTACAGAACCTAAAAATATGGTTTGTTTATCTCTTGCACTTAATGTGCAACAAAATTTCACTACTTGCACTTGAAAGATTTCATAGCTATATGACACAGCAGCCACTTACTTGTATGCTGGAAAATGATATTGCCCAGACACATTGACTTATGATTGTTGTTGTAGAAGTCTCATAGCTTTACTTGTCAAGTGTTTGACTCAGTGTTGGATGAATGTTAGACTTCCTTTGTTTCTGGAGGGTGGTGCAAGTGTGGATCATCATTCCACAGAGGCAATGGCATTGGGGTGTACCTACAAGAGTAGAGAGACCAAGGGCGCAATCCAGAGAAGAACTTGGAGGAGGGTCGCAAATTTGCCATAAAACATGTTTGCGCCTCCTCGCGGCAAACTGCGCCGGCGCATGGAGATGTGCTGGCACATGGAGGCTGAATTCAGCCTCCATGGTGGCTGTGCAGCAAGCCTTGCAGCAGCCCAGCTGGGCGGCCACAAGGCTCTGGGGTGGGCAGGGAGGAGTCTGGGAGAAGGCAGGCGGTGGGTGTTCTGGAGTGGGGAGAGAGTGGGCAGTGGGCGGCCTGGGGGGGCAGGTGGGGAATGGGAGGTGGGGCTGAGTTATGCTGGATCCCAACCCCCATTCCTGGGGAGTTTGGAGCAGCTCCAAGCCGCTCCGCTCTCCTCGGACTTGTGCCACCTCCAGAGGCGGCACAAGGCTGAGGAGACCCATAGAGGCCAGGGTGCCTTACCCAGAGGTGAGGAGAAAAGTTTCCCCTTACCTCTGGCTGAGCCACTTTGGGCCCCTATCCTGCATTGGATACAGCGCAAGCCTCTTGGCTTGCCTGTTCCAGAGCAGGGTAGGATTGCACCCCAAGTTTTACAATAGAGAGAAACTCTGTGCCTTTAACAGCTGCACAACAGGCAGCTGATGAAATCTGAGATAATCAAATAGATGACATTTGCTTTTTGTTGTGTGGAGATTTCACTTGATTTCTGTCCAGCATTACAGGATCAAGCTGATACACAAGTTTTTTAAAAAGATGTCCATGATTTGAAGGGTCTGGATGTGACAGTATCTGTATAGCTAAGGGAAATGATTGACACTCCTGGAGACTGGACTGGGATTGGATGGGCAATGCCTTGGCTGCTAGATGGGACTTTCAGCCTTGCAGGGCCATTGAAAGTGAATATAGTACACATACACATACTACTGTGCATGTGCAGATCTGGACAAGACTGCCCCATGTCATACCCCTTTTGTTTTTCACATTCTTAAAAATGACACTGAGAGAATAAAACTTTGCCATGACGCACAGCTTCTAATGGTGGCAGTGGCTAATGATCCACATTTCCCCTATTTTCATCTTAATATACTAAAAATAAGAACCCAAACCATCATTTTTTCACACTCATTTCCTCCTCAGCAATGCACAGCATCCCAGAGGTTTTCATTCAGCAGGTTGCCTAAAAGTACGCACAGTCATATTAAAATGATGATTCATCCACTGATCAAATCCCTTGGTAGACTGTAGTCTTGGGTCATTCCTGTCCTGAGAGTGGCTCAGGTGCTCACAGAAACACGTGTGAGTCAGTGGCTTTGGTGTGTCATAGATTAAAGTCTCAAAACCTGCAAAGGAAGTAAACATTCAAATTCTCTGACAAACTTTCAAATTAAGCCCCATACAATTGCTTACCTCATCCACCTGGCATAGCTATGAAACTAGCACCCAGGGCCTCTGAGAGAAATTTTATCCAGGGGTACAAAGTTTCTTTTGGGCCCCTTTGCAAAGGGGCGGGGGGGTGAAACAGAGCAGGGGAGGGTGGTGACAGGTGAGTAGAATAGGGAGGGACAAAACAGGGTGAGGGGAGGGTAGAGACAGCTGGAAAAGTCTTAGGAGCCCTGGTCTACCCACCCATGTGGCATCAGTAGTGTCCCCAGCATCCCGTACGGGCAACAAGTCTGAGTAGATAGTAAAATGTCAGATCCCAGGAAATTTCTGGGCCCCCTCCATTGGCTTCTGGGCCCCCTTTTAGATCCTGGGCCCGGGTACAAATTACCCCCCTCTCCTAGGCCCTGCTAGCAGCCCTATCCTGTCCTTATGGTACACCAGCATGCACAGACTTCCTGCTGGTCTGCATGGCACTGTCACCACTGTTGCTGCTGGAAAGCTATGTGTCATCAGCAGCGTGGCACAGACTGGCCACCAATGAGAATCTGACAGCAGAAGGATGGAATCAAGGTCAGGATGGGGTGGATCACAACAGCACCAAGCACACTGTATCCCAACCCCCCACCCCATCCTGAGCACATCTCCAGCAGATTCCTCAGAGCTATGCATTGACCAGGAAGGTAAGAAAGTTTTTTTTTCATTTCTTACCTCTCCTGACCAGCCTGGTCCTCAGTTGGCACACTGAATGCAGCTAATGGTGCACCGGCAGCCCTATATCCAGTACACTGGCCAAGGATAGGATTGGGCTTTAGGTTCCAAATCAGAAAGGCCCTGGTTCCAATCCTGTCTCTCCCACAAGCTCATTAGGTGGTCTTCGGCAAACCACTCCCGCTCCATCCCCTGTAGTATGAAGACAATAGTATTAACCTACCTTATAGAATTGTTGTAAAGGTTACAACAGGTGAAGCACTCTAAATATTTAAAAACACAAGACTAAATAAACATTAAGCAGTTAGAATATAGTCAACCCGCATCTTACATGTGACTGACTTGTGCGAATTCCAATATACGCACTTGCCCCCCCCCCCAAAAAAAAGACAGGGGAAAAACAACAGTATAAATAGTGCAGACAATTCACCTGCCATTTGCCTTACTCTGTTTACGAGTCAGATCAGTCCTGAAACAGAATGAAGCTGCTGTTCCTTCAGTGCTCTCAGTTGCCACATGCCTCCTATACTGTGCTTTTAGTTCTTAAAGAGACAGTACAGTTGGCACTCCTTATCAGCAGGCTTAGCATCCACAGATTTGAATATCCACTGATGCTGAGCCTGCAACTGGAGGGCATCAGAACATTCCCCACCCCGAACATGACTAAAAGGCACTTCTGGTTTGCCAGTGTGAACCAGAAGTGCCTTTCAGTCACATCCGGGAGGTGCTTAGGAGATCGGGAGGCCATGTGCGACCTCTGGAGGGCCAGACATGGCCCTGAGGTAAGGAATTGCAGCAATGTGTGGGGCCCCCTGTGGCTTCCATTTTTCACTAAATTTGGTATTCATGGGTTCCTGGAACAGATTCCCTATGGGTACCAAGGGCCCACTGTACACATTTGTTGGCTTTAAGGGTGTTTGAACTATATGCAATTTTGGCTTTGCGTCCATATTCTGAACTCAACCCTCACACTGATGTCGGCTGACTGTACTTAACAAATCAGTGCAATTTGCACTGACAGCTTTGTACTTTGAGCTTGGGCGGGAAGGGGTGTTCTGTCAATGCAACATCAAGAAAATGGCTTTATGAGGCATTAGTTTTTTTTCTAGATCAGTAACATCGTGTAACATCTGATGAACATCAGAATGAACATCTGATCATTGTTAAGTGAATCACATTTTGAATTACGTTTAAATGTTTGAGATTAGCAATACTGGCTCATGGGCACGTCAAATGATTAGATGTGGCAGCCAGAAGCTTTATAATTTAGTGGCAGTACATGTACCAAATCTTAACCTTGAGGCAGTGCTGCAAAGACTGTTGGAAGGACTCTGTATCCCAAATGCAGAATTTAATATCTGGTATAGAATCCAAAACACTGAGAATCGGAGGGCTTTTCATACATGATACTAAAAGAGATGTCTATACTCACAAATTTAAAGCAGCTACAGAAGCTCATGGCTTATTTTAATGCATTTTAACTGAAATTTTATTTAAGGCTCCTAGTTCCCAATCAAAGGATCCTTGGAAATGTAGTTCTGGGAATATATTTGGGCTTCAACAATTATGCATCCTCACACTATAGTTCCCAAGGTCCTTTTGGGAAAAGGTGTGGCAGTTAAGCCAGTTTTGAATCCAGACTTTGAAACACAAAGTCATAGTGTTGAGTCTTGAGTCAAGTCCTGAGTCTTGACTCAAGACTCCCCCTTGACTTGATCCCCCTTAACTTGAGTCATAGTGGGAGGCCATTGTGACTCATCAAGAGCCATTTTTCAAGTCATTTTGATTTGAGTCCGAGTCTTTTTGACAAACAAGTCAAGTTGCAGAAGCAGCAAAAAAAAAGCAAGCACACACACAAAACAGAGTTGCAAGCACACACAAAAGCAAGTCTTGACTCGAGTCTATTCGAGTCATGAGTCTTTTCCAAGTCACTGCTACGTCTCAAGTCAGCACCAAGTCATCGGCATGCATGACGAGAGTTTTCCATGAGTCGCAAAAAATTTTTGGTGACTCAAGTCTGAGTCTCAGATACAAGTTTCACCTGCTATTCAAAACAGTTTGAATTGCAGTGTGGATGTTGTGCAAATTTTTTATTATGCATAGGCACACTTTATTTTCCCCAGTGCAAATGCAAAATATGCAGTGGCTAATGGTATGCTGGCTATGAAAATGCTCTCATCTACCTTCTACCTGTACTAACACCCACACATGTGTATAATAGCTGGACTCAAAGATGCTTTTAGTGTCTTTTATTTAAAAAAAACACTCTGTTTTCTTTTCAATCTTTTGAAAGGAAGCTTCTTGCTGTTACAGTTAGGGTCATATGCTCAACAGCATATGGCAGGGATGTGCTATGTGTGGGTTGCAGGTGAGGCAGAACCACCCCACCTGAATTCTTCAAAAAATGTGATTGCTGCTGTGTGATGTGCGCAAGTACTCACAGCTCCCACACTCTGAACAGCTGTTGGAGTGCATGGGTCTTGCACACTCATAACCACAGCAGCGGTGGCACTTTTGAAGAACTCTGGTGGGGCTGGCCTGCCTCACCTGCCAACCCCCCTACCACATGTCCCAGGCATAGGGCTATGCCTGTTACACAGCTCAATCCTAAATGCGTATAACATATTTCCTGGCTGTTGCAAATGCAACAACTCTATAGAGTGTAGCCTGGTTGCCGTCAGAAGCAGTGACCAGCCAGGTCTGCATGGCACCAGAACATGGATGCCCACTCCCTCAAGTAAGACTGTGCAGAGACTGGGAGGGAGGTGGCAAGGGAGCAGAATGGGGCAAAGGTGGGCAGAACAGGGAGGAGATGGGTGGGGAGGAGGGCAGATCAGGTCCATGAAAGGGGCAGGTTTGACAGCAGCAGCACCTGCCAAATCTTAACCCCTTTCCTCCACCTGGTCTGCCTTCATGATGTCTCTGATGCAGATCTGAGTTGAGCCACTGGGCTGGCAGGGGCCTTCCCCGGGGCAAGGGAACAAATATTCCCTTTTCCTGAGGAGGCCTCAACCACATGCCAAAATTCCCCTGTGGGAATTCCCCTGTGGATGCCACATTGATGCCATGCAGGGAGTTAGGTAGGATTGGACTGACAATCTCATAAGCCAGAGCTCTTGGTAGGCCCCGGCACTTATGGCATGGTTACAACAACCAGAATAAATGATGTCAGCTTTTTAAAAAGTGTGCCTTCATCATTTATTCAGTTTGCAGTATTTGGATTATTCTCTCAGAGAAACAGGATAATTGGAGTGCAACTTTTTACCCAGAGAAGATGCTAGTTCCTTCAGACACCTGAGAGGAATGTGGCTATATTGTCCCCTGCCCAGTGCTGTCCCCAGTCCTCTCTCTCTTGCCTAAAGTAACAAGTAGCTCTCACTTTGGCCTGCAACAAGTTGGAAATGCAGGTGGGGGGAGAGTAATGAGGCAGCAGAACAGGAGGCACAGCAGCTGTATCTTTCCCTCATGGTTCAGTGCTACAAAAGACCAGGCGCTCTCTCTCAACGACCTATCAACCTTAGCCTACACATGGCCTTCACTATTCGTTGTTCAAGCTGGTACTAAGAGGTGGTTTGTCACATGTCTTCACTATATTAATAAAATATAGAAATTAGCCATGAGTAGTTTGACCTCTAAGACTGTGTACAAACATATCTTCAAACTCAAATGTGTGCACTCTTCCTACCACTCTGCTCACTTTTTGACTTGTAATGATGCACATACAGCCTCTAGGTACAAAATTTACACACATCCCATGCTGTCCACTTGTGCGAGTGTGCGTATGTTTTAGTACTTCCTAAGTTTTCCCACTCAAATATTTGTTTGGTGCTTTACTTTTACTAGTTTTTTGTATCCTTGCAGCCTGTCACAGCTTAGTGATGCCTGTTTGATCAGATCATCATTTTTCTGCCAAAAAAATTCCGCTAGTGCAAAGCTGCTGTAGGCCCACAGTAGCAAATAGCTAAGGAATTAAGAAGCCTTGGGAGTGGGAGTCTTGAGGGGAAATGGTGCAGAGATAAGGGGTTAAACTCCCCCTGTCCTCCAAGCCATGGTCCTGACGTTTATCTGTCCCCCATGCAGCTACTACTAGATCAGGGGTGGCCAAACCTGCTTAACATAAGAGCTACTTGCAATAAACTTCTGCGAGAGCTGCAGGAGAGATGCTTGAGAGCCGTAATATTTCAGAAGCATTTAAATTCCGACATATATTTGCTTACCACAAACATTAAATTTTCATTTTAATTCAGAGAACTCTTGAGTTTAATCCTGATAAATAACTATAAAGCTTGAAAATTTCTTAGGCTGCAATCCAACACATACTTTCCTGGAAGTAAGCCCCATTCAACACAATGGTACTTACTTCTGAGTAGATGTGCATAGGATTGTGCTGTTATTTACCTTTTATATTAATTGTGATGCAAAAAAGGAGCTCAGCCAACATCTTTCCAGGAACTGAACTTTAAATGCCAAATGTCACATGTGGCCCACGAGCCATGGTTTGGTCACCCATGTACTAAATACAAGATCCTAGCTAACAGCCCAATTCAGCGCCGGCAGTACTGGATGTCACAAGAGTGCTGTAAGGCAGTTTGCCGATGCTGGGAGACAACCAGTGCTGAAGGCCCATGCCAGTTGGCACTGGGCCTCTATGCTGGGATGATGTAGACAGGGAGCACAGGCTGGTGAATTCTCCCGGGGAGGGGGAGGGTTTTGAGGGCAGGGAGGGTGAGGAAAAGGCAGGGAGGGGGAAAAACTTGGCAGAGGGAGGGTGGGCTTGAGGGTGGATTGGGCCCAGGAGGGGGTGGGGAAGGTGACAGGAGCTGCCATCAAATCTTATCCCACCTCCCGAGCCATGGGGCCCAACATCGGTCACCCAAGTTCTGCGTCAGCTCAGGAGCTGGTGCCTATCCAAGGAGACCCACTGGAGCCAGCCATGTTCTATCCAGAGTTCCCTTCCCCCTAGAGACCTCTGGCTGCTGCTCTGGCCCCTCAGTATAAAGCGGCGGCCATTCTGGCGCCACTGTACTGCACTGTGTCAGGGCAGCATAGGATTGCGCTGTAAATGAGGGTGTCTGGTCTGGGCTGAAGTGTCCTGGATTGTGACCAATGGTCCTGTTACTCAGGTGCTAATTCCAGACTCCAGTTCCACATCTAGTCAAGTGCAGTAGCTTGTCTGTATGCAGGCAGTAATACCTTGAAAACTCTTTTTTCAAAAACAACCGTCACCTGTAAATATCATGCTATTAGAACCCCTTTATAACTTTGCCCCACCTCTTTTGCAACTGAGAAGTGCATAACGAAAAACAACAACAACCAAAATAAATAGAAAGGAAGATTCTAGACGATGCCAGAGAAGGGAGCGCAACTGGCTATCCTTCCAGGGCTCCATGACTGCAGCACGGGGCAATTAGGCCGAGTGTTAGCAGTGATGATGAAACACAGCAGCCTGTGGTCATGAAATATTTATGAATGGGGAAATGATACTGCATTCTGCAGTGCAGCGCAGGGGGAAGTGAAATTTCAAGAATACTGTAATAGCAAAGCCCTCCATTAATTATCGGAAGCAAGCCGTAATCCCAGTTACTATGGCAACAGTGTCCCCTAAGTATTTTGCACCACTTCGTTTTTTCTCTTTTGCTTTTTTTTTTTTTTTAAATTTGGCTGCTCCCGTTTACTGTGGTATGTTGCATTTTCTTTTCTGCAAGGGACCTTTTGTTCTCACTGCTGCAGTTCTGAGTCTGGCTAGCCAGTGCTGCAGAAAGAGGGTTTTAAAATGGTTTTGTACATACTGTACTAAATTTTGTTCCAATCTAACTTTCAGATGCTGCAACAGGAAAGCGATATCCAGTTTATACTGATTCTGATACACACACGAGCAATATTATTATTATTATTTAATCTCCAGATGATAGAAATTACCTTATGATCTCTATTCTAATTGTTTGGGGGGGGGGGGCAACTGGCAATCAATTGACCAAATCTAGCTTCCTTAGTGGCTCCATTTAGTTGTCCAGTTACTAACCCCAGAGGCACACCTGTTGGGATGTGAATGAATAACATTTGTGTCAGCAGAACTTGGCAAATTGGTTTATCACTCACTCCTTTTTTAAAATTGGTCCACTTACAAGACTGGTAACTGACTAGAGGCCCAGTCCTACCCAACTTTCCAGTGCTGACACAGCCACAATGCAGCCCTAAGGTAAGGGAACAATACTTTGAGGAGGTTTCCATAACTGCCACCACCAGCAGGATGCCACACACACCCTGTTGGCATGACTGCATCAGCGCTGGAAAGCTGGATAGTATTGGGCCCTAGGAACGTTTGGTGTTGGTGGGTTTGAATCCATAACTGGGTTGCAGCTTGGTCTAAAATGAGGCACATCAGTGGTACTATCATTTTGTGTGTGTCTTCAAGTTATTTTAAGAGAAAGAGGCAGAAAGACAGAACTATACAGTAAAACATTGAATGTAGGTCCCATATTGCAGATTAAGGCATATGATGAATTCTAGATCTGAAATGATGTATTAAAGATTACTTCTGATGTGTAGGTTTTGCCCACTTGATCTTTCTCCAATATTTCCTATAACCTAAAATCCTCTTTTTCCATTATTTAGCCTTTCTATATGTTTTTGGAGCAGAATCACATCCACTTTGGTCCTAAGGTTAGCTTCTCCACAGCCTCTTAGAATTAGTAAACAGCTGAATTTCTCAAGCAAGAGTATATGGTAAATAGCCCAAGAGCATTTTATTAAATAACAATCCCTAGGTGTATTTGAGGGTGCAGGAAGCTTACCAAGTACAGAATAGAATCTGAGATCCTACTGGGTCAACCAAGTACATCCCTAGTAGTTCTCACTAAACTTAAAACAATGGGGGAATCACTGGAATCACATGAGAAGTGTCACTGGAAATGATCTCAAATGCACTCATTAGTAGCAATAAAAAAGTAAGATGGTGTTCCACAATTGTGTCTGCTCCAGAGGAACTAATATTAGAAGAGAATAATTTCCTCTGTCAAGTTTTTATTTTTATTTTAAATGCTGCTGATATCAACTATTTTTCGATCCTAGATGCATCAACTGAATTTTGGCTAATTTCTCGAGTTCAGTGGTTCTCAAGCTTTTAGCACCAGGATCCACTTTTTAGAATGAGAATCTGTCAGGACCCACTGGAAGTGATGTCATGACTGGAAGTGACATCATCAAGCAGGAACATTCTGAACAATCCTAGGCTGCAATCCTACCCTCACTTACCCAGGAGTAAGTCCCATTTACTATCATTGTTAAAAGCATATACAGAATAGCCTGTTCAAAGTACAGATCTGTCACATGCCATGGTAGCATCAAGTCTAATATATTAAAAATAAAACATTGAAATGAATGGGGACCCACCTGAAATGGGCTCATGACCCACCTAGTCGTTCCCAACCCCAGTTTGAGAAACACTGCTCTAGATGAACAGTGGTCTTTCATGCATTTTTAATACGTTCTTTTGGAAGACAGTGCTTCTGCAGGTTGCCTTTTGGCTTAAATTGAACTGGTAATGTCTTTCATGAGAAACTGTTGGAAAATTTGTGAATTTTCCAGTCATGTGTAACTGCTGCGTGTAACTTTTCTCAATGTGTAACTGAAGGTATCAGTTACATACTGAGAATTTTCTCATTTGGTGACAAGAAAACAGAACAACATATAGGACAAGAACATAATTCAAAGCCTGCATCGTTAAGGGGCCAGTTCAGAGTGCCTGACAATTATTTATGGACAAGCTCATGGTACACACATGTCCTGGTCCCTCCCCTTATTTCTCAGTCTGGGGCAGTTCATCCACAATTTTTGGAATTTGGATGCAACACCACCTGTGGGACTCTGGAGGCAGTGTAATGTCCAGTCACCTGAGACCTCTTTACCTGCCTTTCTCTGATTCTTGCAGGAGGTGTGATCCTTAACACTATTTCCTTCCTCCCCTTCTTCTCATGCTTTCTTTTCTCTCCACACCATCACAAGAGAAGGATATGCTCTACCAGGGTTCCATGTCCGCCAGGCCATCTTCGCCAGATTTCCACTCAAAGGGAACAGCTCTAGGGTTCTCTGTTCCAAAGTAGTAGGGTCTCTGAGCAATGAGAAGATGCACGTATACAACTAAGAACTGTGAGTAAAGTATTTCTTACGAAGCCTCTGCTCCTGTGTATGTTTTATTGATAGCAAATAGGCAGGTGGGAAATTTTTACCATAAAAGTAGGTACTTTTGCTGATTACTCTACTTTCCCCCTCCCCTTCAACACAATGTACATGAGATTTGAAACCCACTTTTTGCATGCATCATTATTAAATGTTGAAGCCATTTATCAAAGCAGCTCCTGTAGTTGAATATGTTGGCTATAAATAACAAACCAAACTGTCCACTGATGGCCCCAAAGAGGTAACTGGTGCAATGGTATTGCAAAAAACACAGTAATTGTTGGAGACTTGTGACATGTGGTTCTAAAGCCCTCACAAAGAATCACTGTTGTTTACATTTGTTTACACTTACACTGTTCTTCCAAGGAACTCAGAGTGGCCTACATGCTTCTTCTGCTCCTGTGAAGATAAGCTGACAGAAACTGTCTGGGCCAGAGTCACTTATAGTGCAATCCTATGCATGTCTGCTCAGAAGTAAGAAAGACCCACAGAATTCACTGAGACTTACTCTCAGGAAAAGGTGTAGAGGATTGCAGTCCTAGTGAACCTGATGGCTGAGTCAGGATTTAAACCTGGATCCCCCTATTCCTAATATGGCATGCTAGCCACTAAACCACACTGGATCTCTAAATACGTACATACAAGGAAAATTTATTCTGTAAAAAAGTGTGTATGAATCTATGCCACAAGACTCTAGTGAACATTATTCTGAGAGTTTCTTTTTTTTCCTCAGCTTTAGCTATGTGACTTACAGAGTTTTACAATCCTAGGCATGTCTACTCAGAAGTAAGTCTTCTTACTTACTTACAAGAAGAAGTAAGTCTTCTTAAATTAAATGGGACTTACTCCTAGGTTAGAACTGCAGCCTTGACTGTTGAGTATAAGCCAGGAAGAGCCAGCAAACACATTGTCTAGGGAATAAGACAATACTGCCAGAGAAGATTATGAGGAATGTGACATTATTTATGTTAACTTGATAAAGAAAAGTTTTCCAATATCAGAAAACAAAAACCAGCCATGAATTGGTAGAAGCAACAATGAATGACATTGTGCTGCAGTGAGTAAGCAAAGGAATCACAACAGACTTGCCAGTATATTATACCCCTGCCCCATATTTTCAGTTTTAGGCATTTCTGCCCAACATTGCATATACACAACAGGGATCAAATGTGTGCACCTGTGGGCTGGGCAGAAATGGGTTAAAGCACAACTATCTCTAATTGTTCAGAGGTCATAGACTGATAATGTCAGAAGCACTGCAGAAAGACATGCTTCACTGAATACATGAGGAGCATCTGTGCACTCAAAAGTGTAAATGGAGAGAGTGAGAGATGTGCTCGATTAAAAAAAAAGTGATACGTGTCAAAAACACAAGACAAGGCAACAGAAAGTCCATACAGATAAATACAGTAAGGACAAACTGGAAGCAAAACTTAAAGTGGATGAATTTGACATCTTTATATAGTTCAATAAGGATTACCTGTTTGTCTTGCAGTTCTATCCTCTTGGTATACCAGTATACTGAGGGGTACATCATTGCAGCAGCCTCTCCACCAGTCTGTGAAGCTGTGCTGCCCGTACAAAGGTTGGAAAGCAATGCACCATGAGGGGTGCTGTGCAGTGGCACACCTGCCATTAAGTGAAAGGGGCAAATGTCCTGGGCGCAGAGTGCTGCGCGCCTCTAGGACTGCGCGGAAGCCTCACTGAGGCTCCCGATGCAGTTTGAAACTGTGCTTCCAGTTTGCCAGAAGCACAATTTAAGAGTGCAGGGAAGTCTCAGGAGACTTTCCCCGGTGTGTCCTAGAGTTGTGTGACACTCTGTTTTGCTCCAGGTGAGTGGGGTGTGTGTGTGTGTTGCATTTGCATGCAGGAGGGGTGATGGCATCCCACAGGGGCGCCATCGCAGACATTTACCCTGGGGTGTGGGAGGTGCATCACTGGTGCTGTGTAGACCAGCCCCTGGAAGGTTTCTGCCAGCAGAGAGGCCAAAAAGGGGCAGAGATAGGGGGTGGGTGGGGATGGATCACGGCAGCACCAGCATCTGCCATATCCAAACCCCCATCCTGGGCCTAACATGCCCTTGGCAGTTTCCTCCAATCTATGCCAATGAAATCTATGCCTCAAATCTACACTGGCATAGATCAAAGGAGTCCCATAGGGGCCAGGCAACAGCCAAGTTGGTAAGTAAAGTTTTTCTTTACTTACCCCTCCAAGCTGGCTTGGTCCCTTCCTGACACTCAGGATGCAACAGTTGCTACATTGGCCGCCCTGCATCCTGTGCACCAGCATGGGGTAGGATTGCATCCATAGGCTGAAATTATATTTACACTTTCCTGGGAGTAAGCCCCATTGAACACAATTGGACTCACTTTTGAGTAGACATGCATAGGCTTGCACTGTTGGATTATTATTCTTACTGTTCTGAAATGGGCATGTTAGAACATCTGATAGCACAACATGCTGTCATGTGCTTGAAATCCAAGTTTTCAAGGCATGGCATACCTCATACGTTAATGTCTGATATGGGTCTTCAGTTTGCTGGACACCAATTCAGAAAAAAAAAATTGTAATGGACTGTGACTTTCAACAAGTCACATCAAGTCCAAATTATCTGCTGTCAAATGGCTTAGTAGAAAATGGGTCAGTTTGGTTAAAGGCTGCTAAAGGTAGCACACACACCCTCACACTATTTTAAAAAGGAGAGGCGCACAATCAGGATTTAAACCGTGGCAGGGATAAAGCTATAGGAGTTCCCTACACACTGCTATGCTTTCACCTCATTTTGGACAGCCTCGCAGCAGTAAACACAAGGAAATCAAATCCCCAGGCCAAACTAATGCATTTAAGTGTAGGTTTTGTTTGGCCCTTACCCACTCTATTATACCATATAATAGCATATAATTATACTCTATTATATGCTATGTAATTGTGTGCAGTGGCATAGCTAAGGGGGTGCAGTGGGTAGCAACTTCACTTGGCAACAAGCTTTGGGGGGGCAACAAGCTAAACTTGACACTAGTGGCCAAAATTGTGAAAATCTTGGTATCTATGCATAATACGATACCATCATGTTATTTATCATTGGAAATGATAATGCAGAATTCAATGAAACAAACCTCATTTGTATATCTATATTGTATCAAAAGTTATGGCCAATTAACCAATTTTCCTCAAAAATTTTACCCCAATTTTCACTTTTTAAAAAGCCAAGGCATGATGTCACTTCCAGTTGTGACATCACTTATGGGGCATCATTTTGAGCTTGGCTACACAATCATTAATTACGCCACTGATTGAGTGTGCATGATGTGGCATGTTGAGACAGGCAACACAAGTTATCAGAGAGTCCATGGTCTTATGAAGTGGGAACCCTAGCACTCATGCTTTTATCACAACAGAAGATACTTTCAACTTACACCAGAAAAAAGAAGAGACTAGGGAAATACAGCTTCCAGATAATATACCAGCAGAATCTGAACTGGTGTCCAGATCAGTTTACTGATCATTCAACAAAACTTCAACTGCTACAGTGTCAATGAATTGAGAGACTGAGATAGGACATGCATCAGCCTGACTATGAAGAGATCTACAAAGATCAACATCCCAATCCTATTGGGCTGCTACACCAATGAAACACATGTTCCACTGGTGCTGGCTGCTGTAAAGCACTGCTAGAGTGCTAGCGAAGGCTTGTGCTGGCGGATCTACAGAGGCCAGCTGAAGGAGATAAGCCAGTACAGGGGGTTGGAGGGAGGTGGGGAGGGGATTGAAAGGGGTGGGGTGGGCGGAATGGGGTAGGGAATTGGTGATACAGTGCAGTGAAGTGGGGAGGAGGGCAGATCAGGCCTCAGAGAGGGTGGGTCAGCATTGGTGCATGCTGAAGCCTGATCCCATTCCCAGGCCTGGTCCAGCTTCCTGGGGCAATGTGGACTTGTGCCAGTGATTGAGCTGGCACAAGTCCCCATTGCCCCATAGCGGCTGCTGGGGCTTACCCCAAAGCGATCTCCAACAGCCAAGTCCAAGTAATGGGGATAATTTGCCTACTCTGCAGAAGAGTTTGTTATCCCAGGAAGCATGGGCAGAGGAATAAGAAGGCTGGCAAGGTTACACATTCTGGGTTGGAAATACAGTGTCCCAATATGCTGTCACACACGTTGACCATGTGTGAAGTATGCACTTCCTTGTGTGATGCAAGCGGCTTTCAGCATGACGATCCGGAACTCAAAAGTTTTGGTGGCCAGCTCCAACAGCTCCAACAGCCAAAAATCCCATGCAGGATGCAGCAGGAGCTGCACTGTGTCACTGCATCCCTGCAAGGGGAGTTGAATAGGACTGGGCCATAACTGAACTGCAGGTGTGCACCGCCTAACAACCATTCACTTAACAACGGACCACATATACAATGGTGGTCAAAGCACAACAATGAGGCAGTCAGGTCTCCCATAGCCTGCAGCAGAGTGTGTGTTAACACAGCAAAGAGGCTCTTAATACAGAGAAGAAGCAATCTATCTTCAATAGCCTGTGCAGCCAGCTAGTGTTTGGCAGGGAGTGTCTGTTTACACAATGAAGGCCATAGATTGGGCTGAATGTTTGCTTAATGACCTAATCACATAACAACAGGGATTGGAGAAAATATCCCCTGTCGTTAAGTGACGCACACCTGTATGTTTACAGGTGTACATACTTTTATGTTTTGTTTTATAATATAGAACTAGTATTATATAGAACTAGTATTTCATAATGCTTTCAGGTATGCCATATCTGTAAGCATTTATTCAAAAGAGGAGGAGAATTGAGGTCCCTTTAAAAAGGATTATTTATTCCACTATACAGAACCATTTCCTGTCATTTCCTATTAGACCTAGCCAGCAGAGCTAGGTGAAGGCCAAGCTGCTATACAGAGCAGATTGTTCCATTTTGCTTTGAATTTAACCAGTTTAATATAAAGACAACCTGTAGGGGTCTAGCTACATGTCACCTTGGAGCTCCATGACTGAAATTCTCAACATAATTTTCTTCTTATAAATGTACCCAGGGAGGTCTCAATTTTGATCAGGGTTCCGGTGCAGGGGAAGAGGGGTCTAACCCTTCCCCCCATGGCTTTCTCAGCTTAACACCCTACATAAGAACATAAGAACATAAGAACAGCCCCACTGGATCAGGCCATAGGCCCATCTAGTCCAGCTTCCTGTATCTCACAGCGGCCCACCAAATGCCCCAGGGAGCACACCAGATAACAAGAGACCTCATCCTGGTGCTCTCCCCTACATCTGGCATTCTGACTTAACCCATTCCTAAAATCAGGAGGTTGCGCATACACATCATGGCTTGTACCCCATAATGGATTTTTCCTCCAGAAACTCGTCCAATCCCCTTTTAAAGGCGTCTAGGCTAGACGCCAGCACCACATCCTGTGGCAAGGAGTTCCACAGACCGACCACGCGCTGAGTAAAGAAATATTTTCTTTTGTCTGTCCTAACCCGCCCAACACTCAATTTGAGTGGATGTCCCCTGGTTCTGGTATTATGTGAGAGTGTAAAGAGCATCTCCCTATCCACTCTGTCCATCCCCTGCATAATTTTGTATGTCTCAATCATGTCCCCCCTCAGGCGTCTCTTTTCTAGGCTGAAGAGGCCCAAACGCCGTAGCCTTTCCTCATAAGGAAGGTACCCCAGCCCCGTAATCATCTTAGTCGCTCTCTTTTGCACCTTTTCCATTTCCACTATGTCTTTTTTGAGATGCGGCGACCAGAACTGGACACAATACTCCAGGTGTGGCCTTACCATCGATTTGTACAACGGCATTATAATACTAGCCGTTTTGTTCTCAATACCCTTCCTAATGATCCCAAGCATAGAATTGTCTTCACTGCTGTCGCACATTGGGTCGACACTTTCATCGACCTGTCCACCACCACCCCAAGATCTCTCTCCTGATCTGTCACAGACAGCTGAGAACCCATCAGCCTATATCTAAAGTTTTGATTTTTTGCCCCAATGTGCATGACTTTACACTTACTGACATTGAAGCGCATCTGCCATTTTGCTGCCCATTCTGCCAGTCTGGAGAGATCCTTCTGGAGCTCCTCACAATCACTTCTGGTCTTTACCACTCGGAAAAGTTTGGTGTCATCTGCAAACTTAGCCACTTCACTGCTCAACCCTGTCTCCAGGTCATTTATGAAGAGGTTGAAAAGCACCGGTCCCAGGACAGATCCTTGGGGCACATCGCTTTTCACCTCTCTCCATTGTGAAAATTGCCCATTGACACCCACTCTCTGCTTCCTGGCCTCCAACCAGTTCTCAATCCAGGAGAACTGAACCCTGCCCCAAACCACTACTAGCCAAGGAAGCAATCCTTCAGAGCAAAGATTTTGTGCCCTTATATTTTCCACTCCACCGATAATAGCAACTTGGGAGGAGATCAGTTTGCATAAGGGTCACAATATGGGGGAGGGAGTTAAAGTCTCTTTCCCCTTTGCCGTGGCCACAATCCAAATCCCTTGCAGCTGCTTGGACAAGAAGAAAATTGCATTTGGAGTTCCTATCACTGTGCTCCAACATAATGTGTCCTTTGGCCCTGAGTCAATCAATCTGAGTGAAGCAAAATGTAATAGTAGCAGCACTCATCTTGGATCAGGCTGTATCTTGTAGCCGTGTGGAATTTATTATGCTAGAATGAAGATCCACGTGGATTTAGCAGGAAAGCTCTAAGAGCAGAGGCAAGCAAGAAACGAGCATTCGTCTCATGAATCATTCTGGAAAAATTCATATCCTTTCCCCCACTCCAATGCAATGTTTTCCTTTGGCATTCCTTGGCAGGAGGAAAAACATTGTATCAAGTCCTCCCTTTATCTATTCTGTGCAGGGGATTGGAGATTGGCTAAAGGGCCACTTGTGGCATTGGTGGAGGGCTGATTGATTGGTCTGCCTGCCAAGAACATCAATCCATTTTAGAAACTAATGGACACCTGCGAGGAAATACAAGCCTTGTACAAATTACAGCTAAGACTCTCCTTTCTCTCCCTTCCTCTTATTTGTGAAATAGTCCCCTTGTGAAGAGTTTACCTGGGGTCAGAGATTTTGTTGGTACACATAGCCCCTGAAATCTTGATTGAAAAGAAGTGTAGGTCTAGTAGGTGTTGCTACCTTTAGGTAACCTGCTAAACATAAAATAGGAGTCCCAGCCTTGCGCTAGCCTGCCATTCATTAAATCTGTGTGCCCTGCAGAGGTTTCTTGTTCTTGTCTTGATAATGATGGTGACTTTGTGAGCCATAAACAGAGCAGTATAATCCAGCATTCCATTGTCTGCTGAATGGCAACATTAACCTAGCAGTCAAGCAATGCCTCTGGTTTTCCCTCCAATGATGGTTGCCTCAAAGGAGTGACACCAGGTGAGCTTCCATCTTTTTGACTTCTGTTTCAGACGGAAGGCTTCCAATAAACATATCTAACTGAGTTATACTTAACCTAAAGAATACAAGAGTCTGCCCTGTGAAAATGGCTTGGGTGAAAAGATGAATCTTCTCTGTGCTTTTAGATTTCATGCCTCCTTCTCCACCTGTAAACAGAAGTGGATAAATGCCATCCAAGCATTCACAATAAATGCTGTAGATTAAAGTTGCACACTTGACCAAAGAAATCAATGACTTCTATACAGTACTTGTATGTATGTATGTATGTATGTATGTATGTATATATGCAAGATTTATATTCTGCCTTTACGTCCTAACTCCTCACCCAAATGTGAGGTGTTCAAGGTGACTTACAGCTTAATAAAACACGTAATAAATATAATCAGTTAACATGAATGAGAAAGGGTCCAGTAAAAACAGTAGCAGCAGGAAATAGCAAAGATAAAAAAGAGAGAGAAGCTAAAATTAACCCCTGTCTTAAGTCAAGTGAAAAAGAAAGGCTTATAGTCTGTGCTGACAGGTCAATGTAGGGGAAAAATGCAGAAGAGCCCCCCCTCTCCGAGGAGATAGGGCATGGTGCTAGCAGTGGCCCCTTGCTCAAGATCAGCCAGGGAATCAAGGGTTAACCCCAGGGCTCTAACCCAGTGAGTGTACTGCACAGCAGCAGCCACTAGAGGCAGCCAGGTCATTGCAGGATATAAGCAGCACCTGAGAAGGGAGAAAGGAGACTAGACTAGACGACTGATTGGACTGACTTGCTGGATAATTGACTTACTGGTTTGCTGACTAACAAACTAATGAACCGGCTAATAGATTAACAAACTGATGGCACACTGACTGACACACAGCTAATGGGCTAACCCAGGGGTCGGCAACCTTAAACATTCAAAGAGCCATTTGGACCCGTTTTCTGGAGAAAAGAAAACCTTGGGAGCCACAAAACCCTTTTGATGTCTAAAATGAAGATAACACTGCATATATAGTTGTTTTTTTTTTACCTTTATGCTCTTATAGGTCCCATTTTTATAATGTAGCCCCCTCTTGTAGGTCCCTTGTAGGTGCTCGGGCACCTTCCTTATGAGGAAGGGCTACGGCGTTTTGGCCTCTTCAGCCTAGAAAAGAGATGCCTGAGGGGGGACATGATTGAGACATATCTTCTCTCTCTTCCCAGAGAGCAGGTCCGGGAGAGCCGCTGGTGGCGGGCGCAGGGGGCGCCTTGCAGCGATGTGCTGTGGGCACTGGCTGCTGGTGAGTGCGGGCCGGGGTGCTGCCTTCTCCCACAGCAGCTCCTTCCTTGGGACCCTCCCGCACAGGGCAGCTGGCACCTCTTCCCTGTGCCCTTCCTTCCTTCACCCTGCAGCAGGCTAAACCTCAGGGCTGAGCTGGCTGGGCGGCAGCTGCGGGGAAAGCGCCCCGCTTCCAGCCCCCACTCGAGAGCCGCATCAGACCGGTGAAAGAGCTGCAAGCGGCTCTGAAAACACAGGTTGCCGACCCCAGGGCTAACCAAACAGAGACTGCTGAGTGGTGGAGAGCTGAGGTGGCGCTGCTGTACCTAGGACAACTGAGAGGAGAGACCCTGCAGCCCTATAGGCAAGCCACCTACTAGTCACCTTCCTGCTGGTTCTAGTGTTCAGCAGTAGGTTTATACCGTGCTAGAGTTAGCTGTGCTCGGGCCAGGGGGCCTAATTAGCTTGAAGTGGGCATAAATTCTCTAGGTCAAGTTTAGAACAGGAATTTGGCAAAACAGTCAACAGGGTTGGAGCACTTTCAGTTCCAATGAAAGGGAGTTCCGTAATTGCTGCTCCATCCTGGAGATACTTTCCTTTTCATTGCCACCAACTTGTGGCAGCATATGCAGGAGGCCCCTTCCCAGGTAACTGTAGGGATGGGTTGTCTTATACAGGAGCTGACAGCCCCTCAGTTACCCTTGTCCTAAACCATAAAGGTTTAAAAGTCTTTAAAGTCAAAACCAGCTCCTTGATTTGTGTCCAGAAATGAACCAGCAGCTGCTGGAGCAGTGGCCAGAATCATCACACCCTCATGGCTACACGGAGTGTGCATGATGCATGAATTGCATTTGTTCTCCTGCTGTCCATTCTTTTATCATTCTTTTACTTACTGTTCTGTTAACGTATTCACTCAGTACAGCACATTAAAAAAAACAAAAAACCCAAAATCTGTTTTCACCAAATCTATGAGCAAAGAATGACTCCTTCATTAACTTCAGGAATTTTATGTCTGTGCTTGCCTTGTTTGTTCTTTTCAGCACTATTCTGTTCTGTCTCTTGCTGGGATTACCAGAAGACTCAGGGGAATGGAGAATGCTTAGTCAAGGGCAGAAGTATTTGGATTCAGTAAGCATTTAAAAATCCTTTATAGATTTGGGGGAAGGGGGGAGAATAAATATTTCCTTTGTCTGTATGTCTTCACATTTCATATTTAATTCCCCAAACTGCAATCAAAATGCTTTGGTAACAGATACCTTCTGCCGCTCAATTCTCACATTGAAAGAAACAGCTCCAATTTGTTTTTAGTTTTTAAAGCTGCCCTTCCTTCCATCATTAGCTTTGTTAAAGTTTGCCTGCTAACACCTATCAAATGACTCAGTCCTTAAACACACACACACACACACACACACACACACACACACACACAGTTTACTCTCTCTCTCTCTCTATCTGGTATTAACGGAACATTCTAGAAATAAGTTCTGGCTGCTTTATATCATACTTTTGCGCTTGTCTGTGCAGACAAGGATATTCTTCATTGTGTTATACCCAGGACTGTGTTTCTAATTCCAGTTAGCTTTGGTGTGAATTCTTTGCCTTTGGTGTGAATTCTTTGCCAACTTTGCCATAGTTGTGTGCAGTTTTACCACACAACTATGCTCTGTCACTTAAACATGGATTCTGCTTATACAGGTCCAGCCTATTTATACACGGATTTTTTATACACGGATTTGACTCAACACGAATGGCCCCTGCAAATGAGAAAGAATGTGCTGATCCCTGGAGAAGGGGAAAAATGCATCCCTTTAAAATCGGTTTTAAAAACTGAACAGTCCTTTAACAACAGCCTCCTTAATGAGAGAGAGAGAGAGAGAGGGCAGCAGGCTAACAATCCATCAATCCTTCTCTCTCCTTCAGACCCCTCCCTTCCCCCAGCACATGAAAGAAACATCATTTTGCATTGGTGAAGGAAGGGACTGGATTGTCTTCTTAATGACTCTTACCTTAGAGTCAAAAGGTCAGCAAGGCTGTTTTTCGATCACTGGAGCAAAGAAACTTTGGCTTTTAAATTGATTTGCTATAATGCGTTTTTTTTAACCAGTGAGTGCTTGGAACCCACCGAATAATTAGTCTCAACCTGTATAATCTATCTGCAAGGAGCCTTTTTCAGTGTGTATCTGGTACTCATGAGAGCCTCAGATGGGAACAGGGAATTTCACAACAGGGAATTTTATAGTCCAGCAAGAACTGATTCCAACTGTTTGGTCTGTTTAGAGGCTACATTGGATTGGATCTGCCTGTGACTGAATGATAGGAGAGAACTTGTACCCCTTCTCCATCTTACTAGCACAAAAGACCATTGGGAGAGCAAATGTCATGTCTCTTCTAGACCACTCTTAGCTGACCTATCCGCTTGTGGCTCGTATACCATTTTGTTTAATGTGATCATTATATATGCAAATGTTACATAGAATCACAGAATGTTACAGTTGGAAAGGGTCTTGGAGGACATCTAGTCCAACCCTCTGCTGCATGGGATTGCATTATCTACATCACTTTTCTGGAGCCAAATTCCTGATCAGCATCTGATAGAAAAGTAAGATCCAGTTGCTAATGAGTTTTGTTCTGGAAAAATTAAATGTTGATGTCCAATGTCAGTATTACGTCAGGTGGCCTAAGTCCATATAACAGGAGCACGGAGATATTTTCTGTGGCTGATTCACAAGTGTGGACCTTTACCCTGGAGACTTACCAAAGCCTAAGATTGGTTGGTTGTACCAAAGGTTGGTTGCCCAAACATCAACTTGATATGCACTTCTTTGCCCACATCCCATGCTAGACTTTTCACTCCTCTGATCTTTTCTCCATCCTGCTACTGTTCTCATTACAGATATCAGCACTGTGCCAGGCCATATTCCTTCCTCTTAAGCTGTTACATCCTGCCGTGAGTGATATTTCCTAGGATGTTGCTGCTGCAACTGCTGATGTAGACAGACACTGCCTAGGGATTATTTTCAGGAGAGCTGCAAAAATTCTGACTGAAATCCAATGCACGCTTATTAGGAAGGAAGCCCAATGGTCATTCAACCCCAACTGGATCTTCCAAGGCAATAACTTTAGGATCATGGTGTACAGCCAAACATGAATCTGTGTTTGGTCTGTCCTTCTGTTTAATGTGTATTTCTGTTTGGTTTTGAGAGCCTAGCACAATCCTGAATTCCACCGTTAATTCAGAGTTCATCTGAAACCAGACCACAAAGTGTGATTTATCTCTGTAAGCCAAACTGTGAAATGCACAGGAGATTCTGTACATATATTGTCCAAGGGTGACAATATTTGAGGTTGTAACCATCAAAGAAGGAGGTAATGGCAGCATTTCCCCCTCTTGTTTGGTCCTTACTTTCTTTTTGCTTTCATTTGTTTCCCGTATATTTTTACCTTTAACAACTTGTGTGTGTGTGTGTGTGTGTGTGTGTGTGTGTGTGTGTACACTACACAGAGATATCTTAAAATAGCTGGAGGATTTGTGAATCTCTAAGTAAACATGTAGATAAAGAGAAGTATTGCTGTGAAACAGTATAAACTTAATTTAAAACAGAGTGGTGGCAATGAGCTGTTGAGATTTTTGTGCAGTTGCAGAAATTTTGCCAGCATGAATTATGAGACCCTCCCTCAAATACCTGCAGCTTAGCGCATTAGTGAGAGGAATGACAAGTTGTCATAGAGACACTTAGGAGCAGAGTCCTTGATGCTCCTGTAATTCTTTGGCTAGAAATGTCCCATAACTCACAGACATTCACAATGCCCTCTGGCGTACTTTATCAGAGTTTCACTACAGCTTCTTCAGGTTTGACTCTGAGCAGCAGACCCAGCTCTTGTAATGTTCTGGTTGCCAAACCGATCTAAGTTCAGTTGCACCCTTAACTATAATCAGTGAATGTTTTATTTTTCAGGTTAAGAAAGAGTCACAGAGGACATTTTTCCCTAGGTTTCAGAAACCAACAGCGTAATCTAGGCGTATCTACTCAGAAGTAAGTTCCAGTGAGCTGAAGGAGCCTTACTCCCAGGTAAGTGTATATAGGATTATATACAGCTTTACAGTCCAGTCCTATTGTGGATTGGGCTGTTGAGTACATCCATTTATGACAGTGGAACTGAGCATTTTGAAAGCTCTGCTGCAAGAAGTGGCAGCACTCCCTGTCTGTTGCTGGACTGCCTGCATCTGCCAGAACCGGTAAAGCAGTGTTGGGGGTGGGGAGGGAGCAAAATGGGGTGAGGAAAGTGGGATGGGGAGGGGGAGGAATGGGGGCAGGAAGTTTGCAGGAGGGGGGTGGATCTGGCAGCAATGGCACAAGCCAGATCCTATCCTCCTTCTTATCAGCCTTCCCACCCCTTTTCTTTCCTTGGGCTTGCATCAGTTAAAGTGCTAGTGCAGATCCAAGGAGACCCTTTGTGGAGTGGGGGGTTTATGTAGGCATAAGGGGATTTAAATCCACTTTCCTATCTGAAACGTTCTGATTCCCCTCCCCCCATGCTGGATACAGCATGTGCCTTTTTGGTGCAGCTGTGACAGTGGGGAGGGGGAGGGTTTATACCATATAAGATTGGTATGTTAGTCATGTATATTGTCGCACATCTACAACCTTAGTAATGGACAGTATACACCTATGGAGGTTTACTCAGTAGTAAGTCCCACTGTGTTCAAAGGAGCTCACTCTCAAGTAAACAGGTAAACTATTTCGGCCTTAAAGACCAAACTGGTGAGTCTCAAAATGCCACACAGCTGTTTGGTTGCAATTCTGCATAGTGTCACATGTGCAGAGGAAGAAATGAGTCCAACCAGTGATACTCTGGAAGTTTCTCATGCAGCTGCTCAGAGTTCAATAGACAGGCTGCTGCTGATCTGAAATGCAGTTTTCCTATTCAGCTTTTTGAGTAGTTCTGGTAAATGCATCAAAGGAACCACCAGCCATGTTCATATTATTAAGCTGAAATGCAGCTTTCCTGTTACAACTGTGCAAATTTTACTTTATTTATTTGAAATAATAATCTCACACCTTTCCTATGCCAAAGCAAATGCCCAAGGTGGCTTACAAAACTCCATAATAAAAGTACAAAGTATCACAATAGGTAAAAGAAAAACATTGAACAAAGCATGAAAAACATTAATTTTAACATTAAACAGTGAAACATAAAACAAAACAAAACCTAATGTATATTGTTGAGCCATTGGGGGGAACAAAATTATTGCAGGGAAGCAGTCAAGCCACAGAAGTATTTCAGAGACACAGAGGGCAGATATCCACTCAGCAGCCAAATGCCAGATGAAACATGTATGTTTTGAGCCCTTTTTTGAAAAGCCACGAGGGAGGGAGTAGTTCTCAATTCTCCTGGAAGAGAATTCCATAGTTGTGGCACCACTACAGAAAAGGCTCGCCCCCGAGCTGCCACCCCCTCCCACTTGGGATAGAGGTGGCACTTGAAGGAGAGTCCCCCTCAGATGCCCTAAGAGGGGGGCTGGAATGTATGGAAGGAGGTGGTCTTTCAGATAGCCTGGACCCAAATCATGGAGAGCCTTAAAGGTTAGTACTGGCACCTTGAAATGGGATGGGAAGTGAATGGGCAGCCTGTGTAGCTGCTGAAGCACTGGTCCAGCAGAGTCATATTGTCTAGCCCAGCCATTTTCAACAACTGTGCCATGGCACACTGGTGTGCGCAGATGGAGTTTGAGGGAAGGTCATTTGTTAGTAGGTCTACTGGGGGATGCAAGCCCCTGCTGTCAATGCAATGTGCCTTGTCAGTTGTCAAAAAACGGATGTGCCTTAACAATTTTAGTGCCTTTTCAGTGTGCCATGAGATGAAAAAGGTTGAAAATCGCTGGTCTAGCCAGAAACAGAAACACCCCCCCCCATCCCCATTGAAGAATAAAAGTAGCAGAATGTTATTAGTGCAGACAGAAATAAAATGGCAGCTAGAAACAAAAATGCAGAATTAACAGCATGTTTGGTGAATAAAAATGCTATTAAAGGCCAGAGGGATGCACTTTGTCTGATACCTGAAAGACACAGGTGAGAATGCCTAGGAAGAGAGGTTCATAGTCAGACTCTAGGTGCTATCATGGAAAGGGCCTCATCACCAATGGTCACCCACCTAATCTTTAAGAGCAGAGGTTCTTGGAGAATGGCCTCTGAAGATCTCAATTTTCACACACTGAACTTTTGCTGTTTAAACCTTTGGATGGTTTACATCCTCTAGACCAGGGGTCTCCAAACTTTTTGGCCAGAGGGCCACATCAAATATCTGGCGTGGTGTTGAAGGCCGGAAAAAAAACTTAAATATAAAATTTAAATTAATAAATTAGAGATGGAACTTAGAAGACTGAATAAATGAATGAATGGGCTCATTCATTCAACCTCTCTGGCTCTCAGAACACCCTCCAGACACAATCAAAGCACAGTTCTGGTCTTGTTCAGTTGAGTGGGCCAGAGGCTTTCAGGGGACAAGAGGTTGGACGCGGGCCGGAAAGAGGCTTGCTGTGGGCCACATCTGACCCCCGGGCTGGAGTTTGGAGACCCCTGCTCTAGACCAGTGGTTCTCAAACTTCCCAGGAGCTTTACTCCAGGGGTAATTATTTGTGGGGGAGGGCTGCTTTAATGCTTACTTAATGGCAGGTGTGCCACTGCACAGCACCCCTGGTGGTGCATTGCTTTCCAACCTTTGTACGGGCAGCATAGCTCCCCAGACTGCTGGAGAGGCTTTAACTCATGTTAAAGGGGGTGCTTTCACTTACTGATGTGTGCAGAAGGTTGCAGGAGGAGCGGGGAGGGACATTGGAAACATGTGAGCGGGAAACAAAGAGGAAGTATTTGCTCTCGCATTTTTCCAACGTTCTAAGGTCTACAGAGCTTGCGTCCTGAGTACACTTCTGTACTGCAGCGAGTCATGGATTCTCCGCTCACAACAGGAGAGGAAACTGAACGCTTTCCACATGCGCTGCCTCCGACACATTCTCAGCATCACCTGGCAGGACAAAGTTCCTAACAACACAGTCCTGGAACGTGTTGGAATCCCTAGCATGTATGCACTGCTGAAACAGAGACGCCTGTGTTGGCTCGGTCATGTCGTGAGAATGGATGATGGGCGGATCCCAAAGGATCTCCTCTATGGTGAATTTGTGCAAGGAAAGCGCCCTACAGGTAGACCACAGCTGCGATACAAGGACATCTGCAAAAGGGATCTGAAGGCCTTAGGAGTGGACCTCAACAGGTGGGAAACCCTGGCCTCTGAGCGGCCCGCTTGGAGGCAGGCTATGCAGCATGGCCTTTCCCAGTTTGAAGAGACACTTGGCCAACAGACTGAGGCAAAGAGGCAAAGAAGGAAGGCCCATAGCCAGGGAGACAGACCAGGGACAGACTGCACTTGCTCCTGGTGTGGAAGGGATTGTCACTCCCGGATTGGCCTTTTCAGCCACACTAGACACTGTTCCAGAAACACCTTTCAGAGCGCGATACCATAGTCTTTCGAGACTGAAGGTTGCCAATACAATAAGACTTGGGGAGCCCTGCGGAGGGCTGTGCAGGGCTCCCTGCTCCTCCTGCAACGTCCTGCACACATTAGTAAGTGAAAGCACCCACCTTTTTCCCCCTGTTAGCAATGCGATCCTGGGGATTGCATTGCTGCCCTTGCCACCTCCTCTGCCCCTTAAAGGGATCAGGAAGCTTTACACGAGCTGGTGGGTTGTGACCCACTGGTTTGAGAACCACTGCTCTAGACTCCCACTGATTTCTAACTGAAGGACTTTCTTAAAGTAGTGTCAAGATTAGCTGGGATTATCTTTGGTTACCAGACCCATGGCTGTTAATCTTGCTCTTCTGTAAGCACCTTGAAAGTCTCGTTTAATTGGATTTCATATTAAGATTACTCTATTAAGATACATTACTGTAAAGTGCTGTTTTATTACCTGACAAGATGGAGCCACAGATCTGCCACAGGTAGCAACATGTTCTGAGGTTTGGGGATGGAAAAATAAAGTGGTAGAATGTTAAAGCCAGCACCTGAGGCATGCTATGAAAGACCAACCTCTCTGCACCTAATTGGCAAATAAGGTATTACATCCGCAATTGCTTTTAAGTGATGTTGCTGTGGCTGCCATGTTCCAACACCACCTTCTGCACATCATGTTATATCCCAGTGGGGAAAAGCAGTGCTCTGAGGTTGGGGAAATGGCAAAAGGAGAACAATAAATTATTTCCAGCCAATGGAACACTTTATCCTGAAGAGTGTATTTCCATTTATTCTAAGTGCCCAGTTATTAACTATTCATCATAATGTATTAGCAGAAGCCCTACCCTGGGCACTCAAAGCACTTTCGGCAAAGTCCCAAAGTGTCTTGGATTCCCTAAAGCATTATCTGAGCAGATTGGTAGGAATTCTTCCTCTATGGTCCTCAGTGAACTTGCTGAAGAATACATTTCAAGTACAGTTTTCCTGTGTTCACTTGTTAATATTGATCCCTGTTGCTTATATGCAATGTTGGGCATACACATGCAACAAATGGCTTAAACATGGATCTCCCCAGTCCTAGTGTGACATGAGGAGAGACACTACACCACACTAGCTGTCCAGTTTGATACCTTTGTCTGTAACAAAGAAGTCCAGAATGAAATGTCCCTATGCCATGTTCAAACTGCTGAGGCCAGTTTCAGCATCCAGGCAATCTCGGGGAACAATGTGGGGCCAAATGTTTCTTGCTTGACTGAAACCAGAGCATATCCCTAAATTTGGCAATAATTAGATCAACAGTTTTCAACGTTATTCATCTCACGGCACACTGACAAGGTGCTAAAATTTTCAGGGCACACCTTCAGTTTTTTGGCAATTGACAAGGTGTACCACTGTTGGGGGGGGGGTCGCATTCTCCAATGGCTCTACTAATAAATGACCCTCACCCAAATTCCCATGGCACACATACAGGCCATTAACAGCACACTGATGTGCTGCAGCAAACCAGTTGAAAATTGCTGAATTAGTTGAATTATTCAGAGCAAATCTACACTTACAAAATTGTCTATTTTGAATGAAGACTCACAGCACAATCCTATGCAGTCACTCAGAAGTGAGTCCCATTGTGTTGAATGTGGTTTACTCCTAGGAAAGTGTGTACAGGATTGCAGCCTCAAGGTGGCTAATGGAATTCTTACATGCTTTGCCCCATGATATGCATTTTTTAGATTGATGCATTCTCAACATCTCAGTCAAGGATCTACACTACACAAACCACATATAGGAGAACTTAAAGAAGAGTGCTGTCACATAGGATTTAACTTTTTTAGGAGCTCTTTGGAAGAGACAACCTGAGTGAAGAACATGCTGCTGGATAGACATTTAAGTGCAAAGTTGGAAGCAGACTGTGGGGAGTTATATTGTACAGTGGCCAAATCCTGACCCTGTGCTTTTTGTAGGTCCACAGATTTAAAACATTCAACTGTGGCATTGCCTCCAAGTATAGTACAGCAACAAGAGAAGTGACATTTGTTGCACAATTGCTCCTGAAGGCTTAAATAGAACAAACTCAATTTAAAACTTGGGGATTTGCTGAGTATACACCAGAAAAGCAGCAGGAGAGATAAAGGACTTGGGAATAAGAAGAGCTGGATGCTACTGTAGCAAGAAGCAGGGGTGAGAGGAAACTGAACTCCATCAAAATGATGAGACCCGTTACAGAACTCCAAGTATGGTCTTTGAGTTATATATAAATAACTTGTAATTGTGAGTGTGTCTTTTGTACAGAGAACACAAAACCCTGTCCAAAGACTCTGATGCAGATGTGCCATTCAGCGGGAAGTGGTTTGTACAGAATTTGTGGCTGGTGTGCCAGCTCCGGTGAGTCAGACCCTGGGGAGCCTTCAAACAGGGGGACCGGCAGCACTGCACAGACCTGACCTCTCTGTGGGATCACCTCAGTTGTCACTACCAGCACCAAGTTGAAGGGTTGATTTATTTTCTCAGCAGTGGATGATGCATTCGACAAAGGGCTGAAAATCTATTTTAATGTCACTGTATGGCTTCAGGTGGATGTGAGTTGCGGCAGGAAGCCAGACAATTAGAGCAACCCTGATATTAGCAGAAGGTTTTTCTGGAAGTTGTAGATCCTGAACCATTGATTCTTTCTTTCTTTTTTTTTGTGCCTGTCTGAGGATATGATGATAAAGTGGGGGGTTTAAAAACTAAGTTGAGTTACTGCAGCTGCACAAAATACCAATGCTGCCATTATGTGTGAGCTATCTGAGCACCGTGACACACAAAGCATTAGAATCCATCATATCCTGCTAATGTCATTGTACAGATCTCTTTGTACCAGCCAGCTACTATCACTTAGATGAAGCCTGACAAAAGGTTGCCACCTTTTAACCTGGCAAATTATGGATAGTCTGTCCAAGTCAGTGGGGCAAAATGGATTTCTAACACTGACAGTGCAATCCTGTTGATTGCTAGCACTGGCGGAGGAACCACTGTGCATAAGCAGTGCTAGCAGAAAGGCCTGCACTATCCCACCAGCACTGTATCCTAACCCCCGGCTGCTGATGGAAGAAAGAAAAGTGCCAACATGGCGCAGGGATTGGGGGAGAGTGCAACAGAGGCAGGAAGGGGCATTTTTGGGTGGGGGGAAGATGGAACAGGGTGGATCAGGCCTAGGAGGGGGTCAGGATTGGCAGAGCAGGCCTCCAACATAGCCTATCTTCCCTCCTGGGCTTGAATGCCCTACATGGGGCTAGTTGGACTTGCGCCAACTAAATAGCTGGGGTAGTTGCAAGTAGCCCCATTGGGCAGACTGGTTATGGGGGAAATATCCCTATACCCAAAGGAGACCTCCAGTCTGCTGCTAATGAATGCTGGATACAGTGGAGTCCATGTGGCCCCATAGTGCCAGCGCTAGTTGGGATTGGGCTGTGAAAGGCTTATTATGATCTAGTAATAATGGAAGGAACTATTAAATACCTTCCTGGAAAACAGGTGGCTTATGGTTGTGCTTTATTTTCAGACACAACAATAGTTTTCATTTTTGGATGACCAACAAAATAGCAGTATACGTTATATTACTTTAGCGCCATCACTATGCAAGGTATTTTACCATAGAAGAGAAGGCAGTTCTGTACCCCAATCAAAATCTAAGCCCCAAGTTCAAAATTTAAAATAAACTCCAAGGCGACATTAGAGGAAGGGGAGGGAAGCGTTACTAAGGAAATGGGGAAAAATTATGAAATTATTACATATATGTACATGTGCTTAGGTTTAGGCTCAGTAAGGTAGAGGAACTAGGGGGAAAGGGAAATGGGTGCCATGCTTGCATTTTCTTAGGGCACCGTTTCCCTGTGTGGCCCCAGTGGGCAGTCCAGTACCTATTAAAAGCTGATAAACCAGATGTGATCTCTGTTCTGTACTGACTCTTTTAAGAGGTGTGAGGATTCTTGAAGCAGGCAGCCTTGCTCCACGTGGCTCGGCTGCGAGCAAAGGGGGCAGGACCACAGTGACTGGCCAGATCGTGGTGACTGGCAACGGAGTGCTGCCCAGAGTCACAGCATCCCTATGTCTGCCCCTGAGCCACACCGCTGTACGTAGCAATTAGGCTGGACAGTTCTAGGCCCTGAAACAGTCCTTAGTTAAGTTGCGTTTTTCCCCTCCAATCTCAAGTTTTGTGTGTAGGGCTTATCCAGTGAGTGGTAAACAATAAATAGTTATGAGCGTGTGTGTGTGTGCGCTGTTCTCACATATCCAGTAGTCTATGAGGTCCTTTTCCCACTAGGTAGAGAAAACGAATTCTGAACTCTGGGCAAGTCTTTCTTTGCCCAACCAATTTCTTGTTTCCCTGTAGCTGGGTTCCCAAACTTTTATCTCTCAGAGCCACATAAGTCAGTCTTGCTCTTATGGTAGGCTGAGATGGTACAATAATAGAATGCAATATATACATAACTCTCATAAAATACTTATTTTTACAATAAGAGAAACATATCTGCAAGTGTGTTATTAAATTATTAAATTGTTATTTATTATTATTAGTAAGGAGGTCACAGGTAATTATAATGCCACTGGTCTCAGTGGATTGGTCAAAATGTGTTGGTTGGCCAGATGTCACCCACAGGTTGTAGTTGGGGGACCCTTTCCTTCAATGCATGGCACTTTGTTCTTTCATCCATTCTTTTCTGCTCTTACTGACCCTGACATAATATTCTGGGGTGGGAAAAAATCCAACTTTTACCACTAAAATAAAATTTTAAAAACATTTATGATCGTTTCTGGTGTTTACATAGAGGGAAAAAAAGTTTGAATCCAAGTTTCATTGGATTCAATGGGACTTACTCCCCGGACAGTGTGTATAGGAATGTAGCCTGAATGCTCTACTTAACTTTGTCAATGTAATGCAGAAACTTACATGCTCTGACTTAGATATTTGGTTGCTGTTGTTAGAAGCCCAGCCTTGAAGGAGTTACCCACAGTCAGGGCCAGTCCAAGACCTTCTGACATCTGAGGGGGCATGCCAAATGCTGCCACCCTTACCCAATGACATGCCAGCTTCTGCTCCTGCCACCCTCCAATGCCCTAGTTCAGCAGTCTCCTCTGCTCCATATTTTCTCTCTGCCCTCCTCTTTGTTTTATAATCCAGGAAGTGGAAGGAGGAACAGCAGAGGCAAGTAGGCAGACAGAGCTGGGTGCCCTCCCCCCACTAATCTGCTGCTGGAAGCGACTGCTTCAGTTGGCCTTATGGATGGGGTAGCCCTGGCTAAGGTAGAAGAGCTGTAATGTGCTAAAATCCAATTGTGGCAGTCATGCACAATCATGTTCTGTGGCAGTGCCTAGAAGACATTCACCATTTACCTGCCTTCAGGTACATAGGAGCAGTCACTAATTTGCAGGAGAGGGCACCGCTGGATGCTAGGAAAGGGCTTACGTGTAACAATGATCTATTTGTGTTGGGTATGCATTAGTATTTGCAGAAGTGTAAGCATATGAAACAAGCTCTTATGGGCCCTTTAATGAGAGGGGGCCTGTGAGTGGAAAGAAAAACATGTGGGTGTAGTGACAGCTGGGTAGCTAGGCAATGGGAACATTGCCTGCTTTTCAGGGTGCACTGTAAAGATCAATTTTCAAGTTGCAATTTTAACATTTCACTCTTTTAACAGCTCACTCCCACATGAAGGCCTCCTGCCGGCTCTGTCTTCATTTCCTCCTTACCTGGGGTGAGCCAGAGATAGTGTCACTTCCTTGATGAGATCATGAGCATTCCCGCCTGCTCCGCTGTGGCATTTCTATAGCCTCTTGCTCTGGCAGGATTTGAAACGGGGAGCAGTAGACTAGGGTGAATGGGTGGGGCTGGGCCTGACAAGGCCCGTTCAGCCAAATGCATCTGTTTCTTTAGTGGATTTGTTAGCTATCCTTCAGCATAAGCTCCCAGGGCAGCATATAAGCAAAAGATGAACCAAAAAAGTAAACAAGTGACACACAATCAAGAAAACTGAACTGAAATACCTAAGCAGCTGATCTTCCCAGACAATAAAATTCAGCAGAACCACAAAATAACAATTGAAACCAGTTGCTCATTATACTGTACTAAAGAACCAAGTTTTGACCTGATGGGGAAAAGGCATAAAAGGTGGCGCCAGGCAGACCTCTCTGTGGACAGTATTGCAGATTTGGAGCCCCAGGACCCCAAATTTCCTTTCTCTGGTCACCACCGCTCAGGTGATGGGATGGGGGCTCCACTGGTGAATGCAGAATCTGAGTTACCTTTTGTTGTACTTTGTTGCAGGATATGCAGCAATCTCTGATTTTTAATGCTGTCGAGTCTCTTAATTTTGAATACAGTTTCTTGATTCAGGCAGTTGACCAATTCATTATTGCAGGGCTTTTCAAACTGGGGTGTCACGACACCCCAGCCTGTGGGCCCTGGCCTCTGCCCCCTTAAGGGACGGGGGCAGCCTGGAGGTAGGGAGGAGGGAGCTGCGCGATCCCCAGGATCTCGCCACTCAGGGGGCTGCAGGGGCTTGGGTCTGCTTACCCAAGCCTCCTGCAACCTCCCCGGGGCACGGGGAACCCGGCGCAACCTTCGGCAGGGCTCCCCGCAGCAGTGAAAGCGAAAGCGGAGCAATCGCATTCCACTTCCGCTTTAGCAGAAGCGTGGCGCAATTGCTCCGCTTTTACTTTCACTGCTGCTGGGAGCCCTGCTGAAGGTTGTGCCGGGCTCCCCGCACCCTGGGGAGGCTGGAGGAGGCTTGGGTAAGTGGACCCAAGCCCCTGCAGCCTCCTGAGCAGCGATCCTGGGAATCATGCCGCTGCCTTCCACCTGCCCCCGCTGCCTCCCCCCACCCCTGCAAGCACTTACAGTGGCTCAAACTCTGCATGAGAGTTTGAAAACCACTGCATTATTGTTTAAAGCACAGATGTCCCAATCCATCTATCCCAGTGTTTCTCAACCAGTAGTATGGGTACCACCAGTGATAACTGAGGTGGTATCTGGTGGTACTTGTGGGACTCTTGGACACCTGCTACCCTGCAGCGAGACCAGGAATGCCACACAACAAACAGCAGTAGTAGGCTTGGCTCAGTGGTTAGAACTCCAAAGCATGCTTTTCCACACTCAAAAAAGCCCTCCTGTCCACTCTGAGCCTCTTATTGGTGTTTGTCGCATCGCATCTGGTCTCCCAACCCAGAAGTAACTGGCAATAATGTCATCACTACTTACTTCCTGTGATACTTCAAATAGGTGGACCATGTGAAGTGGGACGGCAGAGGATAAACATTGAGAAACACTGATCTAGCCTCTTCCATGCCTTGTGGGGATGTTATGTGGAAAGGAACACCTTTCCACATATGATTCTCTAGGATTCAGTGCTGTGCACGGAAATCTGCATGGAATTCCACCTCACAGAGGTAATGAGGAAATCCCTGTCTGAATGGTCAAAGCAGGTCTGCAGATCAAAAATATTATGCATGGAGAATTGAACACAATGGTGATGTAGTGCATATAGTCTGCCTATATATCCATGCTGTACTTTGATGTGGATGTTCAGGTAGATGCAAGGAAGTTTCCATTTCAGAGCGTGACATGTGTTTCTCGTTGCCCGTGTGTATCCATAGATTGCTCTTTTGTAGCTTTGTGCCCCCGCTACATACTTTTATAGCAATGCTCTGGAGGTGTGTTAATACAATTTATGTAGTCTTATGTTTTAAATTTCACTAAGCCTAGTATGGTATCAGTTCAACACTTATAAAAATGTTCCCATTATTGAAATCTAAGTGCTGCCAGCAAATAACTGCCCTTTGAGAAAATGCTGAAATATATTTACTTACATTACGGTTTAAACAAGAGAAAGGAAATGGCACCAAAACCAATAGGTACCAATACGTAATACAACAGTGCTAATGTGTGTTTTGGACACTACTGTTATTCTGCAGGGGAAATGTGAAAGCCTAGGAAGCTGGCGGCTACAGTACGTTCTCCTAATCTTTTGGGAGGGACTGACTGCAGCAAGCATTGTGCCTCATCAGTTTTGCTTCTGCTGTCCTTGGTTAGATTAATGCAACTGTCATATTTTATCAGGGGATTTTACTTTGGAGGGATGGAAAGGATTTGGGGAGCGATCCAGGGGGTAATTCTCCTTCACAGGCTCCACTAAAATGAATTAGAGCTATACAAGAGCACAGTGGAGCTGCAAAAGAGCTTGGGTCAAAGAAGTTCTCTTGGACTTCTTCATGGAAAATGCTGGACACCAATAGACTGCCAGCAACCACAGTGAGAAATGCTTAAACTGTTCAAATCCCTCCCTGCTTAGCATTCTTTAGTAACATCAGAGCAAAGCTATTTAATAAGAGTTTTAATGAACATATTTCCATTTGGAAAGCGAGCATCCACACTCGATGGAAGTTAATTAAAATTATGTAAACTGTGACCTTGTGAAGATTATTTGATGTTAGTAAAGCTTAGCTTTCTTTCTTTTTCTTTTCTTTGTGTTTTTTTTTAAATGCAACTTGCCTGCCTAAGTCCACACCAGTGCACTGCAGCTTCAAAGAATACCACTAATTAAACTTTTAAGTTGAGTTTTTACTTTTGTAAATATAGAACCCGACCCCTGGAAAATGAGATGTTTGTAACTGCAGAGGGTAGAGAATAAAGTCAGGGCTGGATTAACTATTTTGCTATGCATCCTGTTGAATAGAGGGTCCTTGGCTAATGTAATCACCTAAAAGTAACTGTATGGATATAGTATTATTTGTGAGAGAAGTGCTAAAAATCATGATTTTTGCCTCACAGTCACAATTTCTCTTCTTAAAAACTGTTCCCTAATCCTAGCATAAAATAATGATGCCCTGCACATGTTCTCCTTTATGGGAAAGCACCATAGTTCAGTGGCAGAATATATTTGCTTGGAGAAGGTCCATATTCTTCTTTACAGAAAAGCACCATAGTTCAGTGGTAGAATATATTTGCTTGGAGAAGGTCCAGGATCAATCTGCGGCACCTCCAGTTCAAAAGGTTCTGCAGATGGAGAGCTAGGAACTATTTTTTTTCCAAGGCCTCAGAGAGCCCAATCAAACTAGACAACACTGGGCTGGGTGACCAATTACCTGATTCTGTATATTGTACAGGGCTGGTCCAAGACCTCCTGGCACTTAGGCCAAATGCAACCTCCTTTCCTGGTGATGTGCCAGCCACTGCTCCTACCACTTCAACACTGTATTGCACCGTTCTCTTCTCCACACCTCTTCTGCTCTTCTTTCAATGGAGGAGGTGAAGCAGTGGAAGCAAGTGATTAGATGGAAGTGAGCATCCTCAGCCAATCTGCTGCCTGAGGCAACCACCTTGATTGCCTTCATGTATGAGCTGACGCTGTCAGTATAAGAGAGATTCATATGTTCAGTTGCTGGTCTGGATGCATACCCAGTATGGCCAAGGACAGCAAGGACCAGAACTGACTCTAAATTAACAGCCCAATCCATTGGGGGGAAAAAACAAGCCAAAGCAGCCACACCACCAGAGTCCACACTACAACCTGCAAAGGGGGGGGGGGAATATTCCCAGAGGTCTCCTCTGGGTAAGGGAACATTTCTTCCTTGCCTGGGTGTAAGCCTTTGCTGCCTGAATGGGTCTACTCAGACCTGCACCAGCAAATTAACTGGTTGAGTGGACTCAGGAAGGTAGATAGGCTATTGGTGGTGGCACTGCCACCAATACTACCACTTTCCCAGCGTCATTCTGTCCCCTCCCTGACTTGCTGTCTGCCCCATTCCTCCCCCTCCCTGCCCATTCTGCCCACCCCAGCCTCCCGCCTGACCCCATGCTAACTTCCTGGTGCTAGGGCTCCTTTGCAGGTTGCTGGTATGTAGCTACAGCCAGGCACCACTTGCAGCAGCAGTCCAACTGTGCTGAATGGCATGTACAGTTTTGAGACAGCTGTAAAGGACCTGGCACTGCCAAATGCTAGTTTTGGCAGCACAAGGCCCCCACAGGATTGGGCTAGGACTGGGTGAATGCATGTGTCCTCAGTCAGATGTCAGCTTCAGATATCAACTTGTCAGGAAAAAGAATTAGGTAACAAAGTATTAAAACTTCGCTCGCCTTCTCTTTCACTCTTTCATTATCTTTTATTATCTTCTGAATGAGGACAAAATGACCATAGCAGCTCCAGTTTTGTGTGTCAGCTGCAAAATCTGGGTTTTTAGAGGGATCAAGTCCATACTTTATGGAAGCAGAGAAAGAACAGTCTATTTGATAGCTGGGAAGAAGGCTTTTACGGTAAGACAAATCTTGTGCATCAAAGAGGCAAAAGAGTCATTAGGAAGAGTGCTGGTGCAACTTTCTTTAGCACTGTTGTGGACACAGGAGCAGTTGCAGATGATGATCCTTAAGAAACCATACATTCGCTACCACTGATTCAGAAAATAAGTTCAAGTTCAAATAGCATTTATCGTGCAGCAAATTGGCCATTACAATGATGAAGGAATGAAGACAGATAAAACATAAAAAGAGGACTCTTGGCATGTATCAGTCATGCTCTGAGCCTGGCCACAACTGAAAAGGTAAGCATACTGGTGAACTGAATACTGATGTGTGACTCTTGTTCTTCCTGCTCGCAATGCTGCTGCCTCTTTCAGCCAAGGGTAATTGGCCAAGCATTCTGCTTCTGGTGCTCACTGCAAGTCAGAATGTCATCTGCTTCAACCAACTCTGTCATGCAGAATAGCAAAGAGCATGGTGAGCCTGACCCTCACTCCCTTGAAGCAATGAAGACTCTTTCCTTCTCAGGCATATGACTTTAGGGGCATTTTCTTAACTTTCTTCCGGTAGATTCAAATAGTGGTCAACAACAAAGAGGAATAAGACTGGCATACTAGTATTCTGTTTGCTAGTATGATATGTATGTCTGCCCTTTTGTCTATGAAGCCAGAAGAAAGTTTTTATGAGCCCTTATTTAATGGTACCTCTGTCTTCACTCTATTATAAATAAATAAAAATAGTAGAGGCCCCCAAAACGCTGCTATTACACTTCGAAAAGGAAAGTAAAAACAACAACAAACATACTTGTAAGACTGAATTTAACAAATTTTATAACAGTTTTTTTTCCCCATTTCGAACACATTTCTGTGAAACTGAAGGCAGAAGTGGTAGAAATTTATATAGGCACCCATCCTGTCTTCACAAAAAAATATGAACGCCAAACATAATACGGTGTGTGTTTGTTATGGTCAGAGCTTGTGAATTATGAGCAATCCTTAATAAACTGTTATTAATAATAATAATTAATACTGTACATATATACTTCTGCTGGGGGCACAAAATGTTCTTGACTGCAGAATGGATGGTTTGCAGGGACTGCGGTGCTGAGTGGATGGCCCTGCAGGATGCTGGCCTAGATGTCTTCCTATTCTGTGATTCTGTTACTCATCTTTCCACACTGGTGAGTAAAGTGCTTCTGGGAACGCTGTGTTGGAACTGAATCTTAAGATGTTCCAGGACAGAAGTGTCAAACTCATTTCATACAGAGGGCTGAATCAGTGGCAGACCTCCCCAGCTCCGTGCCCCAAGGTAAAGGCCTGCAACGGCACCCCGCCACTGTCCCCCGTACCCAAATTCCCCCCCCCCCACTTACCTGGAGCTCAGAGTGCCTTGCGTGACTCCAGGACACATTGGAGAAGCCTCCTGAAGGTTTTCCGACAATTTAAACTGTGCTTCCAGCAAACTGGAAGCACATTTTCTGACCCCAGCGGGAGCCTCAGAAAGGCTTCCACAGGGTCCTAAAGATGCGGTGCCAGAAGATTGGAGGATAGCAAATGTCACGCCTATTTTTAAAAAGGGAAAGAGGGGGGACCCGGGAAACTATAGGCCGGTCAGCCTAACATCCATACCGGGTAAGATGGTGGAATGCCTCATCAAAGATAGGATCTCAAAACATATAGACGAACAGGCCTTGCTGAGGGAGAGTCAGCATGGCTTCTGTAAGGGTAAGTCTTGCCTCACAAACCTTATAGAATTCTTTGAAAAGGTCAACAGGCACGTGGATGCGGGAGAACCCGTGGACATTATATATCTGGACTTTCAGAAGGCGTTTGACACGGTCCCTCACCAAAGGCTACTGAAAAAACTCCACAGTCAGGGAATTAGAGGACAGGTCCTCTCGTGGATTGAGAACTGGTTGGAGGCCAGGAAGCAGAGAGTGGGTGTCAATGGGCAATTTTCACAATGGAGAGAGGTGAAGAGCGGTGTGCCCCAAGGATCTGTCCTGGGACCGGTGCTTTTCAACCTCTTCATAAATGACCTGGAGACAGGGTTGAGCAGTGAAGTGGCTAAGTTTGCAGACGACACCAAACTTTTCCGAGTGGTAAAGACCAGAAGTGATTGTGAGGAGCTCCAGAAGGATCTCTCCAGACTGGCAGAATGGGCAGCAAAATGGCAGATGCGCTTCAATGTCGGTAAGTGTAAAGTCATGCACATTGGGGCAAAAAATCAAAACTTTAGATATAGGCTGATGGGTTCTGAGCTGTCTGTGACAGATCAGGAGAGAGATCTTGGGGTGGTGGTGGACAGGTCGATGAAAGTGTCGACCCAATGTGCGGCAGCAGTGAAGAAGGCCAATTCTATGCTTGGGATCATTAGGAAGGGTATTGAGAACAAAACGGTTAGTATTATAATGCCGTTGTACAAATCTATGGTAAGGCCACACCTGGAGTATTGTGTCCAGTTCTGGTCGCCGCATCTCAAAAAAGACATAGTGGAAATGGAAAAGGTGCAAAAGAGAGCGACTAAGATGATTACGGGGCTGGGGCACCTTCCTTATGAGGAAAGGCTACGGCGTTTGGGCCTCTTCAGCCTAGAAAAGAGACGCTTGAGGGGGTACATGATTGAGACATACAAAATTATGCAGGGGATGGACAGAGTGGATAGGGAGATGCTCTTTACACTCTCACATAATACCAGAACCAGGGGACATCCACTCAAATTGAGTGTTGGGCGGGTTAGGACAGACAAAAGAAAATATTTCTTTACTCAGCGCGTGGTCGGTCTGTGGAACTCCTTGCCACAGGATGTGGTGCTGGCGTCTAGCCTAGACGCCTTTAAAAGGGGATTGGACGAGTTTCTGGAGGAAAAATCCATTATGGGGTACAAGCCATGATGTGTATGCGCAACCTCCTGATTTTAGGAATGGGTTAAGTCAGAATGCCAGATGTAGGGGAGAGCACCAGGATGAGGTCTCTTGTTATCTGGTGCGCTCCCTGGGGCATTTGGTGGGCCGCTGTGAGATACAGGAAGCTGGACTAGATGGGCCTATGGCCTGATCCAGTGGGGCTGTTCTTATGTTCTTATGTTCTTACTCCACGCTCAGGGCATTTGCCCCATCAAGTGAATGGGAAGTCTGCCACTGGGCTGAATCGTGTCCGTGGTGCCTGTTGAGGACCAGAAGTGATGTCATTAAGCAGGAAGTGACATCATTAAGCAAATGGCCAGAAACAAGCACTTTGTTCTCAAATAGAAACACTTTAGCTGCAAATGACAGAAGAGAAAATGTTCAAATCTTGTTCATAATTTCAAGATATCCCAATTATCACACTTATAATGCCCAATTATAAAGCCCAGTTATAATGGGGGCTGGATAAATTGTGTCGGGGGGCTGCATCCGGCCCATGGACCTTATGTTTGACACCCCGTTCTAGGACATTCATAACATTTATCTAGAATTTCTATGTGAAAGTTGACACCATCAGATGCTGCTGGACACTTGGGACCAAACTAGATGAGATATTAATCATGCCTTGTATGCTCATTTTAAAAACTGTAAATATCAACTGTAGGGAAGGGGGGTTACAACTGTGACCAGATGGGGAAATTATTCTTTTAATCACAATCTATGGACAGTGCCCTCTTATGGGTGGCTGTTATTTGCCTGGGGAAGACAGCTGCCATTGGTGCCAAAAGGTAGATACGCCTGGAGAAGGGCCTCTGAAGGTCTTAAGCAGCAGGCAGGTTTATGTGGAAAAAGACGGTAGTTTGATAACAAGTCAGGTCAGGCCATTTTGAGCTTAAAGGTTAAAACCAGCAATTTCAGCCAAGACCCAAAATAGTGATCTCGTACAGCCCAATCCACCATATCTCCCTGCATGGCAATGCAGTGTGATGAGAAAACATTGAGGCTGAGATCCAAAACTCCCAATGCACATGCCTGGCACTTCTGAATGCACACCACACATTCCTGTTATGCCTGTACCTCTTTTGCGCTGTTTTGGATCCTCTCCAGCAGTTCACTTGACTTACTGTGTGAGTGACTTTCCAAGTGGGGTAGGGAATGCAATAAGAAGGGTAAGGTCTTGAAAAGCTGCAGTGTATGTGCAGGGGAACTCCATGTGGTCTTTTGGACCATCCAATCTGTATATTTTTAAAAGCTTCCAGGCAATCTTGAAAAGTTCAGCTCCTGATGTAGAGAAATGCCCGGTTTCAGTTCTTATGGCTAGATCATCTTCCATTTCAAACTGCCAAACAAGCTCGATTAGGACTGTAACAATGTGATAAGTAGTGTGGCCCAAGTAGAATGCTTTGGTAAACAGCATTCATAATCAGGAATGTTTACCTGTGATGGATGCAGTTTGGTTGATACCATTTGTTGATGCTGCTGACATTCATTTCACGCCTGAACTATTATGCAACAGGAAAACCCCTCTCTAATTTTACACCACAGCAAAACTAAATTGCTAAGAAATCAAATAACATTTATTTTACCTTGGGTGATAATTTATTGATGCAAATAAAACCCCTTTATTAAATGTGTCATCGTGAGGCCTCATATGAAAGCATTCAGCCACGTGGCTTGCGCATTTGTTTTTATTTTTGGTTGATTTTAGAGCCATGCCTGCAATGCTATTATTAGGTAAATGGTGCTTATTCAAGACTGCAGAGACAATGAATTATTCTGGTTCCTTGGCACTTCAGGATCCCAGGCGGATTTTCTGTCAAGAAGTTCTATTAATTTGTAATTTCTCATTAAATACATCTGAGATGGTAGCCCATCATTTCCATTCTGGGAATGGATCCTTTAATCAGTACTATTTAGATCAGAGCCTGAAAAATGTAGGTAGGGAAGTGAGACAGGATAGAGCATTCACCATAGTCATAATTGGTCTGTATCCTGATATAGCTCAAAAAATTGATTTAGAGCTCAATCCTATCCTCCCACCCCCACCGGTGCACCCACATAAAAAATGGGCCTGCTGTATCCAGCCGGGGGTGGGGTGGGATCAGGAGGCTTCAGAGGTAAATAGGCAGGGGAGGGTGGCAACGGGGGTGGGAGGTGGGTGAATTGAGCCCAAGAAGGAGGCTGGATCAGTGGCAACCATGTGTACCGTATCCTACCCCCTTCCCAGACCTAATCTGCTGACATGGATCCACTGGGATGTGCACCAGCTATTCCCCTTGTGCAGGTCTGAGTAGACCTGTTGCATAGGCTGATGCTTACCCCAAAGCAAAGGGATGAATGTCCCCTTACCTCAAGGAGCCCACCAGAATTTCAACTTTCCTCCATAGCATGGAGTGTGGCCCTTGCTAGCCCCACTGCATTGGTATGCGGGGCGGGTGGATTTGGATAAGTGGTTGTTAGGGCCAGATGACATATTATGAAGAACACATATAAATTTGCCTCTTTAAAATTATTTTCTTGAAACTAGCACAAAAGGAGGTCATAAAACAGCCCCAAAATGCACATGGAGGTTTTACCTCTTAACCTCATCACGGTTCAAACCCAGATCGTTTCCCCTCTCTCATGTACTATTTATAGTTAATACAGTTTAAGAAAGCTTTGAGGGAGATGCCCAATTAAGGTCCAAACCACTAAAGAACTAAGAGTGAAAGCTCTTAAACCATTTCTACCCAACATTGCATATATACAACAGGAATCAAATGTGAGCCAGGCAAAAGTGGGTTAAATGTGTCGTTTGGCCCTTGTTTGTGGGAACCAATAGTTGATATTTCTAGGGCTAGCTAAATATACTTTCTTAATGGCTCTTGGTGGCTAGGAGATATTTCTTCAATGAGCATTGATGGTTGACTGCTACTGAAGAAGCAGTCAGTAGTTGCCTGAAAAGTATATAGTTTGCTGCTATCTGGAAAGAGTCATGAAATCAAGATACCCAAGAGCAGACTCTTTGCTCTGAGGAACTGGTGATGATTTACAGATTTGTACTGTCTGCCTAGGGACGTGTCCATTGCCCTATTCCCCATGTGCATATTTGTAAATAAACAGCTGGTACAAAGGTGCTATAAGTACCCAGCGTGCTTACCCAACAAGGAAACAGACCTGCCACATAGAACATCTATTACTTAGGGAAGTTGGGAGCTCTGCATGTATAGAATGATTAAGTCCAGAGGGAAATGCTTGGTTTACACGAACTCTTTACAGCAGTAAGTGTGCTGTGCTTATGACTGTGAATTACAGCTCACATGTACTGTATTATTTTTTTGTATAGTGCCTAGTTATGTAGGTACTTAGCACAACAATTGTCATAAGATGACATCATAATAAATTATATAAATAATGTTACTCATAATTGAACCTGTTGAGGGCAGGAAAGGGGTGCTAATCGATGGCAGCTGCTCTGCCAATATTCTATCCCCCTTCCGAGCTTTGATCCAGCTCCCCAGGTTCACTTGGAGTTGCCCCAGCCAAAGAGCTGGGGAAGTTGAGGCTTACCCCAAGGAGACATCCGCAGGACACTGTCTCTTTTGCAGGATTTTGCATGCACTCTTTGGCGCAGCTGCATTGGTGGGGGATGGGCAGCCCAATCCTACCCAAATCCTTCCCTGTTGATGCAGCTGCACCAACAGAGCATGCACTATATCTGTAGGAGGGGGATGATTGGAAAGGTGTCTTCCAGGTAAGTGAATACATACCTGTGGAGTATGCTCACAGACCCCAGGGAAAGCCTCCACCACCTCTATGCCGATACCTTCCCTGGTCTGCCTTCCTTCCCATCCCATTCCAACTCTTCCACTCCCTTGTTCCACCCTCCCCCTGCCCCACCACTGTCACGCCCACCTTTTTAGGTCTGGCAGTGGGCCGCCAGCACTGCTCCTGGAAGTAGCAGCACACCTAAGATGGTCACTGGTGGCACACGCACCCACCATGCTGCCAACAGTCATTTTACAACTGTGTTCTGCTGTCATAAAGCCCTTTGTGCACTGGCCAAGTCTGTGCCCATAAGTTAGGATTGGACTACCAAAGTTATAAATTTTAAAAGGAGCAGTGCTGGCCCATCCAAGCAGCCATCATGCAAAATCTTGCATTGGTGGCAGATTTTGAGAGGTCCGGGGGGGGGGCAGATTCAGGGTTTGTCACCCCAAGTCTTGTTGCCACTGCCTCCATCTCATCTGCCACCAATGCACGCGGCACTGATTGACCTCTGACTCCCTCGAGTGAGAAGCAGACCATCCCCCTCCTTCCCGTTATCCTTCTGCACTGCCATGAAACCCTGAAGTTTTGCACTTCCTGGTTTCAAGGCAGTGCGTGAGAAGCATGCTAAGGGTTTGGGGATTTTTGTTGCTGTTGCTGCGCATGGATGGCAGGCCTGAGATGGCATCAGACAGTGTTCCAGCTGAGGCTGTCCCTGGTAGGGAGGAAAATTACAGTCCGTCCATTATCTTGTGGAACTGAGATAATGGCAGAACAGCAATCAAGTGGGTCAAAAGGGATGGAAAGCAAAACAAAGCACATTGTTGAAGGGGGACTGGATCAGGTGGGTTTTTCTGCAAGTCTTTGTCCAAGCGAGAATATCAGAATGCCGTCATATTTTGTGTTACCACAAGCTCACACAACAATACAGGATTCTCCACTTACACAGCATGGTAGAGGCGAGAGAGGTTTGTATGTGATACTGAAAATGCTCCCATGTCTCCTGCTAGGGAAGTAAAAGACCTGTTACAGCCTCTTTCAGGCCTGTGTCGGCTTTCAGTTTCTTCCTAAGTATGAACCTTGGGCAAATTGATTTGAAACAACCCAGTTTTAGATATTACTTTATTACAAGTTCAGTTACCTAGGAAACCAGACTATACTGGTGGGACATGCTGTCTGCTTCTGTTCCTGCTGAAACTATTAAAGCATATCAAGTCTCTTCTTACAAAAAAAAAAAAAGTAGGTCCAGTTACGATTGCAGCATTCAGCCTGCTTAGAATTTAATTTTGTAATTTTCATCTGTGCAAGTATGCGGGCTGGAGGAATACGTGCTGATTAACAGCTTCACAGGTACATAGTGTTTAATAGACGATGTGTGTGTGTGCACATATGTGGCTATATGATGGCTTCCTTTCTCCCAATCAGTGGGGAGTTTTAGGTGGTGTGATCTGCCATGATCCATCGTGGTGGCAAAGGGGCTGCTTGGCTTGGGTGGAGCTGGCAGTGCTGTCTTCCTGGGCTTGGTGATGACATCAGTGCCAGGCTCCAGTAAAACACACAAGACAATGTCAGACCCAGAGCTGGCAGCAATCTCATGGAGTGGGGGCAAGGGAAATGCAGGAGAGATTTAAGCCAGGAAAAGGCAGACAAATTGAGAGGAAGGAAAGGTAGGGGCAAGAGGAAGGAGAAGTGGGGGAGAAAATGAGGAATAGTGTGGAGAAGGAGGGCCAAGAGTATGGTGAGGAGGTAAGAGAGGCGAAGGGTCTTAAGGGGAGAAAAGGGCACAGAAGAGGAAGCAAGGAGGTCCCCAGGAAAGGGTGAAAAAGGAAAAAGAGGGAGGAAGGAGCACATAGGGGGAGAAAGGGAAAGGGTTTCCTGGAAGCAAAGCGAGCTGTCATGGGGTGGAGATTTTGGCACTCTTTGGGAAGGGGTGTCTGCCCTGGCCAGGTTCCCGAGAACCCCACTCAAGAGATGGTGTCACAGCAACAGAATGATTCTGTCAGGTAACTAAAGCAAAGGTGGGGTCTCCTAGGAGAACTTACCCCAAACCCAAAGGATATTTACCCCCTGTGACGATAATTTACAGCCCACTTCTGAGCTGCCCAGTGGGTAGGGCTGCTGCAGCACCGAAAATGACTGCTGCAGCATCCTAAGCACACTGGGCAGCCAGTGGCGGCTCTTTGGGGCAAGGGGACTTTTGTCTCTTTCCCCCAGGTAAGGAAAGTAGCCCTGCAATGGGGTTACTTGATTCTGCAGCGACTCTTTAGCTGGCGCAGAATCAAGGAGTCCTGTGTCAGGCTGCGTGGTCTAACACGGGGCTCTGGATCCGGTTGAACTGAGCTCTGTTGGATTCTGTCCCCTTCCTCCCCACTCCCTCCCCTGCCATACCTCCTTCCTGCCCACCCCCAGCCTCAGAATGCCTCCTCCCTGCCTCCCCCCATGCCCCCACTCACCTCTCCACTGCTTGGCAGTCTAGGTGAGCTGCCAAGAATCAGATCGCAGGCCCAGCGCCGGAGCTGGCCTAGCACAGGCTCACGCTGGGCTAGCTCCGGTGCTGGGCCTGCGGTAAGGTTTGCAAACGTGCCTTATGGCATGTTTGCAATGGTGTGTACTGGCAATGAGCTGGCATGCGACGCTCAAGAGTCAGCCCTTACTCCCTTGGGAGAAGTGTAGGGTTAAGGGGTCATCACAGGTGGCCTTTCTAGGATTGCTTTCTGCAAATCCGAGAAAACTGCACACCGCATGGATTTCTGTAGAATGCATTAGTTGACAAAGTGAAGAACAAAAGATGAAAACAGCAATAGTTGGAAAAGGCTACACTTTTTCCAAGGCAAACCAGTGAAACTCTAGCTACTGCTAGACATTGACATTCCCTTCACAGTGGTAGTGCTACCAAGGTCAAATTTAATGTACAGACACTTGAGAGATGTTGTGAGGGCCTTGTTAGGTTTCATGGAACTGTGATGCCCCTGAATGGAGGATATTTCTTCCATTAAAAAGCTAAAATAAGGGACATCTGCAGCCTTAATGTGTGACTTCAGAAGTTCTGGTATCTTCTGTAGCCAAACTACATGCTATTTTTTTCAGACCAAGGCTGAGATATACCAGATATCTGTGTTTGATCTACACAGTCTAGGTTTACACCCATTTCTTCCCTACCATGAATGTTTGCAGCACAGTTATCAAGGGCTGGGACTAACAATATCTGGCAAATCTGTCCATTTTTCCTGGCCTCCCTGTGGACACTTATTGTTGACAGCACATGCTGTCAATTCTTGTCAGAGATCAACTTACATTTATAACAGATGCCTGTCATGGTAAGACCATGGCCATGGAGGTGGCCTGATGCAGGCTTTGATCTGTGAATGTGTGTCTGCCAAAGTATACAGTAGCTGAAAGCCAGCTTGGATTGTTTGCTCTTTGCCAAAAATCACCCTCCCTTTGGCAGGCTGTCCATTGTTAATTTGTTTTTGATTGTATTGTTCTTGTTGTATTTTTGATGTCAGCTGCCTTGAGCTTATCCTTTTGGCAGTGGAAAAACCAAACAGAAATCCTTTAATAAATAAATATTTTGAATAATCCAATGGGAAACTCGGACAGTTAAGAAATTATAGTATTCAACCATTTTTGAAATATAAGCCCATGTGTGGATTCTACTGGGGTAAATGTCATCTAAGTGAAGGTATAAGGGATTTGCTCTGAACTATCACTTTTTGGAGAAAGATCCACCACCAGCAGAATGCATTTCTGCCATCTTCCCCAGTTGTATCTCTAAGACTGGTTATTTTTGATAAACTTTGTAAGTGTAGCTGTAATGTTGTGTGTTTAGACTAATAAAACCTTGTTGAGATAGGCAAAGATAACTTTGTGAAGACTATGTGTGAATGGTCATAGAAGCAAATCTGTCCAGGTAGGACCAGGTGAGCCAACTGAACTGCCAACCTGTTTGTGTCTGTATTAAACTGAGAAAAGGAGTGGTTTGCTGTGGCAATCTCTCCCTGTTCCCCCTGCCAAAAAAAGAAGCTTGAGGGTAGGTTAACAAGTGCAATTCAAAATGAATATATGCACATTTTCCTAATGAACATAATTTAGTCCCAGGGCAGAATTTGAGAAGGAGGGGATTTTGCACAAGAAACGCATAATCCAATAGCTGCCAAAATATTCCAAATGCTTTGAAACAGTTTTACATATGCAAAACAAGCATCAATCAATATACAGGGTGAACCAAAAGTAGGGGGACAGTAGGTGGAATAAGGTTTGTGTTAGGGTTATACTATGACGATGGTGTTCATTACAACTATGGCGTTTGTGTTAAATTATATTTAATTGTATTAGTAAATATAACTGTATATGTAATCTCAAAATATAACTGTACGTATATGTAATCTCAAAATAAATGTTATCATTTACTGTTCACCTACTTTTGGTTCACCTTGTATATTCAAGAGTGACTCACAGCCCAATCCTGAGCTTCCCAGTGCCTATAGGAGCAGCCGCGTCAAAGCAGCTGCCACTGGATCCAGCGGTGCCGGGAAGCAGCCAGAGGTCTCCTCAGGAGAAGTCCTAAGCCCCACAATGGGGCTTCTCAACTCTGTGCCAGACTTGAGTGACTCTGTGTCAGGCCTTCTGCCCTGAAACAGTGTTCAGGATCTGGTCGGTCCCTCCCCCTCCAGCCCTGGTTCCTCTCCCTGCCCCTAGAGGCTGCACTGCCGCCCAGTGGTCACACTTAGCCCCCTAGTGGTGGGGCGTCCTCCTTCTGCAGGCGCTGGGCCTGGCGCCTGACTGGTGTGGGCCCAGCACCAGCGCTCCCTATTCACCAGATGCCGTAAATGTGCTTTACGGCACTTTTATGACACCCAGTGCCAGCATTAGGGTTCAGCACTGAGCTTGACTTGACTTAGGAATGTTGACTTGTTTGGTTTTGTTTGGTTTCAGTTTTACTTCTTGCTTCTGAGAATCCCTGGCTCGGGGCCAGCCAAGACTGCCAGAGGCCAAATGATGTGCCAGCCTCTGCTCCTGCCACCCTCCAATGTTCTAACTCAGCACTTCCCTCCACATTACTCTCCTTCTTGGTCCTCTTCTTCCTTTTCCAATCCAGGGAGTAAAAGGCAGATCAATGGAGGCAGGTAGGCAGAGAACAGCAATCTGCAGCCAGAGGCAACCACCTCTGTTGGCCTCACTCTGCAATGTCACAGTGCCATGTCACTCCAGCTGGCCATGCTTTACCTCTTCCAATGCAACTAGCCAGCATGTGACTTGGCAAGCAGGCAGGCAGGCTGTAGCTGAGTCTTAAAGCCTTCCATCAACCTCCCTCCCTCCTGGCTGTTCCATTACACAGAAGGGAGGGACTGGGAGATTGCCTTATAGGCGAGTATCTATGGTAGTTGGTTAAATCCAGTTCTAAGTCTAGATCTAATTCTTGATTATTTTTAACAAACAAAATGTTCATCGACATGATCGCAGGGTGGAGAATAGGCTCCTGCAATGCAAGAAATTCCGGGAACCTGGCAGTGCAACGTGCTGCAGAGAGTTCATTACTACCCTGCTACCCACCTGTTGTTTCTGTATGGATTGTTGAACGTTGCTTATTCATTCATTTTCCAACAGGTGCTGATAACATAAAAGTGCATTGCACAGATGTGTATATTATCCCGCTTCCTGTCAAGGTGCTTAATGCAACTTGTTGCAGGGTTTCTCTTAGCCCAAGGGAAGCGAGGGAAAAAGGAGTCTGGAGGCTTAGCTACACCTAAGGGGATAGTGCATAGTTTATTCCTTCTGTTGGAATACACAACAGTTTCCTTTCCATTAAAGGCCACACTACGTACTGTCATGGAAGGGGACCAGATTTTACCTCCACTATGATAGCCTTACAAGTACAGAACTTTATTTTCCCCAGTAGTATGAATGACAGCCATTCAGTTGCAAGGGAGAAAATTAGGAGGTGTGACTGCCAACAACCTGTAACTTCCCTATTGGAGACTTACAGCCCAATCCTGAGCTGCCCATTGCACCAGGACTGCTGCAGCGCTGCCGACAGCCCCTTGGGGGAAGAGAAGTGGTCCTGCAATGGGGCTACTTGATTTGGTGGCAGCCCAAGGGCTGCCATAGAATCAAGAGCCTCCGTGTTGCGCTGCACAGCCTGACACGGAGTTCAGGATTTGGTGCAGGTGAAGTCTACAGTTTACCCTCCATCCCTCCCCTCTCTCCCAGGCATGCCTCCTCCCCTGATGCCCTCACCTACCTCTTTGCTGCCCAACAGTTTGGGCGACTGTGGAGCGGTGCAGCACCGGTATTCCACCAGTGCTAGCCCAGCACTGACTGGCCCTGGGCTAGCTCCGGTGCTCAGCCGGGGCTAAGGGCTTGCCAACGTGCTTTATGGCACATTTGTGACAGTGCATGCCAGCGGTGAACAGGTGTGCACTTATTAGGCCCTTAATTTTTCTCCTTAGAACTTGCCATAAGCCATTAAGAACTCCTTAGAACTTGCCATTAGACCACTTCTGTCTGCACAGCGGTGCCCTGGGCTCCATATCAGTGTGCTTAAACTCATACCAGCAAAAGAGAAAACCAACCGTGTATGTGATTTTATTTGATATCCAGCAAGAACGAATATGTGGGCCCAATTCATGGGAAGCAAAGTTGGCCATGGGCATGCTGGAAGTTTGGTATCAGGTTTGGTAGCATGCCATCAGGTGAAATTTTAGAATGAGGTTGCAGAGAACGTAGTTTATCTCACACAATGACGCTATTAGGCGATGGTTTTGTTATGTGGGGAGCGGTGATGCACAGATGCAAAGTGTTGGGGGAGCCCTTGGGCAACATATTCTCACTGGGCCTTCATGCTCCTCACTGTCATCATTGTCACTGGTTTCGTGCCCATCTGAACCAAGGGATGTGTGAGCAAACAGGCTAGAGCAGCAAGGAGTAAGAGCAGCAGAGCAGTAAGCCCCTTGCCAGTGTGTAGATTTTTCGTTCTTCATCTCTGACTTTTTGGCAATGCAAGTTCTTTTTCAACTGGAAGAAAACAAATTCTTTCCCCCCTTGGGAAACCTTTCCATGTCCCCCAGGTTATTTTTTGATCAGTAGAGTAAACTTGTGCAGTTTGTTACTGGATTTGAACAAACAATGTTTTGGCTTTCAGCCAGCTGTGTGTGTGTGTGTGTGTGTGTGTGTGTGTGTGTGTGTGTGAGAGAGAGAGAGAGAGAGAGAGAGTTGAAGGAAACTGAAGATTGAGAAGCTGGTATCCGTGGGCACAGTGGGAGCTTGCTGTATTGATGCACTGCTACAAAATCTGCCTGTGAAGCAACTTACAAATCTACCCTGATCAAACAGATCGGCATTATCCTTTCATTTTTTGCATGAAACTATACAAGCAGTCTTATCCGTTTGCTCTTCTAGATGGATAAGCAAAGGGATGATAAATGTAGGCAGAATGGAAGGATGGGAAAAAATCTTTTTGACAGAAATCAGAGAAGCAGTACCAGAAAAATCACAGCCTCCACCTTCAACCCCATGGCCCTTATTTGGTATCCATTGAGTCTCAAGGTTATTCAGTTTGGCTTTTCCTTTCTGCGATTTGTCATGCAATAAGAGCCCTTTTATATTTTACACAGAATGAGGTGGTCTAGATTCTGTACTGTACCAGTTCAGATTGTTGGTGAAGGAGTCATATTTTTGAGGGCTCTCCCATATTAAAAAAAAAAAAAAGGAAAACTCCCCACATACAGTAAACATCAAAGAGAGAGTCCTATTAAGTGTTTCTCTCTGATGTGGTGTTTGCTACACACAGGGAGGCAGGGCTGGCCTTGCCATTAAATGACCCAAGTGTGCGCATGGAGTGACACCCTTGGAGGGGTGGTGAATGAATGAGCCCCCAAGACAACAGTCCACTGCCTTCTCTAGTTGCTCATACTGCTGGGAGCTCCAATCCTCTTTCAACTTGCTGGGAGCAAGTCGGAAGAGGTTCACAGTAGTGGCAGTCCCCTTCTCCCTCCCGTGCTGCTGTAGGATGAAGTGGGGAGACACTGCTGCAACTCCAAATAATTTCTCTCCCTGCCTATTTGTCGTTTACGAAGGAGACAGAGTGAAGTAATCTGGAGCCTCTCAGCTCCATATCCCTTCTGTTTACAATGAGCAGAAGCAACATATGTTGAGTTAGTTCCCAGCATGCACTGCTCCCATTTATTTCAAACAGAAGTGGCACAAAGCAGTGAGATTGCTCACTGTGCCCTTTGGAAGTTAAGTGAGAGGGTGGGTGCACCTGCTTTCCCTCCCCATAGGGAGTGTGCATGCATATCGAGGCAGCATTTGGGGGAAGATTCAGGTGGTGTGGGAGCAAGCACCACCCTATGTGGGAGTGAGTACCACCACCTGCCCTAAGCAAGGCAGATGTGTTTTTATGGAGTGAAAACATTTAAAAATGGTCCCCACCTGGCATCTGAAGTGGTTCAATCTAGAATTCTTCCTAATTTTATGTAAGGGTCTCCAACAGTAGCAAGAGCAACATTAGTAGAGCCAACTTTTTCCCTTCCCACCCAGAGTCATTTGATTACTGATTTAGGAACTGGAGATTCAGTCAATGCATAGAAAGATTGTCTTTTAATTTCCTTTCCTCCCCCATCATTATACATGTTATCTGCCATGGTTAATATATAGAACCAAAATGAATTGTGGGGGAAAGCAGCAAAGCTCGCAGTACTTAGAAGTGTTGAAGCATTCCCAATGCCCCAAACTGAAGACATCTGGATGAGCACTTAGAGAAATGAAAATTATGTACAAAGTAATTTGTAGAGATCACTTCACAGTGCACTAACATATAATACACCAATTTGAATTTATCATGTACAAATCTGACTTCCATGTGCATTCAACAAGTTGCATCTTCCTTGATTTTTGTCTACCTAGTTAAAAAGGTGATGAGTCCAACGGATTTTCCACCTGATCTGTGGGATTTTTTTAAGTGCTTCTTTCTAGTGATATCATAGTGTGGATATCTGCCAGTGTCCTGGTGCTAAAGTAAAGAAGAGGGGAGTTGTCTTCTCTTTAGTTCCGACTGTTGTTTAACAATCAGCTGAGGTCACGTGTAAAGCTGGAAAATATGGGAATAAAGCCGAAGAAACAAGGCCATTTGGGGTGTGCATGGAAGGCAGGAGGGAGGGTGTGAAAAAGGGCTATAGTTTAGTGATCACTTGCTTTGCATGCAGAAACTCTCAGGTTCAATTGTTGCATCTGCACATAGAGCTAGGGAGTACCCCTGAGCCTGAAACTTTTGGAAAGTGACTGCCAAGCAGTTTAGACCAGGGATGTCAAACTCATTTCATATTGTGGACTAAATAGCATTCATGGCGCCTGCTGGGGCCCTGAAGTGATGACATTAAGCAGGTGATGGCTAGAGATAAGCATGTTGTTCTCACATGGAAACTCATTAGCTGCAAATGACAGAAGAGAAAATGTGCAAATCTTGAGAGAGCCCAGTTCTCACACAGGCCACCCTTTCAGTACTGCCACTTCTGCTGAGGTGTCACTTCACAGCTCGGCAGCTTAGAAGTCCTCTGAGAAGCGATGCCTCAGGAGAAGTGGAGATGCTGAAAGGATGTCTCTAGGAGAGCCCAATTGTAATTGGGGGACAGATAAAGAGCTTCCAATATGCAGGCCTTATGTATGACACACCTGGCTTAGACAATACTGAATTAGATAGACCGATAGCATATATGGCATTTCTATATACAAAGGGACTATAATTAACAGCAACTTTGTGCAGGAGAGAAGTCCATTGAAGAAGTGCTTGGTCACTGGTAGACAGTTTCCTTCTGCGTTGACTGATGTATGGCCCAATCCTGTCCAATTTTCCAGCACTGATGCAGCTCTGCCAACAGGGCCTGCATGCATCCTGCAGTGGGGGAAGGGACAGTCATGGAAGCCTCTTCCTCAGGTCTGCATTGTGGCTGCTTTGGTGCCAGAAAATTGGATAAAACTGGGCCCTTAATGAAGTTAGCAAAACAGGCTGCATGTTACTAAGTTCTCTTCCTCCAGAGTTTCACAACCATGTCTTGGACTCCTCTCGCTGCTGACTAACTGCATGACAGCAAGCTGACTGTGAGTTCTTAAAGAGTGTGGAGAATGGCAAATATATATTTTCTCTCTCCAAAGAATTCTGATGTGACGTTTTCTACTGTGTCCTCATTCAAAAGCCTCTGTCCTCAGACTGTATAAAATTTTCCCCAAAGGGAAAGCAAAAGCTTCCCTATATTTCAGCACAGAGAATATGCTATAATAATCTCAGGACATTTTGCTCTCTTCTGCTCCTTATTCAGAAACACACCATGACTTTCCCAGACTTTTTAATTCAAGATTAGGTTCTGTATCATAATTCATCCACAGCACCTTTGAGAAGCAGCTAGTTCATCTTTTCCTTAAAATAATGTTCTTTAGAAATCAGTTGCTATCAGAATAATTCCCTTCGTGAGCTGTGCGGAGGAGTCACACTTTTGATCTGGAAAAGTAACTGTTTCTGGAGGTCTGCAGTTCCCCAGATCTCTCTGCCACCACCAGCCCACTTCTTTCTGGTGCCATTTCATCTGGATCCTTTTGTATATGCAAATACAGTCAAGAGGTCATTTCTGAGCATTTGCCCATCTTTGGCACCCACTTCAACCACGGTCTTTCAAAGCATTGCCCTGAAGCAGTCCTCCACAGTGGGGTGCAACAAGCATGTGGCTTTTTCATTTATGAAATACTAGAGGATGTGTCATTTGGAGCATATCAGAAGTCACCTATACTCCCATCACTTTGACTTCCTCACTGGTACTTGTGTTGTGGCAGTGTGCAACTTTGTTGAAGCTGGCAACAGCAGCTTCTTCTGACCGATAGGGTACAGAAGACCATGGCTTAGAGAGCCAGGTGGATATGGGTGGTTATGGTAGGAAATGGAAATTTCCTCTCTGCATGTGCTTGGATTTACATGTTCCTATTGGTCTATCTGCCTACTCTCCTTGAGGACAAGAAAGAACAGAAGATGGCCACTTCTGTTTTCCTCTAGGCTAAGATAATGGTTTGCATGACTTATGAAGACAGACTAGAATGACATGCCTTCCAAAACTACTTGTATAATACAGTAGGTATAATAATAACTAGGCTTGCTGGTATTTCTGAATTTCTGCTTCATGCTGGGGCTTATATGCTGAGTATATGCCTTATGGGGTGATCCAGTAGAGTTTGACTGGAATGTAGATCTCATAGCAACAAAAACCAGAAGTGGGTCAATCATGTCAGGGGCCATTCTGAGGCACAAGGAGCACCAGAGAGGTGGGAATGGGCTCCCAATACCCTCCAGAGGGCCATAGCAGCCCCCACATACTTTAAAAAGCCCTTTTTTGTGCTGGTGGCATGATCCCAGAGGTGACATTGCCTCAGTCACCAAGTCAGCACATGTTGCCACCCCCTTAAGGGGGTAGTGACTGATTCATGCTGCCCTGGGGACTTCAATCCCCAGGTTGGGAACCACTGCTCTAGTCCCTCTAGCAGTCCTCTAATCCCTCTAGCGGAGGTTGTACCAGCCCCGCCAAATTGCAGTGTGGAATTTTCATTAGGATTGGGCTGAATTTCTTAGGGCACAATCCTAACCAGATCTACTCATCTATTTTGTTCAATGGAGCTTACTCTCAGGAAAGTGTGATTAGGATTGTAGCCTTAGAGTACTTATTTCCAGGCCTTAGTTCCATCAGGGTACTCTGAAGTTTGCTTTAAATGCCAGGGCTCACATGGTGGACAAATTCTGATGAGAGAGAGAGAGAGAAAATTAACATAGCCTTTTAGAGTTCATAAATATTATCTGCATAAGCCTTATGATTACCTTGTAGTTATTGTTGTTCCCATGTTGTAAATAGGTGGCTGAGACTGAGAGATTGTGGCTTGCTTTAGGCTGAATCAAGTTTTAAACTGGGGACTTCCCAGCTTACACTCTATGCCATTGCACAGCCATCATCACAGGACATTAGAGATGATGGAGCAGAGGATCCCAGTCTGAAGGCAATTAACCAGGCCTGACTTTTGAGTACCTCTTCTAGAGATATTAAGCACATTGGGTTATCTCCAGAGGTTCCCTCTTTGATGGATGGAATATTCTTACATGCAAGTTAATTGCACTCCTCCACAGTAATATTTTTTTCCACTGCATTTTTAAAAGAATGCCTAAATTAAAGTACTTAGCAATAATCTAACTCAGTGGTTCCCAAACCATTTAGCACCTGGGCCCACTTTTTAAAATGATTATCAGGACCCGCCTAGGTTTACAAGACTTTTAAAAGATCTAGAATGAAATAATGTTTTTACTCATTTACATGTAACAATAACCAGAAAAAGATGCTTCAACATTTATCTCCCTATATTTAAACATGCTTTTCAAACCACAGGAGCTCTTTGCAAGGCAGCTCTGATTTCTGAAAAGCCTCAGAGCTTGAGGCAATTAGTTATCTGATCCTTCCATCACCTGTGCTTTCCTTGGAGGCTCTGTTCAGTTGCTATGAGGTGGCAACCCACCAAAAATCAGGTCACAACCCACCAGTGGATCCCAACCTACAGTTTGGGAACCACTGATCTTGCTAGTCTCCCCTCCCTCATGTATTGTACTGGAGCCAAGGTGACATGTGTGAGAGAGAGAAAAAGAGACTATGCTCAATTTTTAAGCCTGCTGCAAACACCTGGCAGACGTTTTATGCTGGGAAACAGCAAAGAACCTCCACAGCCATCTGAAGATCATTCTGAAGATCCCAAAGGGCTTGGAGTGTTTACCTTTATATTGCATCAGTCTTCTTACTTAGTACCTAATTTTGAGGAAAATGGCCTAACTGTTAATACATTTCTTTTAAGTTTATATTTAAATGGGCATATCAAAAAGAGGGAAGTTGTTGTGGTCAGAGTCTATACTGAAATATAGGGATTTTAAAATGACAATTTCAAGGAACTACCTATACTGCTGCCTAAAAGAACACTTCCTGAAAGTGACACACCCTGAACTGCAGGACTTACCTGCTAATTTAGAATGGCTTATGGGCTAATGTCATTCCCATGGTAAGCAAAAGGCACTTGGCATGTTCTTTGAGTCACTGTGGGCACAATCCAGTCACAGCTGAACACTTTTAGGTACAGTTTATTTCAGTGAAAGGACAATAAGGACCTGCTTAAGTCTCCCTTTGAAGTCAATAGAACTAATAGCACAATCCTAAGCATGTCTGCTCAGAAGTAAATTTGGTTCAGTTCAATTGAACGTACTCCCATGGAAGAGTATTTAGGATTGTAGCCCTCAATTCTATTGAACAAAGGTTGGATTGCACTTTCTATTATTCGATTTTCACTGCCTGCACTTTCCCTTCCTCTGTTGTTTTCCTAGTGAGCCTTGTTGTTTTCTAGATTGTGAGCCTCTTGGGGCAGGTTGCTGCCCTCATGCTGTGTAAAGCATCATGCGCGCTTATGGTGCTATATAAATAAATGAATAAATAGTTCACACCATGAATCAGGGCTGGCACTGATGACAAGGAGAGGGCTGTGTCTCAGTGGTAGAACCCACTCAGTGGTAAATTCTGCATGCAGAAGATCCCAGGTGCAATGTGTGTCATTTCACCAGTTATGGCTAGGAAAGAACCCTCTCTGAAACCTGGTGAGATGCTGCCTGGTGAGTCAGTGTACTTAGACAAGTTTGGCTTAGAGGACTCAATGGTCTGACTTTGTATCTGGCATCTTCATATGTTAACAATTTCTAGAACTGAGCTCTAAAGTATGCATTGAAATGAAATAACCCATGACTGTGGGACTGAGTATTCATATCAGAGAAATTAATATTTTCATCCACAATCCAGATAAGTCAAAGCACACAGATTAAAATGTGTTTGACCATGCAAACCTTATTAAAATTAAAGTTGTGCGTTCTACTTGGGAGTAAGCCCCATTGCACTCAATGAGTACTGCAGTGTAAACATGCATAGGATTGTGCTATGAGCAACTTAAATGCAAATGCTCCAGCATAACTGACTTATAGATTGTTCTATAAAGATTTCATAGCAAACAGCTGTGTGCGTTCCAAATGTAAGAAAACATGGAATACAGTTTTGAACAACGAATCTGGCCTTCTTATAATCTTATTTTTCATGTTTCGCCACCCCCTGCCTCCCCCTGATTAAATTTCTAGTCCTTAAGGCTGCAGCATTCAAAATATAAGAGTAGTGCTTGATGAACTATCTCAAGCCAGAGGAGGGTGTTTAGATGAGTTTTCACTCAATGATGGTGTGAGTGAGAGCACAATCCTACTCTGCGCTAGAACAGGTGAGCCAAGAGGCTTGTGCTGTATCCAGTGTAGGATAGGGGCCCAAAGCGGCTCAGCCAGAGGCAAGGGGAAACTTTTCTCCTTACCTCAGGGTAAGGCACCTTTGCCCCTATGGGTCTCCTCGGACTTGCGCCACCTCCTGAAGTGGCACAAATTCGAGAAGAGTGGAGTGGCTTGAAGTCGCTCCAAACTCCCCAGGAATGGGGGTTGGGATCGAGCATATGTGGATAGATAAGTGCTGGATCCTAGCCCCACCTCCTGTCCTCCCCCTGCCCAGGAACACCTCCTCCCCACCCACCCCAGAGCCTTGCATCAGCCCACCTAGGCTAATGCAAGGCTCGCTGAGGAAGCCAGCACAGAAGCTTGTGTCAGCCTCTGTAGGCCGGTGCACCTTTGTGTGCCAGCCCGGCTTACTTCTGAGGAGGCACAAATGTACTTTACAGCACGTTTGCAACCCTCTTGTGCTAGCACAAGGGACTTGTGCCAGCCCAAGTGAAGGGCAGGATTGCGCCCTGAATGAGTGAGTGCACCGCATAGCTATTTGAACCTTCCCCTTATATCAGGTAAGCAATTATATGCACATTTGCTCAATTTGTATAATTGTAGTGTGCCTTTTCACATAATTTGTGAGTGTTGGGATTGTTTTGTTGCCAAGTATAAGACAACAAGTATTTGCAAAAAGATTAGTAAAAACTCTGCAGACTGTAACTGCCATGCTCAGTTTACTCAATAGTGCCAAAGCTGAAGCTACATGCCTGCTGAGTGTCTACTGCACCTACATCTCACAAGCCTACACAATGGTCGGGGAGAATATTAAATAGCACTGAAGCCTTTTCAGAATGGTCCATGGCAGCTGGGGATGTATCTGGAAACTGTTTTTGCATTGTAATGACTTTCAGATTCAATACACAGGGGTCTCTGTCTTCATCTGTGCAACAATCTCAGTGCACAGCCTCGCACAGTCTGACTCCTGTGATGGAGAAGATGGTAACTGTGGCTTGACTTGCTGCCTAGCAACCCAGGACCAAAGGTGTCAAAGTTCAAAGCCATCAGTGGGACACCAGGGTTCCAGTGATTCCCCCCCCCCCGACAAATTTCTTATTAATACCCACATACTTAAAAATTAATGGGGGAACATGACAATTCATGGGATGACTTGTCAATCAGATGAGGATTATATATTCATAGTGAATACATTGACTCTTGGCCTCTCTTTCTGTCCATTTGGGAACTCCTCCCTCAACCTGTATGTGCACTTCTCACAGTTTATCATATGTGTGGGCTGGCCATTCTATCCAGTGGCATACCTATGGGGGGTCCAGGGGGTCAGGTAACCCCACTGTCTGGGGTTCACCCCACTGGTTGTGCCCTCTGTCACCTGTCTGGAGGCCTTTGGAGGACAGAAAAAGCCACCTGTGTGCTTCCAACCCTCAGAAGGCCTTGTAAGGCCTTCAGAGGGTGGAAAAATGGCACTTTTTCAGGGAAACTGGAAGTGAATTTTTATGCCCTTAGAAGGCCTTCTGAGGGCCAGAGAGGCACCCCCAACCCTCAGTTGGCCTTCTAAGGGTGTAAAAATGTTACTTTTGGTTTTCAGCCAAAAACCAGGAATGCCATTTTTTGGCTGAAGGCCTCAGGATGGGAGGCAGGGGGCACAGCCAGTGGGGGCACCCCTGCCAGTGGGGGTGGCAATTTGCACTGGGTGGCAATGGGGCCAGGATCACTATGATTCTATCTAGTGTTCATTGTTCCTCACTGTTTGAAATCTGGTGCAAAACAGCTTTTTAGCAGAGGTGGCCTAGAAATAATGCATTGTATCAGATGAAAGTGAATTCTGACTCAGCACCACTAAAATCAATGAGGCGTGTTAGTCATTACTAGCTGAAGTCCCATTCATTTCAATGGTGCTTAGTCAAGACTCACTTTCTTTGGATACAATCCAGTAATAACAATAACAATAACAATAATGTTGGCGAGTGTATGATTCATCAGGTACAACTTCTTGTACACAGTGGGATTGGCATAGAGCTCAACAGGATTCTGTCCTTCCGTTCCCTCTGGTGTCCGTGTGCAAGCATATGCTGGACCACTAGTGGCAGTGGGGAGCCCATCCATGCCTCCTGTATGCCAAATTCTTACCTGGGCGAAAGTTATGCTCAAGTCAGAGAGATGACTAGAGGGGACTGGAGGGGCACCCCTGTAAAATAAAATAATTTATTATTTCCAAGAAGAGAATGGAACAGGGGAAATCTCCTCATAGTCATTCACAATTGTCCAGTAGGATAACTGATGTTAAGGCATGGTAGGAATAATTCTTTTTCTTGAGATGGGTATGTGAATAGAGGCATGGTCTCAGATGTTTGCTCTCAGTTGCCCTCTTTCATTGTTCAGCCCATACAGCCAGCCTGAGAAGCATTATAATCTTCTAATTTTGCCGTAGTATTGCAGAAGCATCAGTTTCCTGATTGACTTCCATTCTGAATTTCTGATTAGTTACCTGAATTGCCTGTATGGTGTCTGAGTTTAGCCCAGATTCTGGAGATTCCTCTGGAGTCTACAAAGCATATTTTTGGTCTTGATCTGCTTGGACATTCTCCCCAGTTTTTCTAGCTTGTTTTCACTGGTGCTGTCTCTGTAGACACCAATTTCTCCTGTTGCCTGTGTAACCATGGAGTTTGCCTCTCTAATAAAACTAATTTGAGGTGCGGAGCACATCCACCTGACCTTGCTGCCAACCTCTGGTTGTGTTCCTCTCTGTTGGCCAGGTTTTTGACACAATAGGGCTTCCCTTCTCACAGACTGTAGACCTCTGTCAGAAATGTTTGGCCCCATTTCTTTTTAAAAATGGACATACATATAAGCTGATTTTGCTAAAGAGCTTTTCCATGTGCCACATACAGAGATTCAACCTCATTCTCCTACTGTGGAATAGTCACTGCTGTATCTTCTTTTTCTTCTTTGCTGCTGACAGGATGAGAGAATGGAGAGACAGCGGCACTTCTCTGAGGTGAGGTTCTTGCACAAAAGTGCAAGAAACATTCTAGTCTCCCCTGCTGTATAAAAGCAAGAGGACTGCAGGAAGGGTAGACTGAGGCTATCTGACTTCAAAGAGTTATACTTTGCTTTCCCTAAAAACTCTTAAAATGAAGGGTTCCAGTCAAAAATTAGGCTGTGCAGGCATCCAGTTTGTCAGGTTTCCAAGTATACCTATAGAACCGCCCCATCCATTAACCCTGAGGTTCTCAAAGTGTGCATTGCCATGCCCTGGGGTGCCACAGTGCACTCACAGAGGTGCTGCAGGATGTCGGTAGCCCCTCCTACCAACTCTTCTGGGTGCTTCCATCTTGGTTCATGCAAGATCACATGAGATTGGGTGCCACCATCTTGAATCATATGAGATCTTGCAAGATTTGGGTGCTGCCATCTTGGAATCCATGATCCAAGATGGCTGAGCTGGGAAGCTTAGGGGTGCTGTGACCCTGGTGAGTTTTGGACTGATCTCTAATACTAGTATATCAGGGACCCAGTGGTCCTATCATGGGATGCCTGCCTACCGCACACAGCTGGCTGACATTCTGGCTCCTCCTCTGTGGTGTTTACGGTTTGCGTCACCCAGTGCAGGAGGGCAGTGCGTCATTTTTGCATACTTATGGACTTCATTATTTTAAAATATGCAAGTCCAGCAGGGTCCTTAAGGCTGCAAATGTAATCCAGGTTATGCACATTTACTTGAGAGTAAGCCCCATTGAACATAGTGGGGTAAACATGCATAGTATTATGCTTTAAGAACACCAAAGCAAGGCTCATCAACTAAATGTATGGCACTACTAATGAGATAAGGTTTGTTTAAAAAGAAGAAATCCGCCCTGCCTTTGGACTTGGAATATTGGGGACCCAAAGGGAAAATGTAACCGCTTGTAACTCACCCTTTTATCTGTATCTGGTTTGATAACTCCTGCATTAGGAGGCAACCTGGGTCTGTATCACTGCTGAGTGCTTGAGCTCACTAACCCATGCGAGAGCGCCTTGGTTGCATAACAGCATGCTCAGCAGGCCAAACAGCTCACCTCTCCTGCCTTTTGCCAGCTCCTAGTGCCTTGGAGAGAGCAGGTCACATGCTTCCCAGACTCATGCTCAACCTGCCGTCCTTCACAAAAGAAGTTGGCTTTACCCATTACTTTTTCGTGCCCTTGGTAGATCCCAAAGCACTTAACAAAATAATGATTACTCTAACTAGCAAAGAAGTGAGCAGAAATGGGTCTCTGATCTTTTGTTTCAGCAGAGCACAGCATCTGTCTCAGTGGACAGCGTATAGTGGGGCAGATTGGATTGTTTCTCTCCAGGAGGACTATTATATCCGTGTTGCAACATTCATGAGGCAGCTTCCAGGGCTGTTTCCCACGCTGCCCCTTGAAAGGCAACCTTTGCAGACTCTGATCCCTGCACATTGTCTTCCAACAGTGGTGCAATAACACTTGCTGCCTAGTCTTGTGCATGCTTACTCTAATGTAAACCCTGCTGGTATCTGTGGACCTTGCTTTCAGATACATGAGCAAATGACTGCAGTGTTGCTATTTATGGAAGTCATACCTCTTTTAACCCCGTGGATTGTTCCTGGAAAAGAGTGCTATGTGAAACAGTTCTGTAGGAGGTAATTAGAACACTTCTAATGTTCTAATGTATTTGTGTTAACAGTACTGTACTCAAAGTGCATTATGTCTGAACTTGCTGTATGACTGACCACTGCTGCTATCATATTTCCTGCAAGGCAGTGGTGGAAGGTGGGGGAGGGCAGTTCCTCAGGAAGATGAGCGAAGATGGGAATTGTAGAACGGCCACTTTGGGGAGTAAGGCGGGGTATAAATAAAGTTGTTAATAATAATAATAATAAATAACTCTGTTGATGTTGAAGAAGATAATGAAGAAGAAAGGATCAAAAGTAGATTTCACTACCTATGAATTCCTCTCCCAAAGGTGTTTCTTGGTAGCAAGCAATTGGCCCCAGCTAGCCAAAAATACACTGCTGTTATTGGTGCAGAATATTCTAGCCAAAAAATTCTAACCAGAATATGCAGCTCTCATTGGCTGGAAGCATAATGCAGACACCTGTACTTTTCCATACTGAACACTTAAACAGTTTTATGAATTTTAACTATTTATTTTCTTTTTCTGTAAAAATTACATCCAGGATGAAGAAACAGTGCTATAGGATGCAGCACTCTGGAAGGTATAACTTATCCATCACATTTATTCGCTCATTTACTGAACACAGATTCAGCCCACAAGAGAGTGGCTTTTGTAAGTTGTTAAAAATGGCAAATAATCAAAACAGAAAAAAGGTGAGTTTTTCTCTGACCTTGATGGCTTCTCTTCCTCATCCTGCCCTCAGGGCAATTTGTGGAAGGGCTGTTGCCAGAGGTTGGACAGTTTAGGCACTGGCTGAGGATGCAAGCCAGGATCCAAGTACTCCTGAGGGCCCTCCCAGCCTACCCCAACACCCAACTTCATCATCGTGGAGTGGTGTGACACATCCAGAGGAGCATGTCACAGTCACTGCCTTGATTGTCTGGGGGAAGGGTTCACATGAGTCTTTCTCATGTTTTTCCTTCTTCTTCCACTCTTTGGCTACTGGACTTGGTAGCCAAGTCCTTACCTTGGCAAGGTAAGCTGGGAATGGCAATGATGAGTGCTGAGCATGCAGGGGGAGAGCCTGATCATGGGGGTCTGTTCATTCACCAAGTGTGTGTTAAAGGGCCTTTCCTGTGGTGTGCTCCAAGGTTTGATTCAAGCTTGTTCCACATCTGGTTTGTTGTTCTAGCCTCTGTGAGGGGTAGAGGGCCAGTCCTAGCTGGAGGAGCAGCAGCAAATGGAGATGACCATGCTGACACTCCCAACTCCACCACAACTCCACAAAGGTAGCATTTATTACTATTCCATGTGAAAGAGGCATCGTTGAAGCTTATCTAAAGTTACGCAGTATGTTTGGTGGATGAAGTTCTAAGTGGGGAACATAGTTCATGCTCTGAACATCTCCACAACACAGAGTTCAGTGCAGGTTGGCACTTCCATGTTTCTACATGGGAGTAGTCAAGAAGGAGTGGTCAGCTTGTGTGCACTAGATATGCACATGAACATATTTATGGAGCAGTTCAGAAATGGTGCAAGAATTGAGATCCCCTTTACATGTGCTTTGGGCTCTCTTGCTCCTTCTCCTCTTTTACTTTCAGTGGGCAGCTCAAGAGATGGGGGGAGAAGGGTAGGCAAGGGACCCAAAGGAGGAATGGCATGGGAGTGACAAAGGGCTGCATGCCATCTCGGTACCAATGCATTTTAAAATAAATGCACCATCTCTTGGGAAGGACTTGGCCAATTTAAAACTGCTATGAATTATTGAACCATCCAGGTAACAGACTGATTTCCTTTTTACATTATCTTTCTGAGAGCGCTTTCAGATGCAATCTCTGATTTTATATTTAAAGAATCTGACCTTTTTATTGGCCCCATATCAGCCAAGTTGGCGTTTGATTTGTATACAAGCTGTCATGAACAGTAAAAAGATATTTGTTTTCAAAGTGTGTTTTCACTGATATAAATTCCATTATCTGTACAACTTGCAGAACTAGGCTAAAACTGAAAAACAGTTGGTCAGATGAAACTTGTCCAAGACTTACTCTGTGTATTACAGAGAGGAAAAATATGTATCAAATGTTTGAACACACAAGAGAGGGAGGATTGAGAAGACAATCCCTCCTTTATTCCTTTCCTTCAGGTCATTGACCATGAAACCTCACCATTAGCTCTCCCTGAAGGGGAACCCTGATGTCATGGACCACCTTGTCAGACAGCTATGGATGCATCCCAGCTGGCCACTAGTAGCAGTATATGAACTACTTAGCATAGTTCCAACTACCTTTTCTATTCTGCTCCTCATCATTTTGTAACAGAAAAGTACAAAAAGATCTCAATGGAAGAAGAAAAGTCAAAAGTTCAGGTACAAGAACTCAGACCTTCAGTATGTTTTATAAAGAAAATGTTTGGCAATGCTTATGAAACATTTGGCCTTATTCATTCTGTTGCAAATGAAAGGACTAATTTTGGTCTGAAAAGGGCTCATCTCCAAAACAATTCCTGGATGATTTGGTCTTCATGAGCTCTGAAGAGGGAGTTAAATATCTAGAAGCCTACAAAGTAATGTGTGGTACTCATGAATCCAGTACTTATGGAGGTCAGGTGAAAGAGGCACCAAATGTAGATGAGAAGGCAGATCTTCACTTTATTGCATAGTAAATGTTTGTGTACAAATTGGATGGACAGAAACCTTTCTTGATGCACCATGGGCAATCAAATGATGACGTATTTCTACTAGATGTACTAGAAGTACACAGACTCAATCCACTGATTCAGTGTCACGGTTCCTTTCATTTTATCTCATTATTCTTTTCCTGTATGTGCATGCCCTAACACACACTCTCCTCTTTCTTACCACCTCCACATACAGCAACTCTATCGATGCAGGGTTCCTGCCTCTCTCTGGTTCTTTTCTCCCAAACAGACTGGACCTGCCTCTGAAACAGACTGGGCCTGCCTCCTCTTCTGTTGTCTTCCATTTTCTCCACCCAGCCTGTACAGAGGAAGAGATCTGGGAAGAGGATCACAGGGCAGGGTTTGGCGGATAAGGCAGGCCCTCACTGTTGGCATCACACTCCCTATCCAGGATTACTCACATGTAGGAAGGAAAGCAAACAAGAAGAGGATTGTCATGGTGGTACACTACCTCCTCCTCCTCCTCCTCCAGCCCTGCTGTCACCACTATAATCTTCTTCTCTCTTGCGAGAAGGAGAATGAATGGGATGTGGATCACAGTGGCAACAGTGCTAGAGACGAAGGCAGAGTATCACTGCTTCAGTCTTCTTCTAGCTTGCTTTCGTGTCCTTGTGGAAAGCAGAGCAAGCAGGAAATGGATCATGCTGGCAGGATGAGCAACTAGGATGAGCAACCAGGTGAGTGATGGGCCAGTGAAGGTGGCAAACAGTTATGGGGTGCAGGACAGCTCCTGCCAGTTTTCTGCATTCCGCAGCCCACTGCCCAGTGTGCAGCCCAGTTTATGTACGAAATTAATGGAACATGGTCCAGATTAATTAAGATTAATACAGTTGTTCTAGCAGTAGTTTATTCTTAAATGGGAATGAAAAACTTTGTGTTTAATGTAGTGTAACAAAATTTGTTTCCTATAAATCAGTAATGATCAGATTTTTTTGATACCTCCCATACCTTGGTATGCAATTAAATTTCACATGTCATAATTGGGGGGGGGGGGAGAGATGATTGGGTGTGCACTAGGTGCAGTTGCAATGTGTAGCAGCAAATAATTCTAATGAGAAGCACAAGTGGTGAGTCGAACCAAACAACGCAAGGGAAAGCCTTCCCTGCACAACCAGGTATTTTTAGACAGAAAAATGATTCCCCAGAACTCAGAAATGGTGATCATTCAGACCATGAACTTGAGTAAACTCCATGGTTGGATAGATCCCAGTGGGAATTTTACTGGATGTATCTCCTCAACAACCAGTCCCATATTGTTCAATCCTTGAAGCCCTAGGAAAAGCTTTAAACACATATGACCACACACACCTGTTGTTGTGTAGGTAGGTTTGTTAGAGTTTAGCTTCCTTTTCCCCTTTGAAGTCTATGTAGGTGAGGTCTCTCTCAGTGTGTTTGTTGAAGACTAATGAACTTGTAGGTCCTCATGCTTAACAATGTGACCTGTTTGATGCCACAAGAGTTTCTTGTATGCTGGCTGGATAGCAGGGTTACGAGTACAACACTGGCAGAGCAAGTAACCTCCCATACACAACACTCCCAGGCAGTGCTACACCCATGATGGTGCTATTTATGCTATTTCTCCTGCATCTCAGATGTTGTTGGGTCGTTCAACATGAAGGAATGTGGTCATGATAGCGGGAGTGGAATAGTGGTTGAGAGACTAGACTGCATATCAGGCTGACCTGGTCAGATCTGCAATAAAGAGATAATTACTTGTGGATATTTCAGGGTTGTTATCAGGATTCCATCAAGATAATGCCCCCAAATGCGTGACCTTACACCTCAGATTGCTTATTTCATTCAGTTTTTTATGTTTCAGTGGATGACACTATCCAACTCATCCTGCAGGAATGCTTGACCTGTCTCCATATTAACAGTGCGAGTTTTCTTACCAAACTCTGGATCCTTTTCAAGTATGACCAGTAACCGAAAAATAAAAACTGCTGATGGATACCTGGTTCTCCTGATAGATTGGATTCATTTGAACAGAGGGTGCACTCTTAGGCATGCTTACTTGGAATTATTCTTGCTAAATAGAGTGGGACTTTCTCCTGAATAAACATGTGTAGGGTAAGGCTATAAGGTCTGCTAAATCCTAGTTCTTCACTTCAGCTAATGATTAGGCCGCTGAGTCGTGCTGCCTTAGTCGGGATCTACTGCATCATTGAACTTTGGCAATGCAGGCTGTAAATTTCCCCCTTAAGAGAAACCTCTTTAGAAGTGGCTGCTTAATGACCCTGAACACTGGCTTGTTGTTAACACTAGAATAGATGAAGAGCCTGTTATTCATACAGGGGAGGGGGGGAAGCTAAATGCCAGAGCTTTGTCTCCTGACTAAGTTACATAAATGAGCCTGCTGAACACAAGTGACTCTCTGAGCTGCCTCCAGCTCCGACTGCAATCGTTAGCTAAGATGATGGGACTGAGGGAGCGGAGTGAGCTGGGAAAGGAATGCAGGAGGGACTAAGGGAGTGTGAAAAATCCACATTCAGGTCTTTCAAACAGTGGCAGGCGTGGCAGGAGAAAGTGGCTGCTTGCCTCCTTTAGTAACCAGACCCAATTTTTTTAGGCACCAATGGCTACTTGATGCCTAGTCCCCCCTCACAGCAGAAGCTAAGAACCTTCCACTTAGCTGCTACAAACAGATAAAGTGACACCGGCCCCTTTCATTGGCCCCACAAGGACAAATTGCCATTTGGCTCCTCCTTTCCAGGATCTGTGTCCTGCAGCCATTTCTGACAGCAATGGGGGGATGAGGGCTGGACAAGCTACCAAGGACCACTGCAATGATCTTGCAAGGAACAATAGACCTAGACTCAAGTACCACTGGCATAGCTAAGGCATCTGGCACCCTGGGGCAAACATATTTAACACCCTCATACCCCCATAACACATCCCTCCCAATTTTAACACTCCCATACATTGTACACCCATACACCACGAAGGAGGGGTGGCTCAGTGAAAACTGGAAGTGCATTTTGGAGGCCTCTAAAGATGTGCTACCCAGGGCAATGTACCCCCTAACCCTCCCTTAGCTACACCACTACCAAATACATGTGCATCAAATAACATAGTCTTTCCTTGTATTCCTTTGCCTTCCCTTTCTTCCACTTCCTCTGTTGTCTTGTTTGTGACTCCCTTAAATGGTGTGCCCCAGCAAGACCGGGAACCATTGTCTCATTCTGAGTGAAGCACCAGGCATGCAGGTGGAGTGATGATTAAAAAAAAACCCTTTCTGTGCAATCAGACAAGTGTGTCCTAACTGCCTCTTATTGTCCTCTGCACAATGCACCCGTAATCCCTTGACTAGTAACAACAGCACAAGAAGGAACTTCTATTTTCTGCACCCTTCAATGTGTTATATGTTGTGCTTGTCCTATTTTCAGATTTATGGTCTTAGCAGCAAACCTTTTCTACCCTAGCCCAAGGCTGATTCAATACAAGGGGTGGGGGACTTCCCCAACCCTACAGTGCATGGCACAAGTAGTCAGGCTTGATGAAAGAGTAATGACCCAGTCATGAGGCAGAAGCCCTTTAAAAAAACAACTGTTTTTCAACCTATGTTAGTCATCTGCAGTCAAAACTACATTCAATACCAAATTTCAGCTTTCAGGCTGATCTAGGAATATCTTAATGATTTTAAGAAAAAATTCAGCTCCACCATTTCATGGGGGTGGGGAAAGCAGAGATCAGAAGAAGGCAAAATAGGTTTGGAAGAAATTGTAGGATGGTGAATTCTGCATCCAAAATCTCAGTGACTTTTTGTGCTTCTGTGAAGTTGTTAAACCAATCCAGCCTTGGTTATGTTAAGGCAGCTGCACAGAAGCCATTATCAGCAGAAGGTAAACTCCAAGGTCTCTGAATGGTACAGCCTCTGCTTTCTTTGTTAAAGGGCCGGGCAGCTAAAGAGTATGCATTGATTTAATAAACCAACCGCCTACAAACATAGTTCAAACAGGTTTACTGTCTGGCATGCATGCTCCTTCTCTTCTTTGCAGTTATTTCACACTCCTCCACTGTCTTATTTTTAGACTGAGCAGGAGTGGTGGTCCATTTCTTCCTGCCATTCTCTTTATGGAAACAGTCTTCTTCCCCTCCCTGTTTTCGGAAGAGCATTTGGACTCTGAAATGCTACCTGTATCAATTTATCATGTACACGGGTCTAACAGATGATAGTGCCCAGATAATGATGATGTCGGGAGCTGGTACTAGGAACTGCGGTTTGTCATGAAAGTGGTAAGACGCTGGTGTCACATTATATTTGGAGAACATCAACCTTCATTTGTGCTGGCTTTCACCACAGATTCGAACATTGCTGTGAATATCCTGTATGGAAAAAACATTAGAGCCAGAGAGGGAAAACCAATATAGAGGAAACTGTCTTAAGGTTTTCAAGAACTTTCATTGCCAGGTGCTGCTGGGCATGAAATAGTCTTTGATTTTCATAGACTTTGCTAGTGGTAAAACTAGGATAAACTCTGTCCCAGTCAAATTCCAATATCCAAAGACCCCAGAGCTCTTTTTGCTGAGGATGCTATAGGTGAGGGGTGTGCAAAAATATTTTATTTGGGATCTCACCTTGTTGCTTCATTTGGTAGCCTGATTCATTTCATTGGCTCGTTTGTTTCTTGATATCAAGGGGCAAAATTCAGAAGCCTTCTATAAAGGAAAAAGCCAGAAACATCTCATTCAAATAGATGCTGGGGCTTTAGTTGTATGGGTAATTGTAGTTTGATTTTAAAAGGTTTTTTTAACCTGTCCTTCCACATGTTATGTGTGCAAATTAGCCTGAGACTCACAGGTAATATAAACACAGCCCTAGATAAGATCTCTGGTAAATGTCAGAAAAATCAGTGCCGGGGTTCATATATATATTTTAGAGGTTGGCATTTATCATTATTTTGTTTTCTGCCCAATTTGCACCAACCTCATAGGAACTAAAGCACTGACCCTAGCAAAAGTTATGTGTGCCTCACTGACATCACAGAGCTGTCAATCATATTGTCCCTCATCTGACCTCCTCCCTGGGAGCCACCTTCCATGTATGGAAGGAAAGGCTCCAGGCTGTCAGAGCCAAAGAGAAAAAGGGGACAAAGCCAAATGAAGCAGCCAGTCATGGCAAGTCCGTTTGGATAGACTCTTCTTCTTCTTTTTTTTTTTTTTTAAGTTTAGGGTTCTTTCTGAAGTAGGGTGATTTGGTTCAGAATGTGAGTCTTTCCAAATCAAATGTGTGCCCCTCCTCAGAAGTATTGATACATATTGCTCCCACTTTTAAAATTATCTTGAAATACAGGAAAGGTCAAGACCTGACCATTAAGGTAAGGAGCATGTGCATTCAAGGATTATTTCTGGAGTGGGAGGGGCTTTAGGTGAGCTACTTTTAGTCAGTTTGCACCTGCAAAATGGGGATAATCTTGACCTGCCTTGCAGCAGCATTGTAAGAACACACACACAAATTAGGATTTACCAGCATCTTGGCACCTGCAATTTTTCTAGGCCTATGCAGTAGCATCAAAACTATATGATGATATTGTAAATTGCCTGGAATAGTGTTTTTGGTACAAACAGCAATGTACACATTTGAAAATAAATGGGTTTTAACTCTCTCAATAGATTATTAGAGTGCTTTATTTTGTCCTGATTGTGTCTCTAACAATGACTTGGTTGACTTTTTCAGTGATATTTTTATACACACAGGAGAGATGCTTAAAACAACAATAGAACAATGCATTTCGAAATAGCCCTAGTTTTATGTATTCACATCTGCAGGTGTATTCATGCAGTTGTCAGTGTGTCCCTCATACCTTTCTAGATAATTGTGAGGCTTCTTTTTCAGTCCATCCTGCCAGAAAATCTTCTTAGCCAGTTGAACCAAAATCACTGTTATCAGGAGTGGCATGGCAAAACAGGTTACATTTTCATGGAGGATGCAAACTGTCACACATAAGAGTGTCCGGAGATAATTGACCACAACAGGAAACATTGCGCAAGCTGTCTCCAAAAGTGACCCAGTCATACATGAATCCCAGAGCTTATGTGGAATTATTTTGTTGTATTTGTCTGTGGGGTTCTTGCACAGTTCCACTGATAGATCACAGTCTGTCATCAGTGATGTATTTCCTGATACACTTAAGGTATAAAGCAAAGTCAAGGCCATGTGACCACCTCCACGGAGCAGGGCCACTTGCCCAGAAAGCTCTCTAAAGGTCTTGTGTAGCTGCCACTCATCTATAAGTGTTGCTTGTGGCACAATCAAATGCAGCCCCCTCTGGCTGTCAAACAGTGCCCCAGCTGCTGACGCCAATGATGTTTCATTTGGTGAACATGCTCTGGGTTTCCTGATGCTAATTACTGTTTGCACACATGGAAAGCCATTTTTCAGCATACAATTCACAGGAAAAAGAACGACACAAAAATACAATCTAGTGTCCTGTAAATAGGAAAATACCTAGAACAGGCAGCTAACATGGTGACTAGATAGTGGTTTAGGTGTATTTAAAAGGGGCATGACGGTAGAATATCCATGTGGAGGCCACTAACAGCACGATCTTAACCCTGTGCCAGTACAGCCAGGCTGCATGGTCTGCACTGTATCCAACACAGGGTTGGAATGGGCTGGAGGTCATCTTGGGGTAATATTCTACTTACCCCTTTCTGAGGCCCAGCCCGTCCTATGGGGCTACTCAGATCTGTGCCAACTATTTAGCTGGCACATATTTCGGAACCCCATGTGGGTTCTGAGGTTCAAAAATGGGGGTTAGGATATGGTGTGTGCTGCCGCCACCGATCCCACCCCCTTCACAAGGTCAATCCTCCCACAATTCCACCCTCCCCTCAATCAGAAATGCCCTCTACCTGTTTCCAAAGCATCCTTGCGCCACCCCACCCCTGCACTGCCTGGCACACGCTTACCTGTGCCAGTTGGCGAAGGGACTGGATCTGACACCAGTAGGCCAGTTGCTGTGTCAGTGCTACCAGCTCTTGAATCGGCGCAAACATGGCCTATGCACACTTTTCTGTGAGTCTGATTGAAGTCAATGAGACTTACTTCTGAACAGATAAGATTGGGCTATTAGTATGGTTGGGTCTTCAGTATACAGGTTGCTAGTCATATGGATTCTGGCATAAGGACTTTCCATGTCCTCAGGCTCATTCATGTGCTACTCTGACTATATTGGGGACAGCCTTCCCTGTAAGCTGCACAAGTGGATTGGGAAGCCCAGGCAGTGGCGTTGCTAGGGTGATGCGGGCCGCAGCGAGTGACGCGCACGGGGGGTGACGCGCACTGGGGGTGAGACGCTAAAATTGCAGTGGTTAGGAGTAATACCATCATGTTATATACTGTTGGATGTGGAATGTCGAGAAGAATGCAGCGCAAAAAACCAGAGTGAAATATCTCCTTTCTATCAAAAGTTATGGCCAAAAAAGTGGAGAACAAAAAATGCATGGAGCCCTATAGAAAGTGAAACGGAGCTGTATAGCATGTTTACTCATGAGGAGGCAAACCTGCCTTAGTCCTTTGGAAAGGGGAGGCTGAGAAGAATCCAACGACACCAGAATGGTCCTGATTCAATTGTTACAGCCCCAAAAAACACCTGCAAAGGAAGTCCCGCCCTCAAAAACAGACAAATGTATTCAGCCCTATGGAAAGTGAAACTCAGCCTCACAGTTGTGTTTACTCATGAGTAAGCAAATGTGCCTTGGCTGGTGGTCAGGTCAGGCAAAGGGGAATGTGAAGCTACCAGAATGGTTCCTGATCTGATGGAACTGGAGCTCAACAAATGCTCCAGAAGGCAGCCCCCCACTAAAAAGGATCAAAAGAGAGGTTTCAGCTGATAAGGTGAACTTTTTTGAGACTTGCAAAGCCAGGTGGATCCTGACAGTGATCTGCTTTAAACAGAAGTTCTTAAATTGAACTGGGCACTGGGTAGGGCTGAAAACCTTACTGATTTTGGAGGGGGGGGTGTTATAGCAGGCAGGCTATAGAGGAAATTCACTTGGTGGAACAGGGCTGGCTTCTGCTTATTTAATTATTTGTTTTACTTTAATTACGTATTTATACTTATTTATTTTAATTTGCCTGATGACATCACTTCTGGTGGGTCTTGGACAAATTGTCATTCTAAAAAGTGGATCCCAGTGCTAAAAGTTTGAGAACTGATGCAATAAGGTGTTAGCAAGTTGACACCTGGGGGGGGGGGTTTGACACCACTAGTGACCAAAATCACAGTTCGGAGAAATAATACCCTCATGTCTATTTCAATCAATCCGTAATTTCATGCAGAATGTTTTCTATCTTTGTTCTAGCAAAAGGTACAGACAAAAAACCAGTGGGGGTGGAGTGATGGTACATCACTATGCCCACCACCTGGGGTGTTACCCTGCCCACTGCATAGGGGGTGATGTGCTGGCATCCCGCACCAGGTGATGCGAACCCTAGTGATGCGAACCCAATCAGCTGAGTGCTCCACAGTTCAGTTATTATGGACAGAGATGAAAGTTGATTTTGTGGCCAAGTTGATTTTTTGGACAGAGACAGGTACCATAATCTGACAAAATATTATAGAGCTAGAGCAACATTTCACAGTCATTAATCACTGAGCTTAGAGCTGCCCTACAAGAGTCAAGACTACAAAAAACCTTCCTCTATTTTATATTCTAAAAGAATCCTGGGAATTGTCATTTGATGAGGTTTTGTGAACTAAGAGCTTGCTAGACCATTCACACCACTACAGTAGCTATGATTTGCTACATTTCAGGCATGGCTTTTAAGTCTGCATCATATGAAATGTAATATGCCTAATACTTTCAGACTGGATAGAACAGTGGTTCCCAAACTGTGAGCTGTAGCTTCCTGGGGAGCCACAGAAACCAGCCAGGGGAGCCACAGAATCCTTGCGGAAAAAACCCACTGCCCTATACCATGTAGGATTGTAGCCCTAATGGGGAGCTGTGGCTAATGGCCCAGTAGGTCAAGGGAGCTGTCCATCAAAAATGTTTGGGAACTACTGGTTTAGTTTGATTTCAACTCTCATTTAGAATCAGTCCTATGTCGATTCTTAAGGACTAGGAACCTTTCCTGGTGTAAATACAGTACTAAATAGACTAGAATTTGGTTTCCACCCATTGTATAGCTGAATAGCACATTCCCCATGAAAGGTTTATTATTATGATCTTGTATTCACCCCCTCTCCCACAATGCATCATGTATTTCATTTAATTATTTATTGCACAGCAAGAGATGTTAAGAAAAACGGATAAGAAAGTCATCCATGTTGTTTTTTAAATGAACTCTCGCTCAATTGTCCATCTTTCTGTGGGTGATCCAATTTGAGGAGAAAAGTCTAAATAGGAAGTTTTGTCCTTCCTTCCTCTGCACTGCTCAGTTAGCTTGTTAAAAGGTGGAGAAGGTTGCCAAAGATTATTCAGCAAGAAAGCATTGTGTCATTAAATATGAGTTCATCCAGATTTCAGAGGGAACGAGACAGCTCTCGGGGAGTCTCTAGGGGATGCTGGGCTGCAGCTTGAATGTTGCTCACACATTGAACTGAGACAAAAAACGACTGCCAAAGGAACTGATCTGGAAATGGCAAGCCACTGAGAGATTCAACTACAGGAAAGTTTACTTTAGAATCTTTGCAAAGGAAAACTTCTTTTGTGGGCTTTGTTTGGGTTTCAGGGGTATTTTCTATTACAGTAATCTTGGTTTGAGCCTTGGTTGGGCTCCTCCAGTACCTTTTCGCCCAAAGCTAGGAGCCGGAGCATTGATCTGGAGACTGGGACAGTTGCAGCTCTAGGAAATAGTCTGGTTGGACAGCAGGAACAAGAACAGAACTGCCAGGAACACACCAATATAAATTCTTATTAGCCTTGCTGTACTCATTGCATCTGTTTGTGGTTATGGTTGTCCCCACTATGGGGCAGAGTGAAGCAGATACTTCAAGCAGAGATTTTGGACCCACCCAATGGCAGCAAATGGCCACTTATTTAATTGATTATATATACCAAATCCTAGATAGAGAGGGAAATATCATTTGGAGTTTTCTACTGGTTTTGTTTATTCTTTCACATTTTAAACCACCTTGGAGGAGCTCAGGGTGAGGTACATAGTTCCTCATCTCCTTTTGTCCTCAAAACAACCTTGTGAGGTAGGTGAGGCTGAAAGATAGTGACTGACCCAAAATCACGCAGAAACCTTCATGGCTGAGCAGGGATTTGAACCTGGATCTTCCAGGTCTAAGTCCAACTCCTGAACGACTACACCACCCTTACTTAAGGTGCCAGAATATTGTGAGATCAGCATCACAACAAATACTTCTCTAGTTTTGACACAATAAAGTCAACGCCTTCTCTAGCTGAGAACTAGGGAAGGTGATTTAGCACAGTGGTTCTCAAACTTTTTAGAGGACCTGGAAGCTGCTGCCTGGTTTATAAATGCCAAAGGGGGTAGCTATAATGGTGATTGGGCAGCAGTGTCCCCCCCCCAGCCCATAGCAGCTTGTTGAACCCTTGATGTTCATAGCCTAGTCTGCCCTGTTGGTTTCATGAGCCAACAAAAATTGGGTCATGACCCACAGTTTGAGAACCCCTGATTTAGCATATATATATATGCTAAATCATTGCTATATATATATGCTATATATATATGCTATATATATCATTGCTATATATATATCATTGCTATATATATATCATAGCTGCCATCTTTTTCAATTGCTGGTACTTCTGTGTCTTTACATAAGAACAAAAGAACAGCCCCACTGGATCAGGCCATAGGCCCATCTAGTCCAGCTTCCTCTATCTCACAGAGGCCCACCAAATGGCCCAGGGAGCACACCAGATAACAGGAGACAGAAATTTAACAGGTGGAGTTTTCCCATACCCAGGCCAAGGAAAGCTTCACCTGGTTCATTGGCACATTATCAACCTGCTACTGAAGGCAGCAGGGCCAGTTAAAAAGCTGGCAGTCCTACCAATAGCAGGTGAAGAGCAGTGGCTTGGTGGTAAATGTTGAAATGCAGGAGCTTGTTATGACCTGTATAATAAAAAAAATCCACTTTAAATTTCTTCATTAGACTGTTTCTTCTGCCACTTCTTCTTGCTTTGAAATAACGCATACTTCATTTAAAGAGGTAACTCATTTGTTCCCCAAAGTCTTGGATTAGGTGGCACTTGTTTTAAGGTAGAAACATTGTAAGTCAAATTAAAAAATATCCCAGATTAATATATTTTATATCTGAGTGTTAAACTATGCATGACATATGTCCTGCTGCATTACTGTCCTGCTTCTTCTTCTTGGCTAAGGTACTTTAAAAAACATTTTGTAAGTAGTACCTGCTGATGAATCATCTCTACTACTGCAGGAGAAGTCCTGAATCTCCACTCTTCCCCATTCCCACTTGACTACACCCCTGATTAAGAGCACATAAAATGTCTCTGCTTTCAGAGGAAAAGCCCAGGGTTGGCTTTTAGGCAATTGGGGAGATTTTACCCTGTGCATGTTGGGGCCCCACACTGCCCTTCTGCCCACTGCTGCTCCCACTTCAGTGGCAGACCTCCCGTGCCCCAGGGCAAAGGTCTGCGATGGTGCCCTCCCATGGGATGCCACTGCCCCCCTCACAAATTTGCCCCCCCCCACTTACCTGGAATGCACAGAGCCTTGCACTCCTGGAGCTTCCCCAATGCTGTGCTTCTGGCAAACCAGAAGCATGGTTTCTGACCCCATAGGGAGCCTCAGAGAGGCACACGAGGCACGGGGTCCTAGAGGCACGAGAGGCTCTGCGCCTGGGGCATTTGCTCTTTTGATTTAATGGCAGCTCTGCCACTGTTCCACCTGGCCCAAAATTGGGTCACTTTGGGAGCAGTTCCCACCCACTGCTGGTGCCATGCAGGTGGCAGCATGTGCACCTCACTCTTTGCCTGACCTGATAGCTCCCTGTACCATCCTTTCCTTCCCCCCCCCATCTCACTCCGGAGTGGGCTGCTGCAGAAGGAGCAGTGATGGGCGAGAGTCAGGGAGCACTGTGGGCTGGGCATGCACTCCCTCCCCTCTCTGGTTGACCTCTCATGTGCCTATTCTGCACAACCAGTAAAAGTACAGGAGCCCTATCTACTCTCACAGAAGTAACAGATTTTTTTTTCTTGGTCTGGCTCCATTCAAGGTAAGAGCTAAAAAAATTAGTAGAAGGGACCCTGCAAAATTAGAAGGGGGCCCACAAAAGTCTTTCCATTTGAGCCCTGCAGCTCCTAAGGCCAGCCCTGGACATGCCCATCTTTATTTATTTATTTAGTACTTAAGCATGGTAATAATAGATATGGCAAGGAATTAACATCTTCCCAGGTTCAGGGCCTGCAACAATAATAAAACCATAAAGGGTTTAAAACACTCAACATTAAAAATAAAACCTATCTGGTTTTCTTTTAATATTGATTGTTTTAAATATTTTATTTAATTAGTTGGGAACACTGGGCCCTGCTAACTTCCATGAGATTTCAACAGTATAAGTAGGCACCAATGTGAGGCTTTTATGGGGACTCCATAGAGTAGCAGTGACCAACCTTTTAACTTTAGGGCTCCTGGACCTTTAACAAAGAGGGAATTTCACCAGGTGCAGCTTGTCATCTCATCCTAGGAGCTCTACAGTTGAAAAGTTGGCCACCTCTGCCATAGAGCATACCTGTATATTGCCAATCCAGGGTTGAAGTGGGTCAAGCAACAGTTATCATAGTGCAAGTGTACTGTATTGCTTAGGAGCAACTCCCACTAGGTTCAGTATGGATTTCTCCCAGGAATGTGTGCATTGGAAAGTAGCCTAACAGCACAATCATAGACATAGCTACTTAGAAGCAAGTCCGATTCAATTCAGTGGAGCTGACTCCAGGTAAGTGTGTATAGGATTGCAGTCTAAAAGAGAGAAGCCTTCCACTATTCTGCATGTAGCATCACAGCATAACAATACAATCCGGTGCATATCTACTCAATAGTAGTCCCCCCCCTTTTTTTTCCTCCAATGGAGTTTACTCCCAGGAAAGTGTGAATGGGGTATCTTGTCATCTTCTTGTGAGAGAAGGCCTGCTTCCCATGCTTCCAGTTTAGTAGAAAAATACTGAATTAGGAGCACAGGAATCTCTCCCTATGTCTATATGCTATGTCAGGGGTGTCCAAACTTTTTGGCAGGAGGGCCACATCATCTCTCTGACACTGTGTTGGGGGGGGGGGTGTGTGTGGGAATTAATTTACATTTCAAACTTGAATAAATTTACATACATGAATATATTAGAGATGGAACATAAGAATGAATGAAGGTCTTGCAATAGCTCCAGGCCTATAAAAGGACTTGCACAAAGCAAGGCCAGCCTTGCCTTTGCTGCCACTGCTACATCACAGACAAGAAACAGCAAGCAGTGGATGGAACTCTGGTCCCACAGGTCACGTGAGAGGTCAAACAGTTGCCCTTATGCTGAGTGCAGTTGCGTTGGGCCAACATGGGCTCCAGCAAGTCCCCAGAGGGCCAGAGGTTCATTGGAGACTGGGGGATCTCCCAGTCTCCAATGAACCTCTGGCCCTCTGGGGACGGGCCAGATTAGGAGTCCCAGAGGGCCGCAAGTGGCCCCCAGGCCAGGGTTTAGGCACCCCTGTGCTATGTCACTTTTTAGACCCATGGGAAGTGATGTCATGACCGGAAGTGACATCATCAAGCAGGAACATTTTTAACAATCCTAGGCTGCAGTCTTACCCACACTTGCCCGCCAGTAAGTCCCATTGACTATCATTGTTAAAAGTGTATAAAGAATAGCCTGTTCAGGATACAGATCCGTCACATTTCCCCAATGCAGTCACAAGCCATGGTGGTGGCACCAAGTCTAATAGATTAAAAAGAAAACACGGAAATGAACGGGGACCCACCTGAAATTTGGTCACAACCCACCTAGTGGGTCCTGACCCACCGCTTGAATAACACTGCTCTAAACTGCTTCCACTGCCTGCAATACCGCTCCCACTTCTTACAGAATGACATTGGTGGAGCCTTAGCGGTTGGTTCCTCCCAGGTGTTACTTGGAAGGAAGATGCAGGCGGGCGATGGTAGCTTTGCGGATAACATTCAATGGGCGAGGCGGGGAAACGGGAGCCTACATCCTGGGCGTTCCATTCCCTCCTCCCGTAATTGTTGCGGTGGCTCCTGATTGGCTCGCGTCTGGCTTTGATCTCTGATTTGGATACTTCGCCTCCCCGCTTCATCCGAAGGACGCGTGGGCGTCTCTTCTATTTATGGCAACGCAACAAGCAGGCCCTGTAACAGCGCCCTTATTTAGAACCCGCCTGCTTTTGCCCTCTTCCTCTAAACAGAGGAAATAAATATCCACCCAGGATACACATTTATGCAGGGGACTGCCCAGCCTTCCCTTTTTGGAAAATTGCTGTGTGCGTTTTATGCTTCCCCCCCCCCCTAATTTTTAAGGGCGAGGGGAGGGCTGTGGGCAGGCAAGAGCTTGTCTATGGTGCAGGCTGGAAATAGCAGCGAAAGAGGGGAGATTTCCCGAGAGAGAGAGAAAGCGACCTTGTATTAAACAGATCCTCCCCCTCCCCCCCCTTCCAAAACTCCAGGAAGATTGATACGGTAATCGAAACAATTTACAATGCTGGGCAAAAACACATTAACGAGTACAGTTTCGAGATCGAGTGACCCAGCCCAGAAACCACCACCTGCCCCCCCCCCCACAAATGTACACCCCAACACAAAATCAGTATATACGGACTTAAAGCCAGCAGGCTATGACTCCCCCCTGTATCTTTACATACCGAATTATCTTGGAAAGATTTATTTTCACCAGCTCTTTCCATCCACCCCCCCCCCTTCAGACATGCACATACACGAACCGGCGCAGTCCATCGCGTGCTTGCTAATTATAGAGCGAGAGCCAGGGCTGATTCATAATTCATGCCCACTCGGAAATACAGAGAGGAGATGGAAATCGGGGCCTTTGCTGAAGCCTCTGCTGGGTCTTTGTGCTTGGATGGGGGAAAACATAACCCAGGGAAAAAAGCCTGGAAGAGCTTACAGCCCTATGATGTGCTGAGAGAGAGAGCGCTATACATGTATATATATATGTGCGTGTGATATATATAAACACACACATATGCGTGTGTGTGTATTACACTTACACACAGAGGTACACACAGAATTTAACTGAATCTACGCTCTAAAACTGCATAGTCTCGTCCATCCGCAGTATGCATTCGCCCCTCGATTGCTGCAAGCTCGTGAACGCCGCTAACCTGGAAGCGAGTCTCCTTGGTCTCAGAGGGACTCGCTGCACAACCCCAGGCACGTCTGCTCAGAAATGAACCATCCCATTGTGTTCAGCGCGTGGGTGCTCACTTCCAGGAAAGCGTGCGTAGGATTGCAGCCTTGTAACCAGGCATAGGATTGGGCTGAAACCTGCCTCCTTCATTAAAGGGGGCCGAGCTACTTCTGCCACCCATCTCATCTATTCTGTCCCTCCCGTCTAATGCTGCACTCCATCATCAATTCCCTCCATCCATCATGATTCCTATTCTGTCTTTCTAACATCTCCACCCACCCATCTAAATTAAACTCTTCTCTCTCTGATCTCTTCTTCAGCGGAGTCTGCCTAGTGGGCCTGCAGGTTCCAACCTGGCTCTCAGGGCCCCGATCCTTTTCATCTTGGAGCGTCCATCAGAACGGATTCGATTTCGGCGTTCAATAGATTGGACGAAGGCCAATCAAACCAGCCAGAAAAGCTCATCTAACTTAACTCGTTCCTGGGAGGGTTTTTTTCATTCGCCCGGAGAAATTACTTGGGGAACGGAGTTCCTCTTTCCCTGCAATCAGTGGAGGTCTAACTAAACGCAGGTACTAATACTGCACTTGGAACGAATTAGTAAACCACAAATTATACTCAAATAATGCCTTGTGGTCATTAGTCCAACTATCTGTTCTGTCAACTATTATAGAAATATATTCGTCTGCTTTAAGGTTCCATTTATTCGCAGTTGCAGCTCTCCAGCGGCTCCTTTCTTTTGCACTGGGAGAGAATCGCCTAGAAAACAGCAACAACAAAAGCAGATTTACATCGACAAGAGCAGTAAGCAAAACGGTGATTTAGATGGTTGTCCTCGGGCAAAAAGCCCCCCCCCCAGCAATGTGGGCGGACTAGGGGCGCAGAAAAAGAACCCAGATTTTGGCTGCAATCCTATCCACACTTTCCTGGGGGTAAGACCCATTGACTATAATGGGACTTACCTCTGAGCAGACTTGCATGGGATTGGGCTCTAAGCAGGCTTTGGCAGCAATCCTATCCACACTTACCTGGGAGTAAGACCCACTGACTGTAATGGGGCATACTTCTGCGTAGACATGCATAGGATCGGGCTCTTTGTCGCGTGTTCCTGGTGGGGAGCTTGGCCAGACTGACGGCCTGTTACACACTCACACACACATCCCCAACATTTGCGCGTCTGCTGCGACGCCTGGCTCCACTTCCTGGCCACTTTTGGGACTGGGATGCGATCCTGGGGGGGGGGGGGGAATGTACGCGTAGACCTGGCTGGCCAGCCGGCTGCGTTGGATCTGGGGGCAAAGCGTCTGGCCATGCTGACATTGCGCATGGACGAATGGTGACTGGGAGGGACGGGGCAACCTGCACCCAACACGCCTCCTTCTTCTTCCCACACCTTGGTGTGTGTGAATGGGGCACCTTCTTCGCCCCGCATCAGAGGAAAAACAAAGAGAGCATGGAAAGGTCTTAGAAATACATACACAGACAACCCCCCTCCTTTCCCCTGCACAAACCTTTCCGTATCTTACGGGAAAAAAGACTGTTATTATTTACTCTTTGATGTTTGCTGCTTTATAAAGGCACCAGCTCGCTATAAATAGGCAAGGTTAGAGCAGCTTGAGCTGCCAGATCAATAAGGCCTCTCCCCCTCCCCCCCGCAGCTGGAGCTGGGCTGCTTTATTAATTATGGAAGATCTCGCCTGTTCAGCTTTCTGGTGCTTTCCTTCCTCCCCCTCCCCCAGGCACGTTTAATAAGGATCCCCGCTTCCCCACCCCTCCCCACAGGTCATACATTGGGGGTTAGGGTGGGTGATCGTCGTTTTAATCGTCGGAAATAAACGCCCAGGAGATGCCACTGGAGAAATCCAATCAAGCTACAGCACATGAGATCATCTGGCTGTCTCCTGACGCCTCCTTGGCTCTTTGTACATGAGTGGGAGAAACAATTCCAGGTAAAGGGGGCTTTTAGTTCGCGAGGGATTTCCCTTTCGAACCGAAGTGGGACTTCTTTGAGGCTGCTTAACCCATTTCTGCCCAGCCCACAGGTGTACACATTTGATCCCTGCTGCGTATATGCAACGTTGGGCAGAAATGGCTTAATGCACTTCTGAAGCGGATGCAGAGAGATGCAGACAGAAATCAATCTGTCCAACCTCCCGGGGGTATTACTTGGGAGGGGGGGGTCGGAGAAAAGCAGGTGATTCCCCCCCCCCCATGACTTTTGTGTTTCGAACCACACGTGGTGGTTCCCTCTGGAGCATCGATCGCAACATAACTTGGCTGTGGGTGTTTGGTTTTTCAGTTCACATAGGGGTAGGTCTTCGGACGCTGCTGGGAATATTGTCCCTGCCAATGGAACGCTCTTTGTGCCCCTTTAACGAATACCCCTGAAATGACGCCTGTGTTTCATCCAGCTTAAGAAATTTGGAGGTGATGCTGTACTTTTAACTATACGTGCGCACGTTCCCCTAAACACGTGGGGCAGCCCAATATGTTCTTCCATCCGAAGGCTGAGGGGTTGACAGGACCCTGATGGAAGGAAGCACAAGTCCAAAGATGGGGGGGGGGGGTCCCCAGCCAGGCACAGTAGCTGGAGCAGGACAGAAGGCTATTGGGGGGGAGAGCCACCTTTGGAGCCAATTTCCCTGCAAGAAGGTTACAGTTCATTGCCACGTGCTTCAGAAAAGTGGCCCCTCCCCCTCCCTGTGGGGAAGGGCGAGGACCACCTTTTACATGTTCATTCCGCTGAGAAATAGGAAACGTCAAACGTGTACAAAGCTCTGCATTTATTTCCACAAAAACGAGCCAGCAGCTTCACCCACAGTGAACAAGAGTTTCGCCTCGATTTCGTTTTTCCTCCCGTGGATCTCTCCGTGGGGGTGGAACCGAATCCCAGATGCTCCCATTAGCAGCTTGTGAATCCGATTCTGGGCTTCCCACACGCAGCGATCCCCCTCCACTAATCATCGTCCCCTTCCAGCCTGGCGCTCCCCCTTCCTGCCATTCTCCACTGACCCTCCACTCTATATACCCCGCAACATGCCTCTTGGCTTCGAAAAAAGCACCGTTCAATAATGATTATATATAATATAATCACCATATATTATATATATCACCATATAATATATATGGTGATATAATCATATATATTATATGAATATATGATTATAATATATTATATGGTAATATATAATCACCATATAATATATATATATACTATTAGAATAAAATCATCATGTATAATATACATCCATCTGTTTAAAAATAAAACTGCATCCTCATTTCAAACAATATTTTTATTTTATACTTTTTTCTATACTTTGTAGCAAATCTTTTCTATTATTTTTTTTGCTGAATCGACTTTATAATAAACTTTCTTAAATTACATTTTTTTTTTTTAAATCAAGGCTCTTTTAATACTTTCCCCACCCCACCCCGGAAAACCTTTTACTCTGTGTGTTTATTTTATTTTATTTTTCTTTTTAACATATACGCCCCGTTGGTTGCTTTTTCTTTTGCTTTGTTTGTTTGTTTTGTGATCTACACTGTCGGATATATTTACGGTCATGGTGGAACACTGAAAAGAAGAGAAGGGGGAGAACGAAAAAAAAAAAAAAGAGGAAAGCAAGAGGCTGTGAAACTGGGAAAAAAAAAGATGCCTTGACATTTAAGTAAAGCTCAACTCTCAGCAAACTTAGCAGCATTCATTGGGTCGATCGTTTGGCTCCATCTCGTGGGTCCCTCCTGGTTTCCCCTCCTCCTTTTTCTCTTCTCTCCTTCCCCCCCTTCCTTGCGGAGGGAGGGGGCTTATGTCTTTTTTTTTTTTTAATTATTTTTAGTGGAATGACTGAAAAAATAAAGGATAAAAACCGCAAGAGTTTCCTAGGAAAGATGACAAGTCTGTGAGTTTAATGCACCCTAAGAAATGCTGCTGCTTCTTCTTCTTCACGCACGTGGTCAGTAGTAGTAGTAGTTGTAGTAGCTCAGGTGGATTTTGCTTTCCCTTTTCCCTGGCTCAACTCATCCTTTCCGCCGGTGTTTCGCAGAGGAGCCCCTCTTTTGTGGCCTGAGGAGTGTTCTGTCATAGTATCGTCACCATCATCATCACCATCATCATTATTATTACTATTATTATTACCTAGTCGACGCTTGGCTAGCAATTATTAAGCGGTGGTGGCTCGAAGGCCGTTCCTGAGATTCTTTTGCACACAAAAAGAGGGCTCAAGTTGACCTTGATCTGGAGAGAGGAGTAAAGCTGAGGTCCGGTTTTGGTTCTGGGCTGATCGCCGCCGCGGGACCGTCACCATCCCCAGAGGAGCGAGAGCCAGAGAGGGCGGCCGTCAAGGGTGGAGGTGGTCGTGGGTGGTGACGGTGCCTCCCTCTCTGTCCCCCACCAGCCTTCCTCCTTCTCAGAGGGCCGTGGTGGTCAGCATCAGCGTCGCGGAGTATTCACCAGAGGTCCCCCCTCGCCCCCCCCCCTCCATCAGAGGGCCGGAGACTTTTCCTCTGTAAATCCAGGGCCTGGAGAGAGAGAGAGAAGAAGCGGCTCCGGGTCCGGCGAGGCATGCCTCCCTTCTAGAAGGAGAGCCACCACGTCGCCAGGGCGGCCGAGAGCGCCACCAGCAGCACAGGGGAGGCGGAGACCACGGCCGACGGCGCGGCCCCCTTGGATTTGCCGCACAGCACGAACAAGTTGCCCTCGTACTCGAGCTTTTTGGACTTCTCTTTCAGCTTCTCCCAGACATCTGTCACCCCTTCCTGGCAATCCGTGAGGGCTGTGAGGGTGCAGGCGTGGAAGTCGTCCCAGTACCTGGGCGGAGAGGACGAGAGGGCGTCAGGAACTGTTGGCACCCCCCCCCAAAAAGCCCCCAGCCCTCCCCATTCCTTCTTCCCTCCCTCGGGTGGCTGACCTAGAAAAGGAGCCCCCCTCCCCCTGACTTTCTAGAAGGAGAACCACCAAGTGGCCACCACACATGGTAGATGGGACATATGGGACTTCTGTTCAGCCAGATCATGTGCCCATCTAGGTCAGTGCAGCCTACACCAGCTTCAGGTAACAGAGCTGGGAAGGTCCTCTGTCTGGGATAATTAAGCAGGCAGCAGCTCAACCAGCATCCCAGATAGAGGACCTTCCCAGCTCTGCCACCTGAAGCCCTTTGACTACTAAGGACTGCACACCCAGCATCTAACCTGGAAACCCTTCCCTCTCCTCACAGTGAGGTGGGCTGTAAATAGACTGCAGTCATAGAAATACAGTCCACTGGCCACCAGGTGCTCTCTCCTCTTCTGCAGAGGAGAGGCCTGGGTCTGAACCAGTGATGAAAACAGTGATGAAGCACCTTCAGCACCACTAGCACCCGCAGCTTGAAGGTCTGACCAGTGGTGTCACTATGGTTTGCGTCACCCACTGCGAGAGGCCCCCATGATGAACCTTCTCCCATGCAGTGATCGTGATAACTTTTGATAGAATAGAGACATTTCAACGTAGTTTGTTTCATTGCATTCTCATGAAATCACCCATCAAATGATATATAACAGGATGGTATTATTCAAAAGTACTAAGATTTTAAAAATTTTGTCCAGTAGTGCTGTCACACCTCCCCACCATGTGAGCCACCTGTTGTGGCCTGCACCCCCCCCCCTAGCAATGCCATGGGGGTCTAACTGCCTTTGCACATATTGGGAAACCTCCCCAGTACAACCTGGCAGGCCTAAGAAGTAGGGCAGAAGTTGAACTGTACTTTGGGGTTTAATTTGCCCTTGAGGATGGAAACAATTGGAAATGAGGCATTCTTCATAAGAAAATAAGAAACACATTTCTATGTTCCATTCTGTGGTATGGATTGCACTAAATGCAAAGATGTCTTTGTTAAAGGTCAGGCCAAAAAAGGAGTGGAGGGAGAGGGAGGCAGGCAAAGGAAAAGCCATACCAAAACAAAATAGAGCCTAGAAATCTTGGCTAGTAGATACCCCAAGGATAGTTTTTCTCTCTCTTTCTTTTAAACAAGGATTTTTCTCAAGTGTCCATAGCAAATACTTAAGAAAAATAACTTGAGAAAGAGCAGTAAGAAGCACAAAATAATTCACAAAGAACCACAAAAAATAAAAGTGATAACCCCAAATGATAGCCCATAAAAATCTATTGACCAAAAGTAATTATAATAGGACATTAACAATGGAGTTAAATCTGGTCTGCACTTTTTAGCAGGATGAGTTCAGAAAGAGGGGGTAGCAGCCTGAGGTGGTAGAATGAACTGGGTAACTTTAGTTTGTGGATGGATAAGAGTTGTTTTTTTTTAATGTTCCTCTGAATAGCAAAAGATCACTGCAGACAGAATACCAGCACACAAGAAATGGCTTGGGTTAGGACCTCTCTCATTAATAGAAGGTTGGTATTTTTGTTCTTTGTATACCTTGCTGGGAGTTTGTTTTTTTTTAACATGGTGGAGCATTCAAAAGGCACACACACCCTCCAAAGTAAACTGCCATGGATGTGGTACAGTCAATCGTACCACAGCAGGATCCCTACCCCTCATTCTGCTGCATGTAGTGTAGACCAGGCCTTACAGACCCAATGCCAGGTGCAGTCAAAGAAGATCACTGATACACAGTCAGGTGCAGTAAACTCAACACCACTCAGGAAAACGCTACTAAGCAAGAGACATCAATAATAGCTGCTCTGTTTAAAAAAAGGGAAAAACGCTGCTCTGTAATAAGGTAAAACATGGAAAGGAGCATAATTATACAGCATCTGCACAAGCAGTGGTTCCACAGCCCAACCAGACCATCAGTAGAATGGCTACATGGGGACACTGGTCATTTATCCTGTTTGATGAAAAATTAGTGATGAGCATACAAAATGCTTGAAAGGATGCTGGTGTACACTGTGGAAGAAATAATGAATTGACTTCCCTGCTACACTGTTGCTCTAAGACTAGTTATGACCTTTCCAAAGGGTTCCAATCATTCAGTCTTTTGAAATCTCCAAAACTATCAGAAGGTCTTAAGGAACAGTTAATACTCCATGGTGGCCCCAGCACTGCTGATGACTGTCAGAACTCTAAAAAAAACCTGGCAAAAATAGTATCACTGTAGAACAAGGTGTTTAAAATACCAACTTGAATGCCCATGGCAAACAAAGAGTTTGTGTGAAAAGCGGTCTCTAAAAAAAGTATAATCCAAGACTGGTTCTATAAACTCATCTAATGCCGAGACATTTAATACAGCACAAAAAATACTGTGGGGAAATTATTAGAAACAGAGAATGGTACCAAATGCATGTTACAGGATGCCAGTGGTTCCCAAATGGTGAGCTGTGGCTCCCTGGGCAGTCATGGAACCCAGCCAGGGGTGCCACAGAACCCTTGCAAAAAACCCGCCACCCTGTGTACAATGTATAGGATTGTAGCCCTTATGGGGAGCTTCAGCCAATGGCCCAGTAGGTCAAGGAACCCGCCAGTTTGAAAAGGTTTGGGAACCATGATAGTATGCCATTGTCCTCATCCTCACCTACTTATAACTAAAATAGAGCTTGCTGGATTTCCATGAATTCCTTAATTTTTGCTATGGAAAAATAGCAAGATAGCAATTTTTCTTACAATATACCCATAATTATAGGCTTCATTTTCTGAACCTATAAAAGTGCCTGTTTGATAGAATGATTGCCATATTTAATACACCTGCCACATCTTCTGACAAGATCAGATATGCACAAAATGGTGCCGTATTTCTTAATGGTTAGGTAACAGTTCAGGTAACATTTCAGTATACTTTGCTCCCACAAAGGTGCTGGCAATTCTCCAACTGTCTCCTTATTCACACTGCATACCATTCACCAAACTCTGGTATCTGCATTCACCTGTGTCTGAATGTGTAACTTGGGCAGCACACCTGAGCACATTTCCTTGGAAACCAAAGTTAAGTCAACTGAAGCCAACTGGAGTTTTTGCTTTCCAAGCCAGTAGAGATTAGGATCAGAGTGAAGCCACTGCAGAGCAAAGAGATAAGGAGCTGTCCTCTTCTGACCCCAGGGCAGTGGCTAGCACCTCAGCCCTTGGTTCATGTCTAAGCTCATCTGGATTGCAAACAAAGCTCCCTTGAAGGACTTTGGTGGTCTTTTTTTGTCAGCTGGCTAAATGTGATGATAAGTGATATTGAGGAGCTTTTATGCACTACTGCTGGTTCTTGTTTTGAAATGGTTAAATTCTGTATTAACCATTCCCAGCATGTTCTTTTTTTTACAATAAGCTCCCCCAGGCATATGGAGAAACAACAATCTTTCAGTGAATGAATGTCTGAATAACCAACCCTAATGAATGAATTTCCATCATTGATGACATTACCTTAAGGTTTCATTTGAACCAGGGTTCAACATGACTCAGCTCTATGAACCAATCGCCATTGCCAGGGATTGTCCTTGAAGTGTGTCCTTGAACACGTGCAGAGTGCCTTGCCATCACCACTGGCTTCTGTACCTTGCTTGAACACTCAGTGAACAGCGGCCAATGAATGTTATGCATTCTGAAGCCCTGATCCACTCCTGTCGAACTGTTGCTGTCCCTTCCGTGAAGCCTGAACCTAAGCTGGTTTACTCAGTCCTACTGAAATCAGTTGGGGGGGGGGGGGTTCCTTGAAAGTGTGTTTGGGGCTTTTGCTCTGGGTACATGTGTGTGATGTGAATCAGTTCCCTTTGCTCTGTATGATCCATACCTACAGCTTGTACACCTGCATTTACAATATAACCCTCTTCTTATAGCTGGGAACAAACCCCCTTTGGTGAAATAATAGGAATGGCTAAAACAAAGTCATGCTCTTTAAAAACCTGCTCTGGTTCTCCTTCCAGAGGACAGTGACATATGCAGATCCAGGCAGCCAGAAGGAAGTACTCAGGCAATGGCATTTTTTCATCTCTCCCTCTTCCCCAGACAAAAACTCCAGCCTGCCCTCTTGCCCAGCCAGTTGGCATTTGGTCTGGGTGGGTGATTGTGACTGCTGACTTGCCAGTGAGTGTGTGTGTGTGGGGGGGGGGGGAAGAGACACACTAATCTAGGAGTACTCAGGACATGGTGAAGTCCAACGCTGGCTGCCTTTGTAATAAATAATGAGGCCCGGTGATGGCTAGAAGGCTGAGAGGGCGCCTCTCCTGCTGTATTTCTGCCATAATTGCATCCCCCCCAAGGACGACTCAATCTTCCTGGAGCTTCTTTCCACACACACGCACCAGGAGCAGAGCCAGGGAGGAGGGCTGCTCTGCGTGCGAGGGATTCTGAATGGGAAATCTAGGGCACGGGCACCCCTCCCCACACCATTTCCATCTCACACAAGGTCCACACTGCAGCTCTCGGCGTCCTTCCAACACGATCCTCCTATAGGTAGACATTTTCTGGGCAGGGGAATGTCCAACAAGGGAGGTTTCCAAATCACGGGGGTGGGGTGGGGGGAGTGTTTCTATGCACTGTTAACAAATGTGTCTGCTTAATCCATGTTACGAGCGAGCAGGCAGCCGAGGAGGGTAGGCTGCAAGGAGGGCATCCCCCCTGCAAGGCTGCAAGGAGGGTATTCCCCCCCCCCCAGACACACACAACAGCACCACGCCTCGTAGCTGTCAAAATCCGAACAGAGCCAACTTGCAGGAGCTCCAGCCATTTGAAAGGAAAGGTTCTCAGAAAAGAAGTCCAACAGTACGAAATTCCTGTCTAGCATACAGTATTTGGGGGCTGGGAGACTGGAAAAAAAACAACACCCTGATGTTTCTATTTAAAATGTTCATTTTCTTAAGCAAGTACCATCTCTGTACCACCCGATTCTTTACACTGTGGTTTCAGCAGAATTCACTTCAAGGTGAAAGGATTACACACTGACATGCAAGTCTTTTAATACTCCCATCCACAGTCCAATTAAGATATGCTTTGTGTGTGTGTGGGTTTTAACCTCAACCATTTTTATCTCGATCCACAAAAATTCAGGAAGAAATCCTGAAAAATCCGAATCTCCAATGCATTCCACCGAAAAATTGCCCCATTGCTTTTGGCAGAATTTGCTTCCAGGTAAGTGAGTATCCACTTTAGGTTGGAACTTACTTTTTGCTTACTAACCCTAACCCTTCTAGAAATCAAAGAGACTTGCTCTTAAATCATAAACACATTTATAGTTGAAGCCAGTGCAGGTTTGCTCAGCAGTGAGGCCCAGAGAATCCAATGGGATTTACTGACTTCTCAGTAAATCTGTTTAATTTCAGTCTTCAGGTGAGAAGGAAATTCCATTTATTTTTATGGGTCTTACTTCCAAGTGGGAGGGAATTCCATTAAAATCATTGGAACTGGCTTCCAAGTACCTACAGAGAGAATTTGATTGCATGTAAAGTTCCCTTCTCAATACTGGAGTGCATTAATACACCCCCATCTTAAACACCGGGGAGTAAGTTTTATAGATTTCAAGTAAACAATTTTAGGATTACAACCCTTTAATCCCAGTAGCACAGATGGGAATTTTGTTAAAAGAGCCTAAAAGCCTGTTTAAATTTTGTCCTTCCACTCCTAGCCTTACCCATTGGGCTTGCCTCCAGAAAGGTGCCTTCTCCACAGTAAGGGAAGCAAAGCAGTTTCCATCTCTCCACTACTTTAGGGTTCATGTGTGTGTACTGTAGCAGGACCACACCAGACTGCTGAATTGCAAAGCAAAACTTTTAAATAGCTTTCTTGTTGCACTCAGGCAGGTTCTGGGTTCCCAATACCTCTTCTTTATTGCAGCGCTGCTTTTAGATGAGAAAATCCTAGTACAACTCCCACATTAGCATCACTAAAAATTCAATTTAATATGTGCGGTGTTAAATTATGTATACAAGGACAGCAATGTGGCCACAACACAGAGCATTGTATTGAAATTATAGCACAATGTTCTGTGCACCCTGATATGACATTGCAACATTTATACCACATTTTAAAAGCATTATTGTTGATGAAATAATTTTAAATGCATTTAAGTGGGATTAAATGCAATCCCATTTAACTCGTTTTGAGAAGCCGTTTCCTTCCCCCCCTTTACCTTAAGTGAGCTACTGGCAAAAGAAGGTAAATCCAGTTTGACAAACAGTGGATTGGGAAGAAAACAAGGTAGAAAATGGAGTCAACTCCCACAGCCTCTGCCCAGATGTCTTGTCTCTGGGACTCGGCTTGCATTCAGATTGATCATTTGGAAGGAAGGAAGGATAATACCAGCTTTGCCAATGTTGGTGGTGGTGTGCATCAGCAATGCTCCTTGATATGTTTGGTGTGAGAATCCTTTAACAGATGGGGAATCCTTAATAGAATCCATCCAATTAATTAAAATTCATTCTTCATGAAATTGCATCCCTCAAAATTGTGCCACACAAAATAATAGAAGAAGCCCAGAATATACAAGGGCCCAGTAAGTGCAATTCAGATCCGTTAAACTACTCAAGAGGTGTCTCTCCCCCTTCCTTGTCTTCAATGGGATGCGAGCGAACTGCAGCTCACTGCCATTCTAAGCGCACTGATTCGGAAGCAAGTCCCATTGAACTCCAATGGTGTTAATCTAGTCCTAAAACGGAGGTGCTGTAATTTCCTTTGGCTGGGACGAAGATGACATTCAACAGTCACGCGTGCTTGGTATGATGGTGCTGAGCTTAGCATATCAGTCTGCTGAGGATTCACGCTGTGGGACGTGTGGAATAACCATATCCACCCTCCCCCTCCAAATCGTACTGAGATGGTGGTAGCCTTTTGTTTGACTGCACTAGATTCACATTAGGGCAACACATGGGTTCCCAGTATGAAGCCAGCCAAATCTGCCACGTTGCTCTGTTTAAAGCAATAACCACAACAGCAACAACCACCGTGATGTACAAGAGAAATTACGTGACAAAGGCAAATATGCTTGATATATTTGCAAATATACAAAGATATACATATATACAAAGGCAAGAAGCTGGAAGGGCCACAGAACAGGCATAGCCACAAAAGGGGTCAACCTACCGGCAGATTGTTTCGAGATTTCTCTTGTCGTCCAGGTCTTGCGGGTAGTTGGCAATGTTATCGCCCATCTTGAGCACACAGTCCGAGAAGCCCTTAAAGACCGCATCGCACTTGCCCGCCGCTTTGACCGCCTGCACCAGGTATGCTGGGGAACAGATCAGCACCACGTCAACTGGACAGCTCCCAACAAGGTAAACCGCGTGCCAGACCCAGCTCTGGTCTGACTTGAGAAAAACTCTGTGATAAACCCGAACACCCTCCCCCCCACCTCTCTCTCTCTCTCTCTCTCTCTCTCTCTCTCTCTCTCTCTCTCTCACACACACACACACACACACACACACACACACACACCCACCCACCCCAAGGCTGCCACAAGAGCAGAATCTGTTCTGCCATCAACTGGCTTCACATCCATGAAATCCATTTTTCTCTCAGTGGGAACGTTAATTAAACAGGGATACAGTCTAAATCAGTGATTCTAAATCAGTGATCAGTGAATCAGTGAGCTCATGGCACACTGACAAGGCACTAAAATGGTCAAGGCACACCATCAGTTTTTTTTTACCACGGACAAAGCACACCGTGCTGTTGTGGAGGGCCCACATCCCCTAATGGCCCTACTAATAAATGACCCTCCCCCAAACTCCCACTGCACACCTGCAGACCATTCCCGGCACACCAGTGTGCCACAGCACAGTGGTTGAAAATGGCTGTTCTAAATGAAGTAATGTAGGCTCCGCATGCAATGTGGAACAAGCCGTTTGGGGGCTGTTCAATTTTCATCATCCATGAAGAAATAAATGACAATAGAAGAGCATGACTTAGAATTTACTTCTAGTCGTTTGATTTTTTCTCTCTTAAAGATGCCCAGTTTTGAATTTTTTTTTTAAAAAAAACCTTTTTGATGCCTGGCTTTCATTTTAACTTTTTTAAAAAGAACAAAAAGCCCAAATACAGCTTCTGAGATTGTATCCGAGATGCTCGATTCATTTGGAAACATTCATTTGGAAAAAAAAAGTTTACTGTGATCACGATTGCCCCTTGAAGGAGGTTGCAGAAATATTCAGAGGAGAAGAAAATCAAAAGCACTCTCCCCAAAATTTTATTGTATTTTATTTAAGTTCTGGTGTGTCTTTTGTCTAAATGGGAAGGTGAAAGAAAAAGAGCCTTGAACAGAAACCAGCACCGTGCACGGATATGTTAAGCCTTCTCTTGGACATTTGGTGAAACTTTTGTTCCCCCCACATTTTTTAGGTTGCCACCCATATTACATCATGAGAATTTTGCAAAGAACAAGGGTGCCCAGAGACCCGCCCACTATGGAAACGCAGGGTAGTGCATGCAAGCAAGCGGGTTCGGGAGATTGGAGGGCTACTCACGCCTCTGTAAATCCCAGTATGTGCAAGTTGCATAAATGAACACCTCATTTATGGTCGGCAGGGTCCAAGGCACGATTTAGCCCTTTCTTGTGGCCCCTCCTCCTGCACGACCTGCTCACCTAGCTCTCCCCACTAAAGGCACATCCTCTGGGTTCCTCCCGTCTCCTTGAATGTTTACACCGCTCGCCTTCAGTGAGTTCTCCCCCGCCACCCCGGGATCGTCTCTTCCTCTGTCTCTACCCACCACACACATCATCGGGACTGATTCTCCGCTATCCATCTTGCAATGAAAAAACCCTGAGCCGTTCTGAAAGCGCCAGAGGAAAGACGTGAAGTCAGGACGTCCTTCCCGTTCCCCCCTTGGGAAAGGCGGTTTCCTGACATCTCTTTCGGGTGCAACCCACACAGCAGTCAAGGGAAAACTCCCATTCATTTGAATGGCTTTGATATTCATTCGACACATTCCCCCCAGACAGCAGCCCACAGCCAGTGGAAGAAGTCAATGGCAGAATGGTCTTTGATCATCATGCATCTAGGCTGCACTGGGGTTGAAATCGCTCTCGCTCGCTCCCTCAATCAGTGTGTATGTGAAAGGAGAGGGAGCATGAGCTTGCCATTTTTGCTTGCACGTTGGACTAAGTCGATTGATTTCTCTCTCTCTCTCTCTCTCTCTCTCTCACACACACACACACACACACACACACACACACACACTCTCAAGTCCCCTGCTGCAGCCACCATTTCTCCAGCTTTGCAGGAGCAGGTGTTGGGAGCGGACGACTCCAGAGCAGCCTGGGGAGGGGGGGAAATTTCTCCCTCTCAATCTTGCGGCAAGTGAAAGGGAATTAGCGACTTGTTGGTTTAATTGATCACCGGCTTGATCCCGAGCAAGTCGTCGCCTGCTCACGTCCCCCACGCCTCAGCCTTCAACAGCAATCGGGTTGGCGAAGGTCGCTGTTTTCCCCTGCGCTTGCCCCGGACCCAGTGGGGACATTGGATGAAGAGGCAAGGCTGCAATTGGAAGAGGGGTTTTCCCCCTAGAGATTTTCTACGCCAACGCTTTGGTTGCCTGGCTGGGAATCTGTGGGGTTTTGTTTTTTAATAATAGGACGGGGGAATTCAACCACAAGATGAAAGATCCCTTCCCCAGATCGCTCAATGTCGGTGGAAACCCCTCACACACACACACCCCCACCTGATTTATCGGTAACCTGATTTAGTAACCACCTTCTTCTCTCTCCACCCCACTCCCCCGCACGTCAAACACGCAGAGGCTGCAGACATTGGCTACCATATGGTAGCTATAAACAAATAGCAGACATGAGAGACCATCCCACCATCCCAAGACACTCTCTCTCTCTCTCTCTCTCTCTCTCTCTCTCTCTCTCTCTCTCTCGGCATGGGAAGCGCTCAACCTCCAAGGACACGTTCCAGAAGGAAAGTCTCTGGCCCACGTCTCCTTCCTTCTCCTCTCCCCCCTCTTCACACTTTGGTGCAAAGGGGGGAAGCGATGGTCATCATCATCATCGCCAGAGGAGTGCTAAGAATAAGCCTGTCTTCGCTCCTACCTGTTCAGTTGCCCTGATCGGCTCCGCAAGAGGAAGGCTGTCCTTGGATGTAACGGACACCTCGGCGCCTGAAACTGACTAGCATCCCCGGGGCGCTGTTACAAAACCTCCGGGGACTCTGCTAGCAGCCGGGGAGAAGGAGACTTTTTTTTTTTTTGGCCTCTCTGCTTCTCCTCCCCATGAATGCAGCAGCCCCCTTGCAGTGTTCAAGGGTGACAAAACCTCATTCACAATAACACGCAAGCACGCTCGCTTACACACACACACACACACACACACACGATTTTTAGACGAAGCTAAAGCACTGGCACACATAGAAAGCATGGGTGCAAATATAGTCATCTCTCACTGCTCTGTGGCAGCATCCACTCTCCTCTGCTTAAAAGGAAAAACCACCTCTCCAAGCTTCTGCAGTCCCTACGTCCCTGCCTTCCGCTCAATAACCTTGTTTGATCAAAGGTCACTTCTTTCGGACAGGTTCCAGCCGCATGGCCAAGACGTTGCCTGCTGGAACTCTCCACATTAGTCCTGGTCCTTCCATTCCCTACCAAAGCTTCGGAACATTTCCCAACACTTAGCCAGCGGATCAATGACATCCAGATATTTGCAAGCCCTGCAACAGCAGAGGAGCCTTCTTTCCTGAGACCCGGATCTCGACGAATGCTTTCAAGTAAAATAAATTGAGCCAAAGGGGGTTTAGAGGTTTTAGAAGGGCCGGGTGTGAAAATCAAGATCAAAATGTCCATCTCCGTGACTTGCCTTTCCCCATATTTTCTTGTGCCCCCCCCCAAATTCCTGCAGTATTGGTTTAAGCAGGGGTTTTTGCATGTAGATGGGGAAGGAGGAAATGTAGCTGGCTAAGAACCCAATCCTATGCATGTCTACTTACAAGTAAGTCCCATTATAGTCAATGGGGCTTAGTCCCAGGTGAATAGGATTGCAGCCTGGGAGCCCAATCCTATGCCTGTCTACACAGAAGTCCCATTATAGTCTATGGGACTTACTCCCAGGGAAGTGGTGCAGACAGGATTGCAGCCTAATTCATTTCATAGTCAAAAGGTGGTTTTACATCTACATCTCCCGCGAAAATAACTTTAGCTAGAGAGAGAGAGAGAGAGAGAGAGAGATCCTATTTCTAAATATAGAAATGCCCACATTTATTTCATACACGTCAAATTCCAACATAGTAAGACCCTCTGGAGAGGAGAGGGGGGCGATTGCTTTACAGAAAGGTCCGGGCATAGTGGTGCAACATATTCAACTGTCTGCCCATTTTTCTCTTCCATTATGAAGATGACCTTATTTCTTGCCTTTATTATTATTACTACTACTATTGATAATCGAGGAGATGGCAATGCTCGCCTCCCCCCACCCCCCGTTTCCAAAATGCTGCAGAGACTGGCTACCAAGAGAAAGAAATTCGAGAGCTGAAGATTTGGGACAGGAACTCTCAGGAAGAAAGGGGGGGAGGGAAAGAGGGGAGGTTGCAGTTCTTTAAATCTACATCCTTGACAAACGGAGAAGGACGCGTTCTCAGCCAAGCTGCCCACCGAATTTCCCTTTCGGAGCCCACCAGCCAGCCAAGCAGCTGCTGTAGTCCCTCAAGTTTGCTCAATGCAGAACCCAAAGTGGCAACTTCAAAGGAGAAGCTTCTCAGGTACTCGCTCTTGCAAAGGATCCACCAGGAATCCTTGAACCACAGCCACAAAACGAGGAACCAACCAAACCCCAGACCACCGGCGTGGAAGGAAAACGGGGCTATTTTTAGCAGACGCCCTCCCTTTAAAAAAAAGTATTTTGGAACACATTGGACAGGATCAGAAGAGAATCCGGACAATCTTGCCTCCCGATCCGCTTTCAACACACCTTCTAACACAATACAAAACTCCTGCCCCCCCCCCCCCAATATTCCTGCATCAAAACTACGGCAGCGGGGGCAGAAACTTCAAAACTGCATTGATTTTGGTATTGTTTGAATGGACTTGGCAAACCAGCTTACAAGATCATTTTATATTTCTCTCAAATTCCCCCCCCCCCCCCACATCCCATTCTTATCTCTCGGTCCCTCTAGGGAGGAAAAACAAATGAATTGAGCTTTGAACAAATCGGACAGGATGCACTCGAGAAAGATGCAATCTCTGTGCGTGTGTTTGTGTGTGTGTTGGGGACAAGACACAGAGAAATGTAATTAAATGTGTCCTTTTGCGGGGAGGGGGAAATAAATGCAAATAAATGAATAGGCTTTTTTTTTTTTTTAAAGAGTCCATTTAATGCCCCCTAAATCTTGAGATTCCCCCAAATCTTTCCATGAATCAATAGCATTAATTTCCCAGCATTTATATAGATCTTCCAGAATTTTACACGCCAAGATTGAAGACTTTGGTGCATTAAATATATATATATATATATATATATATATATATATATATATATATATATATATATATATATATATATATATATATATATATATATATCCATATAAATATCTCCCACCCTCCCAGAATCCCCCAGCCCCAAGAAAGTGCCAGTCCACTTACCTAACTGCACAGCAAGGACCAGAGAAATATATCTGCCGTTCAGCTTAAGTCCCATCCTATATTTAGTACAACCATTTGCGATTGCAGACCTTGGAATTTCTTTCTTGGGGGGTTTTAAAAAAAATAATTTTGTAGGCTTTTTTTTTTTTTTTTTTTAAAGTGTTACTTGGGGGGACGTGGCGGGCAGCTGCAAAGCAGGCATTGCCAACAAGTTCCAAGCAGCCGAGAGAGACTTTTTTGGTTGTTGTTGCACGCCGAGCTGGGGGGTGGGGGTGGAGGACGGCCGGCTGGCTGGCTGGCTGGCTGGTGAAGAAGGAGAGCTGGAGAAAAGGGCGCAGAAATAGAAAGTGAAGGAGAGAGGGAAGGAAGAGCAGGGAATGGTTCACTCCATTAGGAGGGGGCGGAGGAAGTACAGCCTCACGCCCACAGCCAGCCCTGACGTGGGGGATGACACTGAGTGATTTCCCCCCCCCCCATTTTTTTTATTGCATGCACCTTGGAAAAGAGAGAGAGAGAGAGAGAGAGAGAGAGACGCGCCATTTATAGGCACTGCAAGCTGGACTGAGCAGGCTCTTCCACCATTAATCAGATCCCCCCCCCCCACTCTGCTGGGCGCCCAGTTGAGTGACCCTGCAGGACCTTACGGGAAAGTCCTGGCCTCTCTCTGCGCGCAGGCACCAAGCGCAGCCCCCGCCCTCCCCCAGCCGCCCCCCCAGGCCACACCGGCTCCTCCAGCACCCTCCTGCCGCCTGCCATCTAGTACACCTTTCTCTGGGCCAGGCGGCAAGCAGTGCTGCGACCACCCCTGCAGGGGGCGCTGCTCCTCGCTCGCAAGCCACGGGGAGATGCGCCTGGCCTGCGCTCTGCCCGTGGAACGAGGGGGTGCCTGCAAAACCACCGGGGCAGTGGCAGCGGGGGATCGGATCTACACCTGCTGCTGGGAAGGTGTCGCCTGTTCCACTCTGGCCACGACTGTCCAACCAGAAGCAGCGTTTGTGCATGTAGGGCAGGCTGGAGGAGCGTGGCCAGGCTCCCTCCGAACACTAACACAAATGCAAGGTCTCCAGTCATGAGCTGATTTCCATGCACAAGCCCCAAAGGCGCTTTCCCCCTTGTTCTCATAAGCGCATATCTGTGCTCTTGCAGGCAGAGAGCCCAATCCTAGGCATGTCTGCTCAGAAGTAAGTCCCACTATAGTCAGTGGGGCTTACTCCCAGGAAAGTGTGGAGAGGATAGCAGCCTCGCTGGGCATAGGTGGCGCCTCACAGCCCTAGCCTATGCATGTCTACTCAGGAGTAAGCCCCATTACAGTCAATGGGTCTTACTCCCAGGAAAGTGTGGCTAGGACTGTAGCCAGACTCCGAGAGGCTGCGTTGGCCGCCGCCCTGTTATGCAACGCGCAGCACCGTTCCCTAAAGGCGAACATGTGGGGCCAGATCAGCTGGGGGTGGAACACTCATCCGTGCTGCTGGTCTGCCTTCCGAGGCGCCTCGAGGGTGGGGGGCAGCTAGTTAGACTTCAGAAAGCGGCCTTCGGATGGAAAGCAACCGTGGGCTCGTTTACACGAGAGGAAAACGAGCCTGCACACACAGGATCGGAACGCACATCTCTACGTTCTGTATATACCCTGACATGAGGTTTCCCCATCTTATCCCTTCCAAACCAGCCCAGGCTTTCCTCCTGTGGCTCGTTCAGTCCGGAGAGGAATCAGTTGGCCCCCCGATCTAGCTGCACGCTGCAGGGGCCGTGTGTGGGGCGCCTGGGTGCCTGCGCGGGGTGTGCTTGCAGTGCAACTCTCTGGGTCACGCTAGCACTGCAGAACGTGGGCATGCAGCTCGGGTTTTGTAATCAGGTGAGGCTGTGGAGGGAGGAGGAGTGCGCTTTGCGGAGAGACCGAGGAGCCACCAGGGAGGGGGTGGGGGGAGCAGTAGCGTGAGTGAGCGATCGCCCGTCCCTCCCTCCCTCCCTCCCTCCTCTCGCCGCCGAGGTGGGGATGGCACTGAAGAATCCCCCCCTCGCCTCCCTCCTTCCCGCAGCAGCTGCGGGGGCGGCCGGTGCCTGCCGCTTGTTGGATGCGTCCAAGTCCGGCCCCTGCAGTGAGGAAGGGGGAGGAGGATGCTGGAGTCTCCCCCTCCACTCCGGGGATGACGTCACCGGGCCGAGGCAGGAGGGGAGAGCTGGTTTATCCCGGTTGTGGCACCTGAGCAGAATCCTAATGGGCCTCCTCCGAACAAGGGCCGGCCTCTCCCGTCGCTGCCTTGCTCCTCGTCCTCGCAGTTTGGGTTGCAGAGGTTTAGGGAGCCTGGTTGCTTTGCAGAGCCTAGGCAGCCTGGGATCCCACCCAGCCTGGCCCTCCCCCTTCAGAAGGGCACCTGGGATTGGAAAGAGGTCACCCTGGGTTGCCAGAGGAGAGGTCAAGCATGCAAAGTGTGTTCCTTCTTAGGACTAGGAAGGCAATGAAGCCATCTTGTTTTTCCAGAGACCAGCAGTGTTGTTTAAGCTGTTTCTGCCCAAAGTTGCATATACGCAACAGGGACCAAATGTGTACACCTGTGGACCGGGCAAGAATGAGTTAACACCATTTGAAATGGCGTTCCTAGAACACCCAAGGTCCTCTGTAGAAAGATGTGTATGCAGACGACCACAAGGTTTGCTACAAGATCCACACACAAGATCCACACACCATTGCTGGTTTCTTCTTCAGGGTGGAGTTGCTTGAGAGTGATGTGGACCACATTCAAGGGGAGAGTTTCAGGTTCCAGGATGCAACAGCAAAGTCCAACAGATCTGCCAGACCAATGCCCCATGCAACTCTTACCAACCAAAGGTGCATAGGAAGTCTGTGGCAAACACACAGATTCCTCTCCCAGAATTCAGACTGACACGCAAAGGGACTCTTGAAGGTAGGAGGGTTAGAGCAGGATGGATCTGACATGTATTAAAAAAAAAAAAAGAACTATGCCTTTCATTCCCAAATGTGAGACCTCCCCTAAGAAAGCTTACAAGCAATTTAAAATACAGTCACTACACTAAATAAAATACACAACTGCAGAAGCAGCAAATCTAATGATAAAACAGAGCCACTCCTATCAATCAAAAATTAACTAAAAACACAACAGATCATACATACTTTTAACCCCCATCAGAGCACCAGCACTGGGGTGAGTCAACTGGGCCTTCTGCAGAGAGGGAATTATATAATTGGTGCCACTGCTGAAAAGGCCCTGTCTTGTGTCCCAGCAATTCAATCATCTGATGGTAACAGAATGTAGGGCAAGGACTCAGGTGATGTGTGTAATCCTTTTGGTTCATTTCTGCATCTTGCAAGAGAGGATTTGTGATAGACCTCTGGAGGTTTGGTGTTATAACTTTCTGAACTTCAAACATGTGTGTGTGTGTGTGTGTGTGTGTGTGTGTGTGTGTGTCAGCAGAAGCTAGATCACACAGCTTGATAAAGAGATGGTTGCTTCAGGGCTTCCCTAATAAAAGTGTGATTTCAGCCTCCACTTGCCTCTGTCACCAAAGCAAAACAGGTGGCAGGGGAAAGGGATGGGAAAGATAGCAGGAAGTGAAACTGAATCAATGGCAAAGATGTGATGAATGGGGACCTTTCACTGTAATAAATGTGTTCCTATGTGTGTGATACTTGGTGCTGTCTTGGATGAATCAGCCAGGGCAGTGTCTTCATTTTGAATTCACAACCTGAATGTTCACCCAAAAGGCTTAACCTTGACTGTGTAGTGGGCATGCCAGAGTGACTTTAGCTTAGGTGAAAATTGGGCCAGGTAGAAAACACCAGTACTCTGCTGGGCTACTTTGCTCACACCTGACATTGGTCAAGAGTAGGGGTCTCCAAACCCCAGCCCAGGGCCAGATGCGGCCCGCAGCGAGCCTCTGTCCAGCCTTGGCCAGCCTCTTGTCCCTGGAAAGCCTCTGCCCCACTTGGCTGAACATGATTGGATCTGTGCTCTGGTTGCATCTGGAGGGTGTGCTAAGGGTCAGAGAGGTTGAATGAATGAGCCCATTCATTCATTTATTCACTCATCTAAGTTCCATCTCTAATTTATTTATATAAATTTTATATATAAAATTTTTTTTCTGGCCCTCTAAACCACACCAGATATTTGATGCAGCCCTCTAGCTGAAAAGTTTAGAGACCCCTGGTCAAGAGCATCCAATGGCTAAGGAGAGATTGACCCCAGAGTTCCTGTCTTTGGATTGGTCAATCAGATGGGTAAAGGTGCCATCCCTAAAAATCTCCTACAAGATGATAGCTAGTTTGAACCAGTGCACATTTTGTTCCTGCATGTATACAGTTAACCTGACTTGTGTTGACTTGCACCTCCTAGAGCAGAGATGAACAAAGGAACTGCAAAAAAATGCTTTCTAATCAGGGCTGATGTCTATGTGGGTGCCTTCAGTTTTATTGTTTTCATTTTGCTTCTAAGTTCAAGTGCCTTTTTTGCCTGTTTGACCTTATCCAAGGTGTCCTTTTTCAGGTCTGTTTCTTTCTACCCAGAACAAAGAGTTATTGTCCTTTGTTTCCTAAGGGATTGCTCTGGGGGCAAATATGGGTGCAGAGGAATGGAGTCAACCATGCAGGAATGAAGTCAGGAATGGAGGTGAGTTGGTCTTCTAGATTGCTCTTCCAGCAGCCAGCTTCTTTGCGGAGGGAATCCCAGTACTTGATCTCCCCACAGATGGGAGAACCAAACATTGTAAATTACTATACAATCTGCATGCTGCAGTAGTATACAGATCCTCTGGGTGACCTTGGACCAGTCACTTTCAATCTAACCCACCTTGCAGAAAGTTTGTGAGGATAAAAGGAAGAAGAGGAGTTATGCATAGTGCTCTGTGCACCTTGGAAGCAGGTTGGAATAAATATGTGAAAAATAATTTTTAAAATGTTTGTTCTTTGGGTTAGTAGTTCAAAATAAACCTGTCTGACTATAGCAGGTGAAATGGCAGACAACCCGAGGCCATAGCATTCATGCATGAGCATTGACGTGCATGTGTTGTAGAGACAACAAGGTACACCTGCCTTCCACTCTCATCTTGCTGGAGACTCAGGGAAGGAGACAGGGATCATGCTTGTTGAAGGACAGTTTTAGCAACCTACCAAAAAGCTTAATAAGGCATTCTAAAAGGCAGAAATGACAGGAATTTAGAGCAACCACCCTAAAATATGGATGCTCTTTGGTAACCAGGGACTGTTGGCCTTTAAGCCGTAGTTTGACAATTTTTTCCTTCAGCAGGATGGTATCCAAATGGGTAGGAAGGTTTCCCCTGACTAGTATCCTGTGTGCAACCCTTTGCAACAGAGTGATATACTTTGCAAAATCTGACTGTATCCAGAATCCATTTCACAGTCGTACAGGCTAACCTACATATTTCCTCAGCAGTCAGTAATTGTTACCAGCAATTACCTAGTTATCACTGAAACAGCATAACTGATCTCCCTCCAGGCTCATGCTACCAAATTACCCCCTCTTCCTCTATTTTCCCTACAACAAATCACCACCTGTATGGTCAGCTCCTCCCTTTGCTGTGTAACACGGCACACATAATTAGTGCCCTTCACTCCCATCCCATGGTTTTAGCAGCAGGTTGCAGGCTGTGAGTAATGCCTGGGCTGATGCTGCTGATTTTCAGTTCTCATTTTCCTAATGAGTAAATATAACGAAGTAGTTGCACTCTAGAAGGAGAGAGTGCCACATAAAACAGCTCCCTGCACCGGCTGCACTGAAAAGGGCTAGAGCTTAGTTTGGTTTTATTTAAAGAAATAAGTAACAACATCTTTTGAAATCCCAATAATCAAAGGAAAAGCAAATGACAGGTTCAGACCATAGTCACCCAGTAAGCCATTTTTTTTCATGTTCTGTATTTGAAAAGCAAATGTAAAACAATGAAACATTTGCTAAAATGCATATTAGTTTTAAAACTGGCTTTTAATTTTGCTTCATCTACTTTATGTCTTTGCAAGATTAACGGAGGACATACTGTGGGCCACAAAGTGTTCTTAGCGTCGCTTTTGAATATTCTCAGATGTATGTTTGAGAACACCTTGAGAACAGTTGTCCAAATGAACTGTTGGGTGCAGCCCATGATGACCTTTCTGCAGCTTTGATTTGCACATAGCAGTTTGCCTTCTTAAAAATACAAGTTCAGTATGTAAGCGATGTGTTGGTTAGATCGATCTATTAACATTTTTCTGATCCACTGAAAAGGTGCCCTGAATCACCAGTCATCACATTTAATTTTTTTCCCAGTACAAGAAGTATGAGTGGCAAGAGCCATTTTGGCCTTTGCCCTTTCCACTCACACACTGGGAACCATGTCTCTTCAAAGATGATACCTAGTGCGACACATGTGTACATCACCTAAAGCCACAGGCCTGGATCCAGACCTGCACAAGTGGAACTATATTTGTGCAAGGGATTTATTCAGTGTTATGATGCCAGTCAGAGATTGATGAACATAGTAGGTCGTGCTCAAACTGAAAGGGGGTCAAGGAAGCTGAACTGCTCCATCTACTTCGTGCTGGAATAACCTCTGAGGTAGCAATCACAAATCACAGGAACAAGGGAGTCATACTCCTGAGTAAATGAAAATTTTCTTGAGAGTGCGTACGATTGCGAACTGACTGAACTGGCAATTGGATTTGGTTTGTGCTTCCTCTGACACTGTGGATTAGATATTCATGGTGTACATGCATTGCAGTAATGCAACAGTGCAACGGCAATAAATGCAACTCAGAACAAACCAATCAAAACTAAATAGGAAAAAAGAAACCCAACAACAACAACAACAGTATTTATACCGCTTTTCAACAAAAAGTTCACAAAGCGGTTTACAGAGAAAATCAAATATCTAATGGCTCCCTGTCCCAGAAGGGCTCACAATCTAAAAAACCCACCCTGGAGCCATGTAGGTTGAATGCAGGCATACCAAGAGCACCTTGCTTTGTTAATAAGCATTCACATCTTCTGTGCCATCCTTGCTTGAGCTGAAGTAAATAGCAACATTTATGTTGGCAGCAGCTGGAAAAGGGACAGGGCCCTTAACGGTATTCAGGAAACTCAACCATTTATGTATGCTATGGATTTAATGAATACTTATTGCCAGACTCACTGTTGATCTCAAGAGCCAAACATGAATAGCTAAAACTCTCAGCCTTTTCCCCCTTCTAGTCAATATTGTTCCCTCTGGAAGACATCTCTGTTTAACAAAAATGGGCAACTTGACCAGCAACCAGCAGCCCTGCAAACAATTCTTATTTCTATTTTAAATGTTTGTTTTCCACCGTCATCCTTTAGCAATATGTCCACACTTACAAGTTGACCTTCAGAAATTTCAGGGAAATTTCATTTGCTGAAAACAGGTGCAGAATGGATCCATAGGTCCCTGTTCCAAAGAGCTTTCTATCTGTGGGTGCAATCTTGTCATTAGTTACATATGCATAGCATCCCAGTGACATCCGAAAGATAAGTGATGGATTAACTAAATGCAGGATGATTTATGTTGAGATAATTGAGAGAACAGTGCATGCAGGAAGGGAATGGAGAGTTAAGGTTACATGAAAAACCCAAAGGTAGTCAACTGCCAATGCAAATGTACCCCTCGTGAAGAGGAAACTGGGCCCTTAGTGGCAGTAAGCTTCTATGCAATTGTCTTATTCCAGAAGACCCCATGAATCTGTCCTTCTCTTGAAGGTACAGTTAGTGAGGGTATGAGAAGGGACTATAAATTAGGGGACTAAGGACCCAATCCTGAGCCCCAGTAACTGATGGCATGCACTGTCGCCCTTACCACAGGCCCAGCACCAGAGCTAGCCCAGTGCGAGCCCGTGCTGGGCCAGTTCCGGCGCTGCACAGGTGTTCTGCCACCCAGCAGTCATCTGGACCACCGGATGTGGGGGGAGGCGGAGGAATGCGTTCTGGGATGGGGGGTAGGGCACACAGAGGTGGTGTGATGGGGGAGGGAGTGGGGCAGGAGGAGGGCGGGACCAGCAGAACTCAGCTTCACTGGATCCTGAGCCCCGAGTCGGACTACATGGTCCAACATGGGACTCTTCGATTCTGTGCCGGCTCAAGAGCCATCACAGAATCAAGTAACCCCATTGGGGGGCTACTTCCCTTGCTCAGGGGAAGGGGGCACCATGGTTTTGGCACTGTGGCAGTCCCATGCTCTGGGCAGCTCAATATGCATTCTGGCAGGGCAGTCCGCCTCACAGTGTCACAAATTGCTGCACTCTATAGCATGCTACGTGCTGGAAATGGCAAGTGACATTGACCATAAAGCAGCCACCCTTCTGGATTCCCCTGCACCAGTAAGTCAGAGGAGGGCCATGCCATGAGTGGGAAGGGAGAGGAACCAGAAGGTGGGGAGAGAAGGGATGGGGTGGATCTGGTTGCAGTCATGGACACAGGATCTTATCTCCTCTTTTGAAAACCTCCCCACCCTTTTCTCAGACACATGCCACCAAAATAGGTGGCATATATCTGAGGAGACCCAGAGATGATCTGAAGGCTTACATATCGGTAAATAAAAATGTTTTTACCTTCAGGTTCCCACCACCACCACCACAAGCGAGCCATTTTGACACAGCTGCATGCTATAGTGTGGCTGGGGATAGGATTGGGCTCTAACAGTGCAATGCTATGCACTAAAATGCAAGTTCCCCTGTGTTCACAAGGGCTTACTCTCATGAAAGTGTGTATAGGATTGCAGCCTAATTATGGAATTCAGACCTGTGGGATGCTTGTTTTACCCTATGTCTCATGGCCTTTTGCCACCACACAGAAACCTTATTCCAGCAGGTATTCAGGGTCTAAGTGGCTGTATTTTTTGTGCTTTGGAAGGCTGCAAGGATTTTTATTATCTGTCTTTATTCTGTTGATGATGTATTATGTGTGCCTTAATGATATTGATCTACTTTATGTTGTTAGCCCCCCTGTCCTTCCTGTGAATGGAAAGGTCAGGGTATAAATAATGGTTAAATTAATAATAATAAATATACAAATAAAGCAACTGATTTGTGACTGTGCGTAAGTGTTGAACTGAGCACCCAGTTGGTATTGCCTCCTTGACTATGTCATTCAAACCCGCTCCCAGATCAGTCCCCCCCCCCCCCCACAAATGAGATGTAATTAATTTTGTTATTGGTATGGTTGAAAGGGATTGAATAAGTGGCAGAGACACTGGGGACAGAGTGCTAGGAGGTAAGTTTGGGGAGAAAGGAAGAGCACCATGCAATCATGCAATATCCTAACCAATGATTCATAGTGAAAGAGTTATTGGCAGTGCAGATTTGTCTAACACAGCTCAGACTGCAAAACAGTTCAGAGTGAAATATTTGCGGCAGGCTCCAGGCTGCGGCTACATGGAGCTGTAATGGGGCAATGCAATGGAGGTTTCACTAGCATTTCATAGCTGCGTTCCGTACAACTCTCAACTCTGCCAGGGTGGCTGTCTGTTGTAATCCCATTACCGAAAGCTTACTGCAATGTCAGTAATGTTGGCTTGCCCTCATGGTTGACTCCCAGATGGCCAGAATTCTTCTGTTTGGTGCAAAGGTGAGTTGCCCCCAGTCTTGTTGCTGCCCTGTTCCTGTTACATTCCCAGATCACACATTTTTTCAGCCATGTAGCCAGAGGTACTAAAGTGGCTGTCTTACACGATGGATTTGGGGTATCATTGAGGTCAGCCTGGTGGGAGACATGCAACTGATACATGGGGCACATTCTCCTATACAAGTCTTACTGAGATGAACAGGAGCTGTGCATCAGCAGTGGAACATAACCCATGATCATTTCTTGAAAGGGGGATAATTGAGTTTACTGCTTCAACTACTGAAATGTATTGGTACGATTCAACAGGAATGGTTGTTGTAGCACTGCCCTGTATTTCTGCATGGCCACATGAACCTGAGCTAACATTGGCTGCAATCCTAAACACACTTTCCTGAGAGTAAGCCCCATTGAACAAAATAGGACTTACTCCTGAGTAGACCTGGTTAGGATTGTACCCACAGTCTAGTGCTGCTGCTTTCAAACTCTCTAGGAGAGTTTGCATAGCTGTAAGTCCTTGCAGGGGTGGGGGAGGGGAGAAGGGAGCAATGCAGTTGCCAGGACCATGCCGCTTAGGAGGGCTGCAGGGATTGGGATGCACTCACAGGGGTGTGGGGAGCTGGTCTAGTGGTTAGTGTTGAATCACGACCTGGAAAACCGAAATCCAAATCCCTTCTCAATCATGGAATTCAATGGATGACCTCGACGAGCCACCAGCTGCCAGCCCAACCTAACTCACAAGCTTGTTGTGAAGATAATGTCTTTTATGATGTGGCTTCGGACCAGTGGTCATTGTGTTATGTATTGAATACTTCTTTGTTAGAGCTACAGCCTATGTAACTGGACCATAAAAAAAGGAGGAGCTGTTGATCATTGTCACATTCTAAAACATTTATAGGCACATCATATAAACGTATCTTTTTAATATCCTTGTTTCTGGATAAAACACGGCTAACAGAAATGCCATCATTAAAATATGACAGCTGCTGCTCAGGAGGTGGCAGGCAGAAATTTCAAGAGTCATTCAGCATCCTGTCATCTGTCTAAATCGTCTGGTGGCCTCCAAGGTTTGTGTCTGGATTTTTTGCTTTGTGAAGTGAATCAGTAGGATAATGATGGAAGGGGATGGACATAGGCATGTACTGCATACACTGCTGAGATCTTTGTTAGGGTTTGTTTGCCACACCAGATGATTTTCCAGGAGATGCCTCAGGAAAGGCAGGTGCAATTTGCAGTATATCCCAAGTGGATTCACTACTCCATTGCCAGGTTTTATTGTGGGAAAGAGATCCTCATTAAGGGCATACATGGTTTCCTGTGATAGATGTTTATGTATACACTGCTGTTTAGGCATAATGTTTCCCAAGGTGGTTTACAATAAAGAGAAAGGTAGAGCATCAGAAGAAGCAAAACAACTTGCTCGGGCTAATTGCTGAAATGGAAAAGATTTCACTCATGCACACACTCCAAAAAAAGAGGAATGTACTTGCTCCTCCTTCAATGGGAGGATGTTCTAAAGAACAGAGGCCACCAAAGAAAAAAAATCCTGCTTCTTTTTAAGGACTACCATCAGTTGAGCATCCACTGTTGATGGTACCCAGAGCATTCACGGGCAGAACTTAAAGCTGGGAGGGGAGGCATCGTGCAGGAGAAGGAGCCTTCCCTGCAAATCTCAGGAACAGAAAGAGCAAAATTTCAATAGTGCAGAACTCAGGATACTGCTCAAAGGTGCAATCCTAACCTGTACAACACATCAGTCATCCAACACCATATTTGCTCAGCTGGGACAAGCATTGCTTACAAATGATCTAGGAAAATTAACTTAGGGCACAATCCTAACCAACTTTCCAGCACTGGCATAGCTGTGCCACTGGGCATGTGCTGCATCCTGCAGTTGGGGGGCAGTCAATGAAGGCTTCCTCAAGGTATCATAATGTTTGTTCCCTTACCCATAAGTTGCATTGCCCTTATGTCAGTGCTGGAAAGTGGGTTAGGACTGCACCCTTAGTATGACAGTTACAAAAAGTTGATTGTGCTAAACAGATCACTTCCTATAACAGATATAAACAGAAAGCAGATATAAACAGATAACAGAAAGCTTAAGGGCGCAATCCAGCCCTTCACTTGGGCTGGTACAAGTCCCTTGCGCTGGCCCAGGAGGTGAGGAAGCCAGGCCAGCACTCACAGGAGCACTGGTGTGCAGAGGCTCTCGCAAGCCTCCATGCTGGTTTCCTCCATGAGTCTTGCCTCGGCCCGGCTGGGCTGACGCAAGGCTCTGGGGTGGGTGGGAGGGAAGCGTTCCTGGGGGGGGGGAGAGGTGGGGCTGGGATCGGACAGTTATGTCTGATCCCAAACCCTGTTCCCTGGGGAGAATGGAGCAGCTTCAAGCTGCTCCACTCTCCTCAGACTTGTGCCACCTGAAGAGGTGGCACAAGTCCAAGGAGATCCATTGGGCCAAAGGCACCTTACCCAGGGGTAAGGGGAAAAGTTTCCCTTTACCTCTGGCTGAGCCACCTTGGACCCCTTGGACCCCTCTTCTGCACTGGATACAGCGCAATCCTCTTGGCTTGCCTGTTCCAGCACAGGATAGGATTGCGTCCTAAGATGACCTTGGTTGCCTTAAGATCAGTTTTGGTTCTAAGGTCAACTGAATGCACAACTGATGGGTGAATACCATATAATGAGGGCCTGTAGACGAGCACTCTAATTGGTTGTTCCACAACTGTAGAATTTTTTCTTGGAGACTTACCAACAAGTGGATCTTAACACCTCCCAGTAAACATTCCCATATGGGCTGATTCTCAACAGGGATTTGAATTTTACCTTTGATAGATGCTGTCAAAACGTTGACAGATGCTTATGGGCTTGGACCAAGAATCGCATTGGACTGCTTTCCAATCCCACTGCTTGATGCATTAGCTCTATATCACAGGATTGCATGTTATGAATTCAATACAAAATCACCTGTAAAAGATGGCACCATATTGCAAACACTCAAGGCAGGGATTTTCAAACACTCCATTGGCCTCAGAATGCCCGGCAGAATCAAACTGGAAGTCCCTACCTTGGAGCTCCCAATAAGGCATTGCAGTGCTACAGGGAACATCATGCCATGGCCCAGTGCATATGCTGCTGTGACCTATGGCTTGGGGAACACTGACCTTAGGTATAGGAGTCTCATGACATTCACAGGAGTATCAAAAATTACATGGAACTTCATCATCTATATAACTCTGACCCCAGGCTGGCAACATTCTTTCCATACATGAATGACCCAATTCCATCTCTCCATCTAGAGAGGTTGCAATCTTCATGTATGGAAGAAGTCCCCACTGAACTAAATAGGACTTAAGATCTGAGTAAGCATAGATAGGATGGGGTTCATATATTGGCAGGCTGTGAGCATGCAGCTTGTCAAAAGGTTGTCTGTGATGACTGGGAAACAGCTGTCGCTTTTGCTGGCCAACATCCTTCCTCTGAAATGAGGAAGATGCATTGGACCTGTGAGTGAGAGTTAAAGTGAGAAAAATGATAGGAGGGTAAAAAGAAAACAGTAGTTTTTGACGTCTAAATAAATGGACTGATTTTAGAAAATGTCCTACTCCCACTCAGTGACAGCCCCACTTGAAGATGTATTAAGGCATGGGTCATTGGTTTTCATATGGAAACATGTTCCTTAACTGTATAAATGTTGGAGCAAAGCCCCACCTGCCTGCCAGAGAAGTGGACTGTGGAGGTCTGAATGAATGAGCCACATTTTGAAGATATTACGAGACGAATACAGTCATTCCTTGAGATATACCCATTCGGGTTACAAGAATTTGACTTTACGAGGTGTTTCATTTAATACCCCTGTTTTTGCTTATGAGGCATTTCTTTGCATTTATGAGGCCTGATCTGGATTCTGTGTGCTTTGCAAGCTGCTGAGTGCCATGAGACAAGATCCAAGGTCTTCACAGTATCACATGTTATGTGCTGTTTCACACTATATTATGTGTGTGTATTGTTTATGAGCACAGTCTTATGCATGGTGCATAATAGCTACACAAGAGCAGGTAATATCCATATAACAGAATATTTAATGAAGGGAAAATACTTGGTGAGATTGTTATAACTAATGTTAACTTTTGAAGTAATTGTGTCTATTTTAATGGGATTCGGTGTTTTAGTATAAATGGTTGTCAATTTCAGAGCTCAAGGTCACATACAAATTTGTCCAATTGAAAGCAATGGTGATTACATTTTCAACTTGCTACAAGACTTTTTTCAGAAATGAATTACCTTGTTAGGGACTTTGTAAGGTGGGGGAAGACTGCAATTTCTGCAGTTGCATCTTGCAATTTTTGATGCAGTTCTTGGTGGTTGGCAACCTTCAGTCTCGAAAGACTATGGTATAAGCCTACAGGACCTCGTATTCCCAGGCGGTCTCCCATCCAAGTACTAACCAGGCCTGACCCTGCTTAGCTTCCAAGATCAGATGAGATCGGGTATGGGTAGGGTAACAGTTGCTGCTTCTTAATCACAAGATATTTTACAGGGCAATAAATGATTTGGATTTACTTTGTTTCCCCAGCCATTCATAGAAAACCAGCTGAGAACCCACTGTCCATTATGTCAAGACCAGCAGACAACTGGAGAGAGAGCAACCAGAATTAGACAGGAAAATGGCCTCCATAACATGTGTGCCCATATGTTTTTGTTAATGGATCAAAAAGAAGCTTGGGGAACGGGCAATTTTCATTAGAAAAATAGCAACGACAGACAAAGGGCGCAATCCTAACCCCTTATGTCAGTACTTTCCAGCACTGGCATAGCAGTGCCAATGGGATGTGTGCTGCATCCTGCAGTTGGGTGTCACTCACGGAGGCCTCCTCAAAGTAAGGGAAGGTTTGTTCCCTTACCTCAGAGCTTCATTGCCCTTTTATGTCAGTGCTGGAAAGCATTGACATAAGGGGTTAAGATTGCACCCAAAAGGGGTTAACCCTCCCTCCAATTAGCTGCCATCATGAAAACATCCCCCCAGCTGCTATTTACAAAAACTTTTGCTGAGACCCAATATCGTGCAGTTATTACCCTTGTTGATTCCAGTTCTTGTAATATATGTACATTTTGTTCTCTTTGGGATGTGTGCACATATTTTTGTCATCAACTTTATCTAAAAATAAAAAGCAATGGGACTCTTACACATGCAATCAAGCCTCTGGGAGTGACCTGATTTTAAGGCTCCAGATACAGGCTTGTCTGTCTGCCTTCTATAATTAAAAACAGTTTGGTAGCAGCAATTAAGAAATAGTCTTCACAAGCTTGGACCGAGTGTTTTACTGCCTTGCAAATGCACCTGAGAGTTTAAAGGCAGCAAAAGGTAGAGAAAAGCTCTTATGCCTAAAAAAGGCATAAAGTCTCCTTAAAAGTTTCCCTTAAAAGTCTCTAGTACAGTGGTTCTCAAACTGGTGGGTCGTGGTTGCATCTGCTTTCAGTGAAAATTCCAAGCCTTGGGGAGTGCTGCACAGGGCTCCCAAGCCTTGGGGAGTGCTGCACAGGGCTCCCAAGCCTTGGGGAGTGCTGCACAGGGCTCCCCGCACCTCCTGCAGGTCTGCCTTCTAAAAGTAAGTGACAAGCACCCCCTCCCCCCCTTAGCAGCTAGATCCTGGGGAATCATGTTGCTGCCCTAGCCCCTCCCCCACAAAGACTTACTGAGGGAGTAAAGCTCCCTCAAAGTTTGAGTACCACTGCTCTAGTAAATATTTGATTGACGTAAGCCACCTTAAGCTTTCCTGTTGACTTAGGTAAGATGAGGTATGAATTGTTTTAAATAAAAAATGTATTCACACTGTTCTAAGGCTTACCTGTATGCTTGAAGATACTACCATATTACCAAACAAATTAACTTCTTTCCAGTGAGAGAGAGAGAGAGAGAGAGAGAGAGAGAGAGAGAGAGATGTCATGGTTTTTGGTAGCGGCAAGAAAGTCTAGATCTAGAAGGATAATCTCAAAAGGGGAGAAGAAATCTTTGAAAGCATTTGGAAGAAAAAGTTTGGGAATCCTTACTTTGAAAGGTCATTTTTTAACTTGAGAGAGAAAAACAATTTACAATTAGATGAATTAAGCCAGTCATTCCCAATGTTTTTTTTAACTTGCATACCTCCTTGGTAGCCCATTTCCATAAATCGTACCCCTCATATTAGCAAAATGTTGGTAATTAATATAGTTGCTGTTATTTCAAATTTATGTTTTCAACTACTGATCCATATCTGATAAAACACAAACTGATGACCAAAAACTAACAGTTTTGTGGACTTTCGAAGTCAGCTAGCTGCCTTCCTTCCTGCCTTGCCAGCCCAGCAAGGCATTCTAATACAGACCTGCCTTTTTCTGCCATTATTCAATTCTTTTTCAAGTACCCTTAAAGGTCCTTGCAAGTACCCCTGGGTGTACATGTACCCCAGGTTGGGAACCACTGCACTAAGCCATAACTGCAGCTTCCAGTAGATCTAGAAGTGAAAATATACACTTTTGGACATTAGCAGCGCTATCCTATCAGAAGTCAGTCTCACCAAGTTGAATGGGACCAACTCCCAGGTATATATATAAAATTCCAACCTTAGCGCGCCAGTTCAGCAAGGGAGAGCTGCATATGGAAGCAGCATTCTTCATAGGGACCCTCTTGCTGGGTTAGAAACCACAGGCTCTGAAATAGTTGCACTGCTCTCCCCTGGTATTCAGTGCACAGGTTTGTTGGGAATGTACCTTCCCATTCATCTTGCCATTCTTGCACTCTCACCCAGCTGTCTTGGACACACAACACCTCATCTTACACAACATTCCTCAGGGCCTTCTCATGGGATAACTAGGTCCAGCTCCAATGTCATTCTAGGAATTTGGGAAACTGCCTTATGCTGGTTCCAGATGTAGCTCAGTATTGCAATAACTCTCCATGCAGCTGTTCTGCTAAGCTCCCTGTTCTGAGCTTTGCCTAGAGATCCTATGCCCACTTTAAGCTAATTAGTTCCCCTAGCTTAACCACAGCTAGATCTAGCAGACTGCAGGAACTACTTGTGCCCCAGCACCAACAGGAAGGAGAACAGTAGGTGGCTTGCCTGTAAGTCTGCAGGGTCCCTTCTCCCAGCTTTCCAAACAGCAGTCCTTTCAGGTACAACAGAACCTCAGCTCTCCACCACTCAGCACAGTCTGATTAGTCCGTTAGTCAGTATGCCAGTTAATCCATCCAAAAATCCAATAAATAATATGCTGGTCCATTGGTTCATTAGCAAAGTCATGGGTCAGTCCATGAGTTAAAAGTCAGTCCATTTAGGCAGCAAGTCTTCTCCACTCTCAAGTCAGTTACAAACCCTTCCTGCATCAGGTGCTCCTTATATCCTTAGAGACCTCATTGCCTCTGATGGCTGCAGCTGTGCAGCACACCCACTGCTGAGAGCCCAGGCCTTAACCCTTAATGGGGCCACTGCTGATACCACATCCTATCCCCTTGCTAGATTCCAATCCCACAATTCCAATACAGCAGCTCAGTATTGTTTATGTTGCTTGGTGGGATTCTCCAGGATTTCAAGCAGGAATTTTTGCTCTGGAAGTTCTGGGACTGAACATGGGCTGAGCTATGGCCCTTCCTTGTTTTCCCCACAGAGAAATAGGAGAAAGAAGAAATGGGGAAGCTATGGGAAGGTCCACACCTCAGGACAGAGCATGTAGTTTGCATGCAGAAGGTCTCAATCATCTCTTTCAAAGAATTTTAGGTAGAAGAGCAGAGAAACACCACAGCTTAGGATCTTGGAGAGCTCTGCCAGGCAGGTTGAGCTGGACCAACAGTACAAAGCAGCTCTATATCTTTATTTGGAATTACCCGTTACTAAAGGAGCAAGGGTATCTCTAAATTCCACAGGAAAGATCCATGGACACAAGACTAGATTCATTTCTGCTATTTACTAATAGTTTACATCAATGCTTCCATAGAGAAAAATCATGTTAAAAGTAGCTCTTGGTTATACCAATGGTAGATATACTTCTTCCTGCTCCTGCCCCCCATGAGCTATTCCAGTTGCAGCCTTGTACCACCATTCAAGATACCTTCCAAGATGAGTTTAGGCAAAAAAAAAACCTGCCTAATAATCTGCTGCATCCTTTTATCCTCCCCCACAATTCCTCCATGGCATAGCTTAAAGGAAAGATTTTTGCTTAAAGGAACAAGCACACCAGGCCACAATACTTGATGGGTGTTTGTGACTGTTCTTCTTAGGATGCAGTCCTATGCACACTTACCTGAGAGTAAGTCCCATTGAACTTGGTGAGACTTACTTATGTGTAGATACGCATAGGATTGGGCTGTTAGTCAAGGAGGTTTGATTTCATTAGTTTTATTGTGATAAATATTACTGTACCATATTTATCGTTTGGTTTTCTTTTCTGATCTATTGTCCCATTGTTTGTGTACTGCACCAAGCTACTATATTAGCAATATGTTTTAAAAGCCCAGTCAATACAAAAATAAAAAAAAATATTTTTGCTGCCCACCAGAAAGGAGAAGAAAATGATGTAAAAACTGTAGCAGCTTCATTCTCCAAATCATTGAAGGGGGGAGGGGAAGAGTCCCAGCCTAGTAATAGATTCTCTATAAAGCATGACTTCTTTTGCTCCTAAGGCAAATCTCTGGAAGAAGCATTGCCTCCTGGGATCCTGCAGGCTGTTATTAAACAGGAATTTAGAGAACTGCTTAGCACAGGCTGTGATTCTCAATGTAAAATGGCCATAAAGAAAGTTGAACTGACCACAGGAGGATTTTCTGTGTAAAGAAAAGGTATTCCCTAGGCAGCTGTGAGCCATGGTTTGAAGTTACATCACTCAAACAAAGGCAAAGGGATAATGAGAGTCTGGGTAAGTTTTGCCAACCAGAGGCTTCGCCCCAATACTCTGTGAAGCCATAGCTCTTCTGTCTGTGGCATCTGCTTTAGTTGGCCTTATGGATGAGCCAGTTCTGATTGCATTTGTGGGTGAGCAAGTGGGTGCTCCTCTCTGAGTTCCCAATGAATGGGTCATTCAGGTGACTAGCAGACAACCCATGGTTCCCCTTGGTTGTAAAATATATAACTTTGCTATGATGATATGCTATGATGGGCAGGAGGTCTGGTCTAGAGGGTAGAGCCTCCATCTGAAGATGACATCAGAAGGTCGCCAGTTTGAGAACACCGGCAGCTCCCTGAACGGCTGAGAATGGCGAGACCTTGAAGCAGCTGAGTGATTCCACCTGCTCTTGTTGCGAGCAAGAAGCATCTTGGCTGCCCTCCATGTGAGAGATGGAGCTGCTTGTCAGCCTGCCTGGGAGAACTGGAGGCCAGAAGTGAGACCAAACCAGGAAGATTCATTTGAAATGTTGTTGGTTCTTGAAAGAGAGAACCTCTATGATTGTAAAAATCCCCTTGAGGGATTTAGAAATGCCTGTCTATGTAAACCGCCTTGAGTAAACTCAGAGGAGTATTCCAATGACCAGAAAGGTGGTTATAAATACCTAGTGGTGGTGATGATGATGATGATAACAGATTACCCGATTGAAGGAATTGAACCTACTTGGCAGTAGCGTAGCATGGGAGAGCAGGGGGAGTACATTGTCCAGGTTACCATGCTTGTGTGTGTGTGTGGGGGGGGTGTCTCAAGAGACCTTCTGGATAGGACCTTTCATACATACATACAGATACAACCACAGATGCAACCACAAATGGCCTCCCCAAGCCTCAGAAGGCCTCCTGGTACGGATCCCACTGGGGCTGCTGCAGTGTTACTCAGGTAAGGGGAATTTTTTCTGGCCTGAAGTAAGCCCCAAACTTGTGCATTATACAGTACAGGCCTGCCTGCTGCAGTGCAAGTAAGGATTACGCTGCCCATTTTGTTTTATCAGATAAGACCTCAAGTTTGAAAAAAAAAAATGTGGTGCTTTTCTCTCTAAAAAAAAGCCTAGGAGCAATGACAGTTCAACAGACTTTACAAACACAATAAAGTGTGACACAGAAATAAAAATAATGAATACATCATGGTATCTCCACATAGAAAGTGAAAGATAAATGCACTTATTCTATGGAACTAGCCCCCCCCCCCATTGTAATTTATTGTTGTAATTATGGCATGGCTGGAAATCAAGGAGGAAATGAAATGTCATTTTTGAAAAGTGAAAAATGCAAATTATGGGTGCAAGCTACCTTTAGTTAAAAAAACAAAAATCAATGGGTGGTTTGCCATAAAAATGTGTGGCGTATCATACAGAAATTGTTGCATCCCTTTTAATGTGTTGGAACAGGTCAGCTGAAAGGAATGCTGACCAGCCAGTGTTTTTATTCAGCTAGTAAGCCAATGAGGGTAGACAATGGTTCTTAGCAAATCCATGATGGCCCTGAATAGGATCTCCATTGTGGCCCTGAAAAGCCTCCACAACATCTACCTGAGGTTTCCTCCCCTTCTCCCTACCAGAATGAATGAGTATGATAAAGGACAGTAGGAGCTGGAGATTCTGGAAGAAGCAGATACTAAGATGTGATTTGATCCGAGACAAGAGTGCAGTGGAAGCTGAAAGAAGCTAGCAACTGCAGACATGCTCAGAACACACATATAGCTACTGCTGCTTGCAGGAGTATACCCTACCTAATTCCACCCAATGCTCAAGCCTGTATAAATAATAAAGTGTGTATAACTAAGGGCACAATTCTAACCAGGTCTATTCAGAAGTAAGTCCTATTTTTTCAATAGGGCTTACTCTCAGGAAAGTGTGGTTAGGTTTGCAGCCTATACAAAACAAACGTTACAGACACTGCAAGCCTCCAGTGCTCTCTCTCATTCAAAGGAAGCCAAATCCTGATTTGTGCCACAGCTTCTGGAGCTTTTCACTGTTTGGAGAACTGGATATGAGCATGTAACAGTATTTTGCACAATCACATTAATGGTCAGTTTTGTAGACATTTAAATAGCCCAATCCCACCCAAGTTGCCTGCACTGAAGCAGTGGTGGCTGGCAGCATGGCATGTGCTGCATCCTGTGGGGGAATTTTGCATGCTGTAAGGCCCAGGGTAAGCCCCAGCAGCCACAATGGGGCATCTTGGACCTGCGCCTGCTAAATGGTTGGAGGATATCCATGTCACCCCATGTTGGCAGATTGGGCCCTGGAAGGAGGATAGGATACGCCATGCGCTGCTGCCGCCAATCTCGCTCCTCTCCCGAGCCTGGTCCGCCTACCCCGTCTCTATTGCCCTGCCCCATTACGCTCCTTCCCACCCTCCCCCACACCTGTGCTGCCAGCATGGAATTTACCACGTCTGTCCTTTTCCTGCGGCTGTCATTTCCCTTGGGAGGGAAGTTCCCATTGGCTCCTTAAAGAGCCTCTCTTCAGCAGAAAACAGAGGCCATGGGGGTTGAGGACCTATTCAGATTAGGAACCTTGATGTAGGGAAAGGGTTGAGGCCTCCCGATACACTCACTGTGGTCTTGATCTGGATTGGGCCCCCATGTGGTTGATATTTTTTGAAAAAACCAAGTTCTCACCTCAAGGGTCAAGCTACACATTTTCAGCCCAATCCTATCACCTAGAAGTGCTGGCGTACTGCCAGCTGTGACAGTGCAAAGATGGCTTTGCTATTGTGGTAGCTGCTGGTGGCTGCTCCATGGTTGCTGGTACAGTGTGGGAAAGCCACGTGCCACTGGCAGCACAGCTGCAGGCACAACCTCACCAGCAGAGAGGCAGGAAGCAGGGCAGAATGGGGTGGGATAAGGGGGAAGAAGTGACTGCTGGATCCTGAACCCCTGTTCAGATCAGACGTACCCCCAGTGGCTCCTCAGACTTATGCCAGCAACAGAGCTGGCATAGCTCTGAGGACTCTCATCAGGGACCATGCGGTGGCCAACACCCAGGTAATTTTTCCTCTTCCCCTCTTGACCCACTTCTTTACCAGGATGGTGTGTTGGATGCAGTGGCCATTGAGCTTGCAGCCCCGTACCCAGGACTGGGCCATTAACGTGCTGCATAGTTTTGTTTCCCATCAGAGTGGTTTGCAAATAATTTCCAAGTCCACTTCCAACCAGGCAATGCAGCTTCAGGAGCAGAATGGCATGAAATGCCTTCCAGCTTCTTGCTGGGATCACTCTCATTACGGAGAGATGCAGGCAGATGGCAAGAGAGATAGCTGCTTACCTTGTCTTCCAGATATATGCTTGATCAGAAACCAAATTTGACACAATGCATCATTTGGACTTTTTTTCTTTCCTTTAAGAAATAGGGTGCAACACTCCTAGCTGAAAAAAAAACATGCATCCAAGCCATATCTTCCTGAACCATAGGGTGACCTGGTTCAACGCAACATGATGTTGCAAATTGGGGGCTGGGGCCCTGCACCCCCCCCCCCACATCCTTCCCTGGGGCTGATTGAAGTGGGAAGCTATAGGGAGTGTTCTCTGCTTGGCAGCAAAGAGCCAACATATGTGGTCCAGGCAAAGTATTTACACAATTGTATCAGCAACAGAACAGCATCTGAATAAGAAACACATAAGAGGGGTTGCCAAACATCTCCTCCCAGCAGGGCTATTGTGCAATTGCAAGTGATCTAACAGACAACCCAGTAATAGGTGTCAGTGAAGTCCGATGGCTTGGTTCACTGTCTGGCATGGAATTTGCAAAGGCACAGGGGCCTGACTGGACAGGACAGATCAACCTTCCTGAGCAGCAATTGGGCACTCACTGGTCACGCCAAGCAGGCAGACTATAGGTTTCTCTTGGGATCTGCACAATGTCTTGACCTATGGGACAGCTGCCATTGTAGAACAAGAAGAAACACAGAGAGAGCAACAAGTCACAGACAACTGCATCACAGCCCAATCCTTAGCTTCCCAGAGCGCAGGGCTGCCACAGAGCCAAAATGGCAGCCATGGCATCCAACGCACCCCAGGCAGCCACCACCACCTCCTCAAGAGAAGGGAACTTTTGTCCCCTTCTCCCGCATAATGAAAGTGGTCCTGCAATGGGGCTACTTGGTTCTGTGCCCGCTGTTGTGCGGGCACAGAGTAACAGAGTTCCATGTCAAGCTGAGAGGCTCAAAACAGGGCTCTGGATCCAGTGGAACTGAGCTGCACTGGTCCTGCCCCCTCCCTCCTGCCGCCATGTTTCCTCCCCACCCCCTGCCCACCCTCTGCCCGCTTCCCTCACTCCGGAACGCCTTCTCCCCACCTTTCCCTACACCTCCACTGACATCTCTGCCACCAGGCGGTCCGGTCGACCGCCAAGTGGTGGACTGCCAGCCTCCCACTGGCACTGGCCCAGCGCAGGCTCACACTGGGCTAGCTCTGGCACTGGACCAGTGCTAAGCCCCGCAAACGTGCCTTATGGCACATTTGTGACAGTGTGCGCTGGTGGTAATCAGATTCAGGACTGGGCTCTGAGTCACACCTTTTCCCTGGCCATTGAAGTGTTCGTAAGGTGGAGTGGTATGACTGTGGGGTGGGTGAGAGCATTCCTTTCTGGGGGCTGAAGCTGCCCTCAGTACAGGATTGTGGTTCAGCCCCCTGTGGCACAGATGTAGTCCTGCAAAGTGAGAGGGCTTCAGGTGGGTGATAAGTTGCACTTTTCTGGTGTTTTTCGCTTTCCCTTTGCTCCTTATGGAGTTCTTCCTACCTGCACCAGGTCAGTTGTTGGCACACAGTTTTCTTGGAGTCAAGGCATCACCATTGTCTGAAGAGGATTGGACATCCAGGGATTCCTCTTCATTCCTCTCACATCTTGCCCTGCTCTCCTTCCTGTTTTGGTCTCTCCGATGGTGGGGTTTTGCCAGCCTCTGGGTTGTGTACATTTTACAATGATGTGGCATTTCCTTGCTGTTGCTTTAACATATTTGATGTGACTTTCAGTGAGGGGGGGGGGGTTTCTGCACAAGCAAGGCTGCCATTGCACCAGCATATGTGGTGATATACAGGCATATCTCATGACAGGATTCAAATTTCAGATAGCATCTGCTTGGGCTGCTTGCTGGGGGTTCCACTGTCCAACCAAGGGTGGGGACAGTGACACAGGAGAGGCAGCTGCCTTTTCTTCCAGGATTCCTTATATAGTGGAAGCCAGTCATTTTGACCATTGGCCATTAACAGGTGGATCATGGCCTCAACTTTCTTGCTTTCTGTGGATGGAGGTTTAAGCACTGAAAATGAGGACATGCATGTCCAGCTGCTTTACAGTATACTAAGTGAGACAATTGGTCCATCTTGGCCAGTGTTATCTATATTGACTGGCAACAGCTCTCCAGGAAGGGCTTTTTCCCATCCAAACCTGAAGATACCTGGAGTTGAACGTGGGACCTCGTGCATAGAAAACACAGCCCATTTTGCAGTGCGTGACTTCTTCATGGACTTATCAACATCAGTGCCCCATTTGTTCCCTGGATCCATATACTTCAAAACCAATGGCCCAACTGGAAAAAAGCCCAGGACCTTCTGAGAATCACAGATGACTCAAATGGATTCAAACAGAGAAACCAATCTCTTGCATCTTTGGCTTGCAAGCCAAGCACTGAGAGGAATTTTGTTTTATTGAGTATTGAATGGAAGAAAAACTCCTCCCTGTCCATTAAATGAGAAGAAATATTAAATGGGGCTGTAAATAATTTGTCTTTTTAAAATTTAAGTGGTATTACTGGATGCTGGTGAATTCTAAGATCACTGAGGGCCTGATTCTATCCAGCCTGCCTCCGATGCCACAGGCCGAACCATCGCAAAAGTGCTGTAAGGGACTTTTGTGCTGGAGGTACAGGTGCACCTCTGGTGCTGGCCCCAGTGGCAGTCAGCGTGGAGCCGCAGTGCTGGAGGACATACAGCGAGGGCTCTGGGCAGTAAGTTTGCCACTGGCCAGTGGCAAGGTGTTTTGGTGGAGGGCAGGGAGGGGCAGAACTGAGCGGGGGAGGACGGGGGAGAGGTGGGCCTGGGGGATGGAGGTGGCAGCAGGCTCTGCCACCACATTCTGACCCCCCTCCTGGGCCGTGAAACCCAACTCAGGTATCCTCAAATCTGTGCCTGCTCAATAGCGTGTGCAGATCCAAGGAGACCCATTGGGGCTGCCTGGTTCTTGCATGGGGTAAGGGAGCAGAAATTCCCTTACCCCGAGGAGACCTGGTGGTAGTTCCCTGTTTGCACTGGATGCGCGGTCACCATTTCAGAGCTGCTACATCCCTGGATGCTAGGGAAGTTTAAGATTGGGTTTCCCAGGAGCTATATTCTTGTTTTACACATTATGATAGTTTTGTGATATAGTTCTATATAGCCACTTATTGCAGTCGTGTACATACATACCTGGGAGTAAATCTCATTGAGCACAGTGGAATTTCATTTCTTATAAACATGCATAGGATCGCACTATTTCTCTAGTCAATAATAACCAGCCATACTGCTTAAACTATATGCCGTAAGAAGAGTACAGTAATCTTAATACAAACTGTGCATTGAATTGCTAAGGTTAAACGATCATTGTTGGCTAAGCATGAGTTGGGAAATCCTGGGTTCAAATTTCACCTCAGCCCCCAAATTTGCAACTCAAGGGCTACACGCCATGTTTCAAAGCATATGTGAGAACAAGTTTCCCCCCCCCCTTTTAATTAGCACAAGGGAGGGCATGCAACAGCAAAAATCACAACAGGGAGCAGGGGAGCTTTAGTTCTAAGTTGCATTGCACAATCCCCGCACACTGGTATGCTCTTTACTGTTTATTGAAAGCCAACAGAAGGATTTTTTTTTAAACCGAGAAGGGAGGGTGCAATCAAGGTCAGCATGGCTAATGCTCTCCCACTGCCCCCCCCCCTGTGGTTTCGCAGCATTTTACAGCCTTCCCTCATGGTACAGAAAAGGAAACAAAAGCACCAAACTTGCACATTCCTCATAACACGTCATTAGCCCTCATGCATGCCAAAGACAGAGTGCGCAGGGCAGAGGGTGAGGTGCAGATTAATGCTGAGGAGTACCATAAGTAAGTGTGAAGCACTGGGCAGCTCTCTTCTCTGTCATGCTGAACTGTCTCTCTCAATAAAGCTTCACACTGTTACTGCAAAATTCCTGGCTTATTTCCGTTAAGGAACCAGGACCATAGTTTGTGAGTCAAATGATGCTGTTCTCTGGAAAGAATTCAGTACATTGAATCACTCCTCTCAAGCATGTGCTACCCAATGTCTCTTTGCTTCAGCTTACATTTGCTCTTAAAAAAGAAAAAAGAAAAAAGCCTGCATTTCTATAATCCTGTGTTTCTAAGAAGCAGGTAGGATCAGCAGCATGTATACGACATACATGTTGCCCTTTGATTCTGAGCCTCAAATTCAAGGTAAGTCCTCTTGGGTTGCTCATATTTAGATCTGTAAGGTGCTCAGCCAAGGCCAGACATAACACAAAGATATAAAGACCGGGTTAGTGTTAATAAGTGATCAGAATTAGTAATGCATGTTGTGATGGGCTGTGGGCTTACACAGGACCTTGTGGGTCCTTTTTATGGCCCTGATCTGCTGACAGGATCAACAAACTCACTGCAGCAATCTTGCAGCTTTTTGAATGATAATTGCACAGGTTGACAGGTGCAGATTATGAAAAGTTTGTGTTGATTTGATGGGATGTTTGGAGGTGTGCATAAGATGAGAAAGGCTTGAATGCAAGACCAAAGAAAACGCTTCTGGGAAAATAACGCACAGTGCCTTGAATCACTTTCAACCAGAAACAAGGCAATAAATATGAAAGTCTGTTTTTATTTCATTTATGATGACTGCTTCACACATGCAAGTTAACCCTTGACGTCATTATCAAGTGATGAATATGTGAATCATACTAAAAAAAAAAAAGGGCCTGAATGCACATCCCCATCTGGGGCACCAACTGATTTCAACAAAGTACAACTGACTTTCCATCTGGCCCTAATTTAAAGGCCTTTTGTTTTTCTTCTGGTCTTTCATCAACGTAACTTCTATTCAGGATCTTGAGCATTTCTTCGGTTACTTTTTCAGCCTTCTCTCACCAGTTCAACTGATTTGCTAATTGAAATGATGTACCCCAAACGAAAGGTTCATGGAAATATTTACTCAGCAAACTGTAGCAGGCACAACTGTTTTGATCCAACATTTGCCATTCTTAATAACAAGTTGCTCTGCAGAGCTCCACCACTCAGACACCTCTGCAGTGCAGCAATGCACAGAAACCATACAGTAAAGCTAATCGAAGCTGAAATTAAAAAGTGAATAGAGACAGTATTAAATGTTTAAGCTCTGGTCAGCAACTAGTAGTGTTAAAGAACCACTTCCCTCTCAGGAAAAGAGTCACCGTAGTCAGGACTCTACTCCTTACCTTCTCTTAAAGGGCCAGTTGTTAAATTCCATTGTCATGGGATCAATTCTTTCAAACTTCTTTTGCTTCTGGGATTTGGTGGGCCAGATGAGAACTCTCAAAGCATCAGATTTAATGCAGAGAGCACTCATTAGTTGGTGACCTCTGGTTTAACTCATAATTCCCAGTATCTTCAAAAGAGGAACGCACTGCATTTAGACAGGGGGTATTGCCTGCACAATTTTGAATTAAACTGGAAGTAAGGTGTCAACCTATAAATGTCTGGAGGTTTGAAACAATGGATAACTGCATTGTATTGGCAACCTTCAGTCTCGAAAGACTATGGTATCGCGCTCTGAAAGGTGGTTTTGGCACAGCGTCTAGTGTGGCTGAAAAGGCCAATCCGGGAGTGACAATCCCTTCCACACTGGGAGCAAGTGCAGTCTGTCCCTGGTCTGTCTCCCTGGCTATGGGCCTTCCTTCTTTGCCTCTTTGCCTCAGACTGTTGGCCAAGTGTCTCTTCAAACTGGGAAAGGCCATGCTGCACAGCCTGCCTCCAAGTGGGCCGCTCAGAGGCCAGGGTTTCCCACTTGTTGAGGTCCATCCCTAAGGCCTTCAGATCCCTCTTGCAGATGTCCTTGTATCGCAGCTGTGGTCTACCTGTAGGGCGCTTTCCTTGCACGAGTTCTCCATAGAGGAGATCCTTTGGGATCCGGCCATCATCCATTCTCACGACATGACCGAGCCAACGCAGGCGTCTCTGTTTCAGCAGATAACTGCATGCAGAGCACATTACAAGACACACATATTTTCACAGATTAGATGAGGTAAGTACTGTATAGCTAAACCTCAGCTATTAGAACAGCTCAGGTCTAAGGTCTTGCCAGTTTATTTTGCAGGACTTCAGAAATTACAGAGGATAACAAAATCTATAGCCAAGCCAAAAAGATGGCCATCTTGTGCATCTCAGGGTGCAATCCTCAAGAGTGGGTGGGGACGAGGTGGGAAGGAGGCATTCTGGGGCGGGGTAAGGTGGGCGGGCAGTGGGAGTAGAACCCGGAAGTTATGCCAGATCCCAACCCTGTTCCCCAAGCAGCATGGAGCGGCTTCAAGCCTCTCTGCTCTCCTCGGACTTTTGCCACCTCAGGAGGTGGCGCAAGTTTGAGGAGACCCATAGGGGTTGCAGTGGTTTACCCAGGGGTGAGGGGTTCCCCTTACATGTTTCAAATACAGTAGTGGGACAGGAAGTGATGTATTGAAGGTCAAGGGGGGAAGCCCAGCAGGTCTTGAATGTGAGGCTGCTCCTATTTTTCTAATAGAAAATATGAGGAAGTGACATTTCTAGCATGCCTTTAGCATGCTGCTAGCATGATTCTAGCATGATTCATTTAAAAACAGAAGGGAAATGGTCCCAACGTACTTCAGAGTGTTTCCGCAACATTTAATCATTGCCTTATAGTCATTAAAATCACCTTAAAGTTTTTAACCTCTGTACAATGCTTTTAGAATCTGGAGAATGGATGGCTCCTTGCGTCCAAGTTCAAAAACCCCTCCTCCACCGCCACCTCGACTTGCCATACAAGATGGCTGTGCCTCGCTGTTTCCTCAGAGCAGAGCAATAGGATAACATTACTAAATGGAGGTAGCCATGTTTTCTAGCTCTGAGCTCACATTTCAAATTGCTAGCATGATGAGCATGCCAGAATGTGAAAAAAAGAATGCGACCCAAGCATGCTGGAAGCAGAAAAAAGAACAGTTCTCTAGCGCTTCTAGCTAGCCCTAGAAACTGAAAAACGAACACAGCCCTAATGTGTCAGGGGCTCTGAAGTTTGAACTGGTAATGAGCCTAGTGAGGTGAAATAAATTGCTGAGGCTTCAGAAGCCCCTTCAGACACAAAAGGGAACAGAGGTGGACAACATTAAACTGTGTGACTGACAGGCAATGGGTTGGCCAGGCTAGCATAAATACTACACTCTTTGCTGGGTCAACAGAGCAGGAGCTTTTGCTTGTTGCATATTAGGCTCCAGCCAAAGCCTGACTGGATAGAGCCTTCAGGCTATGTTTGGTGTGGTCAATCATAGCCCTGGCCTGTGTTGCTACTGTATCACAGTCCATGTGGAGCAGACACCACATCACATATTTATTTTTCACATTTTTATACTGCTTTTCGTCCAAAAGGAGGTTTATTACCTCCTTTAGTCCTCACAACAACCCTGTGGTGTTGGTGAGGCTAAAAGATAGCAATTGGCCCAAGACCACATAGGAAGCTTCTTGGCTGAGAGGGAATTTGCAACTTTGAATCTTCCAGGTTCTTCTAAGACCAACTCCCAAACCACTACACCATCCTGGCTAACCTGAATAGGTGCTGTAAGGAAGTGCTCATCACTGGTTTCAATGATAAAAGCCTCACTGAGAGCCTATTTCCACACGTGCCTTCATCTCAGATTAATCAAATTACCCTTTATTACATCCATTGCCCTTTGTCATCATGTCAGGTCAGGTAAATTAGAGTGCTTTAATATCTATATTAACATAATATAATATATATGGAAATAGGAAGCACGAACTACACATTGTGAAAATGGTTTTTGGAAAAAAGCAAGTTTCATTTGTGGTTAATTATTTAAAATTGCCATTAATTTTTCACGATACAAACCACAATAAACTCCCTATTTCTCACCACAGTTTCATCTCAAAATTAATAGTCAAAATGCAAGCAAACTACTTTAAGGTACAAAATACAGAAGCAAATAACATGAAGATGTAATGAGTCGAAAAAGAAGTTAGAGAAGGGGGAAAAGAAATGTGTTGGGTTTGAGAGTCAGACCCTAATATGAGTCACAGAACATGTTTGTGTTGACATGAGTGCAATCACTGAGCTCCAGCACCCGTGCTAGGTGCTGCAAACACGCCATAAAGCATGCCCATGACACCTAGAGAGGAGGGAGCACCAGCACTCGGCCAAGTGCTCAGGATGCTGCCAAGAGCAAGGGAAGAGCTTTGGGTGGTGGTAAGAACGTTTGGGGTGGGGGTGGGGGGGTGGAGTGGGGGAGAAACTGGGGCAGGATGGGGGTGGGACCGGTGGAGACTTGGTCAGCTGTATCCTCTCCTCCATGTCGGGCTTTTCAGCTTTTCAGCCCGACATGGAGGTTCTCAAGTCTGCGCAGGCAAAATAGCAGACACAGACTTGGGAAGCCCCACTGTGGGGCTTGGGGCTTTCCATGGGGAACAAAAGTCCCCTTCCCCTGAGGAGATATCTGGAGGCCCCAGTGGTGCCACTGGATACAGTGGTAGCCATTTTGGTGCTGCTGCACCCAGCAGAAGCGCCAAGTATAGGATTGGGCTGTAGGTTGCCTGGTACCACCATCATTGCATAATGGCAGTTACAGATACAGCAACTCAAACCATTCAGAAGTCACATGTTGTGATGACCCAGCCCTCAGACAATGGCTTCAAACCAAGGTGATCTGATAGAGGCTATGAGAGAGAATGCTGTAGCTCTATGGTAAAGCGCCTATGCAGAACATCCCAGATTCAGTCCCTGGCAACTCTAAGAAATACCCCTGTCTGAAACTCTGCAGACAGCAGTGTCTTGCATATTTGTCTGGTTAGGGACCAGATCATAGATGAAAGTCAAAAATGGATGAATGCCAAAGCATAGCCTTATTGAGCTTGCAAACTTATTTTGGCTGGAGAAAAATACAAATAACTCTATAACACATGAGAATGTGTGCAAAACCTAAATAAACAGAAATGAAAGAAAAATAAAGATCAGAATGTTGATGATTGTCATGGAAGGGTTGATGAAAACAAACGAAAGAGGAGAGCATGTGGACAAAATTTGAAATGTGGTTATAACTGAAAACAGTTGGAAAAGCAATGAAAGTCAAGGTATTGCTGTACCAGGTGAATTAAACATTTCACTCAGTAGTAGAAGACTCTTTCCTATGTAACCCAGATCTCATGGTCCCTGGACTCTGGCAGACATCATTAGGAGAAAATCCTAGGTACCTCTCTGAGGGTCCAATCCTTTCCAGTGCTGATTCAGACATGCCAATGGGATGTGCACTGCATTCTGAAGTGTGGGGGCAATCATGGAGCCCTCCTCAATGTAAGGCAATGTTTGTTTCCTTACCTCAGGGCTACATTACAGCTGCATTGGCACTGGAAAGTTGGAGAGGACTGGGCTCTGAGAAAGACAAAAGCAAAGACTTAGACAAGCAGGTACAGCTCCGACTACCTGCATGAGTGAGGCAAATGAGTATCAGCTTACCATTGCACCCACATTTTCCTTGAATCTACCCATGGACCTCTGCACATTTGATGGTTGTCTGCAGAAGGCTATGCTATGTGGAAACCCCTCTCCATGGATGCTTTTAAATTAAAAACTACCAGGACGGCCTAATCATGGATTTAGTTTGGACCTCAGTATTAAATTAATACCTGGTTTAGCAGGGGAAAAATTCTACTACTGTAGCTTTTATTTATTGACAACCTACAGGGAACTTCAAATCTACAGTTAGTTTCTGAAACTTGCCTTAAACTTTAGCCTTCCGTCCTAACTGTGTTTAGTTTTTAATATGAGAACATTTTAAATGAAAAAGTAAATAACATTTGGCTTACCTCCCAGGAGAGAGAAGAGGCCCAGCACAGCAGAAAAGTTCTACTTGGTATGAATGCAATGCAGTTGCTGTGTCTGTTGTAGCTGGGGTAGCCAGTGCACCCTCACAAATTAGCAGCACAGCTTTATTTCTCCATTTAGTTCAGGCCCTTAAAGCAAGATATGAGCACAGGGATCTGGTAAAAATTATCTTGAGGCAGAATCAATGTGGACCTAATAAAGCAGAACATTTTCCCCACTCTTGTACTTTTTCCATGAGAACAGCACTTAAGAAAGAAAGGAAAGAATGTATTTTTAGTTTCTTCTGCAGTGAGTGCTGGAATACTCACTGTACTTTGGTCCTAAACATATTTGGGGAACAAATATTAAAATATGGTGTTGAAGCATAGGGAAGAGATATGGGCTGGCTATTGCTTGCATTTTTTGTGAGAAATCCCTACACACTGGCATGGTCTATCTGTATATCAACTTATCCTTCTCATCAGGGTAAGAAAATGGTAATCGTATATAGTGTCTGTATCGCCCCTTTCAAGGATGCAAAGTGACAAGAAAGGGGTGAGGAGAACTGGAAGAGGAAGGAGGCAGGAGGGGGTGGATCCCATAGCAATGATGTATGCTGGATCTTATTCATATCTCCATTTCCTTTTCCTCTACTTGGACATATGCTACCAAAACCTCCAAGGGAACCCACTGGCACTCAGGCAACCTATCAGGAAGTAAGTACATAATGTTTTTACTTACCTTCCGCAGGCTGTCTAATCCCCTCCCCACCACAGGATATAGCACATGCTTTTTTGGCGCATGTGCATCAGTGCTAGTAGTGGGTGATATTATTGGGACCTTAGCTATGTAGCTACACCAGTTCCAGCCTGTCTTATGAAGACCAAAAATAGTTGTAAATCCAGATTGTACATCTGGAGCAGGTGCTATTGCTCTGGTCCACACGTAGCAAACTACCATGATAATAACAGGGTTTCTCAGAGACATATGTGCCAATGTCCTCTGCCAGTATACCTTGTTCTCCATGCTGGAGAAAAGCAAATGATATACCATGTGCTTGTAGAGAACCAGAACTTGCTGGGCCCCCAAATCACAAAGCTGCTGCACAATACATCTCTGCATGCCAAATATAGGCAAATCTGATAACTGGCTTCTTCATAGCCCTAGATGCCAACATCTCCTACCTGTATATCATCTCATTCTCCACATGTGGGGATAGTAAAGTATGTCAAGTGTGCTTGTGCCATGATTGGGAGTAATCAGAAATTGGTTAGAATACTGCTTGTGTCTCCAGGTAAGATGTATAAAAATATATTGGAGCATCTCAAAGCACAGTGGGCCAGCATTTCTTACCCTTTGATCATCCAGGGGGAAAAAAGAATACTGTATTTGTGGCACTCTTCAGAACATAAGAAAATAAGAAGAGCTCTGCTGGATCAGGCCAAGGACCGACCTAGTCCTGATTCCTGTATCTTACAATAGTCCACCAGATGCCTCAGGGAGCATACAACAAGATACCTGCATCCCGTCGCCACTCCCTTGCACATGGCCTTCTGGGGTAACCTATTTCTAAAATCAGGAGATTGCACAAAGCCATCATGGCTTGTAACCCATGATGGACTTGTCTTCTGGAAACCTGTCCAATCCCTCCTTAAAGTCATCTAGGCCAAATGCCATCACCACATCATGTGGCAAGGAGTTCCACAGACTAACCACACACTGGATAAGAACATAAGACGAGCCCAAGGGGTAAGTAGGTTTAAGTAGAACTTGCTGCAATTCCAGTTTACACATGCAAGTACATCTCGCAAAGTCAGATGTGGGAAGCCTTTAAGAGGCACTTCCAGTTTTTTGAATAACCCGAAGTGCATGTTAGAGGCCTCTGGCAGGCCTTGTGAGATGTGGAGAGGCTGCATGTGGGTCTCAGAAAAACTTCCGCTTGCATTCGGGAGGACAGGTGGTGCTCTCCACCACAGATTCAGAACCTATGGTGAGTCCTATCCACAGTTCTGAACCCCCAGATAAAAAGGGTCTGCCTCTATTTTAATGTAAAATACATCCTTAATAAAACAGATGGTGTGCCTTGACAGTTCTAGTGCCTTGTCAGTGTGCCATGAGAAGGGTTCAAAATTGCTGATACAGTATCTTGTTCTTCCCTTTAAAAGTAACAGAACAATATAGGATGTGCCTGTCCTCCTCATATCAATGATCAAAAATTGCTGCTTGTCTAGAATCCAAATAATATGTGTGATCTGGATTCATGCCCATTTCTGGTCGCCCTTAAGAGTGGAAAATCAATCAGTCTAGCAAGCTCAGTGGATATATTGATGATCAGATTTCAGAACAATCACTTCTCATGGTCAGGGTTTTGTAAGGACAGTAGAGAAGTATAATTCTTCTCTCATGAACAATCAGATTATGTGTATACATCAGCACTGGAGACATATTTCCTGTGCTTGTGCAAATTCTAAACATTGTGGAGAAGCAAATCAAAGAAGTTGTGGAGAAACCCTGTACCCACACTCAGCTGTGGACCTCCGCAACCCCGCGCCTGGGGCAAAGCTCCACAATGGTACCCCCCCTGCAGGCTATCACTACCCCCCCCACGCAGATATCCACCCCCCCATACTCACCAGAGGCTCACAGAGCCTCACGAGACCACAGCCCACACCAGAGAAACCTCTGTGAGTTTCCCTGGCACTATAAACTGTGCTTCCGGCAAACCAGAAGCACAGTTTCCGCCTCCGTCGGGAGTCTCAGAGAGGCTTCCGCGAGGTCCTAGCAGCCTGCATCTAAGGCATTTGCCCCAGGGAAGTCTATGGTAGGCAAGCAACTGCCCACACTTTTCCATCATCAAGGCCAGAAATTTCAGAATCACTGAATTTCCGGAGAGGTTGGGCAGTGTAAGCTGGTCGCATCTGTAACTTCATTCCTGGTTACCCAGACTGGCTTGATTTGGTTGTTCCACTTTGGAGGCCAGTCTTTTTTTTTTTTTTTTTTAATCAAAAGTTGGTGACCCCTGCCTGCCTTTCCATCACTGTACTGTGGCCCTTACTCCCAACACCATAGATTAGAAGCACTGCCATCTCAAGACTGGGGACAGCTCACAATCGAGAGTGACTTGTGGCATAGTTACCAAAGAAGCTGGCCCCTATTGTCTGGAGGCTTTAGGGTTCTTAAGTTTTTAAAAGAGTAAAGGAAAAGTTCAGTGGCTTATTACAATTCTCATTTGAAATATGCAAAGTCATCCCTGGCTCAAGCACTGGGAAGAGGAAAGAAAAAGAGGTTTGAAACCTATGCTATGATTTCTCCCCCCACCCCACAAGAATCAGAGCTCCACTGTATGCTTTTATTCCACTTGATAATGTATTGATTATATTGCAATTATGCCCTTTTTGGATCTTCCAAAATCAGATTAGAGTCAATTACAACTACTGTAAATGCTATTATACGATATCGGTCCTGGTGCTAGAAAACTGAAATGAGATTAATTTGCCAGAGCCACCTGTGCTTCCTGGAAGACATCTTGTGCGTTAGAAAGCCAGGCTGCATCTGTGTTCCCGCCCACCACTGGTTATCTTTTTGAGCCTCATGCCAAGTACTTGCAATTCCAAGGTAGGGCATTACAAAGTTAAAAGAAGACTGAGGAGCCGGCAATCTGTCAGCCGCATTCTCAATTTGCCTTGTGCCACACATGAAGCTGCGTTCTATGGAGTCAGATCTCCTAGCTCAATATTGTCTCCACCAACTGAAAGCTGCTGCCGTTCTTCCTCAGCCCAATCTGGAGAAGCTGGAGTTTGCACCTTGAATGCAAAGCAAGTATGTATTCTACCACAGAGCTACAGCCCTTTCCCCAATAATGTAGAAGAGAAGTAGAAGAATTCCCATTAGGAATCAGTGTGGATTTCTCCCCTACACAGATAATTTGCTGACAGGGCTCTGTAAACCCCAACCCCTAAACCCAGCAATGGTGATACAGGTGTGGATCCCCTTCTGGGATCAAAACCGCACACACAAAATGGTGCTGCTAACACAGTGCCTCATACAGACTATCTACATACAATACCCAATACCTGTTAGGGTGAACTTCCAATGCTGGATGGGATCCGTGAACTCAGCCACAGAGGGGTGTTTGCTGCAGAGTACTAAAGTGCTGATCACTGAGCTAAATCCAGCATTTTCCTTTTCCCTTTCTCACCTGCTCTGCAATCAAGCAAACATGCTTTAACATTGATTGTGCCAATTGTCTTTATGTTGGCTGGGCATGCACTGACTTAGGCATCATTGATTCTTGGAGGGAGCTAAGTGGAGGATGCTATGCAGGAACCCTTTTAACTGCTCTCAAAATTCCAATCAAAGTTTTGCTGGAACATTCTGGAATGTCATGGCCTCTCTTCTTCCTTCTGCCTCCTCCTCCTCAGTAACACACACAGCTAAGTGAATCACTTAGGAAGGAAAACCTTCAATATTTTTAAATATAAAGATTTGGATGGTCCCTCCCCAGTGGTGTACCCAGGGGGAGCAATGGGGGAAAATGCCCCAGGTGCCAGGCTTGGGGGGCAGCGCCATGACCCACTCCCCCCTCCCACCATCAGATTTTTGGCATGGTTGGGAACCATGCCGGCAGTTGCTGCACGAGCACAGCCACCATCAGCGCAGTTCTGTGCTGTTCTGAGGGATGCCCTCTTCTCCTCTTTAAAGAAAGGGGATGATGGCCTCAGAATGGCCAGGTAGTTGGCCGGAAGTGACCCTTGCCTCCTCCAATTTCGGAGGAGGTGGGCGCCACTTCTAGTTCTGATGGAGCCTTTTGTGCTATGCTATGCTGCTGGCGTAACTAGAAGTGGTGCCCAGGAGGCAAGCACTGCTTCTAGTGGCCACTTCCAGGAAGTGGGTGCCACTCCCTTGGAGATTTTTCATGCCACCCACCTCCTGGAAGCAGCCACTAGAAGCGGCGCTTGCCTCTTGGGCACTGCTTCTAGCGTGGAAAGCTCTGATTGATCTTTTTGATGCATTAAAGGACTCATTGAGAGTTATATATAGGTGGAGCCTATTTATCTTTGGATTTTTCATCCACCGATCCAAATCAAAGCAGGTCCACCAGACCCGCATTGAGCCAGACTGGACTTCACCTGTGCCGTCTGAAGGGGACTGGAGCTGTGCTCCAGTCCCCTCCAGAGGGCTTTCTGAAGCCCGAAGAGGCAGGATGCATCCACCTGCCGCCTCTGTGAGCTTCAGAATGGCCTGGAGAGGCAAAAAAATGCCACTTTTGGTTTTCTGAGGGAAACCAGAAGTGACTTATTTGCAGGCATTCTGAGGACAGAGGAAGCCCTCCAGTCACAATATGGTGTCATCCCTGTATTGTCAAGCTTTTCTCCAAACTGAAGTGGACTTTTCTCTTCTACCTCTCTTGCACTTGCACTTTCTTTATACTATACAATGCCCAAAATTGCCTCTCCCTGTTCCTTGATCCTGAGTGAATAAATGTTCTTTCCTGCATTTGATTATTCCTGACTGCAGTGTGCATCAAAGCTACCAGATCTTGTCTGCACATAGCATTTCATGAAATTTCCCTCTTCACTCCCTCTGAGGATCCAAAGCAGTTTCATTTCGTGCCTTCCCCTTTAACTGCCATCACTGCAAAATCCACGTCCTAAACGTTAAATTCCTCTTCCTAATTTGTCCATGCCAGTGGTGAGCTCTTCACTTGCAGGTTCAATCTCCCTGGTGGCTTTTCCTCTTCCATTTTCCCTGCTCTTATTTTCTGTTGCTGTACACGCTTGCAATGTGCTGCTCTCTTCCTGCTATATACTATTCAATCACTGCCTTGACAGTGTTTTGTGTTGGCTTCTTAGGGACATTTCCCCAGAAATACCAGACTCAGCATTTTGTAAACCAATTTTTAATAGTTTTGTTATAACTACTGGTTACTACAGGATGTCCTGAGTCTCTTATTTCACTAGCCCAAAATGTATTGTTTTGAAATCCTTCTCACCAGGGAAAAAGTGCAATACTGGACTGACCTTTATACCACTTTTCCAGCACAAGCCTATGCATATCTACTCAGAAATAAGTGCCATTATAGACACTGGCTCTTACTCGCACGTAAGTGTGGATAGGACTGTAGCCTAAGTCCCATTATGTTCAATGGGGCTTACTCCCTGGAAAGTCTATACAGGATTGCAAGGCTGTATCCTGTTACAGAGAAGTGAAAAGGTTTCATGATGCCAGTTTCTAGCTGCAACTAGACCTAATTTCAGGGTTTCATAAGACGTGGCTGCCCAGAGGGTAGCTGCTAAAACTTGGCGGAAACGTGGGGTAGTATTATTTGAGCCTCTTCTTCTGTAGCCCATGGAGAAAGAAATAAGAAAATTCATGCATTGATAACTCCTGTTGGCTAGAGGTCCTGAGTCTTGTGAGTCCGCCATTAGGATACAGAGGTAATAGCACACTTCTCTTCTAAACTAGTTTGCATTTGGTAGTGGGAGCAGTGCCAACAGGTGAACAAAGAGTGAAGACTGACAATACACCTTATCCACAGGCTCCGCATCCACTGATTTGAGTATCTGCGGATGCCAAGCCTGCAGCTGGAGGGCCTCAGAAGGTCTCCTGGATGTGACCGGAAGTCACTTCCAGTTTGCGCTGGTGCCTTCTGATTGCATCTGGAGGTGTCCTGAGGTACAGGTAAGTTGGTGTCCATGGAATTTGATATCTGCAGGGGGTCCATGAATGGACCTCCCACCCCATGGATTCTGAAGGTCCACTGTACATTCGTAGTTGCGGCCACAAAGGGTCTTCATTTAAGGTTTCAACAGAGCTTAATAACATGCCTTAGGACCCAACCCTATGGTGCACATAGCCGGTGCTGCAACCCCAATGCCAGAGGTAGGTGTCACAAAAGTGCCATAAGACACCCAGCAACAGCAGAGAAGCTCGTGCCAGTTGCCGCTGGACCTCTATGTTAGATGGATGCAGAGAAGGAGCAGAGGAAGAGTGCTAGCTGATGAGTTTCCCCACTGGGTGAAAAGGCTTTCTGGGGTGGGGGAAGGTGGGGAGGGGGCAAAGCAAGGTAGAGGGAGGGCGGACCAGAGCTCGGATTGGTCTGGAAGGTGGGCGAGGACAGTGACAGAGGCTGCCGTCAAATCCTATACCTCCTCCCCAGCCACAGATCCGAATAGACCCGTTGGAGGTGCTGGAGTTGTACACAGAGTAAGGGAACTGATGTTCCCTTACCCTTAGGAGCCCTCCAGCAGCTGCTCTGGCCCCACAGGATACAGCAGTGGCCATTTTGGTGCCGCTGTACCACGCAGCACCAGGGCAGTGTAGGATTGGGTTGTTACATATATATGCATAAGCCACCTCTTATGACCCAATCCTATCCTCAGCTGGCCTGTGGTGTACAGTGGTGTCTATGAAGCCTGAGCTGAATCTTCCAGGCTGGCTGGAGACCAGCTGGGTGAAGAGGTAAGTGAAGAATTTGTTTATTCACCTCCTCTGCTGCTCTCTAGTAAAATAAATACCATACTCTTCAAACACCTCCAGTGATAGGTGCTGGCCAGTAGGTGACCACCACAATCAGCTTTTCTTTGCCCAGCTGGAAATGTGCAGAACTGGGTTTTTTCAAGGCTCACTCTAGGACAGAGCAATGTACACATGTTATTAGGGCAGCAAAGGCAGCTTCGCACTAAAAAATGCGGTATTTGACTTCACCCAAATAGTTGGCATTATCACTCACTGTAAAGACCAGGGTTTCTATACAGCATTTTCAAATGATCTAAAACCAGACTGTATGTACTAGAGAATGTAATCCACCAGAATGTATATAGAAATGGAGCATGAAAACCAGGCAAAAATATCAAAGAATACTCATAGATTTAAAAAAAAAAAATTCTGGGCTGCGTTTAGCTAGCTTCCTAGATTCTCTGCTTACTGTTACTCTAATACTAGTAGCTGAGATTTCTGCTCTCAAATAAACAAACTTCGGTGGCAAGCTCATTAGTGGGTGCTGCATACTTCTTGGCTGAGCCTCTGCTTCTGATTTAGGCTACTGTGAAACTTAGCGACACGTCGAGCCTCGCTAAGCAGGTGGCTGGGCCAAAATAGCACAGGAGTGAGCTGTTCGCTGAAATAATAGCAAGCAAAAATGTAATCTTTCCGAAGTAGGTTGTTCCCATGTGGCTTCTGCTCTAAATACAATGTTGTTCAAGTATTTCCTTTGGCGCAAGGAAGGAAGCATTTTTGTACCCGGATGCCGTCACAGCCTGACAATTAGTCAGATTCACCCATGGCACCACCACATTTGAGCATTTTACCTGTTCAGGGGATCTGATAACAAATAAATTCTCCCTTCATCCAGCACTGAACCATTTTCACCCCCACTAGGTGTGTGTTTTTTTTCTTGTGTTCCTGAGTAGTACTCCCTCTAAGCCAGAGGTGCCCAAACCCCGGCCCTGGGGCCACTTGCGGCCCTCAAGGTCTCTTGATGCGGCCCTCAGGGAGCCCCCAGTCTCTAATGAGCCTCTGGCCCTCTGGAGATTTGTTGGAGCCCACACTGGCCCGACGCAACTGCTCTCAGCGTGAGGGCAACTGTTTGACCTCTTGCATGGGCTGTGTTGTTGCCATGCAACAACTGCTTGTTGTTTCACATCTGTCATGCAGTATCGGCAGCAAAGGAAAGGCCAGCCTTGCTTTGTGCAAGGCCTTTTATAGGCCTTGAGCTATTGCAAGACCTTCATTCATTCATATAAGTTCATCTTTAATATATTCATTTATGTAAACTTATGTAAATTTATTCAAATTTTAAATGTAAATAAATTCTTTTTTTCCCTGGCCCCGAAACAGTGTCAGAGAGACGATGTGGCCCTCATGCCAAAAACTTTGGTCACCCCTGCTTTAAGCCAATGACTTCTGAACAAACACTGTAGCAAGATCTACATTACTGGATCTCTAGGAGCCACAGACTCTCTGGTATAGTGCACATGATTTGCAAGTAGATACATGGCCCTATCCTATCCAGCTTTCCAGTGCTGATGCAGCCATGCCAGCGGGGCATGTGCTGCATCCTGCAATGGGGGGGGGGGGAAACAGTCGCGGAGACCTCCTCAAGGTGAATGAACATTTGTCCCCTTACCTCAGAGCTGCATTGTGTCTTCATTGGTGCTGGAAAGTTGGATAGGATTGGGCCCTAAGTCTCTGCCATCTCCTGTTAAAAGGGTCACAGGATTAAAAGGGTGGCAGGATTCTGCCCCAAACCTTGGAGAGCCACTGCCAAACAGAGTAGACAATCCTGGGCAAGATGGACCAATTGTCTGACTCAGATAAAAGCAGATTTAATATAACTGTAGTACATATGAAAACTGCTTACATTCTCCAATCTATGAAACTCTTAAAAGGCTCATTAACTCTGTCCTGGAAGGCAGGTGAAGGGGCTACACAATTTGTGATTCAGATTGCTAACATGTATGTTACTGGTCCAATTAGGAAAAAAATGCATTTTTGCCTGATAACCAGTACAGAGAAGCCAGCAAAGGGAATTTGCTGCCCAGTTCCACCCATAGCCTACCAATTTTCATTCTGACTTCTCCCCTGAACAACTATATCCTGACTTAGCATTGCCTCTCATCTATTTCTTTGGGCATTTTGTCATGCACAGTGCTGGACTACTATGATTTTTGTAGACCACAAGCAGGCTTCAGGTGGCCAATGCATGACTGGTTCACCCGGGAATGGGGATAGGATCCAGCATAAGTGCCAGATCCTAGCCCCACCCCCACTCTCCTGCTGCCTGCCCATGGGTCTGCCAGTGGCTCCTTGGGGGAAGGGGACATGACGCAAGGCCCATGATTGTGTCACTTCATGGCAACTCCCTGGGCACTATGAAATCTTCACCCTTTTTTTTAGACAATGGGGATTTTCCGCAGTTCTTCTTACCAATTTTATTGATTACTTATCTTAAATTTGAAAAAAAACAGTCTCAAGTGTCATTTAAGCAGTTTTATCTGTAACCAAATAGAAAATAAAACAGATCAATGTTCTCTACTCTGCCTTTTCATCCAAGCATCTCAAAGAGTTTTTTTCATTTAGAGCCCAATCCTGAGTTCTGTGCGCTGGCCCTACATCAGTACTGAGTGTCACAAATGTGTTGTAAGGCATGCCCACAACATTCAGCACCAGTTCAGCACTGGCACCAACTCAGCGCCAGTCTGTGCAGAGCTAGCGCCAGCCAGAAGCCCGCCTCACACCACCCAAAGCAAGAGATGAGCTTCAGGAGGTGGAGAGGTTCGTTAGGGTAGGGGGGAGAGGCATTCCAGGATGGAAGAGGGTGGGGGGAAGGTGGGGGAGGGGGTAGGGAGGGAGTGGGGCAGAACCAGCAGAGTTACGTTCTGCTGGATCAAGAACCCCGCTTTGGGCCTCCAGCCCAACACGGGACCTCTCAACTCTGCACTGGCAAAATAGCCAGCACAGACTTGAGTAGCCCCATTGAGAGGTTTGAACCTTTCCCTGGGATAGGGGACATTTTTTCCCTTTCCCCTGGGAGACTCCAGCAGCTGCCCAAAGCTCACAGGATACAGCAGTTGCCATTTTGGCTCCACTATTGCTCTAGGTCAGGGGTGCCCAAACCCCAGCCCTGGGGCCATATGCGGCCCTCGAGGCCTCTCAATGCAGCCCTCAGCAAGCCCCCAGTCTCCAATGAGCCTCTGGCGCTCCGGCGATTTGTTGGAGCCTGCACTTCCCGACGCAACTGCTCTCAGCATAAGGGTGACTGTTTGACCTCTTGTGTTAGCTGTGGGATGAGGGCTTCCTCCACTGCTTGCTGTTTCACATCTGTGATGCAGTAGCAGGAACAAAGGAAAGGCCAGCCTTGCTTTGTGCAAGGCCTTTTATAGGCCTTGGGCTATTGCAAGACCTTCATGCATTCATATAAGGTCATCTTTAATATATTTATTTATGTAAACTTATGTAAATTTATTTAAATTTTAAATGTAAATTAATCCTTTTTTTCCCTGGCCCCAAAACAGTGTCAGAGAGGTGATGTGGCCCTCCTGACAAAAACTTTGGACACCCCTGCTCTAGGTGCTCAGCACCTCAGGACTGGGCTGCGAGTTTCCCTTTAAAGGTCCCTCAAGAAAGTGCATACATCATCAGAATTATACAACAGTGTTCTCTGGATGACAACATATTGTTGGGGAATAACAACACTGAGTAGTGTTCATCAGTTGTGTATCTAGTTCTTTAAAATGAAATTGTAAGTGGTCCCTTTAATGGTCTTTGTAAAGAGTGTGTCCTTTGCTGATTCCTCCTTGTGTATATATAGCTTTTTGTTTGCTGACTTTTGCAGTACAGGACAGTGTATTTTGATCTCTGTTTTTAACTATTGTTTTATCATACATGCATCCAGGGGCAGCTATTTAGGGCTCCTGGTCTTCCAGTTTCAAGAATCTTGATGTGAGAAAAATGTTTGTATAAGTCTGCATCAGATTGTGAGTAAACTGCCTTTGGTCTTAAATTTTTGGGTCTGACTTTTTGTGCCTTGGTTTGCAAGCAGCCTGGGTAGAAGAGTAATGACTTTTTTGCCTGAAACCAACACATATGGTGATATTTAATTATCAACTATCTAGTTATGAAAGACTTTTGGAAAGTCCCATTGTATAAGTTTTTGCCAATATCCCATAGGGTCATTGAAACACTAGAAAGTATGCACAAAACAAGTATCCTCCAATTTCCCAGAAACCTGATTTCATAATTTCCTTTGGCATCTATTTTACTTATTTTTCTGAACATTAAGCAAGTTGAACCTTCAGGACCTCATTTTTTTTTAATTAAGACAAAATTAACACAAACACACACAAAAACCAGAAAACTTTGAACATACAATAACACAGTTAACATTTTTCCCCTTCCCCCAGGAGACTCTGAAACATAGAACAAACAGACAAGAAAACAAACAAAAAGATAAAAATAACAGATATTAAAAGTAGCAAGTGTGGAGTCCAAAATCTAAATTACTTTGTTCTTCTGCAAAAACCAGGTAACATTAACAGCGCAATCCTAACTTGTGCTGGAATGGGGAGGCTGGCAGTCTTGCCTCATATCCAGCACCAGTTTGGGGCTGAAAGTGGCTCTCCCCTTACCCTAAAGAGGTGGTGCAGATCCAAGCAGCCTGGAGGTGCATTGGGCTGCCCCAGAATGGAGATAGGATCCAGCATAAGTGCCAGATAAGTGCCCCGTTCCTCGTTTCCATGTTGCCTGCCAATGGGCCCACCAGTGACTCCTTGGGGGAAGGGGACATTCGTTGCCTCCCCTTGGGTAAGGGAGGCAGCTCCACAATGGGGTTACTAGACTCTGCAAAGTCTATTTAGATGGCGCAGAGTAAAGCAGCCTTGTGACAGGCTGGGAGGCCTGACCTGGGGCTCTGGGCCTAGTGGAGTAGAGCTTTGCCAGTCCCACCCCCCTCCTGTCCCACTCCCTCCCCTACACACCTTCTCCCTGCCCTCATCCAACCCTGGAATGCCTCCCCCATCCCCGCTCATCTTCCCACCACCTGGAGCAAAACATCCGGATGGCACATGAGGGGCCTCCAGCCAGCACTGGCCCAGCACTGATGGGTGCTAGACCAGCACCAGCTGGTGGTAAATGTAACTGGTGTGCTTTACGGTACATTTGGAATGCTTAGCGCTAGTGCTGAGCTGATGCTGACTGTGCAGGATCGGGCCCTGAATCTTCTTCTGATGTAGGCAATAAACCTCTGGACCTTAGGCTATGCATTCTCTGCAAAACGTCCTGCATTGTTTTAGATAGGATACCTTGAATGGAACAGCTCTAAAACTGAAGTTTGTACCTGCTTAGGGTGTTTGGGGCTATAACTGTTACAATTTTTGTGCAATCTGGGCCTCAGCTGTCTCAAAATGACTGGAAGAGATCTACACTGTGTTGCAATAATAATACAACAAATAATTGTGCCAGGCTTGGAGTTGTCCCCTACTTTGCAACCAAGTCCAGGATAAATTCTCCAGACCTGCCATAAAGTGTGAGATAGTGCAAGGATTGCCCCTCTGCCAGCATATCTGTGGTTTTACAAACCCTGCACACCTTTCCTTCAGCTTAAGGTCAGTTAGCACCTGCCCTCTGTCCTAATGCTCCCAGGAAATGCTCTCTCTCCCTTTAAGGGCAATTTTTCATATCACAAGTCCTTCAACAAAAGCACTTTTCAACTATTACATTGTGTGGACTGAAAACGGAACACATAAATGATAATAAGGTACTCAATATTATAGGTGGTAGAAACTGGTGGCATTGGCGATGTTTCGCCCTGGCACTTATATCCTAATAGAACTTTGTCTGATTGTTGCTTTGTTTCTCTTGGTAGCCTAAATGGGAATGAATTGATGTACAATATGGCATTGAAAATTGAAACTTGGGGCTCTATAAGTTTTTTCCTCCCATAATCTGATAAACAAGACATATACCAGACACATTAGACATGTTTTATGCTGCTTATTTTGCATCTTCTCTGTGAAGCCAGCTACAGATTATTACAAAACATTGTGGATCACTTCATTTTCAGTCCTTTGGGGCCTGTCAGGGAAGGCAGGCTAACACAGGGGAGTAGCAACTAGTGTTAGCACTTATACGGACGGACATAGACACACCCCCTTCCTGCTTACTGGACCAGCAGTTGAATAAGTAAACCTCTTGGTAGACTGTATCTGCTGCCACCATTTTAGGCTTACAGAGACCATGTAGAGGTTTATCTGGGAAAAACCCTCCCCAGGAGAACACTGAACCCTAGGGGTTCCTGTTTAAAATCAGTCCTACATTAGAGTCTACAGCATGAATAGATGTGACAATTCACTGAATTACCTATAAATATGGACCAGGCAGACCAAGGTTTAGTTTATTAATAAGTGCAAACAAAAAGGATTAAATAAAATGGGAAAATAAAGATGAATAAAGAAGATAGGAGCTGGGCAGAAAAGAAAGGGTTTCACTAAAGAAACCATAAAGAAAGGGTTTCACTAAAGAATGCAATAACCATTCATGCCCAGCAGATACAACTGAGATGCTGCTCAGTCTCATGTGTCATGTTTCATCTGGAGTCACTGTAAATGGTGGAAGGGTAAATAATAAAAATGAAAAACAAAACAAACCTGATGCTATTCTCTGTACAGTCACTAACCTACCTATATGGCAAGGAATCTCCAGTCCTTTTCACTTGCAGTTTTGCTAGTGGGTACCCTTCTCTGAGTTCCCAGTTCAGGCCACTGGTAGGGAACAACCCCCGTTCTGGTGGACTTGGAAGTTTTATGACTTGGTTGTAATGATGTCATCACATTGCCTGATTGGAGGAGTGGAAACTACTTGCCCACTCCATCTCACCCCTTGGATTAAGATAGATAGGGGTGTTACTCAATTGACAAAGTAACTCCTTCCTTAAGGATCAGAGACAAGGGATGGAGTCTGGATTCACATTCCCATAAGGCTGTCTGATAATGGTGGTTTTTCAGATAAAGAAAGGACAAAGGCTGCCTGTGAAGAATACGAAGGCAGCTGAATGGCACTGAAGCTGCTGGGGAGTTAAAACTGTCCCAAATACAGAAAAATAGGCAATTAAAGGGAAAAGCAGGGGCAACACAGAGGATTCGTCACAGGGTCCAAATCAGACAAAAACTGTGAAAGTTATGGTCCCAAATGTACTGAGCAGGTCCACATTTGATCTGAGCATTGTTTTTAATGTTCCTACTCCAAAACTGTAAGCAATTTTGCACAGAACTTTAAATCCAGATGTTATGCCAAAAAAAGTAATTGCAGACAGTAGCCAGGGGGTTGCCATGAAAATAGCTTTCAAAGAGGTTTGGGTCTATTCAGTCTAGAAAAGAGGCGCCTGAGGGGGATCATGATTGAGACATACAAAATCATGCAGGGGGTGGACAGAGTGAAACTCTTTTCCCTCTCACATAACACCAGAACCAGGGGACATCCACGAAAGTTGAGTGTTGGGAGAGTTAGGACAGACAGAAGAAAATATTTCTTTACCCAGCTTATAATTAGTTTATGGAACTCCTTGCCACAGGATGTAGTGATGGCATCTTGCTTGGATACCTTCAAGAGGGGATTGGACAAATTTCTGGAAGAAAAGTTCATTATGGGTTACAAGTCATAGTAGGTATGTGCAAGCTCTTGGTTTTAGAGGCAAGCTGCCTCTGATTGCCAGATGCAGGGGAGGGCACCGGGACGCAGGTTGTGTCAGTTGTCTTGTGTGCTCCCTGGGGCACTTGGTGGGCCACTGTGAGATACAGGAACCTGGACTAGATGGGCCCTTGGCCTGATCCAGTGGGGCTCTTATGTTCTTAAGCACTTTTTTCTAGCTCATCTCACAGCGTAACAGCCATTGAGCCATTGAGGAAAGCTGTGAGATCTGACAGATAGAAACCCTAGAGCCTAGACACGTTGCTCCAGGACAGAGGGAAAAGTCTGAAACCAGGTTATTTTGCTCTAGTGTCCTCTTCACATGCATCTAATTGGAAAGTTAGCATATTCTTTGGGACATGTAAATTGCAGCCCAATCCTATCCCCCACTATCTTCTGCCGTGCAGTTGTGCTGGTGGAGCATGCATTTCATGCTGTTCGGGGGAGGGGATAGACAGCCAATGAGAGGTAAGTAAAAATCTTTTTTGCTTACCTCCCAGTAGGCAACTTAATCACCTATGGGTCTCCTCAGATCCACACCAACTATTTTGCTGGTGCAAATAAAAGAAGAGGAAGTGTAGGGGGGAGAACTGTAAGTCCTGCATGGCTCCAAAACTTGCTGTGCAAACTGCCCATCTCTTGCTCTTGGAGCCTGTCCATGAGCAAAAGCGACACAGAGGAGACACCTCCATGTTGCTTTCGCTCCTCAGAATGGCCCCAACAGCCAGGAGAGGAAAAGCTTACACGGTGAGTTTCAGAGCAGTGCGGGCCGTACAACTCTGCCCCTCTCTGGCTCCACTAGTGCAGAGGAAGCAGACATCAAATGGTCAGCAAATTAGGATCAGGATCCAGAGTGTGCTTTTGCTGCCAAGTTCTACCCCTCCAGCCCCCCCCCCCCAAACTGCCCAATCAACCACCTTATTTGGGCCAGTGGAATGTTCAAGTGAATCTGGAGTGTGTGTGTGTACAGCTGTTGGCCATTTCTGCCAGCAGCTCCCTTGCATGTGATGGTGTTGCGACGTTCGTACTGTCACAGGGTCATTTATGAGAATGGATCAACAGATTCACTATGCTAAATGGTCCATTGAATTGGGCTGTGTAGATCAACAAGGTTCCCCAATGCAAAATCAGGATTTCAACTTAGAGAATTCCTATCTGTCTGCAACCTCAGCAAGCCAATGTTTTCATTCCACAACAGTGAATGTGGTATCTGCGATACATAATGTACTCAGAGAATATGTTTCTAGGCTGGGAAACATATTTTGGGGATGCATTAATATTTCCAGATCAATAACAAGTCCACTTTTTAAAAAAACAAATTGACAAGATTTTAAAGTCAACACACTAGAGGGCCAGCCCCATTAGACAACTGCCAATACTTGTGGGCTATCACAATGAAAAGCATCTTGGCTGCACAGTAGCTAGCATTTTACTGCAGTAGTTTTTAAGAGATTCTGAAAAAAGAATGTGAGTTAAAATATCCTTGGGGAGATATCCATCATCAAGAGATGCAGGCACTCCTGATCATATATGTTTGCATTTACCTAGCTTCCAGGCCACTCCATCCCAAAACCTTGGGATTGGCAACAAGACACTAAAACTAAGAGCCCATTCCTATGCATGCCTATGCAGATATAAGTCCCACTGTAGTCAATACAGCTTACTCCCACGTAACTGTGGTTAGGATTGCAGCCTCAGTTGTTGAATTAGTAGATACAGGCCACAATCCTAACCAGGTCTACTCAGAAGTAAGTCCTATTGCGTTCAAAGGAACTTGCACCCAGGAAAGTAAGGTTAGGATTGCTGCCACATAAACTCATCATTAATTAGTCAGCTTATTTGTGGGAACTAGCAGAGCCCACAAAATGCCAAGGATACACCAAGGGCATGTCAACAGCACTCCCAGTCTGTATGGGGAGCCTGGGAAAGTTAGAAAATAACTGGATGAGAACTTGTCCTGCTGATGATGCTTCATGGCTCAAAGGAAGAGAATTCACTGCTAGCCAGAGTTCTCAACGCACTGCTGCAGTGCCATCACTAGGGGCATGCAGGGGGTGGGCGGTGAGAACCGCACTGGGTGATGCACTCTGGGGGGGGGGGGGTGACACCACTACCAGCCAAAATTGTGAAAACTTGGTATTTTTGAATAATACCATCATGTTATATATCATTTGATGTGTAATTTCATGCTAAATGCAATGAAAGAAACCATGTTGAAATATCTCTATTTTATCCAAACTTACAGCCAAATAACCAGAAAAGGAAAAACAAAGCACTACCTTATATAACAAAAAAGTGGATTTTCATAACTCAGAATTGACCATTGAGACTGTTTGTTCTGAGAGCCAGTGAGGTGTTATGACTCAGCAAGGCATTTGGGGTGATATGAGATACCAACCCTGCCCCACCACCCTCAATTCTGAGGTTTGTCCTACATGCACAGGAGAATGAGGCAGAAAAATCCTATGGTTTGCATGACATCAGACTCTAGGTGGAGGAAGGTACCAGTTTTGAGTGTTGCATCAGTAAAGGCAAAACAGCGCCTGCAAACAGAACACTAACATATCTACATCAGCCATATTTTGTAGCAGTAGTTCTTATTTTTTAATGATGCATGGATTCATTATTTTGTTATTGTTTAACACTTGTAACATTTGAACTTTGGGTGTTTTGAGGGAACACACACACACACACACACATCAAGGATAGAGGTTCTGACACAGTCAACTCCTGCCTGAACTAGTTTTAATTACAGGGAGGGAGATTATTTTTATAATGCAGGGGGACGTTAAAAATTTTTACCTCCACCCCAAACAGTGTGAAGTGATGCATTCAACTATCTTTGAACTCTACCATCTCATATGTAACTTCTTCAGCAGCATGCATAGATCCAAGCTGGGATTCAAAAATAATGTAAATGGAGAGCATAATTCTCATCTTCTCCAAAGATACCTTGTGTCAGTCTGTGATTGTATCCAGGGGTGAGGGGTATGGAAGAATCTATCTCTTGGGTATCATCAAATCCCCAGAAGAAAATAAGAAAACATTCACCTAACTTCAAATATTCTCTATAGAAAAGACAATGAGGATTGGAGGTCTGGTCTAGAGGGCTGAGCCTCCATTTGCCTGAAGATAACATCCGAAGGTCGCCAGTTCGAGGCCACCGGCACCATGCGACGTTGAAGCAGCTGACAAGCTGAGCCGAGCTATTCCATCTGCTTTGAGTGTGGGAGGACGGAGGCCAGAATGTGCGACCAGATCAAGAAAGAAACATCTGAATGTTGTGGTTTCTTGAAAGATAGAAACCTTCTTTCAAATTGTAAAAATTCCTAAGGGGATTTAAATTGCCTGCCTATGTAAACCGCCTTGAATAAAGTCTAAGGAGAAATCTGAGGACCAAGAAAGGCGGTATAGAAATATCTGTATTATCATTATCATTATCATTATCATGTGCTAATGTTGTGGCAGAAGTGTAGGACTAGGTGGATAGGCTGTTGGAGCAGGACAGAGGCAACACTATTTAGGTGGGCACCCCACTTTTCACATGTTCCAGAGATCAGCACCAACTTTATTCAGTGTCAGTTTAAATCCATGCGGAGGAGAATTAAGCCCGTATCTTTTTGGGAAAGATATTTTGGCTTTAGTATGTTACAGGAAGCAGGAAATGAGAGATTTTTTTTTTTTAATGGCATTTGCTTTTAATGGCACATAATAGCATTTGTATATTAAATTCTGGTATCTCATACTTCTTTAACAGGGTCAAAAAGGCAGCACATGGAGGTGTTGGTAATCTGCAAATATATTTAAATATTATTGATTAACTATATGCAGGATTTACTGCTACTGAATTTCTTTTAATCGTGCTTACGGGAACAGAATTTTAAAAACATTTTGAAGTTTCTTTCATTTTTGGTATCTACTGATGGGAGACCAGGGGGAAAAAGACTTTAAACTAATATTCTTTAGACATGATGATAAACTGCCGAGCTGTGCAAGGGAAACTTTTTTGAGTCAACTATAACCCAATAGCAACGCTGAGCTGAACTTCTACCACTGGAATCAGATTAAATATATCAAAGCTACAGTTAGGCATCCAGATATTGATTGCAGACTAATCAAAAGCAGGTATGTTTTCTGGCATTTAGCTTCTTTGTCCAGTCAATAAAATGGGGCCAAACACAGACTGAGTGTAAGCTCTTGAGATAGACATCCTGCGATTGGAAGTTGGTGCATCCAGGCACTGATAATGTTCCACACTCTTCCTAGCTTTTAAATGATTATACTTCATATTTTGCACCAAGATTAACAGAGGTGCATCACAAGAACTCTAAAACATTTTCAGAAAATATGAAAGCCCTTGGAGCCAAGGATATTGTTCACTTGTTCGCATTTATTACTGGCAGCCTTTTGAAGGACATCATTCATTCATTCACTTATTAAAGTGTTATATACAGCATTTTCACTTTCAAATAGAGCAGTGGTTCCCAAACCTTTTCAACTGGCTGATCCCTTGACCTACTGGGCCATTGGCCATGGCTCCCCATTAGAACTACAATCCTGTACACTGTATAGGGCAGCTGGTTTTTTGCAAGGATTCTGCAGCTCCCCCAGCTGGTTTCCACTGCTCCCCAGGGAGCCATGGCTCATAGTATGGGAACCACTGAAATAAGGGATCAAACCACTTAAATAAATAGTAAAAGAAAATCATTTGTTATATGCAGATCTCAGATTTGCCAAAAAGGATGTGATGGGAAACTATAACCAGTTACAGTTCCTCACTGTGGGGGGAAAAATGTAAAGATGACCTTTGCAACTAACAATACACATTAGCATTTGTTTATTCAGTTATGTACTTTCACATTTCCTTCACTAACTCAGAAAGGCCAATGCAACTCACACTGTAGCAATGCTGAATTTTGATGGGTATGGATCTAATCAGCCCTTTAGAGTTTCACATAAGAGTGTGTGTGTGTGTGTGTGTGTGTGTGTGTGTGTGTGTGTGTGTGTGTGTGTGTGTGTGTGTTATTTACTGCTTACTTGTTTATATGTTAGTAATTAGTCAAGTTTAAAAGTCATAGATCCCTGATGATGTGTGAACTGGTATAATGCACTGGTTGGCAGATATGTGTTTGGCAGAAGGGTGGTGTCAGAAGTCAACCTGATCAGGCAGTGGTAGCACCCAATGCACTATTAAGGGGACGGCAGGGGTGCTCTGTGCAAAGTTTGATCCTAAGGCCCCCAGTATCCTGTCACATTCACAAATTACCCTTCTGGGTAATTTCACGACCACCTTAGTGCTACAAATTCACACCCCCATCTACATATCTATTTAAATATATGTATAAATTGGAAACATATGCTTATGGTATTTTATTGAGGCCACACTATGCATCATTTGGGAGATCTGTGCCTAGATCTCCCAAGTTTTTATATACTTAAATGGATATGCAGGTGGGATATGTGTGTGTGTGAATTTATAGCACTGGGGTGGCCGTGATGCTGTTTTATCCTTCTACCCAAAACTCATCACCACTACTCCAGGCTGCTAATTGGTCCCGGGGGGGGGGGGGAGAAAGTCAGGTACCTTCTTTTCAATACCTTAAGTGTAGGTCCACCAAAATGCTCAAGGCTAAAGACAAAATGAGAGTCAACAGAAGAGAAAAATCAGTCCACTCAGCTGATTATGAATGTTGCACAGGAAAAGTACAAGAAAATGGATGCTGAGTATGGTGTAGAATAACCAAAGTGGGATTTTTCACATGGTGTAGTAATCTAAGGCCAGATAACAACAAAGTGTATGAAAAGCACATTTGGGTTTTTTCCCCCTTATCTTCCTACACTTCTACAAGTGTAAATACAAGCAATACCCCATCTTATCATAAGATAAGTCCCCAGTCAGAGGCTGTGGGTAGACTCCCCCACAGGAGTTAACCCCAATGGTGGTGCAGCACCATGCTGTATTAGGTTGTGTATACTGTACTGTACTATTTTGTCACTATTTATTTAGCATTGTCATCTTGTACACAATTCTAGTGTCAGGAGTGGGCTGGGGCTGTGAGCTGTATCAGAATTGATAAGAAAGGACTGTTGGGCAAGGGTAGAAGGCCAGGCTCCTAGTAGGTATATCCTACTATTAGAAGTATACCAGAACTAAGCCAATTAAAGGCTTCATGGGTTGATCATGCAACTCCCTTTTCCATTCTTGAAGGAGGCTTAAGCAGGCATAGTCTATGGTCGTTTACTAGACTAGGCCTTAGCCCCAGAGAGTCCTAGCCCAGGGAAAAGTAATGATGACAAGAAAAGCACTGACAATCGTAGCCATACCTACTCACTGAAAATGGTTATGTTTCCATAGCCTCAGAATGTTTCTGTGGCCCTTTGTGATCATTCAAATCATGGTTATCCTGCAAATATTGGTCAGTGCCTTCTTCTCTGAAATTCCCTGCTATACAGAGCATGGCTGTTTTCTCACAACTGGGATATTTCCTGTTTGTACAGTAGAGGCGACTAAACAGCCACCGGGTAGATGGGACTCGTTAGCCTGGGAAGGCAGCTCATCTGAGAGAAGGAAAACTCTGATCCCCACTGCCTTGTGGCTACATCCAGTTATGGAAGAGGCTTCAGGAGTCAACCTCGAGGCAAAATCCGGAGCCGGAGTCCCTGAGGCAGTTCATGGCTGAACACAGTCACGTTCTGGCAACTCCTGCGACACGCTGGAACCAACTGTACTGGCTTCTGCCTTTCCATTGGACCATTTCAGCGACGTGGAGAGGGGGGATTTGCTGCATGGGAAACAATCTATCCTCCATATCTACTTTACCCAGGGTTCGCACACTGGAGAGGACACTCTGTTCCAGAACCACCATTCAGAGTGCGATACCATAGTCTTCTGAGACTGAAGGATGCCAACAACAGTAGAGGCACTAGTGACCTGCAGAGAATTATGGTGAAGAAGACAGACACAGCCCAATCCTATCCCCACTTTCCTGGGAGGAAGCCCCACTGACTCTAATGGGACTTACTTCTGTGTAGACATGCATAGGATTGAATTGACAGTCTGTAGTGTAGGCTTAGCAAGATTGGAAGGGGGGGGGTTAAAGATACAAAGCAAAAGTGTATTACAGTTGTCAGAATGCTGAACATTCTGGTTGGGGAGACCTGAGCTCAATCCCCTTGTTGGCAGGGGTCTGAGATAGGATTTTGTACAAGGGGTGTTGAGACAGTGTATTGAGATTTTGTACAAAGTGTGTTGAGATAAATGAGCAGAATGAGAGTGAACTTTCCCCTAAAATAGCCTGAATAGGCTGGAACAGCCATTGGGAAATCATGTGAAACATAAACAGGATGCCATTTGGATACAGTGACCTGCCAAGTCCATACATCAAACCATGCCAGTTCATTAGGATGTTGCCACTTCTATTGTTTTCTCTTTTTCTCAAAGCAATAGTGGAATACGCTGCCAAATTTCTCAGACCATCAGAAATACAGATGCTTCAATTATATAGCCATTTAACTGGTGAAAGTTGTAAAGAGTCATCCTTTCCTTTTTGAATGACAGGATTCTGTTGAACATCTAAGTAATATTGGTTAACATAGAGCTGCTTCTGAGTTGTAAGGGGTGACCAGCTTGTATAATGGAAGAATTTGTATCCGACCTTTTATAATAATAATAATAAACTTTATTTATACCCCGCCCTTCTCCCTAAAGGGACCCAGGGCGGCTTACAACATGTTAAAAACAGATCAAAACATTAACAGATAAAAACATATTAAAAACACATTAACAAATATCATAAAACAGTAGTAAGATAAAAAGTCAGATAAAAAGAGCATAAAGCAGCAGATCGTAGAGGAATCAGGCCTGTAAAAAATACTAAAAGATGAAAAAGATGTTAAAAAGGCCATGAACTCAGAAGTTCTGCACTAATTGCAGTTTCTGAACCGTCTTCAGGAGCAGCCCCACATAAAGCGCGTTACAATAATCTAACCTCAATGTCACCGTAGCATGGATCACCATGGCCAGGTCTCCACGATCCAAGTACAGCCGCAGCTGGCGCACCAGCTGAAGCTGAGCAAAGGTCCCCCTAGCCACAACTGCCACCTGGGAATCCAGGAGCAGCTGTGAGTCCAGGTGGATCCCCAAGCTGCGGACCTGCTCCTTCAGAGGGAGTGCAACCCCATTCAGAGCAAGCCGATAGTCCAGCACCTGCATCGAGGATTTCCGAACCAGGAGAGCCTCTGTCTTATCCGGATTTAATTTCAGCTTGTTAGCCCCCATCCAGATCCTCACTGCTTCCAGACAGCGCTCCAGGCCCTCAACCGCCACCCTGGAGTCTGGAGGAAAGGAGAGATAGAGCTGGGTGTCATCAGCATATTGATGACACCCCACTCCAAACCCCCGGATGACCTCTCCCAGCGGTTTCATGTAGATATTAAATAGCATGGGGGACAGAATTGAACCCTGTGGCACCCCACACCTCAAAGGCCAGGGTGTCGAACAGGCATCCCCCAGCACCACCATCTGGGACCGACCTTCCAAGTAGGAGCAGAACCACCGCAAAACAGTGCCTCCAACTCCCAACTCGGCCAATCGGCCCAGAAGGATACCATGGACTATGGTATCGAAAGCCACTGAGAGGTCCAGCAGGATCAACAGGGACGCACTCCCCCTGTCCAGTCCCCAGCGTAGGTCATCCACCAAGGCAACCAAGGCAGTTTCCATCCCAAAGCCCGACCTGAAACCAGATTGAAAAGGATCCAGATAATCTGCTTCATCCAAGACCCTCTGGAGTTGGGACGCCACTACCCGCTCAATTACCTTGCCCAGAAATGGGATGTTGGAGACTGGCCGGTAGTTATCCAACACAGTGGAATCCAGGGAGGGCTTCTTCAGGAGGGAGCGAACCACCGCCCGTTTCAAAGCGAGTGGCAATGTCCCCTCCATCAAAGAAGAGTTGACCACCCTCCCTGTCCACTCAGCCAGTCCACCCCAAGCAGCTCTTATCAGCCAAGCTGGGCAAGGGTCAAACAGGCAGGCAGATGGCCTCACACTCCAAAGGAGTCTGTCCACATCCTCAGGCTGTACAAGCTGAAAAGAATCCCACAACACTGGACAAGCAGTTGCCAAAGGGGACATTTTACAGGCCTTTTACCTAGGGTTTGACTTGTGAGAATTACATTACGTACATCTATTAAAGCTGAATATACGTCTGTTGAGTATAACATTGAATAGAGATTGCTTTAACACAGTGTTTCTCAACCAGTGGTAATTGATGGTGTCTGGTGGTACTTGTGGGAAGCCTGGACACCTGCTGCCTGGCAACGAGACCAAGAACATGGCACAACAAATAGTGGTAGGAGGCTACAAAGCATGCTTTTCCATACTCAAAAAGCCCTCCAATCCACCCTGAGCCTCTTAATGTGTCTGTTGCATGGTATCTGGCCTCCCAACACAGAAGTAACTGGTAATTATGTCATCACTGGTTATTTCGGGTGATCCTTCAAATAGGTGGACCATGTGAAGTGGTACAGTGGAGGACAAACATTGAGAAACACTGCTTTAACATATAATGTATGTTTTAGCATAGCTGTGGAAAAAGCAAACTCATTTATGGCTGAGCTGAGTTACACAAAGTGCTTTATGCACATACCACAAAATAAAAGCTAGAGAAGCAACTAGTTTTGGCTCCTTGGGCAGGGAGACACACAACAACAAGCCAAGAAAAGAAGCTAATTAGAAATCTAATCAAAGTAGGAAAGAGCAGACCACAAGTCTTTATGCTAGGAACTGAATAGGTATAACAGCTCCTCTCGCTGGTGGGGATGAACATATCTATCCACACCCTCTGTTACTGCACAGATCCAGCTCTCAGGCTGTTGCTCTTTCAATAGTAAACATATAATGTCTAAAAGTGTAAAAATACTTATGGGGGAGCTGAGATATTTAGTAGTCTAAGTGTATATTGTATGTTATTCTAAATAAAGCCACAGAAGAAGACAGATTTCATTTCTGTGCAGCCTAAAAGCATGAACTTCTAAATCTAAGGATGAAATCCAAGCTGTGACAAAGGAATCTGGAAAGCAGGAAATGTCCATCCTCATGGAGACAGAGATAAGCTGGCAATATGACTGTGTAAGCTTCCATATGGATTTTCCCAACCCATGAGAAGATTAAGGGAGGCCCTGTTGGAGTTCCCACTTCTTTGGGAAGATATCTCCTTGGGAGTTAGAATTTGGTAGTAAATGTGACATGGTCTTCTTGGTTATGGCGCCCAGTTTATGGAACTGCTTCCCATTGCTCCTTCATTGCTCATATCTTAAAGAGAGTGTTACAACACTTTTTTCCACTTAGCCTTTTGCTGATTAAATTTATATATGCCTTCTGTATTAGATTTTAGAAGCTTCAGGCTCCTTTCAAGAGGGTCTCCATTCTTTCTCCTTTGAGATCTGTCCTTGAGAATTAATAATAAATTGGAATTTTCACAATTTTTGGTTGTAGATTTTAGAAAATCTTTGTAGAGCTGGGAACTGTATTAGGAATTTTGGAAATGTTTATTTTTGGGAACTGTTGGAACTTGTAATGCTCTGCTTTAAACATATTGGTTGAGTCTGGGACTCTAACATCCCTGTAAGTTTTAACATAAAACATTGCTTTACTTTAGCTATAAAGAACTTGTGAACTCCTGGCCCTGTGCCTCTGTGAAGCAAATCTGTACTGATCCAATACTCCTCTCTCAGCCATGGAACTCATTGGTGAGCTTGGGGGTGTATCTCTCTCTCAATAGGATACTGTGAAGATAAAATGAGGCAGGGGAAAACATGTACTGTATACCATTCTGAGATCCTTGGAAAAAGGTGTGGGATGAAAATATTTAATACATTTAGCAAATCTATTTCTAGATTACCTTTTAAAAGTACTGTAAAAAATTTTCCAAGGTGAAGTTCAACAATATGGCAATAAATACAAACAACAATTTTCCAGAAAGTCAAAATTGACAAAAGTCAAGCATCACAACTATGCAAAATTGCATAGAACATTTTTAGTGTTTTCCATTTAAAGAGTTCTGAGTTTGATAACTGAGCACCAGAGGCCTCTGTGGCCCAATGAGAGAAAGGAAATGGCCATGAAATATGGGTACACCTACATGGCTCCGATATTGGGCTTTCAGGCTGCTCTCATTCAGCCCTGTGGAGCTTTAAAGTTATGGACTGTGGGCCAAATCCTATCCAATTTTCCAGTGCTGATGCAGCTGTGCCAACAGGGTATGTGCTGGATCCTGTAGTAGGGGTGCAGTCATGGAGACTTCCTCCAGATAAGAGAATGTTTGTTCCCTTTCCTCGGAGCTACACTGTGGCTGCACTGGCATTGGAAAGTTGGATAGGGTTGGGCCCTGTAAGAGTATTCTTTCCACCCTGCACAGCTGATAGAAGGACTAGAATACACTGTGCAACCCACACAGGTAAGGCTTCTAATGCAGGAATGTCCGGAGAAAAGGGTTTGTGTTTTTCCTCTGAGACACTTTCAGCAGGATGCCTTTGACAAACTAAAAACAAACAAAACAAAAATCCACACCGAAGGACTGAGCTGTAAAGAGCAGCCATTTGCCAATGTTAGATATTTTTTTTTTTTAATTAGGAAGTGGGGGTGAGAAGACAGGCAACTTTTCACATTTGTAAAATGTTTCACCTTTTCTTTTCCCACTGTTATTTTCAGGTTCAATTTTCATTTGTCCCCTTAGGACTTTTCAACTGTGGCTAAGAACGGAATAAGAGAACAAGAACAGAAATACAAGATCATTGACATTTGTGAAAAATGCAACCACCACCTAAAGGAAGAAAGGCAAACTCAAGCTTTGACTCAGCAGAGACTTATTGCAAAATAAGATGAATGGAAAAGGAGGAGGTTAGAGCACCTGAGAGTGCATGGATGCCTTAGAAATAGTAAAAAGAACAGAGATGGGTTCATCCTTTCACCTGAACCAAGGTCATTAAAAAAAGAAAAAAGCCAACTTGGCTTTTTAAACCAAGGGCACACAACTGAGGCCCACATTTTCACATTTAAGTAGGCCATATCACTATGTAAACCACAGAAAAATATTTTGGTTCCAGCATTAACTCTGTTTTAAGCCATTTCTGCCCAACATTGCATATACGCAACAGGATCAAATGTGTACATCTGTGGGCTGGGCAGAAATAGGTTAAACTTCTGACCACCTCATTTTTTCCAATTGCACCCTCATGCTCTCTTCTCATACAGGTCTTAATCTCGAACTACTCCCTGCGTTTTTCAAGCCACAAGTCCCTGCACCATTGGCTCTCTTTAGGCTTTTCCCCTAATAGTGCTCGAATTATGGATGTATAGATAGGGGTGACCCTAGTGAAATTTACAAGCCCCACGTTGACTTCCAGATAGCTTTCCCCCACCCCGGTCTATAGACTTCTAATAGCAGCTAGTGGAGAGAAGGCTTATTCTTCTATAATTCCTGCACAATTTGGGGGATAGGGTCTGTTTTGATTCTATGCTTCTTACCTTTATCTAATCTTTTCACTGAATTTGTCATCAACAAGCCACAAGGCATTCATTCTCCCAACAATTCATAAACTGCTCCCTGTATGTGTAATTATATTTCTCCCATATGGCACAGATCAACACCACCTGGCCTTCAACAAATAATTAGAGGGGGCATTACAGAAGCTAGGAGGTGAGCCTCTTCTGTCACAAACATCACCCTTGGGGTAGGGAAGGACCAGGGGAGATTCCCAAGTCAAGCAGGATTTAACCATCCTCCACCTACACCATCCTACATAACCCCCCTCCCCCCCAAGGACAATGTTTTCTATTTTGCTTACTTCAAGCCCCAGGTCCTATTTCCTTGGTCAATTATTACACTCAATTTTCATGTATAAGATTTTTATTATAACTTTAAGGAAGCTTCAATTGGTCCAAAAAACATATTTACATGAATTACAGTAGCTAAAACAAGAAAAGATCATATAACTAAAATAGGCTAAAATTACCACCTCACAGTTCTTTCGGTGTGAAAGCTGTTAGTTCCCTTCCTCCTGCTGTCTGTCTTTTCAGGCACCCACACCCAGGTTTTATTCTCTAAATTACTAATACACTACACCTGGGTAGCCAACCACCAACTTAATCCATCTTAAGGGGAAAGGCACTTGCCCCACCCTGACATCTTCTGCTCCTCTCTAATGTGAACACTGGGATGTGAACACAATGTGAGCACAGTGTACATCTGGTGGAGTCACTGCTTTGAGTACCTGTGATTTTCAGGAAGGATGTTTTGGGCAGTGCCCCATCATCCCCTGGGGAGTGCAGAAATTATTACTCCAATGTAGACAGCCCAAATCTAAAGGCAGCAGCACTGCTGGGTGTAGCAGCGTCAAAATGGTGACTGCTGTATCCAACAGCCTCACTGGGACTACTGGAGGCCTCCTCAGGGGAAGGGGACTTTTGTCCCCTTTCCCTGTGTAATGGTGCAGGGGCAACAATGGGTCTCCTCCAGTCTGCACCAGTTATTTTGCCAGCACAGACCACAGGAGCTCCATGTTGGGCTTTTTAGCCTAACATGGAGCATAGGATCCAGCTGGTCCCACCCCCTTCCACCCCATTTTGTCCCACTGCCCCATTCATCCCACTCCCCACCTCCCCCTACCCCAAAACTACTCATCACCAGCCAGTGCTGCAGGAGTGCCAGCTGGTCTTCCACATGGCACTGAGGCTAAGCGCCAACTAGTGTTGGCTCAGAGCCGGTGGCTCCTCAACTCTGGGTGTGGTAGACAAGCCTTATGACATGTTTGTAACACCCAGCTCCGGCACTGGAGCTCAGCATCTCTTCCATCTCTTCTATCTGCCGAGGAAGTTTAGAATTGGGCCCTAAATCCAATGGATAGGTATAAGCAGGAAAGAGAGAGGGAAACTGACCAACTGGCCCACCTCACCCCAGCAGTGTCTGATCTAGAGGCTGTCTGCTGGTATTCATTTGCATCTTTTTAGATTGTGAGCCCTTTTGGGACAGGGAGCCATTAGTTGTTTGATTTTTCTCTGTAAACCGCTTTGTGAACTTTTAGTTGAAAAGCGGTATATAAATACTGTTATTAATAATAATAATAATAATAATAATAATAATAATAATAATAATAATAATTTGTGGTTGCTGCAACAACTGTCCTTGAGTAGTGATTTAACTTTGATGAGGATATTGTTGTTTCAGTTTGCTGTTTCTTCAGGTTCTTCATTCATTAAATTGGTTTGGGTTTGAAAGAGTTATGAGAAGGGCTATGAAATGAAGCCTGCTGGGGCACATACAGTAGCTTAACGGCAGAAGAAATGAAATCGGTTTGCATGTGGCACTTGCCGTTTCTTATAAACTTGAATGCTTCCATAAGCTATTAAAGGTTGATGCAGTGCCAATGGCCAGTTGCTGGGGTCCTGAAGCAAAGTCCTGCCCTGCTCCCCCGAGCATCCCCACCTGCCCCTTAACAGTGCTTTAGACACTACTGCTGCCATCAGTACCCAGGGATCAGCAGAGACAGGTGGGCCATCTGAAGAGTAAAGACCTTTAGCCAGTACCTGCTTTAACTGACCTGACCCCATCTAGAGAGAGGTCATGGAGAGCTGGCAGTGATTTCCCTCTGAGCAATGTTCTATGCTTTTCCCTAGCAGCAGTAATATACAAATGGAAGCCTGGCCAGGTTGAGAGAAGATGTTCTCGCAGAAATGTATGTTCACCTCTTAGTGAAAGAAGAAGAGAGACATGAGGAATGTGTACCCTCAATCAGAAAGAAAGAGAATAATTTTAAAATCCTGCAGCAGGGTGTAAGCGTGAAGGCACTGTGTCTGTGTCAGTAATGATGTCATGAGCACTATCCTATAAGTGCCTCTGATAATCTGCAAGGTCGGCCTTAGGATAATTTGACCAATTTGGGCCCCATGTTTGGAAGGGCCTCAAGTGGAGGCCAGCAAGTGGAGTGCCCGCAGCCACAGCTGTAACCTCGCTCTACCGCTGATGCTCCAACATGGAATCTTCCATGCCAGGGCATTGCAAGGTGAGCAGAGCCTTGCTGCTAGATGGCACTCCCATCTGTTCCACAGATGGGCTCCGACTGGCTCAAAATTGGACCCTCTGGAAGCAGTTGGTGGTGATGTCATCATGTCACTGCCACCTACTTCCGAATACTGTGCTTTGCACAGGGCGCCATCAGCCCTGGGCTTACCACTGTCACCTGTTCTGGTGAACAGGGGGCCCTGCAGGTGGGTGGGGCCCCCACAAAAATGTTTTGCATTGGGCCCCACAGCTCCTAATGCTAGCCCAAACAATCAGTAAACAAGTTTACACTTTAAAAAAAAAAAAAAAAGCACAGACAAAATGGAAGATCTGGTGTTTGGCTTATTTCATGACAGGGATACAATTGTGAGGGAAGGTCCTTCATTGTCACCATTTCCTTATCTCCTGAAAAATAAGGCATCTGTACAGAACTAGGTACTTACATATGCAGCTGTCATTTGTTCCCAGCTGTCATTTGACCAAAGACTCTTTAGCCCCATCTAGAGGTGAGAAGCCTGGGAAACATCCCCGGTGAGAAAATGGCATATGACCTACATATGCAGATATATACATATAGCCAGTGCTTTTTTTTGTATGTATATATAAAAAAAAGGTGCAGGAACTCACAACTTGTTATTCTTTTATTTATTTATTTATTTATTTTTAAACCATTTTTTTATTGGAGAAATAAAATATTTTTTATGTGCTTTCCCCCCTAAAGATGAACTTACTTCTGAGTAGACATGCATAGGATTGAGCTGTCAATCTCCACATCCCCTCCCCCCTAGCTACTTTTTCTACACATGGGGAAAAATACTGTACAGGTGCACATGTAGTATGTAGTGTGGCACTACTTCGAGGAGAGGAAGCAGTGAATGGATTCCGAAAAATGGCTTACATGACTTCCATGTAGTAAAATTACTCTAAGCAACTGTGGAAGTAAGAACAAAAAAGGAATTCTTACATGAGAGGGGTCCTTAGGTGCACATAGAAACAGCTACGTTTGCAATCAAGTGATTAAATATGGTTTAAATCAGGTATCAGAATACTCTGTGTCTTTGGGAAGGTGCTTGGCATGCAACTGTATGTTCTTTGCTGTCCTGAGCAGCTGCTTTGCATTGCTGGAGAGGAGCTGCAAACTCTGGCTGGCGGAGGGCATGTTTATGGGGGAAGGATAAGGAGGATCCCTGGCAAGGGCTGGACAGCATGTTGTACACACGTAGAATCCCTTTTCACCTGCCCTTAGCATGTGAAAACGGGTGCAGATATATATCTCTGCCAGGATTTCCACTTTAGTGAAATGGGGCTTACTGTGGATAGGATGGCAGCCTTAGAGTTCAATCCTGTGCCTGTCTATTCTGAAGTAAGTTCCATTATAGTGAATGGGGCTTACTGTGGATAGGATGGCAGCCTCAGGGCCCAATCCTGTGCCTGTCTACTCAGAAGTCAGTCCCATTAGAGGCAGTGGGGCTTCCTCCCAGGAAAGTGTGGAGAGGACTGCAGCCTCAGAGCCCCTCCTCTGCCTGTCTACTCAGAAGTCAGTCCCACTAGAGGCAGTGGGGCTTCCTCCCAGGAAAGTGTGGAGAGGACTGCAGCCTTGTAGCCCTTCCTCTGCCTGTCTACTCAGGCTGCAAGGCTATGAGACTTTCCTGGGAGTAAGCCCCATTGAACATAATGGAACTTACTTCTGAGTAGACATGCATAGGCTTGGGCTCTCAGGCTGCAAGGCTATGCACCCTTTCCCAGGAGCAAGCCCCATTGAGCACAATGAGACTTACTTCTGAGTAGACACACCTAGGCTCGTGCTGCAGATTGGCACAGGGGCTGCACCAGCCAGCTGTCTTCCCCTCCTCCTCCACCAAGCCAGTACCTGGGCGTTCCGTGGGTGCCGCAGCCCGTCTCCCTGGCTGGCTGGCTGTCGTCGTCATCGTCGTCGTCCTCCTCCTCAGCGTCGGCACGTTTCCCCCACACCCTCCACAGGCTTGAAAGCTGCACAGGGAAGCAGAGTGTGGGGGGAGGGGAGACGGGCTGGGTTCAGGCAAGAGCTTGGAGATGGGGGCAGGAGGGGGTCGTTGTGCGGTTAGGCAGGGGCCAGGCGCCTGCCCACCCTGCACCCCCCAGCACATGCCTCTGTTTTGCTCCCCCCCTCCTGGAACGCCTCCAAAGGGGAGGGGCCCCTGCAAAAAGGTGCCAGAACTCCAACCCCCCAAGTTCCGTTAGAAAAAAAGCCCTGCATATAGCTGTCACTAAATAAGCTAGGCTCCCTTCCTGCTACAATCAGTGAAAAAACCACATTTCTGTCTGAAAATACTTCAATTTGGTGATTTTATAGCTCAAAAGCTATTCAGATAAAGTGCTGAACATCTTTATTAACTGAAATAGGATCAACACTTTTTGTAGAGCCAGTTATGAAAGAATTCCTTAAACACTGCTGAGTACAGTAGGAAATTGCTTTGCAGGATTCATTACAATAAAGGGGGGCTTGATTCTCAAGCACATAGCCACTGTGGTGAATCTTAACTCTATTGCTTGGAAATAGGTCCCCTTGATTTCAAGCAATTTCCAAAACGGTATTTAGGACTGAAGTGTGACTACCCTTGCTAATTGAGCATAAAAGTATCTTTTAAAGTGTTGACAACCTGTTTATTTTAAAGATTGTCAATTTAAAAGAAAGTATCTTTTAAAGTTTAAAGTGTTTTAAAGTGTTGTCCTCTTATATTTAGCAAGGGGAGAGCAACTGTCCCTCTTTGCCCCAGTCTTTCACAGCAACACTCTGTGTTTTCCAGTCTTTCACAGCAACATTCAATCTGAGCCCAGCAGAGGCAGTGGACATCCATCTGTGGCCTCTGCTGGCTCAGAGGGCTCTGGAGGCCTCAGAGGGCCCTCCAGAGGTGAGGGAAGCAGAGCTCCCCTCACCTCCGGAGGGGGTGAATGCAGGGGACCCACAGACCTGCTCTGCAGATTAGTGAATCTACAGATGGGGCCTCCCTGTATTTTTTAAAGCCCTTTGGGACAGGGAACCATTGATTTATTTTATTATGCAAACCACTTTGTGAACTACTCTTGTTGAAAAGCAGTACTTGAATATTCTTGACAACAACAGCAACCACAACCTACTCCTCCTCCTCCTTGAATATTCAAATTATGGGAGAATTGGTAAAGGAGCTTTTCATGGGCAGTGTCAGAGGCTGGCGAGGCTGGCCAGGCTGGTCACAAGCTGAACCACCCAGATTCTTAAGGGCCCATCTGGTCAACCTCTGAAGCCTCCAGCAGCAGTAGGAGAGTTGATTCATGCTGCTGCTATCTCAGCACAGCCAAGATGCTGATAGAGAAGCATCTATCCCTCTCCTTTATCTTTACTAATGGCAAGGAGGTTGCGAGGTCCATTCCCGGGAGGGGGGCAGCGTGGGGGCGGCAGTCAACTTTCCCAGAGCAAAAAGCAGTGCTGAGACCTGGAGATTGGTTTGCACAAACGGTTTAATGCAGTGATATTCTTTACGTTCATCGGGGCCTTGTTGCGTCACAAAGGCCCTGGTATATAGTCCTCAACAGGAGTTTCGCTTCCGCACAGATACAGTGAGGTTGAACTGTTTAGGACACCACCTGTTGGTTGCCTGGTCACTTGGTTGGGCTTCCGGGGGTCCCCCAAGTGTCCCAAGGTCTACAACACCCTGTTCCAGTCCAGGTGTGCCTCCCCTGTAAGGGAGGGACCAGCTGTCCCCACTAGGGACTCTTTCAGCCCCTACAGAGACAAGTAGGGGTAAGGGATCGCTTCCCCTTCCCCCAGCCGCTTCTCCCCAGCCAGAGCCCCAGGAGAAGCAACTTCTTCCTGCAGTTACCAGGCCACTTATGAGACCAGCAGCTGCCCTGGCACGCCCCACCCCTTCCAGCCATGTGATTGGCTGGAGATCCCATGAGGCCTTGGGCCCTGCTCTCTGGAAGATGCTCTGCCTGGGAGCGCAGTCCAGGCAGTATTTGTGGTTTACTCCTGAGGAGGCTCCTTCCACTGGGGCTGGGCCCAGGTGACAGAGGTAAAGGACAGGAGTATCTTGTTGCTTCTCCCTTAGTGCTCTGTGGCACTAAGAGCCCAATCCTACGCATGTCTACTCAGAAGCAAAACCCATTAGAATCAATGGGGCTTACTCCCAGGAAAGTGTGGATAGGATTGGGCTGTAAAGCAGATAGTGAAGGGGGCCAAATCAAATGCAAGGAACCTTGCACCCCTGCTGGTTCTTCTGCAAATCAATCATTAATACACAATTACTTGATACATATTGTGTAATGTGAACCTAGGACTTCACACAAATGCCTATCCTCATGTCCAGTAGCATTTCATACCATGGTTGGTGTGAGGAATAATGGAAGAGCCAGGTTTGGGAGATCATATCTGCCAAGACTTATTTTTCCCACACATTGTACATAATCACTTTTGAAATGGATCTTTTTTTCTGCTACCCGGAGATTTTTTTCCCTTTCATTGCTTTCCAACTACACTGAAAAGTGAGGAATGAGTTAATCTTGTCTCTCTCTTACAGGACATCCACTTCAAGTTATACACAATACCATCACAGGAGGGATGTTATCACTGTCTATTCATACCTGGTAAAATTTCTTGGTAGACATTCTTCATAAAAGGCAGTGAGACTCTGTGTAAGGATGTGGGGAAAAGGATGTCCTCACAAATAATGGGGAGGTGGAAATGGGAGGCTTGAACTGAAGTTAAACGAAACCTTGGGACGAAGATTTGGATTTTTGTCCAGAACTGGTTCTATGCGTGACTTCTGTGAATATATGACACTGCCTTATCCTGAGTCAGTCCATTGGGCTTCAAGGTCAGGATTGCCTGAACTGGTGTACAGCAGCTCTCTAGGATTTCAGATGGGGCTGTTTGCCAGCTCTACCTAGTGATGTCAGGGACTGAAACTTGAACCTTTATAGGGACATGCAGGCCTCCCCTATGGTTGCATGCACACTTCACCCACTTTATGAGGGGTTGCGTGATCACAGGGAAGGCTGAACTCTTGTTGATGCAGCTAAGTCACTATAGAGGGCTCTAGAGACTGGCATTGCAGGAGAGGAGAGCTGAGCCTCCCTGGTGATCATGTAACCACTCAGAAACTGGTGGAATGTATGTGTAATCACAGGGAATCGCATTGCTCACATGCTCCACCCAGTTTCTGAGTGGTTATGCAATTACTAGGTAGGTTCAGCTCTCATCTGCCACAGTGCTAGTCTATACCTGTATAGTGACTTAGCTGCGGCAGCAAAAGCTCAGCCTCTGCTGTGATTGCAGATGTGCTGCATGGAAGCTTAGTGACCCGGGAGTTTGGTGGTGATGGGATGATGAGCTCTGCATGCAGTGCCTTTCCAGCCTTGGACCTCACTGCTCGTCACTGGACAAATGACAACGTAAACATGTACTGTACCACCAAGCTGTTTGTAACACAGATTCCATGCACAGAAGACAGGATCATGGCTGAGGTTTATAGACAAGAGTTGTGGGTTAATCAGAAGGAGCACCCTAAGGAACTGAAAAAAAACAGCAAATAAAAAAAGGAAACATTGACTTTGGTTACTTTGGGTTCTGTTCAGCAGAGAACTGAACAGTGGTTCTGGCTTTTGTTTTTTGAACCAAATGTCACTGATGTCATCTTGTGCAGGAATTTTATTCTTTGTAGAGCTTTTGTATGTATGTCTAATCTTTGTACTTTTTTGCATTTCACAAAAGACATTCATGAAAGTGAAAGTTCACATGAAAGGGCACTCCTGTGACATAAAAAGATGACCCTGAAAGTCACCCTTCTTGAGGTTTCCTAAGGTATGCACCTTTGAAGATCAAGCTGCTGACTTTGTGGCTGCAAGACAATAGTCACCATGAAGAATATATGGATTCTGTATCTTCAGTGTTCCCCCAAAATACCACTCTCTCTTCTGGCTGAATACATTTGATAACAGCTTGACAAAGGAAGATTAAAAAGTAAAACTGAGAGGGTTCTTTTTTATTCTGGAATGGTTTTCCCTCCCTGGTGTGAGAGATTTTACTTTTTTTAATTTAATTTGTTAATTTATGTGGTTGTTAAATAGCCTGTGGCTCTTCAATTTTTTTCTTTCTTTTAATTACTTCAGTAATTCAATTTTACTAGCCTGCTACTAAAACCACCAGCCCCATTTCTGACCCCCTTCTAGTTTTAAGCAAATTAATGTAGCCAAATTACGCTTCTAAACCAGTGGTTCTCACACATTTAGCACCGGGACCCAGGTTTTAGAATGAGAATCTGTCAGGACCCACCGGAAGTGATGTCATGACCAGAAGTGACATCATCAAGCAGGAAAATTTTTAACAATTCAAGGCTGCAATCTTATCCACACTTACCCAGGAGTAAGTTCCATTTACTATTATTGTTAAAGCATATACATGGTAGCCTGTTAAAAGTACAGATGAGTCACATTCCTCCAAATGCAGTCACATACCATAGTAGCATCAAGTCAAATATATTAAAAATAAAATATTGAAATGAGTGGGGACCCACCTGCTATTGGCTCACGACCCACCTAGTGGGTCCCGACCCACAGTTTGAGAAACACTGTTCTAAATAATAGACATGGGGTCCATCACAAAGAGTATAGCAGTTGAGTCCCCTCTGCCTTCTGCCACCCATCCTGAAATTTGAGCATGGCTCTCTATGGTTCTTTCAGGAGGTATGGGCCTTACTATTTCCTTCCTTCCCTCCTTCTCTCACTCTCTTCCATCCAGACCATCGCAGAAGGATATGTGGGATGTGTGCTCTATTTCCACAATGGCAGACCATACTCCCTTTTCCCTACACTTCCACACAATAGGAACAGCTCTAGGGTTCTCTGTTGCAAAGTACTAGAGTCTCTGATCACTTCAGAATACTTTACCATGAATAAATTATTTCTTATGAAACCTTAACCAAGCGTCCGCTCCTGTGTATGTTTTATTGATAGCAACTATCGTGGGTGGTGGGATAGCTTACCATAGGAAGGGCCTGCTTTCACTGATCACTCTGCTATCCCCCTCCCTTTCAACATTGTACAGTACTGGTCACCTCAAAAAGCATATTGTAGAGCTGGGAAAGATAAAAGAGAACCAAAATGATCAAAGGACTGGAGCACCTTCTTAGAAAGGTTAGGCAAAAGCGTTTGGAGTTTTCTAGGTCAGAAAAATGATGATAAAGGGGAACATGATTGAGACTTACAAAATTATGCATGGTGTGGAGAGAGATAAGCTTTTCTCCCTGACTCACAATACTGGAACCAGACATCATTCATTGAAATTGTTTGGCAGGAGATTTAGGATGGACAAACAGAGGTACCTCTTCACATAGTGCATAATTAGTATGTGGAATTTGTTGCTGGAAAATGTAGTGATGGCTGCCAGCTTGGAACACTTATAAGAAGGATATCAGGCAACTTCACAGAGGACAGGTCTATCAATGGCTGCTGTCAAGATGACTCTGGGCACAATCCTAACCCCTTATGCCTGTGCTTTCCAGCACTGGCATAGCAGTGCCAATGGGACGTGTGCCGCATTCTGCAGTTGGGTGTCACTCAGGGAGGCCTCCTCAAAGTAAGGAAATGTTTGTTCCCTTACCTCGGAGCTGCACTGCCCTTATGTCAGTGCTGGAAAGCACTGACATCAGGGGTTAGGATTGCACCCTCTATGTGCTACCTCAAGGTTTCAGTAGCAGCATGCGGCTGAATACCAGCTGCAAAAGAGAAGTCTACCTCTCTCTTCTGCTGGTGGGCTTCCCAGAAGTGGCTGGTGGGCACAGATGGGAAACAGGAGGAGACGGGTCTTTGACCTGGTCCAGCAGGGGTTTTCTTATGTTCTTATTCCAGATTGCAAATCTGAAGGAGGTACTTGAGGGACAAGGTGGAAATGCATACTCTGCACCTTGAATTTTGCATATCCTGCAGCTTATGCTTAAGCTCCCCCCCCCCCAATGCTTGTTTTCAGCATTCATTGTTGGAGAGAACACTAGTTAGAAAAGTCTGGTGAAGATTCACAAGTGAAGACTCGGGTACTCTGCATTAATGGACTTGGCATGTCCATTATATTTTGGATACTTAAACTGTCAACTATAAAACAGGCTTCTATTCATTAGCAAAACATGTCATTTTGTACAAGACATTGTGTGGAATGTTGATGTGACCCTAATTTTGCATTTGGCTAGACAGCAAAACCCCCACCTCAAATGCATCAAAATATGATGCAGCATATTCAAAAGAAGGTAAAGTAGATATAATGGCACATGTACCAATCTGGGCATGACAGTCTGCTGTTTGATTTGGACTTGTTACTGAGCCAACGAGAACCTTCTCATGATTGTGAAACAGGCATGCACCCCTCCACCACGCAGAACACATTACATCTGTTTCTTCATAGATTTCGGGGGGGGGAGGGGTGGATATAGTGTTTCTGAGTGCCTCTGCAGAGTGCGTGCATCCCATAGGATTTAATCTGTATGATGTGTGTTGGGGGAGGGGGAGTGTTTGTTCCTCTACTGATAAATGTCTTAACTGAAGCTGCTGCTTAGGACTGGCCCATTCAGGAGGCTGACTGAGATTATTGCCTCAAGCGGCACATTGGCAGGGGTGCCACCACTATTCACCCATTCACCCCCGCTGCTCCTCCATGTCCTACCACTCCATGAAAGAGGAAGGTCACTTTATCCTACTTTTTCCCTGTTCATCATCTATCCTCTCTTCCATTTCCAATCTAGGGACTAGAAGGAGCAGAGGCTGACAGATGTCCCCAGGTGAGGAGGACAGCATTTGGCATGACGCCTCCATCTCCAGGGGCTCTTGGGCTAGCCCTGATCACATTACATGCAAACAATGTGCCAAACCCCCAACTGCTGCTATTTCTAAGACAAACAGTATTAGGAGCGGAGAAGGCATCAGATGCAGCACAAGTCAGGAGTGCAAATCCAGACAAGGAGTCAGTCATGCCTTTGGAGTGCTATGGAGCAAACAGCTCATAAGACAGAATCTGGAGATGTGGCCAGAAGAAAGGGTTAAGCAGACCTGCTGCTTATAAGCTCAAAAATTGCCCCTTCCAAAGTTGCTTTTCATTAGAAAGAGTGCCCATCAGAGGTTTGTCACAGGCATTTGTGTCTAACATGCAATTAGTCCTGAGTCATAGGAAACAGTGCCCACTTGAACTCACAGATTGTCAAATCAGATCTGTCCCTCTGCCAACCTGCATATCCATCATCATTAAGCATCTTATTTCTGTATGACATTTGCAGCCTTCCCTCTCAGAATAATATATGTGGGGTTTACAAAAGCCTCCCATTCAGGTGGTGGCCAGACAAACTTGCTGGCAAAGTTATACTAGGCATACACAGGGTCATTCTCTGGACTCCCAATACCTATCACTGCAAGATTAAAAGCAGTTTGGTTCTGGATCTGCCCCCAATTTTTAAAGACAGATGGCACCGGTGTAGCAGCGAAGAGGCTGAGCTATGAATCAGGATTTCCCTAGTTTGAATTGCACCTCGTGCCATAAACTCACGAGAGGTGCAATGTTAACTGCGCCCTGGGCTGGCACAAATCCCTTACGCTGGCCCAGGAGGGTTGTAAAATATGTTTGTGCCTCCTCGGGAGTCAGCTGGGCCAGCATAGGGGTGCGCACCAGTCCACGGAGGCTTGGCTGATGCAGGGGCCTAGGGAGGGTGGGGAGGAGGCACGAGGGAGGCGTTCTGGGGCTGAGGGATGGTGGGTGGAAGATGGTCACGGGGGCGGATGGGGAACGGGAGGTGGGGCTGGAACCCAGCTGTTATGCCGGATCCCACCCCCGTTCCCCGAGCAGCGTGGGGTGGCTTGAAGCCACTCCATTCTCTTTGAACTTGTGCCACCTCCTGAGGTGGTGCAAATCCAAGGAGACCCACTGGGGCTGCAGTGGCTTACCCAGGGGTAAGGGGAAGAGTTTCCCCTTGCCTCCAGCTGAGCTACTTCTGGCCCCAGTCTTGCACTGGATACAGCACAGGCTTCCTGGCCTGCCTGTTGCAATGCAAGATAGGATTGTGCTGCACGTGGTCTTAAACCAGCCACTCCCTCTTGGCCTCAACTGAAATATGGGAATCATAATATTTACCTTACTGCGTTATAAGGACAACATTAAGACAATACATGTGAAGCATTTTGCACACTGAGAATTAAGTGCAATGCTAATCTGTGGGGAACAGAATTTTTGTTTCAAAATTTATGATCTTTTATATTAATTTGGGGTGCTGATTCAAAAAGTAGCATCGGTTTTGCCCGATCACATCTAATTTTGGAGATATGGCACAGCCTTGTTAGTGAACACAATAGGATTCCCCATGTGGAAGCTGCTTGAACTCATTCACTAAGGAGTCTGCCATATCTCCAAAACTATAAGGCAAAACTGATACCATTTTTGGAATCAGCACCTCAAATATACCCAGGAAGAAGTCTAACTTTTAAGAGCCTAATCCTGTGGTCGGCGGCACGGCTCTGTGCCACTGGCCACAGTCACAAACATACTGTAAGTCATGTTTGCGGGGCTCACCGCTTGGCTCCCGCTGGTGCTAGCCCAGCACTGGTTAGTGCTGGGCTAGCGCCGGGCGGTGGCCTGGGTTCGGCAGCTTGGTGGTCTCCCGGACTGCCGGGCTGTGGAACGGGAGGTGGGGGCGTGGTCGGGGGCGTGGGGGAGGTGTTCCAGGGGGGCCAGTGGGGGCGGATGGGAGGCGTGCCAGGGGGCTGGCGGGAGGAGGATTCGTGGAGCTGAGCTCCGCAGGATCCAGGGCGCTCGTGCAGGGCTGCATGCCCTACATGAGCGCCTTTACTCTACTGCCGACCTTTTGGTTGGCAGTAAAGTGAGTAGCCCCATTGCGGGGCTGCTTACCTTACTTGGGGGAAGGGAACAAATGTCCCCTTCTCCCAAGGAGCCTACTGCAGTAGCGCAGGAGGTGCAGGATTCGGCGGCAGCCCTTTTCGGTGCTGCTGAGCCTGGGCGCTCCGGGAAGCTCAGGATTGGGCTGCCTGACAGCAAAATGTGTGTTGGCCTATGTTATTTTTTAGATTTTTGTTGTAAAATTAGGACACCAAAATAATTTAGAATTTTTACCTGTAAGCTGGTTAGTTCTTTTTCATCTTACAGAAATTCAGAACCCACAGGAAAGTCAATGAATCTCATTCTCTCTGCATTTATTCTGTCATAGTGGCAGGTTAACTGCCAAGTTTCAAAGCAAATTACAAAAAAAATGCATCCCTGATTGAAATAATGTGATAGAAACTGGAATTTCAAGTTGAAGAGTATGAAAATTTTGTTGATGAAATGCACAATCTGTTCTTATAGAACTGATAGAATTTTTTTCTTTTGGCTTCCTGTTCATAACTGTAACTAAATATACACCAAACAATGCTTACCTCCTTTTTTGTGTTGATTCTGAGAACTTATTAGTAAGAAAATGTGTGAAGATGTTTGCTGGAATTGTAAGATCGAGAATAACCCTGTAGAACAGTGTTCCCCAAACTTTTTAGCACTGGGACCCACATTTTAAAACAAAAATCTATTGCGACTCACTACGCACACAAAAAAGATGTAGAAAGAAATATTTTTTATTAATAATAATATTTAATAAATAAATAATTGGGGTCCTATGCTTCTGAGGCTGCTAGAGACCTTACATATTATTGTGTGTGTGTTGGCATTTACTAGATTTTCCCTAGAAATGGAGTTCAAGGTCTGTTCCCCCAAACCTTTCCAGTCATTCCAGGGTAGCCAGAAGGCTGAACAGCAAAATATGCAGTTAGGGTCTTCCAGGCCAGATAAAAGGCATATTCGCATGTGATAAATGGCACATCATTTACTAGAGAAAATGGGAAAATGTGACATTTTAATTTGGGGGAATGAAGATTACCTCATAATACACGTTAACATTCCAACTAACAATTTTCTTCTACAAACCAGGCAAGGGTACTTGCAAAGTAGTTTTTTTTTAATGTTTTGCAACCCACCAAAAGTCTGCTCACGACCCACTTTCCCAGTGTTTAGGAAACATTGACTTAGAAGATTATAACTTAAAAAACTGTGAAATATTGCTGCTGCTCTAGAGGAGTGAGAAGGTGTCTGTAGGAGTAACACTGGAAGAGTTTACAAATTACCATAACCTTTGAAATAAACATGATTGTCAGACCTGAACCTATGCACCCTTGCTGTCACTCCAATATGGTTTGAGTACAGTGTGAGTCTAACAGAAGAAGAAAAAAAAAGAAATCACATGGATCAATCCTGACACTGTCATTTTGTACTTTTCTTGGTTGTGACTTGCAAGGAAAGTGTTCAGGTAAGAATAAGTACAGAACAAAACATGCACAACTAGCTAGAGTAATTCCTTTTATTGGATTAACTTTAACTGATAAATTGGAAGAACATGAACTTCTGAACCACAAAATGTTCTTCAGACAGAAGTAAAAAGCAGTTGATACAGGGCATTATAGTATCAAATATTTGACATGCAAACAGGGCATTATTCATTTACAGGATATACTTTAATTAGATAATAGCTCAAAAACCAGGCTTATTGCATCAAAGACCTGTTTGGAGTGGCTAATGACCAGAGACCGAATAGTTCAGGCCCATGATTTGAAGAAGTAGCTTGAGCAACTGAATATAGGGTCCCAGTGCAAAGCTGGTGTGTCACACCACTGCTAAAATCCAACTCCAGTCTCTCTGGTAATGCAACCATTACATTACCTGTGATTTTCAATGTTTTTCTTCTGACTGATCTCTGTGGTCTTCTTCAGGGTCTTTAGCTCTCATGATGTCACTTCTGGGACACACTTCCAGGTTCTGTGGCTTTGTTTCAAGGGCAAGTGTCCATAGTAACAAATTGTCTGTCCCTCTTCCACCACCGGCAGAGGGACAGACAATTCATGACTACAGACAGCTGCACTGGAAATGTATGTGCAGAACCCAGAAGAGTTTCCAACAATTTTCAACTGCTGTGCTCCAAACCCCCGTGGCACGCCTACGAACTTTTCACAGCACACCAGTGTGTCATGGCACACCAGTTGAAAATGGCTGCAATAGATCATAGAAAGGCGGTTACATTAGTTTTTAAAGGAAGAGTTTCCTTTATCCCTCTTATATGTGTCATACTATATGCCTCTAACAGTGTTCAGTAATTACAGTTGATTGATATTCAATCAGCTATGTCTTTGATTGCATAACTGGTGAAGGAGTACTGGATTGCAAGCCATGACCTCAATGTCTCCCTGAAATGTGTTTGAGTAGGGGTTACTAACTGGAGGCTGTTAACTGACCTCCCCACCAAGGAATGCCAACTGGTCTTCTAATTGCCATCCAAAGAAATGTAAAAAAAAGTGGAAACTGTATAGTAACAGAAGTTTCTGGCAAATCATTTCAAGGGTGCAGACTGAAGAGCAGGCCCATCAGCCTCAAAGTGACTTTCCATGAAAATTAGGTGCTTCAGGTATTACTGCATTTATGTGACAGAATGTGTGCCTCCCCTCAACAGCCATTATTTTCATATGAACCCATTTGCCAGGAAGAAAAACACCTTTTTTGAAACTAACTGGTGGTCTCAAATCCTAATAGGCATCCAGGCAAGCTCACTCCATGATAATATTTACTTAGCTTTTTTTTTTTTAATGGCCTTTTTAATGCACTTGGAGACTTAGCTTTAAGAAATATCAAATCTTAATTAAGACTAAAGTTCAGAGTACTCCAGAGACTGGAACTATTTAAGATTGTCTATGCTTTAATGGAAGAGGCCATAAATACATATGTTCAAGCAGGAACAATATGTTCTACAGCTTCATTGGACTCATTTGATCTCATCTTAATTTTCTGCTCCTTAAAATAACATGTTATTTTTGGTTGGTGTTCAGTGTAGTTTCGGGAAGACAGGGGACTGGAGGGGGTGGATCTCAGTGGCAACAACATGCACCAAGATTCTAACTCTGGTGCCCAGCTGGACTTGCCTCCTTCCTCTCTTCATTTTTATGCCAGTCAAGTAGCTGGTGTGGGTCCAAGTAGACCCACTGGGAACCAGGCAGCCTATGGGAGGTAAGTAAAAGATACTTTACTAACTAAATAAAATATATAAATATTATTTTATATAGCCATCAAAGACATTTGTAGCTACCTCTTGCAGTGGCGTAGCTAAGGGGGTGCAGGGGGTAGCAGTTGCACCGGGCATCAAACTAGGGGGGGCAACAAGCTGAGCTTGACACTAGTGACCAAAATTGTGAAAATCTTGGTATGTATGAATAATACCACCATGTTATATATCATTGGAAAGGTAATTTAATGCAGAGTGCAATGAAACAAACCGCACTGGTATATTTGTTTTCTATCAAAAGTTATGGCCAATTAACCAGAAAATGAAAACAACTGCCTTGTGGAACAAAAAGTGGATTTACTTAACTCCAAATAGACCTATGAGACTATTTTTTCTGAGTGCCAATGAGATGTTATTATGATACAGCATGGAACCAATAACTTTTTATTTATTTACTTAGTTAAATTTGATTTTGTCACGCGGGGAGGGGGAGTGTTTACAAAATGTTATTTGACCCCAGGTTGTAGATAAATGCCTTAGCTATGCCACTGACTGGGGGGAGGCAGCAGAGCAAGTGGGTGGTGAGCTGCTGGGGGGAGAAGGTGGGTTCCTCCCAATTTTCACTTTTTAAAAAGCCTGGGTGTGATGTCACTTCCGGTTGTGACATCACTTCCGGGGCAACATTTTGAACTTGGCACCAGGCAACATAATCATTAGCTATGCCACTGACCTCTTGCTGGCTGTCTCATCACTCCCCCCCCCCCCAACCCCACTGCATGTAGCATGTGTGCTCCATCAGCATGCCTGTATAGCAGAAGATGGTGAGGAATAGGATTGGGACATACATGTAATTTTAATGTTGTGTGAAAAGCAGTCAGAGTTCTGCAAGGGAGTTTCGGAGAAGGCATCTCCACATCAAAAAATAATAATAATAAGGGTCATGTACAGAATGTATATGTGCACTCTTGGGATTATGACCTTTGGATGTATGCGTCTACCCTATGTTTCCCTGTAATGAAATTTCTGAAATACTGAAAAATGAAGGAACATGGTGGAAACTCTTTTACACAGCACTTTGAATATCAATGTCCAGTTCACCATAGACATGTCGTAGGGCATCACAATTCAAACTTGCAATCAGTTTTCGGGGACCAGCCTTCCTTGGAACACATTTTTCTTCCCAGGTCAAGGTTGAATTCCTTGGAATCTCTCTGCAGTGATAAAGAATAGTGTAAATATGGTGGCATATGGGCCATAAATCTCAGTTTAATACATGAACAGACATCTTGGTGAGGGAAAAGATCATCTGTCTTTTAAAGAAATATCTTTCCGACTCCAAATTGGTTTTTTATCCCTAAAAGGAAAATGTTGGATATATCAGGACACCCCTTGAGAATTCACAACCAGAGGCAAAGAACATCAACTTCATGATCCATTTCTGAAGCATCCTGTTGTTGAAAACAGAATACTGAACTTACAGCTTTTTTCAATCCAGCAAGCAGGATCAATGGGCGGGGAGGGGTTAAGAGGATAATTTGTTCAGGTTCAAAGAAGGCCTTAAATTTAAATATTTTTTTCTTGTTTTTGCATCACTATCAGACTAAAATGTGATACTCTCTCATTTTTAAATTTTATTATGGTTATGGCCTTAAAAGCTGAACGTGGCCTGGGCCCCACTGGACTTCTAAGAGGGCCTTTCAGAATGTTAATTCTTATATTCTTAACTGGGAACGTGTCAGTGATTACCACTGGGAATATTTTCACCTAGAGACTGAAACCTTCTACAGTCTCCTTCTGAAAACAAAAAGTTTAGGCAATCCCATAATGTTTTGCTTGGATTAGGAAGGCAGAGAAGGAAGGCAGAAAGAAGAATATTCCAGTCTCAATCTGGGTGGCTACCAGCTATCAAGTAATAATTTACCACAGTGAGTGAGAAAATGAATGTCTGTATGGCCACTCCTATGGCAAGCATCCCTTGCTTTGGTTTATACACCACGCTTTGCTTCTCCCGCTCTGTGAATTGGAAAGATGGGGATGGTGTGGAAGAGGATGGGTAGAGGAGAAGTCAAGGGCAGGAGCTGCCAAACCCTGGCTCCTGGGCCAGATCCAATGCTCCAAGATTTTCTGTCTGGGTGCAGTGGACAAAGGCATAGCCTTACTGATCCATGCTGCAGCCGTTAGACGCCCCCTGATCTTCACGCAGACTCGCACCAGGTAGCCGCTTCTGCCAGGAAGTTGGGGTGCAGAGTCTTCTGGGGTGACAGGCAGTGAAAACAGCTGCCCAGTGTGAGTCTGTGCAAAGACTGGGGGAGACTAACCCCTGCAGAATGGCACAGAACAGTAAGGCTTCACCACTGCCACATCTGGATGGAGAAGACCACTGGGCATCTCTGAGTTACCTACCACACTTCTTTGCTCTGTGTTTTCTCTTTCTCTCCATCTTTTTCATTCTTTTCCAATTCAGGGAGTAGGAAGAGGAGGAGAAGGAGCAGTGGAAACAAGTTGGTGGACAGAAGTGGGCTCCCCTTGCCAAACTGCTGACTGAAGCCACTGCCTCAACTGGGTGCATGAATGGGTTGGCCCTCGACTTGTGAACTGCTCCATCTCCTGTGAATGGTTTCCCCCTGTGAGGCAACTTTGGGTGTGCGTATGTGATTTAAACCAGGAAAATGGCACAGAGAAAAAGGTTAACCCTGCCCACCCCAGGCCACGAATCCCATTTGCAGATGTCCCTCATCCAATCTAGTTTTTGCCCTGGATCTAACATAGCAGTAAAGCAATTTTGAACATGTTTCCGCTCTAGCATTGAATCTAGACTTTAAAAAAAATAATAACCAGAAAAAACCAGAAAGATGGCAAGAAAGAAGCTGCTCAGGATGTTTTAAAAGGTGCCTTGAATATTATTTTACAATGAAAATAAGAAACAGTTCTAGAAGACCGGAAGAAACACTTCCAGTGGGATGGCATCCTGAGATCATTTTTTAAAAACCTAGAATATATCCCAAAGGAAAAGAGACTTATTTTAATTTTTTGCTAATGGAATAAAGCTGAACTAATTCCATTTGCCTGGAGTAACCTTAGTGATGGATGATTCTCAGTAATGTGCTAAGCCATCAACATGGACCAGTCATTTATCATCTTCACTATATGGCGGCAAATGGGATTAATATCTAAATAATGTGCAATGGTTTGTTTTCTATGAGTGTAACTTGCCACCTCTGTGCAGTCAAATGAAAATTTCATCTGCAGTGTGTGTATTGTGCGGTCCCAGAAATCTTAGGTATCATGGTTTTGTTTAAAAAGGTAATGTCCAAGAAGCCAAGCTAGATTATAGCCCAGAGGTTCTCAAACTTTTTACAGCTACAACCCACACTGTTAGCCATGGTAGTCACATCATGCCCCAGAATGCCTTGCAGCAAGTCATGTCCTAGAATGCAAGGCGACAATGCATGCTGGTAGGTGCAACACTGCCAATCATGCACTAGCACTACCCAAAGGTACAACATGGCCAACAAAGGCTTTGGGGGTAGTGCCAGCCCCATGACTCACCAAAAATCAGGTCATGACCCACAATTTGAGAACTGCTGCAACAGCCTATTGCATGATTGGGGCCTGGATTACAAATGTGAAAGTTTGGCCCCAAATGTGAAAGACTTGATATGGTAAATAGCAGCTGTGGGGAGACCCAATCAGGATTGGGACGAAAGCATGCCGGGGTATTGGTGATCACTCTTTCATTTTGCACTGCCCAATGAAGTTGCTATTTACTATGGATATGGGGCCTTTTTCTTACTTGAACTTCTTTGAGATTGGATTCAGCAGACCAGGTCCATCAAGTCGTAACAACACATTTGCCAGTTTCTGTTTCAGCGGGTTGACGAATTCCACCATCACTGCCATTTCCTTACCAACTACCTTCTCTCCAGGAACCTGAGGCAAGCATGCAGATCAAAATCAGTATAACAAAATAAAGTGTCAGAAAAAGCTCTATTGTTAAATATGAACCAACCCTCTTTGAGAGGGGCTTCAGCAATATCAATTGAATGCATCGTTTGATTGAACTCAATGCTCTCAATTAGGTACACGTAACAGCTAGTAGCCCTGGATGAGGCTGGGCATTTTCATCTCTATCAAAGGTACGCTCAGATGCTTCATCTGGGTCAAGAGGACCCAGTGTAGATGTGTGTATACTTCCAGATGCACCTGACATTGTGAGCTCAGATATCTTGTTCCAGTTGAGGATCCTCTTTGCTAGATTAGGACAAGAGCTGGTAATGATTTTCTTATAATAGCCTAAGTCAGGGGTGCCCAAACCCTGGCCCTGGGACCACTTGCAGCCCTCGAGGCCTATCAATGCGGCCCTCAGGGAGTTCCTAGTCTCCAATGAACCTCTGGCCCTCCGGAGAGTTGTTGGAGCCCACGCTGGCCTGACACAACTGCTCTCAGCGTGAAGGCAACTGTTTGACCTCTCATGTGAGTTGTGGGATGAGAGCTCCCTCCACTGCTTGCTGTTTCTCATCTGTGATGCAGTAGCGGCAACAAAGGAAACGCCAGCCTTGCTTTGTGCCAGGCCTTTTATAGGCCTTGAGCTATTGCAAGACCTTCATTCATTCATATAAGTTCATATTTAATATATTCATTTATGTAAACTTATGTAAATTTATTCATATTTTAAATGTAAATAAATTCCTTTTCCCCCCCCCCGGCCCCCGACACAGTGTCAGGCAGAAGATGTGGCCCTCCTGCCAAAAACTTTGGACACCCCTGGCCTAAGTAATCCCTCTAACATAAAAGCTATTTTCTGCCTCACTAAAATCAAGAGAAAATTTGATCTAGTCCAATATGCAGTATGATCTTCACAAAATTGGAACCATCAAGGAGCATGACTCTTGTTTTCTGTGTGAGAGATCCTGCATGCAATTCCTAGACAAATCTATTCACAGAAAGAAAGAGGAAGCCAGGCCTTCAGCCATAGCCCAGTGGTAGAATTTGCATGCAGAAGGTCTCAGGTATCTTCAGACTGGGAAAAACCCAGAATCTGAAAAGTTGGAGAGCTACTATGGGTCAGAGTAAACCATACTGAGCCAGATGCATCAATGGCCTGATTTGGTATGAGGTTATTTCATGTGTTCCTGTAAACATCCATTGTAGAGAAGGAGGAAAATTGCTATTGGGTTTCAGCAGGTGCTGGATGATGCCCTTAGTCCTCACCCTTGTAAAACCTCCTGAGATTTGACTGGGTCTTTTGCTGGCAAAGACATAAGGCATTAGCTCTTTAAAAATAAAAGGAAAGGAAAGAAAAAGCCTACCGTGCTACATCATGCATAATTCATGGCAACATCTGTGGTATGTCACATTTATCTTAACACATGCGAATGAACCAATTCAGCCTATGCTTGTTAGGGTTTTATGAATTATATTAAATCTTTATTTCTCTCTCCCTGGTCTTTTTGAAAAAGAGAGATCAGATTCCTCTCGCTGCTGAATGGGAAGGCAAGCTGCTCCACAGAAGGGATTAGCATTGTTCTGGATTTACACTCACACCAGCAAGAACCAAATTAGACTAGTGAGTATACAGAATGCTCTGGCTAGGTCTTAAGTGACACTTAAAGCAGGAACACAGGCAAGAAAGGTTGACTTTGTATTCAAATTTCTTTTCCTTCCCACACACTTAAATATACAGGATGGCCTTTTTGACAGAATGGAGTGTCCAATTTCATTTTTTTTCTGCAATAAATAATAATCTGTTCAATCTCATGTCAGGAAAAAAATAATCTTAATTTTCTTTTCATACTTGGAAAATAGGAACTGGTAGCCTTGGCTTTATAGCCATACCCCACCTGAAGCCATCAAACACGTGAGCAAATCACATAATAAATGTGTAACAGGCTGCAGAGATCCTGTTGAGTGTGGGTCCACAGTGCCGACACACAGAGTAATAGAGCCCTTCTTTCCCCATCGCCCTGCCAACATGAGCACATGGGCATTGAAAGGAAGGGCTGGTTTACACACATTTCACATTTCCCCTCTTAGTAACTTGCAAGTTATTCATGCTCCAAACAGCTACTAACTAAAATGAATGCCATACCTATGAGAAAGTCTTATAGCAACATCACTGTTCTGGTGTGGTGGTTAGACTAGGATTTGGGAGGCCTGGGTTCAAATCTCCCCTCAGGTATGAAATTGATTAGGTGATCTTGATCCACTCACTACATCTCAGTGCAACTTCCCTTGTAGAGTTGCGAAAATATAAGGGTAGAATAGAAGGATAGAAGTTGGACACTACCCTGAGTTCCTTGGGTGCAGGGTGGTATATAAATATGAATAATAAAAAATTATCAAGAATGACAATTTCAAGAAAGTTAAAAAAAAAAATAACACACAAATGATTGGCAGTAGGCTGGACCAAGACTGAGAGGCCATTTTGCTTCCCATCTCTTCCTTGCTTATGCAAGAGAATACCGTATTTTTCGCTCCATAAGACGCACCTAGTTTTTAGAGGAGGAAAACTTACTTTTAAAGTAAGCCTGCCCTCCCCCTGTGGCGCCTGTGCAAATGAGGACCTTGCCCCCAGTATTCGCTCCATAAGATGCACACACCTTTCCCTCCACTTTTTTTTTTTTGGGGGGGGGGGGAAGTGCGTCTTATGGAGCGAAAAATACGGTACATAGTTGGCTAAGACTGAAAATCATAGGCTGGTAGTTTGCCTGTTTTTGGAGTTGAAGTGAGGAAGCAGAAAAATGTGGGCAGGGCAGTTGTAGATTTCAAGCAGATGCTCTGTCAGTCAGTGATGAAGAGTTTGACAGAGACACAGATAAATGGTCGGTCAACTGGCATCCACCTGCAGGCAAGGTTTGGTGGCCTGGTCACCAGCTGCTTACTACTGAAATAGAAGGCTGGTAGAACTGCTGTACCACCCTAGGAATACATTGTGGAATTTGTTTTCTTTTCTTTTGAAAAAGACTACCACCACGCAAATCTTTAAACTTTAAGGAATTAAAAAAAATAAAACTGGGTCCCATCTCAACATGTTGCCCCTTTCAAGGCATTTTAAATGCTTAGTGTCTTCAGAAGCAGTGACTCTGGGACTCGTCCCTCACATGTTTAATATTCCTTCTCCATTGCAAGAGGCTAGGCCTAAGCAATTTAGGAGTTTAACCCAGGGAGTCTGTATATGCTGTTCCAGCTTTGGCAAAGAACTGAAAGGATTATACATTTTTAAAATGTGGTTATTGAAGATATGAGCTTGAAGCAAAGTTTATTTGACTTATTGGCTTCCTCTGTGGAATGCTCGGAAAAGACATAATATTATTTGAGGACACTGCTGATAAACATTTGTCCTCACTAATTAGATACACAAAGGCTGGCGTCGGCAGAGAGTTTTCAAAAGAAACTTTGGTGTCTGAGGAGAGAGTCATCTCTCTCAAACTTTCAGGTCTTTCGAGTTTGTATTTATCATAGTATTTTACATGTTGTTTCTCCTGAAGCTGCTGTTCAGAGCTGTACAGCTGTTCACTAGACTAGGGCTGTTCAGAGGCATGTTGACACCCTATGCAAAATATTACCATGATAGTCCCCTATTGCTGTGGTTCCCAAACTTACCTGGATCACAATGCCCCGCAGCCTCTTTTTCCTTGCTCAGCAGGGCACTACCAACTTGGATCTCACAAAATCTCATGAGACCCAAGATGGTGGCACCTAGGAGAACAGGTATGAGAGGTCTCCCTGGACATCCCCACAGCACCCCTGTGAGTGTGCTGTGACATCCTAAGGGGGCCTGACACATACTCTGGGAACCCCTGCCCTACTGGATTCTGAAAATCCTGGAGCTGGTGGCTCTTCTTTATCCATCTCACCCAACTTGCCTGTTTGCCAACCCCCAATGGGTATTCAGTTATCCCCTGATAACTAGTAGTTCCTGTTTGTTTATTATTGTGGCATTATTGTACAAGGCACTTTGCACTCTCATCTCTAGGCCTGCCACTTAGACCCAGTCTTAGTTTCTTTTGGTGGCAGCTCCACATACTGGCATACTGTGGAAAACCTTTGTATTTTGAGGAGTGAGTGGCCTGCACAAGTTCTTCCTGATGGTCAGTCTGTTCTTTTACAATTGGGTTTAATCTTTGGGTAAAATTGTTATGCTTAGTTCATTTTAACACCTGTTAGTAATGATGCCTCCGTTGCCGTCATTATATCTTGCAATGCTTTGGGCACCAAACCAAGGTGATGCACCTGGATGAGGCCACATCTCAGGCATTGTACACTTTTTCCCCCGGCTCATGGATCCTGTTGTATAAAAGGGGTCTGGAAACGTCCATTAGTTATGCATCTGGCATGGCATGGATGATTGCAGACGTGTCATGCGCACAGCCCACAAGAGAAACATGTCTATAAGAAGTGCTACCACTTCTGTTTTGGGAGATGTAAGAATCTTGCATATCAATCTGTTAGTTTAGGGAATTTTGCTTGTAAAAAGCTAATAAATCCTGTTTTCTGTCTTCAATCACCCACTGGTCTGTTCCTTGTCTCTGTAGGACAAGAACATGTGCCCTTCTAGCAATATAGTTCATAACTCAAGGAGTCACTCAAGGGTCCATAATTGAAGGAGTCAGTTTGTTCCAGCAGTCAGAGCAGGATTTTCAACCAGTATGCTGCGTCACACTGTTGTACCAGAATGGTCCGCAAACGTACCACAGGTGTTTAAGGTAATTTATTAGTAGGGCCATTGGGGGAATGGTAGCCCCCCACCAGCAGCACAGTATGCCTTGTCAACTGTCAACTTATGGCATGCTTTGGCAATTTTAGCGCCTTGCCAGTGTACCATGAGATGAAAAACATTGAAAACTGCTGGGTCAGAGTATTTGAAGACTGGGCACATACACGTTCAAATCCCCAAAGAGTGACCTTGGAGCTTTGAGTTTGTTGTTTTAATAACGTAATAAGAAGATATGCAATATTTTCCCCTCACAAAAGGCTTTTGGAGAAATTAGGTATGGACAACCTCCCTCCCATGCCATGCCCAAATATGACCAAACTATAGCCTCTGTAGCCCGATGATTGAGAAACAGACTATATGCAGAATCTGAGTATCTATACTGGTTTCTTTGCTTGTTATATCTCTTCCACTGACCTTAAGGAGCAGTTGGGGGATTTTTAGCGAAGCAGCCTTCTGCTTGGCCAAGATCTTTCCTGTTTCCTTGACACGGGCTGTGACGAAAAAATGCAGGGCGGCTTGTTCCAGTAACTGGCTCATGTACTCGCTCGACTTGATTAGCACCTCGACAGTTTGAGCTGACAGGAGGAACAAACAAACAGAGAAACACAACTGAAGCCTGAAAGCAATATAGTTGCCCGTTATTACTTCCAGTCCTGCTGATACTGTATTACCCATAGGCCATCAGATGTAATAAAGATACTTCTCGCAGAGAGGGCCAATGCTTTCAAAGGCACAAGTAAGAAAACTGTTACAGAGCTGTGGCTGGTTTCCCTTTTTCTGTAAGCCTCACACACACACACACACATGGAAAAAGATGCATTTTTGAAAGACAATATCACAGCACAATCCTATGCACATCAACTCAGAAGTAATTCTAATTGAGTTCAGAGGGGCTTACTCTCAGGCATTGTTCCCTGTAATTTGCACAGGGGCTGCACAGAGCTTTCACGGCACTGTGTGAGGGCAGCTCTGGAGTGATGACAACATCATTGCCAAGCTCCAGCGCACCCTGACAGAAGCTGTGCAGGACTTCAATCAGAGCAGTGTAGCTGCACGGCCACACAGCTGAGAGGGAATGCTGCTCCCATGGAATGGTGTATAGGATTGTGCTGTCGGTCACACAGGTAAGCACACATTCCCACATTGTAGCAAGGAACAACAGGAACAGGAAGTTACCTCCTGAAACAGGAAGTACCTCAGTAAAGAGGTGCTTCCTCATGTGAAGTTTTGAGCCATTATTGTTTAGAGATGACATGCCTATCTCGCTCCATGCCTATACCTGTTAGTAGTCCATGTGGGATAGCAGTGAGTAGCATAGGGATCATTTCCGCTCTCCTGTCTGAGTCTGTGAGTGATGAATGGCATCAGCTTAGCCATGCTTAAAGAGAGCAATTTTTTTTCTTTATTAGCATGGAATAGGTTTGTGTGCGTGTGAGTGTTTTGTTGTTGTTTGAACAATCACACATCAGTTGAATAATTCTCTTTACTCTTGAATAAGCTGGAGGACATTAATTCTAATCAGAATACTTTTTCTTAATTAAGATGTTGAGTAGCTTTGACTGAGGAAGAACACACATTCAAAATGTGTTGAGGGATTTGGAAATCAGCTTGATAATCCATCTTGATTTTTCAAAGTTTCATCATCCACCTGGAAAAAGCCAACGTCTTAAAGGCACCACAGAGGCCATTTGAGGGTGTGCTTGCACCTATGGTCTCAAGCAGCAATAACTTGTATTTCATTTCCATTTGGTCCACACTGCCAGCTCAGCTTACGCCCCATTGAGCTGGCAGTGCAGAAGGCACTTTATTGCTGAAGTTCCTGCTGGAGCAAACGACTGCCCTTTGAAAGTAGAGCCACCACTGTGGGTTTCTCTTATGCTCTTTGTGCTCTGGTGAACAAAAGTGAGGGATAGAATACTGAACACACATTCAAATGTTCTCTTTAGCCAAAGAATATTGTAAATTCACATCACAGACCCCTTAAAGATCATCCGAGTGTCCTTAGTCCTAGTAAAAAATCACTGGAATCTGGACAGGCTTTAAACAAGATGCTACACTTGGGTCTGTCAGGTCTCTATTGAGCTGGACAGCACCCACAGGGAACAAATCTCTGCTTCTAGGCTCTTCCCTTGATTTGGAATTTCGAAATGCCACAGAAATTCTAATACTACACACCAAGGCTACAATGTGAAAAGCATTCATTGCTTTTCCTTCTTTTTGTTCCATGCACATCAAAATGGAGCCCTTGCTTTCATTCTTATAACTATTCCCAGGCAACCACCTGACCCAGATTTCCAAGGCCTGTCAGAAGCTGTTTGATGCAGCCCCTCTGCTGCAAAGGAATTACACAGTATGCCCCTAAGTTGTAACCTTAGATAAAACTTCGGAAGTTATGCCTATTCCCCTAAAGGAAATTAGCTATGTGATAAGTGAATCTTATTTTAGAATTTAAAAAAAGAGGGCGAGAGAGAAACATTTCAAATTAAGGTTGCATATCTAGACCTGTATCCTACTAGAATCAATTTCAATGTATTTCTGAGTTTTTAAAAAATGCCACACAAACGACATAACAAATATGCCATTGGTGTGGTCACACCTCTAGATCAGGGGTGTCAAACATAATGCCCATGGGCTGGATATGGTTCATGAAATCTCTTTATCTGAACTGCATGAAAATAGAGCCCTTCCAGGACCACCATCAGCTGCTCAGCTACAAAGTGATGCATTGACAGAAGTGGCACTGCTGAAACGGCAGCACTGGAAGAACCCAGTTATCATACAGGCCACATTTTCAGTAGCCATGTCATCACTTTGCAGAGCATCTCTCAGCTGCTGTGCTATATGTGATGCCTTGGCAGAAGTAGCACTGCTGAAAGGGTGCCCTGTGTGAGAACTGGGCTCTCTCAGCTTGATATGGGCTCTCCCATATCTTAAAATATGATCAAGTTTTACATATTTTCTCTTCTGCAATTTGCAGCTAATGAGATCCTAGGTGAGAACAAAATGCTTAGTTCTGTTCAGCAGGCATGATGAATGCTATTCAGCCCACTGTACAAAACAAGTTTGACACCCTGCTCTAGATCCATTTGATGTCTGCTTGTTTAGATCTGATATTCAAATAGTGTTGGGTCATAGTCAGGAAACGCTTCCACGATGCATTGGGGGGTGTGCCAGTGCCAACAGAGTGGGTGGTGGACCTTGGCACAACCTGGAAGCAGCTTCCAGGGGCACCAAATACACCCAAAATGCATCATGGAAGCGCCTCTCAAATTGTGTGTCACCATGCACAGTTTGGGAAACGCTTCTCGGAGCAGATCACAGGCCTTTGAGTAGCTGAGAAGCGGCTTCTGGGAATGCCTGACAATGTGCTGTGGCACTTTAGCATCCAAAGTTACTCAAATCCACAGATGCCGAGCCCATGGATAAGGAGGGCCCACTGTACTTTCCCTGTGTCCTTGCCTATTTTCTTAGATGAGCAGAGAAAATCCCCTACACAATATGGCTTAGAGTCAAATGGTCCAACCTTGTCTGAAAGTGTTTTCTGGTGGAAAAAGCATCCTGTTAGCAGAAGCATCAAGATACAGGAGGAAGTGGCCAGATCTGGCATGTGTCATGCAACACTGTCACACTTGCTGAGGCCACTGATTAGTGCAACAAGGCCACCAGCAACGACGGCAGGTAAGGCAGTGGTGGGGATGGGTGGTGACTGGGATGGGGCAGGAAGTGGGATGAATGGGGATGCTTCTGGGTGGGGAAGGGAGTGGGAAGGGCAACACTTGTATGCAGTCATATCCTATCCAAGGTTCCCTCCGTGGCCAAGCATGCAGTGAGAGCTTGGCAACCTGGAAGTTCAGCTATGATGTGATGATGTCATCATCAAATATTTGGTGGTGCCGTTGCTATGCTTCCTTCTCCCTTTTCATCTCTCACTTCTATGCCACCAAACAGCTGGCACAGGAGACCCATAGGGAAAGCTGCTTTCCCTATGTTCAGGGGGAAAAGGTTCCCCAAGGATTCCCAGTTGCGGTATGATGCTTTAGGGCAGGGGTTCCCAAACCCCAGCCCTGGGGCCACATGCGGCCCTTGAGGCCTCTCAATGTGACTCTCAGGGAGCCCCCAGTCTCCAATGAGACTCTGGCCCTCCGGAGATTTGTTGGAGCCAGTACTGGCCCAACGCAACTGTTCTCAGTGTGAGGGCGACTGTTTGACCTCTCGCTTGAGCTGTGGGATGAGGGTTTCCCCCACTGCTTGCTGTTTCAGGTCTGTGATGTAGTAGTGGCAGCAAAGGAAAGGCCAGCCTTGCTTTGTGCAAGGCCTTTTATAGGCCTTGAGCTATTGCAAGACCTTCATTCATTCATATAAGTTCATCTTTAATATATTCATTTATGTAAACTTATGTAAATTTATTCAAATTTTAAATGTAAATTAATTCTTTTTTTCCCTGGCCCCACAGTGGCTCTCCACAGTGGCCCTCTGACACAGTGTCAGAGAGATGATGTGGCCCTCCTGCCAAAAACTTTGGAGACCCCTGCCTTAGGGCATCATGGCACACTCATGTCCCCAGTGGCCTCTTTTACCTGTTCTGCCAAGTTTTGGGTCTCATAAGATTTTGTGCAATCCAAGATGGTGGCACCTGACTGAGCCAGGAAGGGCGAGGCATCATTACCCAGATAAGGGAACCACTTCCTTACCCTGAAGAGTCCTCTGCAATGGCCCCTCCCCCCAGAGGAGGCAGTGTGAGTTTCTTTGGCACACATGCATTGGCAGGGGGATTTGGATAGCACTGAGGCCTAAGTCACTGCAATGTGAATGGAAAACATTTCATTTCTGCTGGGGAGTCAGGGTGATTTTTACCAACTCTCTTTCACTGTGCATTCCTCAAAAATATTCTCCAAAAATCCGGGAACGCTCTTAAATAGAATAGTATGTTTCATGGGGGCAGCAGGGATGTTAGATTTGCAAAAATCATTCCGTCACTAGCACAAATGGAACCTCTTTCATTCACACTGTAAAAACCTAGGCATCTTTTAGAAACACTGTAATGAAAACCTCTCATTGATTGCTCAGAGCAATTAATCAAATACTGCTTTAATCACATATTAAAATTCAGCCCTTGATTAATTGGCAGGGCGTACAACAAGAAACCGGGTTTCATGCGGAACCTTCCCGCATGCAGAACACATAATGCTATTGGCTCCATCGTCAATATACTAAACTTGACTGAAACTGCATTTTAAAATGGCATTGCTTTGGGGACTATATTCAAATTCATTAAATAGACCAGAATGGATAATTTACAGTTATTTGCATTTTTACTATTAAATGTTCTGAGAACATTGCTATGACATGGTATATATATCTGAACAGTAACAAAAATGAGGGGGAAAAAGTTATTTTACACTTCAGAAAAACTGTCCTTTCCCTTTAGCAGCTTCAATGAAGGTACTTGAATGAAGATGTTGCAATATGCAAATGTTGTTTTTATTTAATTGATAAATTATTTACTAAAAAGCAAACAATCAATGAAAAATATTTCATGGGTTTCTAGCCCTAGCCACAAGTTATTTCTAGTTACACTGCCTTTTGAGAGTGAGAGCTGTGATAGGGAGGTAGGGGTTTTAGCCTTTGGAATGTTTTGAAGCCTTTGCAAGAGCTTTATTGAGGTTTTAATTATACATGCCAAAATGTACACATTTTGCCTGTATTGGACCATCCAAACAAGCTTCAATTCAAGGTGCTGGTTCTGACCCTAGAAAATCCTAACTAGTCTGGGCCCAGGACAACTTAAGGACTGCCTACCAACCTTCCATACATCCAGGTGCTTTCTGAAATCAGTCAGGCAGTTCCTGCAGAAGCATCCTTCTTTGTGATGCTCAGAAACCCAGGGATATCCATTGGGAACCAAAATGGTTATTCTTCAGGTTCTAGGTGAACAGTATTCTGTTCTTTTGGACCTCCATGTTATTCTGTTTCTGCTGTTTTGATCCTGCAGTTCACTTATCTAGTACTGCCTTATTGATAATATGATGTATTTTATTACTGAATATACATTTTAAGTTATTGTAAGATGCACTGAGCATTTTAATAGGATAGCAGACTAAACACATGTTCAGTAAATAAAAAAAATAAAAATAAATGAATTATACACACACACACAAGCATACACAGAGCTAAGACTGCGCCCTTCCTCACAGACACTGGGACTCCTATGTGACCAAATATGCCTTTCACCAGTTTAATCGTTTGCTATTGTTTTTTTAACTGATTTTAGCTCCTGTTGGCTAAAGAGTAGGGCAAAAATGCTTTCAAATGAATGAATGAATGAATATGGGCGCAATCTTAACCTGCGCTGGAACAGGCAAGCCAGGAGGCTTGTGCTGTATCCAGTGAAGGATAGGGACCAAGAGCTGCTCAGCCACAGGCAAGGGGAAACAAGCTGCTCCGTTCTCCCCAGGAACAGGTGTTGCCTCCCACTACCTGCCTGCCCACCCGCCCCTGGGGCCACCCACCCTCCCCCCACCAAAGAATGCCTCTCTCCCACCTCCTCCCCTCCTACCTTTGCTCCTTGCGTTGGCCCAGCCAGGTGGAGCACAGTCTTCTGGCCCTTGCACTGGTGAAAGTGCTGTGCAGACTGGAAGGTAGGTTGATGTGCCACTGGACCTTGCAGGACCAAGAGACCATGAGGATATGATTGGGCCTTAAGAGACGGAGGGCGCAATCCTAACCATCTTTCCAGTGAGATAAGGGCAATGCAGTTCCAAGGAAAGGGAACAAACATTCCCTTACCTTTCCGGGCCTACCACCCAACTTCAGGATGCAGCACATGCTCCATTGGCACAGCTATGTCAGTGCGGAAAAGTTGGTTAGGGTTTGGGCCTGAATCAGGACTCTCCCCTCTGCCATGAATTTTCACTAGGTGGCCTTGGGCAAGCCACTGTCCCTTAGCCTCACTTCCCTAGCTGCAATTTGGGAATAATAAGACTGTCACTTTACAGGGCTGCTGTAAGGATTCCATCAAGATAATTCATGTGACGTACTTTGCAGACTTAGAAATCACCATACAAATGCTATGTACTGTTGTTGCCTTACATTGCAAAGGTTCCAGGTTCACATCAGAACTGTAGTTCTTGAATTCACTCTTGGGGACTCCTGTATAAAATACAACATGGCCAGAGAGAAAGGAGGTCACAGCACAGCGAGTCTGTGTATTGTTTCGAAAAGTAATGGTGACACTGAAGTCACTGCCCAGTGCGGCATCTTCCACCACGAAATCCATGTCAACCTCTGCACTGGCCGTGATATCCTGGGTAATATCTTTTTTAACGCCATACATCAGAGCAGTCTCAAGGGCCAGTCTTTCTTCCTCTGTGCCTGTAATGAACATGGAAATAAGTTTTTAAAATACGTCAAAACCTGTGGTGGTGTCACTGCTTAACGCTCTGCTCTGAGCATTCTTGTATACTGGGATAGAGAGACATATTGCGATACTTTCACATTCAGAAGTTCCCCTACTTCTGAACCCATTTGGTTCCCATTGGGTACCAGGGTCTGTCCGTAAGTAATTTTGTTTGATAAGTCCAACATCAGCTAGACCAGCAATAATGCCGGCAGAAGACATGAAGGAACTGGTCAGCAAGGCTGCGAATTGCTGACTCCTTTGCTATAGCAACGGGGATACTAGATACTGTTCAGGGGTCCCTGCTGAGGGGAGAGAGTGAGCAAGGGGAGTATGCATACTGAGTTGCAGGTTTAAAATCCATGAGGAGGATGCTGGAGCTCGGAGAAGAGGACTTTTGGACTCCATGAGACTTTTGATGCTTCTGGAGACAGAAGCCCCAGTCAGCCCAACCAGCTGCATTCCTACCTCAAACATTTGTATCTTGTATGTGAGTAGAGGAGCTTCTGTACATGACACTTTACAGAGCCATATAAGCAAAAAAGGGCAACGCCAAAAGGGCATGTTAGGGGTTAAGTAGATGCTCGGAGTATCATTTTTGAAGGTAATGGATTAAATACCAGGGAGGTGCCAGAGCCACAGCACCAAGTCTCGAGTTGAGTCCAGAGTATCCACCCCCAACTTGAGTTGCAAACAAGTCATAATGGGCGGCCCTCATGACTTGCTTTTTGAGTCATTTTGACTCTAGTCCTTTTCGAGAAACAGGTCGAGTTGCAGAACTGGCAATAAAAGGAAGCAAGCACACACGAAACAGAGTTGCAAGCACGCTCAAAAGCTAGTCGTGACTTGAGTCTATTCAAGTCTTTTCATTTTTATGGTAAAACTCCCAAGTCAGTGCCAAAGTATTTGACGCACGTGACTTCAGCCTGTATGAGTCGCGAAAAATGCATGTTTTCACGACTCAAGTCCAAGTCATCCGAGTTGTCCGTCCCTGTTAAATACCAAATGATGACCCTTGTGCATATAACCATTACATATTCACATAATGTGTTTCACGTTAACATGTATTTTTGCCTTAACTTACTGGCCATGACCACATCTTGTGGCATTCAGTTTATGAATTACGTGTTATGTGAAGAAGTGTGTCTTTTTTTCCTGTCTCGAACTTGCAAATCAGTGTCAATAGATGACTCCAAACTCTAGCACTATCAGAGAGAGAGAGAGAGAGAGAGGAAGAGAGAGAGAGAAATTTCTCTCTATTCACTTTCTCCAGTTCATGAATAATTAGATCAATCTGGAGATTACTTAGCCCTTAAACACTAAGGGCTTCTTCTTTCTATGTGGGTGCATTAACCAAGATATATGAAGCTCCATGCATTTGTTATTTACTTTTGTCATCAAATTACCTTCTTGAAATTTGTACTGTCCGGTAATGTCCTTCATTCCATCTACACCCACTTCTTTGGTGAGGATTAATTTCCCAATCTGGGTCTTGTCAACAAGTCCAACCACCTTTCTTCCATTCTTCAATGCTCTTGAGTATACAACATCACTGTTAACCTTAAAATAAACACACACAAAGCTTTAAGTCATCTGGGAGTCAACTCCCAGACTCTGGGGAATGAAAGAACATGTAATTGGCCATGAGAAATTAGTAAGTTGAATCATTAAAGGCTTTTGAAGGCCAAAAGCACCCATTCATAGAGAAACCTGCCTGATGTGTGACTATGATTTGCTGCTCTGTATTTTCCTCCATTCAATCAGTCCCTGCTGGGGATGGGCAATTCCATTGGATCTCTGCATCCATTGTGATTCAAATGTTCAATCAGTCCTGGTGCAGAGAGACAGTCCAGTTACTCTGGAGGAGGCTACAGCTAATTGTGTAACTCTGCCTGAACACAGGGATTGCTTCCTTCCTTTCATTCAGGTAGCACAAGGTGGACTTTCCTTCCTACTCTTTCATACATCTTCTTAAGTATCATCTTCTTTCATAAACTTCTTAAGTATAAGAGTGAAGTGTGCCACCAACTTTAGTTCACAAAGGGCGCAATCCTAACCCCTTATGTCAGTGCTTTCCAGCACTGACATAAGGGCAATGCCACTCTGAGGGAAGGGAACAAACATTCCCTTACTTTAAGGAGGCCTCCGTGACACCCAACTGCAGGATGCAGCACACATTCCATTGGCACTGCTATGCCAGTGCTAGAAAGCACTGACATAAGGGGTTAGGATTGCGACCAAAAACATGCACATCAGCAATTGGAAATTTGGGAAACACTGTCATGGATCTTTCTGAGATGCTGAGCTCAAGAGTGGCCTTCACTCAATTCCTAATAACCATTCCTGAGCATAGTGAAAGGGTATAATATGTGAATGGTATTTTTTTTAATACATTGATGCTGAGAGTTCTGGGATCATGGTGGCCCTTTGGGGAGTTGTCAGAATCAGGGCACACATAGTGGAGGAGGGTATCTATGGGTCAGCTGTGTGAACCAACCTTGTGACCTCTAAGTGTCAGGATCTACCAGTTGCTTACGAAGGTGGCACACCTTCACCTTTAGCATCTTGCAATACCCAACCTCTTATTTTGACTCTTTCTATTAATTCCAAACTTTTGTTCATGATCTGTTATTGCAACCTTCTCCTTTCCGGCCTTTCTTTCCTCTTTCTCTTCTTTCAGTCAATTTGCTTCGCTTCTACTAAAATAATCTTTCCCAATTGCTAGGAACAGAGAGTTGGTCTAGACATTACATTATACTTGCCACAGGAATTTGCACTTCTGTGGTACTTTTCCCACATCTTGTCCATACTGCATAGTTATCTTGCTACATGAATCTTGCTCATTACACAGAGAGTTTCTCAGCTCCTACTGGCAAACACTATTGACTAAATAATATGTCCAGGGTTGGCTGAGAAACTCACAAAGGGGATATCAATCACCATGACAAATTTAACCACTGAACCTTAGGTCACTTTTTATCAAGACACTTTTATGTGTCTTTCTATCTGTGCTTCTGCTTTCCGGCTGGAAGGAAGAAAGTTATGTTCAGAGATGCAAAAGGTAGTCTCTTCCAAAGTAATTCTGCTGATCTCATATCAGGAGACACTGGCTTACCTAAGGTGGTCAACTAGCGAGCAAGCCCTGTACCTTCTGTTGGTCTGAACACTCAGCGAAGTCCCAACTGGAAGGGAAGACTGTCCACTTAAGTTCTTAAGTGAGAGGCAATAGCTTGGTGGTAGAGCATATTCCTTGCACAGAAGGTCCCAAGTTCAGTCCCCTGCATTTCTGTACAAGATCTCAAGTGGCAGAGCTGGCAGCTGCCAGGAGTCAGAGCACAGGACTCAATGGAAAAAAGCAGTTTCATATGGAGTGATACAGGATCAGGTTGCTTTCTTCCACCCAAGCACACATGCCCAAAATGTGTGCCAGCATGGAGAAAATTGCTCCAACCATGTTGTGAGCTACACTATGCAAATGGTTTACCATGCGGTAGCAGCTGCAGCTCAGAACATTTTAAAGTGGGTTAACATACTAGGTAGGCCAATCCTATAACTTCTTTGTGGTCTCCCCTTATTTCCATTTTAATCTTTTCTCCTCTGTGCAGTTTCATTTTAATCCATTCCATTATAGCCCACATGCCAGGAACAGTTTCTTATGTATCATTCTTTTTCAACCTTCAAATCCAGAGTTGCTAACTCTGACTGAAGATATTACTGGAAATTTTTTTTCTCTGGCATGAGATAATGTTGGAAATTCCTGAGACCCCTGTTACAATCTCAGGGAGTTCTTTCAGCTGTCCCCTGGAGATTGACACTGATTCCTGGAGTCATCTAGGCCAATCCTGGAGGGTAGACAAACCTTCTGAGAACACTGCTTCTACAAAACTTTTTCTAATAAACATTTTCTAGTCATTCATTTTCTGCTGCTAACTTTCTTTAATCCCATCCTAGTGACTTATTTATCTTGGTTCTTTCCTCTTATCTTTGATTTGGCCACCTTGATAAAAACCTCAGATTCTTCTAGGAAGGAGGTACATTGCTTTGAGTTTTTGTCAGCACTAAACACGCTGTTACATAATAATAATGTTACAATGGTTGGTAAAATTCAAGAAGGTGATGACATGACTATATGTATAAAAAACAAGTAACTGTTTAAGTCTCAGGGCCAAAGAATATGTTACACAGGAAACCAGTGACTGGGGGCCCAATCCTATCCAATTTTCCAGTGCTGATGCAGTTGTGCCAGTGGGGTGTGCACTGCATCCTGTGGTGGACTAGCAGTCACTGGGGCCTTCTCAAGGTATGGGAACATGTGTTCCCTTACCATGGGGCTGCATTGTGGCTATACCTGAGCTGGAAAGTTGGATAGTATTTGGCCCTGGATCTCCCAACATATCTTTCTTGTCCCAAAACATGTTGCAGGATAGCCCAATTTGGATTAGTATAGCAGCATAAAGGTGGGGGGGACTTTCTCCCTCCATGTAGAGTCCTCAATAAAAATCACCCATGTCCCCAAAGCCATTAATGCTACATAGTTGTGTGTGCATGGATGTGTGTGTGTAATCTGATCAGGAAAATCAGCACAAGGGAAAAGGATTCAAATCTCCTGCCACCTCCCCCTCCCCCCAGCACACCACAGCCACAATTCAAAATGGCTCTCCCACAGTTGCTCTTGGGACAAGAAAAATATAAAAGGAGATGCAATCACAATGGTGATGCAATCAGAAGATGCATCAGGAGATGCAATCCCCTACATAATATGTTGTTTGACCCTTAATCATGTTTCATATTGATGTAATTCAGTGAAGAATACCTTTTACAGATGCATACCTCTGCAAAAACAAAAGGCGAGTCAAACTGGAAGCAGACATGTCCATGCTTAATTGCTTGAACAGAAGCTGGACCACACCGATACATTCCTGAATGTGGAGAACCAAAGAGATCCTGAGTCTCCTACAGTGTCACTGGAATTCTTTCATCCCTGCCTGCCAGAGGCTTCTGGTTTCAGTTCTTTCAATACTGATTATCTACTTGTCCAGTTGTCAGTATGGGCCATTGCAAAAAGCAAAGTTACCAAAAGGTTACATAAATCTAACAGAGTCAATACATATCACATTTACAAACATTTGAGGCAGTCATTTGAAAGCAAGACACCTTTATAAAATTATTTTCCTGTGCTGGAGGAAAACAAAAATCAGATCTCTATAGACAGGAGTGGTCTCTAAGATGAAATTACAAAAGAACACTCTGAATAAAATTTGCACAGGCTCTAGCTGCAATGCCAGGGATTTTACATGGGAAACAACTCTGAAAATCCAGAGCTTGTAGTTCAGTATTGACCTGGTGCAAGGAAGAAGCATGTTTCACAAACATTTCACACTATACAAAATACAGCCCCTTTTCAAACCTCTTTTCTGTAAAGATGCAAAACCTTTTGCAAGAGGACAGGTGTCATCACAACATCCTTGTGCCAATCCAGTTGCACCAACTGTTACCCTGCACATGCCTGATCTCGTCTGATCTCGGAAGCTAAGCAGGGTCAGGCCTGGTTAGTACTTGGATGGGAGACTGCCTGGGAATACCAGATGCTGTAGGCTTATACCATAGTCTTTCGAGACTGAAGGTTGCCAACCAAAGTTTGACAGCTGATGGATATTGGGGATGGACTTCTGCATTTGGCTCCCTCACCTCTGAGCTGCCTGAACAACAAGTTTAGCATGCAGCCAGCAGTGCAGCTGACTTTTGTGACACTCAGGGCCTCCTCTTGCAATGCCACCCCCTGGCCTGGAAATAATGGTGGTGACATGATACTGCAATTACTTCTGATTCCACACCCTTTGAAAAAAACTGGAAGAATTAGACAGCTGCTCAGAGCGGCATTCTGACAGCGGTAGCGCAGGGGCAGGTTCTCCTGCTCTCCCCTCACAGCCACTCTTGGAGCAACTGAGCACTGCTCTGAGCAAACACCCAATTCTTCTGCTTTGAAAAAAAAAAAAAAAAAACAGAAGTCGGCAGCCATGCAGGTAGGTTGATTTCCATGGCGGGGAGGGGAAGCATTGCTTCTCCCAACAGAGTGCTACCTAGGAATCCAGTATCCCCGCTCCCCCCAAACTACCAACTGCATGCAGCCTATATTTCACCTTAAATAAAAACATACCTCCATGTTTAGCAGCAGCATGCCTCTGAAGAGCATTTGTGTTCAATGGGGCTTATACTGCAATCCTATGCAAATTTACTGTGGAGTAAGTCCCTTTGTGTTCAATGGGGCTTATACCCAGGAAGTGTGTATAGGATTGCTGCCTAAGCATGCTGGATTACATGAACCTTTGGCTTCCTTCCGCAGCACTGTCCTTCTGAAGTCAGTTGAAAATCTCCCATTGATTCAAGCAGATCAAACAGCATTGCTAACTAGCCCTGGGACAGGAAGCTGGCTGTTACTTTGCAATTGAAATGGCCTAATCGTCTACTGCTAGTTGCCAGGCATTCAGTCTTGTCCGGTTTTCGCCTGACTTTTTTTTTTAATAATCTACATTAATGAAACACTCCTTAGGATTTGTATAAAAAGAGCTGATTCTCTGAAGCTGAGCTTAATGTTTCATTATTCTGCTTGAATTCAGTTGCAAAAATCAGACTCGCTGTCACGCCAATGATGCATACACTGACAAATCTCAACTTCAGTTCATTAATCCCTTTGCTAATTATCTCAATTTAGATTATATTAGCCCTGTTTGTTCTAATATTCCATTGACTGCTGTTGCTGGGAACGTGAGTACAAGAACAGACCTGCTGAGTTGAACTGAAACTATTATGATGAATTTGATATATTGATCTGCTTCATATTACTAGCTTCCATTCTAAAAGGGCAAAACTCTTATTTTGGCAGGCAGCAAGCTGAGCCCTTAGTGCAGGGACACCAATGGCTTCCAACTGCCACCAAAGGCCACCACTGAGACACTCACTTTACCCCCCAGAGCTGCCATTGGTCCTTCCCTCTTCTGTGACCCAGACCAACCTACTCACACATAGGTTCTATCACAGGAAGCAGTCACTAGTTCATAGATCCCCTACCTAGGGAACCAAGGGTTAAGGAAGTTTAATACAACTTTCCTGATGAGTTTTCATGAGTTCTGCCCCTTACTGGCCCTAAGTTCTTATAAGTTATTGATTGGTTTGCATCACAAGGGGTAGGTGAAACTCTTTCTCTTGAGGCTAAAAGAGAAGTGGTTTCTGAATTGTTCATTTCTTCCAGGAAGTCACACAGGATAGCATTTTAGAAGGGGGAGGGAAATCTTTCCATGGGAAAATACTCCTTACCTACAATAGCAACCATCACCAAAATGTGATCTTGAATTCCGTAAGTTCGCTATGCATCTCCTTTGACTGACATGAAACTACTATCAATCCATTTCATTGGGGTACCCTCAGCCCAAGTATGAAGAACTCTTACCTTTCAGGTGTGTGATGCATTGTTACCTACTACGTGAAAGCCAATAAAATGAGAGACTAAGGGCAAAATCCTACCTTGCGATGGAACAGGCAAACCAAGAGGCTTGCACTGAATTCAGTGCAGGATAAGGGCCCAAGGCAGCTCAGCCAGAGGCAAGGGGAAACTTTTCCCCTTACCTCCGGATAAGGCGCCTTTGCCCCAATGGGTCTCCTCAGACTTGCGCCACCTCCTGAGGTGGTGCAAGTCCAAGGAGAGCAGAGTGGCTTCATGCTGCTCCAAACTACTCAGGAATGATGGTTGGGATCCAGCATAAGTGCTGGATCCCAGCCCTGCGTCCCATTCCCCGCTGCTCCCAGGGCCTCCCACTGCCCACCCTCCCCCCATCCAGGAAGGCCTCCCTCCCACCTCTTTCCCACCCCATAGCCTTGTATCGGCCCACCTGGGTTGACGCAAGGCTCGCCGAGGAAGCTGGCACGGAGGCTTACGTCAGCCTCCACAGGCCAGCACATCTCTGAGTGCCAGCTCGGCTTCCTCCCAAGGCATGTTCCTCTGAGGCCTTATGGCACATTTGCAACCCTCCTGGGCTGGCACAAGGGACTTGCGCCAGCCCATGGGCGCCTCAGGATTGCGTCCTAACAGTCTTCTAATATAACATAGTGAGGAAGAAATGTGATGCCTACCATCACTGTTTTCTTGAGGAGTGCTATCCACAACTTGCCATCCTCCAAAGCCAACAGGAAGATCTGGTCTGCTCATCCAAGCCTCATTCCAGCAGTGGTAGTTCCTTAATGCAGAAAAATAAGAGCATCAGCTTACAAGTAGTAACATCTGTATAAAATAATAGGGCATATTATTATCCATTATAACTATGCCATTAGCTTCAGCTTGTCATTAAATGTTTGGGATTTTTACAGTATCTCCATATCTGTTTTGCATATAATAGTGTGGTGACACCTCTAGATGAAAACAAAGAAAAGATTTTTCATTGAGATCTCCAAACTCACTTTTACTCATTAAGGACTTTGGTCTAACATGCTAGGTTGCTTTTTCTCCATGGGAGAAAGTTTGATTTCTTGAGACACAGTTAGTACTTCTGATAGGACTATTCTCATTGTATATCAACTTTGCACTAGCACACACTGAGTCAAGTTGGGCATGCACTCATCACCATCCTCAGGAACAACCTTTGGAAAGTTACTTTAAATCACTACCTGAGATCTTGGTTATCGGTAGAATACATAAACCACTCCCAAAGCACAGCAGACACACAGTGTACATAACTGGCTTGCCTTGGACTTATCAGCTTGGAAGTCAGCAAGGGCTAGCTTTCGATGACTGTTGTTGGAAATCAGCAAGATCAGGCAAGTTTCAGGGCCTAGACCAAGTTATTAAGAGTGCTATACAGATCAAGTCTGACCCAGCCAATGAGGTACAGTACTCACATGCCAGCAGTAAACGAAGTGTGGAATGCACATTGCAACACAACATCAGTATTGTGGCAAACAGTAGCCAGAATTAGGTGATATACGTACATTCGAGCTTTGCCCACTGGTTGGGCATCATTTTGTTGCAGATGCACAGATTGGGCCTCCAGTGCTCCCCCTTTTTTCCACTACCACTGCTACCCGTGACAGCAACTGGGAGCAGCCATTAGTACAAATCACCTCCTGTCAGGCAGCTCGGAACCTATGCAGAGTTTTTTCATGTTATCACAAAATCACAGCATGACACAGCATGCAAACTGAATATAGGCCCGTAGTTTATGAAGAAATGCCTTTCTTGCCTTAAGATCTTCCAGGAAGACCCTACTGCAGTGATTCTCAAACTGTGCATCACAGCAGTCACAGTGGTGCTGCGGGATGTCCCCAGTGGCCTCTTCTTCCCAGCAATCCTGGTTGCTGCCATCTTGGATCGCCATCTGGAATCCAGTGGTGTACCTAATGATTGTTTAGCCCAGTGATGAACTCAATATGATGTCCTGGAAATGACATCACACCCGGGCATTTTAAAAAGTGAAAATGGGAAAAAATCTGGCTTCTAATCCCAGCAGTTTACCGCCCACTTGCTCTGCTACCTCCCCTCAGACTCCCCCCATATTAACACCTTATTGGTTCCCTGCTGTATTATAACAACACCTAATTGGCTCTTGGTCAGTTTTGAGTTAAGAAAATCCAGTTTTTGTTATATAACGTAGTTGTGTTTTTATTTTCTGGTTATTTGGCTATAACTTTTGATAGAAAAGAGATATTTTGAAGTGGTTTATTTCCTTGCATTCTGCATTAAATTACCTTTCCAATGGTCTATAACATGATGGTATTATTCTTACATACCAAAGTTTTCACAATTTTGTCCACTAGTATCAAACTCAGGTTGTTGCCCCCCCAAGCTTGTTGCCCAGTACAACTGCTACCCCTTGTACTTCCTGAGCTATGCTACTACTTTGATATTGAAAGAAGGATGGTAAGTTTGAGAACCGCTTTCCTAATGAATGCAAGGGAGTGTGTGCTTGGCACTGAGGTATTTGTGTTGGCTATTTGTCTTAGAACCTTCTTGGTAGTGCTGCCTAACAGCGGAACTTCCTAGTGGGGGAAGTCCAAATGGATGGTCCCTTTCTCTTTTTTGGAGAAATCTGTCAATTCTTTATTTATTATTCAGGAAGACCTTTGATAGCAAAGCTAGACAGATTTGATCAATTCCAAATAACACATTTGCATATATTTTCATGCTTCTAATGGGTGCAATCCTAACTTGTGCTGGAAACAGGCAGGCCAGCTGGCCTGCGCTGCATTCAGTGCACATTTGAGGCCAAAAGCAGTGAAACTTGAGGCAAGGGGAAACCTTTCCCCTTACCCTGTGTCGCGCTGCAATAGCCCCAATGGGTCTACTCAGATCTGTGCCACCTGACGAAGTGGCGCAGACCCAAACAGCTTGGAGCCCCATGGTGCTGCCTGGGAACAGGGTCAGGATCCAGCATAATGGCCCTGCCTTCCACCTCCCACCCACCCACCCCCGGGAACGCCCGCCACTCACCCTGCTCCTGCCCCAAAATGCTTCCCTCCCGCCCCCTCCCTGCTCTCCCAATGCCCCCCCCTCAACCCCTGCATTGGCCAAGCTCAGCTGATGCAACTTACCCTTTCTCCAGGGCCCATGTTGGCACGGAGAGGCTGGTGCACATCTGTGCACTGACCTATCTCCCCTTTGAGTGGCACAAAAGTGCTTAATGGCACTTTTGCGACACTCCTGGGCCAGCGCAAGGGACTTGCACTGGCCCAAGTGCAGGTCTGGATTGGGCACTTAGATTGTTAAAAGCAGTCATAGAAGCACTGAAAGCAGTTTTATAGCACTAAAATAGCAGTGTTTAGCAATTTTATATGATCCGTATTTTATCATTTCTGATAAATGATTATCAGGTTAGCTGGCATCAGACCCCTGAAATAAATGAATAAAGAATGCAATGACTTCACAAGTTGGTCACTGCTTTGAGGCCTCTGTACATGCCCAGAGATCGTCAGTGGACACTCTACCCCCTACCAACAGGCAAAACCATTTCCTACATAACCTGTAAATACCTGAGGGAGTGAGGACGATTGAGTATCACCTGAGGCCACTGAAAACCTACAGCTGACCCTCATGCAACTGCTGTGCACTGAAATAATGATGAAAAGAAGCCTACAAAGAATGAACACTTAAAATGTCCCCTCTGGAACAGAAGCTAAGAAGCCCACAGGGTCATCACATACTTTCTGTCCAGAATATCTTAAAGAAGAACTCTCATAAAAAGAAGTTTGGCCTTGTAGTTTTCGTTCTACTGGTTTATTAGCACTCAAGAAAGAGTGCAAATAAGGGAGAAGTCACTTTTCTCAGAAGTGACTTCTTTGAATAAGCCCAGAAGTGAATAAGCCCAGAAATCACTTTTCAGACAAGCTTCAAGAGATTTGAGCCATAGTGGGGAAAGCAGGAGGGGAGGGCAGCAGTTTCCTTTTTAAAATTTATTCTGCCAGCAGAGAAAAAAAGGATAATTACATTACTATAACCACTGTTACCTTTACTCAGTGTGATAATGTTAACAATAATGTCTCAGCAAATATGAGGATTATTAAGCTCAGACTGTTTCATTAATAATGGGTAGAGAAAAGAGAATTGAGAAGTTGGGAAAGGGGGATCTGAGGCTTGTCTAACAAGACATTTCAAAGTGGAAATGAAAGCCAGGATGAGGGAGAAAATTGTCAGGCGAAATAATGAAGCGGGACGACATGAAAAAAGGAATTATTCAAGGAAAGCAATGCACACAACTTGAATTTTTGATACAGCTGGGAATGCTACATGTTGAATCAGTCTTGCAGAGCCTTGCCAGTGGTGGCTGGCAGATGGAAAAGAAGCACTTTAGGGTGAGTGAGTTTGGAGGTTTGGTACGACCAGAAAAAGGTGGAAAGTGGGAGCACTCAGCATCTTCTCTGTCATGCAAGGCAACATGTGTGAAAATTCTACATTTTAGAGGTCAGTGGCCAGCAAACAATACAGCTGTGTATGTATAGGACCAAGGATAAGATTGCTTGGGAAACAACAGGGGGGATAGGGCGGAACTGGTGGCAGTGAACATTATAAGGGGTTTGGGCTCAGCTCATAATGGGGTCAAAGCTCCTCAACTGGGAGGATCTAAAGTGGGCTGCCACCACTAATTTCCATTCCAAAGCAGCAAAATAACCAGTATCAGTGTTGTCAGCAGGATCTTCAGCTAGTTAAAATAACTTGGGAGAAGAAAAAAACCTCCCGCGTTGCCACTAAGGCTAAAATTGATAAGAGCTCCAGCAGCCGAGATTCTGCTAGACGGCAGCCATCTTTCCCCCTCCTCAGTATGTCCCAAGCGGATTGTTTCTAATAGGATAAAATTTGGAACTGAAATGATTTTGCTACCAAATATTCTCTTAAAAGTTCTCCTTCGTGATTTTTTTTCTTTCCTTTCCTTTTTACAACTGCTATGCTGATTGCAGGCATCTCCATTTGATAGTGATATTTGAGCTGAATGTGTGATGTTCAGCAATTGAAATGTTGCAGTGTTTGATTGCTGATGTGCAACTGATAGATGATACACAATCATAAATTGCAATGAGTTTTAAACTGGGAACACTTTGGAGAATGCTTTCCACAGAGCAGTGTTGGGCCTCACCATCACCCATTTTGAACTGACTGTCCATGTGACTTACACTACCCTCAATATTCTGCTATGGCTGTACATTACAGTAGAGCAGTGGTTCCCAAACTGTGAGCTGTGACTCCCTGGAGAGCTGTGGAAACCAGCCAGGGAAGCCACGGAATCTTTGTGAAAAACCTACCACCCTCTACAATGTATAGGATTGCAGCCCTAATGGGGAGCCATGACCAATGGCCCAGTAGCTCAAAGGAGCCGCCAGCCAAAAAAGTTTGGAAACCACTGCAGTAAATAGTGGTGAAGAAGTTGTCTTTTAGCTGTTCTTCTCTTTGAAGAAACCCAGATAAGCTTCCAAAGAATCTAGGGACCGCCAGAAAATAGTTTGAAAATTATTTCCATTCCATATTCCCTAGTATTTATCATTAGATGCAATATTATGTAACATGAGGTGTTTTAACATCTAATGGTATTTAGCATCTGACAGCATTTGACAGATAACATGCAATGGTAATTAGTATGTGGCATCCAATAAAGATATCATATTTGAAACCTACCATAAAAAATCATATCATAAAAACAACGCAAAAAAATGCCAAAAGTCTAAAGCGGTGTTTCTCAAAGTGCAGGTCAGGACCCACTAGATGGGTTGCAAACCAATTTCAGGTGGGTCCCCATTCATTTCAATGTTTTATTTTTAATATAGTAGACTTGGTGCTACCATGGTATGTGATTGCATTTGGGGAAATGTGACAGATCTGTACTTTTAACAAGCTACTATGTTTATTCTTTTGATAATGATAGTAGTCATTGAGACTTACTTCTGGGTAAGTATGGGTAGGATTGCAAACTAGGATTGTTAAAAATTTTCTTGCTTGACGATGTCACTTCCGATCATGACATCACTTCCAGTGGGTCCTGACTGATTCTCATTCTAAAAGGTGGGTCCGGGTGCTAAATGTGTGAGAACCACTGGTCTAAAGTATTCAATTTTGAATTTTGAGTTTAAAGTTTCACATTTAAATCATACATCTGAATTTTGAGTTGAAACTGCTCACTGAACAATGTTATTCATGAACATTCTAGTTACATAATTGACTGGGTCAATTTGTGTTCTGGTCACGATAAGGAAACCGGATTTCTTGACGTGCTAAATGACTGTGGCTTAGATCAGCTAGTCAAGGAGCCCACCAGAGGACAGGTGACTCTGGATTTAATTTTGTGCGGTACGCAGGACCTGGTTAGAGATGTAAACGTTACTGAGCCATTGGGGAACAGTGATCATGCTGCGATCCGTTTTGACGTGCACGTTGGGGGAAGAATACCAGGCAAATCTCTGACAAAAACCCTTGACTTCCGACGGGCGGACTTCCCTCAAATGAGGAGGCTGGTTAGAAGGAGGTTGAAAGGGAGGGTAAAAAGAGTCCAGTCTCTCCAGAGTGCATGGAGGCTGCTTAAAACAACAGTAATAGAGGCCCAGCAGAGGTGTATACCGCAAAGAAAGAAGGGTTCCACTAAATCCAGGAGAGTGCCCGCATGGCTAACCAGCCAAGTTAGAGAGGCTGTGAAGGGCAAGGAAGCTTCCTTCCGTAAATGGAAGTCTTGCCCTGATGAAGAGAATAAAAAGGAACATAAACTGTGGCAAAAGAAATGTAAGAAGGTGATAGGGGAGGCCAAGCGAGACTATGAGGAACGCATGGCCAGCAACATTAAGGGGAATAATAAAAGCTTCTTCAAATATGTTAGAAGCAGGAAACCCGCCAGAGAAGCGGTTGGCCCTCTGGATGGTGAGGGAGGGAAAGGGGAGATAAAAGGAGACTTAGAGATGGCAGAGAAATTAAATGAGTTCTTTGCATCTGTCTTCACGGCAGAAGACCTCGGGCAGATACCGCTGCCCGAACGGCCCCTCCTGACCGAGGAGTTAAGTCAGATAGAGGTTAAAAGAGAAGATGTTTCAGACCTCATTGATAAATTAAAGATCAATAAGTCACCGGGCCCTGATGGCATACACCCAAGGGTTATTAAGGAATTGAAGAATGAAGTTGCAGATCTCTTGACTAAGGTATGCAACTTGTCCCTCAAAACGGCCACGGTACCAGAAGATTGGAGGATAGCAAATGTCACGCCTATTTTTAAAAAGGGAAAGAGGGGGGACCCGGGAAACTATAGGCCGGTCAGCCTAACATCCATACCGGGTAAGATGGTGGAATGCCTCATCAAAGATAGGATCTCAAAACACATAGATGAACAGGCCTTGCTGAGGGAGAGTCAGCATGGCTTCTGTAAGGGTAAGTCTTGCCTCACAAACCTTATAGAATTCTTTGAAAAGGTCAACAGGCATGTGGATGCGGGAGAACCCGTGGACATTATATATCTGGACTTTCAGAAGGCATTTGACACGGTCCCTCACCAAAGGCTACTGAAAAAACTCCACAGTCAGGGAATTAGAGGACAGGTCCTCTCGTGGATTGAGAACTGGTTGGAGGCCAGGAAGCAGAGAGTGGGTGTCAATGGGCAATTTTCACAATGGAGAGAGGTGAAAAGCGGTGTGCCCCAAGGATCTGTCCTGGGACCGGTGCTTTTCAACCTCTTCATAAATGACCTGGAGACAGGGTTGAGCAGTGAAGTGGCTAAGTTTGCAGACGACACCAAACTTTTCCGAGTGGTGAAGACCAGAAGTGATTGTGAGGAGCTCCAGAAGGATCTCTCCAGACTGGCAGAATGGGCAGCAAAATGGCAGATGCGCTTCAATGTCAGTAAGTGTAAAGTCATGCACATTGGGGCAAAAAATCAAAACTTTAGATATAGGCTGATGGGTTCTGAGCTGTCTGTGACAGATCAGGAGAGAGATCTTGGGGTGGTGGTGGACAGGTCGATGAAAGTGTCGACCCAATGTGCGGCGGCAGTGAAGAAGGCCAATTCTATGCTTGGGATCATTAGGAAGGGTATTGAGAACAAAACGGCTAATATTATAATGCCGTTGTACAAATCGATGGTAAGGCCACACCTGGAGTATTGTGTCCAGTTCTGGTCGCCGCATCTCAAAAAAGACATAGTGGAAATGGAAAAGGTGCAAAAGAGAGCGACTAAGCTGATTACGGGGCTGGGGCACCTTCCTTATGAGGAAAGGCTACGGCGTTTGGGCCTCTTCAGCCTAGAAAAGAGACGCTTGAGGGGGGACATGATTGAGACATACAAAATTATGCAGGGGATGGACAGAGTAGATAGGGAGATGCTCTTTACACTCTCACATAATACCAGAACCAGGGGACATCCACTAAAATTGAGTGTTGGGCGGGTTAGGACAGACAAAAGAAAATATTTCTTTACTCAGCGTGTGGTCGGTCTGTGGAACTCCTTGCCACAGGATGTGGTGCTGGCGTCTAGCCTAGACACCTTTAAAAGGGGATTGGACGAGTTTCTGGAGGAAAAATCCATTATGGGGTACAAGCCATGATGTGTATGCGCAACCTCCTGATTTTAGGAATGGGTTAAGTCAGAATGCCAGATGTAGGGGAGAGCACCAGGACGAGGTCTCTTGTTATCTGGTGTGCTCCCTGGGGCATTTGGTGGGCCGCTGTGAGATACAGGAAGCTGGACTAGATGGGCCTATGGCCTGATCCAGTGGGGCTGTTCTTATGTTCTTATGTTCTTATGTTAGTCATTAAAGGATGACATGTCCCTGTTTTGAATACCTGTGAATGTTTGTTTCAGCTCTGACTTGTTTCAGTACAAGTCATTTGTGAGAGTTTATCCAGGATTGGGCCAGCATGCAGAGAGTTTATGATAGAAGGTCACAATTCTGCTTTTGTAAAATGGTTTCTGGCAGCCACTTTAGAAGCACTGCCACAAATGGGGGCAGTGAGGGAAGACCGCCACCAGAACCAAACAGTTATGTCCAATGGCAGTGGGACAGGGGGTTGGGCAGAATGGGGAGGGTAAAGGAAGGAATGGAAAGGAGATAGGGCAGGGAGGAGTGGATTGAGGTCAGAAAGGGCGTACTACTGGTGACAGCGGTACCACTGATATCATATCCCCCTTCCAGACCTTGTTCTGCTTGCCCCAGGTGCATTCAGACTTGTGCCAGCAAAACAGATAGCACAGATCCATGAAGACCCATGCAGGCAGTGGAAGCTTACCCCCTGGTAAGGGAACAAATGTTCCTTTACCCAGAGATGACCTCCGGGGCCTGAAACTTCTCTTCAGGATGCAGCACATGCCACACTGGTGCAATTGCATCAGACAAGGGGGAGTTAGGAGTGGGCTATAAACGTTTGTCTGGAAATCACAAAATACTATGCAATCATTTTCAGCGCAGAGATAACTCTGTGTGAAATATTTTGTCAGATCTCCAGATTGTTTTTGCATTGCTTTGTATGCATCCATTCCTACCAACATTGGTAGGAATAGATTACATTTCTTAGTATTTCTGAACAACAAGCATGTTCATTCTGAATTTTTTTTACACAAAATTTGTAGGAAGGTGATTGCTGAATCATCCCTGAAAATGATCAAAGAGGTTTTTATCATTTTCAAAAAATGCAGGTTTTAATTTTTAAACCTTTGAAAACATGCGTAGGTGTGATAGTTAGATGTCATTCACTTCTGTATGTTTAGTTGGGGAAGGTGCTCCACTTCTACAATGAATTTCAGTGGATAAAAACTTCAATGAAACAGTGCCCTCAGCTGAACTGTGGTTGTCTGAATAATTTTAGCATGGAAGATGTAGCAGCTAAGCTGAAAACAGAAATTGGCGGTAATGTATGCAGGAATTATTGTACCATTCAAGGTCAATTCCATGGGTGTGCAACATTTGCAATGATAATTGCAAATGGACCAAACAAAGCAATAGAGACTGTATTAAAAAAGAACAGACAGGTTTTATATCAGAAAATCTAGCCCCCTCCGTGTGTGTGCGTGCGCGTGCGTGCGTGTGTGTTAAAAAAATTTAGATTCCAGCTATGAGCTGAAAGTCCAAAATCAAACTGCACCTCAATCATATACTCAGAGCCAAAGCCTGTTGATGCTGGCTGAACAAGCATTCTGCCAGAGTTAACTACGGCAGTTGTAATAACCCTTCCAGCAGTGCACAGAGTCATGCACTGCTGGAGTGCCGGCAGGAAGGCCAGAGCCTTCCTCCACACACTGGAGGATCATCATGAACCTGCTGAGAGTAGGAAAGTTGGTAGGGGAGGCAGAATGGGGTGGGGAGGGTGGGACAAGGCAGCGATGGAGGCAGGGTATACTGGCTCCAGGAAGGGGGCAGTTTCAATGGCAGTGGTGGTGATAGAATCCTAGCCCATTTCCTGGATCAAATCCTGCAGACTGGTCCACACAGATCTGTGCCTACAATTTTGCAAGCACAGGTCCAAGTTGAACCTTCTGCACTGTGGAGGCTTATTCTTGGTAAGGGGACAAATGTTCCTCTGAGACTGAGGTTGTAGACTTAGGGTGCAATCCTAACCCCTTAGGTCAGTGCTTTCCAGCACTGGCACAGTGGTACCAATGGGATGTGTGCTGAATCCTGCAGTTGGGTGTCACTCACAAAGGCCTCCTCAAAGTAAGGGAATGTTTGTTCCCTTACCTCGGAACTTCATTGCCCTTATGTCAGTGCTGAAAAGCACTGCCACAAGGGGTTAGGACTGTGCCCATAAGTGGTCACCTTCTGAACTGTATCAATACAGATTGCCGATGTGGGATTATTTCTTTGAATGCTTTCCACATAAGGAAACACATAGTAATCAGGAAGGCAGGTTTAGCATAGCTAACTCCCTGACATGCTAGCTTGCTACATGCAGGGAGTTTTTATTTTGTGCAGTGTTAAAAAAAAATGTTCTGCAGTCTCAAGTGGCATATTCCAGAATTCTTCTACTTTAATATGCAGAATATGGCACTCACTGCTGTGCTTAAGCAAGTAATTTTCAGTCCCCACTGTGCAGGTGCACATGCTTTTGTGTCCTATCACACCTGTAAAATAAGGAAAGTAATCTTGGCCTGCCTTTTGGGATTTTGTAAATATTAATGATACAATGTATGTGAAATGATTTGATTACTTATAAATTACACCAGATTAAACATTATTGCTTCTGCCATTATCATAACAATCATATTGATATGAATGAGATGGAAATCAACAGACTTGGCTTGATGGGGCAACACAACATCTGCCCATGCTGCTGGGCAAATCGACAAGGGACATGCAGGGGCAAACTGCATGGCTTGCTATAGTTCCGATAAGCATCCCTGTTGCCATAGTGTTGGGGATGCTACATCCAGGTGTTGTGGAGGAGGGGTTGCATGAGCGGGAGGACCAGTGTGGAAAGTTTTAAAAGCCCCGTTGCCTGCTCGTGAGGACCAAAGCGGCCAGATACCTGGGCCGAGGTCATTTCGCAGGTGGCTACCCAAAGGCAGGGAGCACTCAACTGCGACCTGGGTTACCAACAAACTCGGCGCAGTGGAGGCTGACTCGGCTGCATCTTAACCCCCTCTCCACAAGCAGTCTGAAGCCATGGATGAGGTACAGAAAGGCCCCAATGCTTCCACCACTCCAAGAGGAACAGGGACAGACCACCCCAGAGTCACAACCCCACCCTTATGCCACGTGTTTCATACTTTTACTAGGCCTTGGTTCTCCAATCAGAAATCTAAACCTGTCACCATATTTCTATTACTGTTTTATTTTTTTTATATTGAGATACACTGAAATTATATTAGAAACACTTAACGTTCTAGAACACTTCTATAGCTAGAGAGAAAGAGACCTGAGTGAAAATCCCAGATAAGAACATTGCTGAAACTGGGAGTGTTGCTAGAAAGTCAGGTCAAAAACACTGGAGGTAAACTTCATCCATTCATAGAACTTTTACCAGCACATTATGTCTCTATCTGTATATTTATATCTCCCTATATAATTTTGTTGGAAACATTTTCACTCTGTCTTCCCCCCATTACTGCAGGAGTATAGTTCAGACAGAACAAAAACACACTATACACTCCATTTTGCTGAAGAAATAAATGCTTAAAAATTGTTATAAATATCCTGGATGTGGCCTTTTAAAAATACTACATTATACTCACATCAAGATGATGGCAGAAAACAATTTAGAGGAAGGTTTCCATAGAACAATAGAAAGTAACTGAAGAGAAAGGACACAGAGGAGAAACAGAAAGAACCACAGGTTAAATTAATGTATGCCCCAAGAGGCTATGTGCATCATGTAGCAATAAATATACTATGAAGAGAGGAGATTAAAGGGGAAGTGCAGAAGGTAATCAAGCTTCCAAAAGAGGGGGGGAAGTGAGATTTAAACCACTATGATCCTCCCCTTAGTTGATATAGGTCTGCATTTACTTTAATTCTGAAGTAGGCTTAGAAGGAGCAGTGAAGAATGAATGCCTCAGTAAAATGAAAGGCATACAAAAACATGAAATATACATAGGGGAGGAGCAAAAACAAATCATTCCCTATGACTCAGAGAATAGTCTGACAGCACAAGGTGCAGTTCTACCAACAAAACGAAGCAGATCTGACTCTGTAAGTTGGCAGACTGGGAGATCACTGGGAAAGAGCTGTATATAAGCTGCCCTGAAGAAAAGTAACATATCAGCATGGGAGGATAATAAAGAAGAGATTTTAAAATGGACCATTTCAGCTATAAAGTGTGAGACATTAACAATATGCAACTGATACCCTCTACATCAGCTGTCTAAAACACTGTGAGATAAGTAGGCGCAATTCTAACCCCTTATGTCAGTGCTTTCCAGCACTGACATAAGGGCAATGTAGCTCTGAGGTAAGGGAACAAACATTCCCTTACTTTGAGGAGGCCTCCGCGAGTGACACCCAACTGCAGAATGTGGCACACGTCCCATTGGCACAGCTATGCCAGTGCTGGAAAGTACTGACATAAGGGGTTAGGATTGCACCCTTAGTTGTTTCCATAATAACGCATGTGGACTTCCAGGTCATTGACACTGAAATTACAAGTTTTTGCTCTTCCTCTTTGAATGCTGTTGTACAAAACATGTGCTGGCTGTTCAGGGTCACATAATTCTGATTTGCTCCTTGCCCACCAATGGCATTCAGTGGCAGAGGGCACAGATAAACATACCTCAAAACCATGGCTACTGAGCTCTGGAAACTCTGGAGCCTTGTGGTTCTCAGAAGTACTTATTCCTTTTCTGGGCTAAGCTCAGGGATAGCCAGTTCGGAGACTTACAGCCCAATGCAGTGTAAATTCCCTTGTAGCCATGCAATGGTGCTGGTACGGCCACCACTGCATCCTGTGTGGGAATTTCAGCTGCTGGAGGTCTGTGCAGGGCAAGGGGACAATGGAACAACTTAGACTTGCACCAGTAATATTGCTGAAGGAAGTCCATGTTGCCCTGTGTTGCCAGATCAGGCCCAGGAAGGGGTTAAATGTGGCATGCAGCAGCGCCACCAATCCTGCCCCCCTACTGGACCCAATCCATTCATCCCCCACCCTGTTGACACCCTGTCATTGACCCTTTCCACCATCCCCCACCCCTTTCTGCCTCCATGCTGCTCAACGTGGAAACAACCTACCTTCCCCAGTGCATGCAGGCCAATGTAGGCCTTCATGCCATTGCTGTCAGCTGTTATGCCATTGCAAAGTGCTTTACAGCATTTTTGGAATGGCAAGCACAGATGCAACACATGCTGTGTCAGTGCACAAGCCAGTCAGGATTCTGCCATAAAAAGTAGAATCTGGCTGTACACAGTTCTAATTGACTAATGGCTTTGAGCCCAATCCTGGGTTCGACATGCCAGCTTACTGCAGGGGCACACAGTCGCGAGGTGCTGCCCGCGGCTGCCGCGGACATGTTGGATGTTTTCAGTGCCGTCACAGCCACATGCCACGGGAGCACAGGATTGGGCCACCCAATGCCACACTCACACCTCTTTCCACCTCCCTGAAGCAGTTTTGCAATGTGAAAAAACAATGGAGGTTTAAAAAAAAACCAAAAAAAAAACAGGCAGTATATGAATTTTTATTCACAAAAGTATAACAGAGGTGCTTATACAAGTGAAGAAACAAGTACATTGCCTGCCTAAAGCAAGGAGAAAAGACAAAACAGACAACTAACAGCATTTGAAGCAGAGGTGCACCTGTCAATTGCAGCACAAAGGTGGGGGGGTTAAACCAGGCCCATCCCACTGGAGAAAAATCACATCTGCTCATATTTTTAGGTATATGTGAATGTACACTGTATGTGTGTTACTCTTTCAGGCACAAGGCCAGTGAAAAATTGCAGTGGTTCCACTGGAGAAACAACAACCCGAACCAGCTTGCTGCCCTCACAAGCAGCCCAAACCTAAGCATGTTTACTCAGAATTAAGTCCCATTGGGTTCAACTGGGTAAATGTTAAGGAGGCCTCCTCAAGGTAAGGGAATGTTTGTTCCCTTACTTTGGGGCTGCATTGTGGCTGCATCTGTGCTAAAAAGTTGGATAAAATTGGGCCCTCAGTTTCTGAGCAAGAAGACATTTGGTACTTTAACAGTGAGAACTGTGGCTTTAAGAGTTTTCACCACAATGAAGATTCATATGCAAAACAAAAAATACAAGTGGGAATCACTGGAATGACTCATGTTGTCCTAAAAGGTCCCTGACTGGATTAAAAAAGTAGAAAATGTGAGCATATCACTGAAATAATGAAAGGTAACATAAGAATAGATCCAGTTTTCATACAAAGTTTTAACTGTCTGCACTGTTTCTAAGCTTCATGTAGAAACAGTACAATGTGGTTTATAATTTATTTTTTTCTCTATGGAGGGGTGGGTAGTCAATGACCTATATTATGAACCTACCCTAGTGTATAGTATTCCATCCTTCTATTTATAGAAAGTAGCAGTAGTACAAGTCCTCGTATTTAAGGACTCCAGTGAGAAAACCAACAGCCCAGTCCTTTCCTCCACCCAGCAGAGCGATGTTGTGGCGCCAAAACCACCTCTGTTGCATCCTAGAGGCTGCTGGAGGTCTTCCCAAGGAAGAGTGTTCTCTTGCCCCAGGGTAACCCCCAGCACCCACAATAGGGCTACTTGGACTTGTGCCAGCAAAATAGCTGGCGCCAATCCAAACAACCCTGTGTCAGGAAATCAGGCCTGGGAAGGGGGTTAGGATATGGTCCCATTCCTGCCCCACTCCTGGGACTTATATACTGCCTCTCCACCCTTCCCTACCCCATTAACCCTTCCCCACCTATGTTCTACCCTACCCCCACCTCTCCGCTGGCCTTTGGAGATCTTAACTTCTCTGGTGGGCTCAGGCATTTGACTGGCACCGGCAGGCCGGCACAGCCCTCTGTGCTGGCACCATGAGCCTCTGCACTGCCACAACATGCCTTATGGCATATTTGCACGTGCTTATCCCACTGGCAGAGGCCAGAACAGGACTGTGCTGTAAGTGCTGATTTTTATCAATATGTCATTGTTACAGTCAACTTAAAACTGCCTTTTAAACTTAAACTTAAAACTTACCAGACTGAGTCTTTCGTGAGTTTGGAATCCACCTGTCCCTCTTCATCCAAAAAGATATCCAGCTGCAAATTGGCATCGTTATCATGAGCTGAGGAATAGTTGGTGACCACTCTTCCAGGAATTCCTATGCATCTCAAAACTGTAAGAGAAGAGGGATATATGGAAAAACTTGCTCCAGCCCATATAGTGACACTTGTGTGAAAGAGTGAGTATAGGGTGTTAAACAGCTGGGATTACTGAGAGTAGATATACTGACTGATAGCCCAAGCCTATGCATGTCTACTCAGAAGTAAGTCTCATTAAAGTCAATGGGGCTTACTCCCAGGAAAGTGTGGATAGGATTGGGCTGTAAGTGGCTTGAGATACTTACTGGCTTCCCCTCTGGAATTATTCTAGAAAATGGATTTCCTGACTATATTTTTAGTGGTGTCATGCCAATCGTGGCTGAACTGCAATACACAAAGATTGAAGGATGTATAAGTACAATTGGATTTATCTAAGTTAGCATAAATTAATAAGGCTGTATTTTTCAAACCACTCCTCCATTATAATTGATTTCCATTTTGCCACCTAGATCATTTCATTTACTGGATATTTTTTTGCAGTTTTAGCAATATAGTGGAAACAAGCTGGCACACACTGAGTGCAATTATTAAGTTTAATGTGAAAGTAAGGAAACTAACAGGGTGTATTATTTAACTGCCTGAGGCAGGCCACCTTTCCGTGCCTAATTGAATACTGCAGCCAGACTGCTGACAGGAGCTGGATGCTATGATCATATTACATCTCTACTGAAAGAGCTTCATTGGCTCTCAGTTTGTTTCTAGGATCAATTCAAAGTGCTAGGCTTGACCTTCAAAGTCCAAAACAGCCTGTGACTATCAGCCCAATTCTGAGCTGAGCAGCTGTACCCCAGCTATGGAACTCCCTCCCCTTTATTCAGACACCTCCCCTCTTCACTTGAACTGATTGGATTTGCTTCTCTCTCTCTCTCTCTCTCTCTCTCTCTCTCTCTGTGTGTGTATTGGTTGCTGCTCTCATGACAATTAATACTGCTTTAACTATTGATTCTAGCACGTGTGTGCACCTACGTGTACAGGCTATTTGTTTTTAATTGCACAATGCTGTATATAATATCATGGCATATTAGTTAAATTTTTAACTGCTGTCTTTATAATCTTCTTTGATATTTTATCAAATATCTTACAACCTCATCCTAACTAGGGTTACACAGCCTTTTATGACAACAGACCTCAGTTCACCCAGCCATTTTGGGAGCAACACCACAAACAGCAGCAACACTGAAGGCCTGCTTCTGCTACCAGCTATCTCCAGCAGTGCAGGTAAGCCAGCAGTGGGGGCAGTTAAAATAGATTTTTAACCCCTTCAGCTATGGCACACATCTTCATCTTGAAAGGTAAGGAAAAATGGCACCAGCTTCCAGGAAATATTGCATATTCCACTTGCCTATTGTCTATATACTTATTGACACCTCTACTGCTAATTTAGAGAGAATGGTATGAAACACTGATGTTATGGCAGCGGCATGCAGTAGCAGCCACTGGTGATAATTCTGCTGCCCTATTAAGGTCATTGTTCATCAAGCCTGGGAGGAGGTCACTAGTTTGTGGAAGGGATCTTTAACTGGGTCTGCACTGGGATCCGTTAAAGGGCCTGTTAAGACCCTCAGTATTATTTTGGACAGTCCTGCTGTAGTTCATATTCTGCAGCCTAAGGGCACTACAGTGTTTTATGCAGAAGAATAATGTCACCCATTCATTTTAATTGTTTGATGGCAAATTACCTGGATGCATCCAATACTATATGCACCTATTGATTAAGCTTAATTTGAATGCCCTCCCAGACTTCTAGCTCATGAGCCATCAGGGCTCATTGGAAATAATTCAGCTGACAATTTCAAGATTAATGGCTTTGCTCCTTCTTTTTCAGAATGCTTTAGCATTTTTAACAGATGACTGTCCCAACATATTCAATATGGTAACCTTGGGGAGCTGTATAGTTGCAGCCATAAAGTATTAGAAGTTCTATACAGCTTAAAATTAAATCAGAGGTAGATATTGCAGGATGTGTACAGATTAAACAATGAGTACAGAATTTATCATTTAAATACGATGGCCATAGGATGCTGCTGTCATTGGTATGCTGTGCACATTTTTTCTGGAGTTCTGTTGACATGGGATTGTCATTAACAAATGTGATTTTATATTACATATTTTTAATGTTGGATTTTTTTATGTAAATCACTTTGAGTTTAGAAACAGCAGTATAGAAATGCAATAAATAAATAAATAAATAAATAAATAACCCACAATTAAGCCGCCTGGGTTTGTGTGGGGATCTTGATGGGCCTTCTGTACAAATATTCACAGCTCTTGATCTCACAAACTGCAAGATCTGCATATAGCCTGTATAGATCCCCCCACACCTACTGTCATTTGTCAGTTGTTGCTGGGAAATCTACAGATCAGGCAGGTGCTAGTCCCCTGCTCTCTGTGACACTGAGGCTTCTCATTGGGAGAGGCAATGGCTGAGAGTACCGAGTGGGAGGGTCACACCACAAACCAGAAGCTTCCTAGCCTTGGGAATCATGGAATGCTAGACCTGATCTGCTGCCTTCTCTCAGTCTGACTAACTTGTCACTGAGGGAGACAACTCCCATCAGTGGCCTTACTAGGGGGGTGCGGGTCGCACCAGGTGACGCACCGGGGGGGGGTGATGCGCCCTGGGGGGTGTGATGTGCTAAAATAGCAGCTTTAGGAGCTACCCCATCATGCTATACACTGTTGGATGCGGAATGTCCAGCGGAACGCAATGCAAAAAACCAGAGTGAAATAGCTCCTTTCCTTCAAAAGTTATGGCCAAAAAAACCAAAAAGAAAAAATGAATAGATCCCTATGGAAATTGAAAGTGAGCCATATTGCACGTTTATTCGTGAGTAGGTATACTTGCCATAGTCAGCCGGAAAGGGCAGGCTGAGAGGAATCCAATGACACCAGAATGGTCCTGATCCAATCAATGCAGCCCCCCAAAAACACATGAGAAGTTCCCTCCCTCCTAGTTGCGAGTCTATTGAGCCCAAACCAAAGCCACGTGGCCGCGTTTACTTGTGAGTAGGTGAACTTGCCTTAGTCCATCGGAAAGGGCAGGCAGAGAGGGCTCCAAACAACATCAGAATGGTCCTGATCCAATGAATGTAGCCCCCAAAAACACCCAAGAAGGAGGTCCCTTCCTCCTTCCCAGCTGCGAGTCTATTGAGCCCTATGGAAAGCAAAGCAGCTTCACGGTCATGTTTACTCGCGAGTAGGCAGACTTGCCTTGGCTGGTGGTCAGGCCAGGCAAAGGGGAATGTGAGGACACCAGAATGGTCCCAATCTGATGGAGCTGGAATGCAACAAATGCTCCAGAAAGCAGCCTCCCCCCCCCCCCACACTAAAAAGGACAAAAAAAGAGGCTTGAACTAGTAAGGGACATGTTTTCTATTTTGCACTTGCAAAGTGTGGTGGGTCTTTATCTTGAAGTGGGTCTTTATGCCTGAAATAGAAGAACTTTAAACTGGGCACTGGGGAGGGCTGGAAATCGCACTGATTCTTTTTTGGGGGGAGTGTTATTGCAGGCAGACTACAGAGTAAGCTCCATTGACCACTATGGGACTTACTTCTGAGTAGACATGCATAGAATTGGGCTCACAGACTGCAATCCCACCCACACTTTCCTGAGAGTAAGCCCCATTGACCACAATAGGACTGACTTCAGAGTAGATTCACTTGGTGGAACAGGACTGGCTCCCCCTTATTTAATTATCTCTTTTATTTTAATTTAATTATTTATAATTATTTATTTTAATTTGCTTGATGATGTCACTTCTGGCCATGACATCACTTCCAATGGGTCCTGGACAGATTGTCATTCTAAAAACTGGGTCCCAGTGCTAAAAGTTTGAGAACTGCTGTAATAAGTTGCTAGTAAGTTGACACAGGTGTGTGTGTGTGTGTGTGTGTGTGTGTGTGTGTGTGTGTGTGTACAAGTTTTCAAAATCACTAAAATCAGAATTTGGAGGAATAATATCATCATGTTATATATCAATCAATGCGTAATTTCATGCAGAATGCAATGAAACAAACCACACTGAAATATCTGTGTTCTAACAAACATAGCCAAAAACAAAAGATACAGCCAACAAAAGATCTAACAAATATCTAACATATCTAACAAAATATCTAACAAAAGATACAGCCAAAAAACCAGCGGGGGCGGGGCGATGGTACATCACCACGCCCACCACCTGGGGCATTGCCCCACCTACTGCATGGGGTGACGCACAGGCCTCCTGCACCAGGTGACATGAATCCTAGTGACGCCACTGACTCCCATTCTCCCTCTGGGCCACGAGAATCTCTCCCTTGACTTCAGTCTTCATCCTGTCTGATCTCTGCCTGTGTGTCTGCCACTTGTCTGCCCATGGTACTTTCCTACTTTCTGACACCAATCTGCATTGCAGCAGTAGGAATTGTGGAGGTATCCAAGGGTGGTTCAGCCCACAGTGGGAAGGCAGAGCTGGAGTGCATATCTTAGACTTGTTTTTTATAGACATTGCTTTCAGCACTTCCTATTGTGTTTAGTGTCAGCATATGGAGCAGGAAGCATCAATACACTCTGCTAACACATTCTCCTTTTTTGCCAAGGGACTACAGAGTAGCTGGGTTTTTCTTCTGCCACTTCCTGCAGCACTATTGAAGATGAAAGCAGGAGTAGGTAGAATATTATTGCTTTGGATGTTAACAGTGGACCACGGTGTCACAAGTCCCTGTATTTTCCTGTGTTCTCTGTTTCTGTATATTTTCTATGTGTTTCCTCATTGTTTGGGGCATTACACACACCCCAGAAGCTACCCCAGTACCTGCGGAAAATATGAAGGAAGGTTGGCAGGTGGTCAAGATAAAACAGACAGGGAACCAGTCTAAGTAGAAAACTGTCAGAATTTATGTTGTTTTGCGTTTGTAATCTCTCAACCATGCTTACAAAGACCTCAGAAGTCCTTGGAGCCCCTCTGAGTTGAAGCGCACACATGCAATTCCACAGTGCCTCAGTGCCATCTGCTGGCAGTAGTATTATAGCACCTCTCAGTTGATGTCAACTTTTTTTTTCAACCAAACTTTTCTCTATTTTTTTTCACTCATTTGGTCCATCCCTTTTTAACTGTTTCAGTTTTAACCTTGATGGTTCCTGGTACAAGAAGTATAGTGGATTATTATGTCTCCTTGCTCTGCAGGTGCTACTGCGAGAGGGATTTTGACAGACACTCCTGAGGGTTCAGTATTTCTCTACGACAGGGGTTCTGCCCAGGGAGCCCCTCTGGATAGCCTAATCTCCTGGGTTGGTGATAGCAGATTCATTCTACCAAGGCTTTTCCCCACCCAGCTGTATTTCCAAACATGGGACAGAGGGGAGCAGGAAGAAAGTGTGCATTCTAACCAGTAGACATTATTACCCTGGATTAGATCAATGTGCAGTCACTGAGAGCCCCTCTCTTAACCCTGACACAGTATAACATGTAAATTTTTCAGACAAGTAATGATATTTTTCAGTCAAGTAATGATAACATGGATAGATCTTTTGTTCAACTTTTCTTTGCAACATTTGTATAGATCCACTCTGTCAAGTTCTCTTCAGATACAAGCAGGTCTCTCCCACTGCATTTAAGGAATTGATTCTTCACTGGGTTTTACAATGCAGTGCATAACCTGACAACTCTGGTGCAAGGATGCACAACTGTGCCTACTTATGGTTGTGTCATAGAAGATGATGACCATAGTACTGATTAAGATGGATTTGAGGGCTTCCCCCTCTTTTGTTTTTGTAATGTTTGACTGTAGGGGAAGACAGATTAGCCAAGACGTAAACACATTTTTAATAGCTGGCAATACCTGCTAGTATTGACATGAATATGAAGTGGAAGCACTGGAGTACCTAGGCCATCTGTCACCCGGGGCAAACAAAAATTTTGGTGCCCCTCCCCCCAATGTAATTAATTTAAATTTATTATTTACAAAACTATGTGATTTTAAAAAGCTGCCTAACACACAGCTGCCTGAGATAGACAGCACCACATTGGACAAGCAGCACAGCAGCATATTAATGTCACACAGAAGGCTCGATTTGCAGCACTGGACTGCTTGAGAGCATAGGGAAGAACCCTGCTGAACACACTGAGAGCAACATAGATATTTATGGGATAAAACCATAAGACCAGATTTGCAGTGTTAGTGAGACACTGACAGCAAAACAGACATGTGCATGTGAGTTCACTGAAAGCAAAAGAGACTTGTGTGAATGGTTCACAAGACAGCATGTTAACAGGCCAGGGCAAGGCCAATCTAGCATCTCTGTTTCCCACAGAAAGCAGCGTAAGGTAGACACCACTATGTTGGAGAAGCAGCACAGCACAGCAGCATTAGCCATCTCACAACTGATAACTGATTTCAAGGCTACACCACTGTAGCAAGCAAACCCAGACTTCTGGGCATAGTGAAAACCACAAGGCCAGCAAAAGAGCCATGTGTGAATCAACCTAAGCCAAGGCCAATATAGTCCTACTTTCTTTATCTCTGTTTCCCACAGATAGCTGCCTAAGTGGTAGACTAAATAACAGTGAAGGCCAGGATAGCACAATAGCGTATTACTGAACACAGCACTGTAGCAAGTAAATGCATGATTTGTTTATGTAAAACAGTAAGAAGCATTGGAGCATTAGAATAAAGCATCAGCAGCAGTACTCATTAAGTTCAGGTCCATTTTTTATTGCATATATATTTATTATTATTAACAGTAGCACAGAATAACAGTGTAATAATAGACACCCAATTCCCTGCCTCTCAGCAGATTATGAATGTTTAGTCGTTTCTATTATTAAGAACATAAGAAGAGCCCCAAGATCTGGATCAGGCCAAAGGCCCATCTAGTTCAGCTTCCTGTATCTCACAGTGGCCCACCAAATGCTTCAGGGTGCACACAAGACAACAGCACAACCTGCGGCCTGGTGCCCTGCATCTGGCAATCAGAGGCAGCCTGCCTCTAAACCAAGAGCTTGCACATACCTACTATGACTTGTAACCTGTAATAAACTTGTCCTCCAGAAATTTGACCAATCCCTTTTTAAAGGCATTCAGGCAAGATGCCATCACCACTTCCTGTGGCAAGAAGTTCCACAGACTAATTACACACTGGGTAGAGAAATATTGGCAGGGAGGGGTGGCTGCAAGACCTGGCCACTGCTCATTTTCTCAAAGAAAAATATTTTTTAAAAAGCCCCATGCACAGAAGTGAGCTCCAAGGCTGCAATCCCAACCCCCCTTTCCTGGGAGCAAGCCTAATTCACTATAATGGGGCTTACTTCTGAGTAGACACACAGGACTTGTCTCCGCCTGCACAGCTCACCCCCAGCTGCGCCTCTGCTGTGGAGAAACCTCTCCTGGAGCTGAATGCGGAGCTGCTCTCAGGAAAGGCAGTCTGCAGAGGTTCTGGGTTTTTTTTATTGCAATGGCTGAGAAGGAAAGGAATGAGAAGGAAGGAAGGAAGGCTGCTCTCAGGAAAGGCAGTCTGCAGAGGTTCTGGGGTTTTTTATTGCAATGGCTGAGGAAGAGGCTCAGGATTGGCTCAGGATTGGTCAACCAGTGAAGTGCCCTGAGCCATTCTGAAAGAAAAAGCCAGGAGCTTGCTGGAGGGTGATTGGCTGAGGCAACTGGAGACTTGGAAAGAGAAAAAAGCAGGGAGCAGAATTCAAAAGAAACAAAGACGCAAGCAGGTGCTGGCGGCAACGGATCGACAGGACAGAAGGGCAGTGGCTGGGGGGCCGGGCAGTGAGCTCAGGGGGGCGGAGGGAGGCCAGCCTGGCCGCCCACCCCACATACTGAGGCTTTGAAAAATGCCTTTGGGCAGGAGGTCTGGTCTAGAGGGTAGAGCCTCCATTTGCCTGAAGATTAACATCCACAAGGTCGCCAGTTCGAGGCCACCCGCACCATGCGACCTTGAAGCAGCTGGCAAGCTGCAGCTGAGCTGTTCCATCTGCTCGGAGCGTGGGAGGATGGAGGCCAGAATGTTAAACCAGATCGGAGTGTAACATCTTGAATGTGGTGGTTCTTGAAAGAGAGAACCTTCTTTCAATTTGTAAAAATCCCTGCGTGGATTTAATAAGCCTGCCTGTGTAAACCGCCTTGAATAAAGTCTTGAATAAAGACCAAGAAAGGCGGTATATAAATACTGTATATTATTATTATTATTATTGAAGGATCTGCCACGCAACAATGTTTTTAAAGTGACACATGTGAGGGGGGGAACCGCAGCTTCAGCGCCCCTCTCCAGGCTGCTTGGCCTCAGCGCCTGGGGCTTTTGCCCCATCTGCCCCATGGCCAGGCCCACCAGTGAGTGGAAGATGAGTTTGTATAGGAGGTTAGCCAACAGTGATATAAATAGAGTATTTGTTACATTGTGTGTGTGTTCCACATGCAGATATATATATATATATATATATATATATATATATATATACACACACACACACACACACCTAAACAGAGAGGTGCATTTCAACAAATGTACAGCCTTACAAAGACAATCTTCTAAAACAAAAAAAAATATGTAGGTTTTATTTCTTGGCCAACTCACTTTGCAACAACAGAGCCATAAAGATTTCCAACTTTTGCCTTCTTCATTTTAGAATCGTAATATTTTCTTGCAATGGAAACAGTTAGTAGATGGGAATAAAGGAAATTGCTCCTCATATAGAGCGTTGGGTTACTTGAATGAATGATTCAGAAACAAGCTCAATAGCCATTGCCTATGCTGGCTTTAAAATAATGTTTTTCCACTTCCTTGTTTTCATGTTTGTTACGATCAACAGAATATTAGACTTGAACCAAGGAAACCTGGGTTCGAATCCTTGCTTGTTTTAAGGCTCAACAGGTGTCACTAGACAAGGATTATCTTGCCTTGTCTATCTCAGCCTTAGGGACCAATCCTATCTTTGAGATACACCAGCATATCCCTATGTGACAATAGCAATTTGCTCCACTTGCTAACCCCTCCAATTGAAACCAGCATATCTCCTTTCTCCAGTGAGCTTGCGTAGGTTCAGGACCAGCTATTGACAACTGAGTGGCTTATGTGGGGGTAAGAGAAAATATTTTCTCTTACTTCTCCCAAGACTCCTGATCTGCCACCACCACCCCCAACCAGGAAGCAGCAAAAGCCTTTTGGTGTGGCTGCATCAGCACAGGAGGGAGGACGGAAAGACAGGATTGGGCTGTTAGTCTCCTAACCAATAGGAGGGATGATATGCAGGGATGATAATACGAGCCTATTTCACATATAGTTGTTATAAGGTTCATAGCCAATCCTATGCAAGTTCACTGCATAGTAAGTCTGGAGAACGCACTGCTACTTCTGAAAGCAACCCGTCTCCCAGTAACACATAATAAAATGCATGATTTGATGTTATCATGCTGTGAGTTTCTCTGCCTCTGTTCTACTTCCTTGGCTGTGATGTGCAAGGGCAATGAAACCCACAATGCGGTCATGTCACATCATGAGTTTCGTTTTACTACATGTTTCTTGGGGAGAGGGAAGGAGGAGACGTAGGCCTGCATTATCTGCATTATCTACCAGCATTATCTAGTTTGAGCCTTGATGTGCATAACATTGTGGTGTCAGGTATGTATACGAAGTATCTAAAGGTTTATGGAAAATTCTCAATAAACACTGCTTCGTATTGTTGTTAAACAAAAATTGTATGGTTGCAATTAGATGCAAGATAATGTTAAATACCAGACATTTCTAGAAGAAAACTATCTGTGGTTCATCTCATACTTACAAGTGTTGAAGACTCCAGCAAAAACCCAGCACTGGCCATACCGCACTGGTTGTTTAGAGCTATGATATTCCAAGAGAATGTCGACACTTCCAGTCCAAGTTGATGGGGGGACTCCATAATCATAAGAGTTGTCCCAGGACCCAACAATCACACCCTCGTCATCTTTAGAATTGATCTAGATGACCAAAAAAAAAAAGAGTGACTGCTGGCATTTACATTTAAGTACTGAAACTGGTACTTTTTGGAAAAAAATAAAGATTCACTAAAATGACAGAAGAAGAGATGTAAGGATGATTAATTCAGGAAGGCAAAAGGGTAGTGAAGATTATTATTATTTAGAAGAGGACACAATTTTTCTCCACATGTAAGGTTCGGTACAAACGTAATGCCTCCTAATTCTTTTTTACTCTCGTATTCTCTCGTAATTCTTTTTTACTCCTGGCCCCGACACAGTATCAGAGAGATGATGTGGCCATCCTTCCAAAATGGTTGCCCACCCCTGGTCTATATGGTTAGGAATGTGAAGTAAGCTCTGTTGTATGCATGGGAAGTGTAGACAGGCTTTGGAGTAGTCCAATCAGTGCATGGATGGGAACTACCAACACTACCAACCCCTCCCCCCCAATTCCTAAACACAGAGACGATTACTTCCACATGGCACTAGATGGTAGTTCTATTTCCAAATCCCCATCACGTGTTCTGTGAATGTGAGGCTACCACCATCACAAAGTTAATTTGCTCTTTAATGCTCAAGTGTACAACGTACGTTAATCTAAACACAGATATAGGAATTCTCAAATCATATATATTGTGACTGTTCATTGGAATGACAGATGATGAAGTTAAAGCTTAAACACTTTGGTCATCTCATGAGAAGGGAGAACTCTTTAGAAAAGACCCTGAAACTGGGAAAAGGGGGCAGCAGAGGATGAGATGGTTAGATAGTGTCACTGAGGCAATGAACATGAATTTGGACACACTCCAAACGACTGAACAACAACAAATATATTGTGAGGTATATTGTGAAGTGTGCACAGCAAAACATTTCCTCCTAACCAAATAAGGGATGGTTATGAAAATATGTTCTTCTGTTAGCAAACGCAGATGTAGGAAATATTCTGATATGATAAATATGATGTCTGAAGGACTGGGGGGTATGTATGGTGATAGCTCATGAAAACATTTATGCTTCTTACACTTGGAGATCACGACGCTACCTACTTCCCGATAACCTTCAAACTGTGAATTTTGACTATATCCCAATGTTCGGTTCACCAAAGTGGTGATGCGATTCAGTTCCAAACTACAGAAAAAGACCATGTCCTAAAAAGAAACACTGACCTAATTAACAAGGAAGATTGGACATCAATCTTACGTTTGTTCCAGTTTTACTCCTTTGCAACTCCATTTGTTTTATTAGAATTTCTCCTAGGTAAGTGGCATGTGAAGAAAAATTGGCCCGTTGTGATTTGCCCATCATAAAAACAAGAAAGCTTTCGCTTGTCTAAGTTTGCTGGAGGTAAGGCTGTATGAAGTGAGAGTTTTGCTGACTAATGACTAAATGGATCGCTATTGGTGAGCCATACATTTCCTCCCAGCAATTGGAACCAAATCAGTGGAGGCTATGCGGAAAACTCCTTTGCTCTGTACCTTGTAATTATGCTAATGCCGAGCTGCTACATTCTCTCAAATAAATCACACACTGAAAAGCTTTTGGCTGGATTAACTACTGGTTTCTAATTAGAAAATCGACTTCCTGTGAACCCTAGGACTGAGTGAGATAACTATGCAGCAGCAGACCCAAAAGGGTTTGAGGGTGCGACCCTTTGCTGTTGTGGAAGGTCTGCCTGAACCAAGAGGTAACTAAGCAGGCTTTGGGCAGGATGATTAGATACAACAAAGAGGTGAAGCAGGCTTTGGGCAGGATGATTAGATACAATGGAGGACAGAGTACCATACCTTAACCATTGTACAGAAGAGGAAACTTGACAAGTGCAGCATTTTAAACTTTTCCATGTTGAGCTGTACCTGCCAAAATTCCCTCTTAATTTATATACTATGGTTACAGGCAGTGGTTCCCAAACCGTAAACTGTGGTTCTCCAGGGAGCCATGGAATCCAGCTGGGGGGGATGCAGAATCCTTGTGAGATATCCACCACCCTATACAATGTATAGCATTGTAGCCCTAATGAGAAGTCATGGTCAATAGCCCAGTAGATCAAGGGAGCCACTGGTCAAAAAGTTTGGGAATGACTGGTTAAATGTATAGGCCCTTTGTCCTTCATTGTATCAAGCGGAAAAGGTAGGCATGAGGGGCAGGGAGGAGGAGGGGGGAGGCATTCCCGGGTGGGGGAAGGGTGGGCGATGGGCAGCACTGGGGGCGGGCGAGCAGGCGGGAAGTGGGAGGCGGGGCTGGGATCTGACAGTTATGCAGGATCCCAACCCCCGTTCCCGGGGAGAATGGAGCGGCTTCAAGCCGCTCCACTCTCTTCAGACTTGTGCCACCTCCAGAGGTGACCCATTGTGGCCAGTAGCCCTTACCCAGGGGTAAGGGAAAATGTTTCCCCTTACCTCCAACTGAGCCGCTTCTGGCCACAATCCTGCGCTGGATACAGCGCAAGCCTCCTGGCTTGCCTGCTCCAATGCAGGTTAGGATTGCGCCCATAGTTATTTAACTATCCAGAAAGGCTGAGGGGTACCCAAGAGGTTTTAGTACTCAGAGTTTGTTTTGATTTTTGTATTATAAATATATCATATGTACAATGCCATTTGGATGTTTTGGGTCATCGGTGATTTTGGCCAATGTTAAACTCTTTCTTTTGGCATAATTATTTCTGTAATTCTAATTTTTAAGAAGTTGAAAGTAACCTCAAGGTCAACCCAAGCTCCCCCAGAATCTCTTCTGTTTAATCTCTCATAAGATACCCAAGACTAATACTTGCATCTTCTTCTATATGTTTCCTCATCTGCTCCCTCAGTCTCTATCTTTTTAAAATCATGGGAGACCAGGAGAGGAAGGAGGGGCAGGAGCCGTGGCCATGACTAGGACTGGGCCAGAAAAGGAAGCAGATGTTAATGTTATTAATGCAAGAAAGAATCTAGAAAATAACATGACTAACAAACCAATCCTCCTGAGCTGCCTGGAGCACGGGGCCACTGCGGTGCTGAAAATGGCTGCTGCAGCATCGTGAGCACAACTGGGCAGCCACCAGCAGCTCCTTAGGGGAAGGGGACATTTTTTGGAGCTGCTGCAGAATCAAAGAGTTCCGTGTCGGCCCATGCACTGAGCTCCACCAGTTTTCCCCTCCTCCTACCCTGCTTCCTCCCCCCCGGCACGCCTCCTCCCCCCTCTCCCCCACCCCCTGTCCTAGAACACCTCCTTCCCTCCCCCACCTACCTCTCCACCACCCCAGAGTTTGGGTGATTGCCAATTACTGGTTTTCCACCAGTGCTAGCCCAGCATGAACTTGTGCTGGGCTAGCACTGGTGCAGGGCCGGCATGAAGCCCCACAAAAGTGCCTTACGACAATTTGCAACAGTGTGCACCAGCGGTAAACTGGAGCGCAGGGTTCAGGATTGAGCTCTCTACACTGCAAGCTAGGATGAGAATCATATAACAAAGAGTGGCAGCAACAAACCTTCTCCTATGTCGTATTGCATCTGAATCCAGATACTTAGTGGAACTTTACATACTGCAACTTCATTCAGAGCCCAATCCTGTGGTCTGTGCTGTGTCTCCGCGGCACGGACCATAGTCGCAAATGTGCCATAAGGCACATTTGCGGGGCTTACCGCCGGGCTCCTGCCAGAGATGGCTCAGCTCTGCCAATGCTGAGCCACCGCCCGGCGGGCACCCATGTTCCGCAGCTCAGCGGTGCCTGCGACTGCCAGGCTGCGGAACGGGGAATGGGGTCGTACCCGGGGGTGCGGGGGAGGCGTTCCGGGGAGGGGGGAGGTGTGGTCGGGGGCATTCCTGGGGGTGGGGCAAAGGCGGGTCCGCAGAGCCAAGCTTTGCAGGATCCAGGGCTCTCGGGTAGGGCTGCTTGCCCTACACGAGTGCCTTCACTTTAGCGGCGACCAAACAGTCACCGCTAAAGTGAGTAGTCCCATTGCAGGACTGCTTTCCTTACTCAGGAGAAGGGGACAAACGCCTCCCGTGGTAGCACGGGAGGCTCTGGCTCCGGCGGGAGCCCTTTGTGGAGCCACCAGGTCCCACAGCTCCAGGCAGTTTAGGATTGGACTGCCCGCCAGCTGCCTGGAAGACAGCCAGAAAGGCTTGATGTATCAGAAATGTGGAATAAGCAAGCGTATGTATGTAAGTTAAGGGCAATAAGGAAGTTGCACAATGAATTCACACAGCTCAGATAACTATGCTGTAAGGGTGATCAGATCCAAACAAGGGCAGGGTTCCTGGATCTTTAACAGTTGTGGAGAAGAGGGAATTTTGTCAAGTACAGACTATCAGCTTCCTCTCTGAACATTTTTTTCTGTACTTATTAAAGGTAAAGGTGCCATGTACTCTTTTCTATCTGATCACTCACTTATGACGCACTGAGAGAAAATATTTGACTGGAATTCATTCTGTTTTCAGATTAGTTTATTGCAGCTAGAGGCTGAACTGTCCAGCCTTCAGCAAACAATGACAGGTACTACATAAAATAGCATCACAGTTTTTATCGTTCTGCACTACAGGCAAGTCAACTGTACCCTGGAGGCAGTTAGCCTGTCTGAAAACTGAACCAGTTTAGTTCGATAGAAAGAGTTTTGGACCTTAGGACAGATGAATTGAAACCACTGCTAGCTATGGATGCACTGAGCAACCTTGGTCAAGTCACTTCTCTATGTTTTTGTTCCCCTATATGCAAAATGAGAATATCAGTGGTGCCCTGAAAATGCTGTTTGAAGGATAAACAAATGGATCATAAAGCACTTTGCACAATGGTGCTTTACACAGATGGTTGGCAACCTTCAGTCTCGAAAGACTATGGTATCAGCCTACAGCACCCGGTATTCCCAGGCGGTCTCCCATCCAAGTACTAACCAGGCCTGATCCTGCTTAGCTTCTGAGATCAGATGAGATCAGCCATGTGCAGGGTAACAGTGGCCCAAGTCATTTTGCACCTGAGGCAGAAAAGATATTCTCATCCCTACAGATGGTGGTGAAAATATGATAATAACCTCACAGCTTACCAATTTGCTGTTCTTCAATGGTACCCCAAAATTCATGGCCTGAGGCAGGCCAACTCACCTTTCCCAATTGCAGAACTGATCCTGGTCTTTTATTAAGGATAGATATATATATATCAGAAGCACATTCAGTATGCTTCTAGAATACTGACCAAGAAAAAATAATAAGCAAATGGGGTATCAAGTCCTGCACATTTTACCCCATCCATATTTATTACATACCACTGCAGAGCCCACACGGCTGATTTTGACTGGATTCCCTCGGCCAGAAAGATCCAACTGTGCTCTGTCCATCAGGTAGAGGCAAGCATCCAAAATGCCTTCTTCATACTAAATAAAAGGGGGAAAAAATATAGGAACACAGACTAGATTCAGAGCTCATTCTAGAAAGCTAATAAGGAATCAATGAGAGAGAGAGAGAGAGAGAGAGAGAGAGAGAGAGAGAGTACAGCAGTTTTTTAATTCCACTACTGTATACAGTATTTGAATTACATCCTTGCAGTTTTGGTTGTGTTACTTTGAGGGTGAAAGAAAAAAAAAAGATTTGGTCAAAGCACCAGACTATTTTTTTTTTAAAATACTATGATTATTTTAGAACTTTCACATGGGGAATAAAGATAAGATGTAATGGCTATTATTTGAGGCAGTCTATTTTTAAGAGAGTTGAATACGGAATGACAAAGGCATTGCAATCCAGGGTGTGCACACTCCATGAGCAACAATGTCTCTTTCATGCCACCTTTATCTCTCTAAAATAGCTATTTAACCTGTAAAAGATAGGTTTAGTTATCTTTAATCGCTAAATATTGTCTTTAATAGCTAAATAGCTACTGTGTTTAACCTGTAAAAGACACAAGATAGCTATTGTCTTTAACCTGTAACTTCAAGAAAATCCTTACCTACATTCAGTAAGGAACTGGGATTCCTCAGGAACACCAGAACTGTTACACTCAGAAGGCATGACTCACACTGCTAATATGATGGGTTGTACCAGCTGTTCCAAGACTATAATTTGGAAAGAGAAAGAAACAGAGAAAGAGAAGGGGAACAAGACTGATTGACGCAAAAAAAGAAAGAAAAAAGGGTAAGAGGATGGTTGGATGGATGGATAAAAAATTATAGTCTGTCTCTCTAAGGCTCTGACAGATTAAAATAATTTAAAACCATAAAGTTACATTAAAAACAAATAGCATCTGAACACCAACATAACACAAAAGTTGAAATTTCTGCAGCCACTGATGCTGCCAAAAACCTTAATTAAGAAGTCAACAACTAAAGGCTTTTCCCAAAAGGCTTTCCAGAGTCTTACATCCTGGAACAATTCTAAACTGCTTCAGGGCGTTTATGGTATGGTCATGGTACATGTAACGGGTCATGTACCCTTGTACACAGAGGTCATGGTACATGTAATGGGTCATTGCCCCTCACAAACACAGCAGGGCTCACACAGGAAAAGAGAGGGAGATAGATATTGTAAAGGTGAAAATAGGTAAGAAATCAAAGCTCAGTTGGTTGGATGGTGTAGATTGGGATTACAGGTAAGGCTAGAGTCCCTAAACATTAAAGCCCCTGTTCTGTGGGTTGAGAGCAGAACAAAATGGCTGCCATTTAAAAAAGAGTTCCATGATACATGACAGGACTATGCTTACGGTCACATGGCCAGCCTAGTCAGCCATGCCAAAGGATGTAGATTCCTTGGTCTACCTGGAATCTGTAGGTTCCAGGTCAGATTGTGAATGTCAGCTGCACATCAGACTCATGCACATCCACAGGTGCAAACTCAGGCCATTTTCACAAGTGACATGGAGAACACCTTTTTGTTTGTAATTATTCTTGACAAACAGCTTTTGAATATTGCCAGTACGACATATAATTAAAGAAGCAACCATTCTGAAGTCCGTTGATAATCACCAGAAGGCTGTCTATTCTACCACCAAATGTTCAAAGGTAGATATAGTACTCATTTCAGCGCTAAATGGCATATATTCTAGGGATAGCCCTGACAAGCCATGGCTGAAATGTAATCCTATAGTAAATTCTCATTGACAATCACTCTGAATATAGATGGCTGGCCACTAGCTGCGCTTCCTCCTGAATTTCCTTATTGGCTAGAGTCTAGAAAGTCTTGCAAAAATACCAATAACAGCAAGTGACCTGAACATGTTGTCTTAAGAATGAATTCTAACAAAGGACGCTAAATGCTGGGATCTAATGACAACAAGGACAGGAATAAATAGGGGGCAGAAGTGCCTAAATAGAGCCAAATTCATTATCAAAGAGCCTGCCCTGAGATACAGTCCAATTTGCTCGGAAGAAATTGCATAGCAACCAAACATGAAACTGTCTCTCTTGGAAAACAATTGCCAAGATGGTGGCAAAGGCACACAAATTCAATTATGATCTTCTCTAATAAGTGGTGAACATGTGACAAAATTATATCTCTTTTGAGAGCTACACTGTCACAGACTATGACTAGAACTTTTCCTTATGGCTTCAAGCTTGTCTCTGTTTCTTTAAAAAAGTGACCAAAATACCAACTGGACAGTTCAGTTCAGTTCAGTTTTATTACAGTCACCGACTAGCATAAAAATAACAATACATTCATAGTATACAACTGAACATACATACGACCCATCACAGCATTCTAACATAGGCTCTTGACAACATAATATACTAAAAATTAATAGATCTAAGTCTAGATAAGACTAAGTTTGCTCTAGTTATTGTGGATTGAACTGAGTACAGTAACTGAGGAAGGTACTTCTGAAAGTCTTCTAGTCCACATTGAATTAAAAACTTATTCAGACTATAAATACTCCTCTATGAACAACCTGGAAGGCCACAATCCACCCTTTTCCTCCTGATGCTACCTGCAGCGGCTAAAAATTTAGCCACCCTCCGCGTTATCGCTGGATTTGCATCTGATAGAAGAGAATGACTATAATCTTGACCTGGGGATTTGGTGAGCTCTTCTAACAGTGGGGAGATGAGGGATAACCGTATATCCCTATAAAAAACACAATCCAGCAAAACATGACTGGTGGTTTCTGGTTGGTTTGCTCCACAAGGACACAGTCGCTCTAAAAATGGGATCTTCCGAAAGCGTCCTTCCACTACAGCTGAGGGCAAACTATCACACCGCCCCAATGTAAACGCCCTTCTGTGGCTTGGGATTTCCAACTGCAAAAGATAGAGAGCTGGGGCAGCTATACATCTGAGCTCCTCCTTGATACAAAACTTTCTGACATTATTAAGGTCTTCCTGCCACTCTATGTCAAAGATCCACTGCTTGATCCTAACTCCCACCTGAGCCAGTCGCATGTCATACAAAGATGGTATGGAAAATCCCAGAGAGGACAGTTTTCGTTCCAGCCCTTTAATCCACCTGGATTTATATTCATCTTGGAGGATTAGGGGAGCAATCCCTAATGGGTATAGGTTCAGTCTTAACCAGTAAGAGCAAATGGCTATCCAGACACAGGCCTCTATTCTAATCAGGCCTGATTCCAGACGTAAAAAAGTGTTTGAGACAGTCCTGGATACACTAAAGGTGGCCCTAATAAACTTGGACTGGACACGCTCCATTATCGTGATGTTGGGAAAAGGTCCCAACTGCGCTCCATACAATAATTGGGCCATCACCTTTGCCTCAAACAATTTAAGGGCTGCTGGCAGATGCTGGGCTCCTTTACTTCGCATAAATTGAAGAATAGCAGAAGAGGTTTGCTGACTGCTTAATGCTACATATTCTCCATGCGCTTTCCTAGAACCATTTGTATGGAATACCACCCCCAAATATTTAAAGTAGGACACCTGCTCTATTTTATGGCCATCGACCTTCCAGCACAAAATTTTTGGTTTCCTGGAGAAGTCCAAGATCTTAGTTTTACTATAATTTATCACCCAACTGGACAAAAAATAGCAACAATAAATTGATCATGTCACTGATTACTTAACATACCAACATGACGCTGAACTGTCTAATGCAACTGCATCCAGGTTGGACACTGTGCATTTATCATCATTCATCTCCTTGGCTCTGTTTCCTATAATTGCATTACTTCTTTGTTTCCTTCTCAACAGAAGCTCATTACTAAATAATGAGCTATAATCCTATATTGCTAACCAGAGTTCACAGTGGAGGTCAACACCTTCCCAAAGGAGCTGCTTCCAGAAACAATATCATGTTTCAAGAGCTGCTTGTTTATTCTAGAGAGTGGCCCACAAATCTCATTGGTGTACTTTTGTAAACAATGCTAGACCAAGAATAGCTCCCTGGGAAATGGTTCTTCAGAAATGTGTTCTTACAACTAGACAAGTGCATCCATTTTTCAAGCGTTTAGATCTGGTAAAGAGTAGCCATGGTTTCTGTTGTAGCAAAAGACAACTATGAATCCTCTGGCACATTAGAGGCAAACAAATCTATTATGAGACAAGCTTTCAGAAGCAAGTATCTGTTTAATCAAATACAAGTTTCTCAATCTTGTAGTTGTCGGCTGAGGCACCCTTTACTCTGAGCTGGCCTGACTGACTTTCACCAGGTTCTAAATCAGATTTCTTGTGGTCATTGCTGTCCAGGTTTTGTAACTTCTAGGTTCAACAAGTGCAATACAGTTTCACTGAGCCTGACTCTGAAGATGGCTCAGACATTTCACCTACTGCAACAAGTTGCTGCTGACCTCCTGTTAGATACTGGAAAGCAGGAACAGATTTGTCAACCTATTCGGTGGTAACTGTCCTGGTTACCAGTTAGCTTTCAGGCTTAATTCAAGTGTCACCTTTCAAACACCTTGGAGCGCACACACACTTCTGAACACATGTCCCCATATAGGTTCACTGTTTACGCTCTGTGAGATGGGCCCTAATCTATGCCTACAGTTCACACTGTGAAATGAGGGTATGTATGATAAGGAAAAGGGCCACAACAATTGCTCCAATGTTATAGAGCTACCTCCCCAAAATGGTTAGAAGGTGCTCAGTTCTTGCAGCCTTTTGAAAAGTATACAATATCTATCTCTTCTGAAAGATGAATTATGGGCACTTTAGTCCTATGTTATTTATGCTGTAGGTTATACTGTTTCTGAGGCTGTTGTTTAGAATACACTGATGTTTATGATACGTTTTATTCCTATATTTATTAGCTTATTTTTGCTGGAAGCCACCTTGAACCTTGGAGAAGTAGAACAAAATGTTTCACATAAATAAAACATATTTTCAAACACATGTTTTCTCTGTTCATACATCTTAGTTGTACATCGGAAAAACATAATGTTTGAAGAAATCCAAACACACCAGAGCAGATTTAGGATTGGGCTGCAAGTTTATCTTAAGTATTCCTGCTAAACTTAGCAGGACAGCATCTAAGCAACTGAGGTTGCAATCCAATACACCCCTACCTGTGAGTAAGCATCATTGAACATAATGGGACTTACTTCTGAGTAAACATGCCCAGAATTGCACTGTTAAATTATGTTGTAGCCTAAGAACCCAATCCTATGCATGTCTACTGAGAAGTAAGTCCCATTATAGTCATGGGTCTTACTCACAGGTAAGTGTGGATAGGATTGCAGCCTAACACCCCAGTCTTAAGAGTGTGCAACAATGTATTTGCCAGAAGGATGTGACAGTAAGTGTACTGTTATGTCACACAGCACTACGATTTATGGCACTAGACCAACCCTGCAGTCAGACCCCACATTCAATCACAGTGTTCGTTTGCTGGTATAGAAGGTCTCAGAACTGGAGCATTAGCAGAACTTCAGCCTGTTCCACTGAAAAGGACTTACCTGGCCAAAATTCCAGCTTCTAGTTCTTATATTTGTAGGGTCCCCATAGAAGATAGTTCCAAGGTCATTCAGGACATACTCTTGCCTTTCTGCTTCATCATCCAGAAACACAGCATCCTCTGCATCAGAAAGTTGTTTATAAAGGCTCATTAATACAGCCACTTTGCTTATAATAGATGTCAGATTTTAATACTGCAGCATGATATGATGATAATGAAAAGGATGTCTTTTGTTCATCTGGCATGGCAGTAGGGTATCTTTTCTGCCCACACAATCTCTGTAATTGGAAACCAGGCAACTTAAAAGCTAAAGGATGACAACTCCTAAGTGTTTTGAGCAGGTTCCGTAAAGCATGATTAAAATGTCACCTCTTATCAAGCGTTTTATGATTCTGCACTGCTAATTTGAAAAGTCTGAGCATGGTGATAAGAACATAAGAACAGTCCCACTGGATCAGGCCATAGGCCCATCTAGTCCAGCTTCCTGTATCTCACAGCGGCCCCACCATGTGCCCCAGGGAGTACACCTGATAACAAGAGACCTGCATCCTGGTGCCCTCCCTTGCATCTGACATAGCCCATTTCTAAAATCAGGAGGTTGCACATACACATCATGGCTTGTAACCCATAATGGATTTTTCCTCCAGGAACTTGTCCAATCCCCTTTTAAAGGCATCCAGGCCAGATGCCATTACCACATCCTACGGCAAGGAGTTCCACAGACCAACCACACACTGAGTAAAGAAATATTTTTTTTTTGTCTGTCCTAACTCTCCCAACACTCAATTTTAGTGGATGTCCCCTGATTCTGGTGTTATGCGAGAGTGTAAAGAGCATCTCTCTATCCACTTTATCCATCCCATGCATAATTTTGTATGTCTCAATCATGTCCCCCCTCAGGCATCTCTTTTCTAGGCTGAAGAGGCCCAAACGCCGTAGCCTTTCCTCATAAGGAAGGTGATGCAATTAGGCATCTGCCTAGCAGATCAAAGAACAATTTCAAACTTCTTAATGGTAATGGAGAGCAGCTCAATGTCAAAAGATTTAAAGATGAAACCTGGACTGGGATTAAAAGACTGACTGAAGAACTTGGAAGAAAGAGTTTATATTGTGTAAAAACTAAGGACTACTTCATTCATTTTTATATATAAAATGCAGGCCTGGTTACCTACGGTGAGTAAGGATTGACTCCAGGTGACCCAACAGACTTTAGGAAATCCAATTCTTTTTTGTTTCTTTTAGGCCACAACTGTATGTGCACACTACACCAATTCTCTTTTTTTTTTTTTTTTTTGGGGGGGGGGGGAGCTATCCCTCTTGTCCTTTCTCATCCTGGAAGATACTTCTGCTTTGCATCTGCTAAGAGCAGGAGCAAAATTCTCCTGAGTAAGCAGCCCAACCTCAGCTGCCAACTCTTGAGCCAATCTGCAATCTGGGAAGGCTCCAGTTTCTCACTTGAAATGGAGTCCTCCTCGGCTGGCAGATCCGCAGCACCCTACAAATAAGCCAGCTGCCACTGTAGTGAGGGTGGAGGGAAAGAATCAGTTTCAAGTATAAGGCTCTTTTTAAAATTTACATGGGCTCCTTCAGAGCTTCCAGCAAGGGAGGGCTCCGTTTCAAGCAGAAGGCTGGAGCCTCCGAGCCAGAAGATCTGACTCTCCATTCCCTGTCTGTTCAAACATCATGCAGAATATCACAGGAAGAGTTCCTTATTAAAGAGGAACATGTGTTCTTAATAACCAATTTTGAAGTGGAACATTGATCAGTGACTCCACTCAGGATCTTGTGCAAACAGCACCCACTGTACCCAGGATCACAGGCTGGTGTAAACACTGTCTAAGAAAGGCATGGATGAGCAGGCAGCCTAGTTAAATAATAGTACTTTATCCAAGATGGAGACTGACATGTTAAAACTATCAAATTAAAAAGCAAATATGTATCAGTGGACATCAAAGGTATGTATATGCAAAGTATTATATGCAGCGCCAGTGCAATGAACATTTATGTGAGTTTTTCACTGCTGGTGCATGACCGGTTCAGCATATGGGAAAACTCAGAAGAATAAAAGGGAACAGTAAGGTCTGGTTCAGGCATTTGGCTCAACTATAAACTCCCACCATTAGTGGGGTCCAGCTCTCAGGACTCCACATGCTGCATAGACACATTATGTGTGAGCTGAGTGTTTATGTAAACAAATTAGACAGGCACACTATTTGCCTGATTTTCATAATCCTTCCACCACTTTGGGATGTGTTTCATGGCGTTGGATGTACATTTTCTTCGGCTCAGAAAATATTAGCAGTTTGAAATCAGTTTTCATTTCACTGCTACTTCTGCTTCGCAAATATTGGTAAAACGAGATGGAGATTAATACATTTTTCTTTGCCATGTGCCCTACATCATGTTTTTGTTCAAGAAAAAAGAGAACAAGTTCTTTGAATGCTTGCTGCGAATGGAAGTGTGCGGCAGAAAAGAGCTGCTTTGATTTTTATAGCTATTGATATGGCTTGCATTAGAATGGAACCTGGAACTTTGATTATCAGTGCCCTACAGGTAGTTTCTGTGAGCTGGTGGAGCAATACTTCTAGTGAAGAGGAAATTTTTCATTTCTAATATGTATTGTTTTCATGAACAAGACAAATGAGTTAGAGCCTTGGGGGCTAACAAAGTTCCGGCAATTCTGTGGAAGCACATAGTTTGTGGCCCTAACTAATGAAGATAGCTATATGGTAGATATGAGCAATGGGGCTTTTAACATTCTTTTCTCTATTTCAGCTCCACTCAGCTATGCCAGAAGCTGGTTCTGAAAGCAAAGGGATAGCTTGTGATGTGGCACAGAGGAGGAGGTTTTGAGAAGGATATGGATTGGGGCTTGGGAGTACCATTTTTGGTAGATTCCAGAAAGTGGCCCTGGGATATTCCCGCTCTTTAAGTTGGTCTATGGTGTGTTGGAGGGCTTCCATTCTGTCCACCACCTTATTCAACACCTTATTCAATATTCAACTTTTGGGAGAGATCATTGGGAGATTTGGAGTTGGGTGTTACCAATAGGTGGATGATATCCGGTTCTACATCTCAATCCCATCTAATGCCAGGAATGCTGTGGATGTTATGAATTGCTTTTTGGAGTCAGTGAGATAGATGAAATTAAGTCTTTCAACTGTTGGTCTGGAGGGGCTGTTGATCTGGAGACCCACAACTCAGATATTGGACTATTAACTGGTTCTGGATGGAGCTGTATTCCCTCTAAAGGCACAGTTTGGGGCCTTCCTGGATCTGTACTGCTCATGGATCACCAGGTGGTAGTTGTGGCCATAGGGGTCCTCGTGCAACTTAGGCTGGTGCACCATCTGTGTCTATATCTGAGCCAGTCAGACCTGACCATGGCAATCCATACATTGGTGATGTCAAGAATAGACTACAGTATAGCTCTGTGTGGGTCTGCCCTTGATGACCATCTGGAAACGACAGTGAGTGCAAAATATGGTTGCATGCATGGTGACAGGGGCCAGGCAGTTTGACCATTGCTTTTCCAACTTACACTGGCTGCTGATCAATTGCTGGGTGCAGTTCAGGGTGCTAATGTTGACTTTAAAACCTACACTGCTTAAGGCCACAATATCTGAAGGATTGCCTCACCCCATATGTGACAGCCAGCATATTAAGATCCTCTAGAAAAGCCTTCCTGTGGGTGCTGTCACCATTTCTGGCTCAGTGGGCAGTGACACAGGGGAGGGTCTTCACTGTGGCACGATGTGGAATTTTCTCCCAGCCTCAACTGAAGTTGGACCCTTCTCTGCAGGCATTTGGCAGAGCCTTAAGATTCTTGTATTCCACCCTGCTTTCTCCAAGCGTCAGTGATTTCGTCTTCCTGTTAAATTTGGTTTGCTGTTGTTTTGTGAGTTGCTGTGCATGTATGTGTTTAATGTGGTATTTATTCTGTTGTTATAATCATTTAATAATTGTTAGCTGTTTTGAACACATCTTTTAAAGGGGAAAGGTGATAAATAAATAAATAAATAAATAAATAAATAAATAAATAAATAAATAAATAAATAAATAAATAAATAAATAAATAAATAGGGGGAAAAGCAGAGCTAGTCAAGTATGACTTCGGATTAAACTGGATACACATGCAAATTGCTTTTGACCCTCAAATTTTTGGGATTTTTTGTTTCCAAATAGCATGAGGGAGGCATAAGAAATAGCACAAAATGTGATGGAGTTGAGGACTTACACACACACACAGCTTCTTTTTGTTTACTCTAAACAGCATGTGGGTGTGAAAGCAACTGGGCTAGGAACTACAGCGGGGACTGTGAAAGTTTCCCTACCCCTGCTGTAATTTCAGGTTGTTTCACATGTAACATTTACCAACATGTGACGGGCTAAACTGGAAAAAAAAAAAAGCAAGCTCAAAAGCACACATTTATAAGCACATCTAGTTTGACCCTAAGGCATTATGTGAGAAATCTGTGACCAGGAAGATCTCCTATCACTTCAAAAAATATTTCATACCAGCTTTCCTCTGCTCTGAATTACATCAAAACTATTGTGCCATAGTGCTGGGGGATGGGGAATTGATATCTCTGGAGCAGGTCCAAGATGACCCATAGTGGCTTCTTGGCAAATGTCCACTTACCTTGAGAAGACCTTCAGCAGCTGAAAATCCCCCATGGGATGCCATGTAGTCTGTGCCAGCACTGCTGCATCTGAGCAGGGGAATTTAGTTAGGTTTGGACTGTAAGTCTTTAACAATCCGGTCTTATCCTTGATCAGCCTGCACAGTGCTGTGCTGCTGACACAGCCTCCACTGCATCCTGTGGGCCTGTTGGGGGCTATGGGCCCAACCCTATCCAACTTTCCAGTGCCTATGCAGCCACGATGCAGCCCTGGAGTGACCTTTGGCACACTTCTGATGTATAAGATGTATAAGATGTCTACATGTTACACATGCCTTACCTGTACACCAGGGGTTGAACAGTATGTATGTATCTGTCTCCGGGTTTCGACGCGTTCTGTGAATGCCCATATCAGTCAAGATTGCAACGTACATGCGGAATTTTCCAACAATGCAGTTGGGAGCAGACATGACAGTCAGGCTGACATATCTGTCTTCACTGCGGTTGATCTTATAACCCCACTTCCCACTTTGCAGTTCTTGTACCAAAGGGACTTGGATATATGTTCCTTTGTTTGATTGTGGGTATCGTCCTGCAGAAATGGAAAAAGAAAACGAGGAAAAAGGATGTTGAATAATTGTCTCACATTTTGACTGTGTAGGCAAAATTGGGGCTAGGAACTGCCCAACATAAGTCAGCATAAATAAGTACTATATCAGCTACCTGAATAAATTTAGCTTTTTCTTCCAAGTTTTTGTCTTTCACATCTTCTTGCTCCTTACAATTCAAACTCAAATCTGACCCAGACACAATTTTGTGTTGCACACACAGAATGGGAACACATGCATTCTAGAACTAGGAGTAATAAAAGTCTCCTTAGTACACAACGGGCTCTTCTCCCCACTAGCTCTCCCCCCAGTTCATCCTAGATAGAGAAGATTCCAGGCCATAATAGCAGCTATCAACTACTTTGTGGAGATGTTACCAACTGCACAGTCTAAAGTCAAAGAGAAAAGCAGATTCTTTCATAGTTCTAGCTACAAAGTCATATGACCACACAAATGGGATGGGTCCATAGCTCAGAGATAGAAGACATGTTTTGCATATAGAACTGTGTTTCTCAACATTTATCCCCCACCCTACCACTTCACATGATCCACCTATTGGAAGTACCACCAGAAGTAACTGGTAATGGTGTCATTGTCACTTACTTCTGGGTTGGGAGGCCAAATGCAACATGACAAACATGAGTAAAAGGCTCAGACAGGAAGTTTTTTTTTAGCGAAAAGCACACACTGGAGCTCTGCCCACCAAGCCAAGTCTCATACACTGTTTGTTGCGTTGCATAACTGATCTTGTTGCTGGGTAGTGGGTGTCCAGGGTCACATGCGTACCATCAGACACCACCTCAAGTAGCACTAGTGGTATGCATGCTACCTCTTGAGAAATATGGATATAGAAGGTCCCATGTTCAGTCCCTGACACCTGCAGGTAGGATGGAGAAAGATTCCTGGGTGAAACTCTGGAGAGCCCCTGCAGGACATTGTTGACAATACTGGGCCAGATGGACCAGTGGACAGACTCAATATGAAGTTTCCTATGCAAAAGGAGAGATAGCACATGTAGCTCTCTCACAGCCACCAACCTGTATAGGTCATAAGTAATCTATACTCCAGTATGGTGTTACAACAGTAACAAAAATGGCATGCCCCTTAACTACCACTTGGCTCCCCCTTTTTGAGGGACTGAGGCAAAGGAGCCATTACAGCAGGAGGCAAGCAAATGAATGGGCTATCAAGTGCTCAGCTTGGTGCCTTCCTACTTCTCTTTTTCTCTCTTTTGCATTGGCACAAGAATCACACAAGGCATGCGGTAGCTTGGGATGTAACTTGTACAGATTTCTGCACAGGAAGTAAGATGGTCACCTGTCTTCCATATTGAAAGATGAGTGCAGAGTAGTCCACAGTTTTCTCATTCAGGTAGCTCTCATTCAGCTATCAGGACCATGCTGTACCAGGCAAGGTACTGGCAAGAATGGTTAAACTTTGTTTAGCAGGGGATATCTTTGCAAAAGCACATATTTGGGAATTGCGTTTCAGGTTGATGCAGTATTTTAAATGGGATCTGGCTATAGCCCACCTTTCTCATCTCCTCCACACTTCCTTCTCTGCTCTGTGCCCCTCTTCCTTTACCAATCCAGGGAATAGGAGGCGAAGGAACATTTGGGGCAAGTGGGCAGATGGATGAGGGTGTTAGCCTGCCAGTCTGCTGCTGCCTTTGGGGACTGCCTCAGTTGATTTGATGGAAGGGCCAGCCTTGTGGTTCTCATTATCATCTGTGCAATTCTATCTGATATTTTGGTTCTTAAAGCCTTGGGTGACATAACCCAGAAAACCTGAGCTATAACCTAGACAATTTGAGCCATGTGGCAAAAGGAAGAGATTTTCAAAAGAAGCAGCAGAAGAAAGAAAAGAAAAAGCCAAATCAATAGCACATTTGGGAAGATACAATAAAGGACACTTGAAAAGGGGGCTTCAAAGGGTGTGGAGGGTTGCACTGAAGAGGCAACCAAGACGAGAGGCTGGTAGCTGCTTTACAATTGGGATCTCTGAGTTGAATGCACACTCCTTCTTTGAATGGCTGCTAAATCTGACCTTTCCTCTCTTTACAGTAGATGCTCAGGTTCAGATCTGATATAGTATAACGGTCAACCAAACTTACAACAAAACCCAACTCCTAAAGAAACTCTGAAATGCCAACAGAAAATCAACTAGCTGAACTTGAACATTTGTAAAAGCATCAGTGTGCTATAGAGAGAGGTCTTCTTAAATTTTATTTTTTGCGGATTTTGTTTTTTCCCCAAGGAGGAAAAGTGCAGAAAGCTGTGTTTTTATTCCAATTTAATATACAGGTTTATAAATTATAATTATAATCACTTTTAAAAGTGGACTAGGTCGGTGATATAGACAGTATAGTGACAGCAGATGCAGCCACAGTCGTTACTCATGCACCCTCTCCCAGTCCAGCCCATTTTTTAAAAAAATTTTCACCGATTTCCCAGTTGATATTTTGCAGATTTTATTTTACGAAATGAGAAGTGCAGAAAGGGGTTTTATGTGTTTTTAATTTGTTCACTAAAAAAAAAAATCACACCTCTAGCTACAGAGGTGGGCTGTGTCTAGAAATATATATTTATGTTCTGTTCTAACAATGCAATCCTATGCACATTCTTTGAATTCTCACTGTTCAATGGGTCTGCTTACTCCCATGATTGCAGCCTATGCATTACTGTTCAAGATAGTGTTGTTAATGTCCTTAGGAGGCATGCATCTATCCAAGCACTAAGACAGATATAAGCTGTCGGTGAAGCTACCATCATGTGGTGATTGTGGGATAAGGAGAACACTTCAAAAACAGCAACTAGGCAGAACCACTACTGAATGGCACAAAACTCCATTACAGGGGCCCCCGAATCCGCAGATCCCGTACCTGCAGTTTCACTTAACTGTGGATGCGGGAGGGCCCCGTGCACTCCCCCAGCACCCTCTGAAGGTGAGGGGAGCTGTGCAAGGGTCTTCTGAGCCCTGCAGATGCCGTGTGCATCCACTTGTGGCCTCTGCGGCTTCAGAATGGCCAGTTAGCCCCCAAAAGTCACTCCAGTTTTTTTTTCAAAAACTGGAAGTGACATTTTTATGTCTTTAAAAGGCATTAGGGGGGTCACAGCTTCCCTTTATCCTTTTATCCCTTCCTCTTTGTCCCTTTAGCAACAATTTTGTACACACTCCTATGTATGTATTCAGTGGACCTTACTCCCAGAAATGTGTGCATAAGATTACAGTCTTAAAGGGGCTGGGATAACTGATTGCATAGACAAACCTTTAAAATACAGGCATGCCCCGGTATCTATGGGAGTTCTCTTCCGAAACACCCTACAGATAGCTGAATTTGTGGATACTGGGGATGCCCCTTCCCTCCAGAAGCAAGGGGAGCTGCACTCTCCTTGCCGCTGGAGGGTTTTTTGAGCCCCACAGAGGCCACATACATCTGCCCGCAGCATCTGTGGACCTCAGAATGGCTGTTTAGGCAAAAAAAAAGACACTTCCAGTTTTTTTTTGCAAAACCAGAAATAATAATAATAATTATTATTATTATTAACAGTATTTATATACTGCTTTTCAACTAAAAGTTCACAAAGCAGTTTACAGAGAGAAAAAAATCAAATAAGCCATTAGTTATTTGATTATTTGATTCTTTTTTTCTGTAAACCGCTTTGGGAACTTTTTGTTGAAAAGCGGTATATAAATACTGTTATTATTACTATTTAATGGCTCCCTGTCCCAAAAGGGCTCACAATCTAAAAAGATGCAAAAGAACAGCAGCAGACAGCCACTAGAAAAGACACTGCTGGGGTGAGGTGGGCCAGTTACTCTCCCCCTGCTAAGTAAAAGAGGAGCACCCACTTGAAAGAGTGCCCTTACCCAGTTCGCAGGTAAATTATGTCTAACATTAATTAGGAGGGCCAGATCTTTCTTCTCAAGGTGGCACCTTGATTTGTTCATTATCTTCGGTTATCCTTGGGCTACTGCTTTCATGCAGTGAATTCTGATTCCCATCCACTATGCGTATAAAGATAGTATCCAGTCCTCTCACAAACACAGAGAGCTAGAAAAGTAGTGGTTCATTACATTTAAGTGGATAGAAAATAAATTTTTAACCCCTGTGCAATGCAGGTAAAGGTTGAAATTCCTTTTCTCTTTCATTGTATTTTATTTCAGACAGATGTTCTCCCAACTTTTATGCCCTCTTTTTGACACCACACATTATAGTTGTGATTTAGTGGCACCAGACAGATATCTGATAGATGAACTGCGACCCCACTGGATTGTAAAATATCAGTTTGATATCTCTACTTATGCACAGTTACAAATGCTCCAGCGATTAGAAATACCTGAAACAAAAAATGGCAAATCAGTGTATAAGTTTCAGGGTTCAGAAGTATTTGGAGGTGGGGAGTGTCGGAAAAATTTTAATCCCTTGCCTTCCTACTCCTAAACATATATGAATAAAAAGACTCCAACTTTTATCATTTAGTTCTCAGGGCTATTGTTTGGTGTTGGCTTGGATAGAAAAGTGAAGGTACAATGCTCACAGTGAATCACTCCGATGATTAGAAGAGGAAAGGATTCAGGGCCCAATCCTATCCAATTTTCCAGGGCCGATGCAGCCATGCCAATGGGGCATTCCCCACCATCCTGTGGTGGGGAAGCAGTCACAGAGGCCTCCTCAAGGTGTGGGAACATTTGTTCCCTTACCTTGGGGCTGCTTTGTGATTCCACCAGTGCTGGAAAGTTAGATAGGATTGTGCCCTCAGGTATCTTTGGTACCACATAATCCCCATGCATTTCAAAAGCGCTTGCACTAGAATAAAACCAAGTAGATTGTCCCAGCAAACAGTCGACGTTTAGAGTTGAACTGCAAGTACATGGGAGACATGAGGATGCTTTCAAAAACTGGGTCCCCATGCTGAGTTCCCCCCCCATCCTCCACTGTTTATAGGAATACTTACCAATGTTGTGAGAGGAGTGCATTGTGCATTTCCTAGCTGCCCATCATTGTCTGTCACTCATGGGGCCAGGAAACACGAAAGTGTGAAATCACCCTGCTGTATAAGTCTCCCTACACATAATGGGAGAGAAATTCAACCGGAGGAATGTTTTCAGGAGTAGTCCCTCAATTATAGAGCCCAATTCTATCTCCCCCTTCCCTGCCGGTGCAGCTGTGCCAAAATCAGGTGCCCTGTACCCAGTGGGGGTGGCTTGGGAGGCTTCAAAGGCAAAAGGGAATTTAAATCCATTTACACCTCTGTAAGCCTCCTGACCTGCAAAGGGTCTCCTTCGACCTGTGCTAGCAATTTCACTAGTGCAAGTCTGAGGAGAGAAAGGAGGTGAGGAGGCTGCAGGAGGGGGAAAGAAGCCAGTGTGACCATCACTGCTGCATCCACCCCCCCCTTACACCCCTGCCCACCCCATTAAGTCCTCCCCCATCCCCCCATTTTTTCCTGCTGATTTACCTCTTTGCTAGAGGGTGGGAGAGCCAACTATGAGGGCAGGAAGGAGTAGGCCTTTGCAACAGTGTCCCCAGCAACATGCTACTGAGCATGCTACGGAAATACCTTTTATGACAGTCAGCACCAGTAGAAGAGGAACAAGGACAGTGCTCCCAATCTTTTTGGGGATGCTTAAGGAGTGTAGTGACACAACCGGGAACCTGTAGTGCCATTAGGAAGGCACTTCCAGGTTTCACTGCCACTGCTGAACATGGGTAGGTAAAAATAAAAATGCCTTTAGTGGTGGCAGCAGTGAAACATGAAAGAGCCATATTAAGGGCCCTACACAATTGTCTGACTGGAGGTTTGTGAGCCCCAGGTTGGGAAACACTAAGCTAGGACATTGGACAGTAAGTATATGATTGGCTCATTAGGTATCCAAGGTTGTGTGTGCATCACACCAATCTTTTCCAGAAAGAGAAGGGGCCAAGGTATTCCTCCTTTTCTTTCCTCTTCTGCTGCAGTTCTTTTCGGCAGTTTGGAGTCATATAAAAAGCAACCACAGAATACTCTTAACATCAACCAGCAAGCCTGGGCTACTCATGCACGAGAAGCTCTGCTGCCTGGAAGAGCTCCTATCTCTCACTTGAACTGAGCCCTGAGCAATCCTTAGCCAGCAAGACTGTCTTACCCTTAAGTTGAGCTATACTGTACGTCTGTATAGCTGTCTGTACCAGGTACACATTTCTCTTTCAATAACTGTACCTGGGTTCATTTTCACAAATCAACAATCCCATTTACACAGGTTGTACCTACACTGAAAGGAGCATTCAATTAACTGTATCCAGGCACAGTTAACAATGATTGCACCCCAATACACAAATGTACCCAGTAACATTCGAGTTTAATGTGTGAACAGTTCTTTTTCAAACAAACTGACTGAGATTGGGGGGTGGGATGGAGGGAACCACATTCAAACTGCAAAGTAGCTCTTGAAACAAGGCTCAGAACAAGGTTCAGAACATTTGCTGCATCAGATGTCCCAAGCAATGTCCATTAAAACATGGTACAGACTGTAGGGAAAGTGTGTCCCTCTTTCAATAAGAACAGACTTGTATTCCAATCCAATGTACTGATCAGTGACTACCTGCAATCTGGTATAAGCTGTTTCAGGAATATAGTTTGGGACAGTGATTCTCACACACTTAGTCCTGGGATCCACTTTTTAGAATAAGAATCTGTCAGGACCCACTGGAAGTGATGTCGGGACCGGAAGTGATGTCATCAAGCAGGAAGATTTTTAACAATCCTAGGCTGCAATCCTACCCACACTTACCCAGGAGTAAATCCCACTGACTATCATTGTTAAAATAATATACATAGTAGTTTGTTAAAAGTACATGTTTGTACCATTTCCCCAAATGCAGTCACATACTATGGTAGCATCAAGTCTAAGATATTAAAAATAACGCATTTAAATGAATGGGGACCCAAATGGAATTGGCTCGTGAACCATCTAGGTGGTGGGTCCAGACCCTCAGTTTGAGAAACACTGGTCTGGGAAATAAATGGGTACTTTACCCCACTGGTCAAACAGGTTTTTGAATAGTTTTGAAGTGTTCTACAACAGAATCTCTGATCATAGATGACAATGATGACAAGCACCTCAATCCTCATAGGCAACATTGCCTCTACCACACCATCTTCAACAACATCTATCTCAGGCCCCTTAAAATCTGCACTGCAGGTGGCTGCACTTGTCAGACATAGTGCATTACATGACACAACCAGTAGAGGGAAGACCAGTACTCAAAACAACAAATGTTGGCTGGGTGACCATTGTAGCAGTTGCTGTCTTCCTCTCAACTGCTCTGGCAAATATTTGTTTTCATCCTTAAAGTAATATTTGGAATCCAGGAAGGTGTTTGCCACCATAACATATTAGAGTTAAAGTATAACAAGGTTCTGTTTTTATTATTATTATTATTATTATTATTATTATTATTTTGCGCTGCTGTCTTTGACCAATCTCATTTGTTTTTAGGCATTTTTCTGCCTTCGGGAAAGGTATTACACACAGTGAAGTTAATACATTTCCCCTCTGTTTGATTCATTTATTTTACTCAGATAGACCCTTCATACACAGAATAAAAAATTGGCTTCCAGGCATGTCCGGGAAATATAATAATTACAGCAGAATGATAAATAACTTGGGCAGCTTTGTCAGAGGGGAGGTGTCGCCTTCTGATGAGAGCCATAGTTGGTCGGCATCTCGACAAGCAATCTCCACAAATCACCTGAACAGCCATAGAGAAAGAATCGCTAACAAAAAGACACCACATTGAAATCACTGTTATTGCTACAAATAAAACCAGAGAAATAAATCCTTCCCTATACAGTACCTGTGGAGACCTGTAGCTCCACAGGTCTCCACAATAAGCCCTCAGCTCAGGCCTATTATTATTTCTTCAACACATTTGTTAGTCACTTGTTGAGGAAATAATTTCTCAAAAGCCATTTACAGAAACGCACATATTCCTTTTGTGTTTAATTAATATGAGTTATCATCATTACTCTTCAGTCGCCTTAGGTGGAGCAGTTGGCCGTTAAGCGGTCAGGGAAGCTGAACTTTTCCTGACTCCACTTGGAAAATGGTAGAACTCAGGGAGCAATCTATAGTCTCAGCCTTGGATGGTGGAATGACTGTATTGGATACGTGAAAATCGCAACATACAACAGACTTCATCTGATCACTCAACTATTTATTGCTAAAAGCTTGCTAGAAAAGTTGAGTGCATTACTAATACGTAAGCTTGAGGGGGGGAGAACCCACAGCTTGTCTGCAGTTGCTTATTTCTGATATAAGGGTCTAATCCTATTCTGACCTCCCAACATCGTGACAAATCTCTGCTGGCACTGACTGCCATTACGCAGTCAGTGTCATTCACAAAAGGTGCTTTGACAGCACGGTATTTAGTGTGCTGCCAGGAGGGCAATGGGAAGGCCTGTGCTTTCCTGCCTGCTCCAGCACTTCTCCCACCATGTGTCAGAGCAAATAACACAGTGGGAGAGGTGGACGGGTGGGGTGGGCGAACTGGGCCTGGGAAGGGAAGGTAGGTGGCGCCAGCACTGCTGATATCCTATCCCCCTTCCCAGACCTGATCCCATGGCGTGGGTCATGCAGACCTGTGCCAGCTATTTAGCCAGCACACATCCAATTAGACTACCCCACAACACACAGGCTTTCCTCTAGGTAAAGGAACAATAAGATCCTTTGAGGTGTTAACTGAAAGACTGAGAGACAGAGAAAGGCTTCAGTGTACAATCACATTTGGGAGGCATCAGCCACACAAAACTCAGTGCTGGCATTTGAGCACAACAGTTACTGCCGCGCCAACATGAGGACCAGCCACACCTTCAGTGCAGGCTTTGCCAGCAGCTAACCCCTTGCCATTTGCACAGCCCAGCAGTGAATGAAATATTCTTTTTCCTTCTCCTTGCAGTTTTCTGTCAAGAAAATGAGATAGGCCTTTCACCCCAGTGGCACACGATGTTCTTTAGAACAGTGTGATTCTGGGAGCTTCTTTGCACACTCAAAAAAGCATGTGGTGTAGAAGTCCTAGGATGGAACCACTTCAGAATGCAGGTGAAAAACTGCATTTTGGGATGCTGCTTGAGGTTGGGAGAAGGGGACATTCCATGTACACAGAAGATTATCACATTTGATAGAAAGTTCATATTGATTTTCTATGTATAGGGAATTTTTGACATTCAAGTATAGGACATCCCCTCCTACATTCAGTGATATTGTCCAAGGAGAGCTATATCACATAGGGCTCAATCCTGAGGCACCCTTGGACCTGCGCAAGTCCCTTGCTGAAAAGCATGTTTGCACCTCCTTGTGATTTGGTTAGGCCGGCGTGCAGAGGTGTGCCAACCCGTGGAGGCTGAATTCAGCCTCCACACCAACGGAGGGACCAAGCCTTGCATCAGCCAAACTCAGCCAACACAAGGCTCTGGGGTGGGCAGGGAGGAGGCAGGAGTGTTCTGGGGTGGGGGGGGAGGGTGGGCAATGGGCAGCCCTGGGGTTGGGCAGGTGGAGAGCAGTTATGCCGGATCCCAACCCCGTTCCCCAAGCAGCGCACAGTGACTTTAAGCCGCTCCGCTCTCTTCGAACTTGTGCCACCTCAGGAGGTGGCACACGTTGGAGGAGACCCATTGGGGCTACAGAGGCTTACCCAGGGGTAAGGGGAAGAGTTTCCCCTTACCTTCAGGTGAGCCACTGTGGCACCCTATCTCAGGCTGGATACAGCACAAGCCTCCTGGCTTGCTGTTCCAGCGCAAGATAGGATTGCACCCAAGTTGTTTCTGAACATGTGTATCACTCAATTTTTTTGGTTTGTTTTTTAAAAATCATACCATAATTGTAACTTTCATTTGGACAACACAAATTTGAATTTTTGAAATCAAATATCAATTAGATCAATTTGGTTGAGTTTCTTTCCTTCCTTTTCCCAAAATGTATTTCAGCTCTGCCTCTTGCATAGGAACTCTCTTGGGGTGCATGTTTGTGCTATTGAATGTAATTATGAAATTACACATTGATTTTAAGCCTCAATAGTAGATTTCAACATTCAAATATTTAAATGTCATACAATCTTGAATTGCGCCACAAGTTTTTCTTCATCTTGGCAAAAGTTGACTGGGATGCTCTGTGTTCTCAAGCAGATCGTGCTCATTATGTTAATTAAAAAAGACTAGCTTTCTTGTCATGCCATTTGCAGCTAAGTTTGTTGTCTGGCTGATTAATCAAATGCCAAGTTTATAAAAAAATAATTATATCTAAAAAAACAAGTTAGCAAAGGCTTACTAACACAGAGGAGGTCGTGATGACCTGAGCAAATTGTTTCATATTGTTCTCATTTACTAAAAAAGATCACATCCGTTAAAGAAAATATTATTTATAATTGTAAAATCATGTTTCCTAAAGCCAGTGGAACACCCAAAAAATTCTGCACACCAGCTGCCAAGCTAGGAAAAACAAATCTGTGAGCTTTTTTGCACAATTCTGTCATGTGTCCTCATCCACGATTGGTGAGTGAAACAGACTTCCATGATGTCTATGGACACACTAAATGGGTCAGTAATAACTACTCTCAGTCCAAGACTCCATGAATTTACAGGAACAAGGGAGCCAAGAAAAGGTTGAACTGAACCCAAAGAGCCCATTTATGGACTCAAATACCTCCTAAGATTTACAACTATGCACAGAAACAGATAATGCCAGGAGGTGGCATATAACTTTATCAACAGATTTACTGTCGTACCCAGGAAGATACGATTAAAAGAGAGATTGAAGGCCTTGTTAGCACATGCAATCACTGAGCTGCCTTTCAAACAAGCCATTATTAGACCTCATCATTTCAATAAGGATATAGCATAGTTACCCTGCACATGCCCGATCTCGTCTGATCTCAGAAGCTAAGCAGGGTCAGGCCTGGTTAGTACTTGGATGGGAGACTGCCTGGGAATACCAAGTGCTGTAGGCTTATACCATAGTCTTTTGAGACTGAAGGTTGCCAACCATAGCATTGTCACAATAATGTCTACTATAGCAATAAAGCTAGGCAGGGATTTTTGTGTGCGCTTTGATTCTGGTCATTCCCAAAGTCTTGGTTTTATTTTTCAGTTCAGAAACCAAGTGTCTAGCCCAGGGGTTGGCAACCTGTGGCTCTAGAGCCGCATGCGGCTCTTTCAGCTGTCTGCTGCGGCTCCTCCCGGTGAAAGTGGCAAAGGGGGTAACAGGAGGCACCTGTGTTGGGAGGACAGGCTGCTTCCCTCCGCCCCCTGAGCTCACTGCCCTCCTCTCCCTTCACCCCCACCTGCTCCACATTGGTTTCCCTTTTCAATTTTGCCCGCTCTGCAGGCTTAAGCTCCCTGTTTTTCCCTTTTCCAACTCTCCAGCAGGACACCCTCCTCCTCAGCCATTGCAAGCCCTTGCAGCCAGCCTTTCCCTGAGCAGATCCCCACTCAGTGCAAATAGAGGCTTTTCCTCCACAGCTGAGGAGACATCCTGTGTGTCTACTCAGTAGTAAGCCCCATTACAGCAGATGAAGCTTACTCCCAGGAAAGGGTGCCTGGGATGGCAGCCTTGGAGCCTGCTCAAGGCCAAGTGCAAGGACGGGTAAGTGGGAGCCTGCGCAGGTCTGTTCGAGAGCAAGCCCCGATGTAGTCCCTGGGCTGCTCCCAGGAAGGTGTGGAGGGCTGTAGCCTCAGGCCCCCCCCCTGCCTGTGCAGGTCTACTCACAAGTAAGCTGTAGTCAGTGGGGCTTCCTCCCAGGAAGGTGTGGAGGGCTGTAGCCTCAGCCTCCTCCTGTGCAGGTCTACTCACAAGTAGTCAGTGAGGCTTCCTCCCAGGAAAGTGTGGAGAGGACTGCAACCTGAGAGCTCCAACCAACTTGTCTGCTCAGAAGTCCCATTGTAGTCAATGGGGCTTACTCCCAGGATAGTGTGGAGAGGGTTGCAGCCTGAGTGAGGGAGGACAGGCAGGCAGGGCAGAAGCTGGCCTGTGGCTGCCCCCCAGCTCCCCCCCCAGCTCTGGCTTCTTCTCTTCCCCACCTCTGGAGTCTGTGTCCTTTTTTCCTTCCAGCAGGGTGCCTCTGGAAGGTGGGGGGAGTTCTTTAGTATCCATGTAAGATAAGCAGATGTCATAACTGCCATATGTATTGGAATCCTGGAAGATCTGGTGAGGAGGTAGATGTGGTGTCAGCAGTAGCCCCTTTAAAGGTAAGGGGCCTGGGCATCCAGCAGAGTGTGCTGCACAGTTGCAGCCACTTGAAGGCAATAGGGCCCTCAGGGATATAAGGAGCACCTGAGGTAGGAAGGGGGGTGTGGGTTGGAGAAGGAGTGCAGGTTGGAAAGGAGGCTGACTGACTGACTTTGGAATCTGACCTTGGACTGTGACTTGGCTTATTGACTTTGGACTCTGCCCTGGATACTCTGACTGACTTTGTGACTAATGGACTGCTGGAGACACTGGAGATTTGTGTGTGGCTGCTGTGCCCAAGACCTGCTGAGGACCAAGAGTCTGCTGTAGTGGTGGGAGGCTGCTGGCAGGAGAGAGGACCTCTGCAGGTTGAACAGGTGAGGTACCCTGGAGGTGGGGTCCAGCAGGACTGCAGGGCAGAACCAGGGTCATTTGTAGGGAGAAAGAAGGGGAGCTAATTTGCTTAAAGTGGGCATAATTCTCCAGGCAGAGAATGGCCTTGGAATCAGGCAAAACACCATAGAGGACCAGGCATCTGAAAACACAGGACAAGAATGTATGACAAAACTAACTAAAAGCTACAAGAGGGGGCTACATTATAAAAATGGAACCTATAAGAGCATAAAGGTAAAAAAACAACAACTATATATGCAGTGTTATCTTCATTTTAGATGTCAAAAGGGTTTTGTGGCTCCTGAGGTTTTTTTTTCCTCTGGAAAACGGGTCCAAATGGCTCTTTGAGTGTTTAAGGTTGCCAACCCCTGGTCTAGCACCTAAGGCAGACAGGCTTAACAAACAATGCCTGGAGCAAATGTCAGACCACAGGGACGGGACCAGAGCGGACAGGGCTTTGGTGCCCTTCTTAGCTCTTGGAGCAGAATAAATTGTGCAAAGTACAGTAAGCAAATAGGTACAAATTCTAATCATTTGCATACATTACAAAGACAAGAATCCAAAGATTTGAGCAGGACTCCAAGGCATAAATCAGGGCCAAAATCAATGCTAAATGACAAATTGGAGCTCCCCACAGCATTTTCCTCTACTACATGCAGCATTGGAGGGGAGCCGATATGGATTGGAGGCACAGCACAGGGGAGAGGGAGTAAAACATTTCCCCTGGAGTTGCTATTAGCCAAATACAGGTGCCTGAATGCTTTCCCTTCAGTGACTTATAGCAGCATCTCGGAGTAATTCATCCTGGAAAATCAACTCAAGGGAAAGGGTTATACCCACACTCCCTCTGTATCATGGCCCCAATCATGAAGGAAGCGTCTTGTTGCCACACAAGCTTGCCCACAAGCTTGCCCACCCCCTTGCCCCTCATTTTGAAGTCTTTTCAGTCCCACTCATAGGTTGTATATCCTACAGCCCAATTCTATCCTAGGCCAGCCTGCATGGTGCTAGGACACTGACACAGCATCCGCTGCATCCTTCTGGCCTGTGAGTTGATGATGACTCACCATAGATACAATAGGATGCCTTGGGAAACGCATAAATATTGTAGATCCAGTGAAAGGCCGAGCACTAACTGGCAAAATCCCAAGGATTTCCAATCCTTTCACCTACATACTTGGACTACTCCACCCCAGCAATCTTCACTGTAACTCAAACCAGAATAAAAGGCATCAGGAGTAGGGGGAGGAACCTGAATACAGCACATCTTTCCACCAGAGCTAAACGCATGCTATTTTATAAGTAGCAGATTTAATAAATTGCTACATGATTATTATGCAGCAACAGAAAGGAAAATCAATAACACAAATTTCAAAAATGCAGCTAGTTCCCAGGAAGATAAATTAAATGTCAATTTAAAACCAATCCTCAAAGAGTTTGCAACAGTAGGGGAGATGGCTGTGAAGACAAATTAGCACCAGTAACTCATTCAGAGCGAAATAGTAGCTTTGCTACAAACTTGATGTACCTGATAGTGTGCAGTCAGACTGACTCAGAACCAGAAAGTAATGCAAATGCATCAGGATAGCAGGGAATGATGATTTGCATGTGTGAATGAGTCACCACGGATTAATCATGACATACAGAACATCCATATCACCCCATTCTGCTTTTCCAAAGAGATGGTTCATATATGCAGCCACAAATAATCTGCTATTCTCATCCTCAGTTAGAATCACACCCAGTTCAGGACAGACAGAATAAAGTTCTTCTTTAGACACCACATCATTAAACTGATGAAATTCACTCTGTAAGATGTGACAGTGCCCGCTAGCTTAGGTGATATTTTAAGGATAGATATTTTAAGTGTACATCTGAACATGGAAAATCTGATTGCAACAGACACATAAATATAGCCATGCAGACTCAAGATTTCATCAATTATGAAGGCTTTCTCATTGTTTCCTCTTGTCATTTGTTGCTGTTTGAAAGTTTACTGTTTATTGTTTAGAGCAGGGGTGTCAAACATAAGGCCTGGGGGCCTGACGCAGCCCGCAGAAGGTTTTTATCTGGCCCTCAGGCTCTCAGCTGCTGAGCAGTGCTGAGGTATTACTGCAGAAAGGGCAGCCCACTTGAAAATTGGGCTCTCCAATATCTTGAAATATGATCAAGATTTGCATATTTTCTTTTCTGTTGTTTGTGGCTAATGAGTTCCTAAGTAAGAAAAAGAGCTTGTTTTTGGTTATGACCTGTTTAATGTCATCACTTTCTCCCTAATGGCATCACTTCAGGCCCTCAGCAGGCATCATGAATGCTATTCAACCCTTGCTATGAAACGAGTTTGACAACCTGGTTTAGAGGCTGAGATTCCTTGCGTTGGTGAAGTGGAGAACGCATTTTGTTTGCTTTCTGCTCAGCCAGCTCCTCTTCCCAATGTTCTGTGAGCCCTGTCATTAAGCCTCATTGGTAGGTAGGTTGCCCTCATTGTTAGGTAGGTAGCCCTGTCATTGCTACCCTCAACTGCCAATGCCCATTTCAGATGCACAGGTACAGCCCAAGACTTTTCCTAGTTCTAAAGATCTTAGGAAGATGTTATCATTTTTTCATGCATTTTTAAAAATGTCTAGGGATCCCTCATCCCCATCATGTGAAGGAGCTGACTTCTGCTCTTCTTTTCACCTGGTATGTCCACTTGCAGCATTCTCAGGGCGCAATCCTAACCAACGTTCAAGCATCGAGGTAAGGGCAACACAGCTCCAAGGTACAAACAAAGATTCCCTTACCTTGAGGAGGCCTCCGTGATTGCCACCACACAGAATGATGCAGTGCACTCCCCATTGGCCCAGCTACGCCACTGCTGAACAGTTGGTTAGGATTTGGGCCTCACTTGCGTAACAACAACAATAAACAGTGATGATGATGATAGTCCCCTTTTGGCACTTACCTATAACATACTCAATCCAGAATTGATCCTTTTCTGGGTTGTACGGGCGGTTAAAATGAATCTGCATATAGAAAGGCTGGCCTCGGCGCACAATCAACTTGAGGTTAAAGTATTTGTCTGTGTGGTGTTCCTGCTTATTAATTTCATATTCGCGGTTAAACAAAAGGATATCCTGGACTTCCAGAACATCTAAAAATAGAGAAAGAGATGAAATCTGTTATAGTTTTAGCAAACGTGACCACATTCTCACAATTACAGATTGCAAACCCTTTGGGACAGGGAACTGCCTCATACTCTTCTCACTAAAAGCAATGTAGAACTACATATATTACATGAAATACATTATTCTGAGATGTCACTAATTCTGAAGCCTTGTGGAAATGTCACAAACTAGTGTAGATTCACTATGTGATAGTGAGAGTGGGGAGAACCACCACTGCTTCACTCCTGATGCCCTGACCCCTGACAACTGCTGTACCCATGGAGAAATTGTCTTTGTGATCAGGTACATCAAGAACAAGGATAGTTAATAAGGAAAGGTCTCTTTCCCCCCTTCTGTGTCCAGAGAGTAGTGCTTGTTTTTAACCATATAAGAGCATTCAAGCAAACATCCCTCCCCCACCCTCCACCTGCCTGCCTTCTGAAGTCTGTGAAAAGTCTGTGAAGGAGTGTACCGCTTGCTGTTTCTGTCAATGGAATGTGACCATGACCACCCCGGGGATATCATGCAGACGAGGACCATAGTGAAGACTTAAAAGTCCCCCTTCCCCTACACAACAGTCCTTATTGCTCTCACACGGCTGCTATTTAAGCTTGGAAAAAAGAACACACGGGGCCAAATAACATATTTAACACAACATGTTAAATGTTTCTACCCAAGGTTGTGAGTTAGTGACATGCCCAGCTTCATGAACTACCTGAGTTCTGAACCTAGCCCCCCCCGCCCCGCCACACACACACACATTCAAACCCTATAGCAGCAATTATACCATCTACTGGCTCCCATTCACAGTTCACTAGGTACAGCCAGTGCTTCAGACAGATACTAGTGACATGTATTATATGAAAGGCACTGGGGGGAAAAAAACTTTGATTCCTTCCCTATCATCTTTATGTATTCTATATATTGGGATGGGAGTTGACTTTTCCAGCTCTTCTACAGGAATTCACATGTAGAAACAGGTCTTGGTGGATTGCATTGTTATGTTTGCCATTATCTTCCAAACCCCACTGGAAAGGGCTATAAGCTATTGTGGTTGGGAATTGTGCCCGCTGCTTTCCTCTTTAGAGTTGTTTCTAAGGGTTGCTTCCCAGTTAGCACATGATGTAAATTGGCTACATCCTCATATGTGTTTTCAATTTTGTAGTAGACATGGCATTGGAATACAGAACTAATCAACAACACATTGCTATTTTGGTTATAATCGTGATACTCATTAGTGGTCTTTGGCTTCACGAGTGTTGGGCTCAGGTTTTATTGTAGAATTTGCAGTATTTCAACCAAGTTAATTTTGGAAATGAGAGTCTCATTTCATCAACTTTTAGATAGGGGATCTAGAAATGTACATCAAAGTGACTGGTGTATGATGTGTGATTCATCCAGTTTTAGATAAGGAATCTATAAATGTACATCGAAGTGACTATTGTATGGTCTGATAGCTGTCATGGATTCCTGAGCTTTCATTGTGCAGAAAAGAACTAGCAAGATCTGAAGGGGTGGATGACGACATATGAGCAACTTTAGCATGTGAGCAGTTTATCAAATTCTTCTAGAAACCAGGAGTTGGGATTAGATTACAATAGTAAGTGGCTCACACCTTTCTGCTCTACAATGGTACCTTACTCAGCACTGAATCCAGTAATTCTGAAGTCAACATCTTCTACTCACAAGCTGGCCATAATGGCTAATATGACCCGAATTCTCCAAACACCACCCACACTCCAAAATAAACTGTCTACTTTTGTTTGTTATGTTTTCAATTCAAGCTAAAATCCTGTGCCTCATTATGCATGAATCCTCTTGAAATATTTTCATGCGTATGACTAATTACAGGCTTGATGCTCAAGTGAATGTGTGGCTATTTGTTGGATATACATTAAATGTGTTCTGATGTGTTCTAACTTCCATGACAGAGAGCCCAATTTTCTGGTGCCAATGAAGCCACAAAGCAACCCTGAAATAAGAGAACAAATGTTCCCTTACCTTGAGGAGGACACTGTGAGTGACATCCCCCCATAGCAGGATGCAACATATGTCTTGTTGGCACAGCTGCATCAGCACTGGAAAGTGGGATAGGATTGGGCCAAAAATGTCCAGACCCTGATTGTAGTGCCAAATGGCACGTTCGGAGTTGAATAGCTGTTTCAAGAGGGGGCAATTTTCTGTAAGAAGCTGTGTGGAAGTATTGTAAAGGTCAAACAGAACCTATCTTATGCCACAGCTTGATCCACTTCAGGTCCCTGTGTGGCTACTACATTTGAGTAAAGGCAAACCACTAACTAGAAGATGATGCATTAGCAGACCTTTTCAGTTGTTACTGTAACCAGCCCAACCATGAGAACACCAGCAAGCCCCACCCCTGCCACTGCTGTACTCTGTGGTTCCAGGGACAACATTTGTCTGCTGGGTGCCCAGCATTCTATTTCGCAGGGAGGTTCTCTCACTGGATACAGTGAGATAAACTTGTCTGCCTTGGATGCCTCCCTGGCATCCAGGGAGAATGGGAAGTGTGGAGAAGAGCTATGAAGCACATTGACGAGGTTGGATGGTACACTCCTGGTCAGACTGTAACTATGGACATGGTCCATGATTATGATTATGATTATTGGTTATAACAGGTGTAGCGTTGCATCTAATTTGTTCCTCAGGAAACTACAAGGAAACTACTGTCATAGAAACTACCGTCTTTAGAAGTGCGAAAACTACTGTCATAGAAACTACCGTCTTTAGAAGTGCGGACAGAACTACAGTAAATATATTGGAGAGGAGACTGTTCAAGTGGAAGTGCACATCAGGAAATGCACTAGCAGCTAAGGCAATTGTACCATCCATAACAGCCCTTATTAGCTGTGGCTTGCTCGGCCTGCGTCATTTCCCTAAGTTGCAACTGCCTGACTTCTGATCTGAAGGGGTGTAAATGCAGCCTCATGAATGATGCAGGGCCTTTGAAGGGGCAGAATGTGTCCTGGAGGCCATTCCACTACATCCACATTAAATTTTAATTCAACAGCTGAGCATCTTATTGTCACATCAAACAAAAGAATACTGTAGCTGCCCTAAGAAAATATACTGCCCCGTATGCTACCGGCCATTACAGGAGCACTTTAATCAGACTTGTCCTTGGGTGAACCGAGGAAAGTCATGCCAGGAGTTCTCAGAGGATTCATCATACACTATCATCGCAATAAAGTGATGTGGCAAGTGGGTTTCAGTTCATAACACTTATTCCCAATTGACTTTTTCCACACAGTGAAGACATGATTTGAAACTTTGTTCTGTCACTTGGATCAGTGGTATGAATCACACTTTCAGACAGAGATAGAGAAGGAGGGTTCCTCTATTATCTTGAAGCACACTAAGGGCCCAATCCTACAACTTTCCAGTACAAGTGCAGCCATGCCAATTGGGTGGGGCTGTACCTTGGTGTGGGGGGGGGCAGTCACAGAGGCCTCCCCAAGGTAAGGGAATGTTTGTTCCCTTACCTCAAGGCTGCATTGTGGCTGCATCAGTGCTGGAAAGTTGGATAGAGTTGGGCCCTCACCGTCCATTAATCCAAATCCTCAGATTTAAAATATATTGTATTTTGCTTCAAGAATGCACTCCAGTGGAAGCTTACTTTAGAAAAGATCCGGTTGGACTGAGTAAACATGCCCAGGATTGGATCACATATTACATAAGACTGTACCTGACCTTTAAAGCTAATGTGTTAGGACAGTGGTTTCCAAACTGGTGGATCATAACCCACCAGGGGAAGCAGAAACAGGCCATTTCCCCTTATGGGCCCAGGAATGGGTGCCCTGATGGCGCTGAAGCGATCACAGTGCCATGGGGACCCAGGGACATTGTAACATAACTGCTGGGCTCCTGAAGCCACCATGAAGATCCTGGAGTCTCACAGCCCCCTCTGCAAGCTTCTGTGTTGCTGCCCTCAGTTCCAATCAGCAATTTCTCTATGAAACTTACTGGTTCATTACAGGCAAGGAATGGCTCCTCAGCCTCGTGACTATCACAAAGTTTGGGAGAGGATTTACAAGAATTGTAAAGCAGTGAAAAAGGGGAAAAACAAAATAATGCCATTATGGATACATGGTTTCTATTTCCTGTTTAAATGAGTTCTATTTCCTGTTTGCTTTGGACTCGCTTTCGGATCCAAAGTAGGAATAACCTCTTGGGGGGTGGGAATATGTGTTCTGTTTCTGTACATTACAAATGCATCTGTCTGGTTTTCGTCCAACGGCCATCACCATGGCATCCAAGTTCTTTTGTTACACACTCTCAAGATGTAATGATTGGTCGGCCTTCCACTGTGCATTAGTTTCAGAATAGTGCAGGTACTGCTCTGCTGGCGTTTTTCAATAAACAATTGCTTATGAACTAATTAGCCAACTGACCCTACAGCTCAAAAGCAAGTTGCTAGGAGTGCACTAGATCCATTATTTGCCAAAGGGAAACCCTGCAGACACAGAGAGCTATAACTTGTGTTGCGCGGGGCTTCTCCTATAGGTCAACCGTCTTTCACTGCAGACTGTTCACTCAGGTCGATCAGTACAAACGTGAAAGAAGAGGGATTGTGACTGCAATCTAATATAGTGTCTGGGATTCTCAGTCTTTCAACCTTGAATGCAAGAGGCTAATGATTTTGAAACAAACTTGGATAGAAGGAAGGATGAGAGAGAGAGAAAGAGAGAGATTTTTCTGAGTGATGTATGCATTCACACACAAACACACAGTGTACTCTTTTCAGAATAAGCTGAACACATAGAGGAGTTGAGGAGCAAAACTGCCCTTACCCAAGCCCCGCAATTGTGATATTTATGGTTACATTAATATTCCCACCTTTCTTCCATTACGGAACCCAAGGCAGTGAACACGGGCCTCCCAGGCAGTCAATTAATCAAATGAATTTTCATACATGAATTTATCAGATCATTCTGCATAAATTTGCATATGGCAAGAACAACACTTTTGAAGGAAAACCATGCAGTGCTGTTACATACTTGCCTCCCATTTCCCTGAATGGTGAGAAGCTGTTAGATCGCACACACTCCTGCAAGCAATCAAGCTACACGTGTCTTTTCTCACGTCTGAAACTGTCCCTTGGCTTCCTTTGCTGTCTCTCCCAGATTGGCCTTTTCCACAAACCCCAGGCATGCTGTCTTTGGCCCAAATCCTAACCCACTTTCCAGCACTGGTATGGAATGCTGTCTGCCAATGGGACGTGTGCCGCATCCTGCAGTTGGGGGGCGGGCATTCATGGAGACCTTCTCAAAGTAAGAGAATGTTTTGTTTCCTTACTTAGGAGCTGCATTCCCCTTATGTGGGTGCTGAAAAGTGGGTTAGGATTGCACCCTTTGTCTTTTTTGTAACTCAGTGGTGGAGGAATCATCTCATGTCTTAGAGCCCCTCCACTTAGATGGATGTATTTGCAGATCTAGAGGACTGTAGATAGAGGGTTCCATTTGAGGAGTTTCTTGGGCCATTAATATTTCTTAGGCCACTTTTGTCCAGTCCAGACAAACTGGCTCCAGAATGCTTTAGGGCTCTAGTGCCATGCTCATTCACATCTTCAAATCTCACTACTTTGCCTTTAACTGTGCATGTATATGTTGCTTCAGGCACATCACCTCCCTTGTGAAAGTGAAATTTGGTGCCTGTCATCTGCAGTTTTCAAAAGTTCTTATATTAAAAAGAATTCTTGCTTTAAAATAATGTATTGCCCAATTAATGGGGGATGCTTTTTTAGACAATTAGAAAAGGGGTTTGATTTGTTAATCTAATCAACAGTAAAATCATAAGGAAGTTTCCTCAGAAGTAAGTTCCATTGCATTTTTTTATTTTATTTTACAGCATGTACTGTATATCCCATCTTTCTTCTGACATGGACTTCAAGGTAGCATGCATGAGTGGTTCCAGGCAGACCTGAACCTCAACCAGGGAGATACATAATATAACCATCTTGCCAAAGTTAAGCATGACTTGTGGATGACTGGATATGGGTGACTGCCTGGGAGTAAGTTCCTATTAAGTATGCTCAAGATTGCAGCTAAAAGGCTGCAGCCCTAGTTAAGTAGGCAAATGGTTTTAAGCCATATTGTGTATTACAGAGAAGGGGGAGAGAACACAGAATACTGGTTTTGCCAGTAACTGCATTGGTTTTAAAACATTACTTCCATCCTTAAAGTACCAGAAAAACTTCTAACCAAATGTGTAAGTACAACAGATTTTTTCAGTGCTGTCTGGTGATACGTAAGAGCTCTTTTTAAAAGAGTTTGAGTATGTGGTCCTGAGATCCCATGGGCCAGTTGACCTTGAAGTGTTAACTCACTCCTTGGACAAAATAACTGGCAGGTCATATAGCAAGTCAGAAATGTATCCCAAGTGACCTGACTCGCCATGATATTCCCCATCTCCATGGCAGCAGATTCTCTTCAAAATCACACCCCCACTGATTCTTCATGCCAGGACCATCTGCTCACCTCACTCCCTTGTACACATGCCAGCAGCCACTTTACAACAACCCTGACAAGATCGTTGATAATTTATGTGAGGAAATCCCCCTGGGGTTTTCTATCAGGATGATGGCGATGCTTGGAGTAATTCTCTTCTGCATCCTCTCTACCAGCTCAGGCAAAACGCCAGCAACAAATGCAAAAGCCCCAAATTGCAATGATTGCTTGAGCAGGTGCTTCCAAGAGCTGGAGGTAAAAGCTGACTGAGGGGGATCACTATTTCAGCCCCACAGGTAAAACTGAAAACAGTCTGAGGTGGGGAGGAATGACATTTCAGGGAGAGGAGGGTAATTTTCAATCTCTGGAAAATGGCAGTGGTATTATATTATCTTTTTTTTCCCCCTTGGAGGTTGGTATTTTCAAGACATTAACACAGAATGTATGTTGCACTAGACTCTAGTATTCAAAATCCTTGGACTAAAGCCCTATTCAGCCTGTGTTCTAAATCCATGGATGCAGTACCTAAATACAACTTGCAGGGGAAAATGCCTCAAAGACCAAGCAATTTCTGTGCTGATGCTTGCTGAAACACCTCCTCCACCAAGTCTTGTTTGAAGAGACAAACATCATACTTGGGGGGAGATCTTCCCCACCACATTGATGCCTCTTCTTCCACCTCGCAGAGAGGAACTCATTTAGCATGTGTCTCTTCAGGAAGTTTAGCATTTGTCTCTTCAGAGAAACACTGTACATTTTGAAGGGCAAGGTTTCAGTGTGGAAGCAGGGTTGCGCAATGTGTTCCTGTCTGTCTGGCCTGCAACTCTTCATTTATTTTATTTAAAAGATCAGTATCCTGCCTTTCCAAAGCTCAAAAAGTAGCTCACGGAAACTCATAATCAAGAACACAGTATAAAATACATAGTAAAAACAAAACAATCAGTAAAATCCCCAAAACATCAACACATAATCTCCTTAATCACACAGCAACATAAAAACATGTAATAATTAAAACAGCCATATCAACTGCTAAGCTCCCAACAAAAACCAGCAGCACCAAAAGTGATAATTGGGCAGTGCTGCCTAAAAGTGGGCAGCAAGGATAAAAACAGGTCAGACCCCCTCCCTCCCCACACACACACACACCAGTCAAAATAAACATGTCTTCAGCCCCTGTCAGAATAATTCTAATGAGGAAGCTATTCTTAACTAGTAAGAGTCAGGGAGTTCCATAGTGGCAACACTGTCACAGAGGAGTGACATTGTCACTCCCCAAAATCTGTTAGAGGCAGCATACAAAGCAGGGACCCTCAGATAGTCTTAAGGACAGGTGGGAATATACAGAAGTAGATGGTCCCTACAATATCCTGGTCTCAGGCCATAGAAGGTTTTAAAGACTAGCATCAGCATAGAAAGAACTGGGCAGCCACTGCAGCTACTGGAGCCGCAGCCCAACAGAGTGGAACCACCAAGCCCCAGCTACCACACAAGCCACTGCATTCTGCACTAATTACAGCTTCCAAACCACTTTCAAGGACAACCCCACAAAGCACCTGTTACAGTAGTCTAACTGAGATGTCACAAAGGCATGGACCACTGTGGCCAGTTCTGACTGACTCAGGTATGACCAAGGCTGGTGCACCAGCTGAAGCTGGGCAGAAGTCCTCCTAGCCACAGCCACCACCTGGTGATCCAGGAGTAGCTGTGGGTCCAGGAAGACTCCCAAGCTGCACACCTGTTCCTGCACAAGAAGTGCAACCCCATTCAGAACAGGTAGGTACTGTAGCACCCGCTTCATGGACTTCCAGACTGGGAGGACCTCTGTTTTATCAAGATTTTATTTTCAGCTTAGTAACCCACATCCAGTCCCAACTGCCTCCAGGACCTTGACAGCCCTCTCAGAATTTGATGGAAAAGAGAGAAAGAACTGAGTGTCATCAGCATATTGATGACAGCCCACCCCAAATCACCCCAGATGACCTCTCAGTGGCTTTGTGTAGACAGCAAACATGACAAGATAGACTCTTGGGGCACCCCAAATTTCATTGAGCAGAGTCCCCCAGGATCCACATTTGGAACCTGTCAATTAAGAAGGAGAAGAGCCATTACAAAACAATGCCTCTAAATCGCAGCTCAGCCACCTAACCCAGAAGAACATCATGGCTGATGGTGCTGAAAGCTGCTGAGAGGTCTTGGTATACTGTGATCAGGTACATAATGCCTGAGAAGAGCTAAAGAAAATGTTCTGTGTGTTAGACACAGAAAAGTTCAGTTCAGATATACAGAGGGGCACCTGTATCTGCGGATTCACTTATCTGCAGATTGGGTCCACAGCCCCCCCTTCCCACGCTTGCCCCCTCTGAAGGCAAGGGGAGCAGCTCCCCTCGCCTCTGGAGGGTCCTCTGAGTCCAGCAGAGGTCGCATAAATCCATCTGCAACCTTTGCTGGGCTCAGACTGAACCTTAGAATGAGAAAAGTCACTTCCGGTTCTTTAGAATGAAAAAGTCTCTTATGGAGGGCTTCCCAGGGCCTCCTAATGTCTTATAAGGCATTGAAAATGTCACTTCCATTTTTTTTGTTTTAAACCAGAAATTACTTTTTTCATTCCAAGACTGGGCTGGCAGAGGCGGTGGACAGACAGACGTGGCCTCTGCTGGGTTTAGAGGACCCTCCAGAGAGCAGAGTTCCCCTTGCCTCTGGAGGGTGAGGGGTGTTTGCCCATATCCATGGTTTCATTTAACCGTGGGGGGTTCCGGAACAGAAACCCTGCAGATATGGGCAGTGGCATCACTAGGGTTTGTGTTACCTGGTGCGGAATGCCAGCACGTAACCCCCCATGCAGTGGGTGGGGCAACACCCCAGGTGGTGGGCATGGTGATGTACCATCACTCCACCCCCACTGGTTTTTTGGCTGTACCTTTTCATAGAACAAAGATAGAACACGTTCTGCATGAAATTATGCATGCAGAAATTATGAAATTCAGAAATTGATTGATATATAACATGATGGTATTATTCCTACAAACTGTGTTTTTAGTGATTTTGGTCACTAGTGGTATCACACACACCCAGGGTGTCAACTTACTAACACCTTATTGCAGCAGTTCTCAAACGTTTAGCACTGGGACCCACTTTTTAGAATGACAATCTGTCCAAGACCCACCAGAAGTGATGTCATGGTGGAAGTGACATAATCAGGCAAATTAAAATAATTAAAGTAAAACAAATAATTAAATAAGCAGAAGCCAGCCCTGCTCCACCAAGTGAATTTCCGCTGTAGCCTGCCTGCAATAACACCCTCCCCCCTCCAAAACCAGTAAGGTTTTCAGCCCTACCCAGTGCCCAGTTCAATTTAAGAACTTCTGTTTAAACCAGATCACTGTCAGGATCCACCTGGATTTGCAAGTCTCACCTTATCAGCTGCAGCCTCTGTTATGATCCTTTTGGGGGGGGGGGAGGCTGCCTTCTGGAGCACTTGTTTAGCTCCAGGTGCATAGGATCAGGACCAATCTGGTAGCCTTGTACTCTCCTTCACCTGATCTTCCACACCAGCCAAGGCACATTTGCTTACTCGTGAGTAAACGCATCTGTGAGGCTTAGTTTAGCTTTCCATAGGGCTCAATACATTCATCTGCTTGGATGGAGGGACTTCCTTCTCAGGTGTTTTTGGGGGCTGCATTCATTGGATCAGGACCATTCTGGTGTTGTTGGATTCCTCTCAGCCTGCCTTTTCCGAAGGACTAAGGCAAGTTTGCCTACTCACAAGTAAACACGCGATACGGCTCACTTACACTTTCCATAGGGATCCATGCATTTTTTGTTCTCTGGTTTTTTGGCCATAACTTTTGATAGAAAGAAGATATTTCACTCTGGTTTTTTGCATTACATTTCACTTGAAATTCCACATCCAATGGTATATAATATGATGGGGCTACTCCTAACCACCGCAATTTTAGCATGTCACCCCCCATTGCGCATTTTGGTGGCATTTGGTGGGCCGCTGTGAGATACAGGAAGCTGGACTAGATGGGCCTATGGCCTGATCCAGTGGGGCTGTTCTTATGTTCTTATGCGCGTCACCCCCCCATGTGCCTCACCCGGTGAGGCCCTCACCCCCCACACCCCCTAGCGATGCCACTAAATATGGGGCAAAGTCTGTGCACCTATAAGTTTATTGCCTGGCTCTGGATTGGTCCAGTTAGTACATAGCCTCAGTTTCTCTACCTATAAAATGGGAATAAGCAGGGCTTTTTTGTAATAGAACACACCGGAACAGCGTTCCGGCACCTTTTTTTCCCCTTTCACTGAGGGAGGGATTTGAACCTCTGACCTCATGCTCCACCTTTTGGGGGGGCACCCCCCGGCTCTGACCTTGCGCTTTGCCTTTTTTTAAAAATGCGGGCTAGGGAGGGATTCAAACCTCTGATCTCGTGCTCCACAGCCCAGCACTCTCTCCATTGAGCTATAGGAAAGCCTGTAGTTAGAGTGCTCAGAACTAATATATAAGGTCTTGAGCCCAGCTGGTGGCCATCAGCGCCTCAAGTATTAGTCCCAAACACTTTGAGTCTAAGAGTTCCTATGGCTCAGTTGTTAAAGTGCTGGTCTGTGGAGCCAGAGGCTAGGGGTTCAAATCCCTATGAGGAAGAAATTTTTTTTTTTTTAGGAGGGAAGGAGCTACATGGCTGCAAAATATAAAGGTTGGTTGCCAGTTGCCAAAATGGGGGCCAGTTGAGGCTGCAAAACTCCTCAAAGTTCAGTTTAAAAATAAATAAATAAATAAATAAATAAATATTAACAAGTTGTGAGTTCCTGCACCTTTTTTTTTTTTTTTTCCTTCAAAAAAAGCACTGGGAATAAGTGTCTCCTTTATCACCAGTAGCTATGAGAATGAATTAAATAAGGACTCCTGGGAATCAAATCAAAACAACAACAAGAACAAAATGATGGAGCCTAAAAGAGATGGAGTTACCTTGTACATAGATAGGACAACTGGTCAGGATTCATTTTCCTTTTACTGGAGTACCCAGTGCATTTCAATAAAAAAATCTTTGTGAGGAGAATATTTGAGTACTTTATGAACCAGCTCACAAAACTCTGCATTGCAGTGACCTCTAACAAACTGGATTTTTATCGAAACACGTCAGGAACACTAATAAAAAGGAATCGCTATCCTAGCAGCTGTTCTATGTGTGACTGCTGTAAGTTTACAGCTGTCCTTGATCCTCTTCTTCACTGAGATGCAGTAACCTCCAAACAATGGGAGACATGGAAACAGTAAGTTATATATCTCAGTGACATTCCCAATGGCAAGGGAAAGGAAATTTCTCAAGAGGTGTGGGCTGAAAGTGAAGAGCTGCATTTCTTAAAGCAATGCTCAGCTGTGTGCGCCACCCTTTTGGCCTTGTCCCTTCTACAAGAAGGAAGAAGTTGGCATGCCACCAGGAAGTACCTGACTCAAATATGTCACAACACTTATCACAAATAATCTTCTGAATGGGAAATTAAAGCCTTGTACATATGCAAAAGACACTTCTGTGTGGTTCAATCCCATGCTGCACTTGTGAATGCTGGAACTGGTATATAAATCCAATAAAATAAATAATAAATTTGGGTGGAATGCCACCTGCAGGACTGTGAAGGCAGTATAGTGTCTGGTCACCTGAGACCAACTATCTGTCCGCTCTGTGGTTCTTGCAGGAGGTGTGGTACCTAACTCTATTTTCTCCTTCCCCCCTTCTCACATACCCCATTCTTTCTCTAGACACCAAAGGATGTGTGCCTTGCTGGAGCTCCTTGCTCACATGTCTATCCTCATCACACTTGCACACAAAGGAAACAACTTCAGGGTTTCCTGTTCCTAAAGCATCAGAGCCTCTGATCCTAATCAGAAGACGTACAGATGCAACTATGAACTGCAATGTTTGGAGAAAATATGTGGCTGTGCCCCCCACCTCAGTTCTTAAAGGAGCTGTATCTGCTAATGATATGATTTACTATGTTCGGGAACCACTCTATATGTGAGGGAGCATTCAAAATTATGACACTCCACCTGCAGTCTCTGATGTGGCATTGTCCCAAATCATACTGTTTCAGTCATTCTTAGCAATGTGTAGAACAGTTTTCATATAGGACTCTGGTGTCACAATCCCAAGATCACTCACCAATTAAAAAAAAAAAGTCTCAGTGAATGAACATCATGATCAACCTGACTGTACAAAAAAAAAATCAGAATTGACATGAGGGGATAGTAGTAAGGGGGATAGTAGTAATTTTAGAACCATGCATGAAGATCCAAGGAGTTTGGGCTGAAAAATAGGCCTTCATCGTGCTGCTATTTAGATGGACAGAAGCAAATGTAGATCAGCAGGGATCAGAAAGCTGCTGACTCAGTGCTCAGCTGAATGCAGTAAGACCAGGCTGTAGGGTTACCAAAATTAACAAGTTCTTCTCTTCCCTCTTTACCCAAAGCTTGTGACGAAACTGGGAGTAAAACACTAGGTTTAATACTGCACATACACCCAACAAGCAGCTAGGATTGCTTTCGTGCTAGCTTCCTTTAGGGCTACAGAGACATTGCTTCTCTACAATTAGCCGCTATTAATTGGAGGTGGGATAAAAATACTGTACACTTCATATCGTGCTTTATTATTCACCAGTTCCCTTCCGCCTGTTTTGCTAATTCATGTGTTTTCTCCTTGTACGTTCAGTCTGTTTCATCGCTTCCTGAGAAGCACAGATGAAGGACTACTGATAACTATTCTGAGAATTGTCCCTTCAATAGTCTCTCTTAATTTCCCTCAGTGGCAGTTTCTCTTCCCATGAGGGGAGATGGCTTCTAAATTTAAAACAGTGCCAAATAAAGGCATCTTCTTATTGGCCCACCGATAAAATTAAAAATGTAAAGTACCTCTGAATGTCTCTCGGGTATTACAACATTTAAACAAAATACTTTCAAGTGGACAACTATCAAAAGGATAATGATCTTTATTATTAACTTGACTATAAATATCTCACTTACTTTATTACCAAAAATCCTTCATGCATACCTAGGTGCTTCCTTGAGCACATGGGGGTCCTGCTGCATTACCTTATTCTACAATGGATGCCACTCTGGAGGGTCCCCAGTAGTCAAGAGTGACTTTTCAGGGAACTGAGGGATCTCATGTATTGTCTTGCTGAAACTCCAAGCAAGACTTCTTTACACTACGAGCTCCTTCTTTATCACATGAAAAGCTAGTAATGCAACATGTTTTGTTGTTCAAGGCTCCATTCTAGTCACAAGCATTTATTTTTTATCTGTTGTATTTTTCCATAGCACCAGTTCATCTGTAGGTAAAGATGTAGCCTGGACTATGTGTGCTAATATACAACCATTAATCTTGTGGCCACTACTGGTATAATCTTCCCTGGAGAAGGCAGATGTAGTAACATGGAAACTGAGTTGTGTGCACCGAGCCATGCGATAGAGCAATTTACCAAACTCATTTTCCAGAGTTTCTGATCAGTTGAGATGTACTGTAAAAATTTCATAATGCGCCAGGACATGGCAGACAACCAGCTTCCGATGAGGCTGCACGTGGTCCATAGTAAAACTACCAGAGGAAGCCACATGACTGCCAATAGCGCCCATTGCATGCCCACAAAAGCCAAGGTTTCCTGCATTTCACACAAGCCAAAGTGTCTTTCATTTTTGAAACCTGCCTATTGACTCTCTCCCCCTCCTTCTAAACCTGAGGTTCAGTCCAGCATGCAGGAAGTGATGTGTGTGCATGCTGTCCCCCTTGGATTTAATTCTGCTCAACTAAATGGAGAAAGGTCAACTACTTTTTCTACTGGATTAAGGAGTGAAGGACAGCAGATCCTTTATCTGCCCTTTAGAAGCGTTCCCAGAGGGGGGCACAGCACTATATTTTGCAGGCACCTCAACACACTGTGTAAGCAACCCCTTCCTCCTCGCTGTTGGAGCCATTCCGGGCAGCGAGAGCAACATGGAGGCAACTCCTCCACTTTGCTTTCACCACCTGGAATAGCTCTGACAGCGAGGGGGGAGGGGCTGCTTACATGGCACATTAAAGCGCCTGCAAAACTTAGCATTGTGCCCCCCTCTGGGAATGCTACTGCTGCCCTTCTGCACTAAGGAGCTGAAGCCTGAATTCACATTACTCTGGAAGACTGAACTGCAAAATTTTGCATCCTTCTCCTGCAAATTCTGGTAATCCAACAATGTGTTTGATATGTCATACCTTTTGGCTGATACCCTCTTGGCACCAAACCAAATGTCTCTGTTGTAGGAACCTCATCTTCATCTGCATTGGAGACATTGGGTGGGAGGGCTCTTCGCCCACTCAGACCAGCGCGAGTCCCTTTTTTCTTCTCCTTCACAGTGGCTGCTGGTTCAGACATTGCAAATATCTCACTGGTGTCCTCTTTAAAGAAAGAACATGGAGCAGGAAAAGGGGGAAATAAGAGTAAGTTAGAGTTGTAGTTTCCAAGGAAGCTTATCTTAAGTGTGTGATGCTAGCAAGCTAGAATTTTTTAGTCCCAAAGATATAAAATAACAAAAATCTTTCGCATAATGTCACTTCAGCATAAAGTATAACTCCACTAGATTTCTGCAGTAAACGGTACATGTTAATGCATGGCTGGAAAAAAAAATCAACAACAAAAACTTATATGAAAACTCAGAATGTCAAAACTTTTAGAAAACTGCATGCAACAGGATTAAAAACAAAATTATTTGGAAGACTAAATGATAACTTTTTAAAAATACATTAAAGAATGTTGATTTTAAAAACAAAATCCAAAAAACAACCAATTTTTCATTACTTGACACACTGTGGATGATACTCAGTCACAGCTTCACACTGACAAGTTTACACACACGAACAGTATTCCACATAGACACAGGACCCTTCCCCATGCTGGACTAGCAAATTACCAAACAAACAGAAAACAAAATACTTGCTTTGTACATTACAGCTTGTTTACTAGAGAGATCTCCCTGTTTACTGAAACAAAGAATGGGTTGGGGAGAAGGATAAGAAGTGGCTTTTTGGAAATATTTCTAATTGCATCCTGCTTACAAAATGTTTTGTGTTAGCTCAGATCCTTCCTAACTCATCATAGTCAAGCAATTTTACAGAGTATGACAATTATTTAATTGTAACAGGCATTTAGTGAGCTGAAAGAGAGATACCTTATATGTTGCTTCCCTTGATTCTCCTCAGTTTCCCATGCACAGCAAACTCTGGCAAGAGATATGCTTGAGCAATTGCTATATAAGGGCCTATACCACCCCCCACCCCTTTCCTCCATCCCCTCCCCTCCAGGCTTGCAACAGGGCAGTTACCCTCAAGAACTAGCAACAGCAGTGGAGTCTAGGTTTATTCTTCCTCTCTTGCTTGTCCTCTCCCCACAGGGCAGACTATTCAGAGCAGTTAGTGGGGAATCTCCCCAGTTCTCGTCCCAAGGGAAAATGCAGTACTAAATCTCAGAGGTGTGCCTTGAGAAACAAAGAGCATGGCCTCGCTAAAATACTGTATAACGAATAACAAGTATACAAGGCTTGCCGAAGCATCACAACCAGTTTGTATGTCCTTATTGGATGATCCATCGTTTTCATGTGCAACAGGGCAATACTGAAACTTGGAGCCCAACCTTAAGGGCTTGAGTGCCAGAAGTACAAGCATACAACCAACTTTAGGTGTCACAAACATGCCAAAAAGCACATTTGTGGCACCCAGGGAGGAGGGAGATCCAGTGCCAGGAAGACACCAGCAAAGAGCAGCCGGAGTAAGTAGCTGGTGGTGCAGCTTTTTAGGATGGAGAGAGGCATTCCGGGGTGGGGGAGGGTGGAATGGGGGAGGGACCGACCTAGGAGGGAGGTGGATCCAGTGGAGGCCTCAACCCATGGCTGACTGTCTGAAAAGGTGTCTTAACTCAGTCAGGGGGCTTGTTTGAACAGCCCTGGCTGTTTCGTTTTCCTGACCCACACCTTGGTCCTGCCTAAGCTCTCGTTAGATTCCAGAACCAGGGTCAGCCCAAGATCTCCTGACACCTGAGATGGCATGCCAAATGCTGTGCCCCTTACCAATTATGGGCCAGTTACTGCTTCTTTCACTCTCCAGTGCTCTAGCTCAGCACTCTCCTTCCCGTCACATTCCTCCCTGCTGTGGATGTTTTCTCCTTCTCCATTGTTCCCTATGCATTTTCTCTGTCCTAGGCCACCTCTGTTGCTGGTCTAGCATTTTTTTTACATCTAGGCATGTTCATCATTTTAAGGGAGCTTAGGATATAGCATATACTGACTCCCCCTCATCCTGCTCATGTCCCACCCCATCTCCTACCATCTTGGTCTTGAGTTATGCCAGCATGGTGCTTTTGTGACATTTTTCCAACATTCTGCTGGAATTGTGGCATGTCCAGAGGTGGGTGAACTTCTGCACTGGAAATGCCCTCATTGTATTGATAGTGTTGGCATATCTTAAGAATCAGATTGGGCTGTAAAATTGGCTTTGTGGATCTGTTAGCAGTGGATCGACTCATTATAGATGTAATATTAGAGGAGAATCTGAATTAGTGGGCACCAAATGATTGAAATGGGATGGCACTGCAGTTGAATTTTTTTCCCTCTTATGATATGTTAAAATTACCGTATATGTTTCATTTCATAGCTCAGTGCTTGCTGCAAAATACTTTCCTACTCTTGGAAACAAAATTTAATAAGTTTAGTTTTGGCCTTACACAACCAACGCAACTGCTGTCAAGACAAACCCTAAATATTCCCTTATGACTGGGATGATAGTATTTCATTATATATTCTCCACCCAAACATCTGTCACATAACTAGGCACGTTAAAGACACATCTTCACTTATATTTTTGATGGACTGAAAATAAAAATATATCAAAGAGACATCAAAGAAAGTTGTTGAGGAAAAGTTTCAAAAACATTTATGGTCCAACTTGGACTTTGGCATCAAATTGAAGAGCGGCGTCAAAATCGGCCATTAGTTAATAAGGGCTATTAAGTCATTAGCAACTCTATGACAGCAAATGTAACAAATATTTATTGGGAACAACATTTAGCATATTTCCAACAAGATGCAATTGTTTCAGAATTTTGCAGCTCAATCCAATCTCTTACAGCTATGGATCTTGCAAAAGGTGCGCGGCTGTTGTGTCCTGAATGACAGTTGGCAAAAACAGCTGAAGGCCTTGCGCCTAGGTTCCCATCACCACCTCTGGGTGACCAGTGATGTACAGTTCCCTGCGGCACATCTGATCATCTGAGCTGTAGTCTCCCTGGCAGGGGCTTTAGTACGGAGGTTGGTGTGCAGTGGTTGGCTGCCAAATGTAGTTTGTATCCTATGCTCCATCACAGAAAAGTGGGCAGAGGTGGCAGGAGGTAAGATTTTCTGCTGTTTTTCTTTTCACCATTGTTCTTTACTACGCCAGGTCGGTGGTTGGCACGACATTTTTCAGGTGTTGGGGGGGTGTCCATCATCTGAAGGGATATTAGTATATGGTGTACGTCACCTCCTCCTCCAGCATCCCATGTCCATCCCATGTTCTTCCCACATCACTACCAGTTTGGACCTCTCAGCTGATGAAGTTGTGCTGCCATAGAGTGACATCTGAGCTACAACATTGTGGTGTTCTTCCAGGTTTGCACCAACATCCATGGCACATCAGTCAGTGGGTGGGCTTCTACACTGGTGGGGCTGTCGTTGCACTGGCATATATGGAGCTATACTGGTGTAGCTTAAAGATAGGATTGGATTGTAAGTGCATGGGTAATAACACTCTTAGTGAGACATGCCAATTAGATTTGATGACACGGCAATACCTGGAATAGCATGGGAGATACATCCACCAAAAGTTGAGTGCTATGAAACAGCACTATTGGAGATATCATCATCCTAGTGGGCAGAAAAATGGTGCTAATTTGGCCAGAATGCACTGCTTCCATTAGAACGGTTGCCAATGTTACAGGGACAAAAAGAGATGTTGAAATCAGTACTAAAAGCAGAGCTATTCCTATACAGGCACAGCACTAAGGCCCAATGATTTCAGTAGGACTTATTCCCAGATAAATTTATAGAGGATTGCAGCATTATAAATTGATATCTTACAGCCCAATCCTATCCACACTTTCCTGGAAGTAAGCCCCATTGACACTAATGGGACTTACTTCTGAGTAGACATGCCTAGGATTGAGTCTGTGAGTTTGATACTTGCTACTTCTTCATAGTTGTTCATTAATTGGAGAATTGGGTCATGCTTATGAACATTTTCATGGAGGAGTGAGCAAGTTCCAGGCCACCAATAATTGCTGTGTCCTTGCTTAGTTGATTTATAAATACATTGTGGTATTTATAGCGGGCCATCTCTATGCAGCTTTTCTTAACAGAGAGAGAAAGAGAGACCATAGGAAAAATGTTCTCGTTCTATTGTGGATCATCACGTGCTACTGTTAGTGAACAGAATAAGCCTGTGGGTTGAAACTTCTTCTTTTGGGGGATTATTGGCAAATAATTATCTCAACAATTAGAGGAAGGAAACAAGGGAATGTTTTGTCCCTTTTTCTGTTCTTCTTTTATCAAAGAGTAGCTGAACGCAGTATTGGTAACATTTTTTTAACCTATGTTGGCAATTCTTAACTCTTATTTTTATTGTACACAGATGACACAGTGCTTCTGTACAAATGGGCTTACATAGCCTGTTGGGATCCTTAGGCATTTATTGTTTAAAAGTAGCTGTTAAATGTAAACCATGATCAAAACTAAAACTGTGGTTTCTGCCCCATGTGTCCTGCTCCTATGTGGTGATTTGGCACTTGCAGAGCCAAATCTTGAACGAAGTTGCATCATACTTTTCTGCAGGATTTTTGTTCTTTGGTAACAAAGCTGGAAAAACCATCTTGACTGAGCTTGTTCAGTACCTCCTAAAGTTTTGGTGAATCCATGGGGGCAAGCAAATGTCCTGAAAAGATTGGAAACCAAATTATACCATCATAATGCATATGGTGTTTAAATATGGCACACTGGGGATCAACTAAGCGGGACGTTTTTCAAAACTAAATTTGGAAAACAGTGTTAAGCAAGCTGCTAAGCACCCTCAGGGGTACACCACATATTCTACTAAGATCACAAATGGGACATTTTACAGACAAAATGAAGATCTATCTCTATGTTTCTTTGCTGGAGCAATTATGAATTTTCTGGAGCACAGGCTGGGATTTGTTGAATTAAAATCTGCTAAACAGACTTCATAGTCATTGGAAACCACAAATATTATCCAAACCTATGGCTGCTCTGTTAACTCTTTTTTTCAGTGTAAAGACACTAGCTGTCAAAATTGAATTTCAGAAGAGACTGCTTTATCAAACTCCAAAGGTGCGACCTGATATGTGCTGATAAAATTCTAGCCTGATTTGATCAAATTTCCACTGAAAAAAATATTTATGGTGCTCAGACTGCAGAAAATATCCTCAGTGGTTTCATACAGAAAGGGCTCGACGTATGGGCCAAGCAACACATTTTATTAAGCATTTCAGTGACCCTTGTGTGCTTGGCTTTAGTTTTTGAAATGGAAGACGTGTGGGGCTCGATCAAGATTGGGAGCACAATGGGGGTCAAGGGTTAAATCCCTTCTCCCCCTAGCCCAGTGGGTAGAATGTGTAAACTCCACACAGACAGTGGCCCCTACCGGGAATTGATTTTTTTTCTTTCTCATCAACTTTATAATGAAACCACTTAAAACGACTTTAAGTCAGGACTTGCTGTACTGTCAAATATCAGTTGTCAGATATCAATTACTGAACTCAAACATCAAGACACGTTGGATACAGGCATCAGATATTTGGAGGTTATTCATGAAATATTTGAGTAATCAGAATATCTGGAGAATATTTGACATCAATGTTTGCAAAGGAGAAGTTGCAAATTAATTTCACTTCAAATGGGATCACTGATGTGTTTTAACTCCTAAATACCATAACACGAAATGACAAAGACATGTAAGGTTTGAAAAACTCCAGGGCCTGATCTAGGGTTGCCAAGTCTAACTGAAGCCATTGATCGGAAAAAAAAATCTGATGTGATATGATGTCATTAAGCCAGCAGTTCCAAAAAGGTGGATTGCGAACCAGAAGCAGAACATTCCCCTCCTTAAGGGGAGAGACTCTGTTCCAATGGCAGTGATGGCGCTGCAGTGATTGCAGCACCGCTGCTACCAAGGGGCTTATTTCTTACCTTGGTGGCAGTGCTGGCCTCCTGCAGCATCCTGGAGGCTTGCAGCCCCCTCCAATGTCCTCCAGGTTTCTGTAAACAGTCCTTACCTCCGATCAGCAGCTACTTTCAGTTTTCACGCTGCTGATTAGAGATAAGGACTGTTTATAGAAGCCTGAAGGACATTGGAAGGGGCTGCAAGCCTCCAGGACCATGCAGTAGGCCAGTGCTGCCCCCAAGTTAAGAAATAAGCCCCTTGGTAGCAACAGCACTGGATTGCTGCAGTGCCATCACAGCCCCCCTCCCTGCCTTCCTCCCCACTCACGCAAATACTTACCTGGTTCGCAACTCCCCTGTAGGGTTTTGGAAACCACTGCATTAAACCAAGGAGTCCCTGTTAAAATGCCCAAGATTGCTTTCAGGCGCCACCAGGAGATTGCTGCTGATTTCTGCTGACTCCAGGACAATCCTGAGTGATTGGCAACATTGACCTGATAACCTGGAAGTTTGATGGCAGTCTTACAACTTGAGCGTGCACTTGGATTTGGCACTGTTCCTGCATGCCCAGGTGTCTTACTGCCCAATCCTAACCAATGTTCCAGCACCAATATCGCTGCAATGCTGACCCAAGGTAAGAGAACAAATATTCCCTTATCTTGAGGAGGCCTCCATGACCCCCTCTGCAGAATGTAGCATGCGCTCCATTGGCACGGCTGCATCACCACTGGAAAGTTGGTTAAGATTGTTCTGTTAACTACACCCAGAAATGGCTACTGTTACATGTCCCTCATGGGGCTGCATTTGATGAGTTCTTAGAAATTACAACTGGTTCAGAATGCTGACTAGGGTGAATTGCAAAAACCAATTGATGCTCATTTTAAAACATTTCCACTGGCTTCAGGTTACATTCCAGAACCTATTCCAAGTACTGGTATTAACCTTTACAGCCAGTCTGGGTCCAGGATACCTCTTCCATATAAACCTCTCTGCACCTTAAGGTCTTCTTCTGAGACCCTGTTCCAGGTCTCCACTGCCTGGAATATAGTGAAGAGTTAGCTGGGACAAGGCCTTATTAAACAGTGGCATTAAGGCTATGGATCTTCCTGGATATGTCCAGTCTATTCCCTCTTAGTTGGCTTTTAGACACCAGGTGAAAGCTATATTTTTCCAGAAGGCCTCTGGGACTTTCTGAGGTTAGACAGATTTCCTTGCTTGATTGCTTCTGCTGTCTGTTTTGTTTTGTTTTTTTTAACAGCTGCTTATTTAAAGATTAGTTTTGATTCTCTTTTGCTTTTTGCTTTTTGTGTATTTTGGGGAAAGGTACTTACTGTTTTTATATATTTTATACATATATTTGAATTTTAAATCTGTAGGCCATACTGTAGATCCCCTTGACACAAAGATGGTATATAAATATTAGAATCATCATAGAAAAAGTCTCAAAATATGAAAAACGTGGCCCTACCACTTGTCTGCTCAGCAAACACAACAATTAGAGCCCAAGCCTATGCCTATCTACTCAGAAGTAAGTCTCAATATCATCAATGGAGCTTACTCCCAGGAAAGTGTGGATAGAATTGCAGCCTTAATCTCTGGAGGAAACCACATACTTTCCCCAGGAGACTTCAGCATGGTGCAAGTGATGTGCAAGAGTTCCTGTTCAAAACAAGACAAAGAGAGAGAAGGGGCTGGACATGACATTGCAATCATATACCACCCCCAGTGTTTAACCATGTGGCATCTGCAATTGCTCCTTGGTGCATATTCACCGTTACCCAGAGACCACCAGGGAGTTTTCGCAAAATCTGACAATGACAACTGAATGCAAAGGAACCAAACTCTTAAAAACAGCAACAACGTCAAGGTTTTGAGACCTAGGAGACTAATGTTCCCTAGCCTGTCATTTATTGACTTTGGGGACGGGGGACTGATGTACACTCACTCTTTTGACAGCTCCAGATGGCAAGATGCTTCCTTCCCCCTTGTGGCTCTGACTTCCTGGCAATGACATTTTTTTTGTCTATTATCCTGTGATGAACTTTGTTTCCTTTCCTGCAAGGCAATGGATGGATGGCTCAATTCTGCTGACATCAGGGGGTGACACTGGAGGGCAAATGGAGAGCACGGAACCTCTGGATCATCCAAATACTTAATACCGCATTGTACGGCCTGCAAGATTAATATCTACTTGGACTACAGTTAGCTAATTTGTCATTCTGTACTCAATGGATAATATATACTACTATATTGTATTATACTATATATTATTATATAATACAATGTAATAGGTAATTGGTTGATGGTAAAACTGGTTTATTGCAGTCATTACTATAACTCTTGTGTCCAGTGCCAGACAGGAGAGAACCACTGTCCTCAACAAAATGTGCAAATGTCTTCCAAGAGGAACCCAAGGGCTTGTTCAGCAGAGGATGCACCACCACTACAGAGGATGCACATGCACATTTTAAGGCAAGATGATAGTACACCCTCCACCAATAATGAATTTATTGCCTGCTCCACCCACTTAGCCAGTTGCTTCCCACCCAGACCCCAGGAAGGATTATGGTAGAGAACGCAGGTGGTCAGCCTTATACAGGTGGGACCTTGGTATCCACTGATTTAGCATCCACTGATTTGACTCACCACTGATACTGGGGTCCACATTTAAATACGTTGTAACAAGGGAAGAAGCACCAAAATCCAATTTTCTACCTTTGCACTGTTAAAATGCACGTGTTGCAAACTTGTTGCAGGGTTAAATATAGCTTTAAAGACTCCGTTTTACTCCTCCATTGTCACCGCATCTAGTGGCTGAATGCAATACAGTGTCTATACCAATGCATTCTGGGATGACATTGGGGGAGCAAGAAACCTGGAAGTGAGTCTTTAAAGCTATTTTTCCACTGAGTTGGTATCCACTGAATTTTTTTAATCCACTGTGGGTTCTGGAATGGAAACACAGTGGATAATGAGGCATGACTTGTACTCCCAAGGATCCTGTACACATCCACATGCAAAACAGATTGCAAAGAATCCAATAACACAGGACAGACAAGCACCAAGAGCACTATAATTGGAATCATCAATGTGGAATCCAAGTTGTGCCAAATGAGAGTGATTTTTATCTGCAAAGTGTTTGACTTTGCAGATAAAAGATCACAATTGGTCAGCGGATCATCCTTCAATTCATCACCAGGGCTCTGATACAAAATGTCCCACACCACTTGAAAAAGTTCTGCTGGAGATGGTTCTCTGTCAATGTGATGGTGGCAGAAAAAAAATACTGTCTTCCCTGCCTCAGTTGCCATAGAATCTATTGTTCCATGTATGTGGCTGTAATCTATTGCCATTGTTCTGAAAATGGAGTATAGCCTGCATTCAGTCAGATTAAATGTGAGTTTTCTACCACCATTGTCCATGCTATCTTCCCAAGGTTTCATTTCCAACAGCCCCCCAGAATACCAGTGGAATCTCCTAGTGGGAGAGTGCATCAGGTTCCAAACCATGAAAGAACATTGCAGGGGGGACTCTTTGCCATGGTAAGATCTATCATTTGGCAGAGGTTCCCCCCCCCCCAACAAAACTCCAACAATAATCACTACGGTGCAGTTATATGCCGCTAGTGTTATGGAAACCAGAACCTCATAGCAAGATCCCGGCCGCTGTAATAAGCATCTGAATAGTGGAAGCAGATGTGTAGGTCTGATCAGTGTCTCCCTTCCCAGCAAGGCAATAATAGTGTGAGGAAAAGAACTTCAGCACTGCTTAAAGCATGCTTGTATGGGGTTAAGGTATGTGCACTCCAGCACACAGAGAAGAATGACATTCGTTAAAATTAAAAAAAAAAACAATTCAACTAATGCTCACAAAATGGCAAGGCAATGCTTCAGAGGATGGGTGTGCAATACTGATAACCATAATTGTTTCAAGAGCATCCTCAGGAGTGGTCCAATGGGAAGTCCTCTACATTCTCCAAGATTATTTTTTAAACATCCAAAATCGTGTGGACATGAGAGAAAGAAGAATTTCATAGGTTATCACTGATGTTCCCATCACTAACTCGTAAGTGACCATGACTCACACAAACATATACAGATGACCCATCAAACTGCAAGAAAAGCACTAGATGGAGGAAAACAATTTTTCCTGAATTTCAATACAGTAGTCCCTTAATATCCACAGGGGATTGGGTCTACCCACTAACTCCCATGGATACCAAAATCCACAGCTGCTGGAGCTTGGTGCTGCAATCACTTACCTAAGGGCTGCATCAGCTCTCTGGAGGTTACACCAGCCCACAACCCATTCTTGGGCCTCTGCAGGCCTCAGAACACCTGGACATGACTGGGAGTCATGAGGATGAACTAGAAGTCACATCTGGTGGCATTCGGGGGTTTTTTTTTAGGTCCAGGGAGGCGTGGGGGGAGGTGTGGATAAGAAGGGCCCACTGTATAAACATCCTGAAAGGTCAGAAGAATTTTATAATGCAAAGCTTCAGCTTCAAAGTCTCTTGTGACCCAAATCTGTGGAAACACTAATTCTGGAAAGTTTTGAATAACAAAGAGTGTCATGATCATAATGACATACAGAGCTTGGTTTCTAAATTTACAGCATATGAGTCATACCGTAGGCATGTCCTTTACTGCTTGTGAAATGCCTTAAAACCTTGTAATACCTAACAGCATCTGCTCAAGCACCCTAGAATAATGATGATATCCACAGAGTGATGCATTCACTGAAAGAAAGGAGACCTGTGTTGACTACTACTGCAGAGGACAACCCAGGGCAGTGGTTTCCATATTTTCGACCTTCAGAGATTCAGTTCCTGTTCAGCTCATCTGCCAAGGAACTCCAGTGTGCTACAAAGAATTCGGAAGCACCTCCTGAGGCATGCCCTCAGTCAGGGCTGGCCCATCTATGAGGCCAACTGAAGCTGTTGCTTCAGGCAGCAGACTGGCAGAGGGTGCCCACTTTTGTACACCTGCTTGCCTTCACTGATCCTCCTCCACCCAGTTTCTCAACTGGAAAAAGGAGGGGGGCAAAGTAGAAGTATGGAGAAGAGAAGAGCAGTGGTGTAGAGTGTTGGAAGAGCAGAGGCTGGCACATCAGGAGATCTTGGGCCAGCCCTGTCTCATTTGGAAAAAATTCAGAGTGAGCCCTAGAATAATAGTAATAATAATAGCATGTGTTTGTCGCCTTTCTCATTTAGAGACTCAAGGCACTTCACACAGGCAGGCTATACTAAACTCATCTTTATTTCAAATGAGTTTTTACCACAATCATTCCACAAATACTGGTGGAGCTCTTCACTCCCAGATGAAATCCTTCATGGTGTGGTTGGTATGCCTTCCAAGCTTCCAGGAGAAGCAATTTCAGGTTGACAAAGTTGTTAATAATTTTATCTGTCTTTTATCAGCCGACTTCACCACATTCATACACTTCACCTTCCTCTGAGAGTTCCATCAGTGACTTTCAGTCTCTCATTCAAGGGTGATCCAAGGCTGATCCTTCTTAGCATTTTCAGGGAGGGCAACAGCTCAGCCTCCAGACCACACCTCCTCCTTGATGAACTATTGGTTTGATTTAGTACACTTCTGTACTGCAGCGAGTCATGGACTCTTCACTCACAACAGGAGAGGAAACTGAACACTTTCCACATGCACTGCCTCTGTGGACATCACCTGGCAGGACAAAGTTCCAAACAACACAGTCCTGGAACGTGCTGGAATCCCTAGCATGTATGCACTGCTGAAACAGAGACGCCTGCATTGGCTCGGTCATGTCGTGAGAATGGATGATGACCGGATCCCAAAGGATCTCCTCTATGGAAAACTCATGCAAGGAAAGCACCCTACAGGTAGACCACAGCTGCGATACATCTGCAAGAGGGATCTGAAGGCCTTAGGAGTGGACCTCTACAAGTGGGAAACCCTGGCCTCTGAGCGGCCCGCTTGGAGGCAGGCTGTGCAGCATGGCCTTTCCCAGTTTGAAGAGACACTTGGACAACAGACTGAGGCAAAGAGGCAAAGAAGGAAGGCCCATAGCCAGGGAGACAGACCAGGGACAGACTGCACTTGCTCCCAGTGTGGAAGGGATTGTCACTCCCGAATTGGCCTTTTCAGCCACACTACATGCTGTTCCAGAACCACCTTTCAGAGCGCGATACCATAGTCTTTCGAGACTGAAGGTTGCCAACAAGATAGCTCCTTATATGCACTTTACACCAGCTTAATAGACTAGAATATAACTCAAGATGAACTTTCACTTGACTTGGCAAGCAGAAAAGAAAAAGGCCACACTGACAGTGTTAGAGGCCAGAACAGGTGGAAGTCCACCTCTGTGTGTGTGCATGCACATGTACGTGCGCATGGAATTGAAGAATATGTGTGTTAGCTGTTTCAAGAACATACATTTCCCTATAAGCTATGGCATTATTCATAAATGCAGCTCAGGAACTTTAAACAGTTTGCATCCAGCGGAAAACACCAGGCTGCCGAAACAGGCATCCAAGCAAATAAATGGGGTAGCAAGGATCTAACGGCCAGTTATGACCCTCAGAAGGCCTCAGATGTTTTCCATGAAAAATAGGAAAGCCTAAGCTGTCCTGCCCACAGCTGTTGAGCGTGTGTGATCGACTCTCCCATAATTGGATTTTAGCAGCGCTGCAGAGTTGACTAAAAGAAACTGCTGTCTCCTGTTAAATATTTGCACTTGGGATTTACTTTATCTACTTCACAGGGAGTTCACCGGTACCAGCCAAAGGAAACTCAAGTGACGGCAAGATGAATTCTCCCTCAGCTGAACAGCATATTAAAGGCTTTGTTTGACTAAAGCTTTCTCCCTCACTTTCTGTCAAAACAGGGGTTAAAGTTTCACCAAAAATAACTCGTGAAATAATAAAACAACTTTGCCTCTGTCCCCCAAGCCTCATGAGCAACAACAATCCCAGAGAATCCAAAGCAGAAACACCTCAAGTTGTATGAGCACCTGTAGAGGCAAGAAGAACACAAAGCTGTGTTGTTGTCCAGGTTGAACAGTTAGCAGCAGAAAGTCTGGATTGGTCCCAGTCCTCCCCAAACTCATTGCATCTAGCTCAGTTCCATGCATGTTTAATCAGAAGTGTGTCCTACTCTGTCCAATGGGGATTTCTCCATGAACAACTTTTAAGACTGCAGCGCTATAACAGATACTTGGATAAGAACACAAGAACAGCCCCACTGGATCAGGCCATAGGCCCATCTAGTCCAGCTTCCTGTATCTCACAGCGGCCCACCAGATGGCCCAGGGAGCACACCAGATCACAAGAGACCTCATTCTGGTGCCCTCCCTTGCATCTGGCATTCTGACATGGCCCATTTCTAAAATCAGGAGGTTGCACATACACATCATGGCTTGTAACCCGTAATGGATTTTTCCTCCAGAAACTTGTCCAATCCCCTTTTAAAGGCGTCCAGGCCAGACGCCATCACCACATCCTGTGGCAAGGAGTTCCACAGACCAGCCACATGCTGAGTAAAGAAATATTTTCTTTTGTCTGTTCTGACTCTCCCAACACTCAATTACAGCGGATGTCCCCTGGTTCTGGTGTTATGTGAGAGTGTAAAGAGCATCTCTCTATCCACTCTGTCCATCCCCTGCATAATTTTGTAGATCTCAATCATGTCCCCCCTCAGGCGCCTCTTTTCTAGGCTGAAGAGGCCCAAACGCCGTAGCCGTTCCTCATAAGGAAGGTGCCCCAGCCCAGTAATCATCTTAGTCGCTCTCTTTTGCACCTTTTCCATTTCCACTATGTCTTTTTTGAGATGCGGCACCAGAATTGGACACAATACTCCAGGTGTGACCATCGATTTGTACAATGGCATTATAATATTAGCCGTTTTGTTCTCAATACCTTTTTCTAATGATCCCAAGCATAGAATTGGCCTTCTTCACTGCCACCACGCATTGAGTCGACACTTTCATCGACCTGTCCACCACCACCCCAAGATCTCTCTCCTGATCTGACACAGACAGCTTAGAACCCTTCAGCCTATATCTAAAGTTTTGATTTTTTGCCCCAATGTGCATGACTTTACACTTACTGACATTGAAGCGCATCTGCCATTTTGCTGCCCATCCTGCCAGTCTGGAGAGATCCTTCTGGAGCTCCTCACAATCACTTCTGGTCTTCATCACTCGGAAAAGTTTGGTGTCGTCTGCAAACTTTGCAACCTCACTGCTCAACCCTGTCTCCAGTTCATTTATGAAGAGGCTGAAAAGCACCGGTCCCAGGACAGATCCTTGGGGCACACCGCTTTTCACTTCTCTCCATTGTGAAAATTGCCCATTGACACCCACTCTCTGTTTCCTGGCCTTCAACCAGTTCTCAATCCAGGAGAGGACCTGTCCTCTAATTCCCTGACTGTGGAGTTTTTTCAGTAGCCTTTGGTGAGGGACCATGTCGAATGCCTTCTGAAAGTCCAGATATATAATATCTATGGGTTCTCCCGCATCCACATGCCTGTTGACCTTTTCAAAGAATTCTATAAGGTTCGTGAGGCAAGATTTACCCTTACAGAAGCCATGCTGATTCTCCCTCAGCAAGGCCTGTTCGTCTATGTGTTTTGAGATCCTATCTTTGATGAGGCATTCCACCATCTTACCCGGTATAGTTGTTAGGCTGACCGGCCTATAGTTTCCGGGGTCCCCCCTCTTTCCCTAATTTATCAATGAGGCCTGAAACATCTTCTCTTTTAACCTCTATCTGACTTAATTCCTCAGTCACGAGGGGACTTTTGGGCAGCGGTATCTGCCTGAGGTCTTCTGCCGTGAAGACAGATGCAAAGAACTCATTTAATTTCTCTGCCATCTCTAAGTCTCCTTTTATCTCCCCTTTCCCTCCCTCACCATCCAGAGGGCCAACTGCTTCTCTGGCGGGTTTCCTGCTTCTAACATATTTGAAGAAGCTTTTATTATTCCCCTTAATGTTGCTGGCCATGCGTTCCTCATAGTCTCGCTTGGCCTCCCATATCACCTTCTTACATTTCTTTTGCCACAGTTTATGTTCCTTTTTATTCTCCTCATTAGGGCAAGACTTCCATTTACGGAAGGAAGCTTCCTTGCCCTTTACAGCCTCTCTATCTTGGCTGGTTAGCCATGCGGGCACCCTCCTGGATTTAGTGGAATCCTTCTTTCTTTGCGGTATACACCTCTGCTGAGCCTCTATTACTGTTGTTTTAAGCAGCCTCCATGCACTCTGGAGAGATTGGACTCTTTTTACCTTCCCTTTCAACCTCCTTCTAACCAGCCTCCTCATTTGAGGGAAGTCCGCTCGTCGGAAGTCAAGGGTTTTTGTGAGAGATTTGCCTGGTATCCTTCCCCCGATGTGCATATCGAAACGGATCGCAGCATGATCACTGTTCCCCAATGGCTCCGTAACACTGACATCTCTAACCAGGTCCTGCGTACCGCACAATATTAAATCCAGAGTCACCTGTCCTCTGGTGGGCTCCATGACTATCTGCTCTAAGGCACAGTCATTTAGCACATCAAGAAATCCGGTCTCCTTTTTGTGACCAGAACACAAATTGATCCAGTCAATATGACTGGATCTGTTGGATGAATTGGATGGATGGATTGGATGGATGGATTGGATGGATTGAATACTGGGATGGATTGAAGTCTACGTAATATGCACTTTATGGGGCTGTTCCATATATAAATCTCATTGACTTCCCAATACTCAGAAATTTCAGGCACTGTCATTTCCAGGGTCAGTGAGGAAGGAAAACAGGAGACATATGGTGTTTTTGTAATCAATGTTTGCCTACAGATGTACACGTTGAGCATGGGTGAACAGGCAGGCACCCTGACAGAGAGGGCTGGTCTTTACAATAGGATCAGTTCCCCTCAAAGCAAACAGAATACCCCTGGAGCTCACCACCACCTGCAAAATCTCCCTCCTTTGAAGGTTACATTCCAACTTCCAGACTGTTTCTCTCCAGGCCTTACCCAAGTAAGTGAGGAGCATCACAAATTTTTATATCCCGTAGCCCAGTAAACAGCAAAAGCCATTAAACAAACATCTTTTATATAATTAATAGGCAACACCTACAGATAGGTGACTCTTCTTCACTTAGATCAGTAGAGCAGTATTCCTGTTATGTTTGGTTTGACCTATATGAAAATTAACTCGCTGCACGTGCAAATGAATCTCCATCACCTCACAAAGACCATTGCCTCTCTGAATGAGGCTATGTTGAGGGAACATTCCAGAATTTGGTATAGGTCACTGGGAGGAAAAGAGGGGATATTGTGACAAATGTTAGTAGGAGGGATGGGCAAATGCAAAAGAATGCTGGCAGCAAGTTGAAGATCTCAGATGCAAGAAGATGACAGCAGAGCCTCTGAGAGGAATTTTATCAGGGGGTACAAAATATCTTTTGGGCCCCTTTGCAGAGGGGAGGGGTGAAACAGAGGGGGAGGGTGGTGATGGGTGAGCAGAATGGGGACAAGGAGGGGCAAAACAGGTGGGGGGAGGGTGGAGACAGCTGGAAAAGTCTTTGGAGCCCAGGTCTACCCACCCATGTGGCATTGGCAGCTAGATACAGAAATACAGAAAACCAAACACATTCCTAAGTCTCTATAAAAGCTTTTAAATCTAGAAAAGCATGCAGAAAGTTTGCATCATCATATTTAGACTCACACTAGAATGGAAAGTGTCCTGTGTGTACCAAAAATTGCTTCTGCAGCAGCTCTGCAGCTGTGTCACTGAGCTCCTCTACACTCCTTCATGGTAAAGAGGTACTGTAGCAGGCCAGATTTGACACTGTGTCATGCATGCATTCCTTAGTCTAGCATACATGGGTTGTCAGTAGCTGCAGCTGCATACTTGTGGTAGTATCCCCAGCATCCCGTGCAGGCAACAAGTCTTGTGCAGATAGGAAAATGTTAGATCTCAAGAAATGTCTGGGCGCCTTCCTTTGGCTCCTGGGCCCCCCTTTTGACCCTGGGCCCGGGTACAAATTACCCCCTTTACCCCCCTCTCCTAGGATGACAGAGGATGACAGAGGACATCCTAGGATGTCTCCTGGATGACAGAGGAGAAAAGTTATGGGATGTTTGAGTAACATTCATCTCCAATGGATTTCGACTACTGATAGGATGACTTCCAAAGTACGTTTCCCAGTATCCCCAGCATTCCTGGGCACTTATGCCCAAGACTTCAGTCCCTACTGAGATGTTCCCAGGAGTTCTTTCCACTGCTGCACCTCACCCTGCTAAGTTATGTGAAGGAAGCTCTGAACTGTTCCAAGCGATGCACTTTTATGGTGCATTGTGCATTAGAATCCTTTTGTGCATTAGAATAACTCTTATGGTGCATTGTGCATTAGAATCCCTACCAAGACTGAGAGTTCAGTGGTTGTGCTAACCGTCTTTTGGTGGCTATATGGTAGTGCCTCTCCTGGTCAACCCCTGATGCTACCCCTACCTCCAGCCCAATTTTAGAGGGGATCTATAGTGAGCATCAAGGATATTAATCTATTCACTCTATGTTAATTCCAAAGCAGACTTGTGCAGTTTCTCCCATCACCAATTTAGATTAAACATTAAGAAAAATATACAAACTAGGAGCAATTTGACAAGGGACCAAGCTGCCAAGAAAGGTTGTAGAATCTTCTTCCTCTGAGATTTTCATGGAAAGTCACATATCTTTCCATGCCATATGTCCTTTTATGCTCTTCCTAGAGTTGGCATTGCTTGGTCATGGACAATCAACATGCTAATACATAGTACTTATTCCAGTTTCTGGAATGGAAGCTAACTCTGCCTGGTCTTATTCTAGCGTGTATGTGCAAGGCAAGTACATTTGTAAATAAATCTTTGGTGGGTGCTCTGAGATGCTACAGTGGGGTAGAAGAGATTAGAACTCATTATGACAACACAACTTTTCATGCCTACACCAGATATCGTATGCAGGCTCTAGCTTCTCCCTGAATGGTGTCCTTGTCTAAAGTTTTTTTCTGGTTGGTATCACACTCATATAATAAATGTGTTAATAATATTTGCACAGTGGATAAAAACAGTTCTATACAAGATCACAAGCAAAGGAATGGTGAAGGAGGTCCGTTCACAACCCCACTTTTTTTTTTTTTTAGAAGTTCTCGTGCCGTTTCTATGCAACCCTGTCATTTTTTTATTTCTGGGAAATGAATACATCTGCTGTCCAGGCAAATAAAACAAAAAATGCATACTGCCCTCGTTAATGGCTTGTAATTAAGATTATAAAAACAGCAAAAAAAAGAAATTGCTTTGTATCTTCTGTGGGAGTGTATGCAAGACAGGAAGAAAAGACAAAGGGTGAGTCACTTTTTCTAACACCTCTTTGATTCTGACTCAGAACTGGTTCATCTATCAGACAGGGCTGCTTATCATTTCTTTGAGATGTTCAATTCACATATTCTGGCAACTGATTTGACCTTCTTCCTGTCTTTCAAGGCATGTGGAAATTTATGAAGTGCTTTGGTAAAATCATGAGTAACATAAAATCAGAGTTGCCTTGTGTCTAAAAACCAAGGGCACCATCCATCAGAAAGTGCTGCATCTCTGTGCAAAACTATTTCACTTCCAGCTGCATATTAAAGGTGGAAAGTGTGTCCATATGGAAATGTGTAGCTCACCCAGAAAACATGGGACTAATCGTGAGTCAATTTCAATCACAGCAGCTTTAGTATTTTGTCTGCATAAAGTACAAATGACATTAAAGAACTCAGGGAAGTGCACATGGCTTTTCCACCCCTTTTGTCCCTACAACAACCCTGTGAGGTAGGGGAGGCTGAGAGAGGGTGACTGATCGGAGATTTTGGGAGAGAGGGGATTTGAACCCAGCTTGTCAGCATCCAAGATAATACAGTTACTATGATACTCTGGTGATTATCACACACTCTCTTTATGGCAAATGAGCCCAACAAAGTGGGGCTAGTCAAACATATCACCCCAAACATCTTTCTCAAACATAAGGTCCACAGGCTGTAGAATCTCTTTATCTGGCCTGTCTGATAATTGGGGTCTCCCAGTACTGCACTTTCAGCAGTACCACTTCTGCTGAGGCTCTGGAAGGGACAGATGGAAGGAGGCTTCAGAAGGCAAGGAACATGTCAGGAGAAGTGGCAGGCAGAGATGGGTGAGGGAGATGCTGCTAAGGCGCTCAGACATCCATGGCGGAATTCCACCTTCCCCCCCCCCGGGGTTTACTGGTCCCAGGTCAACTCATGATATGCTCCACTTACCCCGCTTTGGCAGTAAACACAGTGACCGATGACTGTCTTGACAAAGCCTGTTTATTCTGATCAAATACTTGACATTCATTAGGTCTCAGCTCCTTCACAGGCAAGATACAAACCCAACAGGTATGGAATACAAAAGTCCACTGGCTATAGGCAAGTCCTCAACCTACAGTCCACAGTCCATAGGTAAGTCCCAGGATCAAGGCTAGAACAAGGAGCCTGAACTACGGTACAAGATGAGCCAGGTAAGAAGTTGAGGTTTCAGCAAGATCTCCAGCATTGCCGCCCATGGTTTACAGGGCAACTCTGAGGCTGCTTGGGGGCCAGCCCCCAAGATGGCTGCTGAGCTGCATTGATAGTGCCCCAGCCCAGGTTGCCTGTTTGCTGGACTGGTCCTCCTGGCTGCCCCCTCGGCACCAAAGCTGTGAGATCTCCCAGGGCCCCCAAGTGGTTCCACTCTCCCTCCGTCCTCTGGGCAGCTCCTTCCTTGAGGATCCATTCCAGGGGGTTACATGGGGTGAGTTGGAAGTCCATAAGTCACTATATTCAAGGCTAGAGCGAGACGCGCTCGCTCCCGCCTTGCACATGGCCAGCAGTGCCAGGCCAGGCTTCTTCCGCCGAGGGCAGCCTCTGGTCATGGGTCCTGGATCCAGGGGGTCCTCCGTGGATGGCCTCCACGGTTGTCGCCGGCATGTCTGGCTTCTGGGTGGGTTGTTCACACGTTGTAATAGTGAGGCACAGATCAGCATAATCTGTGGAAGTTTGCAGACGACACCAAACTTTTCCGAGTGGTGAAGACCAGAAGTGATTGTGAGGAACTCCAGAAGGATCTCTCCAGACTGGCAGAATGGGCAGCAAAATGGCAGATGCGCTTCAATGTCAGTAAGTGTAAAGTCATGCACATTGGGGCAAAAAATCAAAACTTCACGTATAAGCTGATGGGTTCTGAGCTGTCTGTGACAGATCAGGAGAAAGATCTTGGGGTGCTGGTGGACAAGTCGATGAAAGTGTCGACCCAATGTGCGGTGGCAGTGAAGAAGGCCAATTCTATGCTTGGGATCATTAGGAAGGGTATTGAGAACAAAACGGCTAGTATTATAATGCCGTTGTATAAATCGATGGTAAGGCCACACCTGGAGTATTGTGTCCAGTTCTGGTCGCCGCATCTCAAAAAAGACATAGTGGAAATGGAAAAGGTGCAAAAGAGAGCGACTAAGATGATTACGGGGCTGCAGTACCTTCCTTATGAGGAAAGGCTACGGCGTTTGGGCCTCTTCAGCCTAGAAAAGAGGCGCCTGAGGGGGGACATGATTGAGACATACAAAATTATGCAGGGGATGGACAGAGTGGATAGGGAGATGCTCTTTACACTCTCACATAATACCAGAACCAGGGGACATCCACTAAAATTGAGTGTTGGGCGGGTTAGGACAGACAAAAGAAAATATTTCTTTACTCAGCGTGTGGTTGGTCTGTGGAACTCCTTGCCACAGGATGTGGTGATGGCGTCTAGCCTAGACGCCTTTAAAAGGGGATTGGACAAGTTTCTGGAGGAAAAATCCATTATGGGGTACAAGCCATGATGTGTATGCGTAACCTCCTGATTTGGGTTATGCCAGGGTTATTTCAGGTTATTTCAGGGTTATGCGCAACCCTGAAATGGGTTATGTCAGAATGCCAGATGCAAGGGAGGGCACCAGGATGAAGTCTCTTGTTATCTGGTATGCTCCCTGGGGCATTTGGTGGGCCGCTGTGAGATACAGGAAGCTGGACTAGATGGGCCTATGGCCTGATCCAGTGGGGCTGTTCTTATGTTCTTATGTTCCACAGGCCTTTGTGAGGATTGGGGTCAACCTTCGAAACGGAGGGGCGACCCCCCCCCCTTCAAGGCAAGGCTCCAGTATACAGAAGGTAAGGGGTTCACCTGAGCGCTCCCAAGCCACACTTGTGGAGTCCAAGTCCCAGAAAGAGCAACTTCTCCTTCTGGCTGCTGGGCTCTTTATGAACCCAGCAGCCAACCCAGCCAGTTCCACCCCTTCCAGCCATGTGATCTCCGGCTCTACTCCCAAGGAGACCCCATCTGGGAGCTGGATCCAGGTAGTACTCACAAAGCTTCCTTACTCCTGAGGAGCCACTTACTTCCAAGGAGCCCTTTACTTCTGAGAAGCCCCTTGCTCTCAAGGAAGCCTGAGTCGCCAGGCCCCGCCCTGGTGATAGAGAGCCAAATAATCATCTAGTTTCCCCTATCAGCAGCTTTGCTTCTGTAGATGCATCACTTCCCAGAGCGCCTCTCTGCTGCTGAACTGCAAAGTAATACTATAGCAGAAGTGGTGCAGCTAAAAGGGTGGCCCATGTGATACTTAAAAATATTATCTTAAAAATATGATCAAGATTTTCATATTTTCTTTTCTGTCACTTAGAACGAATGAGTTCCTATGTGATCACAAAGTGCTTATCAGCATGTGATCATCATGTGCTTAATGACATCATTTCTTGCTTAATGATGTCACTTCTGGCCTCAGCAGGTGCCATGTATGCTATGCAGCCTACTGCAATGAGGGAAATGAATTTGACACCCCTAGGCTAGATGCATCCCCATCACTGACCTTCACACACATTGTCAATGGCACTTTCAAGCAGCTTTGTGTCCATTCGGTTTTTGTAGGGAGTCACTGCAGGTAGCCATGCCCAATTGCTAAGATTACATGTGGTAGAAGTGTTTTGCAAGATCGGCTTCTTTTTGGTACTTGTCAGTTCCCTTTATTTTTTTCATGGCATCAGAAGGAATGCAAACTTATACCGAACAAAGCCCCATGAAGATATTCTAAGCATCTCTGCACTGGGCCCATAACTGAATTGTAGGAGGATGGCATAAGAGTTCCATTTTTTCACTTCGGTGTGGTTAAGAATCTTGTTATCTTCCTATTGCACCAGCCCTATCCCAATCCTAAATCTGTTAGGTGTGACTGCTCCATAGAAACCACAGCTTCCCTATCAGCCTATAAGAGAAGACATCCCAGCCAGGGATGGTTGGACAAAAGTCACTGCCTGATGCCACCACCAAGAAAAGGGAGGAAAAAAAGCAGCTACTTATCTTGCTCCTCTCCACGGAATCTTCTTCACCAATCAAGGAAATGCAGGTGATTCTTGGAACTCCCAGAAGTCTATGCATGGGTGACATTAGAGCTCCAATACCTGTAATGTATTCTGCGTGGGGCTGCCCAGGAAGTCTTCCCAGATACTGCAGTTAGTGCAAAACACAGTGGCCCATGTGGTCATGGAATCCAGATGTGTTGACTCTGCCAAGCTTGTGCCTCTTCAGCTGCACAGGCTGCCAATTTGTTTCCAGGCAAAATTCATGGTCTTGACTTTTAAGCCCTCCTGGCTTGGGGCTGGGGTACCTTAAGGACCGTCTCCTTCCATAGGAAACAGCCAGCCCCTCCTGTGTGAGCCACCACAAATTGAAGCTCAGCTGGCAGCAACTAGGCATAAAATGATGGTGCCAGACCTATGGAACACTCTTCCTCTCTGTTGCAATATGAACTGAATTCTCCCTGATAGCCATTAGCATGGCCTGAAAACAGAGGCATAACACCTCTACCCAGTGCCCAGGATAGTAATGTTATAATATCATGCAATGTCATGACATCACACAACAGTGTGATGTCACTGCCCCGGCTTCTCCCCAGGATGGGGCTTCACACACCTTCTCCTGGCTTTGGGGAAGGCTTGGAGCCTTTCCCAAAGCCGGGAGGAGGTGCTGTGCAGCCTGAAGTACCCTGACCTCAGGGACAACATCACAACGTTCTCCTCAAGGGTGGGAATTCACAGGCCTCCTCCTGGCTTCGGGAAAACTCAGAGCCTTCCGAGGAGGCTAGAGCGCAGCCTGCAGGGCCCCACCCTCAGTGAGAACGTCACAGCATTCTCCCCAAGGGTGGGAAAGGTTAGGGGTTTTTCCCGAAGCCAGGAGGAGCCACTGTGAAGCCTGAAGTGCCCCATCTTTGTGGTGACTGGGCGGAGCCAGGGGGCAGTCATGCAGCCTCCTGGTATGGCACCTAGGGCATGTGCCCCTGCATGTGCCCCCAGGCTCTTCCTGAGATATGCCTCTACCTGAAAACATGTTTATTCTGCTCGGATTGTATGTCCTCTTAATTTAAGGTTTTATATTGCTGCTGTTAAATTGTGTTTTTATGCTTAAATTATTTTGTATATTGTTTAATGGCTTTTATATTCTATCTTTTATTATAGTGTATTGTCGTTTAGTGTTTTTCGCCACCTTGGGCCTATTACTGTAAAGAGAAAGGCAGGGTAAAAACATCTTTCAATAAATGAGCAAATAAATCTTCACGTTGGGTCATGGAAGCCTCTGGAGCTTTCCCCACAAGATTCCAACTAACTTAATACAAGTTACAAGGGAATATAGAATGGGTGGCATGTAAAACTTTTCTATCAAGTATTACCAGAAAAGTGCTGGGAGGCATTTGCAAGTGCCTTTGTCTGCCATTGTTGGATTTCCACCTCTACTGAAATGTGAAGACTCAGGATTATTGCTTTGCTGGCAATGGAATTTGCCTTCATCCTTGCCAGAGATTATTTCTCCATAGGCTTGTAACACACTGTGAAGCAAATTGCTTGTCTCTGGAATGCAAGAAAGCAGGAACTAAAGCCAGGAATTAGTAAAGAAAGCCTAGAGATGCTGAAATCCAGTTTCCCTTTAAAAAAAAAAAAATCAACCACACATGCAGGACATGTCATTAATACCTACAGCCTATTTGTCAAGAACAGAAGATCACAAATGCCTGGAGTATGGATCTGTTTGCCAAGGAGTTTAGCCTTTTGCCATAACTGTAGTTATGTAGCTTAGCTATATGAACTATCTATTGAAGGTTGCCACCTGGTTGGTTTTAATTTTCATGCTTCCGCTTGGCGGGGGTGTCATCTGAAAATGCACAATTGTGCAAGGTTCTGAGGTTGAAAGGGTGAAGGCTGGAAGCTCATGCTAGCAGTGTCTGCTGATGTAGGGAGGTAAGCATGATGGCACTCCCTGAGTTTTTTTGGTTTTTGTCTTAAAGAGAGAAAGCAAGAGTGAAGCCAGTCCTTCTACTGATTGACAATGCTGGATCAGTTGTCTGCTTTCTCATGCATTTTAAAATTATTTCAGTATCCTTATCTTGATGTCTCTCTTGGTCACTTTCTCTCCCTCATAAGAAAAGGGGAAAGACTACTGAGACTGGAAAAAATGTGCCAGCAAAAGGAGACAGTTTCACATTTTTGAGTATAGTCATGGTTCCTGAGGAAAACCGCTTGCGCCGCTTGCTGCTGGCTCCTCACATTGAACTCCTTTCCCTGGAGGCACAGCCATAGCAAACCAACTTACCAGGCTGCCTGGGATGGTGACTCCAGGCATCACCCTTGTGATCCAGAAGTAATTAGCAGTGATGATATCATCAAGTCACTACCAATTACTTCTGGGTGTTGGTGATCGGTTTACCTGAAATTTGGCTGAGCTGAATGTGGGCACATTCAGCTTGGTCTAGTTTCAGGGCAGCTGATGGCAAGGAATGGAAGGTAGGCCCGTGATCCAGCTTGGAGTGGCTGCTTCTCTGTGCATCCCCTTCTGGCCCCTCTTCAGAGCAGCTCCGCCTGAATGGGGTGCGCAAAGGAGCAGTTACTCCAAGAAACACAAAAGGCAATGGCTGCCATCTTGGCCAGGGCCTCTTGTGCACCCCCACACATGACACTTCCACATGGAATCTCAGGCAGCCTGCTCCCCATACCCCCTGCTAAGTATGCAACTGGGCACAGTGAAGGAGGCTGAAACCTTGATGTTTCAGGTGCAGCCCAGAAAACTGCCTCCCCTCGCTGGTTAAGATTGTAACTCATTCATTGTCATAACTATGATCAAACAAGGAAACTGGCACTTGGTTCCAATCTATGCTGATGTTCTGCCAAGGAACAACAGAAAAGCAGTCTGAAGTTTTCACCAATCACAGTGACCAAGGAGATTTGGACATGTTCACTGGTGGTCCAGCAAGCCACATTAAAAAGAAAGAATACAAATTTTAAAAATTTGTATTGGTCAAAGTAGCAGCCTTGTTTGGGATGAATGTGCACTTATAATACAGGTCCCGCCTCTGTATAGGTGTTTACATTTTAACTAACTGTGGGTTCCAAACTTGCAACAGAGGCTTCACCTAAGCTCCCAGACATAACCAGAGATGTTCTCTGGTTGAGTCCAGGAGCCTTTCTGAGGCCCAAAGAGGCCATGTATGGGCCTCAGAAAGGTCTCCAGATGTGCCAGAAACCTCCTGGAGGCCTTTCTGAAGCCCATAAAAGCCTCTGAGGGCCTCAGAATACCTCTGGATGGTGACCGGAGAACATCTCTGTATCCTGAGGCCCTTTGTTTATTTGCGCGTTTTGGTATCTGTGGGGGAAGCATCCAGGAATGTATCCCCTGCAGACACCAAGGTCCAACTGTATGTTGAATCAAGTACTTGATCTGAAACATGCATTTTTAGCTTGGATTATTGTGGTCCAAAAATCTCAGTTTTTGTTGCAGCATTCTTAAATGGACGCACCCCTAACTCAAAACTGTTAACTTCCAAGTCTGCTTTCTCTCTATGTGCAAGTTCGCTGGTACGAGTGTGTGGATTTCTACTGTCAGATTAGGAAGCAAGGTTCATTTGGGTATTTCAAAACCTCCATTTTCAGAACTGTTGTGTTCACCAGAATTGCGATCCTCCTGGGATTATAGAGGCCTCTTCATTTGAGGGAATACATTTCTTTTTTCGATTGTTTTGCTGTGTCATTCTTACAGCCAACAACTTTATTGATCAAAGTGGAACCGAAAAGGGGAGCTGACAGTGACTGTTCATTCCATAAAAACAGAAGTGCTAGCTCGGCAACCTCAAACAATCATTTTTCCCCCTCAGAATTTCAAGTCATAAGTGTACATTGAACAACTACAAAATATATGTGGAACCATTCCTATTTAGCAGAATACCTCAGAGCAGTGGTTCTCATACATTTATCACCAGGACCCACTTTTTAGAATGAAAATCTGTCAGGACCCACTAGAAGTGATGACATGACTGGAAGTGACATCATCAAGCAGGGAAATTTTTAACAATCCTAGGCTGCAATCCTACCCACACTTACCCAGGATTAAATCCTATTTATTGTCATTGTTAAAAGAATATACATAGTAATTTGTTAAAAGTACAGGTCTGTAACATTTCCCCAAATGCAGTCATGTACCATGGTAGCACCAAGTCTAATATATTAAAAATAAAATATTGAAATGAATGAGGACCCACCTGAAATTGGCTCACAACCCACCTAGTGGGTCCCAACCCACAGTTTGAGAAACACTGCCTCAGAGAAAGTGAGCATTCAACTTGCCTTAATTTGTTTTGGGGGATGGGGATGGGCAAATGTTCAAAAGAAATTTAGGCTGTTCATTTGTATATCTAACTGTGAAGCAGCACAAGCAATCTGTTAGGATGTTGCCCATAGTCTGTCATAGACTGACAAGCTATTTTTTTTTATCAAGGATCATATCTGGGAAAGGCCTGATGGGCCAGCACAATTTTGCTCCTCTCACTAACTCACTCGCAGGTGAACTGTCAGGTTCATAAGGCGTTTTTCATCTCCTCAAGAGTGAGCAACAGTGGTTTTGCCAGCCTTTTCTCCCTGAAATACCTCACTTGCCCATGCCTTGGCTTGCACATAGGAGCAAATACCTGAGGTGCATGAGAGCAGAGCCAGGTCCGCCATTAGGAGAGAGGGAGGTGATGAGTTGTTCCCTCATGATTCAGCTCAGGAAGAATAAAGCTTAGCTGAGATATGTAATGGTAGGAGGGGAATCAGAAGCTATGCTGGGACCAGATAAAAATTTAGGCTCCTGGATCTCTCTACCTGCCTATCCTGATAGTAGAGAGATGCTTGAAATATGAAATTAAAGCACACTATACATTGATCAGCAGCACGGTGGTTTTGCACATTTGCCTTCCAGACAAATTTGACAAAAATAAACAACAAACACACCCATAAGTACAGACAGCCTGCAGTCGTTGAAATATTCATAGCTATTGGCTGGAAGAGGTTTCTGGCTTCAGTAATTTGAAATTCACACCTCCTAGCTGGTGGTTATGGAATACATTCCATTCGCTCAAAAGTTCAAAAACTGTCAACAGGCAATTCCAAGAAACAGATGGGACAGTTGGGAGGATGGGGTGCAGAGAAGGGAAGAGACACAATGGTAATCAAGTATTCAATTAAACTTGCAAACCGATCCACACTTACACAGAAGTAAGTTCCTTTCTGTTCAGTGGAGTTACTCCCGGATAAGTGTAAATTGGACTGCAACTTGAATATAAGAAGGATATGTATGGGAACGGAATGGGAGTGCGAGTAATATTTGTGATGTGAATGGGTGTCTGTATGGGAGTGAATGCAAATGGAAAATGAGTACAAAAGAAGATATTACAGTAAAAATATATCTGTAAATTTTGCTCACCTCTCTACTTCTTAATCTGAAATACAGGCAGTACTAGTAGGCTGATTCTGCACTTGCACTTATTGGCTAGTGTCTGTGACATCAGTGCTGGCGGCTGTTCTAATGATCACAAGCTGGTATTTGGCTAGGATGTATGCTAGTCTACCAGTTCATAACATGACATTTGAATGGCAGCCTCCTCCCTGCTTTACTGAAACCAGGCTTTTATTAAACCTACAGCCCAATCTTCAATTCTATCCTGCACTGGAACAGGCCAGCCACCTGGCCTGCACTGTATCCAGAGCAGAGTTGGGGCTGGCTGCAGCATAACTTGGGGCAAAGGGAATCACTTCCCCTTACCCCATGTCACACGGCAGCGGCTCAAATGGGGCTACCCGGATATGCACCACCTAAAGAGGAGGCACAGATCCGAGCAGCCCGGTGCTGGTCAGGCTGCCTAGGACAGGGGTTAGGATTTGGCCAACCAGATCCTGGCTTCAACCCCCTCCTGGGCCCAGCCCACCCACGAGCCTGCCTGCCTCCCACTCTCCCTGGTACAGACATGTGCTGGCTTACCTCCTCCCACAGTGCACAGAAGTGCCTTATGGAACTTTTGCAACACCCGGAGGCCAGTGCAAGGGACTTGTGCCAGCCTAGGGCACAATTTGGACTGTGCCCTCAATCAAATAAGAGAGCCACATTGATCAGTACATGTTCTGTTAAAAAAAAGCTCACCTCCACATTGATTGCATCAACCACATGCAGCATCAACAGTACCACATACGAGGTTAGAGATGTTCTTAGTATCACTTGGAAAAATGCCCTGTGGAGCAGTTTCAGAATCTTGGATCTGAGACCCAACAAGGTGTACTTTGCATTGCTTTGTGTCTTGTACTTCCTACTGTGAACAAATATATTTCATATATGAATATATAAATACCTATTACTAAATAGAGGAATAATAAAACCATAATAAAATAAAGCTGCTATGAATATTATAAAAATGTGTAACATAGGCACAAGCAGCAGGCCTTCTGGAAGCTCATTTTGCATTTAATTCCTGTCTCCGGAGACTCGTCTTATAGGTAACAATTCTCAGAAAGTCAAATGCACATTCTGGCACACCTTAATGTTCCCTAAAACTGCCCATAATAAGGATTCCAAAGATGCACAACAATATCATCCACTGCAAACTTTTATTGCCCATTAGCCTGCCCTGAATATGGAGCAATCATCCCAAATGCAGTAAAATGTGGTCATTTTTCACAATGTTTCCTTGTGTAACTGACAATATTTATTGACATCATAAAAAGGGCACATTTTTTGAAATCCCAGAAGTGTCTTAGTGGTAATGGTGTCAAATATGTTTCTGTTTTCATTAGCAACCAGGCCATCACAGGGCTCAAGCCAGTTCAATGACCTTTTTCCTCCTTCTCTAAAGTTAAATAACTTCCCCAGCTCTTTCTTAAACTAGTAGGAAGTAATTACTAGAGTCATCTAAACATGCTGGTGATGGATCTGCATATTTAAATGTTGGTCTACCCCAGGGGTGCCCAAACTCTGGCCTGGGGGCCACTTGCGGCCCTCAGGGGCTCTCAGTCAGGCCCTCGGGGAACCCCAGCCTCCAATGAGCCTCTGGCCCTCCAGAGACTTGTTGGAGCCAGTGCTGGCCCGACCCAACTGCTGTTAGCAAGAGGACGACTGTTCGACTTCTCACCTGAGCTGTGGGACAAGGGCTCCCTCCACTACTTGCTGTTTCACGTCTGTGATGCAGCAGTGGCAGTGAAGGAAAGGCTGGCCTTGCTTTGTGCAAGGTCTTTTATAGGCCTTGAGCTACTGCAAGACCTTTCATTCATTCATCTCATTCATTTCATTCATTCTATCTCTAATACAGTTATGTATATTTATTCAAATTTTAAATTGTAAATTAATTCTTTTTTTCCCAGTCCCTGACACAGTGTCAGAGAGATAATGTGACCCTCTTGCCAAAATGTTTGGACACCCCTGGTCTACCCAGTTCATATGTAAAAGTGGTCACTGGTATAATTGAAAGGGTCAAAGGAATATGCACATAGCAAGTATTGCACCCAAGTCCCCTTTTGGCCCTTTAAATCATACATCCCACTTGTGTTGCATGTGAATGAGGCAGATCCATGTTTAAAAATGCAAGTCTGTTGTCATCATGTGAATGGAATTGGATTGCTGATGCGTAGTCAGGGGTGAAATCTAAGTCACACTGTGAGGGAGATAGCTGCTGTGATTGCTCTTAAAATAGAACATAAAACTTCACTCATACGTACTTTCTTAGGCTAACATTACTAGAGCAAGTTGGTGGCGGGCAGCTGAACACATTCAGTGGAAGTGACTAGTGTAGTGGACATCCCACTGGTCAGTTTAGTGACTCTCAGTGACTCACTTTGGGGATTTGTTCATAATTGCCAGGTTGGCTAATGCTTATTATTCTAGTTAGCATTGAATTTTTACCTAATCACCTAATTCAGCTACTGGTCATTTTGCCTCCATAAGGGATTTTAATGACATCTTCTCTTCTAATGGTTAGTGGTCCATAAATTATCCCATATGAATTTAGGAGACTCACACAGAAGTTGAGGAAAAGCTCTTTATGCAAAGCAACACTCAGAAACTCTCATCTTTTTCAAATGGGGAACATTTGTGCGTTATTCGAATACCAGAAAAAGATAAAATATAGGAGTTATGTGCAGCTCTATGAGCCAGGCTTCCCATAAGTCCCAGGCCTGGAAAATGTCAATGCAGCAGTTAATCAATGCTATCTATCTCTCTATCATAGAAAATAACAGAGCAATATACTTTCTGGACAGTTTGAGATTCTCTTACCATTTTCTTTTCCCAGAGGCTAGGAAACAGATAAAGAGGGATACATGATTGAACCAACTGCTGCTAGCAAGAATGTACAAGTCTTCACAGTTACCTGCAAACAGTCAGGCAATAAAAGATTTTATCTTATCCACTCTGGGCATATCTATCCTATAGGCTTAATAGTTGTTCACTTTCCCTAGGGAGCCCTTGGGAACCTAACCCTAGGAAGATCCAGGAAAAGCTGGCAAAGAATTCACAGCAACCTCACAAAACTCCAATTCCCAGGATTCTTTGGGGTAAACCAAAATACCAAAACCAAAATTGAAGTGATATAAAAGTTTCCAGTGTAGATATGCCCTTTTGGGCCCAATCCTATCCCCCCTTGCTGATGCAGCAGTGCTGAACTGGCAACTGCTGCAGCCTGCAGGGGGCAGTTGGGACATCCCTGAGTAAGCCTCCATGGTGCAGGGAGGGTCTACTCAGACCACCTCTTCCTGCCCACTTTGTGCTTTGTAAGCTCTGAATGGGTGGGGAGAAATTATTTGAAGACGTGGTGACTTTTTTCCTTCCTCCCCCCCCCCCCTCCAAAAGCACTGGAGGGAGAAAGGGGCACCTGCTTCATTGATCTTCTTCCAACTTGCCCTACAAGTCAGAAGTGGATCTGTGGCCCCAGTGAAATAGCAGGCTGGTGGATAAATGTGCTGGGGGCTCACTTGTTTGCTACCCCTCTGAGGGTGGACTGCAGCCTTTGTAGGTTCCAAGCTGCACAGTTCTGGGTTAGCCCTTTCTTAATGGACCTTGTCAAATCCTTTTCTGTTGAACGGAATCGAAATATGAAATCTTGGTTTCAGGTTTACTATGGATCTTTTATATGCCTATGCATCATTATACAGATCTAATCACACTTGTGCATTAGATTTCCATTCTATATTGCCCCAAGCTATTAATATCCACATACTTAATCCATCACTTTGTGGTCCATAGCAGCTATTTTTTACAGTCTCAGGTTTCCTATTCTCTTGTTATACTATTTACATTTGCTGGAGGTATATTGGAAGAGTTATGGAGTTCAGAAAATCACCTGAAACTTTTCTCCCTATTGCAGTGGTTCTCACACATTTAGCATTGGGACCCACTTTTTAGAATGAGAATCTGTCAGGACCCACCGGAAATGATGTTATGACTGAAAGTGGAAGTCATCAAGCAGGAAAATTTTTATCAATCCTAGGCTGCAATCCTGTCCACGCTTACCCAGGAGTAAGTTCCATTTACTATCATTGTTAAAAGAACATACATAGTAGCTTTTTAAAAGTACATGTCTATTACATTTCCCCAAATGCATACCATGGTAGCATCAAGTCTAATATAATAAAAATAAAATATTGAAATGAATGGGGACCCACCTGAAATTGGCTCATGACCCACCTAGTGGGTCCTGACTCACAGTTTGAGAAACACTGTCCTGCTGTATATGGGAGCACACAGTCTATATTAAAAGAGGCAAACTGTTTTAAAGTGCCCCTCACCTCCTGCCATGGGTTCACTGCATTTTTCATGACCTCCCATTGCTATCTTTAAAAATAAAAAAAGGAAAAAAACCAGATCAGCACATATATTTAAGGTAATGTGTACTTTGGCCCTAAAATAGGGAAACCCTAAGAACTTTAGGGCTTGTCCATTCATCAGCAGAAAACTGAGGATAGCTTAGTGTACAAGGGTAGGGAAAGACACAATTCTCTGGAGAGCTCAGAAGGGTAAGGCAAAATGCTAATCTCAAGAGGGTTTCTGAGAGAGCCTGGATCATAGCTCATTGATAAGCCTGCAAATGATTGACTGCAGAAGTGATAGCAGCAAACAATAAGATCTCATTACCAGTCTAAGGAGATTTTAACCAACATTTGTGGAAACTTCTGGGAAAACTATCCCTAGTTTCAGCCACTAAGTCTAAAGCCGTTTTTGTATTTGCTTTTTGCAGAAAAGTTGAGTGTTGAGAAAAACATCTATACTAAAGTGGACACGCATTGCTTACTTATTATTGTCCTCATTAACAGCTATAGATTTTCAGGGAAGCACCAGGCAGGATCACACCCTGTCATTACAATGAAACCCACATATTCAGAGTAATTGTCTGTTATGAATATTAAGTGATTTTATTTTGGCTGGGCTATAGCACTGTAAAGAATTGTGTCTGAATTACCTTCAACAATCAAATTAACAGAGGCACTTGAAGGATAAATATTTGCATTCCCCACATGTGTGCTTGACTAATGACAGCGTGTTTTTTTTTTCATGCTAAAAACAGTGATTTGGAGAGGTCTCCAGAGTACTTAGGATCAGATGGAAAGCCAGGCTACTGTAAAAGCACTGATTAAAAAAAACCAAGACATGATAGCACCTTCTTCACTGCCTAAACTCTCTGGGACCAACCATCTCAGTAATGTGCGCTGGAATATGTTGAATGTTTCAACTTTTAAAAATGGGGGAGAAATCCATTTCAGTTTCCAATACTCTTTTCCAATGGCCAGTAGTGCTGTAAAGGAATATTGGCTTCCCTGATAAAGGAGCAGCTCAGAAGAAATTAAATTTTAAAAGGATGGCGTAAGGTATATTGATCCCAACCTTTCCAGAGTGTAAAATATTAACCAGAGAGCCTTTATTTTACACCAGACAAAACTGTTCGATCAATTAAAAACAAGGGAAACTGGGATGCAAACACGTGGAAAACAGCTCTGATTGAAGTCTTAATTTCACCTGGTTTTTTCATTGATATCCATTGAGAAGATTAATTTGGGTATTTAAGCAGGAAAAGGAAAAGAGATTTTACTTCACCTTTACGTGTACATTAGGGGAAGGTTAAGAAATTCCAAGGAAACAGGGAGAGATTGAGCTGAGGTGCTCTTCCTTATGTGGCATGGATTCCTCAGATATCCCTATGTGTCCTGAGGGTGTTAGGCTGGATTGGTCAGAGAGTACAAGCCCAAAAACAGTGTGATCCAGCAAACAAAGTTCAGGAACCAAGATGTGGCTTCAAATCCATGCTCAATCATAGATTCATTCAACAGTTTGGAATAATGGTGGTGGTGGTGATGATGATAAAGTCTAGGGCAGCAATTTCATCTTTTTCATCTCATAGCACACTGGCAAGGCACTAAAATTCTCAAGGCACATTGTCGGTTTTTTGAGAAATGACAAGGCACACAGTGCTGCTGGCAAGGGGCTCACCTCCCCCAATGGCCCTACTAATTAATGACCCTTACGATGGTCCCCATAATAGTTCCATTATATTTTAACTTACAGCAATTCTGTTAAAATTGATTTCATAGCATTAAAATATGGGTAGGATGGTGAGAGGTTTTATTTCTATCTATACCTTAATTTGGGTCACCGATTGTAGTATTTAATATATTTATATTTTTATGTTGTTTATGTTGGGCATGCATTGGTATTGATTTTCTGCTGGTCTGTGACCATAATAAAGATTTGAATTTGAATGACTCTCCCCAAACTCCGGCAGCACACCTGCGGACCATCTGTGGCACCCCAGTGCGCCATGGTACTATGGTTGAAAATCTCTGGTCTAGGGCAGGGGTATCCAAAATTTTTGGCAAGAGGGCCACATCATCTCTCTGACATTGTGTCGGGGGCTGGGAATAAAAAAGAATTAATTTACATTTCAAATTTGAATAAATTTACATACATGAATGTATTAGAGATGGAACTTACATGAGTGAATGAAGGTCTTGCAATAGCTCAAGTCCTATAAAAGGCCTTACACAAAGCAAGACCGGCCTTTCCTTCACTGCTGCTGCTGCATCACACTCGTGAAACAGCAAGCAGCGGAGGGAGCCCTCGTCCCACATCTCATAACATTAAAAAGGTGGCAGAGCAGCTTTTAAACTGATCCCTGGGAGAAAGCCGACAGAAGCCGAGGGGCATCCAGTTTGGGACTCCTCATCCCTATGGGACAAGGATGGGGAGGTTAGAGAACAACAAGGTAAAGGCAGAGTAGGAGAAGAAATTGGGAATGGTAACATGATGGGATGTGATAGATGGTTTGGCACAATGAGAGGATGCAGGAACAAAGGAGCTAATAAGCAGCCCATCCTGGAGCATTCCATGTACAAATGCTTTTATGCGAATGGTTGGTCCCAGCTTACCAACTGGTTAGCTAAGCTCATCACGTACCTGAAACATCACCACAGGAGGAGAGAGGCCAGAATACAAAAGCAGAAATACAGATCAAAGAGGCCAATTGTGGAGCAGGAAGACTGGGAGAAGAAACGAAAGGGGGGGAAGGACGATCAGGAACTTTGAAGGGCTTCGAAAGTCGGGAGGAGAAGAGATAAAATACTCAACCAATGAGATGTTGGGCATCATGAATAATCACTACCAGGAAATGTACGCTGAGAAAAAGATAGAAGAGCAAACCATGACTGACTTTTTGATGAAAATGCCTAGGGATGCCTATGACTCACCCAGTAAGGAAGAAGCCGAGGAGATGACTAAACCCGTAACAGAAGATGAAGTGCTGGAGGTGATAAGAAAGGGAAGAGATGTATAATGGAAGCTCAGAAGATCATCAGGTGGATGATGTGGTGTTCACAGCGATTCCATGTTTTGACAGCTGTTTGACAGCTCTGGGAAGGGCAGGGACTAATTTACACCTTTTATAAGTTGTTTCAGAAAGAACTGGCTGAACCCCTAGCCGTGGCTTTTAATAGAGCCTTACGGGAGGAGGACAAATTTAGAGATAGTTTTTATGGAGGAATCTTAACCTTCATTTATAAAGAGTGGGACCCTACTCTGCCTAAAAACTGGAGGCCCATTACTCTGACAAACATCCACTATAGGATTTTAGCAAAGATTTTGAATGACAGACTTTCCCAAATAGCCCCTAAGTTGATTATGAGGACCCAGACTAGTGCTGTCCCAGGAAGGAAGATGACCGATTCCTTAGTTCTGGTTAGAGAGATCTTTCAGATGATGGAGAAGGGAGAGTGGAAAGGGATACTTCTACAAATGGACCAATCTAAGGCCTTTGACAGAATAAACAGAAAGTATCTCTGGCAAACCCTGATGGCAAAGGGTGTCCCAAAGGTTTTCATAAACTATATAAAAACTCTGTATGAGCAGGCATTGGTTATGCCACAGGTAAACGGATGGAAGGGAAAAATCATACCCATAGAATCAGGGATACGCCAAGGATGTCCATTGAGCCCGCTCCTATGTTTTGGCGTTAGATCCGTTGCTGACCACACTCCAGGCATAGCCCAGAATAAAGAGAATCACCATGGGTGGGGAAGGGAATAGCGCAGAGGCTGGGAATGCCATAAAAACGGTAGCCCACACAGATGATGTGCGCATTATGGTTAGAGACGTGGGTGAGGGAGACATTGAAGGGAATAATAGATGAATACAGCAGGGCCTCGGGAGCGGTGATAAACAAGGATAAAACCGAATGTTATTCTCTTGGGTCAAGGGGGAAAAACATAGAGGTGAGGGCCATGGGGGCTGTTTTTGAAACAGATGAAAGGAAACAAGAGGTTCAAAAGGTGGAATCTGTAAAAATTTTAGGTATAATTTTTGGAATGAAACAAAGAGGGTGGGAAGAGAACTGGAAACTGTGGGCCTCTAAGGTGGAGGAAAAACTGAAGAGGTGGAAAAAATGGAACTTGAACCTGTACCAGAGGGCACGTTATGTCAACGTGTATTGTGTTCCGATGGCGTCCAATTTGGCAGCGATTGCCGAAACAGGTGGTGGACAAGGTTACCCATCAGGTTTTTGTTTTCTTGGGGGGCACTGCCTTCTTCCCTCTTGCCCAAGCAATGGCATATAAGAAAGTGAAAGAAGGAGGACTAGGGGTTTGGGCCCTGGGATCTTTGTTCTTTGTCTCTTATAACTTTGGCAACTGGGCGAAATGGAGGCAGAGGTCTCAAGAAGGGGGAGCCTTTGCATCTGTATGGGCCCAATTCGGAGACACTTGGGAAAAGATGATGTCATGAATATGTGCAGTTCAGGCCTAGTAGCATTGCAAAGCCTGAACCAAAGTAACCCAATAACATAGAAGTGGCTTGAATCCTAGCTGCAAGTAATTTACAACTCAATGGAAGGTGATGATGTAGCACCTCAGCAGACTGAGAGGCGCCCAAGAATCTCCAGTGGGGAGGGGGAGAACTAAGAGGGCTAGCATCCAGCCCCACTTCGAGACGATTCTGTCCCCAAGAGTTCTGATTGGTCAGTTCAAAACGTACACAGTCACATCATCCTTTAGCATGAGAAGTATAAGAAAATCCCAAAGGGGTGTCTGGTCTCTTTTGTCTTTGGTCTTTGTCTCTTGGTGAGAAAGGTGGTGGGTGCACATCCTGCCCCACCAGGACCATATGGCCTCATAGGTAACTGGGCTAAAGATCTACAAAAGAAGCTGACCCAGGTGAGATTTAAAAAGTAATAAAGATAGCCAGTTAGCTTTGTTATTTTATGCTGATATGTTTCCTAGAAGTTTTTATGCCTCTAGCATTTGCTACCTTTTGTAACTTTTGTAACCCTATTTACTTAATAAAGTAAAAATCCTTTTACTATGTTTTTTCATTGTCTGTTGGGGACAAAGTTTCAGAATCCTGCCTAGCCATTCAGCAAGCTACCAAAAATCCTCATTGTGGACTAGTAACTTGAGGATTGAGACTTTAAGTAAAGAAAGTGCTCAGTGCCTACAAGGGATATAGTTAAGCCTAGAGGGTCTCAGTGTCCCTGGACTGAGGCACTGGCACATATAGGGTGGTGGCAGTTCTACCGAACAGGGGTTCTTGAGGCAGTTCGACCGAACAGGGGTTCTTGTAATGTGACTGTAGTTGAAAATGTAAAATGTGATTTCTTTCCTTTGTATTATTTATTGTACATAGTATGAAACTTTTTAAATAAAAATCTATATTTCCCAGCTAGACGGCAGCTGGCGGCAATGGGTGTCCTCTGCTCCGGGGCCGCATTTGAGCAGCTGCAGAGCCAAGCAGATCCGTGTCAGGCTGCCCAGGATGGGAGGGAGGATAAGATACAGCGGCAGAGCCTGCCACTGTCTCTGCCCCCTCCCAAGCCCAATCCTCCCCTCCCTCCACCCTATTTCTGCCCTGTTTTGCCCACTCCCCAACCACCCCAAAAATACTCACCACCAGCAGACACTGGAAACGCACTGGTCGGCCATCCACGTGGTGCTGAGGCACAGCATCGACTGGCAGTGGTCCAGTGCACCCTCTTCCCTTGGTGCTGTAAGCATACTTACACATTTTACAACACCTAGCGTCAGCACTGGAGCTCAACGCTGGGGCTGAAGGCCCATAGGAATGGGCCCTAAGCCCTACTGAATTTAATTAAGCTTACTTCTACATAGACATGCCTAGGATCACACTGCTAAAATACTAACATCTCAATGAAATGTGTTAGTGGGGAAATCATCTCTTCATTAACTCTGCTTTGATCTCATTGGAGGAAGTACACAAATGTGTGATAAATTGTGATGCTGGTTTATCAAGTATATAATAGTAATAGTAATTTGTATAGCACTTTCAAGTGTTCAAAGGACTTTATGTGCATTATCTTGATAGAGTTCTTACGACAACCTTGTAAGGTAAGTATTATCCTGCCCATTGAAGACTATGGGGCTGAGACTGAGACAGGGAGTAGTTTGTTTAGGGGCATTTGGTGCATCCATGGCAGGTCTCAGTAGTGAGATTCAGGTTTTGCTCGTACGATTTTTAGTTGTAAGATTTGTATTTTATTGTATTTTATTTATTTTCAATCATACTTGTGAGCTGCCTTGGGTTCCCAAAGAAATGTGGGTTATAAATCATTTTAATGTAAATAAACTCAAACCAGGGCTGTCTGATTTGTAGCTCAGTCCCTAAGCCACTGTGGAGTGTAGAATGCCTTCGCTTCGATCCCTGTTATTTCCAGGAAACCTGGGGACAAACTCCACCTGAAACCCCAAGGAGCTGCTGCCAGGCACAATCCGCAAGAACAAGCCAGGTGCACCTTGGGCTACTCTCAAGGCAGGGCCTAGGAGAGGGGGGTAAAGCAGGTAATTTGTACCCGGGCCAGGGTCAAAAGGGGGCCCAGGAGCCAAAGGAGCGGGCCCAGAAATTTCCTGAGATCTTACGTTTCCCTATCTACTCAGACTTGTTGCCCACATGGGATGCTAGGGACACTACCACGACTGGGGATGCTGGGGACACTACTGATGCCACATGGGTTGGTAGACCTGGGCTCCAAAGACTTTGCCAGCTGGCCTACCCTCCCCCCACCCTGTTTCACCCCTCCCTGCCCCTATTCTGCTCAACCGTCACCACACTTCCCTGCTCCATTTCACCCCTCCCCCTTTGCAAAAGAAACTTTGTACCCCCTGATAAAATTCCTCTCAGAGAGCCTGCTCTCAGGGATGTAGTGGTGTGTTTTGAAGTGCAGGAGCACACTATGACACACCCACAGGCACTTCTCAAAGCCACACCCCACTAAGGCTGCAATCCTAAACACACTTTCCTGAGAGTAAGCCCCATTGAACAAAATAGGACATACTTCTGAGTAGACCTGGTTAGGATTGTGCCTAAGACTATAAAAGAACAACAGAAGCCAACTTTTCATTTCTTCACTGGAGTGCTTTCTTCTTCTCTCAGTTGTTTCTACTTTGAAACTTATTTTCCTTCATTTAAAGTTCTGGAACTTCATTTAAAATTTTGTCCTAAACCCTTGGAGTAGTGTGCAATAATTTGTAAGAAATGTAGAGACCCAGAAACAATAGAATTAAAAAAAAATCCCAGGTATCTTAAATATTAAAGTTATGTAAGAGTGCTTGCCTATGCATTTTGTTTACTCAGAGGTAAATCTCACCATGCTCAGTAGACTTACTGCCAGATAAACTGCATAGGATTGTAGCCTGAACATTCTCTCTCTCAGTCCGTCCATGGGAAAGAAAATGGGCATAGAAATTAACATATGCCTGTAGGCAAATTTCTCAGTTTTCCTCCTGCTGAGCCTGATATTAAGGTGCTTTGAAAAACATTTCCAAGGCAGCACCTGAGCACTTCTGTCGTTGACATTGATAGCTGTAGAAGTACCAGAGTCTACCAGTTCACCTGGTACAAAACAATGCTTCTTGTTCAATGCTCCAACCCTCTGGGTCTTTGGTGCCTGGATGGGTCACTGCATGTAGTCTCAGCTCCTCTGGTGTTGTTTCAGTCATAGGGAAGCAACTATGGCTGAGCCCTAGACTCCTGCTCAGTAGTACTGGCATTGGCACATCTGCTCACACCAATGCACACAGATTACTAGGGTTCATGTGCTCTACTTCAATGTATGTCCCTTATTTAAAAAGAAAGAAGAAACAGTTTGCGTTTGATGCATTTTAAGGGGGCACATCCTCTAAAAGCAACATCTTACTTCCCCCAGCTCTGTAGCAACAAACTAGCCACCAGTCCAGTGATATAGCTAAAATATGGCAGGTAAGGCACATGCCCTGGGCACCACTTGAAGAGGGAGCCACTGAGTAGTTTCTATTAAAATCAAGCAATTGAAGGCTTTGATTGAGCCTCAAAAGGAGGAAGAAGGGGGACAATCACCCAAACGTGAGGAGGCAATCCAGAGAAGGACAGCAGATTGCAAGGCACCACTTCCAGCACCTCCTCCTCGGAAGATGAGAATCTGGAAATGATATTCTCAGGAAATATCCAGAAGTGATGTTGACGTCACCCAGCATAATGATGTCAAGATGACGTAACTGCCCCAGGCACAGCAGCCTCTAGCTACACCCCTGCACCAGTCACAGCCCAAGCTGAAAGTGAGCAAAAGAAAAACCTGCGTTCCTTGAAACAAATGTCCTCTTCTGGGGCTTTTATTCATTGTCTGAAATGAAATCCAAAAGCAATACTCAAACAATTCGCAACTGGGGAAGATTACAGGAAGGCTTTATTGGCCTTTTCCAGGAATATCTTTCACTCTGGTACCAATAAAGAGGCTTGATCTTTGATGGACTAATTTCCCCTTGTAAAAACTAAAGCTATAACTATAATCTGTACTTCATTCTGGCCATGTCCTGTGCATTGATCTGGATGCTTTAGTGGACTCTCTGCCAGAAGGAAGAGCCTCTTCAGAGCGCCTCTTCTTTCCCTGATCATCTCCCCTCCCCCTACCCTGCCGCTGAAATAAGTAACTGTTTAAATCATCTCATGGTCTGTCATGAACAGCATTTCCTGCTATGTCTATTTTATACTTACCATGGGGGAAAGTGCTAAAATAGTCCATTTTTTGTCTGTTGCAATTCCCTTTCTGGTGGAGAGATTGCAACTGTGTATGTATTTTCTTATCCTTCCTCCCCCACTCCCTCATCTCTTTTGGGCAATTGGTATTCCAAACTCCATTTCCCAATTACCTTTGAATTTTTCTCTGCTGCAGTGTTATTTTTTTTCCTTTGCAACACGACTTCAGAAGTTTTTGCATAAATAAGGTCAGAGCCCTTGAACAGAGAGACCTTCAAACTGGGTGTGAAATGTCTCTAGGGAAAACCGTTGCGGGCTTTGAGGCTGATTTAGTGGCTCAGATTAATGGCATCACAGTCTGAAATCACAAGCTCTTTTGTAAGCTCCCAGATGAGGCCTAAACAACATTAAAGCCTTAATAAAAATATCCAGGAGATTTCCCTGACTTTTATTTGCCTAGCTGACCAGAGATAACTATTCTCCCAGATATACTGTAAAGAGGAGAATTTACAGCCCAGTCCTATGTCCATCAAAGCATGCAGCTTCACCGAAACAGGATGTGCTGATGCTATGGTGGCGTGGGGCATTGAGAGGCTTGGGAAAGGCAAGGGAAAAATATTGTCCTTACTCCTCCATAAGCCCCTCAATCACCAGTGGGTTTCCTGGGATCTGCGCCAGCTATAGAGTTGGAGCTATAGAGCTGACACAAGTCCGAGGGGACAGGCATGTCAGGAGACCCTGGAAGGGATGCACCTGGCACAAGTCACTTCTGCCAGGATACACCCCCTTCCCACCTCCAACATGCTCCATCCCTTCCCAATCTCCCCAACCATCCCCCCCCCCACCAACTTACACCATTACAACAGAATTGGAGAGAGCTGAGGTCACAATGGAGCCTGGCAGAGTCAGTGGTCGGGTCAACAACAACAATTTTTTCCTTTGAGGTTCTCCTGCTCTTCCAAAGACTAGCAGTGTTTTGGCCCAATCCTGACAGGGCTTACGCCACTGGAACTTGTGTGTTCTGGCAGTGCAAGGTCCTTTACAGCTGTCATAAAGTGCAATGTGCCATTCCGTGTGGCCTGGCTGCTTCCACAAGCGACAAACAGCCAGGTCCATGTGCCAATAGACAAACGTTCCCTTACCCAGAGGAAACCTCTGGAACCTGAAACTTCCAACATAGAGAGTTACACAGGATTGGGCTGTTTCTTCCTGCTATCACAAATTGTCCTCAGGAATATCATTCTAGAGTTGATGCTTTGACTTTATCCTATCACTAGTCAGCTTTGCCTCCTCAAAACATACCGCAATATTGTGCAAGTTTCCTACATCATGTATAGATCCCCCTGACTGCCGGGGTTGAAATGTTGTCCTGGTTCTTGAAAGTCAATGACTTTTTTAACAAGAAGGCGAAATGCCAGTTTGTTGCATGAGACGACACCATATTCCATTAATCTGAACAACTTTAAGCTGCAATGGGACATGGTTTGTTTATGTATTTTTTATCTATTACCAGTGAGTGCTAAAGTGAACAATCTGGAGGTTCTTATGAAAACTTAACTGGATAAAAGCATCCAGTGGTAATTTTTCTTTTGTGTGTTTACTATCATCACTGCCCTGAGACTTTTCATATTTGCCCACTGAAAAGACATCCTTTTTTTCCATGGAAGCGATGACTCTGACTCCCAGAATCCTGTTCCAGTGTAGGTTCCAAGAAGGATTTGGATAATTGGGCGTTGAGACCTCTGGCTGCTGTTTCTTGCAACAACAACAAAAAATTCCTGGTATGCTTTAGACAGCTTTATTTTTCCAGAAACGTTCTGAGAATTGTTGGATCACCATCTGAATGCTTGAAGAAGAGAATCAGATGGAATCTGTTTGAATACATCTCATACATCATGTTTGGTTGTGAAGATGCCAGGCAGTTTAATCCCCTTTCCCACTTGGCTCCCATGTTTTGAAATAACCTCAGTGAGAGAAGCAATTACATCAACTAATTTCAGACTGTATCACAGACATCTTGGATAATGGGCCAGATTAGACAATACTTGCTTCCCAATCCAGCCCATCACTGGAGGATAGCAATAGCCCACCTGCATCCTTACCCAGCTGACTATTCCACTTCCATTGGCCTTCCATGTCTGCTTGGGGATATAGTAGAACATGTGAGTGCTTACCAGTGTAGCTCAAAATGTAGTAAGTAGCAATGCACACATGCTGAAATCATGCAGCTAATTCTTTTTTTATTCCGTGAAGGTAATCACATGATTTTATCCTAAAAGCATTCAATTTTATGGGAATCAATTGCATTTGCATATTCAGTCTCTGTTCCACTACAATCTTTGCTGGGGTACTCATCAAAAATTGGTTACAAACTTAGCCCGTGTTACTTTGCAGAGCACCAATTGATTCTTTTTTAGTCAGGGCAATCGTTATATACCAGCTGCTCTCAAGGTATTTAATGCCAAGGTATCAGCACAGCTTCTGTACAGATGCCCTATCTGGATCAGCGCTATAAATCACACCTTTGAGAGTATCCAAGCTAAATTTTTGAGGGCTATCTTGGATTTACCTAAATCTGTACCATACTCTGCATTATGTCTGGAGACCGGACAATCACTCTTAGTATCAAGAGCATGGCTTTTAGCCATACACTATTGACTCCAGTGAAACCGGGCAGTCTCCTATCCAAAATGTTATCTGAGTCTGGTTCTTCTAAATGGTATAGCCAAATTAAATCAAAAATTGAATCAATTGGTTTTTCATTGGATTTTTAAAGTTTATTTCCATTCCCTGGAGTTTACCAAAGGGTAAATCAAAGAATGCTAGACAAGTTCAAAACAAAGAATGCTAGACAAGTTCAAAACCTCTTTGAACTTGCTTCTAGAATTTGCTCCCCTCTTAATTTCTCTATCCCGCTTAAGTATGGGCAAATGGCTCCTTATCTGAGTATTTTGATCAACCCTACTGAACGCCGTGCAATCTTCTTGGCAAGATTCAATGTGTTTCCATCCAAATACCATATAAAGAGCACCTCTGCCCTTGTAATTTGGGAAATATTGAATCAATCATACACATTCTTTTTTATTGTCCTGGGCACACTAGATCCCACCGCACTTACATGACTTCACTTCTTGGCCAAATGAATGGTCTTTCGGATGAGGCAAAACTGAAGCATCTTCTAAATGACTGCTCACTAGATGTGCTAGAGGGAGTTTCAAAATTTTTACTTTTAGTGATTTCTAAGCCTTCCCAATGTAATCTGTCCAATAAAAAAAACTTATATTTTATGTTGAACTGTAAATGCACTATTAGTAATTTAGTAACTTAACTCCGTTTTTGATAAACGGGATTAGGACAGATTATGTTTGTTTTTATGGTGTCTTTATCTATGCCTAATAAAGGTTAGTTCATTCATTCATTCATTCATTCACTCATTCAGTCTCTGCATGGACTGTGGAGGCAAGAGTGCAAAGTAAACAGAAGTGGTACGCACTCTCATGTTGTCCTTCACACAGTGGTCCAAATCAGAAGGTATGTATCATTCATTCTGGTCCAAACCACCAGCTGGCCTTACAATGCAGCCCAGGCCTTGCACATGAGTTCCATCAGCACCAAGGCCCAGATAGGATTAGGTCATAGCACTTTACTTGATTACATTTTGAAGTTATTAAAATTTGCACCCCTAACGTAAATGTTGGGAAGCATCACTTCTAGGACTGCAAAGCTAGTAGAAGAGTGTACATACAGTCTGGTTCCCAATCTCACAAAGGCAAAACAAAACCCAAACCACACATTTAACGTTGAGTTATGGCAGCTTTGTTCTTTCAGATATATCCTCAAATTATTTTGGCATGCATTCCAAGTCTGTTCTGCCTAGCTACAAGAAAATGGGGATTTAAACAGGGCTGGAGGGTTGCCATAAAGGAGAGATTTACTAGATTTATATTTCATAAAGTGAACTAAAATACCCTTCAGTGCATCAACTCCGTGCTAAGCTGAACAAAGGCATTCTTCACAACTGGAAGTCACACACAGAACCGGTTTTCGAAAGAAAGCCAGGAAAATCCTACTTTAAACAAATGCACAGATTCTCCCCACCACCACCCACGAAGGAAATATTTATATGGCTAACTTGAGGGCATAAGACTGACAGACCAAATGCACTGAATTGGAAGAGATGTATCATACCATTTTGGTTATTCAATCTCACTTCAGGCAGAGCGTACATACGATGCAGGTGGCATTTTTGCCTTCAAAAAGTCAGTTTAGAGAAGCATGACAAGAAAATTGCACATTTTATATGTTGTGTCCCTGTCACATTAATGCTGGGTGTTAAATGATGGGAGTTAAATGAGAGGTTTAAATGAGGGGAGGTCTCTTATCCTACCTCATCCAAACACAGTATAGTGCATTTAGCTCCATAAAACAATTCTTTAAAGTCATACCTAAAAAGATTGGCTTTTGTAGAGCGAAATGCACTCCATGGTATCAGGTCAGCAGGAATGAGGGAGCTCCCCTTCTTGAACTTCCAGCATCGATGTGATAAGTGACATGCCCTTTTGCATGGATGACTCTCATTAACATAAGAACATAAGAACAGCCCCACTGGATCAGGCCATAGGCCCATCTAGTCCAGCTTCCTGTATCTCACAGCAGCCCCACCAAATGCCCCAGGGAGCACAACAGATAAGAAGAGACCTGCATCCACAGATCAACCACACTGCTGAGTAAAGAAATATCTTCTTTTGTCTGTCCTAACTCTCCCAACACTCAATTTCAGTGGATGTCCCCTGGTTCTGGTGTTATGTGAGAGTGTAAAGAGCATCTCTCTATCTACTTTATCCTTCCCATGCATAATTTTGTATGTCTCAATCATGTCCCCCCTCAGGCGTCTCTTTTCTAGGCTGAAGAGGCCCAAACACCGTAGCCTTTCCCCATAAGGAAGGTGCCCCAGCCCAGCAATCATCTTAGTCGCTCTCTTTTCCACCTTTTCCATTTCCACTATGTCTTTTTTGAGATGCAGCGACCAGAACTGGACACGATACTCCAGGTGTGGCCTTACCATAGATTCACTCCCAGTCCACTCCCAGTCCACAATGTCACCTCTGTCACGCAACCTGAACAATACATGAAAAGACCATAAAGGTGCTAACAAAGGCCACATTTAGGCCCAAATCCTAACCAACTTTCCAGCACTGACACAGCTGTGCTGATCGGGCATGTGCTACATCCTGCAGTTGGGTGCAGTTGCGGAGGCCTCCTCAAGGTAAAGGAATGTTTGTTCCCTGACAACAGAGCTGCATTGCACTTATGCCAGTGCTGGAAAGTTGGTTAGGATAGCTCCCTTAGCTAGAAAAGGAAATGCAGTGTCTGTCAAATCAATACGATGCATCTGCTTTATGTTTATACAGGCTAATCATGAGATTTCCATGTTAGCAAAATCCTCTAAAGTCCCTACACAGGCTCTTACAGTGGCTCAAAATAGTGTAGAAGCTTTTCCCAAGCTAATCCTTGGTCAATTTCCTGCTTTTTTACAGTGTGACTTAGAACAGCCTTTGACACAGAGTGTGGGGGTGGGGGTGGGGAGTAAAACTAGAGCAATGCACTCAAGTTGTACATTGATGATGCTGTACGTGTAAATAATATTAACTTCAATTGCCCCTGGAAGAAAAATATATGTATCTCCAGAAAAACTCCACTCCAAGAATATACGATTAAGTGACAGATAAAAAAATAGAGAACTGAAATGAAACAAGTCCTGGTCATTAAGTAAGGGCCAAACCAGACATGGCATGGAAGCTCAGTGTTTGGAATTCTGAGCTGCAGTCCTAAACACAGTAATCTAAGCCCCATATCATACACAGCGGGACTCACTTCGGAGAAAAGATGCTTACAACTGCTCTGTAATGACAATTTTTCCTAAAAAGCAGGCATGGGAAGATGATTTGGCCTAGAGCTCCAACATCGGAAAAAGGGAAGGGCTAACCCCTTCTCTCCGTGCTTCAGTCCTGATCTACCTTGCTTTCTCCTCAACCCCAAAGCTGCTATTAGCAGCAGAGGGGAAAATTCATTGGCATAAAAACCTCACACTCTGCTCAATGTAAACTCATCACTACAGACATGCATGTGCATGTCAGGCAGTAGCGCAACATTAGACAAAAGTTCATACCTGCAAACCACAGTGGCTGAAGCCTTTTTTTGCAAGTCACTCTTAAATTGTGTTTTGAACTTTTAAACTTCACACATCCACCTACTAAATGGAGAGACAGCAGTCCACTAGGATGTACAGTACATTCAGCTTTGTATTTTGGCTGTCTTCCCACTTCTGTATACCATTAGCACCCACAAGGGACTCACTCCAGACCAAAAAGCATTCTTAACATCAGTTGTAAAGACACCCCTGTGGGTGTGATCCACCTCTTATCACTCCCCCCTCCCACTTTAATTTGCCAAAATAAGGAATGCCTTTATTCTTAAGTCTTTCTCCATCTTAAGATTTTGAAAACAGAGTTCATTTCCAGCGACTTAGATCTTAGGCTAGGCTCACACAGTCACTTGACCATAGATTCTATAGAATCTATACACATGGCAGAGTAATAGGTGTTTTTGTCCCCACATTTATATGATTAAAAAATGACAAGGTCACTACATGAGTAGATCATAGACAGGGCCAGTCCAAGAGGTCAAATGAAGTGTCTCAGGCAGCAGATTTGAGGGGGGCACCCATCTCTGTCTGCCAACTTGCCTCCACTGCTCCTCCTTCTCTTTCCACTCCCTGGATTGGAATGGGAAGAGGAAGACAGAGAGGAAATGTGAAGGGCGGTGCTGACCTGAGCTGTTCAGTCATTATTGTACTTAAATACAATAGGAAGGAGAACTTGTGCAGCCAACCCTGCCCCGGCACATAGAACCCATAGAACCCAAAGTTCCAGATCATGGGGAGAAGTTCTCTTCAGGCATAGGGTTTGTCTCTGCAAACAAATCCTGTAATCCTGTACTAGAGAGCTAGCTGCACGACTAAGGACATGTCCAACATGCAGGGCCAAGCTGACTAGTGTATTTCCATTGCAGGACAATAGCAAAGGACTCATATATGCACAACCAAGCTTGTGTGATCTTACTCTCCCTCTTTAAGTGTCAGTCGATTTTATAGATTGTGTCTGCACATATTGTGTGCATAGTGCTCAGATTTATACATTACCATATATAAGGAAGGTGCACATGTGCCTTGTCATCTACCCAATGGCCACCAAGATCAGGCTCAGGGTCCAATGAAAATATTTTTGTGAACCCCCAGCAAGGGCACAACAGCTAAAAATATTTACACGTATGCAACATAGACAGGCCCTGAATCCCCTTCCAGGCTGCCAGGCCCTGGTAATTTATATTGAACTCCCCCTCACTCTCAATGGTCCTGCATCTACCATACATATTGGATTTATAGATGTGTGAGTGTGTGAACAAGCTGTAGTATACTGGGGGGTTCATTTTAAGCACATCTTCCTTTGTCTTTCAGAGAGTTGCCACAGAAATGACATTTTTCATACATGGCGATCATCTCAATGTCAGAAAAGGTGCATACACCATCACGTCTGAGATGTGGTATGAATAGGTTAAAGTGGGCACTTCTGTTTTTTGGTAGGTATTATCATCTCTGTGGTGGATACATATCACATGTGAAACAAGACTGCAAGAGAACACTGATGGTATGTGCAGAACATGCGAGATGATGCTCAAGTGCCTGAAGGACAGACTAGCAGACCACTTTTTATTTTAAAAAACAACAATTTTTTGCTTCATCTATTTTTCTAAAGTTGGCAAAATGGGGGAAAGCTCAAAAACTGTCAGTTAATGGATAATGACAAGTCATTTCCTGTGGTCTTAAAACAAGCCATCAATTACAGGCAGCCTTTTAAATTCCACAGGCTAAAAAAGAAATTCAATATCGTTCAGCTGGTTGCATGTTGCTAAGTGACTTGAAATCCTAAAAGGGGAAGATGTATGAAAAAGAAATGATCTGTCTGTACTTTATCTATAGAAAAATGCCATTTGGGAAAGCATTCTACAAACTGAGATTTGGTCAATTCTCAGACATCTCAAATGCTACAGTAGGATATTCTCTTCCTTCTCCTTCCCTTGATTCATTATCCCAGGAGGACAAGGTGGAGAAACGAGGGGAAAAGACAAATTTTTGAAGGGGAATTCCTTCAGAACAGATCCTGGTCGTCCCAAACCTGCCTGAACCTCCTGTATGATGGGAGCTCCAGGAGCCAACAAGATCAATCACCTCAACTCCAGCCCAAAGACATTACTTTGCCTCTTCTTCCTATTCCAAGGACCCACTTGAGTGTCCTGCTCAGAAGCCACCCCACCCCCCATACACACACCCATTGGAGCCAGGACTTACAGAGTAAAGAAAGGGCACTAAGAGCAAAATCTCCTCAGAAGAGGTGGAGCCAACCTCCCTAAATAGTCAACACACCACACAAAGATCTCCAGTGAGCTTCAGATCCTTCCCTGAGCAACATGTAAGTCTCACAGATTATCACAGATCTAGTTGCATTTCTCTGTTTCCCCTTGGAGTTGTCTGACCAGATAACAGGGACCTACCTCTGGTTGAGCCTTTGCCTTGGAAATATTGCTGGTCTAGCCTGCTACCATACATGGAACAGGATGCTTTCTTGCTTGAATTATGAGGGCAATGCAGTATAGTAAATAAAGAGTTGGCCTTTGACCACAGAAACCAGGTTCAAACCTCTTCAGTTGGTAACAAGTTGTCACTATAGTTCATAGCTCAGCCTAACCTACCTCCACGTATACAACTCTATGCTTCTTAGAGGAAGGGTGGAAAGTAAATATGATTAAAGAAAGACTAGTGCACTTCCTATGTTATCCTGCATCTCTGTATTCCATCTGCAAGGCACTTACAGACTGATGGAGACCCTGCATGGTCCACAAGGGATAAAATACCACAAGAGTTGAAACAAGGCCCTGCTTATCATTCTGATTGCCACTATGCTCCTCACTCACCTCAAACGGATATTGTCTCTCTGAGATAGGCCAAGTGGTTTGAAAGGCACTCTGTAGGCTATTCCTGTTACGGTAAGGAAGCCATCAAAAAAATGCTTGTACATTGTTTAAATATTTACATATTACTTTTATACACAGAGGAAACAGAAGGCCAGGAATTATCTCATGGGTCGGGACTTGCAACCTAATGAGTACTGCAACCAATCAGTAAGGAGACCTTCTTGGACTTGAAATGTAAAACATTATGTGCAACCTCAATTGAGGAAAAACCCAAATAGATTCACAACAGAATTCAACTCAAACAGAACATTGGCAACAATTATTACCAAGAAAAAGAACTGAAGCCATAACTTTGTATTAAACATTAGAGATCTGTGGGGCAAGATTGTACACATCAAGGTTGTGAAAGCTGAGGCTGTTCCACACTCTTCAATATTAGACAATATTCTGCATGTATGGTGGAGGATATCCAGAGTCAGGTCCCAATCCTATTCCCTGCCACCAACCAAAAAGGCATGTGCTACATCATACGGTGGGAGGGTGTTCAGACAACCTGCAGGACGTAATTAAAAATATTTTGTAACCTCCTGGTAGGCTACCTGATCACCAATGGGTCTCCTAGACATACACCACCTAATTTGGTGACATATGTCCAAGGAGAGGAAAGGGGCGGGAAAGTTCTACAAAGTAGGGATAAGATCCAATATATGCCATTGTCACAAGATCCACTTTATCCCCACTTCTGGTTCTTCCCCTCTCCTTGCCTAGGAACACTCCTGATCCTTCCACCCCTCCCCCAACCCTACCAGCGCTTGCCCCCACCATCAACTCACCTGGCACTAGCAGATGGTGTCTTCACCACTGACAAGGGAATGGATTTTTTTTTTTTGCAGATTTGGGGTTTTTTTTGTGTTTCAATTTTTACAAAATTAAAAGCGCACACACAAATTAGAATATGACGAACCTTTCCTCCATAAAACTGTCCAATTCCCTTTTAAAGACAGCTAGGCCATGAGCCATCACAGGTTGGCTCTTCACACTTTCACACTTAACACTTTTCAACAAAAAGTTCCCCAAGTGGTTTACATAGAAGAAAAGAGGTGAGAACTCCTCTCCCAAAAGGGTTCCCAATCTAAGGAGACACATGGGAGACACCAGCATCAACCATTAGGAGGGGTTCTATGATTCACAGCCCAATCCTGAGTTGCCCATCTTACTTTCATCCTGAGGGCAGCCAGGAAGGAGAAGAATACTGAGCTATCTTGATGGGAGCCTGGCTGGATGTGCCATCTCTTGTCCAAAATCTTCTGCCCAGTAAGAGTGCCTGGCCAGCCAGCATCTGGGGCAAGGTAATGCAACGACACTGTCAGATCACTTACCCCCTGCCTCATTGCATCACCCCCACCTGCAGAATGGCTCTGATTTGGAGCCAAATGGAGCTGCGAGCAGGTGAGAGGGCCTTTCAATGCTCCGCTTACTGCTCTGAACACTCAAGCAATGAGCGATGTACACACAGACACACCCATGGAGAGCCCTGCAAACCTTTAGATCACCACAGGGGGGTGGGCCACCCCAGCTTAACTATGCCACTGCTTCTGTCTTCTCCAAAGATCAAGGTGGACAGGTGTTGTACTGTTTGTATTCTCATTTCAAAACATTCTTCTTGGAACACATCAGAGCCCTCCAAGGGTTAATGCTAAACCAGGAACAGTCAAGCAAAAAGGAATGACTTCAATCGAGAACACAAACTGTTTTTAATTACTGTATTCATTTTATATAATGTGAAATGAATGGTGCTGAAAAACATGGCACAAACTCTCTCAAATGACGTCAGTTTAGTAACTCCACAAGATGGTTCTTTTAAGCATTTTACTTGAACTAAAAGAAATCAAAACTTCTTCCATTGTCTTATGAACTAAAGGGTTCCATGAAAACAAGAGTTAGAAAATAAATTTTTAGGAAGGAGTTGGGTGCAAACTCATCCAACACGCACCCCTCTCAGCTCTTCCTGAGGCACAGCATCAGCAATAAATGACTTAGAAACACCAAAAATATCAATTAGGTGGACAGACTTGTTACCTACATGCACGATGCAGTTCTGGACAAGAAAACCATGGACATTCTCACAGGGTCCTTCTATTCCATTTTTCCCCTAAAGCTCAAATACTGCTCTGCAAATGTTGTTTGTCTCTTACTGACAGTTGCTGTGAAAACTTGCAGCTTTAAGGGCATGTCTGCACTACAAATGTAAATCTGTTTCGCTGTTGTCATGGCTCTGCAACCAAAGAATCTTCAGAATTATGGCTCTAACAAAACATTTCCAGCAGCCTCAAAAAAAAAAAAACAAAAAAACAACCACAGTTCTTTGGGGGAAAAACCCACTTTCATTCTATGCCAGTAAATACTTTTTCTACCAAATTTCTGCATACCAGGCTGCTGGTAAAGGCACAGAAGTCCACGGAGAAAGTTGGCAATTTCTTACTGCTTCCAAGATGGCTGAAGCACTCTTCTTTGGGGCATTTTGACCTGTAGTTTGGCAAGGAAAGTAACTTTTTAAAAAAATTGAAAAGATGTCCTTTCTTCCATGGAAGGACCTCCTACCACCCAGAGGGGCATTTTTCCTGTACAAAGGCTGGGATTGCTAATTGCCACTGACTGAACGAATGCAAGCTGGTTCATATTACAAGATATAAGAAGAGAGGACGGACACTGACAGCGGAGAAGGCTGGCTGTGCTAATGTGAGTCAGCACATTAAACACCTTTTTGAAATTCAGCTGTGCAGAACTGATTCCATCCTCCAAGCCAAGATTCTAAAGTTAATTCAGACCAGATCTGCCAACAATTACTGATGCTCCTAGCCAGTGTCAGGGAGACAGCCACGTCATCGAGCATCATGCCTCTTAAGGGAAAGGTTGCCAGCCTAGAAAAAAGTTGTAACAATTGACTTGTAACAATGCACATGTGGTTGTTTTTGCTATATATCCTGCCCCAGATCCAACTGCTCACCCTCCCCACTCATCTGCTGAAGGAAGCAGGACTTCATGTTGCCCCACAGTGCACAGGGAAGGACAAGGAGCAATGTCAAGAGCCACAGCAGTGGCAGCACATGTGTCGTTAAAGGGAAAGGAACAATTTGTAAACCAGCAGCTCCAATAATGGGCCTTGGTCCCTTACTGCTGAAAGGAATTGTCTTAGGCAGCCCTTCAGCAGATCTTGCTTGTAAGGCTGCCGTGGAGCTCCATACTTCCGCGTGCCCCTGATTGCACGCCACCTGTAACCAAAAACAAAAGACTGAGAAAGTAATGAGAAGGTTTCACTCTTAGGCCTAACATAATGATGAGGCCAAAAATAATTCTAGCGAGCAGCGAGGGAAGAGGGGCACAAACAGAAGATTGTGCTGTGGAACAGTGGCGTAGCTAAGGCGGTGCAGGGGGTAGCGGTTGCACCGGGCATCAAGCTTTAGGGGGGCAACAAGCTGAGCTTGACAGTAGTGACCAAAATTGTGAAAATCGTGGTATGTATGAATAATACCATCATGTTATATATCATCATGTTGGAAAGGTAGTTTAATGCAGAATGCAATGAAACAAACTGCACTGGAATTGCAATTAACCAGAAAATGAAAACACAACTGTCTTGTGGAACTAAAAGTGGATTTGCTTAACTCCAAACTGACCTATTAGACTGATTGTTCTGAGTGCCAATGAGATGTTATTATGATACAGCATGGAACCAATAACTTTTTATTTATTTACTTAATTAAATTTAATTTTATCATGCGAGAGGTGCTACAAAATCTTCTTGACCTCACGTAGCAGATAGATGCCTTAGCTATGGTACTGACTGGGAGGAGGCAGCAGAGCAAGTGGGTGGTGAGCTGCTGGGGGGAGGAGGTGGGTTCCTCCCAATTTTCACTTTTAAAAAAGCCTGGTTGCGACGTCACTTCCGGTTGTGACATCACTTCCAGGGCAACATTTTGAGCTTGGCACTGGGCTACACGATCATTAGCTATGCTACTGCTGTGGAATTGCCCAATTGGTGAACTATTGAACCCAACAGTCTGTGACGGGGGCATTAAGACTGCAATACTGTACGTCAGTGTTTCTCAAACTGTGGGCTGGGATCCACAAAGTGGGTCATGAGCCAATTTCAGGTGGGTCCCCATTCATTTCAATATTTTATTTTTAATATATTAGACTTGATGGTACTATGGTATATGGTTGCATTTGGGAAAATGTTACAGATCACACTTTTAACAATGCTAGTAAATGGGACTTACTCCTGGGTAAATGTGGGTGGGATTGCAGCCTAGGATTGTTAAAAATTCTCCTGCTTGATGATGTCACTTCTGGCAATGACATCACTTCCGGTGGGTCCTGACAGATTCTCATTCTAAAAAGTGGGTCCCAGTGCAAAATGTGTGAGAACCACAGTTGTACGTATTTACTTGGGAGGAAGTTCAATGAAACTCGATGGGACTTACCCTGAGTAAATATGCATAGGATTCACTGCATATCTCCTATTTTTCTTGTCTGCTTGGGACAGCAAAAGTGGGAGGGGGGTCCATCAAGCAGCTTGCACACCACAATGCACAATTCATGAACTGCATTTGGCTTGATGAGTGAAAACAAAAGCCCAGTTCTCTTCCACTGAGAAGCTGTGGCAGCACCAACTGAATTCAAATTGTTGCCCTTAGAATTTTCACTTTATGATGTGCCTGCATATGTGACTATTTATTAGCAGTGCAAACAATTACTATCCTTGTAGTTCCTTCCAGTGGCATTATTCTAAGTCAGGGTTCTTCATATGGCTTCCCAATTCCATGAGTCCCTCATAACCCTAATCCAGAGCAGAGGAGAATCTGTTGATGGGAAGATTGTTTAACCCTTCCCTCACCCTCCAGTTCTCCTCGACAAATCTCTTTCAGTGTATTCAGTTGCTTTTGTTTTCCCAAATCAAACTCCAAAATTGGACAGGAGACTCATGGCATGGGGGGGGGGGAAACAGCCCAAGGAGTGAAGAGTTGCTAGGAGAACTGGTAGGCATATGAAAGCATAAGCAACCCACCAATCACTCACTGCAAGTCTTCCCCTCCTTGCCCATTCCATTCCCTGTTATCTTGGCAATCGTGAGCTGGGACATGCATTTGCAAGTCAAGACATGCCTTTGCCTTGGTAACGTGGTTATGGTTTGAGCCCCTTGTAGGTGCCTCCTAAGACTGTCTTATCATGACTGATATTCCAAAAAGCCTAGTGAAGAGACGTGTTTTTATTGTTGCCCATGATCTGAATGACGGCATCATCCAGTCTCTGCATTAACCAACTGCCGAGCAGCACAGGGAGCCAAGTGAGAACAATACTCAGTGTATGAAAATGGCACCGTTCAATATGATTTTATTTGCAATAGACAACAGGGATTTAGACATTAGTCGCATTTGCCGGTGTGACACTTTAATAGTTAAGAAGTTTACGAGAGTAGGACTAAATGATTTGTGTCTCGCAAAAATGTCACCTGTCTTGTTATTTAAGAGACTTAGATTTAGAAGACAGAGACTTCAAATTAACAGAAGAGACAAAAAAAAAAACCTCACCCTGCCCCCTGGAAAGACAAAATTGAGAAATATACAGTATATTAGATATTTTTAAATGAGTTAATACTAGAATTCTTTGCACATTTTTATGCTTAATGACTCAGTAGGATTCCCTTTTTCAGTACAGAACAGAGTGCCTGTGTCTTCAGGGAAAAAATGTATTTGATGCACCCCCTTGGACAATACTAGCATAGGGCAAAGCTGCACCAGTTGATGTTTTCTTTTCATTTTCCACCATTAAAGAGGCTTTCGCTGCAGTCCTGAGCAATGAGACTAGGAAGCAAGTGCCACTAAACTCAATGAGATTTTGTTCAGAGTAAATATGCATAAGGTCAGGCTGTTCATTTGCCAACCTTACTCAGAAGGGGGGGTGTGCTACCTAGTCCTCTCCAGTTTTATTACAAGACTGGAAGGGTAAACAGCCTGGTCATAAATGCATTCATGAAAAGTGATTTCTTTTTAAATTAATGGGTTTCTACATGGTGGCCACCATGCACCAGTTTGTTTCAGCCTCATTAATGGCATCTAAGTCCATGGAAAATATGTGCATGTTATCCAGAGATAATGTGGTGGTGGTGATGATGATAATGATGATGATTGAGAATACTTATATATTCACAAGTAATAGTTGTTCATGGAGGAATTTATTTCTATCAGTATTGTCCTCTGCATGTGTACTCAGAAGTAAGCCCCATTGAGTTACATGTGACTTAATTCTAGGTACGTGTGTATAGCAGCGGTTCCCAAAGTGCTGAGTCATGACCCACCACAGGAACGGAAAGAAGGGCATTCCCCATTAAGGGGAGTGACCCTGTTACAATTGCAGTGATGGTGCTGCAGTGATTGCAGATGCGTTGCTACCAAAGCGCTTATTTTTTTATCTGAGGGGCAGAGCTGGCCTCTTGCAGGCTCCTGGAAGCTTCCAGCCCCCTCCAATGTCCTCCATGGCTGTGTAAACAATCCTTTTCTCAGATCAGCAGCTACTTCCATTTTCAAAAACCGTTTTCGGAAAACCGGAAGTAACTGCTGATCAGAGATAAAGGCTGTTTACATAGCCACAGAGGGCACTGAAGGGAGCTGCAAGCCTCCAGGACAGCTCTGCCCCTCAGGTAAAAAACAAGCCCATTGGTACTGAAGAGCTGTGATTACTGCAGCAACATCGATGCCCTCTCCCTACCCACACAAGCATTTATCTGGTTCCCAACACTCCTGAAGGGTTTTGGGAACCACTGGTGTAAAGGTCTGCAGTCTATATGTGGCTGACCAAAGTTAGTTTCTATGAAGAATAGATTGTGCAGCCAGACCTGCTGCCTTCCAAACATTCTAACTTGGATCCAGCCAATAAGATGAATTACATGAACATGTAGAAAATGGTGACAGTGATGGACTAGTCCTAGAACAGTGATTTTCAACCACTGTGCCATGGTCCGCAGAACACGGATGTGCTGCAGATATAGGTCTGCAGGTGTGCCATGCAGGGTGACCAGATACAGTGGAGGACAGTGTGTCTATACCTTTAACCACTGTATAGCAGAGGGAATTTTGGCAGGTGCAGCTTTTTAAACCCTTCTGTGTTGAGCTGCACCTGCCAAAATTCCCTCTCCTATACAGAGGTTAAAGATATAAGCACTCTGTCCTCCATTGTATCTGGTCACCCTGGTGCCATGGGAGTTTGGGGGAGGTTGTTATATGAATGGGCCACTGGGGGATATGATACCTTGGCTGGCTGTGCAGTGTGCCTTATTAATTGTTAAAAAAAAAAAAAAAACTGGCGTGTGCCTTGACAATTTTAACAACAACAATTTTAGCACCTTCTCAGTGTGCCATGAGATGAAAATGGTTGAATCTTGCTGCCATAGAACAAACACTGAGTTATTTGACAACAGGCCTCAAAGAATCACCAGTAAGTATGATTGACTGCTAGAGTGCTTTGGGGATTACTGTTAGATTCTTACAACTAACCTAGAAGGTCAATTTGACACACAGCAAATGCAACAGTTGCTAATGAAGCAACAAAATATTTCCATGTGGAACCAGTTGAAGCAGCTGCAGCCGAGGTTGAGTGAACCCAGAGCCATAGTATAATGGGGAAGCTCTTTCCACACACATTTCCACATACCCCACTTCCGCTTTCCAGCACATCAGCTCCATGATTACACTGCTAGACCCATTCAGCTGCAGCAGTTAACTCTGAAGTTGTTCTGTTTCACAATCCACAGCTCTGTTACATGGATATACGTGTTCTCCTCTCCAAAGCGTATGTGACATGAACCTTGGGAATCTCTCTTTGATAAGTTCCCTAAGAAATCCTTCCACTACATATGAAGAACAGCAATGAAAAAACACAGCGTGGCTTACCAGAATCACATCTATGGCACAAAATACAGTTTGGCATTTAAAAACAAGTCACTCATTTCTTAACATGATTAATTTATGCTGGAATCCTATACACATTTACCTGGGAGTAAATCACACTGAACTCTATGGGACTTTTAGTAAATACATGTAGGATTGCGTACTTAGGTAAAAGTAGATGAGATGTTGAGGATTTGTGACTGGATGTCACATCTCTAAATTATTTTAAAAGTAGTAGTGTGGGGGCAAGGGGAGATGGACTGACTTGATTGTATTGGAACTGCTGTATTGAGGAGGAAGTCTAGCCACAGCTTCAGGTACAAGGATTACCAACTGAGAAACCTACAAGGATATTCAGTGGATATTCTGATACAAGGATATTCAGATACAAGGATCTGGTGGGGCTGTTCTTATGTTCTTACGTTCTTATTCAAAGTATGGTATTGTTACCATTGATTTCTGGCCTTGAAATACTGCTATGTCCCTCTAAAAAAATGTGGTCTCTTTCATCCCAAATGATGGGGTAATGACATGCAAACCACATATGTAGAACCAATTACAGGGAGACTCCCATATCTGCTGATCCTGTATCTATGGTTTCAATTAACTGTGGATGAAGGCAAGCCCCCACATGACCCCACCTGCCCCCCCCCCCCCCACACAGACACACAACATCCTCTGGAGATGAGGGGAGCTGTGCGGGCCTCAGAATGGCCATTTCAGCAACAACAACAAAAAGTCACTTTTGGTTTTTTTTGAAAACCAGAAGTGTTTTTATGGCGTCCTGAGGGCTTTTAAAGGCATAAAAACTTCACTTCCAGTTTAAAACAAAAAACAAACAAACCTTTTTTTGCTGAAATGGCCATTCTGATGTGTGCGGCCTCTGCAGGCCTCCAGATGGCGAGGGCATCCCTGGTATCTGCGGATTCAGCTATCTGCCGGGATTTCTGGAACAGAACCCCCACAGATATCAGGGCATTCCTGTATTAGATGAAACAAAAGCTAATATCACTTCCTCCTTCCCTTACCAGTTTAATTTCAATCACTTAAACCAGTCCACTTAAAATAGTCTAGCCCAGTGCTTCCCAATCTTTTTACTACCTCAACCCACTCTGTCGGCTGCGGTGGCCATGTTGTGCCCCAGAAAGCCTTACAGCTTCCAAGTTGTGCCGACATGCGATCCACTTTGTTGGCCACTTCACACCCCAGAATGCCTTGTGGCTTCCAGGTAGTACCACCAAAAATTGGGTTATGATCCATAGATTAAGAACCACTTGTCTAGCCTATACCACAGGGTGTTGTCAGCTTAAGGATGGGGGAACATGTAGACTACTGTGAGCTTTGAAGGAAGAGTGGACATTTATTTTTAAATGTAATAAATAACTGGAGAAATCCATCACACAAGAAACATTGGAATCCTAGGTTCAATGAAGTATTGAGAATTTCCTTTGCTTTTAAATTTGCATGTTTCTTAATATAAAAGCAATATGATAGCAGGATACTCTTTATACAGTATATTGTTTTGGTTGATCAGGCAATGAGGGCTGCAATGCTATCTATACAGACCAAGTATACCTGAGACCAAGTTCCCTCAAATTCAATAGTGATTATTTCTGAGTAGACATGCCTAGGATTGCCTTGTAACCAAACAATAGGGCAATTTTGATAATTTCAGACCATGCTTTTGTGAGATGGGAATGGAGCCCCCTAGTGCTGTGTGTGCAAATCACCTCTGCAGTCTGAGGTAACATCTCACCTTTCCTGTTGGAAGAGCATAAAGCTTTTTATTACTTTACTGAATCAGAATTTGCAATAATGGTTAATGGCTCTGGTTAAATGCTCTGTGAAATAAGTTCTTTGGGAGAAAAAAGACAATCAAGAAAGGTCAAAAAGGAAAATTTGCTCTTGAGCTTTCTCAGTGATTGTTTCTTTCTCCACTTTACAGTAACTGAGATGAAAAGTTCAGAAAAAAGAGATTTGTAATTACAAGGGAGGGAATTTGAGTTAATTGCAAATGGTTTGCCAAACGAAAGAAAGAAGCATGTATTCTGGTGTTACCACACTGAAGGGGAAAGAAATGGCAGTTTTTTCTGGCCTTTTAAAATTCTTCATACTTCTTAGTACCTTTTTGAATAATGATGTCATCATAGAGCTATAAAACCAAAAACGGGCATTTCTCATCCGTGTGGTGCTTTTCAGTGTATAACAGCCTTTGTGAGGTTTCAGGAGATAAGGTGGGTTTGAGAGGTCTGAGAGAAACCTTACATGGGTGTTACATGAGTGTTTAAAGAGAACACACATTTTTAAGCCCAGTCCAATCCAACAAGGCTGGGGAGGGCCTGAGTGCATTGCAAAAATTCACCTAGCAGAGCAACAGTTTCACTGGTTGTCTGGGAGGAGCCATTTGCCACCAGTTACCTTCCACATGTCTGTGAGCTAGCAGGATCATGGGCTACTGCTGTAACTGAACTTAAACCAACAGGCATCCTTTCCTATTTCAGCAATCCAGTCTAGGAAGGTCTCAAGAACATAGGCATCAGTCAGCAAAGGAAAAAAAGAAAAGAAAAACTCCTACCTTAAAATAACCCCCCCACACACACACACACACATACACACTTTTGCCACCCATCCTGTCTGTAATTAGTATGTCTCACCAACAGGAGCTGCATGGCAAGCGGCTGCTCCAGGCTGAGCACATTGCTCACTGACACGCGGCCACGAAACGGCGCTTTGACGGAATTCCTGGGGAATGCCATGAAATATTCAACAGCTCATATTTGTAAATGGCCCCAGCAACATACTGAGTAAATGACCTCTGATGAAACGTCTGCATTAAAATGGAATAGAAGCCAGCCGAAGCAAGAGAGCTGCGCGTAACGTGTGTTTTGTTAGCCCTGACAAGCAGCAAACACGAGCCGAAGAATCACTGGTTAGGCAAGGCGTGTTGGTGCTGAGCTAGGACAAATGAGGAGGAAAGCCTCTTTGCTTCAGAGATGCTTGCAAGTGGGGCTGTCGGGAATTGGTACCTGGACCCAAAATGTTTAGTCCTCTCCACTGTTCTGCCATCTCCCACAATTAGAAGATACTGCAGCAACAAAAGGGTATAATCCTGTTCCTTTCTCCTCCACTTTACACATGTATGCCTCCATGCTTCTTTAAATTTCATACGGTCCACTAAAACTCTTTCAGTGACTGCCTATCTTCAATTGAAACAATGCTTCAATATATGAAACAATCTCATAGTCACCCATGGTTGCCCTCGCTTCTCTCTTTCCTCCTTTTCTACTTCACCTTTGGCCTTACAGATTGTAAACTCCTTGGGGCAGAGGCATGTACTTGACACTATGTAAATAACAAAAATAGAGAAGCACCTAGAGATTACCATTGCCTCACCTGACAGGCACTATATAGGTGCTAGATAGGTGTTGCATAGGTGTTAGCTAGGTGCTATATAGGTGCTAGATAGGTGTTGCACAGGCACAACCCCTGGGGGCTGAGGATAAGAATGGGCCCTCGGTTTGGCTGTACTTGTTGTAAAAGGCGACTAAACAGCCTTTTACAACCTTTAACAACAGGTAGATGGGACTCGTTAGCCTGGGAAGGCAGCTCATATGAGAGAAGGAAAACTCTGTTCCCAAACCTCCACTGCCTTGTGGCTACATCCAGTTATGGAAAAAGCTTCAGGAGTCAACCTCGAGGCAAAATCTGGAGCCGGAGTCCCTGAGGCAGTTCATGGCTGAACACAGTCACGTTCTGGCAACTCTACGATGCCGCTGGAACCAACCGTATTGGCTTCTGCCTTTCCATTGGACCATTTCAGCGATGTGGAGAGGAGGGATTTGCTGCATGGGAAATGGTCTATCCTCCATATCTACTTTACCAAGGCTTCGCACACTGGAGAGGACACTCTGTTCCAGAACCACTATTCAGAGCACGATACCATAGTCTTCTGAGACTGAAGGATGCCAGTGATGACCTAACCAGGGATACCCACCAGAATGTTCACCTGTTTCAAGGATATGCTCTGTATCCAGAAAGCTAACATTGCAATTATTTTCATTTGGAGAGCTAACTCAGGCATCACCTGCTTCTTTTAAGGAAACCCCCCCCCCCCAAAAAAAAATCCATTACACACACACACACACACACAAAAATCCATGTCTGCATACCAGAATATGATTATTCAGAGCATGAACAGATGGAAGGATGCAGGTTATCTGAGTAACAAATTTCTACAGGCATATTTCTCTAGCTCTGGTTTTACACATTTGATGCTGAACAGGGATGGATTTTCTCTCCCCTTTGAGTTTTCATCACTATGCAGGTGGGGAGATTTTCAAGGAGGTTTCCAGCTCTGCAGTGCATCACTGCTGACGGTTAGTACCCAAAATGGAATGTTCCACTCGAGGGACTGGGAGGGGATGCAAAGCAATTTCAGAAAACCTGCCAAATGATCTTGGTATTCCATGATAGGCAGAGACAGCTGAATTCAGCCGGTTTCCCCCGCTATCATTTCCTATGTGTAGTCCTGAAAGACGATTAACCACTGATTGCTTATGCCAAGCCCAGCAAAAGGTGAGATGCTCTAGTAGCTTGAACCAAACAGGAAAGACTTTTAAAACAATATATTGTTTTTTAAATGTGTTCTGTTGGGATGTTTTACCTTTAGGTCAATACAAAGCTATAGTAGAAGAAAGAGGTACACTGCAAAATAAAAATGTAAACAGACAGCACCATCTGGTGGCTAATGCAGGAAAACCCCAAACATAGGTCTACATCCCAACCCCCCACTGACTGCTTTCGATGTAATGGAGATGCCATGTTGAGATGTCATTTTGATCCGCTGGCAACATGGTGACTTGCTATCCAAGAGTCCCTACATAAATATGGATTCCTGAATAACATCCTAAAATTTTTAATGGACCAATACTAGTTTGATGCCACCAGAATGTCCACTGGCGTACCTAAGGGGAGTCGGGGACAGGTGTCCCTGGGCAGCACACCTGCAAAGTCACTGGTGCCACCATCCACTGTGTGCCCTACTGCCCCCCCCTTTTTTTGCTTTTTTTGAAGTAGCCAGAGGCACTGCTGGTTCTTTTGCTTTTTTAAAAAAGCGAGTCCGCAACGCTCTGAGGGCTGCCCCTTCTTCCCCTTTAAAAAAAAGGGGGGGAAAGCGAGCTCACAGCCACTATCGGCACAATTCCAGGCTTCAACAATCAGAGGGCAGCCGCCTTCTTCCCTTTTAAAAAAAGGGGAAGAAGGGTGTGGACCTCAGATTGGTGCAGAATTGTGCCGATACTGGCTGTGAGCTCTCAGTCACTATTGGTGCAGTTCTGGATCATGCTGATCTAAGGGTTGCCCACTTCTTGGGGCAGCTGGCAGATTGGCATAACAATACCAGAGGTACTGTAATTGTGGTGACATGATGATGTCACCAGAAGTACTTCTGGTCAAGTGGGCGGCACTTTATCCCACAGTCCCAGGGTGGTAGGACTGCCAGTGGCCATGTCAACATTGCATGGATGCAGGCACAACATCTGTCATATCTTAAGCCCATCCTGGGAATGCCACACTGATGATGCACCAATGGCAGCGCAACAATAGCCAAATGCCAGACCTGTCGTTGCTTTTCTTAGTAACTCCCCCCACTGTCCAACAAAGACCAACACAGCCTGTAACCCACAGAGCAGAGTCCTGATGGCCATGAGTCATCAATATGCCCTCACTATGACATTGAGCCCAATCAAGAGATTTGCTCTGACCGGTAAGACTCTCACCTTTTGCTTGACTAGCCAGAAATATCCACAGCAGGGATAAAAAAGGGAAGAGGGTCTAGAAACCACATCAGATGCTCCACAAACCTGCCCAACCTCTCAGTGTTTGTGAGGGAGAGTGGTGTCATCAGAATGTACATGCAGTTGAGAGCATGGTGGCTTGGAACATTCTCTGTCCCTCTCTTGGAGGGAGGAGCTACAGTGGTACTCTGCAGCGGACCATAGTTCAGCCCCCTATGACAATTTTTTCAAGTGACAGTCCAGAAAAACAAAAGATACTCCTTGCTCTTACCTATTGCAAAAGGAAGAGATGGTCTGTTGATAGCAGACACATTTGATCATCCTAAAGGGACAGAAAGGGGGAGGGCATAGAGACATGAGAAAGAGACACAGTATTAATACCTAGCTGCATGAAATTCCCTGCCATCCTTCTATTTACCTGTGTGGGGTCCATTGTGCTTGTTTCTCTTGTTGGGGTGGGGAGGTAGAGGTTCCAGCTGGATATTTGTACCTGGAGTCCACAGAATATCTACAATAGAATTTTGAGAGAACATATATTAGCAAACTATCCTGCCTTGCATAGTATGAGGAACAAGAGGATGTTGAGCAGCATGCTCCCTTTGTGCCCCAAGTGCCCTTTCATCATGATTTCCATCACCAAAGTTTCCTTTAAGGGACCAGAGATGTACCTGTATAGCTCTGTGCCACATATCTGATTTGAGCTGCAGTCTCCATGGCAAGGTCTTTAGTATTGATGTGCTCTGATTGGCTGCCAAATGTAGTCTATATCCTATGATCCAACTGGGGGGACTGGGTGGGGCAGGGATGGTGGAAGGTACACTTTTCTGCTGTTTTCCCCTTCCCCACTGTCCCTTATGGCTTACTCCTGCCTAATCTAGCTCTATCATTGGTGTAGTATTTTTCCAGCTTTGGTACATTCCATTCTCTGAAGAGGGGTTAGGATATGGTGTACCTTGACTCAACCTTGTCCCTCCTATGTCCCTCCCACCTCACTTCCCTGACATGGAGTTGTGCTGGTGTCATCCAAGCTACTTTGGCTCAGGATGCTTTTACAGTGTTGTGCCGTCTATTGGCGGGCAGGCTCCTATACTGGCAGAGCTGTCCTTGTCCTGGAGTACATGGGGTACACTTATGTACCTTAGGATCGGACTGGGCCTTTAAGGAAGGAAGATAACTCACAGGAAACTAAAAAAGAAAATCAATTATATTATTGCTCATAGGTCTTCAAAAGGTGGATCAGGACCCGGAAGTAGGTTACATCCTAACCTCAAGTGGCTTCAGCAATGTTGCCACACCGTTTTGCTTTGAAGTTCAAGACTGCACACAGAATAGAAGCCAAACAGAAGCTATGGACTCTAGATAAGATAGATTCTGACAAAGACTTTGGCTTCAGAGGAGTCCCTTTGACTAAGTCCCCCTTCAGCAGGTCCCCCCCCCATGCATCTTCCTGCCCTTCCCTCCTGTGGTACCAGCACTCCTGTTCTGTTTAACTTCATCTTGCTCCTCTTTTTCCCCCTCTGCCTTTCAAAATTGAGTGCAGGCTCAACTGTTGAGCCACATGCTGCAATGACCTACTTTCCAATGGATTTTGTGTTCTTTTCTTTTGATTCACCTGATCCTTGGCTTGGCGCACACCCTTGAGTGATGTGCTTTGCATGAAATTTGAGTTCTCTGCAGTATATTCTCTGATGGTCATTTGGACTAGAAACTCTTGGCCTCAGTGTTTCCCATCTGTAAAAGGCATCAGTTTCTTTTCATGAATGTCTTCATGCTTAATACAGTACTATGCCATCTATGTGTGTTTATACATATAATTTACAGCACAGTTCTACACATGGCTACTCACACAAAAGTTTCATTGTGCTCACAGTAAATTTCATTGGCCTTAATGTGTAAAATGCAGCTTCATTCAGATCATTGTTGTGCAAATTTAGTTCTTCCTTTGTATTGGTGACACAACTGGTGTGTGGATTGTAGAAGGTTTGGACTGAACTGGCCTAGTATAATATATGAATATACTGACAGGGGACTTATAAGCACATGGAATCACTGCAGACCTTAAACTAGCTTTTTTTTGTGGGCTCTATCCACTAAACTGCTGGGCTTTGCCCTGTGTACATGGGTTCTTGAAGGTGCGGTGGAGGTGGTTTGGGGGTGGAAGTGAAGGGAGAAGAGGTGAGGGGGTAGTTGGGGGCTGAGGTGGTCTCTTGGCATGTTGAAGGACACTGGTGCAGAGAACCAAAATTACATAGAAGAGAATGCAACAGCGTTTAAGGGGAAAGGAAGAGAGCAGAACATCATCATCATCACAATCTCATCATTATCAACAACCTGTGATTTCCATCCAAGAATTCCAAAACTGCTACAAAGTCAAAGGAAAGATTCACATGTCCATGTGACCTCTATAGGGCATACTTTGCATTGTCAAGAGTACAGTAAGGATGGAGACCAATTAAAGTTTTTTGGAAAGCTGGAGTTAGAATTGTCAAGGCATCATTATTCATAGGTGGCGCAAGTCATTATTTTGTTCCCCTGTTGTTTGGCCAGCAGCACCACAAAACCCCCAAATACTTGTTTGCCAGTGATCATAGCATGAAGAATAGGTACATTATGACAAGCAACAAGACTACTGTCATGCTACCTTTCAAACTCTGGAGAGAAAAGTGTAAAAGGATATTGAGATCAACAATGGACAACGTGGGGGTAGAAGGCTAGGCAGAGACACCCCCACCAGAGTTCTTTGAAAAGTGTAGCCACCACTGCCGAAGCTGAGTGCATACTCACAGCCCATGAGCTCTGAGTGGCTGGAATACGTGGGTTGTAAATATTTGTGTGATCACAGCTGTGGTGGTGGCAGAAGAGGTACTTTTCAAAGAACTCTAGTGGGGCAGTTCTGCCTCACCTTCTGCCCCTGCACCACACCACTGACTGAGATCTGTTTTCATGTTCAACACTGCCTGGATCCATTACTTCAAGCAACTTGTGTAATCACAACCCTTATCTATAAAATGTAGATGAGAAGGAATTTATCCATTTCTTTTTTGAGGCAGCAAGAGCCTGTGGTCAGAGTCACTGAACAAATGCAATACTTTCAAATGGACCATTCACACTTGCAGCTGTGAATTGTTAGGTATTGAAGCGTGTTTGTGTGGATTATCTGCATGATCAAGCCATAAGATTGGGAGCAACTCACTGTTGCCCCATCAAGAAAGAAAGGATAGTGGTGTTGCCAGTATGGGTGCCACCCAGGGCAAATGTCACCCTCCCCTGCACCAAGTGACACCCTCCATAGTAACCCAGAGAGACATGGGGCACCCAGAAGTGATTCGGCTGCAATGCAATGATGTCATCATGACATCATGCACACCACTGAATTGTTTCCAGGGTGGCCATTTCTGCCCATTCAGGTGCATCACCTGGGATGGACTGCCTACTTCTTGCTACGCTGCAGGCAAAGGGAGAGGTGGTATAAATAATAGGGCTCTATATTTGGATTTGACAGTTCAGAAAGTTCCTGTCTACCTCTTCCCCTGCTCTTGCTACCCTCCACTGCCTCCTGTCTCCTACTACTACACTGCACTCAATGGGGCTGATCTGTATCTCTGTCTATCCCACTGTGACCGGCACTGCAGCTGCCATTTCAATTTTATATGAATGCTCACAAAATCAAAATACTGCCACCCCGTGTACACAAACATGGAAGCAAGGATTTGTATGTAAAATGACAAATTTTATTGTATGTGCATGATATAGACCCAGTGAGTGACAATGGTGGCTGTGGCAGTTTAAAGCCCAGATTACAAAACGTGTGGATGTGAAAGGGGGGCAATTTCACAACAAACAAGCAGCAGCAGGGGCGGCAAAAGCATCAGGCAGCAGGGGACTCTGAACATGCTTTGTGGATTCAGATTGGACACCTAACTCACTACATGCCCCCAGCCACACATACCACTATAGCAAACAACTGCCACTTCCATCAGACTTGCTATCACCACTCCTGAAAGCCATGTCTGTGTTCAGTGCAGTTTCACATTGATCTACCTCATTCATGTCAGTGCTGCTTTGTTGGCAGACAAACATCAACAAGTCCACCTGGCAAGCCAGGAAGAGGTGGGTGGGATTAATATAGGCATCGAGCCATTGTGATGTTGATTCCAATATCTGTTAAACACAATGAATTGCCAAACAGCTGCTCCAGCTCAGGAATGCAAAGACATGAAGACGTGCAAAAGAGACAGGCTTCTGACATAATGAGGCCCACAGAGTACACAGCAAGCCAGATCTGCTTTCTCATCTAACTAAAGCCTGTTTACCAGAAAGATACTGCAGCAAATTGCCCTCACTTTCATGCACCATAAAGGTAGATTAGAAAACTGCTGGAAGAGGCAACGCAAACAGACAAGAACGTGGGGCCTTTGGTTTCTCTAACCACTGCATAGTAGATTTCAGGAGAAAAAAAGTCAGAGAGAGAACAGCGAGAGATGGAGGAAGGGAAGGAAAAGGGGGAAAAGCAGAGAGAAAGGGGGAGACCAGAAGAAAGAGAAGGACTGGTCATGGAGAAAGGGAGTGAGCAAAAGACATATAAAAGGAGGAATTGAAAGTTAGAAATGGATATAACAATGTAGACCTATATTAAAAGGAAGCCCCATGTTCTCTAAACATCCAGTTTAATCCTCAAGGTACACCAGTGTATCTCCACAGATGCTGGCGCAAACACAGCCCGGCCAGTGTAGAAGTTTACCAAGACACCAAGAATGGATGCACCACAGGTGCTAGCATAACATCCAAGGTAACTCAGATATCACTCAGAAGCCTGCGCAACTCCACCAGCGGACAGGCCAAAACAGGTAGGAGATTGCAGTATGGCATGGGAGGAACAAGGCGGAGTCAACATACTCTATCTTAAACCCTCTTCAGACAATGGACACTCTCCGCCAGTGACAGAGCTGGCTAGGTAGGACTACCCTGTGAGGCAGGAAGGATGCTGTGGTATCCTTATATCATACCGTGCACATGTGGTGTCCTTAGGGCAACTCTCCAAGATTGAGGTGGCACCTGTGGCATGTTATTCATTCCTAGTGGCTGTTATGTCTTCCCAGTATTGGCTGCTCAATGGCCCTGCCCTTACCCTCTGCTCAGTTCACCCTTGTGACACTACTCCAGCTGCCAGTGTTGGGGCTGACTGTGGATGCATTGATTGGTTCTTTGGACATCACACTGATGGTACACAGATGTCACAAGGATGACACCTGACTTCACAGTGATGACATGTGGGTGTCACACAGATGACACGTCAAGGTCATGGTGATGATACGCTGCTGTCAGGATGCTGATCCATGGATAACAGGCTCTGTCAGTGTTTCCATTGACACTGGGGGTGTTACTGGGAAGGGGTAAGCCACAGTTGCTTTGCCAGAATAGGTTTGGCATTTGGCTTTTGTTGCGCCAATGTCACTGTGCCATCACTGAGGCATCACCAGGACAGGCTTCTGGTATGATGGACATTGGCCCAATGTCCAAATGGGATTGGGCTGTAAATGACAGGTGGTCACTGCAATAAAACAAACATGTGCAAAATTGCATAGCACCTTCTCTTTCAAGTGAGGAATGCTCCCACATAGCCAGTACAGAAACCCTCCCACGTGGACAGAATGAGGACAACAGAGGACTCTCTTTGTATTTGTACCATCATCGCTGCATCTGCTTATGTCAGTTTGAGCAGATTGTGACAAACCGTGTGACTTGAAGGTCAGGATGTCATGTTGACACTGATCGCATGAGCCTTTGCCTCTGGTGTAATGGGGCTTGCAAGACTGCTGTGTCGCATTCTAAGCAGGCACCGGTTCTGGTTAAAGCCAGTGGAAAGGCAGCTCATGTTCTCACTCCGTCCTCAAGACGTTCCTGGACCAAGCCAGGTTGTGTGACAAATCAGAAAGTTGTCATCTATGACCTTGGTCCTTACCCACCACCTCTGAGCAAAGTCTTCCCATGTAAGATGATGTGAAACATGTTGACTGCACACTTCCATAGAATTCAGTGGGATTTACAACCTTATAAAAATCCTCAGGACCACAGTCAATGGTGCTCAGGGCGCAATCCTAACCATGAGTTAGGCTAGCGCAAGTCCCTTGCGCCAGCACACAGAAGTGCACTGGCACACAGAGGCTGTATCCAGCCTCGCTGGCGGCTTGCAAGGTGAGCCTTGCATTAGCTGAGCTTAGCCAATGCAAGGCTCTGGGGTGGGCAAGGAGGAGGCAGGAGGGAGGCATTCCGGGGCAGGGGGAAGGCAGGCAGAGGGCAGTCCCAGGGCAGGCAGGTGAGCAGGGGCAGGGTTGGGAACTGGCAGTTACGCCGGATCCCAACCCCTGTTCCCTGAGCAGCCACTCCGCTCTCCTGAAACTTGTGCCACCTCTGGAGGTGGCGCAAGTCTGAGGAGACTCATAGGGGCTGCAGTGGCTTACCCCGGGGGGTAAGGGGAAAAGTTTCCCCTTACCTCTGGCTGAGCCACTTTGGCGCTCTATCTTGTGCTGCATGCGGTGCAGCCTGTTCCAGAGCAAGATTGGATTGTGCTGTTGGACACATTTTTATTTCAGGCTGACATTTGTTTTTCAAAAATTTGTCTCAGTACTAAGTAAAATATACATTTTAAATGTTAATCCATTTAACAGAGTTTGTATTGGAGAGAGAGTGTGTGTGTTTCCCTTATTGAAAATATGTCAGCCTTACTGACTGAACGTGTCAGTATTCTCACATGGGTGGGGGTTAAGGGGCCAGAAGAAATATGGGCTTTTCATTGGATTTACATGTACTTCTCAGCTGGAAGAGAGTTTTCCTTTTGGTCAATATTACATACTGCACGTCCCCCAACAGTGCCAGACACTGCTTCTCCATCACATTCCCTTGGATAATTGCTCATGCTTTAACCAGACATTGCTATTGGTTTGTTTGATCAATTGCTTGAGCAAACCAGACAGATCTGCGGTCCTTCTATCCCTTTCCTCGGCCAGTATACGTGTTCTGCTCCATAGCTCAGCCTCATGCGCTGATGCTGAGGAAACCCGCTTCTCAGAGGTCTCCTTATAACATGCATACTGACACGTAATATGAAGTGCACAAGTCTTGGTTGACGCTCACACTTGCAGCTGTGTGGTAATCTTGTTTGAGCGTTTCATAGTGGTTCTCTCTGCAATAACAGAGGTGGCGTCCCCACCAGCCTCCTTCTCCAATACTATTCATTTCCTCAGTTATTACAGTTATGTGTATGTGCAACCTCCTGATTTTAGAAATGGGCTATGCCAGATGCAAGGGAGGGCACCAGGATGAGGTCTCTTGTTATCTGGTGTGCTCCCTGGGGCATTTGGTGGGCCGCTGTGAGATACAGGAAGCTGGACTAGATGGGCCTATGGCCTGATCCAGTGGGGCTGTTCTTATGTTCTTATACAGAGAATCCAGACAGCTTTATTGCTAAGCCATTGCATTCCAGGTTTCTTCCCCCTCCCACCCTTGACCACTTGTCTTTTTAAAGACTTGGTTTGTTGTGATTTTTTTTTTCATTTTTGCACCAAATACATGCCTGCTGTAGCCATGTTTCCTGAAGGGGTGTCACTGAGCTGCCCACTGCAGGGGAAGATGATCCCCATGCCAAGGAGCACCTTTTCACTGTACTCACCCCTGGCAGTAGGCACAACAGCAAACAGGAATGGCTCCAGGGGAAAGCCATCATTTCCATCCTGGACCAACTCTGGGGCTCCAGGAATTCATCCCAAGTGCACATCACCTATCCTGCAAACTAAGTTCTTGAAGGCAAGGGGGTAGCCCGATCCTAAGCTGCACTAGCACAGTGGGGCCACATGGCCTTTACTAGATGCATCACAGCTTAGGAGCAGGCTGGAGGTCTCCTCAGAATAAGGAGATATTTTTCCCATTAATCCAAGTAATGCCCCAGCCTGCCCTTATGGGGCTCTTGGACCTGCACCTGCTAAATAGCAAGCACAAGTCCAAGTAGTCCCATGTAGAGCATTCAGGCTTGAGAGCGAAGATAGGATAGAGCTGAGGCCCGCTCCACTGATCCCACCCCTCCTGGACCAAATCTACCCCCCGTTCCCCTGTCCAGAAAAGCCCCCTCCCCACCTCCATTCCACCTTCTGGTTGCTCCTCTGCTGCTTGGCACTGCGCTTACCTCCACCAGCAGCTGTTCTTCTGGACGCAGCGTCAACAGAGTGGCGCCCCCACTGGTCCCCACTGGTGCTGGCTTGTGGTATGTTTGCGACACCTTCCACCGGGGAAGGGACCACTGCACCAGCTTAAGGTAATTTTAGGATTGCATACAGAGATTGTTTGGAATGGTCCCTTGGTTACTGGAACTCACCTTTAAGACATGTTGCCCTGTTGCCTCCATAACCTTCCCCTTTCCTGTGCTTCCTGCTATAGCTTGATCCTCTCTGAGCCCATATGTACTTTAAAAAAAAAATCAATTAAAAAAAATCATTTTCATTTCTGCTTTCATTAGTGTGCTAATTTAAAAAAAAAATTGCTGCATGCATGTGTGATTTAAAGAATGGGGAAACAGTGAGATTTGAGTTCAGGAAACATTTGGTTCAAGGAAAGGCCAAATGCCAGTGAACAGGAGGAAACCGGTTCAAGAAATGAGTCATCAAAGTGCCAAACACTGGAAGAAGCAGGAGCTGCTTTAAGCCACATCAGTGGGAAGGAGACTAGAATCCATTCCTTTTCAATGGTTGCCATAGGCAGCCAGTGCTGCTCCTGTGCAGGAGAAGCAACCCAGGAGCTGAAACTTAACACACACCTCCTTCTTGGGCAGAGCCACCAAGACTTCATCACACCTAGGAACGAACTCTGAGCACCCTTTTCTTTTATATTTTCTAGGTCACCATGAGTTCATTTGGCTTCTTTCAATCCCCCAAACAATTTTTTACCCTTTGAACCCTTTTGGGACAGCACTACTAACATGTAGAGAAAGCCACACTGAGTTTATGGGATATGCGTGTGTACGGGGCATATGTCCCATTGAACAAATGAATATACTTCTGATCTTGCTGTGACACTGAGACCTAGCTCAGAACTGAACTGCCCACTTTTGCCTTTGCAATGCATGTGAGCATTGCATAAGTGTCATGGGAATAACGACACTACCACTACCTAGTAACGACACTAGACACTACCACTGCCTGTCCACTCACAGGTTGCATCAGTGGCAGAATGTGAGGGGTCCAAGGGGGTGGCAGACTTGGGGTACCTTTCACTCTAGGTCTGATTCTGCCTCCATCCAATCTGCTGCCAATGCAAAAGCAGCAATGATCTGTTTCCCACTTGCTCACTTAGACCTATGCCAGCGATTTTGCTGGTGCAAGTCTAAGTGGAAGTGGGAATGTCGACTGAGGCCAGGAAGGGGGATAGAATATCGGTGGCACTGCACTGCCAATACTACCTGCTTCCCAGCCTCAACACACTCCATTCCCCTCCCTGGTCTCTGCCCTGTTCCTTGCCATTCTCTGGATCATTAAATGAAGTGTACGTTTCAAAGTAGCAGAGAACAAAACACTTTAAATGAAGAAATTTAAAGTTAATTTTCATGTTGTTGTATAGTCTCAGTGGGGTGTGCTTATGGGGCTCCTGTATTTTAAAATTTACCACTCTACCACTGCATGTGAGTCTTACATTAGTGAATGATGACTACCATCTCAGAATTGGATGAAAGGACTTCAGAACCTCATCTTCAACAGGTGAGTCATCATAAACCATGTTCCTCTGCCAGCAGGCATGAAGAGATGAGCTCTCATCATGTTCTCGAAACTGGCAAAGAAAAGAACAGCCTTATTCTGTTTCTCACGCTGAACTAGACTATGGTATTTGATGTATCCACACTGCTAGGCCTCTACTCACTGGTCTCCTCCTACTCTGTGCAAAGGAAATAGCCATCCTGTTCTGAACTACTAAGAACCTCAAAACAGCCAAGCACAGGAAGTGAGCTGGGCTCACACCGGGGGTTGCTATGCACACATAGACACCTCCACAGTTAATGAGACAACCATCACTACTCCATGTTCAGAGAGGCAGGCAGGCAGGCAGGCAAGAAAACTGCTAACCTTCGGAAACACAGAAAAGAGTGGGGCAAACAGTGAGGAGTTTTGTCCTCTAGTTCTACCTCCTGTGGTACATGGCCAGCCTTATTCTCCATCTGAGTCACGAACAGAGCTGCCAAGTTGCAGCTATGGCCATAGCTAGTTCCTCCCTCCCATCTCCAGCTGGCAGCTAGATGAGAAAACAGTTACTTCTCCAAGTCACAGATCCTCACAGTCACTGGTGATGCCCCCCTGAAGCCCCACCACCCCAAAACCTTATCTTAGTTTTACCTCTTCTGGAACTGTTTGCAGCCACAGAAGCAACAAGGCAGAGGGAGCAAAGCCTCTTCCTCTTCTCCTCAGCACAGTACTAGAAGATAAGGAAGCATTGCCCAAGTGCCTATGCTGAGCAACCTGTGATGCTCCCTAACATTCTGGGACTGTATACACAGCCCTGGAAAATAGGAGGTGTCCCTAAGTGGCCAAGGCAAATCAAGGAAGCTTCTCTTCCTCCCCGCACACAATGGGCAAACTTCAGCTATCTTTCATAAGGAACAAACACACACACTAAGGGGGGGGGGGAGAGTTAGCAAAGATGGAGACCCTGTTTTATAATTAGAGATGTGTAGGATATCTATTCCTATAATGCTGAACTCTCAATTTGCTGCCCATAGGTCTGTTGCCAGAATGAGACCACCCGCAGACAACAGGGAGGTACCTGAATGTAGATAATTTCTTAGAGGAATGCAAAGGTTCAAAATGGTATTTTAAAAAATTAAAGACTGCACATGCACCACTCCCTTTTGTTAATCAGATCTTTCCATTTGCTGCCTAAAGAATATAGGGGTTGAAGAGCTAGAAAGAGGTTAAATACAGCACACAGCTTAGCATGGTAATTTCTGCCAGTCAGGCAGGACTGGGAAAGAAAGAAAGAAAGAAAGAAAGAAAGAAAGAAAGAAAGAAAGAAAGAAAGAAAGAAAGAAAGAAAGAAAGAAAGAAAGAAAGAAAGAAAGAAAGAAAGAAAGAATTGGAAACTCGTGAGTGAGTGAATGAGTGAGTGCTGCAGCTTTACAATATGATTGGGGCATGATTCCTCTGAAGAAAGACCCATGGACTCCAGTGGGACTTACTTCCAGGAAGCTGTGCACCATTGCTGCCAGATCCACTCCCTCCCACAGCATCCCCACCCCTTTCTTCCCCCTCCCTGCCAAATCTCACCCCCTTCACACCTGCATCCCATCCTCCCTCTCCCACTGAGTTACCTGCTTCAGCAGGTGGTGGGAGGGTCAATGATACAGACGGGAAGGTACTAGCCTTCGTCCAGGCTTCGTCAGGCTTCGTCCCAACCTCAGGCGTGCAGCTCCTCGGCTGCCCGGGTGGGAAGTCTCGGGACTGGAGGACGTCATCCTGGAGAGGAGGGAAACAATCCCCTAGGGGGGACCCCTTCTCCAGGGGATGGGCCCGTATCCGAGCGCACTCAGGATACTCCTCAGCGGGAGGGGGGTCGGGGGCTTCTTGTAGTGGGGGATTCGATTATTAGAAACATAGAGAGGGGGGTTTGCAACGGATGTGAGGACCGCATGGTGACTTGCCTGCCTGGTGCGAAGGTTGCGGACATCACTTCTCGTCTAGACAGGCTAGTAGACAGTGCTGGGGGAAAGGTAGCGGCTGTGGTGCATGTCGGCACCAACGACGTGGGCAAGTGTAGCTGGGAGGTCCTGGAGGCCAAATATAGGCTTTTAGGCAGGAAGCTGAAAGCCAGGACCTCAAAGGTAGCGTTCTCTGAAGTGCTACCTGTTCCACGCGCAGGGCCAGCTAGGCAGGCGGAGATCAGGGGTCTCAATGCGTGGATGAGACGGTGGTGTAGGGAGGAGGGGTTTAGATTCGTTAGGCACTGGGGAATATTTTGGGACAAGCGGGGCCTGTACAAGAGGGACGGGCTCCATTTGAACCAGAATGGAACCAGACTGCTGGCGCATAACATTAAAAAGGTGGCAGAGCAGCTTTTAAACTGATCCCTGGGGGAAGGCCGACAGGAGCCGAGGGGCATCCGGTTTGGGACTCCTCATCCCTATGGGATGAGGATGGGGAGGTTAGAGAACAACAAGACAAAGGCAGGGTAGGAGAAGAAATTGGGAAAGGTAGGGTGATGGGATGTGATAGACGGTTTGGCACAATGAGAGGATGCGGGGACAAAGGAGCAAATAAGCAGCCCATCCTGGGGCATTCCGTGTATAAATGCTTTTATGCGAATGCCCGAAGTCTACGAGCAAAGGTGGGAGAACTGGAATGTCTGGTGACAAGGGAAAATATTGACATAGTGGGCATAACGGAAACCTGGTGGAATGCGGAGAATCAGTGGGATACCGCAATCCCGGGCTATAAACTCTACAGGAGGGACAGGCAGGGGCGTGTTGGAGGTGGGGTGGCCCTTTATGTTAAGGAAGGGATAGAATCCAGCAAAGTAGAGATTGAAGGTGGGTCCTACTCCACCGTAGAATCTCTGCGGGTTAAATTACCAGGCTTGTGCAGCGATGTAATACTGGGGGCGTGCTATCGTCCTCCAGACCAGAAATCTGATGGGGACCTTGAAATGAGGAAACAGATCAGGGAGGTGACAAGGAGGGACAGGGTTGTAATCATGGGGGACTTCAATTATCCTCATATTGACTGGGTCAATTTGTGTTCTGGTCATGATAAGGAAACTGGATTTCTTGACGTGCTAAATGACTGTAGCTTAGATCAGCTAGTCACGGAGCGCACCAGAGGACAGGTGACTCTGGATTTAATATTGTGCAGTACGCAGGACCTGGTTAGAGATGTAAACGTTACTGAGCCATTGGGGAACAGTGATCATACTGCGATCCGTTTTGACGTGCACGTTGGGGGAAGAATACCAGGCAAATCTCTAACAAAAACCCTTGACTTCCGACGGGTGGACTTCCCTCAAATGAGGAGGCTGGTTAGAAGGAGGTTGAAAGGGAGGGTAAAAAGAGTCCAATCTCTCCAGAGTGCATGGAGGCTGCTTAAAACAACAGTAATAGAGGCCCAGCAGAGGTGTATACCACAAAGAAAGAAGGGTTCCACTAAATCCAGGAGGGTGCCCGCATGGCTAACCAGCCAAGTTAGAGAGGCTGTGAAGGGCAAGGAAGCTTCCTTCCGTAAATGGAAGTCTTGCCCTAATGAGGAGAATAAAAAGGAACATAAACTGTGGCAAAAGAAATGTAAGAAGGTTATATGGGAGGCCAAGAGAGACTATGAGGAACGCATGGCCGGCAACATTAAGGGGAATAATAAAAGCTTCTTCAAATATGTTAGAAGCAGGAAACCCGCCAGAGAAGCGGTTGGCCCTCTGGATGGTGAGGGAGGGAAAGGGGAGATAAAAGGAGACTTAGAGATGGCAGAGAAATAAAATGAGTTCTTTGCATCTGTCTTCACGGCAGAAGACCTCGGGCAGATACCGCTGCCCGAACGGCCCCTCCTAACCGAGGAGTTAAGTCAGATAGAGGTTAAAAGAGAAGATGTTTCAGACCTCATTGATAAATTAAAGATCAATAAGTCACCGGGCCCTGATGGCATCCACCCAAGGGTTATTAAGGAATTGAAGAATGAAGTTGCAGATCTCTTGACTAAGGTATGCAACTTGTCCCTCAAAATGGCCACGGTGCCAGAAGATTGGAGGATAGCAAATGTCACGCCTATTTTTAAAAAGGGAAAGAGGGGGGACCCGGGAAACTATAGGCCGGTCAGCCTAACATCCATACCGGGTAAGATGGTAGAATGCCTCATCAAAGATAGGATCTCAAAACACATAGACGAACAGGCCTTGCTGAGGGAGAGTCAGCATGGCTTCTGTAAGGGTAAGTCTTGCCTCACGAACCTTATAGAATTCTTTGAAAAGGTCAACAGGCATGTGGATGCGGGAGAACCCGTGGACATTATATATCTGGACTTTCAGAAGGCGTTTGACACGGTCCCTCACCAAAGGCTACTGAAAAAACTCCACAATCAGGGAATTAGAGGACAGGTCCTCTCGTGGATTGAGAACTGGTTGGAGGCCAGGAAGCAGAGTGGGTGTCAATGGGCAATTTTCACAATGGAGAGAGGTGAAAAGCGGTGCGCCCCAAGGATCTGTCCTGGGACCGGTGCTTTTCAACCTCTTCATAAATGACCTGGAGACAGGGTTGAGCAGTGAAGTGGCTAAGTTTGCAGACAACACCAAACTTTTCCGTGTGGTAAAGACCAGAAGTGATTGTGAGGAGCTCCAGAAGGATCTCTCCAGACTGGCAGAATGGGCAGCAAAATGGCAGATGCGCTTCAATGTCAGTAAGTGTAAAGTCATGCACATTGGGGCAAAAAATCAAAACTTTCGATATAGGCTGATGGGTTCTGAGCTGTCTGTGACAGATCAGGAGAGAGATCTTGGGGTGGTGGTGGACAGGTCGATGAAAGTGTCGACCCAATGTGCGGCGGCAGTGAAGAAGGCCAATTCTATGCTTGGGATCATTAGGAAGGGTATTGAGAACAAAACGGCTAGTATTATAATGCCGTTGTACAAATCGATGGTAAGGCCACACCTGGAGTACTGTGTCCAGTTCTGGTCGCCGCATCTCAAAAAAGACATAGTGGAAATGGAAAAGGTGCAAAAGAGAGCGACTAAGATGATTACGGGGCTGGGGCACCTTCCTTATGAGGAAAGGCTACAGCGTTTGGGCCTCTTCAGCCTAGAAAAGAGACGCTTGAGGGGGGACATGATTGAGACATACAAAATTATGCAGGGAATGGACAGAGTGGATAGGGAGATGCTCTTTACACTCTCACATAATACCAGAACCAGGGGACATCCACTAAAATTGAGTGTTGGGCGGGTTAGGACAGACAAAAGAAAATATTTCTTTACTCAGCATGTGGTCGGTCTGTGGAACTCCTTGCCACAGGATGTGGTGCTGGCGTCTAGCCTAGACGCCTTTAAAAGGGGATTGGACGAGTTTCTGGAGGAAAAATCCATTATGGGGTACAAGCCATGATGTGTATGCGCAACCTCCTGATTTTAGAAATGGGTTAAGTCAGAATGCCAGATGTAGGGGAGGGCACCAGGATGAGGTCTCTTGTTATCTGGTGTGCTCCCTGGGGCATTTGGTGGGCCGCTGTGAGATACAGGAAGCTGGACTAGATGGGCCTATGGCCTGATCCAGTGGGGCTGTTCTTATGTTCTTATGTTCTCTGACATCCCTGCAGCTTGCTACTTAGCTGTCTTCCAGAAAGCACTTTACAATGTTTTTGCAGCAGTTTGGGCTGGTTGAAAGCTTGTTCCACCAGCACGAAAGCCCAACAGAACCAGGCTGTGAGACCTCCATAAATGTATAGTTCTGCCTTCAGAACAAAGTAATGTACTAATTTATTACATTTATGTCCCTCTCTTCCACCAAGGAGCTCAGGGAAGCATGCATGATGCCCCCTCTTCCATTTTATCTTCTCAACAACCCTATGAACCAGGTTAAGGTTGAGAGATGGTGACTGGCCCAAGATCCAACCAGTGATCCTCATGGAACTGTGGGTAGGATTTATGAACCTGGTTCTCTCCAGCCCTAGAGGTCTCCTCCCTCTAAGCCTAATGGCTTAGAGCACTCTTAGACCAGTTAAGCACTAAACATTGGTCCAAAGGTCTTTCTCACCCCATGCTTGGGAAACTGCTGTACATGCAAGTGAATACAGAGACAGAGGCCAGCACTCCCAGAGCTTTCTAGAAAACACTGCCTCAGATCTCTACAGGCAAATGCCCAAATGTGAGCCTGCACAAAAGTCACAAAGAGAACAGCTGATTTGTTCTGAGCAGCACCTTGGGAAATTCCAGGTGGCATGTAAATGTGAGTAGATAAATAGGTACCACTTTGGTGGGTAGGTAATGCCATTCAATGCGCTTAGTTGTCTAGTCATGCGGCCACATGCCCACCAAAACTGTCTACGGACAAACGCTGGTTCTTCAGCTTCGAAATGGAGATGAGCACCACCCGTAGAGTCGGACACGACTAGGCTTAACGCCAGGGGGAAGCTTTACCTTTACCTTTTTACTCCATAATAGGCACATTAAAACCTTTATTTAGATTCCAAAGATAGACCTCTGAACCACCCCTTGCTTGTTACTGAAAGCTGTGCACCAATATGGAGAAATACAAAATGGTATAATCACATCTGGGAAAGTCAGAGAAGAATGTTGGGGAGAGGTCTGTCCAGATCTGTTGTTTGCAATCTGACAGAGACTGGACTGGTTGGATAGAACATCAGAGCAATAAAGCATGAAAGTGCTAGAGGAGAGGCAGAAGAGGAAGTTTCAGTTGAAGCGTGTCCTGTTTCACTGGAGATGAAATTGAGTTTCAGTGAACAGTATATTCTTGGCCCTCCATTCTTAGAACATATTGGAATGAGGCAGTGAGCAGAAACCTAAACAAAGAAACACTTCCCCACCAATTAGCCATTTGCTCATTCAATTATACTTTTTTCAAGGCAGAAGCCTGTATTTGATCATTTAACACTTGCATAGGCAATTAATGCAGTACAGTAATTTAGAGTTGTCACGTTCACTAGAAAGAGGAAGTAGATCAACTAACTCTTCACACACTGCTAAAGCAACGAAGGGAGATCATTAGACAGACCCTCTTCAACAGCATGAAAACATTCCAGGTTGCTTCTCTCATCTTGTTGCTGATTTATGCCACTAAAAGCATCAGATGGCCTCTGCACACAGTCTGCAAGAACGATCGTTTGGAATTATACTACAGAAGCTGCGGTGAGATCTTTCACGTTTCATTTAATTGTTCCTTCCTATTTCTGTGGAGAATGGACAATTAGGATTGCTTACTAGGTTTGCTTGTTCATCCAATTGATTGGGTAGCTTTGAGAGAGTTGTTTGCCCCGATCCGAAAATCTGAGCCTTTCTGGATGTGTGCATTTGTCTTTTGCATGTGCAAAGTTCTCCATCCTCTTCAGTTAGGAGACCTGGGGCCAAATCCTATCCAATTTTCCAGTGCCAATGCAGCTGTGCCAATGGGGCGTGCACTGCATCCTGTAGTGGGGAGGCAGTCACAGAGGGCTACACTGCAGCTGTACCAGTGCTGGAAAGTTGGATAGGATTGGGCCCCTGATCTGCATGCCCTGGCTTTATGCAAGGCTTGGCTGCCTCCATTGAAATGAATGGGGAAGCCATTCTGTGCCAGAGAAACTCCATGTGTGCATCAGAATTCCCATGCCCACAGCACCATATTGGGGTGATTATTTTTTCAATATGAAGTTTCCATGGGGTTATTGGGGGTTTTAATTAGATGAGATACATAAAACATTTGGTGCGCTGAAAAGTTCTACAGACCTGATGGATATAACAATAACACAAAAGAAAGAAAACCTTCAGCTTATCACTTTTCCCATTTTAACATGAACTTGGGCTTTTGAACATGTACAATTTTTATAAACTCTAATTTGGAAGAAATCAATGAGAGAGAGAGAGAGAGAGAGAGAGAGAGAGAGAGAGCGCTGAACCAGCTGGACCTAATCATCTGATTGTCAAAAACTGCAGTGGCTTGAAACAATAAGAACAGTGACTTAAAAAAATATTAAAGTCTTTTTAAAAAGTCACCCTTGTTCTCTGCAGTGAAAAACTGGGTGTGGGCTTTTTCTCCCAAGAAAGAATTACAGCCATAGCGATGTACATTTTCCCTTCCCTCCCATCTCACTCAGGCTGACATGAAGTTTGACGTGCTACTCAGAAGGAATCATGTTGTCAAAAGCTGCCACCGTGCTCAGCCATGCAGCAGGCCCACACAGTGGTAGCATTTCCCATGGACTGTGGGCTTGTTTGTTCTGCAAACCTGCTGCAAAAAAAGAATAGAAAAGGAAAGAGACCAGCCGCTCTGAAACGAGTGAAAACAAACCCGCTCGGCAGTGCTTCCTTTTCAACTCCGCAGCTTGGCTGGCCTTGTTCCTCCACCGTTGCACTGATGCACTTCACAATTGGGACAAAGGGAATTAGCTTCATAGACATCTCATTCATGGCAGGCGCGTGATGTGAAAAGTGATTAATGACAAACAAAAATCTGAGCATTTGTTTTTCCAATTCATCCAAATACAAAAGCTGCCTCCGTGGGGCTTTTTTCATCCCCTGAAGCTCAGGCACAGCTTTACAGGTCCATTAAAATAAAACCAGTGAGGGGCGTGAGGAGTTAATAAATATTTTGAATGAAATCCTTTACCAGCCAACTCCTTGGAGAGAAAAAAAAAATCAGCTTTCCAATCCCCCCTCCCTGTGTTAGCCAAATGTAATCAGAGCTAAGAAGAAGGCTTGTCTTGTCCCTTATTTTCAGGAGGAAAAACACATGATGAAATAGTCTTTGTGTCTAGTCTGACCAGTGGCCCATCTAACAGCTAGCATCTTTACAAGGTCTCAGGCAGGGCTCCAGCCTAGAAATACGAGGAATTGAGACTGCAGGTAAAGCCTGCTCTTTACTGCTAAGCTAGACCCCATGCAGGTGGCCCATGACACCACCTTCATGGACTGGCAGCATCTCTCCAAGGTTTCAGGCAGGCTTCTCCAAGCCTTACACTGAGATCTTTTAACTGGACGTGCTAAGGATGGAAGCTGAAACCTTCCATGCGCCCCTGGGCTATGGTCCCCACCTTAAACAAGAGGCACCCCGATCAGGAAATTGAACTCCTGTCAACTACATAGTGGGTAGAGATACTGCTTACCATACTATTGAGAAAGAATTAGTACTGGCCATAATACTAACGACAAATCATGGACATAAACTAATAGCTTTTCTTTCAGAGCAATCTCATTGTGTTACCAAGTAGTCGACCATGTACACAGAATAGCCTAAGTTCACAGTGGGTGGAAGCCCACCTCCCACACTGTATGAATTGCTTTGTACAACCCAGTCACTCACTCTGCCATTTTAAAAGAAAGTAGTATACCACTCGTTCTTAAGTTAGTCAGGAAAGAATGAGAGTAAGATTTATGTCAACATTTCTCAACCAGCGGTATTCATACCACCGGTGATACACGGTGGTCTCCATTGGTATATGTGAAACCCCCAGACTCCCGAAGCCTGGCAGCAAGATCAGCAATGCAACATGACAAGCAGAGGTAGGAGGCTCTGCTGGCAGAGCTCCAGTATGCACTTTTCACGCACTCAAAAAAGCTCTCCCGTCTTACCAGTGTTTGTTGTGTTGCATCTGGCCTGTCCATTCAGAAGTAACTGGTGATGATGTCATCACCTATTACTTCTGGTGGTACTTCCAATAGGTGGACCATGCAAACTGGTACAGCAGGGTACAAAATGCTGATCTATGTAATATATGTTGCAATTTAATCTACAGCAAATGGTGTAGTATTTGCCCTTCAGTTCCTGTGGCAGCTAATTCTTGGTGTTATTTTGATGTTGTTTCTGTAAAGGACCTTGAATACTTGCACCATGGCTGCTGTTCTAAACCTACTTACTTGGAAGTACATCCCACCAGCATCCATGGGGCTGAGAGTTCCGGCAGCATAAGGCTCTATTAGGATGGGGGTCATTAATCTGTAGCTGCAAAAACAGCAAAGAGCCTTGTGGCACGGTAAAGATGAACATATCTATTTTAGCGTTTAGATTTTGTGGGATACAGTCCATCTTATCAGAGGCATGACGTGCTTCACTAAGCCTCTTTGTTGTGTTTCACCATGATAATTGCAACTTGAGCGAGGACAATTCAGATTGGAGCTGCGGCATGGTGGAAAGGGTGAGGCCTCTCTCTCTCTCTCTCTCTACACATGGCACACTGTGGCCCCAACCCAAATTGGTCCCTCAGTCTCTTCATCACACAGTAAAAGATATGAGAATTCCGATCACAAAGCTCCAGCAGCATGCAACATGTTCACTTTGGCCTTTTGTTGTCGATCGTCTCTAGACCTTTTATTCATGAAAGTTGTCTTATAGGGAAAAATAAGCCCAACAGCCACTTTCTTGACAGAAAAAATTATCTTAATGGGGTCCATTTTAGGGCAGAGAAACAGTGCATGGAGAGTAACCTTGGCTGTTTTTCTGCTAATCTTTCTCCTTCCCCTCCCCCCACACACACACTTTCCTTCCCCTGTGGCTCATGCATGTGCTTGCAGTGACACGCCTAGGGGGGTAACAGGGGCAAATGCCCCGGGCACGGCAACTGTGGGGACAGCACAGCCAGCCTCGCCTCCCCACCCCCCATTTAGCCCTCTCCCCCTGATAAAGGCCGCAACATGCAGCCACTGGGCATGATTCTGGCCACATCTTTCGTCTCCATGGAAGAGATGAAAGACGCAGCCTAGAGCAACATCACACCTGGAGTGGCAGCCACTCTGGCCTTGATTCAATACTGCTCTGGGGTGATATGATGATGTCACCACAATTACTTCTGGGTCAGGGTCCAAGGGGCAGTGGGCAGTGTGGCAGCCCCTGGTGGGAAAAAGCCCAGGACCGCCAACGTGTGCTTGAAATCCTGCAGGATGAAATGCAGCTGGGAATAAGCCATTTCAGCAGCAATTTGATTCAAAGTGAGACACTCCTGAATGGGGCTGTGTTATACGTTTGTCCCGCAGATAGACCTGGTGCCAAAACCAGAGCCAGCTCCAGATTTTGGGAAGCCCTTTGGGCAGGTGACTCTTGCTGATCCCCCTTCCACTCCAGCAGGTCTCCTTCTTATCCATAGAAAGGTTGAGGAGGTAGTGGTGGCCACCCCTCCTCCTTGCCATTGCTGCCATCCACTGGCTTGCCTTGACAACCAACAGATGAACAGATATACACGCAATGGCTATTTCATCCCACTGCCAGCACTGATGATAGATTTTGGGGGGGCTCTGGGACCTTGGCGGATCCCCAAGGACACCAATCTCTGATTATGGTTTTGCCCACAGTGGTAGACCTCTGCCAAGCAAGGTCACCCAGTAAGCTTGATGCCTGAGCAGGAATTTGAACCTGCACCTCTACGGTCTACATCCAATGCTCTCTCCACTGCACCACACTATCTTTCATGAGTTGTTTCTCTGAATAGCATCTGGAAATATCTGACTCCTACAGCACACAAAGATTAGGGCATCTCCTAACTTTCAGACCATCCCTTATAACAAAATAGCAAACAGGTTCATACTCAGAAGAGGAAAATAGCATCTCCCCACCTTTTCCCACTACATAGCCACAGTCCAACTCCCTTCTGCTTGCTCTCTTGCAAGAATCCCTGTGACAGATTAAACCCAGACTCATCAACCATGGTGACACAGACCAAGAAAAAAGAAACCTATGGGCCAGTGCATTTTAGATTTGTCTTTCCCAGAGGTTGTGGGCCTAGATTAAACTCTGTCATTTAACATGAAGCATAACCAGCGCTATTTCCAGAAATCAACACTGTGGCAGCTAGAAGAAAAATATCCATAAGCTTCAAGGTACTAAAACGACTCCCCAGTGCATGCTTAAGGAGAGTCAGCAATAAAGACAGATTAGGCACCAGATGGTTTTACAGAGCATGCGAGACACAAATCAGAGCATATCAATACAGGACAACTTATAAAGCACTCCAAAGCTTGACACAGAAGATGAAATGGGCAAGTCCCAGCCTGGACCTGCTCTTCAGGCAGGCAGGGACTGCAGCATGGTCACCCTCTTCCCCCTCTGACCCAGCATAGGCCTTTCATAGCCCCCCCCCCAACTAGCCGCTCAAGCCTACCTGTTTGGAATAAGCTCCAGGGCACTATTTCAATTTTTTCAGGCAAAGTACAGTATAAAAACCCAGTCTGCTATTTTCAGGATTAAATCACAGGAAAGTAATATGCATTAAGAGCATTTTTTTTGTAGCTGCTTTTTAATACCAGGTAAACATGATAATGATGTTATTAACACAGATCAACATTAAAAAAAATAGACAAAGCAGCAAAGAGATCTGTGCTTTTGGCACACATACCTATTACAGCAAAGGTCCATTTAATTGCTTGTGGCAAGAGTCATACTGTATCTACTCCAACTGTCTTCCTGATAAATCACGGCCCATATGTTTGCATTTTGGGGGTTACTTGCTAAAACTGTTAGTGAGAATTGTTGTCATGTTTCAGAATTCAGTTCCCTGCCCAGGATCTCTAGGAGTTAAATGTCAGAAAGGGGGCGAATGCTTTTTTTCTCTAGTGTGCATGGATATCAATGCACGCACCTAAGGGATAAGGCACCACTGCCTGCCATTTCACACACTGCCACTGCTGCAGTTCATTCATTCATTCAAATATTAATGGGCTGCCTTCCTACCCCATTGCCTTTAATGTAAATAGGTAGAAGGAAGTGTAACATCTCAACAACAGGTTCTGTCTTGACCATAAGCACCACTGTTGCATGTTCGCACAATGCATATTCCATGCATAGGCACCTCTCTCTCACCATCACGGACCCTGCGCAGATAGCATCCCCAATCATAGTGCATACATGCTTAAGCAGGTTGCAAACATGTAACAGAACACACATATGGCAGCAAGCTTCTCCACCATGCTTTATGAACATACAAAGAGGGTAAAGAAGCAAATTTTTGCAGGTGTAAGAAGGAAATGTGTTTCCCATTTTAATTTAAAAAAAACAAAAAAAACCTGTGCCTCAGCTATCAGAATTTCGGGAAATGCTGATCTGTGGTAATATTTCTTAACCAGACCTGACTGTGGTGAGAAAACAGTTAAAGGGCAACAGTTAAAATAAGTCTGTAATCATTTCTTCACCAAGACTGTTGTGAGAATTAATTAGAAAGTGTCTTATTAAGAGCCTTGGAGGAGGAAAGTATTATGTTAAATGCTGAGAATGATTCTTTTGTATGTGCATTTCCAGCTACTCTTCTCCTCTCCTATTTTAGTGTGAAGCCCATAAAAGTGAGCAGAAATAATTCATTGCCATGCCATTGTTTGAATGCTCCCCAAAGTATAGTATGGAGAGGCCAAAGGTATCGATGTGCTCTGCAGAGATAGGAGGGATTCCCCCCCCCCCCATAGAACTGCATGAACTCAGCTGGATCAATGCCTGGGAACGCATCCTATTAATCTGCTGGAATCTGATTTTGCAAGCATAATTTAAAGCAATAATATGTTAGAAAGTGATCAGAGAGCTGTCCAGAAATATTTAACCAAAATGTGCATGGACATCAAAAAGGAACTGGACGGGGGGGGGGGGGGGATGAAGCCCTTCTGGAACATGATGTTTTCATTAGTGATTCCCAAAAGTTGGATCTTGTCTTTCTCATTGGGTCACAGGTCCAAGAGACTCCTCATTGTTTGGGAGATTCTCCACTTCAGAAAGGCCTCTCTGTAGTTTAGATTACTAGCTGGGGATGGGAGGGAAAGAGAAAGCAGATCCTAAAGAATATATTGAACATCACCCTTTAAAAAAAAAATTGCCCTTCTTTACCAAGGCAGATTGTTCCTCAAAATTAGGTATACTTGAAAAATATGGCACACACTTTTTTGATGGGTATTAGGCACCAGCACTGGACAAACCAATCTGAACTGGATTAGACAATAGTTTGCTGCTGACCTAGTATAGTATTGGCAACCTTCAGTCTCGAAAGACTATGGTATCGTGCTCTGAAAGGTGGTTCTGGCACAGCGTCTAGTGTGGCTGAAAAGGCCAATCTGGGAGTGACAATCCCTTCCACACCGGGAGCAAGTGCAGTCTGTCCCTGGTCTGTCTCCCTGGCTATGGGCCTTCCTTCTTTGCCTCTTAGCCTCAGACTGTTGGCAAAGTGTCTCTTCAAACTAGGAAAGGCCATGCTGCACAGCCTGCCTCCAAGCGGGCCGCTCAGAGGCCAGGGTTTCCCACTTGTTGAGGTCCATCCCTAAGGCCTTCAGATCCCTCTTGCAGATGTCCTTGTATCGCAGCTGTGGTCTACCTGTAGGGTGCTTTCCTTGCACGAGTTCTCCATAGAGGAGATCCTTTGGGATCCGGCCATCATCCATTCTCACGACATGACCGAGCCAACGCAGGCGTCTCTGTTTCAGCAGTGAATACATGCTAGGGATTCCAGCACGTTCCAGGACTGTGTTGTTTGGAACTTTGTCCTGCCAGGTGATGCCGAGAATGCGTCGGAGGCAACGCATGTGGAAAGCGTTCAGTTTCCTCTCCTGTTGTGAGCGAAGAGTCCATGACTCGCTGCAGTACAGAAGTGTACTCAGGATGCAAGCTCTGTAGACCTGGATCTTGGTATGTTCCGTTAGCTTCTTGTTGGACCAGACTCTCTTTGTGAGTCTGGAAAACGTGGTAGCTGCTTTACCGATGCGTTTGTTTAGCTCGGTATCGAGAGAAAGAGATTGTTGAGCCAAGGTACACGAAGTCATGGACAACCTCCAGTTCATGCGCAGAGATTGTAATGCAGGGAGGTGAGTCCACATCCTGAACCATGACCTGTGTTTTCTTAACCCCGTGTTATTAATAATATGCACATGTCATGAGCATGCACATCTCGCCCGCCCCTCATGCCTGTGCTTAATCATTTCATCCATGCTTAATAATAATAATAATAATAATAATAATAATAATAATAATAATAATAATAATAATAATAATAATAATATACGTATTTATATAACACCTTTCTTGGTTGTCAAATTTCTCCTCAGACTTTAATTCAAGGCGGTTTACATAGGCAGGCTATACTAAATCCCAATAGGGATTTTTACAATTGAAGAAGGTTCTGTCTTTCAAGAACCACGTTTCAGATGGATCTTTTATGATCTGGTATCACATTCTGGCCTCCATTTTCCTCCCACACAGGCTGACAGCGGCCAAAGAGCGGATGTTATCTTCAGGCAAATGGAGGCTCTACCCTCTAGACCAGACCTCCTGCCCATGCTTAAGACATGGGGGGGGCGGTTTTACATGCAAAATAATACAGTAGTGTTTGAACTGCATGTGGAGGGGTTGAGACATCCCCCCCCCACTCTATTAACCACCAGCATCCAGAGGAAAGAGAGGGGTCATGTTCATGGCATGCACATATCCACATGGGGCTGGCCTTGGGTTGCAAAAAATCTTCCAACTGGCTCCAGTAAATTTCATTGCTGCATTCAGTTCAAACTGAGTGGTCAGATAAACCATTTGGAAACAAAATTCTACACTCAGAGTGCATTTTTGGACCATCACTCTTGTTACCATTCATCTCAGTTTTATCCGTGAAGTGATGTACAGAGAGGACTAGTTCTCGTGGCAGAAAACTGAGCTTCTTTTTCAGTTTGTGCGTATTTCTGTACAACTTAATCTGAGTGCCAGGGCTCACCTAGGGTTATTCCCTGAACCTGCTTTCAAAAGCACAGTTCAGCCCCACGACTTGTGAAATAACTAAGAAGAGAAGACCTTTTCCCCATATGGTACAATGGTTTTCCTTCTTCAGTGGAATTACCACCCGTTGCAGAACAGGAAACAACAGAAAGGATATACAAGTCGGACAGCATGACTTTCTGGTTGCCTGGCATCGACATGGAGGATGATTTAAAAAATTAAACAACGTACATGAAAGAATGCTGTGTGCATTTGCTGCCCAAAGCAAATCCCACCCAAAATACATATAATAAGCTGTATGGGTTTTATCAAAATGGTTCAAGCACACAAACCGACATCAATATGTGCAGGAAAAGAAAAACAGCTGCATGGACAGACATAAGCCCCATCTCCCAATTGGCCCACAATTTCCACTACATCTGAAACAAAGCTCAAACAAAATACCAGCTGCTATACATCTGTCCCGACTGTAGCAAATTCACACTTCAAGGCACAACAACACAGGTAGAATAACCCCCCAACAACTGCTTTGAGATGTTATCGACACATGCAGTACACATGTCACAGTTGTTGAAAGTGTCCTTTTCCTGACCTTCTGCATGCAATGCACAAGTCACACCACAAAAGAAGTGAAACATCTGCATGCAGAAGTGAAATTATCCTCTTCCAGAACATACCAGAAGGTCGAAGAGGAAAAAGGAGAAGAGGGAACTGAAATCCGAAACAAGAGAAGTTGGAAGTCAATGTGGTTCCTATCTGCAGGAGAACGGTCTTGCAAAACTTGATGAAACCAATTGTAATTACAGCATATAAAAAAAAACCAGTTGTTACAGATCAATATGAAGATAACACAAGATAGGGATGGCAAAAACATTGAAAAGCAACAATTTGACACGTATGACTTTTGGATGCTCGGGAATAATTCCATGCATCAGTTGTTTTGAATTCAGAGAAGAACCAACCCAGCATTACAGGAAAATGGGATTATAACATAAGTGTTTAAAATGTTTAAAAATACAAGTCAATCCCTTCTGATTCAAGCAAAATAGAACAATGCTGCATTTGTTAAGCAATGCTAAAAATGTCCCTGGAAATGCAAGACCCAAGCCCTACATAATGGGGAGATAGCTCTGTTTCCAGCCACGTTTGCCTGGTAACAGACAACTGCAATCAGGGCCAGGTAATGCACGAGACCATTGAAGGCAGTGAACTCAGGCAACAGATTGGCAGGGTACATCCACTGTTTGGGTCTGCTCATTCCCCTAGCCCAGTCTGTCTTCATCCCACTACCCAGATTTGAAAAGGAAGGGGAAGGGCCGAGCAGAAGAGTAAGTATGGAGGAGAGGAGTGTGGTAAGTTAAGCCCCACTCTCCTCAACACTTTCTCTTCCATTCTACTGTTTTCCTTGGGGAGGGATTCCAGGCAGCAGGAGAAGAACTAACAGTACCAAGCACGCTGCCAGGTGGGTGGGCATTTGTCATGCCTCATCAGGTACCAGCAAGCCTTGGGCTGGCCCTGTTTTTAATGAAAGTGTGACACAGTATTTTTTCATGAGTATTTTCCTGTACCCGTGTAAATTAAAGCCAATGAAGTAGAGTGAGGGGTGGAGAAACTCAATGACATCATATAATGCATTTTTCAAAAACACAGTACAAGAGAAACACAGTCTTCATCCCAACATAGTCTTGAATCTGCTTTCACACAGTCTTGGATCTGCATTCAGGCTGTCTTCATCCCACAGTCTTGAAGTTTGTGAATTTGAAGTGTGAATTTGCTTCATCCCTTAATGGCTGCTGTCTGCTGTCGCAGCTTAAAAACACAGGAGAAAACACAGGTTAGCAGTGACCATTCTGCATCCCATAATGCGTCATTTGAGCCTCCTACATTAGACATCCGGTGAACGCATGGAAGATGCATTTGCACACACCCAACCGCCACATGTTCAGCATAAATGTTGAATGAGCGTCCTGCAGTCAGGGATCCTGCTTTTTCAGGTTGTCCAATCACATGAAGAGAACTCCGGGCAATGCATGGAGTCTGTGCAATGCAATGTACACGTAAATGGAAAGGGCTCTTTCCAATTATATAGCGACCAGACTGGGGTTGGATGTGTGAAGTCCTGCTCCCCCACCCATGCGTTCATATACTATCTGAACAGAACTTCTACATGCAACAAACTCACATGTGCCACTCCACTCTATTTATCTTAAACAAGATTGGTGTGAGGAAAGAGAGGTTGCCCTGGAACCGCTGGTAAAGGAGCAGGATCATGGGAAAGACCACCACACTCTGCCTCTCCTTGCTGATCTGGCTGTTTTGTCAAGCAGTCAAATGATCAAGGCTAAGGAGATGCAAGGATTTCCCCCCCCCCCTTTTCTCCAGCCTTCACCAGTTCACCTCTCCCCCTCCCCACTCACTGCTTGATAGAAGCATTTTAACTGGCTTCATGGACAGGCTGGCCCTGATAACGAAGGCATAACTTATAAAAATCAACTTGCATTCTGATTCCTTTCACCACTCTCTTTCTTTTGGTTTCTTTTACACAGATCCAGTGCAAGATTTTGCTCTTAGCTTTGACAGTTGTGCTGGCATAGAAGCTGGGCATGTTAACATCAGATTAGCAACCATTTTAAGTAAGTGTAAAACATATTTGTTACAGTAAAATAGGGTTTATTACAGAAGTACAATTTCTTTGCAGTAAGAAGCAGGTGTTCTAATTCTCAGTGGTGGATTATTTACCTCCGGATCAGACCAATCCAACCTAAATCCCTCCCCTGCAAATGCACTATCTGATTTTACGCTGTATCCTGCCAGAATGGCAGTCCTGGAGGTCTCCTTCAAGAAATAGGACATTTGTTCTTTTGCCCAGGGGTAAGCTCTCACTGCCCCGTTGGGTCTACTCTAACCTGTGCTATATCTGGCACAAATCCAAGTGGCCCAAGAAGGAGAATCAAGGTCAGGAGGGGGGGATAGGATATTGGTATCACCAGTGCCCCCTTGGCCTTGATCCACCATCCTCTGTGCCCTGATCTCCACCTGATCTCCACCTGGTTCCTCCCCCTCCCAAGCCCCTTCTGCCCACCTCCCACCTTCCTCCTGCTTCCCATGCTGAATTACCAGCACCAGGGATTGTGGATGGTGTGCCTCTGAAGCTCCGAACTGCAAGCAGTGGCAGTCCAGCTGCATGAAACAGAACGTCACCTTTTGTAACAGCTGTAAAGGACTTGCACCACTGGACCATAGTTCCAGCAGTTCAAAGCCCCAATAGGATTGGGCCATGAGAGAGTTCATGTCGAGAGGTCCTGCCCTTCTCAGGTCACCATGTGGTAATGCAGGGGGTCCCCAGTTAGAGCAAAACTGGCCTGTGGGGAGAGGAACTGCTCTCTGCTTCCCAGTTGTCAATCAGACTTGCGCCAGGATCCTTGGGCCTTTGGAGCAATCCATTGGCTGCTGTCTGCTGTTGCAGCTTAGAATTGAACAAAAATAGAGAGATTCTATGTTTTTTTATCTGTATATGCAGGTGTATATCTCTATATGTACAGTATTGTGAGCTGAAAAGCCAGTATCATTCAGAATGACCTGATAAACAGAGCTGATGCCATGTTAACTGGGGCCCTGGGGAAAAACCTGCATTAGGGCCCCCAACTGGGTGCTACTACAGCTACTATTACTAAGGTTAGCTTACCACTACCACCACTCAGCCTGAGCCCAGTCTGATGAGCACTCTGATGTGTGTGGGTCTTCAGTTAGTGTCCAGCCTGACCAACCTCTAATGTTATCCCCATGTTAAATATGTCAAAGCTATTGGCCTCATCCCTGAAGCTACAGGGCTCCAATCATAGACAGAATCTCAGCAGGTTCTTACCATAATTCATCAGATTCAACCTGATTTTTTTCTAATCTAGAACTAGATCATATTCTGATCTGCCCTAGCCCACCTAATATTTTTGAGAGCAACTGGATGTATCAGCCTTTAAGCCCTGAGCTAAAGCACACGTAGACACTCTCTGAATCTGAAGACCATCACTCTTCTTTGTACACAGGACTGTGGAGTCATGGGAGGCACATTCTGTGAACAAAGAACAGGATCTCAATATCTCTCTTTAAGAAGACAGGCACAGTGACAATGCCTTGACTTTCACTGCTCATTACTCACATTCTGTCTTCTCTACAGGGCATAGCATTAGCGAACTGTCTGTGGATATTAGTCTTGACATAAACGGGAATAGCGTCGTGGTTTACTCCAAACAAATTTGTGAGCCGAATCACCCGCGATTTACTTTCTGTGGAAAAAGGAAAGGAGGTAATTTATTTCTCATCCATCATATGTTAAGCACCCAACAATTACTGGACATTAGCTGGGAGATCAGGCAGTGCCAAGTGAGTTGGGTCTAGCCCAACATTGTGTCCAGGGTGGTGTGAACTGGAACGCCACCCATCGCTGCCCCGGGTCCTCCACAGACATCTCTGCTTAGTCCGTGCTCCTAGCATGGTTTATTCAAACATGGAATTGCAGAAATTCTGGTTTGGCTTGAAAGGGACCAAGCGAAGGAAAGCGCTCCTTTGTTTGTGTGGTCCTCTAAATCAGGGGTCTCCAAACTTTTTGGCCAGAGGGCTGCATCAAATGTCTGGCATGGTTTTGAGGGCCGGAAAAAGAATTTAAATGTAAAATGTATATAAATAAATTAGAGATGAAACTTAGATGTATGAATAAATGAATGAATGGGCTAATTCATTCAACCTCTCTGGCCCTTAGAACACCCTCCAGATGCAACCAGAGCATAGTTCAGAGCACGTTTGGCAAAGTGGGCCAGGGGCTTTCAGGGGACAAGAGGCTGGCCGCGAGCCGGATACAGGCTCACCGCTGGCCGCATCTGGCCCCCGGGCCGGGTTTTAAAGACCCCTGCTCTAAATTATAACTGGAAGTCCTGCACTTTCAAAATTGAAACAAAGTAAGGAGACACATGATCTGCTTTCTGCTTGCATTCAGTAAGCAGAAAGCAGATGACATCTGCAGTTAGCTGAATGGAGGCAAGGACAACAAAGGGCGCCCATCATTCCATCTAACACAGTGCCTTCCATTTCAAAGTCTCCATTTTGAATCAAGCAAAAGCATTATGTCGCAATCTTCTAAGATGCCAAGGAGAAAAAAATTTAGCACATCATTATAATTCATTGCTGAGTAAAACAAAAGTTTTGCAAGAAGAATAAATAAAGCAAATTAGGAGAGAAGCATGGACCATCTGAAAGATACCCACCTGTCACTATTCACATAAGGTATTGTACAGGAATGAATGGTGCTGGATAACACAAAAATTATTTCTTGAATTTTTAATGTTTCTTATATAATTCAGAGGCATTGATTCCAATGTTAGTCTTAGTTTTTGTTTGTTTTTGTATCATCAAAACTTTTGTTAGTTACCGTATCTTCAATTTTCTGTTTTTGTTAACCCTATTGCATAATGTAGGGGTTCCCAAACTGGTGGGTCACAACTCACCAGCCAGGGAAGCATTTAGGTCTGGCCCCTTAAGGGGCAGAGGGATTGAAACAATGCGATCCCCAGGATCACGCTGCTACTAAGGAAAGAGGGGGAGCAGTTTCTGGCTTACCTGAAGCCAGCAACAGTGTCAGGGGGTGCAGGGAGTCCTGCAGACACTTCTGCAGAGCTCCCCAAGCCTGGAAAATAAAGCAAATTGCATTTGGAAGTCACTTCCAGTTTTGCGATCGAAAAATGGAAGTGGTTTCTAATCAAGATTTTTACTAATTTCACAGGCCAAAACACATTTTGCTTCCTTAAACATTACACCAATTCCTGGGTATATTTGGGGTGCCAATTCCAAAAATGGTATCCGTTTTGCCCTATCACGTCTAGTTTTGGAGACAAAGCATAGCCTCTTTAGTGAATGGTTCAAGCAGCTTCCGCATGAGGAAGCCTACACCATAGACGTGATAGGGCAAAACGGATGCCATTTTTGGAATTGGCACCTCCAAATTCATATCAAACCACCATAAAGTTTGGGAAAAACTTTTCTGACCCTCAACTTTGTAGGCCTGCATTTTCAGGCATGGGAAGACATGCGGAGGTGTCTGAGGGATTCCCCGCATCCCCAGGAAACCGTTACTGACTTCACGTAAGCCAGAAACTCCTCCCCCTCTTTCCCCAGCAGCAGCGCGATCCTGAGGATTGAGTTGCTGTAATCCCCTGCTCCCACAAGCACTTACATGGTTATCCTTCCTAAGGAGGACTGGCATAGTGTGTTGTAATGCACACTGTAGCATACAACGGCACAGATTTCAGAGTAGTGCTACAATTGATGCTATGACAAAAATAGCAGCATTTTTTGAAATCCTCACACCAAAATTAATAAAGCAGCATCAAAATAGTCAGATAAACACAAAAATTGTTCAAATTTTTATTACACAGTGTTGTCTTTCTCTTGAGAGGGCTTGCAATCTAGAAAGAGGTGACAACTACTTGAGGACAGTACTTGATAAAGGAGGAAGATAAAGGCAGAATTAACTGGGAGCAAGTTGTGCATGCAAGATTTCAAGCTCCAGTGACCCAGGAAAGGCCTCACAGAACTCAGTTTTTAGGAATTAAATTTTAGGGAAGCCTGAACCTGCAACTGCTTAGTGGAGCATCAGATGTTGCTGACTGCAGTGCAAAATTCTGCTGTTAGAACACACTTCCCTTTCTCATACAGGAGCACAGTCAGATAGTGTGCAACAATGACATATCGGTGTGTGTTGATAGCACTAAGCCAATCATGCACAAAAGCCCTGAGCTCTTTCTTTGCTGCAGCTGCAGCTGCATCTCAATCAGAGGTATGCTAATAAATTGGATTACCATATAACGGTGTGAGTTTCAGGACCCTGCAACCTCTACTAAGATGGCCTCTGGGGAATTGCGAGCACATTTTTACACGGCACAGAGATATCACATGGAATAATAGACGTATACTGCATAAGCAATCAATCATGCAAATTATGGAAGCCAGATTGATGGAAAAATTAAATTCCAAGGCTCTCTGAATTGCATATTGAATTAAAGCAAAGAATAAAGGCACCCACAAATCTTCTGGAAAGCTGTCAGAGTCTAATGAAGTACTTAATAAGAACCTTTAGAATACGCATTATAGAGAACTAGATTCTATCCCAGGCCCAACACAAACGACTGCTTACATATTAAATCACAAAGTCAAATCCTTCTGCAGGCTTGGGAGTCCTTAATTTTAGTAAGGCAAGAAAATTGAAGTATATTATGACATTAAGCCATAGCCAATTGCATTACATTTTGCCATATCTTCATATAGGTGCTGCTCTGAAATGCCAATGAAGCCTTCCTACAAGGTTCTGAATGGCCACCCTACCTTTAGCATTGTGGGGAGGAGAGATGGAATGGTATCTGAGTGTTGAATGATATGTTTATTAGCCTGTGCATGGAGTTTTTGGGGGCTTTGTTCATGTGTTTATTTACAGCAGTTCCCCTTGGTATAGATTTGTGGTGGTAGAGGCAGCATACGGGAAGAGGCAGCATGTGAGAAGTGCGGGTGGAGGGCAAAATAGGTGCAACGCCTAGTGCTTATTGACCGTATGCCCAACCTTGTTCTCCTCTTTTCCTCTTCCAGCATTTGCTGGTATTTGAGATTTGGTAAATCTCCCTTGCAACAACCAATGAAGCCCGACAGAACAATGATGTCATTAGCTCAGAATGCATTTACCGTAGGAGATATAAAACAGTTTCCACAATCCTTGGCTTTCTCCTTCATCAGAGATCTGTTTCTTTGCAGAACTCATCTACTATGAAGGGCCCGTCTCACTGGGATTGCACGATATCCCCCAAGTAAGTGTTTTCCTGCTCACTCTCTGAAAATGCAAACACTATCAGGGTAGGAAAGCAACCAACAGCAGTGCTGCCATCAAGTGAGTGCACTCCCCCAAAAGTAGACATGCCAAACTGCAGAGGTAGGCAAAGTAAGATGGACTCTGTGCCTGAGAGTGGCAGCCTCCCATCCATTTCAAGAATTATACCTTTGATTTACTCCTAGTGCTAGCATTTGCATAGCTATGTGCTTGACGTGTATTTTCTTCACATTATCCTTACAACAATCCCGAAAGGTAAGCTTGACAGTCTTGGGGAGCCCTTGTCAGTCAGTGAGCTGGATGGACCAACAGTCCCACTCAGCACCAGGCAGCTTCATATCTTCAACCCAGAGGAAAGGGATGACAGGAGTTGCATGTGGACCTACCTCTGGCTCTCTGATGAGTCCCCCATTCAGTAAAACCCCTCTTTTGCCTGACTACGGGACTCCCTTTTTCCCCATCTCTCATGAGAGTTGACCAACAGGGAGCAGCAGCTTTAGTTTCTGTTTGTGTGTTTGTTTTTAATAAAGACTTCCATCAGGTTGCATGCCTGCTGCACAGAGATAGTAATGATGCCACCCAACTCAGCCTCCCACACCCTTTGGGTGCTTGGCAGTGTTGGTCCACAGCTGTTCCTTTGAGATCACAATTAGAAAAGAACATTCTTTTCCTCTCCAACTGCAAGTTGACCCAGGATTTCAGCTGCAATGGGAAGCATATTCTGGCCATCAACTAAAGGGATCCTGAGTTGTGCTCATGTGTGTGGGTAGGGGTTGTTTCTGCAATTTGTTGTAAGTCAAGTGCAGGACCGTTTGGTTGAAAAGGAGAGCACAGAGCCTTTAAATAAGGCTCCAGACCTATCCAGCTTTCCAGCCAGTGATGCAACTGTTCCAACAGAGCATGCACTGCACCCTGCAGTGGGGCAGGTAGTCCCAGAGGCCTTCTAAAGGGAACATTTTGTTCTCTTACCTCGGGACCAGAGGCAGACCTAGCAGGGAGCAGGAGGGGCAAATGCCCTGGGCGCTGCCCTTCAGGGGGCAGCACTGCTAGCCTTGCACCCCCCCCCGCCAACCGTTAGCTCTGCCAGCTTCTCTCCCTTAAAAAAAAAAAATTCTCCTCCCGCTGAAGGAGGGGGTGTCCAGAATTGCAGCTGGAGAGGCAGTAAGCTGCTGCCTGCCTGGCTGCGATTCAGCGCCAGACTGGCCCACCCCCTCTCCTCCTTTATAGGAGGAAAGGGGAGGCCTAGAGAGGCAGCGGCCAGGAGTCACAACTCCCAGTGCATTGCCTCTCTAGGCCACTCCCTCCTGGAGGAGTTGCTCAAAACACCTGGTATGCTGCCTCTCTAGGCCGCCCTTTTCATCTTCTCCTTTATAGGAGGAGAGATGACCCAGTTCAGCACTGAATTGCGGCTGGGCAGGCAGCAGCTTGCTGCCTCCCTGGCAGTGATTCTGATCCACATCTTTTGTCTCCTTGGAGGAGATAAAAGAAGCTGCCCAGAGGAGCATTGTGTCTGGAATGGCAGCCACTAAAGGGGCAATTCTGTGCTGCTCTGAGCCACATCTTTTGTCTCCTCCAAGGAGACAAAAGACACACCCCAGAGCAAGAGTGCACTGCTTTAGGCTGTCTTTCCTTGGAAGAAAGGAAGGGGAGCAGCCCAGAGTGGTGCAGAATTGTGCCAGGAGTAGGCTTATACTTCCGGCACGAGTTCAGAAGCAACTGCAGTGACATCATGATGTCACTGCAATTACTTCCAGGTCAGGGGCAGGGGGGTGGAAAACCAAGTGGTGCCCTGGGCATGAAGGAGTCCAGGAACGCCACTACTCAGAGCTGCATTGCGGCTGCATCAGTGCTGGAAGGTTGATCAGACCCTAAATTTCATAGCCAACCTTCACTGGAAGATGTTTTTTATTTGTTTGTTTGTTGCTTTATTACCCCACATTTTGATTTTCTGAATGGGAAAGGGGGGAAAAACAGAGCAAACACTGTGAAAATAATGTTCAAAAATGAACTGTGGAAGGACACAGTCACTGTCCTGACAGGCTTATTCCAAAATAATACTTTGCTTTTGTTTCCTTACAGGGAGATTTGGGTGCGAAAGTAGAGTTCTTTAATGAAAACCATCGTACTATTATTTGCGCTAATCTCACCATTAAGCATCACTGAGAAGCTGTTGGATTTTTTTTATTTTTATTTTTAAAACAGTGTCATTTGGGGATGCAGCTACATAGCTGGAGAAGTTAAAAAACAGAGCAGTGTGGAATATGAGACAGATGTGGCACAGGGAAAATAAATAGAATGCCAGGGTCAAGGTGCAATTCCTGCTTCTACGGTTCCATCACTTTTTAAGGGAGTTCCAAAAACCTCCATGTGTCCATTTATTCCATCGGTTTCACTGCAGTATATTTAGCTTCAATTCCATACCGCTCTGGTTCTTTCTATTAGGCATTTTGTTTAAAGTCACAGCATGGGGAGGGACATCTCAAACAACAATGTTTTTGTGTTGGCCATTTTTGCACATTGTTTCCAGATAGGGTTGCCAGCTGTCAGTTTGGAAATCTTACTGCCTCTTTTAAAATTCTGAAGCTTCATTCACTGGTCTCTTTGCCCATCTTCTTTCCTAAGGGCAACCAGTGGGCAATTTTCTAAGGGCAATTTCCCACCCATCTTCCAGAGGCCTCTTTGCCACTACAGTACCGTCTCCTTTATTCCACCCCCCCCCCCTTTGCAGGCACTTGGAGTGGTTGCAAGCCGCTCTGAGTGGCCAACTGCTTTTTTTTTTCTTTTTTTCTCACTAGTTGAGGGGGGGAAGGCAAAAAAAAAGTGCTCAGCAGCTCACAAACGGTCCGAGCACTGCCATAACCCAGAAGTAATTGGCGATGTCATCACATCACCGCAATTGCTTCTGGGTACTTGGAGGGTGACATCATGGGTCACAGCCCCCAGGTGCCAGAGAGCCAGCTATGCCACTGACAAGCTGCATTCTCTCCTGCTATTTTGGAGGCTTGCAAGGCATGGGAAAGATTCTCAGCATGTATTTTCAACCCTTTTAGTCAATCCTACTACCCTCCATTCTATAGTCCAGCAAACTCAGCGTGATTATAGATGAGCAAGTGGAAACACTTGGTGAATCACTTAACTGAGCTAGATACCTGACCATCATGTCACATATTTTGCCATACATCTGCACCTGAATCCACTGTTAAGATGGTGCAGACAGACTGCTACATCCTGAAAACTCACCCTGGGTTAGGTTGGTGGGGAGATTTTTGCCACTACCCACTGTTCAACAACAGATTTCTAATTAGGTAGAAATATGCGGCAAGATTTTCCCCCACCCTTGGCAGGTGACTAGTTTACCATGGGAAGTCAGCCCAAGAAGCACTCACCTTGAAGGTTCATATTCTTCCATTAATATGAGTGCACAAAACGTCAGGTGCCAGGCGAGGGAAATTGAGGACTGTGGGGGAGGCATTTGCATGGGGGCAGGGCCTAGGAGAGGGGGGTAAAGGGGGTAATTTGTACCCGGGCCCAGGGTCAAAAAGGGGGCCCAGGAGCCAAAGGAGGGGGCCCAGAAATTTGCTGGGATCTTACATTTTCCTATCTACTCAGACTTGTTGCCCACGCGGGATGCTGGGGACACGACCATGAGTGTGCAGCTGCAGCCACTGAGAAGCTATATATGCTAGGCCGAGGAATGCATCCATTATCCTCCCTAACAACAGTGTCAAATCTGGGAGGCAACTGGCCTGCTACACTAGCTCTTTGGCTTGTAGATCTGCTTACCATGAAGGAGTGTATAAGCACCCTGGGACACAGTTGTGGGGCTACAGCTGCTGCAGAAGCAAGTTTTGGTCCACACAGGACACTTTCCATTCTAGTGTGTGCCTAAATATGATGATGCTAATTTTCCACAATGATTTTCTATATTTAAAATATTTTAGATTTTGGAGCGTGTTTGGCTTTCTGTATTACTGTATCTAGCTGCCAATGCCAGCTAGATGGCATAGACCTAAGCTCCAAAGACTTTTCCAGCTGTCTCCACTCTCCCTCCACCCTCTTCTGCCCCTCTCTGCCCCCATTCTTCTCACTCATCACCACCCTTCCCTGCTCCGTTTCACCCCTCTTCCTTTGTAAAGCGGCCCAAATGAAAATTTGTACCCCCTGATAAAATTGCTCTCAGAGGCCCTGCATGGGGGTGTTATTGTTAGGCACATGAGGAGTTAAGAGCCTGCCCTCCCTCCTGCCAAGTCTCCCTTGCAAATGAACTCTGCCGCCCCCCCCCCACTTGCATTACCTTGGCAAACGTTGGCGTGTGAGCACAAGCTTGCCAAGTTAACATGTAGTTCCATTCTAATTTAGAACACACTTAACAATTACTGCATCTGTCTGTCTAAAATAGCCTTACAAACATAGCTACACCTAGCAACCTAACAGTTCTTGATTATAACCTAAGTGAAAGAACATCCGATCGTGACACTCAGCGCTGTGGGTGGGGAGGAGGATGCTTTGACAGAAACAAGGACCTGTGAACTTCCCAATCACGTCTTCCGAAAAACCAAGAGATGGAAGCAGAGGTGTTCCTGGTTGCTTGGCTGCTTTGCTCAAAAGCACCTGTGTGGGTTGGAAAGAACTTTGATGTGTTGTTTTTTTTCCAAAGAGTAACTCTGGCTGCCTTTGAAACGTACAAAGAGAGCACTTTCCTTTTTTAACACCCTTGTGACAGACCTCTCCCTGGCATTCAGGGGAACTTCTCCAATTCTGCTGCGTTCCATTCTCTGATCAACTTTCTGGGACACAGTTGTAGGGCAAATCCATCTGGAAGAAAGTTTTAAATTGGTGGTGCTTTGTGTCATGTCCAAACCACAAGAGGGAATTCTTCAGGCACAGTGGCCAGAGCACAGCAAGTCAAAGCTGCAGGAGCACTGATTGCTTTGAACAACCAATTGACTCCAAGGTCCAAGAGTGGACTGAGGCCTTCCAGGTTTACCCCTCTCAGGCTCCACCTCCCAGTCTGGGAGGAGAGGGGGAGGCCTCTGTTCTGGGGTCTTGCATTGACTCTTCTTCCATCTAATCCTGTTACTGGCATCAGCCTGCACACAGAGGGTTTGGAAACATGAGAATCACCATTTCCCCCCTTTCAGACACCCTATGGAAAAAGCCATGCCTTTGACACTTCACGTGCTGAAGCTACTGACTGTGGGTTCATGTTCTAGGAACTCCCAGTCACAGCTCTGGCCTAGTGTTGGGGCCCAGAACTGGATCCTAGACAACCTTCTAATTCAGTTGCCCTCTCCCTTCAGGATCAGGGTCAGAACCCCTGCTCTGAGTGGGGATCGTGACAGGTTTTTCTGTATTCAGTGCAGTAAAGAATTAAAGAATTAAAACACAGGAGACAGAAGCTTCCCTCTTATGAATAGCCCTTCTGGACCAGACAAACAGTGATGGCCAATCTCTCTGGGATGTTTGCATCCTATTTCACTCAACTTCCTTTCAATACTCACTAAAAAACACTTCCATAGTTCTGGTTACTACCCTGATGGATGGTAATGCAAGGATTGAGGCTGTGATCCTATCCACACTTACCTGGGAGTAAGCCCCATTAACTATAATGGGTCATATGTCTGAGTACACATAGGATTGGGCTCAGAGTCACTGGTTGCCAGCTGCCACAATTAGAACAGTGACACAGTACAGGAGACATATAGCAGGAGACAACAGAACTTCAGGGGGAAAGGGTAAGTGTCCCCCACAGCTTGAAATGTGATTATGGACAAGTTCATATTTGTCAGTGCCCGCTGTGTATACTTCAGGAGTCTGTGAGACTTCCCACAGGTTTCCAGCCAGACCACATGTATGGAAACACACTATTGGTGTAAATCGCAGCTGCACATGGATATCACTCCAGTTTCCATGCCTTTATCAAGCTACAGCGATCACATTAATCACAATTCCATTATAATCACAAGGGCACATCTTGGCCCAACCTGGCAAAAAAAAACCAGGAACTTTATGTGCAAGATTGGTCCATGCAAATGATAGCTCCTCCCAGTAGTGTGCTCCTACAGCACCACTACCACCCAACTGTGTCAGGGATTGGACAACTGGGAATGTTAAAACAGCACTGGGCAGAGAAGGAAGAAGACACTTTACTGCTGTCACAGGCAATGTTGAGGAAGAGAGGAGGCATCATGGAGTATCTTTTTCCTTGGCTGGTACTATTTGTAAAATTTCCACATGCTCCAGCATCTGATCCTGCATCAGGGGAAAGAGAATCCAGAATTTTTTAAATGGCACCAACGCAGGAAGAAGAGGCTCTTCATCTGTTCTTTATCACCACCTGGAATGCATCCCTTGGCTTAGTGGGCAATGGGGGGGCAGCAGATTAGGTGGCAGTCACAGATGGGACTTGGCCGAGCAAAACTGCCTGAGTGGGCTTGGGCCCCAGCACCTGTCTGCCATGTTACAGCTGTAGTACCACCTCTATTTAAGATCCTTGAATGGGAGCTAGAGAAACAGTCCTTTCTGTGGTGGCAATTTGCTAGTGGAATGCACCTTCTTGAAGCATAGCAATAAAGCTAACTGTGGTTTATTAATAGTTTGTGTGTTCAGACTTAACACTAACTGTGGTTTGCAAACAAACTTCCAACTATCGATTCAAATACCGGTTTTCTGCCCCAAACAGGCCATGGTTATGGGCAGGCTTATGAACCATGGTTTTGTGTTTGAACCCAGCCTATGGCTTTCAGGATAGCTTATGATCCTATGAGGCATCCTATCTCATGGTCCATGTTTGTTTCAAATGCCTAACAATGAATATGCAGTTCAGAAGGTCCAGTTTCCAAGGTTTCATTTCTCTTAGTAAAGATAAGCCTGCCTCATTTCTTCCCTGGTGGTCTATCCTAAAGTCCCCCAGTAGGTGGCAGTGCTAAACCTGCTAAAAGTCACATGCTGTGCGGCAACCATAACTTTCTGGTATGAAACCAGGCTATCTAACTTGACTAAAAAAAGACTTTGGAAGGGTGTACTTATGCTTAAAAAAAATGAAAGGAATTGTAATCATTTATAAACATACTGTGGTGTTATGGCCTTACTAAATCTGCCATTGAAAAAATAAACCTTGTTGGTTTGTTAATAAAGAACACGAAGGAAGCAATCCTGAGGGCTGCTAAGCTGCTGAAATCCTATTTACAGAGTCTCTGCCCTTCTGCACCTCAATTGGTAATTCCCATAAAAGCAGATGGACAGAAGAAGTAGATGAGGGAGACACTGCCAAAGCCTCTCTTGCTGCTCACACTGGAGAGTAAAGGGTTAAAGAACCCTTTTCTTGCACCATGGTCCATGAGACCATAACTGAAGGGCATAAGGATGGGTGCCTGGCATCTTGATGCTAGGGACCACACGGAAGCCACTTTCCCTGCAACTGTCACCTGAGGCTAGGTTCTTCCTGATAGCCATTTTCAGGTGGTGGGGGGGATCTATTTATGTCAGGCCTGCCTCACAAGCCAGCAGCAGCCACCAGAACACCTGGCTGGAATGAGGGTTGCCCTCTCGTTTCGTCTTCCCTCCTCCCCCTCAGCACAGGCTGCTGCTCAGAGCTGCTATGCAAGGAAGGCAACAGCTTGGTGACACTGACATCTGCAGCCCAAGAGGGGAGAAAAACAGATGGCTTTGTTGCTTTTGATAGCATGCAAACTGCTTGGAAGAATTTGGCCTGAAACGCAGTATACAAATAAAAATTAAGCAAGAGTTTGTGATAGGCCTAGAAATACCATTTCCCTTGTTGGATTCCGATCTGAGGCAAGTCAAGCATGGCCATCATCCATCACCACACTGAGGACCCAATCCTATCCAAGTTTCCTGCTCTGAAACCAAAACAAACATTCCTTTACTCTGAGGAGGGTTCTGTGACTGCCCCCCCCCCATGCAGGAAGCAGCACACACTCCATCAGCATGACAGCATCAATGCTGGAAAGTTGGATAGGATTGGGCCCTGAGAAGATTATGCTTTAGGCCAGGGGTGCCCAAACCCCGGCACTGGGGCCACTTACGGCCCTCGAGGACTCCCAATCCAGCCCTCAGGGAGCCCCCAGCCTCCAATGAGCCTCTGGCCCTCTGAAGACTTGCTGGAGTCCGCACTGGCCCAACGCAACTGCACTCAGCATGACAGCCAACTGCTGAACCTCTCACATGAGCAGTGGGACAAGGGCTCTCTCCACTGCTTGCTGTTTCACATCTGTGATGCAGCAGCGGCAGCAAAGGAAAGGCCTTTCATAGGCCTTTTGCAGGACCTTCATAGAGCTATTGCAGGACCTTCATTCATTCATATAAGTTCCATCTCTAATATATTCATTTGTGTAAATTTATGCAACTTTGAAACGTAAATTAATTCTTTTTTCCCCAGCCCCCAACACAGTGTCAGAGAGATGATGTGGCCCTCCTGTCAAAAAGTTTGGACACCGCTGCTTTAGGCATATCTCCACCAATGATGGAGAGACAGACAAGTTGTCCTAACAGTGGCATCATTGTCAGTGGTATGTTCACTCATTCTACTCTCCACAGATCTGAAGGGGGGTTGTGGGGTAACCTGGAACACCTGCTTGACCAGAGATAGCAGTATGATAAAAGAAACTGGTGTATACAACAAGGAGTGACAATGCCTGAATGCTTGTGATGACATGTAAAAAAAACTTAACTCCTGAGCCTGTGTGTGTTCATAAGGTTAGGTGTGCAGGACCTGTCTCTCTTTGACCATGTGCCAAGTTTTGAAGTCCCGTTACAGCACTTCTTCCATCACACTGCCTTTGAACTAGAAGCCAACTTTATTGCAGATTTGGGACTTGTGGGCTTTAAAAGAAAGCCGAGTGCCAATCAACCTGTGATAGAATTGCAAGTTTTTATAAACCCAAAAAACAAATTAGACATTTGAGCTTGGGGTGCCCCTGGACCACTTCAGTACCGGTAGAAAAACAATCCTATTTCTTCCACACAGACAGCAAAACAGTAACTCACGAACTGGGTGCAGACAATTCCATTCTAATCACATGGGCACATCTTGGCCCAACATGGCAGAAAAACCCCATTGAGCTTAGTCTAAGCCTTTCCCCCTTGAAGGAACTGCCAAGCGATTTGCTACTTCAGCTGATCTGAATTGCTGGTGGGGAGCTGAATACTAAATAAGCACGTTCCTCTCTTAATTATAGTCTTGACATTACATGATTTAGGCTGCTCTTGCCTTTTGTTTGCAATGCAGGCTGGGCTTGCATAATAGCATGTAACACAATATGGCTACAGGAAGGGAGAGCAGTGGGCACAAGGGCAGGGCGAAAGCAGCTCATTGGAAAATTTGAGGCACAGCAGCAAAAGGGCATTGCTCCTCATCTCCCGTTCCCATTCAGGCGAGGCTGTGCAGGACAAACAGCAGGAAAGCCACTAGCCTAACCCCTGCCCACTGTTTGCACACAGCTCATTACTACCAGCAGCCTCCTTGGCAGGATAGGATGGCATTCCTTCTGGGTGCCTTGAGAAAGCCAAGCCAATTACACTCTATGGGCTGCCCCTGATTTGCAAGTGGTGTTTCGAGTGGCTTAAAGAACAAGAACAAGAAATAAAAATCCTTCATCTGTCAGCAGTGTTGGTGTTTTTATTCACCGAGTGCCAATTCTTGTTAGACTCCCCACAGGCAGAACTCCTGCTGATCTTCAATGAAAGATTCACTAAAAAAATCAACACAGGATTAAGCCCTGGGTCTCCCAAGTAGAAGAGCCCTCTTCATAACAGGACGTGGACCAAGCACTTGCTTTAAAGAACATTTAAGGCATTTGCAAAGCTCTGTTTATTTTTTCAAAATAATTCTTCAGGCAGAAAACTCACAGCGACAGAGTGTAGTAAAGACTGGAGGTTAAGCAAATGAGTGTATACTGTATTTACTTGTGTACTGTACTGTACCTGGAAAACCAGATGGGTAGGTGGGGGAGAGATGAGGCACTGGCCTAGGTTGCAGCAAAGTGGGAAACTTCAGTACCTCCAGAAAACCTGAATGACTTCACTTCAGGAAACCAAATTAGCATGACGCCATGAACTGATGCAACAGAGGGCGAATTCCCATTACCTCCTGTATACCGAGATAGCCTTTCTGTCTCTGTCATTCCTAGAAGACATGCAAACTCACAGTAGGTCTTTATATTAAAATGCCAGGCTGCTGTTGCAAAGTGGCTTGGATCCCATTTTCCCTCCAATGTATAAGGAGGCACATGCATAACGCGACACGTACAGGTAGGTTGGGAGAGAACGCAACTGACTCAAAGCCACTACTTAGGTTCCCTGACTGAAGAGAGATACAAACTCACATCTTCCTGGTCAAAGTCTGCTCTGTTCACAACACCACACTAACTTTCTAATCATGCCCTTTGTTCCTTCAGCCATAATCTTTTCTCTTGGCCTGAACCTTTGTCCTCAGCAATGTACTGGGTTCTCTGCCAAAGACAACTGGATTATATTGGTGATTGTTTTCTTTGTTTCATTAGTCATTAACCCAACTCTGGTCTTTCTAGATAATTTTTTTCCACTTTACATTATGCCCTAAGATCACCCTGGACCCTTTAAGCCTTCTCTATTTGTTGATGAATAAGTATATTGTCCAAAAGGATGATGAGGCATTCCCTTCTACCACAAACAGGTGCTGTCAGTTTCAAGAGCAAGCCAAGTTTTGTTCCTTCCTGAAACTCCAATAGGAACAGACACATGTTGCTCTGTAATTCTGCTCACACAAGTCAAACAGGGCACTGATAGCTTACTGAGAACAGACCAAAAGTTGTGACATGCCTGACTGTGAACTAAACGGATGTTGACTCACGATTACAATAAAGGTTGCCAGTAAGGTAAACTACCTGTTAAAAATTGATCTACCAGATCACTAGTTTCTCAAACTGAGAGCCACAAAGTTACAGATATTGGAGTTTCTGTATTGAATCCCCAAAATGAATCTGTGAATTCTAGAAGATCAGTGATTAATGGTTATTTCTAGAAAACGTGTATATTTTATATATAAAAGTGATTTCCTAACTGGATGCTAGAGCACACTTGTGCACTATGAGTAGGCTAAAGGGCACCTTAAAAAATAAAGCCAACATATTGAAACCATCTTCCATTCAATGGGCAGAGATGGAATCCCAATGCAGCCTCGGTCCTTCCTTCTTTCTGACTATAGGGTATAGATTGACTGAGATGCACTGTTGTAGCCTGCACAACAGCTAACAGCACAGAGGAATTGTACAAGCATCAATGCTACCCAGATATCAATGTTATTTCCCTAGACTGGCTGATGTGATTAAGGAAAATATAGGGGAATATAGGATATCCATACTAACTGGGCTATCTCAAAGCTGCAAGGAAAAAAATCTTCTAATTGTTCTAAGAATCGATTGAGAAATTATGCACACATGTATGCATATGCACATATTAACATTTTGAGTGTAAGCATGAAGTGTGTCTTGCTTCCTGTTTTACTGTGGGGGGAAAAAATGTGGCCCCAGGAATCAAGTTTGGGAAAGTGGTTATACAACTTTATACTATGACAGCTTCCAGAGAGATAAACCATTAGAGGGCAGCATGTACTTATTATAGATACAGTACTTAAGTTAAATAGTGCCTCCATTCCCAATAAACACAACTGTATAAGAACTGGGATAATTTTAATCTATTTTTGCCCAGTCCACAGGGGTACACATTTGGTCCCTGTTGCATAAATGCAATGTTGGGCACAAATGGCTTAAACAGAAAAAGGAATAAGATCCCCTAATAGAAAAACAGCTACTTCCAGATATTAGACCTTTGTTACAGGCTGACATTAATTGGTTTAACTAATCAGTGGATCAGGTAACTACAGCTGTAATCAATCAATCAATCAGAGTACATCGCTATGAATTAAGTGCAGATATGTTAACTTCTGAAGCTATTTCTGTTCTAGTATATTACTCTAATACAGGGGTCTCGAAACTTTTTGGCCAGAGGGCTGCATCAAATATCTGGCGTGGTGTGGAGGGCTGGAAAAAATTTTTAAATATAAAATTTAAATAAATAAATTAGATTAGTGAATAAATGAATGAATGTTCTCATTCATTCAACCTCTCTGGCCCTCAGAACACCCTCCAGACACAATCCGTTCTGGTCATGTTCAGTTGAGTGGAACAGAGGCATTCAGGGAACAAGAGGTTGGCCGTGGGCCAGAAAGAGGCTTACTGTGGGCCGCATCTGGCCCCTGGGCCGGGGTTTGAAGAATAGGAAATACTCCTCTAATAGGAAATGAAAGGGAAAATGGGAAAAGACAGCCTTTTTACCAATGAATGGTAATAATACTTAACATTTATATAGCATTTTGTGATAGAGCTGGTGTAGTATACTTGCTTAAAGGCTGAGCTATGACTCAGGACCTTTTCTGTACCATGAACTCAATGGTGGCCTTAGGTAAGCCACTCCCTTTCGAACGCTGCTTTCCTGATGCAGATAATACTACTTGCGTACCTTTTAGGGTTGCTGAAAAGATGTCATGTTAAAGGATGTCCTGTTAATACCTGCAAATCACTTTGCACAACTGCTAAGTTTGATTATTAAGCTACCTTCCTCTTTCTTCAACTATTAAAAGGGCACTTCCACAAGCCAAGGTTAAAAATTGTTTCCTTTTCTGTTGGTGTGAAGTTTGTTAGAATTCAAACTACAGGTTTTCCTCCATAAACATTTAAGTTGGAAAAAAATAGTGCAGGAAGGAGTTTGAACTGCCCTGCCAAATGGCTGGCTGAAAGGGGGAGGCACCAAACAGCGCCAAATTGTATATAAGGGCAAGGCTTTCAGCGTGGGAAGCTGGAACACTAAGATGAAATCACATTGCTGAACTGTTTGAGTGAAAAATTGCCACCAAAACATCCTTTACAAATAAACCCAGGTTTGTCTGAGAAGCTGTGTTGCCTCTACTGCAACCCTGCCCTAATTGCTGGTGAAGTGCCAGGTTACCAGAGGGTAAACCAGACTCAAGGGTGGAGAACCTGGAAGGGAGTCTTTCTCATCCTTCAAGGCCTTGTGGAGAGTGAGGCCCTGGCAAGTTAGGATTGGTAGCTTGCAGAAGAACGACCACACAGGTTGGAATCTTGGGGGCCCAGGGATGCCAGGAATTTAACAAGAGCACTACAGCCACATATTCAGATTTGGGGCAAACTATACATATATTTAAATTTAGCTAATGTGTTACAAGGCAGAGAATTCATCAACTCAAAATTCTGAATTAGTTGCCATCTCCATCTTGTACCAGGCATCAAGGTTGTACTTGTAGCAGTGAAACATTGGCACAAAGAAAGTAAAGAGAGGAACAGAGAGTGTTCTCCTCAGTGAATTGGGGAGGGGGCAATAATTTTAAGGGAGATTGTGTGAATTGGAAGGAGGAGTTGGGGATGATGATCATGGAAGGAGTGAGAATCTGGGGTTAGAAGGGGGGAAGTTTGGGCTGGACTTGGGATCAGGCAGAGAGAGAAAATGGGCAACATAGATTACCTGAATTGATAGGATGGGTGGATTGTGTGCCTTGGGATTTGTCAGCTAAAAAATTGGAGAGATTCCAGTACTGGAGAGATTCCAGTATGCCGTGATTTCTCTGTCTCCTCCCAACCATCAGCCCCTGAGAGTATGAGACAGGTCATTGCCAAGTATCACATTTTCACTGCAGGTTGCACTGAGAGTGGAGACATCCTTCAGTCAAGTATCCCTTCTAAAATTCTCCGTCAGGGAACAGAAACATCTTGACATGCAGACGTTTTGTGGCCATGACTTTATACTGGCAAGGAGGGAGCCATGAAACCCGATCTCAGCACCTGGATACAATCTTCAGTTCTGTGGGTGATCTGACTCTGAAACTGTAAGCTTGGCTGCTGAAAATATGTATCATGCTTCAAGGAGTGTAACAACACACTGCCAAGCTGACAAGCAGTGACTTTTTTCTCCCCTGAAACAAAAGCTCAACACTGCTACTGCTCCAAGGAGCTAATTTATGTCAGGCTGTTTTTTCGATCTTTCTCCTCCCAAAAGGAAGACTCATTATAAGCAGAGCGTACAGAGCAAAAATAATACCATGACAGTAGTATTGTCTGACAGAGACTCTCATGGCATACACAAGATGGCATACTTTTATTTCTGATTCATGAACCCAGAATGTATCCCCGCCATCACCTAGTTCCACGTTGATAATGGCTAATGAGAATTAAAAGCCAAAGGAGGCAAATATCCATGCAAGGAAGAAATAAAATATCACAGAATAATAAACAAGCTTTTAAGTTCTCCAGAACTCTACCTCCAGTGAGAATCAGTGGTTCCCAAACTTGTTAGCACTGGGACCCGCTTTTTTAAACAATACTCTATCAGGACCCACCTAGGTTTACCAGACATTTTAAAAAGGAGATCTAGAAAGAAATAATATTTTATTTGTTTTTTTTTTTGTTTATAAGTAGTAATAAGCAGAAAAAGGACTTATCTCCCTATATTTACACATGCTTGCAACTGCAGGAGCTGAGCTCTTTGCCGAGTAATTAGCAAGTACAGTATCTGATTTTTGGACAGCCTCAGGGCTTGAGGCAATTAGTTATCTGATCTTTCCATCACCCTTTGGCGACCCACCAAAAATCAGGTCGCAGCCCACAAGTGGGTCCTGACCCACAGTTTGGGAACCACTGGGTTAGTTGTAAAGCAAAACTGGGTGGACAAAACAAAAGGGCAGAACCGGTCAAGTCCCAAAGCCTGCCATTTGTACCAGTTTTAAAAGTGTAGGAGGTTTTATGCAAATTTAATGGGTTTATCCTCAGCTAGGTACAGGACAGGTTTCAGTTTGCAGCAAGGGTTACTGGTATAGAGAAAGAAAAAATGACACTTCCCACTCCCCTTTTTAACGTAAAAAAATCTAAAAGTCATTAAGAGCCCTATTCCCAAGCATTGAAATTATATGATAAATCTCACTCTTTCACCACTACTTAGCTCTTCCCGATCGTGTGGTACAAAAGGATAGTTAAAATTTATTAAAGGACTGCAAATCCATGTAAGAGAACTTAAATACACATCCGACTAATGGCTATGTTAGTTCTAGTTTTATTCATCCAATACATTATTCTCAACAGATCAGTACAGTTGCCAACATTTTACTGGCTGTTTCTTATGCCTTTAACAGCAGCTTAACAAAGAGAAATTTAAGCAATTGGGCGCTTTTTCTGCCATTTGCTGTACACTACTTTGAGCAAAGGAAAGGTGACTTATAAATGGTTTAAATAAATACATTTTACTTTAATGGCAGAAAAAGCTTCCACTGTTGAATTTCTGCAAGTCAGGCTACTGTTAAAGGCACAGAAACACCACCAGTACACCCCCCCCCCCAAAAAAAGCCGATAATCCTAGAGATCTAGACAGAAAATAAAGTGAATCATGCCAGTGAAAGCCACACCCTTTGGAGCTTTTTATTCACAGGTGAAATCAGGGGATTTATTTAGTGCTGAGAATCAGGAAACACCCTGAACAATCTCAACCGGAACATCACTGTAATGATGCAGCCTTATTCACATGAATTCTTAGAATCAAACTTTATCTTCTAAACTCTCTCATGATAAATGTATCCTGGATTGCAGCACTTCAGCTTGCAGGTAGAAGATAGCATGCAGTGTCAAGGTCTTGGTCAGTTGGTCAGTTCTGGTCAGAATGGTCAGTTCTGGGCCCATTCTTCCTGGTATTTGCGCATGCACACACACACAAAGCACTGAGGGAGAAGCAAACTCCAAGATAGCCCCTCTTTCTTTCCCTGTCCTATTTGGGAAAAGGGTATTCAGCAACTGTTACCCTGCACATGCCTGATCTCGTCTGATCTCAGAAGCTAAGCAGGGTCAGGCCTGGTTAGTACTTGGATGGGAGACCACCTGGGAATACCAGGTGCTGTAGGCTTATATCATAGTCTTTCAAGACTGAAGGTTGCCAACCAACAGGCAGTGGAGGATGTCCCTTCCTCATTGTTCTGGCAAGTCCTTTCCTTCCCTTCCCAGCCACAAATGAACTTCCCATGAGGCCCCTTATTCATCCTGAGAATCTCCAAGACAGGTGAATTGCAGATGGGCAGGGTGGGATAAAGCAGCAAAAGTTGCTCAGTTGAGTGGCTCATGCCACCATTGCCTGTTGGGAAGCTTCATGGGCCAGCCAGATGGGTCCTTAGGAATCTCTGTGGATCGTCCAGCAGTGCCTGACCTGGCCAACCTCCCACATCAGTTCTGTTTAAATGCTCCTTCACATCACTGATTTCCTGCCTGATGTAAATCAGCAAATCATAACCATGTGTTCTGCCAGTATTCCAAACATTTCAACTACTTGGTGAAATGGCGGTGACCTTCTGTATCAGAAATGGACCTGCGAATTATCTCTCATATTTTCACATCCTAAGGCTACTTTACTATAAGATGCTCCCATGGAGTTCCCTATCACGATCATCAATCAATCAACAGTATTTATATACCGCTTTTCAACTAAAAGTTCACAAAGCGGTTTACAGAGAAAAATCAAATAACGTAAATGGCTCCCTGTCCCAAAAGGGCTCACAATCTAAAAAGATGCAAATGAATACCAGCAGACTGCCACTAGAACAGACAGTGCTGGGGTGAGGTGGGGCAAACTGATCATTGAGAAACTGTCACTGATGGGCACAGAGAGTGGACTCTATGATTATAATATTCGAGTTGCTTTATCTCCATCATTGTCCACATCCAGATTTTGTAAACGTTGGTGCAAAAGGGGAAAATCTTTTCACTCAAGCACTTATGAACTGAGCTGCAGAATATTTAAAGACATGTGCTGATTTACAAATCTAATGCACAGTCGTAGTCAATTCAACACACACAAATGTACCCATATATGAGATCACACAGCTCTCCATTATCCTAGCTCACCTCATATTTCTCCTTCCACACAGGGTGATGGTGGTGTTATGGGTCAAGCATCAGGCATGGACCAAGTGTACATCTCTAACAGAGGGCTCAGCTGCTGGGCTGAGCCCTAAACCTCCCCATACTGGTGGTAGTGGTGATGACATCCCAGTTGTGCCCAGTCTACAAATGGGAGCATTCCAAAAAGGTTTCCTGCATCATTGTGGGCCCTCTAGGTAAGGGGTGTCACACATAAGGCCCATGGGCCAGATGTGGCCTGTGGAAGCTCTTTATCTGGTCCGCGGGCTCTCCTAGTACAACCATCAGCTGCTCTCAGCTCCTGAGCTGAAGTGTCACTGCTGAAAGGCAGTCCCCATGATAATTGGGCTCTCCTATATCTTGAAAATATGATCCACGTTTGTGTATTGTCTCGTCTGTCAATTGCAGCTAATGAATTCCTAAGTGAGAAAAAAGTGCTTATTTCTGGACATGACCCACTTAAGCCATTTCAGTCCAACATTCCATATATGCAACAAGGACTAAATGTGTACACCTGTGAGTCAGGCAGAAATTGGTTAATGACATTACTCCTGCTTAATGACATCACTTCCACCCTCAGCAGGCATCATGAATGCTATTCAGCCCACTGTATGAAACCAGTCTGACACCCCTGCTCTAGGGGATGCTCCTATATCCACCAGTGGTTGCTGCCATTGAAAAGATACACTTGCTGAAATTCTCTCATCTCTGCATGATAAACAGTATCTTCCTAAATTCTCTCTTCTCTGCAACTGTTGAAGGTACAGGAGGCCTCTCTTCCTTGAATTTGGTCATCCTAAAGGAGAAAAACATCAAGATGGCTATGTAATGTATAGTTGAACAATTTAAACGTGAGTTCCATGTTGCAGAATGCTGGGCCTATGAAGATTGGAGACTACTGGTGCTAATTAAAGGTGCAGAGGGCCTTTCCTCCTTGGAATCTGGCAGTGGCAGACCTCCTATTCATTCGATGGGGCATATGCTCTGGGTGCGGAGCGTCACTCGGCTTTAGGACCCTGTAGAAGCCTCTGTGAGACTCCCGACAGGGCGGAAACTGTGCTTCCGGTTTTCCGGAAGCACAATTTAAAGCATCGGGGAACCTCATTGAGGCTTCCCCAACGCATCTGGAGTCACGCGAGGCTCCGTTGAGCTCCAGGTAAGGGGAGGCAGATTTGCGCAGAGAGGTGGCAACATCCCGTGGGGGCAGCATTGTGGACCTTTGCCCCAGGGTGCAGGGCTGGAGAGGTCTGCCACTGGGATCTGGTCTCTCCCTGTCTCAGGTGTTGCTTTTTTAAAGACACTTCGCTCGATTGGCGTAGAGCATGACGCCAGGGGCTGCTTCCGATGGTGGGAGAAATCATTGCATCTCTTTGGGCAGCTACCACCCGCCTTAAGCTGGGCAGCCCCCAGTCAGTAAGGTGTTGCCTCGCCATGGTCCGTTAACCTCATGAGGTGCGTGGGGTTTAGGGTGAAAACCGACAAGTGGATCGACAACTCTGCACCATGTAACAGAAAACAGAAAACTCCTGCCCTAAAGCTGGGCACCTGGAATGTAAGGACAATGACTCCTGGCTTCTCTGATGAAGAGACACTTGGCCAACAGACTGAGGCTAAGAGGCAAAGAAGGAAGGCCCATAGCCAGGGAGACAGACCAGGGACAGACTGCACTTGCTCCCGGTGTGGAAGGGATTGTCACTCCCGAATCGGCCTTTTCAGCCACACTAGACGCTGTTCCAGAACTACCAATCAGAGCGTGATACCATAGTCTTTTGAGACTGAAGGTTGCCAACTATTATAAAGGAGTGGTGGCAATACCATTGCTGTGACCCATCTTAGATCACTGTGTTACCCATTTGTGGTTCCCAACTCACCAAGACCAATGGAGAAGCAAATACTTGCTAGGAAGAAGTACTTTATAGAGCAATTTTTACTTATTTGTGAGCGACTGTGTATGTGCATCTCTTGAACACTTCACCTGTGACTGTAATCTATTATGTGTAGTTTCTTAGAAGTGAGTCTCATTGATTTCAATAGGGCTTACTCCCAAGAAGGTCTGTGTAGGATTGACCTCTCAGATTCCAAAGATGACTGAGACTTTGTACATGCAATTCTAAGACAAATATTTGAACCACAATATGAAATGGGCACCATATGCAATTGCATACTTTTATACCCTTTTCAAAATCAAAACACAATTAATCTATTTCAATTGAAACTTAGCACAATGATAAATTTTGATTTGTATAATGTAACCCTGCTGCACAAATCAAGATTAACTGGCACCCCAGTGTCCACCACAGCTGTACAAATGCCCAGTAGAACACAAATGGGGCTGTTTGCAAATCACTCTGTAGAAAAGAGCAGACACTGGATTAATGTGGTCTACAACAATATTTCACTTTCCATAAGAAGAAAAGAACACTGTGCTCCCTCAATCTCTTTCCCACCACCATTTCATCACAGCTAATCAGGTTGCCGCAGAACACAACACTCATATTCCAGCATTTCTGAACCTTCAAATGGTTCCACTGGGAAGTCCAAAAGCAAACAGTGAAGTTTTATTTATAGAAGGCTAAACAAATTAAAACTTTTAGAATAGAATAATAATCAATAGACGTCTCATGCTAGCTCTGTTGAAGCAGGTCGACAGTGAAATGTAGATTGCTTTAAATAGGCTTAACTGCAACAGTTTCCCCAAGGAACCATGGGAATGATGGCTTTATAAGCAAAGTCTACGAAAAAGCACTCTAGCACTCTGACTGAACAGGGATAACCAAGGGGAACCTTGAAACCAATTTATGATTCTAGTGTAGAACTGCATTAAAACAGCCCTATTTCTTCATTTTGGGGGAAAAGACTCTCCCCAGACAAGCTGCTTAGGAGGCCAAAGTCCTTCCCAAGCAATGGTGTCATAGTTGTCTCAGCAGTGGCACCCAGGCTCTGGAATGCCCACCAGAAGGGAGTCTTGCCCATTCTCTCCCTATGTTCTGCTGGCTTATGGATTTGATGCTTCACAATTTTTGGTGACCTACAGAGCTTTCACCTTCTATTCCAGCCAGTCCTAGATCCACTGCTATAATTCCCTGCCCACCTTGGCATCATTCCAAATCCCCCTGCATAATAAGTTACATAAAAACTGCCAATGTCCAGCTGTAATAGCCCTTATGGGCACAGGAAAATGTAGAGAGATGGTCACAACAGATGAATAGTGGTTTTATTACAACACTGTGGTTCAGACAGAAGTGCAGATGTGACTTCGGTATCTGCGGATCCAGCATCCAGAGATTTAACTCACCATGGATGCCAATGGATATTAGGGTTGCCATTTAAATGCCTTTAAAATGGAAAAAAGCACCAAAATTTCACTGCTTATTATTTATTTATTTATTTGATTTATACTTCACATTTCTCCCCGAAGGGCACCCAAGGCGGCTAACAATCAGTTAACAATTTTAAAATTAAAATTGTTAACAGTAAGTTAAAATCAGTTAAAATACAATATAAAATACAGCTAAAAACATTATAAACAATGTTTTTATTGTTTACAATACAATATTTACATATTTACAATAATTACATATTATTTACAAAACAATATGTAAACAATAAAAAATACATAAAATAAAATTTCTTACCTTCTTACGGTCAAACCGCAATGCATTCTCGGGTGATACTGGGAGGAACAAGGAATCCATGCATGATGTGGAAGTGCATCTTTTCAGCTATTTTTAGCTGTGAGAGGCTTGGAAACTGCATGATTAGACTGCGCAAAGATAAGAAATGTGACTTCAGATTTTTTTAAAGGCATTTAAATAGTGATCCCGGTATCTTCAGATTTCTGTATCAGTGGGGGTTCTGGAGCAGAACTGATGTCGGACTGTATAGTATACCATTAGGTGGGCCCACCCAATCTTCCATGGCTCCCTGCCTAGCCAAGGACACAGACAGAGCAAGGTTTCTGCTGGAGGAACCCAGGCTATCCGAGGCCCATGCACCAGTATATTTGAAAGGGGGAGTGCTTGGATCTCTCTCAGGGCTAAGCAATGGAGAGTTTAACACACAGCAGTGCTTTTTTGTTAAAAAAAAAAAAGGTGCAGGAACTCACAACTTGTTAATCTTTTATTTATTTATTTATTTTTAAACCATTTTTATTGAAGAAATAAAATATTTTTTATGTGCTTCCCCCCTAAAGATGAATTACTTCTGAGTAGACATGCATAGGCTTGGGCTCTCAGGCTGCAAGGCTATGCACCCTTTCCCAGGAGCAAGCCCCATTGAGCACAATGAGACTTACTTCTGAGTAGACATGCCTAGGCTCGTGCTGCAGATTGGCACGGGGACTGCACCAGCCAGCTTCCTTCCCCTCCTCCTCTGCCAAGCCAGTACCTGGGCATTCCGTGGGTGCCACAGCCCGTTTCCCTGGCTGGCTGGCTGGCTGTCCGTCCTCCTCCTCAGCGTCGGCGCATGTCCCCCACACCCTCCACCAGCTTGGAAGCTGCGCGGGGACGCAGAGCGCGGGGGGAGGGGAGGCGGGCTGGGCTCAGGCGAGAGCTTGGAGATGGGGCAGGAGGGGGTCGTTGTGTGGTCAGGCAGGGGCCAGGCGCCCGCCCACCCTGCACCCCCCAGCACCCACCCAGTGAATGCCTCTATTTTGCTCCCCCCCCTCCTGGAATGCCTCCAAAGGGGAGGGGCCCCTGCAAAAAGGTGCCGGAACTCCGTCCCCCCATGTTCCATTAGAAAAAAAAGCCCTGAATAAATGTATATTGCATACACTGACCCATGCAAACAATGCAATTGCTTTACCTCCAGGAGAGGAAGTAGATCAATGGGTCTCAAGAGCTAAGTCCGCAATCCTAACCAACTTTCCAGCAATGACATAACGCAACTCCGAGGTAAGGGAACGAATATTGCCTTACCTAGAGGAGGCCTCCAACGCGCCAACTGCAGGATGTAGCACATGCCCCACTGGCACAGGTATGCCAGTGCTGGAAAGTTGGTTAGGATTGTGTCCTAAATTATTCATCTGTGAATTTGGAATATAAAAGCTTCAAACTAAAAATTTTCTGGGTGGTTTTATTGCTATGTCAATCCATATATTTAACCAACTCCTTTTCAGATCAAATTTCCAACTTTAGTAATCACCATCAATCCTGTCCATTGATTTATCCCCACAGAAGTTACAGATGAAGTAGATCCTATTTAAAGCACAGTACTTTCTGCTGCAATTTTCATATAGGTGCATGCACATGCTTCCCCCACCCCCACCCCCCGTTTGTCAGAACCTATAGTTGTACAGAATCAAAAAGAGATTGATAACACTGAGAGTTTCACAGTGGCATTCTGAAGCTTGAAGATCAAGGGTTATGACATTTTTACAGTCTTCCCCCTTTCTCAACATAAATATGAAGCAACTGTACGGGAAAACATCTGGTTTCACTTTTCGTTTTCTCCACTGCTGTTCCCATCTGACAAAACTGTGAAGCTTGCCAGTTTTCCCTAACAACATCAGTTTGTTCATGCCAGCTCTGTTCCAAGGCCCAGACTCTCACTGTGTCATCACTATGAGGTGAAAGCTCTCAGCATCACTAGAGAGCACTCGGGCAGAGGCACCCATATTTTGACCACTTGAAAGCTACATTGGCAGCTTGACAGGAACCCATGGGCTGAAACCAAAATGCAATACACATCACCTTCAGTCCTGGGATGGCGGTGCAATCCACTGAGGCCTTCTGAAACACACAATGCTCCCCTTTGAGCCATGTGGTCCAAAGCTGCCTTCCATGTTGTGATTTGTAACCAGAGCAAGAGCCACATTCAACATCTCTGTGAGCAACACTGCTAGCTCTAGTATTTAGGAAAACAAACTATTACATTTAAATAGGACCTACGGACTGCAGCCTTTACTTCAAAATTATTTTTTGATGGTGCAATAATGGACCCTTCTTACTCTCCTACAGAAAAGTTAGCTGAGGGAAAGAAATAACCATGGTAACTTGTTTCAGATCTTGCCTGTTAAGAGGAGGTCTGGTGGGCCTTCAAGTCCCAACTGTGTCTATTTTGAATGGATAATCTCCACAGTTTTCCAGAATTTTGGAAATGCTAGGAAAGCCCTGCATAAACATTTGGGCTTCATAGTCTTTCTTAAACAGAACTGTGTCCCATGTAGAGATGTTTTTACAGCAGTCATAATTTATCTTTTATTGCTATCTTGTCATTTTTTAACACGTGAAGTATCTACGTTACTTTCAGTCAGGTTCCTCAAGCCCATTTCTCATTGCTTTGGCTACATTCAATACCCCAATAATTTTAGCCACCATAACTATTAACCCTGATACTTCTTTGGATGGACAGTCTGTTATTATTTTCATCATCATCAATCAGTTTCCCCTGGATTAGGGGGACATGCTTTAGGTCAGATGGCATTGCTTCCAGCCCAATACCTCTTTTTTCAGACAAGTTGGAGAGGGGCAGTTGTGAGAAATCATGGAAAGAGGACTTTATAAATGGTGGGAAATTCCTTCCCTCCTAAGTGCTCTGTTTCCTCATTTTGTAATAAAATGTATTTTCCTTCTCTATATCCATATATATACCCATTATACCTGCCAATGCAGGAAAACACTTAATGCACCTTGCCTGTGGAAGCCTATACCATTAATGTGCTAGTCTTTTGGGTGCAACCACCAGTCTTCGTTGCTTTTACTGCAACAGACTAATCCCTCCAGAATATGTAGCAATAATAATAATAATTTTTAAAAATCTAACAAGCAAGTCTCCTTCAACATGAACTGAGAGGGCCAGTGCTCCCATGCCATCAATGTAAGACCTCTACCTGCTCTTATTCTCTCAGAATCAGAGTAGGAAGGAAGGAAGGAGCAGACACCTTTTGAACTCTTCCTTGATTACATCACATTCTTCCTCTTCTTCACCAGAAGTAGAGAAAAGGAGCAAGGGGCAACAGAACAGAGAGACAAAAAGGCACAGTTCTGCCTCTCTTTGATCTGTTCCACAAGCAACAGGGAGAAAGAATCAAAGAAAGCCATGAATGTTGAAAGCAGCCAAATTAAACATAGCCCTAAAATGGCTGTCACAGAAGTGTCCTGGATTTTAATTTTGAAAATGTGATTGCTATACAGTGAAGCCATCTGCTTGATTCTTCTGTGGTTGCACATCTGGCTAACAGTTCTCTATAGCATTCCCATTACAGATGCCTTTCCAGCCTTTGTTGAACACCTCAGCAAATGGAAATCCCATATGCTCCAATGGGCCTTGTTTACCAGGACCATCTCTATTTTCTAGTATCTGTCTCTGGGAAATCCTAGTCTCTATTTTGTCTTTTGGAGATGCCTTAAGGCACCAGCATTTCACATGTAGTTGACGATGTTTGTTTTGAACTGTTTAATTTGATGGAATTAAACGTTAAATATGTTAAATAGTGGATCCATGCAAATAAAGGAAGGCATAGAGATAACAGCTCAACACATTTATTTCAGAACAGAACCTGGCAATGACAACACAAGGCAAACACCCCTGGCTTTATACCCCTTAGCTCTGCCCAGGTTTCCCACAATTTGTGCTGTTGAAACACTAGAGGGCCAATCGGACGGTAGGATTTTAATCCACCACCCGATTGGCCAGCCATAAAACTGGGCCAATCGGTTATGCAGGATTCAGCCAATGATCTTCAGCCTTCTTAAGGAGTATATTCCAAAGCTGCCGTCTTATTAAAGAGCCCCCCCAAAAAAATATTCAGCCCAAATCTATCTTGATGATGCAATCCTAAGCAGGTTTACTCAGAAGTACGTCCAACTGAGTTCAATGGGACTTACTCCCAAGTAAGTGTGATTAGGATCACAGCCTTAAACTCATTGACTCTTGTTCTTTCTTCAGGGAAATCCTTAGGTGACCATTTGCTTACATTTCTCCCTGAAATATTTTTAAATATTTGAAAACTCTCAGTGAATTTCCCAGTAACCCACCTCTGCAGTTTCCCCCCTTGAGCTCTCCCACCTCCAGGCCAAACTAGAGGCAACCATCCAGGGGAGCCACAGAATCCTCATGAAAATTCTGCTGCCCTATACAATGTATACTATAGGATTGTACCCATAATCTGAAAGCGAGGCCAATGGCCCAGTAGGTCAAAGGAGCCACCAGTTGAAAAAGTTTGGAAACCACTGTCCTAGAGTTACCAGGAGTTTCTGGCCTAATCAGCAGGGCTCTTTTTCGTGGTTGAGCCAGACAGTTCTGCACCCCAAATTTGAGTTTTTAACATTACAGTACTTTTAGTGAGTAGGAGTTTCATAATAGTGATATAGAGCAGGTTCCTCTGATTTTCCTGAGCTGCATGAGAAGGCAACCGTTCTGGGGAGCACTGCAGGGGGAAAAAAATCCAATGTTCAATGATTTCCAGAGACTGCAGAAGATTAACAGTAATTACGTTCGTTTCTCTATGAAGAATTCAGATCAATTTTAGTGGACTCTGTTCACACTAGAACTCAGAGTCCTCTTTAAGTTTCATTTTGCCTTGCATTTGCCATATAAGGAGTCTGACTCCTGCTTGATTCTGATTTTGGATCACATTTCACTACACTAGAGACAGAACCTGTAAATAAACATTTTACAAAATTAATCGTAAATGCTCTACTCTTCTCACCTACAGTTGCAGATGATAAATACCTGAAGGAAAAGGGTGCCTAGAGCAGAACCATCATACTGATTCCAGAGGGGGAAATGCAAGTCCCATTCCCCTACCCTTCGTTCTTCGTCGCACATCTGACTGGGCTTAGCCAAATATAATATGATCTACTATAAGATGAACCTTGAATATCATTATTTAGTCTAACAAGTACTTCAGAGGAACTCTCTGCATTTCTAACACAAAGTATATGGCTCCTGTTATCAAATGCCACATCTCCTAATGGCTATAATCCTGATTGGCTTACTATGGCTGATTTTGCCCCATGCAGAAATGACAACTAGCATAGGTTGCACCACTGTTTGCTCAGCAAACATTTTTGGACAAAAACAACTGATGGCAGTTACAGGTTCAACAAGGAAGACCAGAATTTCCTGGTATCCCAAAGTTGGAATGTGTTACAATCACCTGTACAACCAGGACAGGAACTGGAACAGCCAAGCTGCCTAGTGGTGTCAACCATTCTGGATTCCGTTGTGCACTCTTGGCTCTGAAACAGACTCTAACATTAAGAGCCCAGCAGGGAGCAACAGATGTCAAGAGCTGGTAATTTTCCTTTCTGCCTCAGCTCCTCAAAATTGCCTCAGCTGGCTAGGTGCCCACCCACAATCTTCACTTTGGAGAGCTAGCCAAACATATGCTGCCCCAGGAGCTGCCAACTCTACTGGAGAAATGTATGCGCTCCAAACACACCTGTGAATATGCAGCCATCTGCATGAGCCTCTCTGCACATCTTCTCCTGTGCTGAGCCCTGGGACCTGACCAGTATTGGGAAATGCCAGCCCGTTCTGCAACCCACACCAAAAATTGCAGCAGCTGTTGAAATGCAAACTGCCCACAGTCTGACAGTTGGAGGACAAAGAACAGAATGTTATACTGGCTGTAGAGAACCCTGCTTAGGAAGAAGAGTATGACCAAAAAAAAGCCAGCCAGTTAACATTACACACACTTTGTTTTTGCATGTTTTCACTGAAAATTATTCCTCAGTGTAAAGTGAGCATAATATGCTCTGAATGGGCTTGATCACATGATCATGGCTGGCTCCAGTGTGTGAGGAGGCTGAGCATTTGCTGGGGTGCTAAGGCCAGTATTCCTTCCATGTACAGGGCCCCTAAGGCTACAGGCCAAGATAAGAGAGAGCTCCACTTCTGCACCTCTCCTCCTGCAGATTAAAGAGGCTCACTGAAGGTGCTGTGTCCACAGAGCCGCAAAATCCTGGAACCAGCACAGGTACCCAGCTCTAGGAGTTAAATGACAGTCACAGAGAAAGGGGCTACATTAGAGATGAATGTGGTGTGGGAAAGGTGACATTGTTAATTGTGTACACACTTTATTCTTTTCTCATAGCCTCTGGTCAGACAAGACTAGAGATAAAAAGAAAAGTTTTTTTGTTTGTTTGTTGTAAGTTGGAGGCAGCTAATAGTTTAAAGCAGGGGTGCCCAAACCCCGGCCCGGGGGCCACTTGCGGCCCTCAAGAGCTTCCAATCCAGCCTGCGGGAAGCCCCCAGTCTCCAATGAGCCTCTGGCCCTCCAGAGAATTGCTGGAGCCCGTGCTGGCCCAACGCAACTGCTCTCAGTGTGACTGTTCGACTTCTCACTTGAGCTGTGGGACGAGGGCTCCCTCCACTACTTGCTGTTTCACATCTGTGAAGGAAAGGCTGGCCTTGCTTTGTGCAAGGCCTTTTATAGGCCTTAAGCTACTGCAAGACCTTCATTCATTCATATAAGTGCCATCTCTAATATATTCATTTATGTAAATTTATTCAAATTTTAAATTGTAAATTACTTTTTCCCCCCAGCTCCCAACACAGGGTCAGAGAGATGATGTGGCCCTCCTGCCAAAATGTTTGGACCCCCCTGGTTTAAAGCAAGAATCTCCAAACTTTTTGGCATGAGGGCAGCATCATATAACTGACATTGTGTCAGGAACAAGAACATACATACATACATACATACATACATACATACATACATACATACATAAATGGGGAACTGATAATAATAAATAATAATAATAAACTTTATTTGAATCCCGCCCTTCTCCCAGAAAGGGACCCAGGGTGGCTAACAACATGTAAAAAAACAGATTTAAAAAATAATTTAGCACAAATAGCAGATAAAAAACATATTAAAAACACATTAACAGAGACCATAAAAACAGTAGTCAGATTAAAAGACAGAATAAAAAGAGCACAAAAGAGCAAGTCCCAGAGGAATCAGGCCTGTAAAAAACTACGTGTAAAAAATGTTAAGAAGCCCAAAAAAATCAGAAGGCTTGTATAAACAGCAGTGTCTTCAGGCCTCGCCGGAAACTCTCAAGAGAGGGAGCCATTCTCAAGTCAAGGGGAAGGGAGTTCCATAATGTTGGTGCGACTACCGAGAAGGCCCTATTTCTTGCAGCCGCCCCCCGGACCTCCTTGGGTGGCGGCACTTGTAAAAAGGCCTTCTCTGATGACCTGAGAGGGCGAGCCGGATTGTACAGGAGTAGGCGGTCTCTAAGATATCCTGGCCCAGAGCAGTATAGGGCTTTAAAGGTCAAAACCAGCACCTTGAATTGGGCCCGGAAACAAATGGGCAGCCAATGTAGCCCCTGGAGAAGCGGACTGACAGAGTCAAACCGCCTAGCTCCAGTGACCACACGGGCTGCCGCATTCTGCACTAACTGCAGTTTCCGAACCATCTTCAGGGGCAGCCCCACATAGAGCGTGTTACAATAATCTAACCTCGATGTCACCGTGGCATGGATCACCGTGGCCAGGTCTGCATGATCCAAGTACGGCTGCAGCTGGCGCACCAGCCGAAGCTGAGAGAAGGCCCCCCAGCCACAGCCGCCACCTGGGAATCCAGGAGCATCTGCGAGTCCAGGAGGAGCTGAGAGTTTAATTGACTACAATAAGTGGGTGGGGGTGTATGGAGGAGGAGAGCAGAGGGCAAAATTTACTTGCACAGGAAAGGGGGAAATTGATTTTGAAAAAGGATTGGGGGAGCAGAAAGCAAAATTGGCTTGCACAGGCAGAGGAGGGAATGGATTTTCAAAAAGCATCAAACAACCTACAATGCAAATCATAATTTTTTCCTGTCAGTTTCTGCTCTGTAGAAATTTAGCTTAGACATTAGCTTTAATTTATATTTATATTCCAGGTCTCCCAGCATGGTATATATCTCATTCAGTCACTAGAAGTGCTGAAAGTAATGCAATGTAATGGAATAATTTTTGGAAAATGGTGCTATTTTTAGCTCCAAAAGGCTGGAGGACCCCGCCTGAAATATAAAATAATCATTTAAAGAGAATTAACAGTGAGTTACAGAAAATATCACTTCCAAGGGTACAGCTAGAAATTATTTTCACAGAAATGGAAATGTTTACACATACATATAATTTAAAAAAAAAAAAAGAAACCTGCAGAACCTGTTCACTAGCGGTAAAAGTGGCATGTATATATGTACCCCATTATTGCCCATGTGGGGTACACAGTTCTTGTGTCCAGCAATGGTCTCTGTCAAACTGCTTTTTTTAGCATTTGAAAAGCCTGCAAACAGAGATGGTACCACAGGAAATTATGTCTCTGTTATACTACCTCTATTTAAAAAAAAAAGTTTCCAATTATAGCCCAAAACTTCACTTAGGGTTCAGTTCTATCAAGCACAGAATTGGTGGCTACAGATGGCTACCACCTGGATTCTGTGTTAGATCTGAGCAGGCAGGAGGTTACCTTGGGGGAAGGGGTCATTTGTCCCTTTATTCTAAGTAAGCCCCAGCACGCTCAATGGGGCTTCTCAAGTCAGCGCCAGCTATTTCTCTGGCGCAGATTGGAGAAGTCCCATTTCAGGCTTTGGAGCTCTCATGGGAGACAGGATTCAGCAAAAGAGACCTTGCTGGTCCCGTCCCCCCCCGGATCTGACCCACCCTGTTCTGTCCCCACTCCACCCTCTCCAAACCAGAAACGTCTCCTCCCACCCTCCTGCCACCCTCCTCATGCCCCTCGGTGTTTGCTTCCTGTCCGTTGGCAGTCAGGGGTTCCTCTGCGGCATCAACAGGGTGGCACAGGCCTCCTCGCTGGCACTGTTTACTTGGTGGATGTCGCAAATGTGCCTGATGGCATGTTAACAACACCCAGAGCCAACACTGGGGCTGCAGTGCTGGTGCTGAGGTCTGATAGAATCAGGCTTCCCATAGGCAATTCTATGCATGTCTACTCAAAGGTAAGTCCCATTTACTTCAATGGGCCTTAGTTCCAGGACAGTGTGCTTAGGACTGCAGCCTTAGAGCATCAGTCCAGCAAAATGACTCAATATTCTTACCGGCTACATTCAGGCAAGTTTGCATATTATGCTCACTTTAGCATGATACGTGATGTTCTTTCAATGAAAACATACGAATTAGCTGCCTCACAGTACATTCCAAAACACACCCTTCAAAGCTGAACAGGTCAAACTGGCTTCACAGATCCTCTTATCTGCAGTCACCATCCCGCATGCTTAAAAGAATGATCGAATCACTTGACATTCTGCTGATGTACAGGGAAATCAGATGTATGCTTTTCCCCCTTCAAGTCTTTCCTCTTGCTAGGATAGGTGCATCTGGCCTGAGTTACATTCCAAGTGTTTACACAAATATCAGATATGCAAGGCAGTTTATTCATGCAATATTCATTCCAGTGCCAACACCATCATCTTGTTATTAGCTTTACTGAATCAGCCAGATTAATGCACCATAAGCTGGAATGTTCTGTGAGCCACTATTGTTGGCTTCAGTGCTTTCAAGACCACAAGTCCCACTTTAAATGTTGGGTTACATGTCAGTGCTGTGGTTGCCACCAAAAATTGCTGCTCCCAAGGAGGATCTGCTTCTACAAGTTTGTTCTCAACTGCCTCTAAAAGTAGATCCAATGAGTACAGACTGCAAAAGAAGAGATTCCAATTGGACATCAGGAAAAAATTCCTGACAGTAAGGGCAGTTTGGCAGTGGAACAGCTTGCCGAAGGTGGTGGTGGACTCTCCCTCACTGGAGATCTTCAAACAGAGGCCTGACAAGCACCTGCTGGAGATGCTGTAGGAAGCCTTCCTGCTACATGCCGAGGGTTGGACTAGATGACCTTTTAGGAACCTTTCCAACTCTAGAATTCTATGATACTTTGGAATCCCTTTCTATAAGCTCCTTTAGGGATCCAGGAAAAACCAGAGAAGTAGTCAAAAGTAAAATATGACTTTATTGAACAAGTTAAGTAGTTAACTTAAGTAGTTAACAAGTTAAGTATGACTTTATTGAACAAGTCTTTATACTGAGGCTTACCAGAATCTTTCACTGCTGCCAGATCAGGACTAGCTTGGGTGGAGTAAGCTGCCTTTGATACCAGGGGAGCTGTGTGGGGAATTATTTAATAAATCTTTTAATATGGAGAAGGTTACAGACATGCCCCTTCCAAAGAAAAAGTATAGTTAAGGGAAACAGCTCCCTGATAAGGAATCTTTGAACTGGGGTGCGGAAAGAAAGAGAGAGAGAGAGAGAGAGATTAAACAGATTGATCATTTATTGTAAAAAAAACAGACATCAACAATAAGATACATCAAAGATACACTTTCACCAGGGGTTCAACCCGAACAAATATGTGCATGTGTTTGGCTTATGGTGGATGAATGCTTGCAATGTGTATTTTGTACACCATGAGAAAGTAAGAAAAGGGTACCAAGTTCCAGGGCAGAATGAAGGGGAGCTTACTGTTTTTATCCAAGTCCTCATTCTTAATGGGGGGGGGGGGGGGAGGGATGATTGAGAAGAAAGAGAAACAGTTTAACATGCAATTATAGTTACCTACCTGAAGATAGCTTGCCAAGCCTTGGTGCTAGGTTCCATGCAATGTTCTGGGCACTCAAGAAGGATACCAGACCAGAGGTAGTCTTTGTTTCACATTTGTATCTCATTTGTATCTCATTGCTTGGGCAGACTTCTGGGAGTCAGAAGGAATGCATATGTGCTGGTTGAGGCATTGCCAGTGGAAAGACCTAAACCAAACTATTGTGTTCCTGGGATTGTGATGGATAGATCGGTTATTTAGGGAGGCAGCCCTCTGTATGGAGGTTGCTTCTTAGCTGTTCGCTTCTGCAGACTCCCAAACTGATCAATGTCCCTGACCGGTCAGACAGAAGGAATGGCACCACTACAGGTAAACACTGACAGGAACCAGCACCTTGGTAGTTTACAGTCTTGTCCCCTTCCCCATAATATGCAATTAACAAAGTTAACAAAGTTTCTGAGAATTCTGACATCATATACAGATATAAAAACAAATATCATAAAAAGACTATAATGGTAACACCTTAAGTCTTGAATGAAAACCAAGTTGGAATTGCTCCAGATTCATGGAACATGTTAGAGCTACTAGAAAAATGTGAAGGGGATCTCTAAATATTATCCTTTCCAACATGCATCCCACAGCTTGCATGGGAAGAACCCGTACCATAGCTGCCAGAGGTGATGTAAGTGCTTCCAGTGTGTTCTGACAAGCCCACTTGAGAAAAGGATTAAAATGTTCCCACAGCCACATGGAGTTCCAACAGTCTGGGGTGATTCTGGGCAACACATTCATGCCAATGATCAAATATCTGAATTGAATCTCCGTGATCATCTCAATGTGGATATGACCTTTCCATCATATTGAGGCAGATATGTGCATGCATCTCAGTCTTCTTTTACGTAGAAAACAACATTGTGTTCCAGTTGCATTGTTCACCAGTTCATTTTTTACTATCATCCCAAGATACTGGTTATTACCATTTAAGCCCTTAGGATCAAGATACAGTACTTAAGGGACACCCCTCCACCATTATGAAACTGCCTATCCCTTAAAATATGTTAAGAGAGAATACTGCATATCTCTCTGCCTTCTGAAGTGTGACTGATAGTGACATATAAAAAAAAAAAACCTTCTCTTTTCCATCCATGAAAGAAAGGCCTCTGTTGTTGTACAAATCCTGTGAAATTTCCTTTCTCAGACTGACTTTCTTCCTATCAGTTTTTCCATGTGGTGAAGACCCTTCTCTGACTATGGTTATAAGATACTTTAAACTGTTGTCTAACATTTTACACTATTTTATTTTATTGAGATTGTTCTCAAATCTTTATAAGGCACATTAGGCTGCAATCCTATATAGGTGGAGGCCTCTTTAACCATGGGTTTGGCACCCGCAGTTTTGACTCAGCATAGGTGCTGGACCCACACTGGAGGTCCTAGCCTGACCTCTCCAGGCCTCTGAACACTTTCGGATGCAACCAGAAGATGCTTCTGATTGTGCCCAGAAGTTCTCTGATGCCGCCCACCCACTGATTCCATTATCCATGGGTTTCACTATCTGCTGGAAACAGATACTGAGGACCAACCTGCACATCCTTATGTGTGTGTCTCACCTAATTCAATGGAGCTAACTCCTCAGCAGACAGAAAATTGTGCAATAAGATACCTTCCTGAGTGGGAAACTGGATTTAAAACATTAAATAAAAATAGCTGTTAACCTAGTCTTCTTTTTAACCTGCATGGAGTAGATGCATCAGCCACCCACATGGCAAGAAGTGATACAAGCTAATGAAAGCCAGCCAATTATGTTAAAAACAGATCATTTGGGCAGAGCAAATGCTTAGCAGTTTAATAGGGAAAAATGTTCAAATGTTTACTTATGTTAATGAACCAAATGTTAATGCTATGTTATGAGGTGTTAATAGCTAAAATAGTTATTAGTTTCTATGTATAAGAAATAGGGAAAAATGTTATGTTTAGCATACATTTTTGTTTGGAACAAAGAAAGCATTTTTTCCTGGTCTCTGTCTGCAAATTACAAGCAGGCCATAAATCAAGGAATGTTTCTTAGCAAACTGACAAAGCATCAGATAAGGTTCAAAAAGGGAGTGTGAGGCTGGAATTTACATCTGAGGCTAATTGGTAGTATGATAAATGAACACTAAACTGAACAGATGAAAACACATAGGAAAAGGCTTTTTCCAGATTTAAACCTTTTGTTCCATTTTAAACCAAAATACAGTCTTAAATAACGACTGGGAAGAGTTATAAACACCAGAGCATCACAGAAGTGTTAAATAAATTACAAAGTGAGCATGCTTGCATGCCAATAGTTCTTTAATGCCTCAATAATTGTAGAGATTGTTTTTTTAAAATGTAATCAACATATATAAAGGCACAGTAATGGGTTTTAGCTGTTAAAATAGTTTGATTAAAGCATAAATACACAGAATAAGTGGAAACCATTAAATTAGGAAAAGCTATTAAGAGACTTAATGCTTCAAGTCTGAAAATGCAACCTTGGAGAGGCAGATGTAGCAAAGTTAATTAATAGAGTCTGACAGGGAGACACTGGAAGGTGGTATAAAGTTACAGATAAAACTCTTATCTAGGCAGAAGCATTCCTAACTCCTCTGTAAACTCAAGGTCCTGCTTAATTGGAACTAAGGAAGCACAACCTAAAGTGAGATTAGATTACAACTCAGAGACAGATTTACAACTAAGAGAGACAGATTTAGATAGCAAATAGGGAGGAAGCAGGATGCACTTGCATGTGCAGGTCCAAGGAGACCCATTAGTGATTGGGAGGCTTGTGGAGGAGTAAGGGAAAATATTTTACCTTTTTCCTCCACAGCTTCCCAATCTGCCCCCCTCCCAAGAATGCAGCACAGCCTGTTTTGGAATGACTGCATGCTATGGCAGGGAAAACCACAGGGTTGGGTTCTTATCCTCCCTTCCCCTACTCCAAATAATCTGGGGAACTAGAATTTCACCAGGAGACTAAAGGTTTCCTATAGAATTGTTAACAATTTCAAAAGACAACAATCTTTAGAAGTCAGGGCTGACTGATTGCTAAACTAGTTGCAAATTAGTTTGGATATCACATAGTATCAATGTGATCCTAGTGTACTGTGCTGAAACTCAGGTCTATCAGACGTTTGCTAGAGAAGAGAAATAGAAAAGAGTTTTTGAACCAGCACTGCATGCATACAACAGTGTCCTCTTTTGCTGTCTGGTTGATGAGGAAAGTCCAATTTTCCAATTTGATGTACACAGAGCTGGCTCCAGGTATTTGTGGGTTTGGGGGCAAGAAACTCTCAGTGGTCCCCTTTATCCCCATTTTGCTCCAAGAACATATGAATAAATAAAATAATGCTGTCTTCTCTTGACATTGTAAATCCCTTAAACATTTGAATTTAAGGGAAGGGGCACCCATGGCAAAGGCTATTACACTTTCAAGTACCTGACCATGTACAAGCACAACATTTCAGATGTTTAACCACTACTGGAAATCATGCATAGACTCAAGTCCTAAGTAAATACCACAACAAAACACATGTACTCCTGCAGCCCATCTGAAGACTTTGCTATAAAGTTTCCTGTACAAAGTGTATATGTGAGGGAAATAACAGCCACTTACGCCTACTAACAGTAAAGATAGTCACAGGCAGAGATTTGAGATTGACCCATCAACAGTCTCTGGACCCCCCAGCAATGTCCAACTCTAGTCACTTCTGGCATTGACCATGACACATTCCCTGGCCAAAGTGTGGCACAATCACAGACTTCTTAAGGCAATGTTGCAATATTGGCAGCACCAGATTGATTGATTGATTGAAGACTTTGTATAAAGATACACTTGCAAAATGCTGCCTGACCAGGACAGCTCAGAAATATTTCATTCCTGGCCAGCATATGAATTTTGCCTATAAGCCAAAATGCTGTACAATTTAGAGAGCCAAGATGACCCAGATACAGTATTAAGGGGGCAGACATTTGGGGGGGGGGATACAGAAGGCTCAGAAAACAATTGATTTCATGCTTGGTTGCTTCCCTATGTAAATGCACTGGAAAGAGCTGTACCAGGCTGTTCCCAGCCCAGATGGAGATCTGTTCCAGAGTTCATGTCATGTAACAGTAAACATGAAAGTGCAGTCCTTCCCTGGACACTGCTATGCCATGCTCTGTCTCTCTGAGCTCTGTTGCTTCCATATTGGCAACCGCATTTATAAGACAATTATAGAACTACCTGCATGTGTTTGGCTAACAATCAACTGCTTCGTCTTCCCTCAGGTTTCAAGGAACAGAAGAAGGAAACTATTAGGCCTGTAGGATTTTACAGACTTCCACAGAAGCAACTTTTCCGCATACAATGAAGTGGCTCAGGGGGTCTGTCAGTAGCAGGAACTGGGAAGGCACAAGGGTGTTTACATGGTTCATTACTTGCCTCACAGTTGCTGTAGCAACCAAAAGGGACAGTTTATAGAAAGGAAGTTCACATATGGGGAATTCAGCTTTCAGAGTCCAGCATCAAATACAGGTGCAAAACAAAAGAGCCGAAGCTGGGAAGGAAATGCTATTTAAAAAAAAAAAAATTCCTATGTGCAACATCACTCAGGTGTGCGGTGATGATGCCCCAATGCCTGGCAACTCTGTTCAGTAAGACCAGCTCTTACGTCAGTGGTAGAGCAGGCCCTGGGCAGAATTAAAGAGCCTAACGTATTTCGCAGGGTTGGTTCTGAGTCTGGTTGTGAATGGGAAAACCCCATAAATGTCATGCGGAACTCCTCCGGGGAAAGGTCAATACAAATGCAAAAAATATAAAGTAGCTATTGGGATGGGTCAGACAAGCTCTGACAGGCCCACAAAATCACAGGGCGGGGGGGGGGTGGAGAAGCATGAGGGTACACATCTCCCCCTCATGAGAGGGAGAAGTCAATGCGCTTGTGTTTAATTTTGTTCTCCCCCCATCTATCAGATATAAATCAGGCAGCAGAAATGTGAAAAGCTTCAACAAAAGCTCTTAATGAAGCTGAAGGACACCAATCAATCCTTCAATTTTTCAAAACCAATAAAGTGGGGGAAAGGCAGGGAGAAAGGAGAAAGTGGCATTGCCTTCATACCCTACTCAAGGACTTTGTGGAGGCATGTGGTTGGCCACTGTGGTAAACAAGATGACAGATTTGACGAAGCCTCTTAAGCTGGGTTCTTCTTATGCTTTAAGAAAGTCTGTGCTACAAGTTTGTGTTGGCCCAGAGAAATTATGTCTGCTTGCTATCTGTGAGAATCTACCCATTTGCTGAGAGTATCACCCAAAGCCCTGTTGCAAATGTCCCTGAGGCAGAGCCTTTTCTGTGGTGGCGCCTGACTGTGGAATACCCTCTCTAGAAACGTTCACTTGGTACCTGTCATTATCTTTTAGACACCAGGGGATGGAGAGCAGACATCTGTTCTCTTCTCTCAAAACATCGATGGGAAAGAAGCACGGCAGAAAACCCATGTTAACAGCTGTTTCACACTGTTAATATTTCAAAAGTTCTTTCCTTTCTTCCTATGTTCTTAATCTGCTGCTTTGATATTTTTCTTGAATTTTTTAAAATTCATATGTAAGTTGCTTTGAAGACAAGTGCGATGGATATTTGGGTTAGAAACATCTTACATAAATAACCATGCAAGCACATTTCAAAATCTGCAGCAGCATTTACAAGAAATGGATGCTGGTATGTCTGCCAACAACCAGTAGACGTATTTACTGATTGGTAACCATCAGTAAACAAGATTGGAAATTCTGTGCCAAGGGGATAAAAATAAAAGGAAATTGATGATACATTTTTACTTTTCAAGCATTTGCTCCAGGCATGTTAATAGTTAATTGGTCCATTGCCTTTGGCAAGCAAAAGTCAGCTATAATTGATCAAGCAGGAAGAATTCTGTGAACTGTGAGAGACTGGTTCTATTATTTTTCTAGGCTGTCAACACACTAGAATGGAGTAACACCAATATGAATGTGGGCAAGGAAATGTTGTTATGGGCTAATAACTAATGAGGATCAATTTACAAGGCAGAGGTATTTGCCCTTAAGTACAAAAGAACCTGGTACCATAATATTCTCATCATTAATGTAAACAGTTTATCGCCTATAATTGCATTATTTATTTGTGGGTTCTTTTTGAATTGCCGATGGGGGAAATGCCGACATGTGCTGGCAATTCTGATGCACAGCTTTGAGCATACACCTGGGTCTTTTTCTAGCTTTATGCATCCCGAGTGCCGCTACAGGGGCTGTAAGCTGTCAGTATTCTTTAGCAGGCTGAACTCCTGTTTGTAACTCCTGTTGTAACTCCTGTTACAAATTATGGAAGTGATACGGGAGCTGGAACTGGAGACATTTCAAACAAAAACCAGAAAAATCTTTCAAAGAAACATGGAGATACAACACAACAGGCCCAACTCTTGTTTACAGGTGATCAGATTTTTAAAGCCAACTGTACAGATCCACACACATGCTCTCACACACTCAGAACTGGCCCAAGTCAAACCGGTAACCAAATTGAATCAATCTCTTTCTTCTGCTTTTGCACACACTTGGCCCCTGCCCACATTGTCACAAACTCCTGTCCTCTTCTGCTGCTTCTGCAAAACTAAACAGATAGGAAAGATCCTCAAGGGAGCAGAAGCAGAACATCTCCCCATGGGTAAATCTTTCTTTACCCAGTGTGTGGTTAGTCTGTGGAACTCCTTGCCACAGGAAGTAGGCATCTTGCCTAGATGCCTTTAAGAGGGGATTGGACAAATTTCTGGAGGAAAGGTTCATCACGGGTTACAAGTCATGGTAGGTGTGTGCAAGGTAGAGGTAGGCTGCCTCTGATTGCCAGATGCAGGGGAGGGCACCAGGACACAAGTTGTGTCTGTGGTCTAGTGTGTTCCCTGAAGCATTTGGTGGGCCACTGTGAGATACAGGAAGCTGGACTAGATGGGCCTTTGGCCTGAGCCAGCGGGGCTCTTCTTAGGTTCTTATGTTCTTCCAATCTGTGGATCCTCCCTCCCTAGCCAGTTTAGCACTACCCCCTTCCTGATTGCTATCTGGAATGGTAGTGATCTGGAGCAGAATCACAGTAACTATTACCTTTTCGTCCAGCTCCAACACTGCACTCCTCAGCAGCTGTGCTGGAGGAGATGGTAACACACACACACACACACACACACCCCACTCTACAAGGAAAGTGCACAAGAAAAGCATGAGAGCACCCAGGCAGGTGCTGGACAAGTGGTGACGGTGAACGGATACAGGACGCAAAACACCCCCCTGCCAAGTTTGTTGTCTCCCCAGCTCACCACTCACCTGTTCTCAGCCCTGCCCTTTCCTAATTTATACATATAAATGTTCAGCATACGCTACTAGCTTTCTACCAGTATAAAAAAACACTTGCTAGAAAACTGGGGTAAGGAGTGATAGCCATGAGTGCTGTGCAAGTCTAACCTTCAACCAGTGGTACATTTTGATGTGTATGAGGTCATCATGGCAGTCTCCCTAGCCATGTTTCACTAAGATTATGTTTAAAAAAAAAATTTGCATTTCTTCATTAGAATGTTTTCTTCTCTTGCAACTTATATCTACTCTGAAATTTTAAAATGCTGGTCATTTTATTCCAAACTGGATAGCAATAGTTTTAAAAAAACAAATGAGAGTTTGTATATAAAGTGTGTGTTAGAGTGCAATCCTATGTGTGTTCATTCAGAAGTAAATTCCACTTACTTCCATCACCGAATCATCAGCACTCTCGCTAAGGTTATGATCCAGTCTTACATTCTCTCCATCCATCAGCTTCCCATTATCATCCAACTATGGGCATCTGGGGGCAGGACAGACTAGCACTTATGCCCCCAGGACATTTTCCAGTTTGCTTCCTCCTGAGCTGGATGCTGCTTCTCAGTTCAGGTTCTTTGGGGGAAAAGAGGTGCAAAGGCGACACCCAAGAGCCAGTGGCATTCCTGGAGGGGAGGCAAAACACTACGTTTCTTCAGGCGCCGGCTGCAGGTGTAAAGCTTTTGCAGTTGTGTCTGGCTCTGAAGGCGAGGAGGAGGGGGCTGCTTTATATTAGAGGTTAGTATTTTCCCCTCCCCCACCCCGGAATGCCAGTGTCAAGGGCTTTTGCTGATGGTATCACCACTCCTGCTGTAGGAGAAGACCCAGGGACCATGCTTCAGCCTGCAGTTAAGTATGACATTATTAGTCATATTTGTATCTGTTCCTCGAAGGCAGTGTTTCTCAAATTGTGGGTCGGGACCCACTAGGTGGGTCATGAGCCAATTTCAGGTGGGTCCCCATTCATTTCAATATTTTATTTTTAATATATTAGACTTGACGCTACCATGGTATGCGACTGCATTTGGGGAACTGTTGCAGACCTGTACTTTGAACAGGTTACTCTGTATTTGCTTTTAACAATGATAGTAAACAGGACTTACTCCTGGGTAAGTGTGGGTAGGATTGCAGCCTAGGATTGTTAAAAAATTTTCTGCTTGATGTCACTTCTGGTCATGACATCACTTCTGGTGGGTCCTGACAGATTCTCATTCTAAAAAGTGGGTCCCTGTGCTAAAATGTGAGAATCACTGCTCTAAGGAACATGTAGCGAACATGAGATTTAACTATTCTTCTGATGTCATATTTTGAATTAAGAGCTGAAGGGGCAGCACACAGAACAAATACTTAACCCATAGCAAAAGTTTAGCATAGCATACAGTCTACTGCGTGCTATGTTAGAGATGCATGAAAGCATCTCCAGATATCTGCTGTTTTTGCTGGTAGAAGTAGCCAAGGGGAGGGGATCTGGACTGCAGACATATTGTGGGGCATGGTGAACTTGACCCTTTTCCCTTTGTCAGTTAACTAATACAGAATCACCTGCTCTTGGAGTAACTATTTATTCATTCAAGTGATTTATATCCAAACTTTTACTCTGAATAATTGGATTGCCTAAGGCAGTGCACTATAAATTTTAAAAAACCAATAATATGCAAAATAAGAATTAAACATAAAGTACAACGATCATAAAGAACTGTACTATAAAAATGTATCAAAATTATTAAAATACAGAATACAACAAAAAAACCTAAATGAAACTTACCTGTAACTATGTAGATTCCCCCTTTTCTTTTGTGAAATCCTTAGTCTTTTCTATTCCATGCTCCTAGCAGCTCAGCAAACAGCAACACCTAAACAAGCCTACGGAAGGAAACCCTACATAGGTGCCGCTACAGAGAGAGAGAGAGAGAGAGGGCATAACAACCATGTTCACCATTCAGACAACAAGAAAAAACAGCCCCAGTCTAGCCATCCACTCCACTGAAGCCTATGAAACCTGCTGACTGCTCTCAAAACTACAGTCCTCCCAAAGATAGAACTCTCATATCTGTGTTCAGGAGTGTAACAAAGTCTCATCTTGAACACCTTCCAATTCTTGCACATATTCAAGAATGCCTGCATGTCTGCAAGAACAAAAAATATTTCAGCTTCCAGGGTACTTCCATTAATCATTAAGGCTTATATATTGTATATATTTTTTAGATTGTGAGCCCTTTTGGGACAGGGAGCCATTAGTTTTTTTATTTTTCTCTGTAAACCGCTTTGTGAACTTTTGTTGAAAAGCGGTATATAAATACTGTTAATAATTAATGATATATCACATAATGTTTCTCCTGAAAAAATACCCTTCCTGTAGAGGAAAAAAAATATAGAGAATGCACTTCTTAATACAAAAAAGTGTATGAACAGTACAGAACTGAAGTTACACCCTCTTCAACAAGCCCTGCTGAAATATCTAATGATGCATTGCCATTGTTCACATGACTGTACAACCAAGTATAACTCAGGTAAGTTCAAACTTACTGACGCGAATAATGGTGACTCACCAGGAAGTAGCCATTACTCATTAATCTTATGCGCATTATCTTTTTCCACGTTCCATGATACTATTATTCTTGCCCTGCTCCTGGACCTTTAAAAAGCAGATAAGAAACGGACAAGGTTTTTGCAGTGGGAGACAAAGTGATGTGAAAAATCAACATTTGTGAGAGCATGGCTGCTGTGAAAGGCACAAGACCCTGCCTGTTCCAGTGCAAGATAGGATTGTGCTCTTAGATGTTTCCACCAGGGTCTCTGAGAGGAATTTTATCAGGGGGTACAAAGTTTCCTTTGGTTACTTCCCAAAGAGGTTGGGGGTGAAACAGAGTGGGGGGTGGCAGCGGGGGGGGCAGAATGGGGGCAAAACATGCAAGGGGAAAGTGGCAACAGCCAGAATAGTCTTTGGAGCCCAGATCTACCGGTCTTCCCAATGCAGAACTCAGGTATACCTGCCTGCCCGGCATTGGTAGCTAGATACAGTAATACGGAAAACCAAACACACTCCTAGTTTTCTCTAAAATCTTTTAAATAGGAAATCATTGCAGAAAATTAGCATCATCATATTTAGGCTCACACTAGAATGGAGAGTGTCCTGTGTACACCAAAACGGACTTCTGCAGCAGCTGCAGTCCCTCAGGTGTGTTCCTGAGCTCCTATACACTCCTTCATGGGAAGCCAAAGAGCTACTGTAGCAGGTCAGTTTCCTCCCAGATGTGTTAAGGAATGTCTGCATTCCTAGGCCTGGCATGTATGACTTGTGGCAATAGTCACTGACATGTGCCCATGGTAATGCCACCCGTGTTCTGCGTGGGAAGTGTGTTTGGGTGAGAAAGGAAAATTTAAGATCTCAGGAAATTTCTGGGGTCCCCTCCTTTGGCTCCTGGGGCCCTTTCTCACCTGGGCCTGGGCACAAATTATCCTCTTTACTCCCCTCTCCTAGGCCCTGGTTTCCACATTAAGATGGGAAAGAACCACAAACCATGGTTATTTGGAATTCCTCTGCTGGGCCACAATTGGCTTGCAGGCCTTATGTGGTGCAGGCCTGCCTCACAATTACCAGGGAATTGGGCACCATGTACCACAGTACTTCCTTCCAGTGCTACTGGCTGTTGTCATGCTTGCCATGCAACTCCTGTCAGAATTTTTAACACTGATGTCTGAGCACTTGTTGATCTAACATCTGCTGCCCCTTCAAAAGAGGGGACTTTCAGCTTTTCCCTAGTGCTACACATCTCCACAGTCCAGTATGAGGCTTTTGGCATTACTTCCCACAGCCTGTGAAATGTCAGAACTGACAATACCACAAAGCTTATAAAAAAAGAGAGAAACACATGCTCTCTCTCTCTCTCTCTCTCTCACACACACACACACACACACACACATACACACACACACACACACACAAAAGCAGGTGTGGTACAGTTGCTGTCTGTTTTACTCCGAAATATAGTCATGGCATTGTCAACCAAGAATGTTTGTATCCCAGCTCAATGTTTATGGTGCCCGCAAATGTTCCCAAAATATCCTTCGAGGTGCATTCAGGGCTGCCAGTCATACACGTTCCTTCAGGCCTCAGTGTTAACTCGTGGCAGAAGAGAACAGGGTGAACAGGAAACTCTCCTGCTTTTAGTGGAGAAGGCTCTAACAACCGGACACCCACTGTTAAATACAATGTAGACACTTGACCACAACCACTATGTTCAAATCTCTCCCTGAAAAGCCCATTTCCATGTGTAATTACTAGCCCTTGGGTTGATCATGAAGCCTCCATGTCCAACATTATACCATACTTTGTCACCCCCCCCCCCAAAAGCCACTAGTTTTCCTCTCCTGCCACTAGTTGCATGTAGATAAGAGGGTGAATTAGCAGGTAAATACACACACATTAGGTTGGCTTCTCCTATTTCTGCCTCCTCAATTTGCAAAACAGGCTGCAATAAAACATTTTTAAATGTTCCATCCTGCCTTTCCTAGGCTTAAAGCAGCTCCCACCAACAGAAATTATTAAACAATCGTACCACAGTAAAATGTTATGCTGTCCTTATTCTTTTCCTACAAATGGAAACTTGGCAGCTACTACTCTATTGTGTGCTGGAGTTAACTGCCTCCAGGGGGTTCCGAGTTTATAGGACCAATTTTTTCAGGGAAGTCGTTACTGTGAGAAGCAAATATCTGATTCTTCCCTGGTTACTTGTTCTTAATCGTTGTACCCTTGAGTGGCAAGCAGGGACATGGCCACAAAAATATGGCATTTGAAAATGGATTCTTTCCTTTCAGCCATTTTTTTTCACTGCATGAGCACATATTTATGAAAGCTGAGAACTGCGTTGAGAAGAACCCCTTGAGACAACTGCCCCAGGACTTCAGAATGTAGGTGGCAGCCTTACATGTTTGAATGCTGCCATATCAAAACTCCCCACATGTAGTTGATATGCATAAAAAGATGAAGGATGGCTGAATCCCTTTTCCTGAAGAGTTGGGGTTGACCATATAGGCCCTAGGCAGGGCCCAACATGGCTGATGGGTTGCATGGGTGCTGTTATGTTCCATGCATCTTATGAATGCTGCTCAACTTGCCTTAAAAACAAAGTCATAGGCAGAGTTCAAGACATATTCTGAATGTAGACTAGAAATAAACAATAAGAAAGCCAAGATCATACACGAAATGCACTGCCAAGCCCCAGAATGACTAATATAAGGTTCTGGAAAATGGGTACTACTGAGAAAGTTAACAAAATGTCTTTGGCTCAGTAAATATTTAGGAACATCTGTAATCAACCCCCTAGACAGGAAGCTCCCACCAGCCCCATACAATGTCACAAATACAAAACACCATTTAAAAAAAATTCCCCTGTGTACTGTAGACAGCATAGTAAACAAGTCAGAGCAATAATACATTTTCCAAGTGGAAGAAATTAAATTATAAGTTATTACAATCTAAAACCAGTGTGAATATTGTTTTATATTGCACAAAGCCGTGGGCTATTTATACGAGTACACAATCGCTCTCCAAAACCGTAAGAAATAATTTTATTTAAAATGCAAGACTATTTGAAAGAAATGAGACGTGGTACTTTGGGACATGCAGACATTCATTATTACCATAGCCTGCTAGGACTGACATTTGACAGCAATCTTGCAAACGTCCACCAGGCTCTACAGCAAGAGGAATTGCTCCCAGCATCACCCGTCAGGTTTTGGTATATTGTATTAGCCTCACCTATAGTGACTGGGAGACAGAGTTGTGATTGTCTATCATGAGTCCATTGCCCTGTTCGAGTGCTCATTCCAGCAGTTGCCTGAGTGCCTACCCCTGAGGCTAGAGGCACAAAACAGGATACAACTTCTGTTGGTGTATCACTGACCCTGCTGCCTTTGGTATCCATTTGCCCAGTTGTTAGATTCCTTTCAGCCAGAAAACATGACCAAGATCCTTGGGAGTGGAAGGTCAACCACAAGACTCTTTCCTTTCCTGGCTTATAAAATCTGCTGAAGAGGGGGGACTGGTCAAGTAGGCAGGGAGGGCAATGAATTCATGTTTGGCCATAAGGTGGCAATGGTTCATCCTTTGGTGAATCTTCTCTGGATCCCACCATATTGTGAAATTACCAATCAGTCACTCACATTCCATTCTTGAGCAAAGCACTTGAATGTGCCATGGCAACTCCAGAGTCTTCAGATGAACTGATTTTCTAGACACTTATCAGTTTAACTAAAGTGACTTTGATCTCTCTAGTGAATGTTCTGTGTCAATAACGGAGGACAGAGCGTGAGCAAGGTACAGAGCACGTACCTGTTGCTTCTATTGGGCCTCTCAATGGCCTTCAATATGGTGACATCTTCCAGGCTACCAGGCTGAGTGTCAGGAGCACCATTTTGTTGTGGCTCAGGTACTTCCAGGAGGGCTAGCCACAGAAGGTGGTACTAGAGGACTCCAGCTTGACACTGAGACTATTTGCATTTGGTCTTCTGCAGGGTTCCATTCTGTCTCTATGCTGCTATCAACATGAAGTCATTGGGGGAGATTATCTGGAGGGGCAGGTGCACAGTTAATCAGTATGTTAACATCCAGTTATACATCTCACTGCACTCCCCATCCGGGGATATCTTGAATCAGTGTCTTCAATGGCTGGATGTGTGCGAACAAACTGAAATTAAATCTGACCAAGACAGATACCATCCTGGTGAGAGCATCTGCTGGTTGCTCTTTCCTCAAACACCCAGGTTTACAGTCAGGGGGTGCTTCTGGACTCTACAACTGGATGACCAGGACATTTCTCCTGCTTTGGATGGTGTGCCCACTGCACCCCTTCCTGACCAAGTCAGACCTAGCTTTGGCCATCTATACCTGAATCAAGACAAGAGGTGATTAAGGCATAGCCGACAAAAGCTAGATTTTTGTTCCTTCCAGCCCTTCCAATCAGGAAGGGTTGCAGCTGGTGCACCAGCCAAAGCTGGTCGAATAGTCCCCCTCCAAGTTAACACCTGGATGTCCAAGTACTGGACATCAGACTTCCAACACATTCTTCATAGGGTTATTCCTGAAGACCATCTGGAAGCTACAGCCAGTACAGAATACAGCTGTTGACAGGGCAAGAATTTACAATCATGTTATGCCAGTTTTGGCTACGTAGGTTGCCAGTTTGCATCCAGATGCAACTGAAGGTGCTATTTATGACACTGAAAGTCCTAAACAGCTTGGAATCAGGGTTCTTGAAGGACCACTTTCAAGATTAATCTACCTACTCCCTTAGATCTCTGAGGAGGGGGTGCAGGTTCTTGCATTTTCAATTACCTAATGTGAGGCTGGAGGAGACACATAGGAGGGCCTTCTTGGTGATGATCTATTTGTGCAACTCATACTCTTGAGACGTCCACTTATCTCCTTCTGGATTTCCCTCTCGATTTATTTACCACACTTTTATGACTACATTTATTTTATGATTTACTTTCCCTCTTTTGGGCTGTTTTTAATTATGTAATTTTTAAATCATTATATTTTGCTGTTTTTACTGTAATTGTATTTTTAAAACACTATAAGTTGCTATGATGTAAGGCTGCTGAGAAAACTCCATAGTCAGGAAATAAGAGGGCAAGTTCTCTTATGGATTAAGGATTGGTTGAGAATCAGGAAATAGAGAGTCGGTTTCAACGGACAATTTTCACAATGGAGATGAAAACTGGTGTGCCCCAGGGATCTGTCCTGGGACTGGTGCTTTGTAACTTGTCCATAAATGACCTGGAGGCAGGGATAAGCAGTGACATGGCCAAGTTCACAGATGACACTAAACGTTTCTGGGTGGTGAAGATCAGAAGTGATTATAAAGAGCCCCAGAAGGATCTCTTCAAAGTGGGAGAATGGGCAACTAAATGGCAGATGTGTTTCAATGTAATAAAGTGAAAAGTCAAGCATATTGGGGCCAAAAAAAAATCACATATAGGTAAATGGGTTCAGAGCTATCTGTGACAGCTCAGGTGAGAAATCTTGGGGTGCTGGTGGACAACTAAATGAAAGTGTCGACCCAATGTGCAGCAGTGGTGAAGAAGGCAAATTCCTTGCTTGGGATTATTAAAAAAGGGGATTGAGAATAAAACAGCCAATATTATAATGCTATTGTACGAATCGATGGTACAGCCACACCTGGAGTATTGTATTCATTTCTGGTCACATCTCAAAAAGGACACAGTGGAACTAGAGAAGGTGCAGAAGAGAGACCAAAATGATTAATGGGCTGGGGCACCTCCCTTATGAAGAAAGGCTACAACGTTTGAGACTCCAGTCTAGAAAAGCGGTGCCTGAGGGGGGGACATTAAGCAGAGGATGGATAGGGTGGGTACAGGGATGCTCTTTTCCCTCTCACACAACACTGGTAACAAACCATGATGGGTATGCACAATCTGGGATTAGCTGGCAGGTTCATCATGAGGACCAGGTAGGAATTTTCTGTCATCCAAACTGGCTGTGGATGGCAATTTTTTCGCTTACCCTGGATGGTGGGGGAGGGAAGGCGTGTTCAGTAGGTCTCATGTTTTAAAAATTGGTCAGTTGTGTTTAATAAGGTGGTCACAGTTAAACCCAAGCCACAGTCTGGTGTCTTCATGGGGGGGGGGGGTTCAAGGGTTAACAGAATGCCAGATGCAAGGGAGTGGCAGCGAAATGCAAGCATCTTGTCGTCTGTGCGCATCTGGTGAGCCACTGTGAAATATAGGATGCTGGACTAGATGATCCTTAGCCTGAACCAGCAAGGCTCTTCTTATGTTCTGAGCTGCTCTGAATCTCACAAGAGTGAGGTAAGATATGAATCTTTTAAAATAAAAAACCAAAGTCTCTAAATTATACGTCCTTAGAGGGTGGGGCCATATCACATTATTTCTATAGGTAACATGGACCCTACCCCACCTTCTGAGAAAAACCTGGGATTTTCCATGCAGTTAACAAATCCATCTATGTGCAGAGAAAGTTGCTCAAAGAGATTCAGGAAAACCAGGGTTTACAGACACTGTAAACTTTGCTTCTGCACTGAAAAGTAACACTACCTACAGGAACCAGAAAACTACATATAATGCAATCTTCTGGAACCTTCAGATGACTTTAGAGCAGGGGTGTCAAACTCGTTTCATACAGTGGGCCGAACAACATTCATGGCAACTGCTGAGGACCAGAAATATCATTAAGCCATTTCTGTCCAACGTTGCACATACACAACAGGGACCAAATGTGTACACCTGTGGGTTGGGCAAAAATGGGTTAGGCAGGTGACCAGAAATAAGCACATTTTTCCTCACTAAGGGATTCATTACCTGCCAAATGTCAGAAGAGAAAATATGCAAACCTTGATCATATTTCAAAGATATGAGAGAGCCCAACTACCACATGGGCTGCCCTTTCAGCAGCATCACTTCTGCCAATATATCACTACAGGTCAGCAGCTGAGAAGTGCTTTGCAAAGTGACATCTTGCTTGAAGAGGCATTGCTTAAAGGGCACCCCATGTGATCATGGGTTCTCCCATCACCCTGGTGCTGGGCTTCTTCCTCACCATTCTTCGTCTACCTCCTGTCCCATACCGTTCCTTGCTTTCTGAGGTCTCCTTCTGTCTCATCTTTCCAGTGCCTTGGCAGAAGTAGCACTGTTGAATGGGCAGCGCTGAGAAAGCCCAAATATAACGCAGGCCACCCTTTCAGCAGTGACACCTAAGCCGAAGTGCTACTGCTGAAATGGTGGCCAGCATAATTTGGCTCTCCCCAGTGCTGCCCTTTCAAGCAGTGCTCTTTGCCAATGCGTCACTTTGCAACTCAGCAGCTGATGGTGGTGCTGGGAGAGCCCAATTATCACAGGGCAGAATAAAGGACTTCTGAGGGTCCAAGGGTCGTATTGTTCAACACCCCTGCTTTAGAGAACATATACACCTACCTGTAATTTGCAAGGTAAGATAGTATATATGAATTATATGATCACATCCATTTGCACGTTTCACTGTTTCAGTGATAATTATCCCCCCCAGATAGTAAATACATAAAAACATACTCAGCCACAGAAAAAAGTGATGCCCATTTTGCAACCCCCATCTTTTTAAATATAACATTTTATTGCGTAGATTGATACAGAACAGCATTGTTTTCATCATTTCGAATTTGGAAGTAACGTACAACTGAATAAGAGGAATAGAAGTACCCAAACATATTGTGTGATTCTCTGTTCATGTGGCATAAACCAGTCTTGTACACAACTTGTAGCAGCAGTTTTAAAGTTCCCTTTAGAAAATATAGATAAACATGAATTCTACACACTAATTATTGTTTCCTTGCATGGACAAAGTTTTAGCATTAACTTCCTTCTTGAGTAGAGAAAATGAGTGGAGAAAGTACATATAACCCCCCTGCCAATTCTGCCGACACTTTTCTCACCAGCTTAGGAAGAGTACAAGGGGAGAACCTGCAATGGATACTTTTGGCCCCTCAAAATCATCATGGCATGAGGCAAGGATTTATTACACCACAGAAGTGTAGTTTCTCCATTTCACTTCTAGCCATTTGCCTCCATAATCGTTTTGAGGGTCTAGGATCTCTAGTGCATCTGGTCTGCCTGCTCTCCCTTCGTCCATCCCTCCTCCAGATTCATGATACAAATACCACAAGGGGTAATAGTTTCATTGCTGGAAATGAAGGTACTCCAGTGCCCTCTATGGGGTAATGGGGGAAAAAAAAAAAGAATCATTCAGAAGCTGGAATTAAACCATCAGTAGAGCTAGCTCCAGATCAGCTATTTCATTATAGCTGCAAACATTAGCTCTATTTTAAAACTGGTTTCCTTTCTTTCTTTAAGCTTTCACAGTCAAGTGCTTATTGTAGTGATTGAATTCTCAACCTTAGCTCCAATACAAATTCAAAAAGAGAATTTCAGAAAAATATGTTTGCCTTTTCAAAGCCCTGAGAGAAGAGGAAAAAAAAGAATGAAATTTTTTTAAAAAATGAAGTAGAGAGACAATTAGCTGAACATGCAAAACTAATCCTAAGATTCACCCATAGATTAAACACATTATAAATTTCACAGTTTAATACGGGGGGGGGGGGTTGTGAATGTGAGGTGGGAGGGAAGGCAACAAGAGGGGGAAAAAGAACAAACAGGGGTTTTTCTTCCTCCATCAAATCAACTAACAAAAACATCAATAAAATGTGGCAAGATTTTATAATCAACTAGGATATAGATAAAGGCTAAATAAAGCTTTAAATCAATAGTGATTATTGCTAGCAGATGTCCCGGCAGGGTGCTGGGAAATTCTTTGCTACATTATTCCTGCAGCATAAGTTTAGTTCAGGTCTCTCAAACCTATGCCTCTCCCCTAGGACCACATGTGACCCTACAAGCCATGCCTTGTGACCTGCAAGGGAGATTATTAGGCATCCGGCAGGCCACAAACACTTCTGTGGAATACCCCATATAGTCCAGCTAGGATGGAGGCAGGTTTGACAGTCCTGGTTTAGCTAATGGCTTCTCCCCCACAGTATTGCGCCGTTTAGTGTGGAGAGTTGCAAAACAAAAAAAAGACCCAACCCAAAAACAAAAATATCCCAAATAATAATAATAATTATATAATTATATAGTAATTAAAAAATTTAAGGGATGTGTGAACTGGCTTTGATGAAGACTCACTCAGCAGTAGGATTTTTTCTTTTCTTTTTAAGCCATCAATGGAACCGAGTTTTCCTAATCTGGAGGAATCATTTCAAAACTCATTTTTACATTGTCTTGTATACTTTACACTCTTTCTACCTGCTTACTCTATAAGAAATATTACTCCAGAAGGATTTCCCTCTGTCACCCGCTTTAAACCTCCAGAAAGTACTGGATATAGAATAGATTTGTACAATATTCAGTACTTACAAAGTTGAGGAAGCATACACGGCAGCCACAATACCTCTTCCTGAGCAGATCTCATTTGTTTGCCCAGGAATATCACTTGGGGTATTGAGGTCAGGGAGGGCAGCACTGTGAACAAAGGGGCCAACAAAATGCAGGAGCAGCATTGTGAAGCTCCAGAAATACTGTGCCTGCCTTTAAGACTGAAGGACAAGACACAAATTCAGCACTGAAAAAATCTACAGCTACTGTATTAGAATGTACATAGCTGATCCACAAAGTCAGTATGAACAAGAATACTGGGGTGTAAACTGGGGTGTAAACAGCCCTACTGCAGGCTGTGGCTATGATCCAGTGGAGCTCTATGTGTATGATTTGTTAAGTGCAAGAGAACGGAGGGCTCATAAACTACATTTTCAAACTGCTCTTTGAAAGACTATGTTCCTGTAGAGGGATAAGGGATTTCACTGTGAATAACGGGCTCTACATTACAGCCAGTGAAATAGTGAGATTACTGTATTCTAATGCTACTTCCTTGTACCTGCACCTTAAAGATGCAAGGAATATAGAACTGGGTAAATCAGCCAAAGGCATGAGCCTCTGTCGTGTTAGCAAGGTCAAACAAGAACACAACATAACAAACTTTGAAGCTTTAGTAGAACAGGTTTGCAAGACCTGTGTTCCAGACTAGTGCCTGACCTTTCCAGACATGATCAAAAGTCAGTTATTTTCCAATCTCATTTTGTATCCCGAGTTTAATACGCAGATACGTACAACAATCAACGCGCACAACTGAACAGAAGCCAGTTCCACTAAAATGAATGGGGTTTCTTCCCCAAAGTAAATGGGCTTCATGTCGGAGTGAAACAAAGCATATACCCCAGCATACTAGTTCAACTTGCCTGTGGATAACAGTCCTAATATTGGCAGCTTGCAATATCTCCTGTTGCCAGCAACAGGCCAATCCCAACTCCCAACATTGTTAAAAATTTAGGAAAAAAGCACACCAGAGTCTAAGCATCAACCTCAGAAACATTGGGAAGGAAGTTTATTTTGTCAATCTGATATGTCTATTCATTCATTATCTGTAGTCTTATTGCCAGTAGTATTTAATTTTCTTGCTTTAAAGCACATTACGGTAGCAAGATAATTTAAGGCTTTAAAATTAATTTTCTTTTCCATCTTTCAGCTGGAAGACTGAATATCCTGCTCATTAATGTAAAAAATGCAACTATTGCCTTTTCAAATATAGACTTCATAGGACTTGCAGTGTCTTCCACATGCATTTGGAGGGCCTTCCTCACACTCTTTTTCCTGTCATCATTCAATCTGCTCCCCTTCATTAATCCAGACTGAACTGTCACCACCAAGATGACCCCTGTGCATTTCCAACAACTGCTTATGTAACTCGTCCTCAACCCTTTATGCAACCCATCTGTGGATGCTGAAGGTGTGTGGGGAAGGGAGGCACTGCAGTGGCAACCCTTGCCTTCTAAATGTCCAGTTGCTCATGTGATCAAACCCGATATGTGTATGAACTATATACACAGGCTTTTTGCAGGGACTCCCAATTGAACATGTGTGTGGTTTGAACACACAGTCTCATGCCACACACACAGTAGGGCAGTGTTTGCCATTACAGTTCTGTTCTCTGCTCTTACACACATTCAGTGCATCCAGGTTGGCCATGTGAATCGGGCTTAAGCTGTCCCTCCATGAGACACTCTAGTCAGAGGAAGAAGGTTCCATGTCAATACAGTAGAAGAGCTGCAAACCTCGTAGGGAGAGTCAGTGAGAGATTGGGTCAAAAATATTTAAGCAGGCAATCCAAGCTGCGTCATAGATCTCCGTGGGCAAATATTGCCCAGTGGTTTTCTGCTGAACGCAGAGATTAGCAAACTGACAAAAATTTATAAAATATTAAAATAATAATAATATATTGAAGCACAAATCAAACATATATATAACAGTGGGTGCATAATTTCCATAGGTTTTTTTAGTCGCTATGCAACTCTTTCTGCATACTCAAAAGTCCACAATGGCCAGAAAGAGCCTTTTAACAAAATTGACAGTAGCTAGAACATCATTGCTAAAGTAGAAGGAAAAAAAAAACACCAACAGAAAGCATATATGAGGTTGAACATTTTGTTTTTCCTGGTTTTGGCTTGGACCAACTCTGAAACTCTTAATCAACCATCTTAATATCTGGAACTGGATTAACTCTCCCCCATGTGGCAAATACAAAAGTGTCTAATAAAAGAAAACAAACAAACAGATCAACACTTTTTCTCTAGTTCCTCTGGTGGGGATGTCTTAAAGTCTTCTTCCAGTTATTGGCTGCAGTTTCCAGAGGCTTCCTTGCCCCACTGACCCCTTGTTTCCAGCTCAGAGAACACACAAAAGCGGCTATCACAAATATACAAGAACAAGCTCACACACCCCAATACAAAAAGGTAACATTAATGCTTAAATGAAAAAGGTCCTCTCCAAATAATTTCATTAAAATATATTTTTTAAAAATCATCTTTTTTGTTTAAAAAAATCTATGATACCAAAAGACCTAATAAAGTAGTAAGGCACTCAAATCAGTATAGAACTGTAGTCTCTTGCATTATTTATACTGAAAGGATTATGGCACTGAATCCAGGCTGCCACCCTTCCTCTATCCCCCCTTTCCCTGCTGCATCACAACTGAAGGCTGACCCAGCATCCAAAGAAAGCTTGCGCTGTCAACTTTATTCCATGTGCCAGGTCTGTTTGACAGGGCATGGTCAATGCCAAAGCTGTCATTCCACTCCCAAGAGCTGAGGTGCACTCTCTGCAGGGGCAAGAATGTGACTCATGGAAGATTTTTTCTTGTGCATCTCCAGCAAGTCCTGAATGAAGCCTGATGGGCTCTCATGATCACCACTCCCTCGAGACTCCTGATCTTTTGCCGTTTGCTTCTTGCTGGACTCTGCAAGACAAGGGCCAGCTGTTCTCAAGGCAGACCTCTCCTCCTTGCAAACAAAATCCTTTGTAGCATTGGCAAGGCTCTCTTTCCGGCTCCGAGTGACTGGGGAATGGCTACTAGACCCCATAAGTGAGTCACACTCGTTTTCTGAGACAGGGTTGGTGCTGCTATGGAGAGAATCACTTTCGCTATCCTCGTCACCTCTTGAGCGGGTGTCATCTCTGTCACTCTCCTTCTTGTGGTTTCTAGAATTCTGTGCTTTCTGGTGGATAATCTGATGACGAACCAAGCTATGTTTTAGAGTAAACGTCCGTTCACAGATTGGACATTGGTAAGGTCGCTCCCCTAGGATAAAAGTCAAGACAAAAATTAAAAAATGCAAGGTTAGAAATTCTCTTCCTCCTTTATCAGTTGTCTTTAAAATGTGAACCTGCAGACTCTGCATATAATAAGTAGAATCTGATAGAAGGCAAGGGATACAAATGTGCAAGTTTCTAATTCTGAGAAAAAGTTTTTTTAAAGGGATGTGTTAAGAACATGAAAACATTGTTTGTATGAAAACCTTTTCTACTACAGAAGATGCTGTGCCACCAGAGCTCACCAGAACTCATGGGCTCACTCATGTTCTTACTGGCAACCAAGAACGCAAGTCTACTGATAGGAACAGGAAAATGTCCTTCCATTACATCATTTGGATCAAGCAGTTACATTGATAGGGATGAGCAAAAGTCGACTGGAAGCCATTTCTGCCCAACGTTGCATGTACGCAACAGGGACCAAATGTGTACATCTATGGGCCAGGAAAAACTTGGTTAAAAGCATTCCATGTTGGGAAGAAAGGTGCTCTTCTTGCAGGGTGACCAGATACAATGGAGGACAGAGTGCCTATACATTTAACCATTGTATAGAAGAAGGAATTTTGGCAGGTGCAACTTTTTTAACCCTTCAATGTTGAGCTGCACCTGCCAAAATTCCCTCTTCTATACAATGGTTAAAGGTACAAGCACTCTGTCCTCTGTTGTATCTAGCCACCTTGACTTCATGTCTGTGGTACATGGTATGCATAATATCAGATCACTCCATCTCAAAAGGCAACTAATCTGTCAAAAACCATTAAGCATACCATGTGACACAATACCTACTTGAAAAGCTGCCATACCCTAGAAGTCAGATGCCCCATCCCTTGCTTTTCCATCGGCAGAACATGTATTACTGGTGGCATTCCACAGTATGGCAGGTAGTATTTGGCCCTTCTGCCAGGGGGACTAAATGACAGTTGTCTACCCAGCCGAACAGCACCAGAAGTGGCAATGACCAGGGCAGCAGTACACTGCTAGCAAGGTGCAGCAGCTCAGCCCTTTAAGAGAAACATGGATTGGGCAAGGAGGGAGAGATCAGGAGGCAACAGCAACTGGAGAAGGTGCTTCCTTATGGGAGCAACAACTATGGGACAAGTCACCCACCTCTGCACACAGCTACTATCTCTGGTGGCAGTGGTACCTGCAAAGTTGCATTTTGAAAAGCAGTACTAGCAACAACAACAAAAATGGAAAAGTTCAGGTCTAATGGCAGCCCTTGTCTTTAGAAGTTACACGCCAGAATTTGGATCAGATAAAGAAGGAAATCCAAAAGCCAACACGCAGGGCGAAAAAATTCCCTCCAATGATTTTTCAAGAAACGAAAAGGCAAATAGTTTGACAGAGAGCAGCAGTGGACTACATTTTTAAAAAGCACATTTAATGTATAACATTATAGAAAAGTAAAATGTTTTGATGTATTAGTTTACTGCACACTGCAAAGAATCTGCAATAAGAACTGCCTCCCTGGGAACTGCAACTCATATCTCTTCAGCATGATCCACTTTCAGGGTTATCCTACCAACAAATCTAGTTAGATTCTCTTAGGAATATGTCAGGGTTAGAACATAACCCAGGTGAAATTTGCAGGCCTGAATAAGGCAGGGCCTCATGTGAGTGAAGTGCTGAGTCACCAGGACTCAGGTGTAAAGTGAACTAGCTGATGCAATCAAAGAGATGAATCATGCATAAGACACCCATCCTGATTCGTGCACAGAGCTTTATAAGAAAGACTGAGAGCCCTCATGTGTGGGTCGTTGGTGGTCATGTATATTGTGAATTTGCTGTCTACTAGTTGCTATGCTGCTGCTACTGCTATGCTGTTGTTGTAAATTTGTAAATACAGACTGAAGTGGTGATGGATTTCCTCGTGTCTGTGTACTCTCTACGTTGTGGACTGTGTCCTTGAAGATGCATTCCACTTCTCAACCAGATAAGGAGCTACTCCCTCCTCGACAGAATATTGCATTCCAGGCAGTAGGTAAGATGCAGCCAAAGACATAAAAAAAAACCCACTTTAAGACCCACATGCTTAAATCTCTTCCTATGAAACTAATGGTACTTAAAAGTGCATAATTGAGCTGGTTCATACTGTACCCGCTGTAAAGACACCACAGAAATGCTTACATTTCCATATTGAATGCTTTTCTATATTGCAAGATTCTTGGGATTCTACAGGAACATTCAAGCAGAGACTCATGAAACTTTGCTGGTTTGCTACTCTCTCCCTTCTCTGCCCCAAGCTTCCCCCTCCTAGTTTCCTCATCTTCTCCAGTGCAACCTGAGTGTGTGGGAAGCCACAAGTCATTTCCACTAGCAGCTCTCTTGCACTCAGCAGCAGACCACCATTTATGACAGCGGAACACTTACATAGGAGTAAGTCCCACTGAATTCAATGGGATTTACTTCTGTATATATACATGCATAGGATTGCACTGTAAGTCTAGCATACGTTTCAAATCTGCTAACACTGTCTGGCAGTCTGAAGAAGGTACTGCTTCCTCACCTGAAAAATCACAGGAGGGGCCTGAAGTTTACATCCATGTTGGAAAAATGTTATTCAGTGCTGGCTTCAACTTTGCAAACAGAACTGTATCCAAAGAAAACTAGTTATGACTAAACACAGAAATCAGTGGGACAAATTAGACACGACAGCTTCAATTCCATTTCTTTGAACAGGCCTTAGTCATGAATAAATTTATTTGAATACAACCCCATTACTAGATGCTCTTAACACCAAAATTAGTTTTACATGCTGCTCGCAACATGGTTCTTATGAAATGTGCCAACACTTCCACCTTTTAGCTGGCTGGCTTTCTGCAGAAAATTGTCAAAGCCAGCAGCAATGACAACACAGTTCTCCTTTGCAGCCTAAACTGACTCCCTTCTCTTTTAAAATAGTGAAAATTGTTTTCCCAATTGGCATTGTGCAGCCCTGGAAACAAGAAAAACAGCCAAGCAGCTCATGAATCAGCACTTCCTTTTCAGCCTCCTACTGACGAGCAAATAGTTTTATGTGCTGAAAATAAAGTGAGCTCCGCTTTCCTAAGAGCGCACTCTTGTGCAGCAAGACTTTCTTTTTCAATGTTCTTTTAAAATGGGGGTGCGCATCCCGGGTTGCAACTAAAAGTGGATCCCAGATCTAAAAAAGATAAAGACAATCCAATACCACCTCTTTGAATGACTTCAGCTATGCATTCTTCTGATATACAGTATTCAGTTCCAGTTCTGATTGATGCTCAAGGATGATTTGGATTGTAATCCCTGATTTCGCCATTCTTTTTATTCTACCGCTTAAAACATTCCTTTCCTTATTCATTCAGTATTTATTGTTATTACAGTTAGAGGAAGTTTGTTAAAGTATTGTTAGAGTATTGTTAGAGGAAGTGTTATTACATCCTAACATAAATTTGCTTTTTCCTACTCAGAGCACCAATAGATGTTTTAGACACACACCTGCATAATCTATAAGTATACACATACACCTTTTACAACCAGCTACACCAGGGGTGTCCAAAGTTTTTGGCAGGAGGGCCACATCAGCTCTCTGACACCGTGTCGGGGGCCGAATTAATTTACATTTCAAATTTGAATAAATTTACATAAATGAATATATTAAAGATGAACTTATATGAATGAATGAAGGTTTTGCAGTAGTTCAAGGCCTATAAAAGGCCTTGCACAAAGCAAGGCTAGCCTTTCCTTTCCTGCTGCTACTGCATCACAGACGTGAAACAACAAGCAATGGAGGGAGTCCTCATCCCACAGCTCACTTGACAGGCCAAACAGTTGCCCTCACCCTGAGAGCAGTTGCATCGGGCCAGTGTGGGCTCCAACAAATCTCTGGAGGGCCAGAGTCTCATTGGAGGCTAGGGGCTCCCTGAGGGCCACATAGGGAGGCCTTGAGGGCCGCAAGTGGCCCCCGGGCCGGGGTTTGGGCACCCCTGAGCTACACCATAGTATCTTGCACCTGCAGGTTAGAATTGTTGCTACAGATGTAAACATTATCACTAGAGTGACTCATCATGCAAATTGTTCCAACTGACAGACAACCCAGGTACCTGAATCCTCATCAGATTCAGCTCACTAGATCATTTCTCAAGCAAACTGCACGGGTCAAACTTTCCAACAGAATGATCTCAAGTGCTTGTCTCAGGTGAGACTAGCTTCAAAAGCTACACTGTACAAGAAAACATATGAGAGCATGTTTGCTGTCTGCCAGGTTGTTCTTGTTTTAAAGCTATTCCCAACCTAAACCTAAATACAACCTAGGGTTGTATTCTCAACCCTACATGTCTTTTGATTCAAAGGCATTTTGATTCAAATCAAAATCAAACTTTTGATTAACATTTAGCCTTGAGCATCTTGAGCCTTGAGCATCTGAGTTTTAATCAAACTATTGTGCTATTGCTGAATATAAAATAAAATAGGGGTGTCCAAATATTTTGGCAGGAGGGCCACATCATCTCTCTGTGTCGGGGGCTGGGGAAAAAAATTAATTTACATTTAAAATTTACATAAATGAATTTATTAGAGATGGAACATAGGAATGAATGAAGGTCTTGAAGTAGCTCAAGGCCTGTAAAATCCCTTACATAAAGCAAGGCCATCCTTTCCTTAGCTGCCACTGCTGCATCACAGGCGTGAAACAGTGAGTAGTGGAGGAAGTCCTCATCCCACAGCGCAGGTGAGAGGTTGAACAGTCATTCTCACACTGCGAGCAGTTGCATTGGGCCAGCAAATGCTCAAGCAAGTCTCTGGAGGACCACAGGCTCATTGGAGACTGGCGGCTCCTTGCGGGCCAGATAGGGAGCCTCCAAGGGCCGCAAGCGGCCCCTGGGACAGGGTTTGGACACCCCAATATAAAAGAAACACCTCTGTTCCTAATTTTGCTTCACAACAATAAGGCAGATGTACTAAATTTAGAGCAACTATTCTGCACGTGCTGAGAACTATGTGACTGAATTAATCATTCTTTAAGCTCTTGGCTTCAATCGTCCTAATTAATTGGCATGTATACCCCTCCTCTCCAGCCCAATCTTATTGGCACAGGGCAGGTCATAACATTTGAAGATGTTCTCTCCTTTCCCTCAGTTTCATCTGTAGATGTTTGATGTTACAGTCATTAACGGTAAGAACATGCAACTCAGAGGGGAAAAAGTTATGGGAATGGGTGGGTTGCACAACTGGTTTCTAGGTGGGCCTAACCATCACACAGACAGAAGCCCTTAGTTGCCAGGAGAAAGCGCCTTAGGTCCCCTAAGGTACTCTGGGCAAATGAAGCATAGATACTTGAAATTCTGCTTGGAGACCAAACAAAGCCCCTTCCCCCCCCCCCCATTCCTGCCAGGGTTCCATTCCACACCAGGTAGAATTCTGCAGTAGCACAAATGAAAAGGAAAACAAACCCAACAATTAGCCAATGCTTCCGTGAAAGGATAGCACTAAGCACTTCTTCATAAAAGCATGACCTTTCAAGACAAGGAGTGTATCAAAGAGCATCTGAACCTAGTTGTGCTCCACCTGTAGTCAATGTGCAGAAGGTTTGCCCATGGCATTCTTTCCCAATCAATAAGACTGAGAAATGGCTAAAGAGCTCTTAATGCCGGTTCTTCACTGGTGCCGAGTATCGTAAATGTGCCATTTATCGTAAATGTGCCATTAGGCACATCTGTAGCTCTCGGCGCTGGGCTAGCGCCAGTGCAACACCAGTGCTCCACTGCTCAGTGGCCATGCAGACTGCCAGGCGAATGAGAGGTAGGTGGGGGAGTGGGGGGAAGGCAGCATTCCGGGGCGGGGGAGGTGTGCCGAGGGGAGAGAGTGGGCCAGGAAGGAGGTGGGTCCGGTGGAGCTCAGCCAGATCCTGAGCGCCATGTCAGATTGTGCAGCCTGACACAGAGACACTTGATTCTACGGCAACCCAAGCCTCGGAACACTTCCTCCCCCCACTCCCCCACCTACCTCTCAGCAGCCTGACAGTCTGTGTGACCACTGAGCAGTGGAGCACTGGTGTTCCACTGACATTAGCGCAGCACCAAAAACTGCAGACGTACCTAATGGCACATTTACGATACTCAGCACCAGTGGAGGGCAAGCAGTAAGAGCTCAGGATTGGGCTCTTTAGCCATTTCTCAGTCTTATTGATTGGGAAAGAATGCCAGCCCAAGGGCTGCCGCAGAATCAAGTAGCGCCATTGCGGGGCTACTTCGCTTACATGGGTGAAGGAGACGATAGTTCCATTCCTCCGAGGAGCCAGTGGCGGCTGCCCTGTTGCATACAGGATGCTGTGGCAGCCATTTCGGTGCCGCAGTAGTCCCGGCGCAATGGGCAGCTCAGGATTGGGCTGCAAGTTACCTTCAAACATGACCTGCTGCATATTATAGGATCATTATAGGGCTTTGTAGTGTGCAAAGAGGGCAAAATGTACCCCCAAAGAAATGTGCTCTAGTAAGTTCCTTCCTCATTTTGAATATTGCTGCCCTAACCCTCCAGTCAATTTCACACTGCTATAAATCTCTACGCCTTGAAGAGCATAAAAAACAGAAGACACAAAAACCTCTTGCCTCTGCAAATGACATGCCTATAGTCATAATGGTCCAAGTAATACTTGGCACCCTTCTCTTACCTGTATGGGACCTCATGTGCCTTGTCAAGTCTTGTAGAGACCAAAACCTCTTGTCGCACACCGTACAGACTTTCTTTCTTTTGTCTGCCTTCGATTCATTCTTTGCCCCATCATTGGCTTTTAGTTTCTGCTCATCATCGCTCTTCTCAGAAGATTTTCTCCCTGTGCTCTCTCCCTCGGAGATGCTTTCACTCTCCTCATTCTGCTTTCTGACCGCCTCCCCATCTGTGGGAGACTCCACTACCTTTATGTCCCTCGTGGACTCCTCCTGGTCAAGAGAAGGGTCCTGAGCAATAGGGACTTGGGTTCTATCCGGAACACTCTTGCTTTCATCCTCATTGCTCTTTTCATCCTTCCTGTCTTCGCGTGCGTGAGCCTTTCTGTGCCGGCCCAAAGTGCCAGCAAACTTGAAGGACTTCCCACAAGTGTCACAGGTGTGCTTCTTTTCAGTCTTAGAGCCACCACTGCCAGTGTTCTGGTCACTCTCGGCCAGCTTGAAGTCCATCAGCTTGCTAGCAAAATTGAGGTCAAGGCTTCTGTTGCTGACAGAGTCTTCTTCTGGCCCCTCTTCATCCTCACTAAGTTTTGCTTGTGCATCTTCCTTTCCCTGGGACAAATCAGCTTTCTCCTCCTCTTTGGGACTGCACTCAGGTTCTGGAAGTTCAGGTACCAACTCTGGGTGGTCTCTCTCGCCAGAGGTCAAGTCTAGTGCTTCACTTCCTGCACTTGTGTTCTCCAGATCAGACTGACTGTCTACAAGGAGGAAAACCAAAACACGCATTAAACGCCTATAACAATCACAAATACTCTACCTAGCCTTGTAAGTTATCACAAAACCTCCTTGGCATTCCTTCCAGTGATTCCCGACAACACCCAGGTATGTTTAATTCAAGCCCGGTTGCAATATTTGCCCGGCAGAGGATAGCAACAGAAGGTCAATGGGGCATATATGATTTTTGTTTGATTTACTTTGTAAACTGTTTTGTGAACTTTTCTGTTGAAGAGTTGTACAGGAGGGCCCCAGTATCCATGGATTCACTTATTCACAGATTGGGTGTGCCCCTCCGGCACACCTCCTTCAGAGAGTCCTCTGAACCCAGCAGAGGCCGCAGGTGTCTGTCCATGATCTCTGCTGGACTCACACTGAGCCTGAGAAGTAAAAAAAAGTGACTTCTGGTACATGCAATCTTAATCAGTATACAACTGCTGCATTTCTTGGTTCTTTAGTCAATACAGAAGCCTTATATTCAACCTTGACACAATACACTTTGGTTCAGTTCAAACGTACAAAAGTAACACTATGGTGTTGCCTGAAATAGCAACTTTATATACCATCTGCTCCATGTGGTGTGGCATGCTCTTCTTGATCACCACCTTGTCACACAGTTCTGGCAGTTTTCATGCTGCCACTGCCAACGTTGTTTCCCCACAATTACATCACGGTGTGGTCAAAACAGCAAGAAATACCTGTCAAGCTACATCAGTCGTGGTGTAGCCTCCCTACAATTGCATTTGATGTGGCACTGCTACCACTGTTGCATGTGTGAATTGAACCTGGGAAACCACAAAAAGGCAAATTTTTTGTGTTAGAATTGTTCATCAAACCCATATTGATAGATGAAAAAAGTGAGCAAAACTAGCGTGAAATACAGGAACTAGAGACATGCAAAAATATGCATTTTGTGCTTATGACTAGGATTTATGCAAGTTCTGCTAGCTGGATACAATTATTTTGTACGTGTATTTCTTTACCAATGCAATTAGTGGCAAGTTCATACAAAATGAAGAAATGTGCATGGATGAGAACTTGGCAACGTCATCTAAAATATTAGAAAAAAGTTACAAAAGTTTTTTTTTTTCTTTTCTTGAACCCTCTGGTCCAGATCCAAAAGAGGAAGAGTGCCTACAAAAGGTGATCTAAGCATATATTTCCAGCACACCTGATTCAGGAACAGAGCTATGCACAATTGTGTTCAATGGTACTGATCAGCCCAGATAGAGGAGAGCCCAGACTGGATCCAGTCTTCTTCATTCTATCCTTTCTTCTGCAGATTATTGTATTATTAAAAGCTCTGGATCAAGCTTTCAGTCTGACTAAAAAACACTGGCGTCGCTAGGGGGTGTGGGGGGTGCAGGCGGCGCTGGGGGGTGACACACCCTGGGGGAGCACACACTAACTTTGCAGCTTTCAGAGGCACTCTGTCATGCCATACATCGTTGGATGCAGAATGTTCAGCAGAGTGCAATGCAGAAAACAGAATTGAAATAGCTCCTTTCGTTCAAAAGTTATGGCCAAAAAACCAAAAAGAAAAAATACATGGAGCCCTATGGAAAGTGAAACTGAGCAGTATCACACGTTTACTCATGAATAGGTGTACTTGCCGTAGTCTGTCGGAAAGGGCAGGCTGAGAGGAATCCAACGACACCACCATGGCCCCGATCCAATGAATGCAGCCCCCCAAAACACGAGAAGGAAGTCCCTGCCTCCCTCCCAGTTGCATCTGTTGAGCCTGAAATGAAGCCACGGGGCCGCGTTTACTCACGAGTAGGCGAACTTGCCTTAGTCCAGGAAAGGACTGAGAGGACTCAGGGCAGGCTGAGAGGACTCCAAGGACATCAGAATAGTCCTGATCAAATGAATGCAGCCCCCAAAAACACAAGAGGGAGAAGGAGGTCCTTTCCTCCCAGCCCTATGGAAAGCAAAGCAGCCTCACGGTCGCATTTACTCACAAGTAGGCAGATGAGCCTTGGCTGGTTGTCAGGCCAGGCAAAGGGGAATGTGAGGACACCAGAATGGTCCCGATCTGATGGAACTGAAGTTCAACATATGTTCCAGAAGGCAGCCTCTTTCCCCCCCCCCCCCCACCACTAAAAAGGACAAAAAAAGAGGCTTGAATGGTAAGGGGAAAGTTTTCTATTTTGCACTTGCAAAGCTGGGATGGACTTTATATGGATATGCCTAAAATAGAAGAACTTTAAACTGGGCATTGGGGAGGGCTAGAAATCTCACTGATTCTTTTTGGTCGGTTGTATTGTGGGCAGACTACAGAGTAAGCTCCACTGACCACTATGGGACTTACTCCTCAGTAGACATGCATAGGCTTGAGCTAACAGGCTGCAATTCTACCCACACTTTCCTGAGAGTAAGCCCATTGACCACTATGGAACTTACTTCAAAGCAGACATGCATAGGATTGGGCTCACAGGCTGCAATCCCACCCACAGTTTCCTGAGAGTAAGCCCCACTGACCACAATAGGACTTACTTCAGAGTAGATTCACTTGGGGGCACAGGACTGCCCCCCCCCTTATTTAATTATTTCTTCTATTTTAATTTAATTATTTATAATTATTTATTTTAATTTGCTTCATGATGTCACTTCTGGCCATAACATCACTTTAATATGTCCTGGACAGCCTGTCATTCTAAAAAGTGGGTCCCAGTGCTAAAAGTTTGAGAACTGCTGCTATAAGGTGTTAGTAAGTTGACGCGTGCGCACGCGTGTGCATGTGAGAGAGAGACAGAGAGACTCTTATAAGTTTTCAAAATCACTAAAATCAGAATTTGGAGGAATAATACCATCATGTTATATATTAATCAATGTGTAATTTCATGCAGAATGCAATGAAACAAATCACATTGAAATATCTGTGTTCTAACAAAAGGTACAGCCAAAAAACCAGTGGGGGCGGGGCGATGGCACATCACCACGCCCACCACCTGGAGCGTTGCCCCGCCCACTGCATGGGGTGATGCGCAGGCCTCCCGCACCGGGAGTGCGAATCCTAGTGACACCACTAATGAAAAACATACAATGCTCTGTATATTTACAATCAATTACAATCAACAAACAATTGTTACAATACAATCCTACTGAATCAGGGCAACTATTTTAAAACTGGTAGCGCTTTGCTATCAATAGACAGGACTTGGCATCTTTTCTCTCTCTTTCATCCTTTAAGTCCAAAATTTGAACTTTAAAAGCTTTTGGACTACAACTATTGTTACAATAAAATGGCCCAAGCAGCCATGATCATCTCTCACATTTCATAAGCATTTAAGTTGTTGGGGAGGAAAAACATCTTGAATATTACAAGTACTAAACATCTGAAAATGCTGAATTTATGAAAGCTTAATAACTGTAGGGATTTAGAAACTCTGGTAAAACAATGTTTAAGTTATTTTCAGGCTGAAATAGAGAGCACATATTTGTGAATGAGAACCACAAAACCTATACCAAGAGATTCTTTAGAAGAGATGTCAGAGACATGCTTCAATCAGGCAGAAATAATCAAGCTTTAGATATTTTAAACACACAAATGATAAAATGCTGAAACTTAAGAAATACTAAGGTTGGCTGAATCTGTGCAAATGCAGAACACATATGCACAGAGACCATGATGAACCACCTCCAGGTCACAGTAACACTTGTTTAAGAGATGTAAGGGCGTAATCCTAACTTGTGCTGGAACAGGCAAGCCAAGAGGCTTGTGCTATATCCAGAGCAGGACAGGGGCCGAATGTGGCTCAACCAGAGGTAAGGGGAAACTTTTCCCCTTACCTCTGGGTAAAGCACCCTGGTTCCTATGGGTCTCCTTGGACTTGTGCCACCTCCAGAGGCACAAGTCCAAGAAGAGCAGAGCAGAGCAGCTTGAAGCCACTCCAAACTCCCCAGGAACGGAGGTTGGAATCTAGCCTAACTGCTGGTCCCAGCCCCACCTCCTGCTCTCCACCCACCCACTCCCAGGGCCGCCTACCCCAGAATGCCTCCCTTCTGCCTCCTCCCCACCCACCCCAGAGCCTTGCAGTAGCCCAGCTGGCCAACGCAAGGCTCACCGCGAAAGCCACAATGGAGGCCACCTCCGTGCACTGGCATGGCCTTGCTCGTGAGGAGGTGCAAACATACTTTACAAATCATTTGCAACCTTCCCGGGTCCTGCGCAAGGGACTTGCGCTGGCCCAGGTTCCTCTCTGGATTGCGCCCTAAAAGAGAAGCATACACACACGGGGATCAATGTTTCTGCACCAGACACCTCTACTGGTGTAGAAATATGCAATCCTTTCCAGTTATATAAAACTCTTCTTGATATGCAATGAAAAAACTAATCCATATGTTAATCCAGGCAGAGAACATGCAAAGTTGGTTAGAAATAAATACATTCCTCACTGCAGCTTGACAGCAGCTTCATCATAATATTCCTTGCACTTCAGATCCATATAGTGTATTGCATCAGAAGGGGGTAGGGGCTACACTCTAAAAGCTGGGATTAACAGCCCAAGAATCCACTGAGCACAAAGAAAAGCACTGAAACCCATAATAGACTTTTACATTTGCAAGCCAGCGGACTCAACACTGATTGATGAAATAAGTCTTGATGGTTTTCAGTAGAGAGAGTGGTTCTACCCAATATCAGAGGCCCCTACACTGTTGCGACATCTTGGGGTGTCGCATCACAGTATGCCCGCAGCCCAGCAAGGAGACAGCGACACAACCCTGCAAACAGCAGCAGAAGGCTCAGCATGGCAGGCATAGCTCCCGCTCACCGTTTTCACACACTTTAAAAGCCCTCCTATCCATCCAGGGCCTCTTATTGTGTTTGTTGGGTCGATGCAGTCCTCCAAACCCGGAAGTGAGTTGCAGTGATATTATCTGACATGAAAACACGTCACTGCCATTCACTTCCAGGTTCTGAGTACTGGGGAAGGGTGGTGCCAGCTGGGTAAGTTTGGGAAGTGCTATGGTATATCCTTTCCCTTACAGAAAGAACAGTCATGTCACATGTTAAAAGACAGGCAAGCAGGATCAAAACTACACGAGAGTTTTGAAGCTTGTCTTCGGATTCAAAGAATCTGGACCTCCCTTGAAACCACACATTTAGAATCTGCCTTTCTAGCACAGCAGCATTTGCCAGAATTTCTCAATTTCTGTATAACTAGAGCAACTTCCCCCTTGTCCTTATCAGTTCCTCTCTTAATCAGTATTGATTATAACCTAGACAGTTAAGCAGCTTAAACTAAACAGGTACAAAATGCAGCATTTCCAACCCTACTCCCCAAAGATCTCTTAGCCAGCCACAGCTATCATCCTGTCAGGAAAAATCCCAGCAATCTGAGTACTGAATTCCTAGAGCCAATGGGGAACAATGGCTAGATTTGGGGATTTGGACGTAACTGTAGGTTCGAATCTCCACCCAGCTATAATGCTCATAAGGTAACTTTGGAGAGTCTCTAACTTCAAGCATTATTTACCCTACCTGATGGGTAGATGAGAATAAAATGCTGCAGTTGGCTCACTAAAGGAAGAGAACTTTAAACATAAATCTGATACTAGGCCAAAAAATTTAATGTTTTCCACATCCACTTACAAATGATATTTTGTGTTTCAAGCTTATTGTCATCAGAAATTTGAGCCTAGATTACAGTCATCAAAATCTGCCTATGTCAGCAAAACTTCATCTTAATCCTTCAGTGAAACTTCACAAATATATGGCCATTGTTTACTATTACCCCAACAGACATATCATCTAGTAAACACTTATGGTCACAGAAAATGCATTTGCTTAATTAAAAATAAGGTTGTGTGCTTTTTTTCTTTTTTCAAAGTTGTACATTGCTTTTGGCTTTTACAAAAGTACTGCAGATTAGGAAACAAAGCTTAAAACTGTGCATTATGGCAAAGAGAGAAACTCTTTCAGGGTGGGGTGGAAGCAGGAATTCAGCTCACTTCTTAAAACCTTGAAGTTCAAGAGCCTGACTGGGTGGAGACAGAAGAAAAAAACAGGTCTAACTGAAATGTTTGCATATGAGTGCTTGAGATAAAGGAATAGGTAATTTGCATAACAGTCAGTTATGTAACACATCCATACCAGTTTGGAGGACTTCAGTTCTAAGTGTTTGTTTTGGGTTCCCCCAAGGCTCACTTTTCATCTTTTCAATTTACCTGACAAAGAAACTACAACAGGAGGCAGCAAGATCCAAAAGGCCTCCCTGACTACTAAATCTAGCTTGTAAGACTCACAAGATCAAAAAATAAGCAACATGTGCTGGCCAAGGTGGTCAATAATGTATATCGCAGCATTATTAAGAAATATCAGTCAACCAACAAGACACCGAGAAGAGGCCATTTCCTTGCACAGCTACTGTGGGGCTCCATTATATTCTCTCTCTGTTCTTGCCTCACAAGTTCTACAAGCTACTTGCATCACGCCATATTAACTACCTGCTTTCACAGGTTTCTAGATAAGCAGTAAGAAGTATTCATAAGTGCTCAAGTGTCCACTGTACTTTTAGCTGCTTTTAATTTTTTTTCCAAATAGTAAACTTTTCTGTTCCAGTCTCAAGCAGCTTCCACTAGGTGGAACACTTTAGTAAGTTTGTCTTCTTACAAAAGGAAGGATTTACTTATTTAACAATGAAATACTCAAAAACCTCCCTTAATGGCACATTTTGTTAAAAAAAAAACTTTTAAAAACATGATTTTTTTCTGTATTTCCAAATAAGCATTACATATATTATAATCAGCTTGTTTAGTAATTTTGAACAGCAGCAAGGTACAGTTGGACCCCGGTACATGCAGATCCAGCATCTGCAGATTTGACTTACCATGGATGCTAGTGGATACCAGTGCCCAAGTTTAAATGCCTTTAAAACCCCTAAAAGGTGCAACAATTGGAGCTCCGACTCTTTCATGGCAAAATCACAATGTTTCAAAGCCTCCACAGCTATTTTTAGGGCTGAAAGACCCCATTCTGGGTTGTGCAGAGGCTCCTCCTAGGTTCACCCCAGAGTGCACTGCGATGCAGACCCTGGAAATCAAATTACTACCTGATTTCATTTTGGTTCTACAGATTTTGTTTAGTTATTAAAAAAACAAGATTCAAAACGAGGTAAAAAAATTTGGCAGACACATATGCGCCTTTAAGTGTGTATATACTTAATAAAACTAGTCCTCACTACAACTACGATTTGTTAATTGGGTCCCTTTAGGGAGAAGGGTGGGATATAAATAAAGTTTATTATTATTATTATTAATTAGTTACAAGTGCGTATGCAGTAGTAGAACTCTATTGCTGCAATGACTGAAATCTACAATCCTAACTTACATAGTCAATGCAGAAAGCATGACAATCACAGCTATCGTGGTTGCAATTAGTATGTTCTTTTGTGAACACAAATCCTTCTTGCGCCCAAACTCAACACTAAGGCAACACAACCCATTTATAACAATGCAGACCGGGCCAATTTCCTATAAAAGCAGGATGTGAGGGGCAGAACTGTAGTCCAGCATGGGCAGGTGAGGGGTCTCTTGAATCCTCACCCCATCTGCACTCCCTTCCCTTCTCCAAAACTGCTTCTCTCTCTGATAGAAGTTACAGAGTCAAACCTGGGCAGAAGAAGTGCCTGAAGAGAAGTTGGGGAGAGGGAGGAAGAAGCAGCCCAGGCAGGGCTCAGCTCAGTCCTCCTGCTCACCCATACTAGAATATCAAAAGCCCTTGCCTCCACCCTCCACTTTGTAGGTAAATGGCAGCACCCCGCACTGTAATTCACAGTCCATGATGCGGCATCATCTAGCTTGGCCCTCTGATCTCTGAAAGCCAATTAAAGCCTTGTTGTTTTATCTAGGGGCCCAACACAAAAGGAACATGATTTGGCTTCAATTCTGGAACAACCTAAAAAGAGCTACCTGTGCTATCATGAGCTCCAGCATCACTCTCTTTAGTCTGGGGGATAAGCCCGTTTCTTCTCAGACAGTAGTTGGCAACTCCGTGTTTGCGTAAGAGGTGGCGTTCACAGTTAGATTTGGTGGAAAAGAAGACATCACATTTTTGACAGGGGAAGGGCTTCTGACCTGAATGGAGCAGGGAAAAAAAACATATTTATCTATCTTTCTAATGAGTCATAGGAGCGTGTGTGTGTTTCTATTCCTTCTGCTTACTTTTCTGCAACCTGTGGTTATTGGTTAAATTACAGCTTGATCCTGAGTATTTAACTCAGTAGCAACTCCATTTGACGCAATTTACTTCTCAGTAAACTGATGTTAATTCATAAAATCAGATCAAACTAGGAAGGATCAATATCAAACTCTGAAATTCAAGCCTCCAGAGAATCTGCCTCTATACAATACTAAAAAGTTAAATCATTTAAACTTAAAGCAGAGCAACTTTTGAAAACTAGGATGGCTGAGAAAAGCCAACATTGTCAAAATGAACTACTCTTATTACATAGCTGTGCATACACAGTCTGCACTTCAGATGTTGAGATCCCATGCTGCCAGACAAAAGCAGAGGTAACCACATAGTCAGCACTGAGAAATTGCAACATCTGCTTTTAGGATTAGCTTACACATTGCACTTATGTGGAGATGCCTTCAGATGAGAACTTGGCCTATTGGTACTACACTGTTCCTGTATTATGGGAGACATCTTTACTGTATATACCATTGCTCCATACAGGACGTATTTATCAGGGCCACACATTAGGGCTCCAGTCATTTGTGGAAATGTCAACAAAGTTAAATGTAATGTGTGAACTGCCATTAGAGCTAAAACAGAGAGGACCCAAAGAAAAACAGCCAAGACAGGTGGGGAAAAAATAAACCACAGCACCACAAGGAGAAAGCTTAGAAAGAGAAGGGAGATTAGGCTGGAACACATTACAAGTGCCACAATAAGGCTGGCTGAAAAAGCCGCCAAATGGTCTTTACACCACATCGAGCAAAGATCTGGAACGCCTGGTGACACTGTGGAGGATCTCTTTAGGATGCCCTGCTGCTGCATAGAGCAGTTGCCCTGAAAACATATAGTGTTCAGAGTACACTTTCACTAGTTCTAGACATTTCCCAGCTGTTGCTCTGTGCAAGTACATATCCTATGTGCACTCCTGCACAGAGACTGCAAAGAAGAATGTTCAAGTGTCTGCACACATGTGGCAATTCTTTAATAGTCAATAAAGTGTGGATTCTGATGGCAGTATGCGACACTGCTCTGCTACTAACAGCACAACTTGGAAACATCTCCACACGCTGCAAAACTACTACACACGCTGTAGTAGTATCAGTTACTACAAGGAGGAATCTGGCCATTTTACACATATGTGCACAGCATCAATAACAACCTCTATGGTACTAGAGACCTAACCCAAACACACGATGACTTCAAAGGGTCAGGATTCCAACTGATCTCCCTACAGGAATGAGTTCTGAACACATTGAATAAAAGGGACACACTCAGCAAGATTAGAGGAACAAGAAGAGAGTGACTGAATGCACACAAAAAAAGATGAGCTCTAAAAATGGCACAAATGCAACATCCTCAACAGGATCTACAAGATTCTACATGATTGAAGAACAACAGATGAGGAAAAGGAGGAATCAGCTGCAAAAGGAAAGTCAAGGGTTGTGGCTTCTGCTGCTTCTCTTTAGCATAATGCTGGCTTTATGGATGTTTCTCTCACATCAGTCTTCCACCATAAACTGGCTTCTGTTCTAATTAACATCTGAATCCAAGTTAGGGAGGATCAGGTGTTGTCTGAACAGCATTGCATCTGTTAAATGTGGCAGTCACATGGTTATTTCTGCTGAGTTTGGTCGCTTATATTTTTGCTTTGCTCCCTGCTTCAAATATTAAAAACTCTTTGACAGTTCAACTGCAAGAAGAGACCTGGAAGAAGCATGCATGTTAGATAGCTGATACACCAAGGCTACAATTCCTGCACAGGTCTGTGCATCCATGGGTTGATTCACATGGCTTTTTAAAATAGACTAACAAAGTGAGTCTTTATTGTCACCCCCACAGTGATAGTTATATCTCAAACATTACTGGAAGGTAGCTAATCCAGATTGGGGGACTGAGGGGAGACATCAGAGTTGATGACTAATGTAATCATGAATACCTAACTAACTTTTCAATCTACCCAACAACAAATTACTTCTAGCTTGGAACGCTGTACAATCAGGTACAAGCCAAAGTTAGTACAATTTTAAGAAAAATCACACCCTGATCCTTACTAAAGGACACACCTGCACAACACCATAAAGTGCTTTGCAACAAATAGCTAAAATGGAGAGGATACAAAACAGCCAAGACAGGTGGGGGGAAAAAATCACAGCACCAGGAAGGCCAGAGCTCCACCAGTGTGCTGGACCTAAGTCCAGCAAGCAGAGGGATGGTGGGGAGGGGATGGGATGGAATGGGGAGGAGATGGGCAGGCGAATCAGGCCCAGGAATGGGTGGGATTTGTGGTGCTGGCACACACTGTATCCTAACCTCCTTCCCGGACCCAATCTGCCTGCATGGACCAACCTGCACCAGCAACATCGCTGTCAGTGTATCTATTTTACATTTATTATCCCGAGACCATCTTGGCAACAACAACAGTTCTGCTATGCTGAGCTAAGGAGAGAGGAGCAGATAATTCAGGTAAATTATTCGCATCTATTTAACATTAAGAGAGAGACTACAAATTAGTCTATCACCTCTATTGGGTGCTACCTCTTTAGGGTCTATTGGGACCACCTCTCCCCAAATCTAACAAAGCACTTACTTAAACAGAATTGGATTACTGCATTTCAAACTTTTTTTTAAACAGCTCTGAGAAAATTTGTTAGGCCAACAAAAACCTTAAATTCAGTATAGTGTAAATTTTAAAAATCAGTTCAAGACTTATAATTTTTTAATTTAATGACAGGTTTTATTCTTCACTGTTTAGAACAGGGGTGTCCAAAGTTTTTTGGCAGGAGGGCCACATCATCTCTCTGACACTGTGTCACGGGGCCAGGGAAAAAAAGAATTAATTTACATTTAAAAATTGAATAAATTTACATAGATTTACATAAATGAATATATTAAAGATGAACTTATATGAATGAATGAAGGTCTTGCAATAGCTCAAGGCCTATAAAAGGCCTTGCACAAAGCAAGGCTGGCCTTTCCTTTGCTGCCGCTACTACATCACAGACATGAAACAAGCAGTGGAGGGAGCCCTCATCCCACAGCTCAGGCGAGAGGTCAAACAGTTGCCCTCACACTGAGAGCAGTTGTGTTGGGCCAGTGTGGGCTCCAACAAATCTCTGCAGGGCCAGAGGCTCATTGGAGACTGGTGGCTCCCTGAGGGCTGCATTGAGAGGCCTCGAGGACCGCAAGTGGCCCCTGGGGCGGGGTTTGGGCATCCCTAGTTTAGAATATGACTGCTCTGTTCTGTATCTCTATTTGAACCATGAGAATAATGGCTCAGAATGGACTAAGAAACAATGCCACCCCAAGCCAATATGGTTTTACATTCATCCAACAAGTTCACACACCCAAGCAAGACAGAAGCCACCACACACATCTGCTTCCCACCTGGAGCTAACAAGAGGTATGTTTGTGCATCCGCACACCACACCAGTCTGTTCTGCATGCCATAACAAACCCATGATTTGACACTTTCTGGTGTGCATGTAAAAAAGCCCCTGGTAATGGCCCACACTACCAGACTCCCAAAGGCAGGGAGCAGATACACTCAGTGGCTATATGTATCATGCTGACTGAGTTCCTAAGAGAGGTCATAAGCAAATTATAATTATGACAAAAAAATTTATGCCACCAAATTTTTTAAAAATGTCAATTTCAGCATCAAGCTTGACAGAGTAATAAAACTAAAAAGGTGTAGTTCGAGTGTGAGAGCACTCCCCCCATTTTGAAATCAGGTTGCTTTGGTTTCTAGGTTTATATATGTTACCACAGTGCTCACTCAAGGCAAGATTTGTCCCATCCTCACCAAGCTTATTTGTTATGGTATTAGCTGAAAATTCTCATTTTATCTAGCAAAAGTTCTCCAACCACCGATTAGAATCATAGTTTAGAAATGAGTCAACTACTGTTTACAACTTGCTATACCATCCAATTACACAGAAGTATAATGACAGTTTAGTTTAACTTTACGAGATTTGAAACCCAAAAGGTACAGGAGAGATGAAACATCAAGAAGAGACAAATCAGAGATGGTAAAGATACTGTGACAATGGAGTTTGGAGAACACAGCTCTAAAATCTGAAAAACTATCTACAAAACCCTCATGAGAGATGCTGATGGTTGCTCATGGACTGAGCATTTCCAAGTTGACGTACCTTCGGTCACTTTCCACTGATAGAAAAGATATGGAAGACCACAGGTGGCGGTGGTAATAATTCAAGTTATTCAATAAATCCAAGTTCACCTAAAAAAAGGATGGCGCTATCATGGGGTGCATTAGGCACAACTATCAGGAGGAAGGGCTTTTCCTTCTTTTTACAAATTAAAAAACACATACACATAATACAACTAAGAAAATTACTGAAGAAAATAACTTCTTGTGGTAGCATCAGATTTTAGGAATGTGCCACAATCTCTTCATCATCCTCTTCCCTGCTCCCCTTGTGTTGCACAAGCAATGAGTCATCAGTGTAACTGCTGACAGCTGAAACCACAGCACAGGCAACAGCAGACTTCAGCAGGCTTTCAAGCATAATCTGGATACCATCAGATCCATCAGAACTTACAGAGTAAGATTTGGGGTCTTTTGCGCTTCATTGACCATGGCACAAAAATTTTAAAAGCCAAGGGGGAACCTGGAGCTGGGGCACAGACAGAAAAAAAGGAAATTCATGATGCATTGATATAGTGGTCAGGAATCTCACTGTGTGCATTCATGACCTAGAATAGTTGAATGCTGTACTTCATATGGGAATGGAATTTTAAAAATACAAAACCTTTTGTTTTTGAAAGACTTTGCCCGGTTCATACACTAAACTATATGAATAGTTAAGAGAGGTGCCAAAATACTATGATGGAAACATAGAAGGAGAGCTTCCTCTCAACCACACACTTAGCCTTCAGCGAGATTTGGATTCCTCCTATAAAAATGTCAGAGTGTACCTTGGCTCAGTCAGTACAATCCCCAGCAAGGGTAGTGTATCCCCATCCAGGGTGGTGCAGTGGTTTGCGAGGTGGACTTAGAACTGGAAGATCCAGGTTCAAATCCCACCTCAACCATGAAGCTTCCTGGGTGACCTTGGGCCTGTCACTTTCTCTCAGCCTCACCTACCTCACAGGGTTGTTGTGAGGACAAAAGGAGGGGAGTAGCCATGTACACCGCCCTGTGCTCCTTAGAGGAAGGGCGGTATAAAAATGTGAAAAATAAAATAATAATTTCTCTTCATTGGCGGGTGAAGCCATGCAAACTGTATCTTCAGTCAATGAAGCCATCTTGTTTCACCACATACACATGTGATGGGCGCCATAATTGTTTTGGTAAGTTCAACCTCTGCGGGTTGGGAAAGGACACTAGTGTGTTATTGACATGTGAATTGATAAACTGTGGGTTGCGCTCAACTTGCAAACCAGGATTTGATCACATAGGCACAAGGTTCATTCCTGTAGTCATGCATGACTACCTCTGTATATCAAGTGGTAGTCACCATAAATGAACTACTCAGAAATATGACCTGTAACCACATGCTTCATGATTAATGGACAGTTCCCCACTCCCAAAAAAGAGAACACTCTACTAGCCAGTAATTCATCATGTAGGGTAACATCAAGTTAAATTCTCTCTGTTATTTCCATGGAATAAAATTGAGCCACATTTCTGGCTGATTCCAGCACTTCCACTGGTCCTAGAGGGGTAACTTCCAGCCTCTGGCCTCTACATCCATGCAGGAAGAAAAAGGCACCATTATATAGAATGAAGACTGCCTCTCAACGAAAGTCTCTTACCTGTATGAGTAAGCATGTGCCGCTGTAAGGAACTTGCCCAAGGAAAGACTCTAGGACAATGAGGACAGTTGATCTTCTGAATGCCATTGGAATAGGCATTTCTGTTTCCTCTCAGCAGCATGTCCTCAGCCACTTCTCTTTCTTCCTCGCTTGTTCCATTTCTGTCAGCTACTTCTTTGTAGTCTGCTGTCGACTGTAGAAATGTGCTAAACTTATTAGTATCTGTGGTTGCCAGCATCTTCTCTATGCTAGCAAACTCCCCACTCGACTCCAAGTCCACGCTGCCACTGGCTTTTGGCTTGCTTTTCGGTCCCCCTTTCTTCCGGCCTCTTTTCTTCACAGGACCAGTAGCAGCAGATTTCTGGGACCCACTTGGACTACATGCCCTCTGTGTCGCGTCACCTGGAATGCTGGGATCCATCTGGACAGCAGTCGTGATTGTCACTTTTGATTTGGAGCTCCCTAACTTTTCAGACGCAGTAATGCTGCTGGTTATCTTGGGAGCAGAATCTGTGACCTCTGTTTTCAGCAAAGCAGGAGCAGAAGACACAGATGAAATTATCTGTGCAATGGAGGCGAGGGGGGGCAGCTCTTTAGTTACAAGAGGCTTTGGCAAGAGAGGTGGTGGCTTGGGCCTCAAGGGTCGCAGCATAGCCGAGTTCCCCAGAAGAGGAGAAATGATTGGGACAGTCAAATGCAGTGGACCCTTCAACGGCTGAGAATGTCTGAGAGCTCTGTTGTTCTCCAGGTTGCCATTAGCTGGAGGAGATGGTTGACAGTTCTGAAGCTTTTCATTGTTCCCACCGAGATACTCTTGCTTGTTATACTCAGTCAGTGTCTCGTCTTTGTCCTTCTTTGGAGCTTTGGGTATTGACAAGTCGATGGGCTCCATGGAACAGTCATACAGAGAAGAACCAAAGGGGTTTTCCTGTTTTACCAGCACAGAGTTCAGGTTTTTGTTCTTTTGCGAGAAATCTAAAGGTTCATCAAAATCCATAGGGAAACTACCTGTAGATTCAAGTTTGATCGATGCATGAGGGGGGGCACCCCTTAAGAAGCCATTCTGTGGTTCCAGAAAAGGTGCAATGGGCTTATAGTCCATGTAAGCACTGTCTTCCAGTAGCAGAGGGTCTGGCTGGCTCTCTGGAGGGGTGCAGTCCACAGCCAGAATATAGCTCTCTATCTCCCTCTCTTGGATGTGCAAGTGCTGCTTGAGAATATGATGGATGCAGTTCCGCTTGGCTGAGAAGGCAGTGCCACATTCTTTGCACTCAAAGGGCTTCCTCTTCTGGCAGCTGCTGTGCGTCCTCATGTGGATGCGGAGGGCACGGTAATGCTTCAGGTCCTCCCCGCAGAACTTGCACACTGTGTCTGGAGAGCAGAAGGCATCCACCATCTCTGCTGTATTACTGGTGACATATTCAATGCTCTTCTCGATATCCTTCCTGGTCATCTTGAGGTGCTTTTTCCGCAGGTGCCTTTCGCAGTTTGCTTTCACTGTAAAAGGGTAGTGACAGATTTTGCAGATGTATGGCCTCTCCCCGCTGTGCGTCCTCAAGTGCCGGATCAGCGCTGCCTTGTCAGCTGCAATGTAGTCACAGATGTTGCACTGGTAAGGGGAGATGCCCAGGTGGGAGCGGATGTGAGCCCTCAAGACCCCAGAGAATGCAAACACCTGGTCACAATAACGACATGGATACAAGACTTTCCTCATGGCTGGTGTCTTCTTGTTTGCTGCCCCAGCAAACATGGCTTTGAAGTCTCTCTCCATGACCTCTTGCTTGATTTTTGTCTCCATAGTCAAAGGCAAAAGGGCTTCTATGATGCTGTCTTGATCCAGCTGCGTTTTCATTTCATGCTGACTCAGAGGTTCCACCCTAGCCTGAGCAGATGGACTAGTTTTGGATCCCGACTGACTGTGAGGAAAGTGAGAATCTGAAGTTGACTCTTCAGAACCTTTGACCATCATGGGTGGCACTGGAGGAAGGCTTGGACTGATGCATCCAGGGGAAGCTTGCTGGGTATTGACCAATGGAGGAGGAGTTGATGTTGCTACAACTGTCCGAGGTGCTACCAAGGGCTTTGGTTTCAGTGGAGGCATATGCTTGAATATGGACTGCACAGGGAGGGGAGGTGCCTTGGAAAGTGGCGGGAGGTTGATCTGCGGGGTTGCTGAAGAAGCCATCTTCAAGATCTGCTGGATGTCTGCCAACTCAGTGGAAATGGGTTTAACAACAATGCTGTTATCTGGCTGTATTATGAAGCCTTTCTGAAAAGGCTGTAGTGATAAGAGATTCATATTTTCTTTTGTTGCAGGGATGACTGAAAAAGTCCCTCCCACAGAAGCAGCCTCCAGGGGGGACATGTTCAACTGGTTAGCACTACCATGTTCCTGAGGTAGGTTACAGTTCTGTGTTCTTAGCTGCATATCTTGGACCTCATCTGGCACAAGCTCCTCCTGATCAACAGGCTTTATGTCTTTGGTGTGCTGCAGTCCCAAGGATGCCATGTAAGCTTTCAGGTCAGCATCCTCTGACTGCAGTGTGTGCTTTTCTCTTCCCTGATCCATTGTGTGGGTTTCTGTGTGCAGCCTGAGAGCTGAAAGCATAGGGAATGCCTTGTTGCATGTCTCACAGATGTATCGGTGAAATTCACTGATGCATCTCCGCAGATTTGTTTCACACCAGACCTACAAAATACCACAAGAAAAAAAACGAGTTTTAAAAAATTATGTAGAAAAGGAAGACAACTCACACTCCAGAATGACACCAGCTACAGGACATAATCTCTTGAGTTATGCTGAACTCTTACATCAGGCACAAACAAAAGCAGCAGTCAATTCAGGTAAAGAACAAGAGTAGCTCAGTAAGTAGTAATTCAGGTAAAAAGTAGGACCATGAAAGCCAGGATGATGAAGTGGTTCAGGAATTGGTCTTAGACCTGAAAGATTCAGGTTCAAATACCTGCTCCACCAGGAAGCTTTCTGTGTGACCTTGGATCAGTCAATATCTCCCAGTCTCCCCTATCTCACTAGGTTGTTGTGAGGACAAAAGGAGGGAAGGAACCATGTACAATGCTCTGATCTCCTTAGAGGAAGCATAATAAAAATGTGGAAAATAACCAGAATAAATAAGTAATCAACCAAGAGAGAACGTGGAGATGGTTCACATGGCAATCAATATCTTCTCATTGTAACAGTTACCATTCCGGAATTGAAAGTACATTATGCATTTAAAATTCTGCTAATGAACATCCCATCTGAAACTTTCTCATGGAAAAATGTGGCAAACCCATGGAGAGATGTGGCAAACCTATGGAGAGATGTGACAAACAGATATGTACTGACACTTGTCAGGCTGTCACAATTACATTTCCTTAATTTAGGCTTTCACAAAGACAAGAAGGTATGTCCCCAGGCTGCTGCTTAATATCTAATTCTTCTCACCAGATGCAGATGTGGGCAGAATAAGTATGTTGAAATTGCAAGTGTTTTGTTCTCAGTCATGTAATGTCTTCTTAACAAATTCAACAGGAAAGAACAGATATACTCCTCGGGTCCAGGCTATTTGTGGGACCGCCTCCTTCCACACAATCCAACCCATCCTTTCAAGTCATCAGAGGGGACCCTTTTTAACTGTGCCATCACCAGTAGCGGTGAGGGGGATGGTGGTAAGAAATAGGGCCTTCTTGTTGGTGGCGCCCCATCTGTGGAATTCCTTCCCCCCAGAATTGAGAACATTTGTAAGTCACTTTGAGTGCCCTTTGAAGGCAAGGCAAGGCGCGGGCAGGCGGATGGATGGTCAATCAAAGGGATACATACCTGAGAAATGCGGGGAAATTTCCGACAGGAAAAGTCTGTGAATCCCAAGTCATGGAAGCCTGCTGGAATTGAAGGGTTGTTCTGAATAAAAGGCTTTCCCAATGGATCTTTTGGAAGTTGTTTATGAATGACAGCATTATGCTTCAACAAACCCCGGTGGGTGCGGAAAGTAATACAACAAACATCACACCTAGGAGGAGAGCAAAGGGAGAAGAAAAAGGAATACATTAAGTTCTATTATACAGCTTATCTTGCTAACATGTGGAAGACAAGCAACACCAGTCATATTAGGAGAAAACAGAATCGCCTACTGACATGTCCTTTTCACTAGCTTTTTAATAATAAAACTAACACAACAGTGGAAAGTTGCTTGTCAATAGAGCCTTAAAATTTGCTATTTGACAACAGTAAGTAGTCATTGTCCCCCAGCAAGCACCCAAGTGGCAAGCTGCAACTGCTCCTAACAGGCACCCAGTTCATCTCAGTTGCTCAGTTCATCTTCTAGCCTTACACAGTCAAACAGGCCTTTGAGGCTACAAGAAGGAAAGCCAGTCAAGCTGTATCCCCAGGAATTGATTAACTGTATGCTCAGTTCTTGTTTTCTGTGTCGCTGTCAAAGCATCGAAGAGAAGTAATGGGTAGAAAGAGAAGGGTGGGAAGAAAGGGCAACAATGCAGGATTAACGATAATTTCTTCAATTATTATAATTTTCAGGGCTATACTCTATGGTGATGGTTCTCACACATTTAGCACCAGGACACACTTTTTAGAATGATAATCTGACAGGACCCACCAGAAGTAAAATCATGACCAGAAGTGACATCACCAAGCAGGAAACATTTTTAACAATCTAGGTTGCAATCCTACCCACACCTACCCAGGAGTAAGTCCCATTGACTATCATTGTTAAAAGAATATACACAGTAGCTTGTTAAAAGTACAGGTCTATAATATTTCCCCAAATGCAGTAACATAGCATGGAAGCATCAAGTCTAATATATTAAAAATATTACAATGAAAGGGGACCCACCTGAAATTGGCTTGCGACCCACCTAGTGGGTCCTGACCCACAGTCTGAGAAACACTGCTCTATGGCAATCAAATGCAAGCCTCAGACAACAAAGAAAGCCTTGCAGCAACTGAGCTATAGGTTCAGTAAAACTTGCTGCAATTTCAGGTAGGCAGGCAAACTAGGAGAACAGCCAACCTGAAAGGCTACACTAAATGGTTGGAGAACTGCTTTCAGTGTGCTAGGTCTCACAGTGAATGGTGTTGATTCAAAAGAAAACAGTGGTTTCTTATTATAAGAAGTAGCCTCAGGGAGTTGTGAGTTCACACACTCCAAATCCTCTTCCTCTTTTGAATAAGAGGAGAGTAAAGATTTGCATTCTGTTTGAAGTAGCCCAGAGGTGAACATAGATATGAACCCAAGGAACTGTGGTCTAGTTCAAACCATAGTTACGAAACATATCAAAATACAAAACCAGATATATCTTGGTTTATTACCTAATAACGGTGGTTTGAATAAAACCACAGTTTCTTGGGTACAAATGTAACACGCAACAGTGGTTTACTTGAAATCAAAAGCACATTTTTTTTACTCTCCTCTCTTGTGCAAAGTGCACAGCTCTACAAAGCTTGTCCGCAAAGTGGGGAACAACAAAATAAGTGAGCTGTCCAACATGTAGGACTCTATTAAGAGCAGGTCTTGAGCATTTGGCATCTCAAGTACAGTGTTAAAATTCCTCTCCTCTTCTACCACACCTGGAGTATTGTGTCCAGTTCTTTTCACCACATCTCAAAAAGGACATAGTGGAAATGGAAAAGGTGCAAAAGAGAGTGACTAAGATGATTACTGGGCTGGGGCACCTTCCTTATGAGGAAAGGCTACGGCATTTGGGCCTCTTCAGCCTTGAAAAGAGACGCCTGAGGGGGGACATGATTGAGACATACAAAATTATGCATGGGAAGGATAAAGTTGATAGAGAGATGCTCTTTACATTCTCACATAACACCAGAACCAGGGGACATCCACTAAAAGTGAGTGTTGGGAGAGTTAGGACAGACAAAAGAAAATATTTCTTTACTCAGCGTGTTGTTGGTCTGTGGAACTCCTAACCGCAGGATGTGGTGATGGCATCTGGCCTGGATGCCTTTAAAAGGGGACTGGACAAGTTTCTGGAGGAAAAATCCATTACGGGTTATAAGCCATGATGCGCATGTGCAACCTCCTGATTTTAGAAATTGGCTATGTCAGAATGCCAGAGGCAAGGAAGGGCACCAGGATGCAGGTCTCTTGTTATCTGGTGTGCTCCCTGGGGCATTTAGTGAGCTGATGTGAGATACAGGAAGCTGGACTAGATGGGCCTATGGCCTGATGCAGCGGGGCTGTTCTTATGTTCTTACCAGTACCTAGAATTCTGTGGCCTGGGAACAAAACATCTTAACTTTTCAGCTCAGTCCTATAGACTGTTGAGCCCAAAACAGATTCTTGCACACACTGCACATTCTTCCAGCCACTTTAGCAAGCCAACCATCACTCAGCACTTTTCGTTTTGCAATATAAAACAAATAATTCCAAAAATCATTGAGAGTTGTTAATTGACTATTCTCTTTGGATGTAGTATGTGCAAGAAAGTGCTTATGACTGTTACACCAGAGCTTGTAAAAGCTCAGCAATCATTTCTTGTAATGTGAACATTAGCTTCATTTTCACATGACAAACTGAAAAGGGGGAGCATCACAAATCTCAGTAAATTGAGAATTAAGTCAATGACTATGAAGTAATTTTATTAAGTAATGATACTAACACATTTCAAGTTCTCTGTCAGCAAAATATGCATTTTAGAACTCTTCCCCCACCCCCACTCATTTCAGAGAAGTTTTACAGCACAAACCTATACATGTTTACTCAGAAATAAGTTCAACTGTGCCCAATAGAGTTTTACTCCCACCTAAGTGTGTTCAGGATGGCAGCCTCAAACGCACTGACCCAGTACAGATGCAATGCTAAACAATGGTTAAGCACTATATGAACAAGCCAGAAGGAAGCCATAAGCATCTCCCTGCCCATTTTCACTTTAAGAACAAATCACAATTCTGTGATACGGTGAACTCAGGAGGCTATGAATCTGTCAATCAACTATAGCTATAAAGAAACAGTATCAGATCACAGTTTGATCTCATTTTGACTTCTGGCTTCTTCTAGCTAACAAACTACATTTCCAAGCTCATACATAACGTGAAACTACATTTTGTTCTTAACCAATTTCAGCCCAGCCCACAGGTGCACACATTTGATCCCTGTTGCATATATGCAACATTGGGCAGAAATAGCTTAAAATGAAGTGAGCAGAGGAGAGGAGGACATAAGCCATTGGTTCCAGTTAGACTCATTCATGTAGCACACTCCTATAGTTTAGCATTACATTTGAATGGGGTCTTGGCCATAACTTCACTACATAACAGTCATAACAGGTTGGACTCTTTCTGCACTTTCAAATACTTTCCTCTGTATTTTGCTGGCATGTATGCAGGACAAACCTTGATTTGAACTCTGTTTTTCACAGGTAGACCAATTTTTTAAAAAAAAAAAAGTTTATGCACTGAATTTTTTTTAAAGACTAAATGAAGAAATTACAATTTATGGCATTGTTGAATTCACCATCTGTTTCATAATGTATATTATCTAAGCTTCAAAGATATTGCATTTGACATAGAAAGCAACCAAAATGACCAAGTTAAAAGAAAAAAAATTGAATGACAACAAGACAGCCTGCATGTGCAATTGGTGCCAACAGGCTTTCCCAAAACAATGTGTTGCAGGCCTACAGTTACAAGGCCTGTTTCTCAAACTCAGCCCATCAATCCCTTTGCTCACAAACTAGAACAGCCTTGGGAGAATTCTCCACTGTACTCTGAGGACAGGTAAATGTGCGATAAAATGTTGACAGAGCTTTCCTCTTTGCTGGATCAACACAGGAGCTACCCTGGAGGCAGCAGCAATCCCATCACTCTCATGTAAAAAGGGCCTGAGTGCCAGGTATAACAGTGGGAAGGGAGCTGTGTGAAGAACCTCTGCAGTACGCATACATCTCTTCTATAACAAGAAGGCAGCAGTGGTAGTCCTCGCTTGGACTACACAGGTTTGTTCTGCTTCTCTTCCTACTCATAAAAAGGTCATAGTAATTCCACTGCAACTCTCAAGTTAAGAGTCATGGGGGGAAAAAGTTATAGGTGGCAAGACGTGGGGATCAGGGACTTACCAAGTACAGTGAAAACATAACACACCACATGCCCAGAAAAGCACCACAAGTAACACTCAACTCCTGTTGTCACAATGACTACAGACAGAAAACTGAAACATAAGCCAGAGGAAGAAATTGTCGCCCAGAAACATTTGGAACAGCTTCTTATCACTTAAATTCAACACACCACAGACCTTCCACCTACTCTCTGGCACCTTGTTTCTCCACAAAGACAGTGAGGGTCACTGAGTACACTCCCAAGGTTTGGAAGACACAGAAAGAGCTGTAGTTTCTAAGCTCTTAAGGTCACTTGGGCCTGTCAAATTGTCACAATGCTACACTGCAATGAGATTATTCCAGAGCAAGCAGTTTTAAAATTAATTCAGCCGATGCAAGGTCTGGGGTGGGGGGGAAAGGAAGAGAAGCAAGGGGGAGATAAACAAGAAGCTCACTTTTTAGCTACCTAAATAACCGGCACCTGTAGCTGGCAGGGAGCATCCCAAACCCCCATTTTGTAAAGGCTGATCTTGTTCACAAGAATGCCACTCAGAGAAGTGAACATGAACCCTCAGCTGGCATTGCTCCTTGGTCTTGCATGAAAATCTACAAAAAGTTACCATTCAACAACACGTTGTTTTGTCTGTTTACTGGCCAGCCTTGCTACCACATACAACCGTTGACCATTTGTGTCATGAAAGGGGAAAAAATTAACTAGCTTTTGTGAAGTTTTCCTGCCTCGTGGCAATGCTTTCAACATCTAGACAAGTAGCTTGTTACAAAATTAGTGCAGAGTATGGAGAAGTCCATGTGCACACCAGACTTCTATGTGCATGCATATTGGAAGACTGCACACTGCATGCTCTTTGAAGCATTTGAAGCATGCTCTTTGAAGCCCTGCAAACCAGGGCTTCTATGTGAACACAAAGGACGGCTTTTTAATCTTTTTATTTATTTATTTATTTGTGCTCAGGTATCTCCTTTTGCAAGTACCACCACTACTACCAAAGACAGCACTCTACAGCTTGCCCCACAGTTTGGGTCTTTGCTCAGCACTCTCCTCTACCATGCCTCCTGAGGCCAGGCAGCTAGATAGCGATATTATGCCTCCTGGGGGCTAGGTAACTGCATTACTTGCCATGACTAGTCCACCACCACCACATTCACTTCAAGCAAGGTCAGGGCAGGCAAGGCAGTGCCTTGTGGTCCCCCAGCAGTGGGGCCAAGTATCAATTGCCATATTTGAAGTATATAGAAATGTAATGTATATTTAAATGCAATAGGCGTTCTCTTACTTTTGGGTCTAAGATATTCTACTACTAGGAAGTGCATAAAAAAATAAAAGCAGGCTATTTGCAAATATTACTACAGAAAATTGCTTTGAAAAAAAATCTTACCTATTCCCCTGTTTAATGGCTTTTGAATGTATCTTTAAAAGCAAGACGCTATACATGCCAACTAAAAAACATTTAGAAACATATGGTACCACTTTGCACGACAATGTTAAAAACCCAACCTCACAATCTATAAGCATACCTCACACAGACTGTCATGACAAATATGGATGAAATGGTTACATAAAGCAGAGATTGAAGGAGACAAGGAGGATTTAACCAGAATGGTTAAAAAGGCTGACAAGCCATAAGATGATGCACTTCAAGGTAGTTTTCCAGCTCTTCTTGTGGGACAGTCTGATTTGGGGATAGCTAATATGTGAGAGACTTCCATTATCCTATCAGTAACACCCCTTAAGTATTTTAAGTCTCTGTAGATGTAAGCACACAGTGCTTTTGTTGTCCTCAAGCAGACCGTGCACTTAACAAGGTGTCTGGTGGCTTTCAAAATACAATCTAGTCTGAATAGCTCATATACTTATAAAGATGCACAAACAGATACACACATGTACATTATTCTGTTATGCCAGGTGTTGGATGGCATTTTTCTGTAGTGCAAATCACTATCATAACAGGCTTTTTCTGTTTTTCTTCATAAAAGATTGTGGCAAAGGGCATGTGTACAACAGATACTGTATACAAAATTTAGAATTGTTTCCCTAAGTTGGACATATCCATACCTCTTTGGGAGAGAAGATCCATCTATCATTCTTCTGTCATTTTCACACATTTCAAGAATTGGTGCAAATCCAACATCCCCCAATGTCTTGTAAACAGTTAATATGAGAAACATTTTTTGAGAATAAAGCCTCACATAGGCTAGATCAATGGTCCCCAAGCTGGTGGGACGCAATCCACCAGGGGTCCCGGAAAAGGCTATCCCCTTTAAGGGGAATAACCCAGAAATCGGCAGCAAAGCGATCAACGCAATCACACTGCTGCTGGGCAGGGAAGAGGTTTTTTTTCACTTACCTACGGTTTGCTATGGCTCTCCAGATGGTCTGGGGAGCTGGAAACCACCCTTCAGTCCTCCCAAGGTTTGAAAATAATGTAAAAACAAAAAAAAAAACCACTTCCAGTTTTTGTTCCAAAACAGGGAGTGTTATTTTTTCTTTGTACAAAATTTTCAAGGCTTAGGGAGGGCTGCAGAGGGGGTTGCAGACTCCCCAGACCCTTCAGAGACCATAGCAACTCCCAGGTAAGTGAAAACCCTTTCCCTGCCCAACAGCACTGAGATCATGGTGATCCCGTTGATGTCCCTATCCCCTGCAAAGTTCCTAAAGTTCAAGCAGGACTTTGGGAATCACTGGGCTAGATATAGCTGCTAACACTATTGGTCATTAATTTGGGTGCAGACTTGCTGTTACTGCAAGTCTTGAAACAACCCATCAAAATACACAATCTACAGTAGCATTTCTCAACGTTTATCCCCCACCGTACCACTTCGCAAGGTCCACCTTATTCGAAGTACCACCAGAAGTAACTGGTGATGATGCTGGATTACTTCTGGGTGTAGAGACCAGATGCAAAATGACAAACACCATTAAGAGGCTTAGGGTGGATGGGAGGGCTTTTCTGAGCTCGGAAAAATGCTTTGGATCTTGCGTTGTTCCTGGTCTTGCTGCCAGGGGTCCCACAAATGCCACCAGACACCACCTCAAGTACCACTGGTACTACCTGTACCACTGGTTGAGAAACATTGATCTACATGGATATCACTGTGCAGTGCACTGCACAGGAGCAAGGAGCAAGCACTTTTCCCATCCACTGGATATGCAAGGGCATGGGGAAGAGGAGAAGGAAGAGGGTGCAGTGCATGCTGAATACAGGCACAATATCAGCATTTTAATAACTATGTGGCAAAAGTGAATGGTTAAAGAAAGGCTACAAAGTTGGAGGTAGGTGTTGGTTGGTGGTGTAAATGACTGGGAATGGACAGGTATATAAGTTTAACAATAGTACTATTTATTTATACAGGTATTTATACTATTTATTTATATATACCGCCTTTCTTTGGTCATCAGATTTCTCCTCAGACTTTTAATCCAAGGCGGTTTACATAGGCAGCCTGTTCTAAACCCCCGTAGGGATTTTTACAATTGAATAGTTCTAGTCTTTCATAGAACTCCTCCTTCCAGCTGGATTCTTTCCTGGTCTGGCCTCTCTCTGGCCCTTCGCTTCCCACGCGCTCCACTTGACGGCAACTCTTCTCTGCCACCTGGGGTCAGCTCATCAGTATATCAGCGACCCATCAGTTCTCGGGTACTTCCGGTTGTTTTGAACTGGCAGCCTCAGATCTTCAGGCATACAAGGCGGCAGCTCTACCAACTGAGCCAGACCTCCTGCCCTTGTGGTACTAGGGAACCACTATAAAACTATGAAGTTCTAAAAGCCTGTATTTTTAAAATTTGACAGTTCCCAGAATGTGATCAAGGAAGCAGGTGCTTAATTTCTAGAAAGAGAGGTGCAAGGCTGCATGGATGCTCTGCAAACTGCTTCAGACAGAAGTCCAGCTTCTCGTTTCTAGATGAGAAGACAGCCTTGCATTTCTCTTAGTAGACAGAATATGTTCTCTGCATATGCTCAGAGGTTCATATTTTCCCACATCTGACTTGTTAAAAGGGGCATAGCCAAGAATGGAATGGGGTAGCATTAAATGGATATGACTGGGGGGGCAGTTCAAAATATTAACTTTTCCTCACTGAGTTTAGTCCAAATTAAGAACTTTTAGACCCCACTGATTTCGGGTCCCTGTCCACTGAATGGACAGGAACCTAGAAAGACTTAAAGCATATCTGAATTGTACAGTTAATGCCTGCTTGTGAATAAGACACCTGAATTAGATCTTGACCACCTTAAAAGAAAAAAGTTTTTAAAAATCACAGCTGTTAGCCGATGCAAGAAAACCCTTAAAGCAGGAGTGCCATGCTGACCAAAAGCAAGGTTGAATCTTTGGCATGCGATATAAAACAACACATTGGTTGCTACAGAAATTATTTTCTTAACCTAAGAAATGCCCCGTGTTTGAAAAAAATGGGGGGAAAAAACTAGGAATGAAATTCACTTCAAGGAGTGGCATGTTTTTCACAGTCATACAACAGCTTTGAAATAAAGGAACACTAGTTAGCACTTTAAAGCAGGAGACATTCCTTGTTGAAAGGGTTTCATTGTTCGCCCTTGTTAAAATGTGCACTGGTTTATGTCCCTGTTAACACCAGTTAGTTCCCCACATTGCTCTCCTTCCTGGACAAAACCTTCTCTGTCACCACAAGTAGGCTCTGAGAAAAGGCATCAAACAGCTGCACTAATTCTCACAGCTGCTTGTGCAACAAGAGGGATGGAGCAGGGGCCATGCCCATAATGGCAAAGAACAAAGCCAAGGGGCAAAAATCTGGCTCTCAGATAACTGGACAACACACCTGTTCTTCACTAATTTATAACTATTATGAAATCTTAGCCCAACAAGTACCTTCACCACTACAAACACTCATCCCCTCAAAAGTGTGCAGGGTGCTGTACAAAACACACAGAAGTGACACAATGTTTATTAACCTCACTTAGCAGGTTTACAATCTGGATTAGGTGCAGGGGGAAGGGGAGAGAAAAAGATCCTGAGAAGGTGGTCTATAAGACAGCAGGCTCCAGTAATATTCACGGTTGAGCAAAGACACAACCTAGGCCTCCCACACAGACTCTCAAATTTTATTTTAAGAAGAGCCATGTCAGGAAGAGTTTGATAAGCCTACTGCAGTGCTATTCAAACTGGGGCATCGCAACGCTCCAGCGTGAGGGCCCTGGTCTCTGCCCCCTTAAGGGGCGGAGGCAGCCTAGAGGCTGGGGGGGAGGGAGCGGCGCAATCCCCAGGATCATGCTGCTCAGCAGGCTGCAGGGGCTTGGGTGCACTTACCCAAGCCTCCTGCAGCCTCCCCAGGGTGCGGGGAGCCCAGTGCGACTTCTGGCGGAGCTCCCCACAGCAGGGAAAGTGGATGTGGAGCGATCGTGCCCCGCCCCCGGAAGTGGAGCACAATCGCTCTGTGCACCCAAGCCCCTGCAGCCCGCTGAGCTTCCCCCTGCCCCTGCTGCTTCCTCCCCCCGCCCCTGTAAAGACTTACTGGCTCTCAAACTCTCCCAGAGAGTTTGAGAACCACTGGCCTACTGAACAGAGAGTCAGGATGCTGAGTGGTGGTCTGGGAATTTGACCTGGCAGATCCAGGTTCAAATTCCTGCACAGCCATGAAGCTTCCTGGGTGACCTTGGGTCGGTCACTACCTCAGCCTCACCTAACTTGCAGGACTGTTGTAAGAACAAAATGAATGGAATAACTATGTACCCCACCCTGAGCTCCTTGGAGGAAGGGCAGTATAAAAATGTGAAAATAAAATAAAAGCAGGAAAGACTGCACAGTACAGGATTTGGGGAGATCCCATAAACATACCAATAAGGGGTGCCCTGCTTATGAACCATCCTGGCCTGTGAGTTTAGGCAAGCCCCCACCCAGCCTGAGGTTTCAAAAACTGCTAAAAAACCTAGAAATGGTTTGGTGATACTATTCTTCAGTCATCACTGCTTAGGTCAGTGGTTCCTAACCAGGGAATCATTCATGACTCCCCAGGTTTTGCATTTTGAAAATCATCCCCCCCCCTTAAGGGGGGGTGGCAACTGGCAAAGATCTGCAGGTGACAGCACCTTCCAGGTTCTCCCCACTGCCATGGAAGTAAGAAACAGTTTTTTTATGGGATTTCTTACCTCCCTATAATCAGTGGTGATGGGGAGAATCCGGAAGCGGATGGGCAGCAGCGCCTCTGGGTCCATCAAAGGTTCTTAACCCTGTCTTAAAGGGGCAGGAGGCTGGGAACCACTTGTTCAGGTACTATGATACCCAACTCAGCACTTTGGTTCTATGAGCTCATGTGGACTAGCAGCAATCAGAATGGGGATCATCCAACTTCTGCTGAATGGATGGAATCACTAATTCAGGTGATCAGCACTCTGAATTAATATGTTATCACCCATTATAGTGCTGCCACACTTTGAAAAAGTTACCCTGCCAATCTGACAGTGATGACCTTAGTCTATAGGACAAGCAGAACAGAAAGCTACAGAAGAAGAAAAGAGACAATTCTGAGTGCAGATCAGTAAATAGTTATCTCCTTACAAAACACACAGTCACCTTCCATTTGGCAGCACACTATATTTTTCCCTAATACTCCAGGAATTGTTCTGTTATTTGTGCTTAATATACAAATGTTTACATGATGAAGTTATATTTAGCCTGCCAATAATTAAGGCATGACATTATTTGTGGGACAGGTTATTCCTCAGGTCACAAAACATGCTGAATAAACCAATTCCGATTAGGAAGGAATACACAGGTTTCAATCTATCAAAGTGGGTTGATGGGCTACACTATTGGGTTACACTATTTGTAACAAAGTTTTGTCAATCCATTTTTTGTTTACCATTCTTTGCAATATTATGAAGGCTTTGGGCATGCAATAAACTGAGCAAACTTTATGCCACGTGAACTTGGCTTTGTCCTCCAATGTACCTCCAACAGGCCTTACAAGATGCTGCTATCGTTGCAATCCACTTCATTTGACAGAAATAATGCAATCCTAAGCCTCTTTACTTAGCAGTATCCACTGCAGTTTCTAGGCTTTATATCCTAGTAGGCGTGCCTTTGATTTCAGCATAAGACAGACTACCTACAAAAGTCCAAGCCATAGAAATTTATACATAGATTACAGGAGTCTTATTGCTACCACTGAGGGTTATTTCACGCAGTACAAGTGAGAATTCCCACGTCAATATGTCAAGCATATCCATGACTTGGGGTCAGTCAACCAACCTCTCATCCTAAACTACTCCAGAGCATTGCCCTGGGGATAAACTGGAGTAGATGGGAGGAGGGAAAACAACATGCTTGTTGGTCCTTTGGAGAAAGGATAGGATAAAAGTATAATGAAAATGTAGCCATTCTCTTCAGAAAAATCAATGATTTTCTCACTTTCCTGGGACTCAAGACTGTGTTTCGACAAAAAACTGTTGAGTGTTCTGAGGGTAAGGCAACATTTATAGGCTCGACAAAAACAGCAAGCCACACAAGAAAAAACACACACGTTTCAAAAGAGGAAATCTAGTGTGTGAGGCTTCTTGTTTTCCCAACTGGCTGTGTGGCATTTCCCAGCTTGCTAATTATATCATCACTCCTATATAAACGCACCAAAATAGCTGGAGTCCCACTGGCGGGACAAGCTGCAGAAAGAACTGTGCCTTTAAATAATCCTAGCAGGAGGGGAGACAGGATGAAAAGGACAGTGTTGTACCACCTTTCAGAGATGATAATTGTTGCTGAAGAGACATCAGTTAGACAGTCCTTGCTCTAGCAAATGCAGCTAATTAGGGTGTGTCTTCAGGGGAGTTCAATAGGATGAGAGGCTAAACTGAAAAGTTAATTCCATAGTAAGAGCCTCAGTGCTCCAGCCAATTGTTAACATAACAAAGGGCCCTATTATTTTTCCCCCTAGAGGAGAGCTGTCCTTGCCACAATTATCAGACAAGGATGCATAATTTAAAGGTTTTACATCATCAAAAGATAGGGTCCTCAAAAAAAGGGAGTCTCTCTCACTTAATCTATGGATTAAGTGTTTGTTTATCTTCAGCATAAACAAAGGAGGTGCTCAAGCCTCTAGATTCTGCATTTAAAAAGATAACGCCCATCATTCACCAATTCCAACACCAGCCTTTTTTCTTTGTTTTAAACTTTGCCCTGGGATTTAAATTGCTAATTTGACAATAGCAGAAAGGGATGGAGGCAACCCCCATGATATAATGTGTCTCTTCTACAGATCCAGGGTTATAGCAACATGTTACTCACCAGATTTTACTTTCTGCAAAATTTTATCTTATGTGCTATAAGAAAGAGAGCAAATCTCCCAGTTGCAATTATTGAAAATAAACACACAGTATACTTGCACTGACACCAAACGGTCGGTCTGTGGAACTCCTTGCCACAGGATGTGGTGCTGGCGTCTAGCCTAGACGCCTTTAAAAGGGGATTGGACAAGTTTCTGGAGGAAAAATCCATTATGGGGTACAAGCCATGATGTGTATGCGCAACCTCCTGATTTTAGAAATGGGTTATGTCAGAATGCCAGATGCAAGGGAGGGCACCAGGATGAGGTCTTTTGTTATCTGGTGTGCTCCCTGGGGCATTTGGTGGGCCGCTGTGAGATACAGGAAGCTGGACTAGATGGGCCTATGGCCTGATCCAGTGGGGCTGTTCTTATGTTCTTATGTTCAAACCTTGGCTTTAACATGTTTAACTGTCAGAGAGTGTGCCTCAGAGCCAAAGCTGGATAATCAGCAGTTGTTACAACATCTCAGGTATTATAACTGCCTAAGTGAAAATTTCAGATCAAGGAGTTATCCGGGTATTCCATTACACATTAATTTATGAGGTTCAATGCATACAGCATTTGATACAGATGTAACAAATACAAGTACCCTGAACTGTCAAACAACAAGACATTTCAAAGATAAAAAACCAGATAGAAGAGACAATATATTACGTGCAGTGCAAAGAAAATAAAAGATGGCAGGAGAAAACACCTAAAAATGTTACCTTTAAGGTTTTGTGATTTTAGCACAGACTTCCTTGTCAGAGTATGTGGTATCCCGATTTCACCTTAAATTAAACTTCCTAAGCATCAGCTATTGCTTGACATGTTTTACATGGTGCTGGGTCCATGCCAGTTGAGCATGACCCATACCAGTCTGGTGGTAGTTTGCTTGACAGCAAGGAGGCATCAGGTCCCACAGGCCTTTAAGGAAACTTCCAAACTTTGGTTATTCAGAGCACCCCTGCCCGCAAGTTAGCTGGCTTAAGAAAGCCTTGCCTCTCTGGGAGAATTTCTTGCCCAACCCCACCTTGTCTGGTCAGCAGACCTGAACCTGTAAACAAAGTAACACCCTGGAAGTCTCCTAACTTTACCATTTTCCCAATCACAAACTGCAGCTCAAGCATCCCAGAGAGCCTCTCAAGGAGTACAGGTTGAGCCTCATTAATCCTGTGGGTTCTGTTCCAAGTACTCATGTGGATAGCAAAGACCTATTTGCACTATAGCAAATCAACAAAGTTTCTTTGCTCAGGTGATTGAAAAACAGCCTTGCTGACCTTTGTGATGTAAGAGTCCTTAAGAAGACAATCCATCAATCAGTCCTCCTCCAGGAGCTTACAAAGAGCTGAGAGCTTACACTCAGCCCCTCCCTTCACCAATGCAAAGTGATCACTTTTCTTTCAGGTGCTCAGGGGGAAGGGAGGGTCACCTGGAGAGAGAAGGATTGATGGATTGTCAGCCAGCTGCCCCCCCCCCTCATTAAGGAGGCTATTGTTAAAGAACTGTTCAGTTTTTTAAACTAATCTTAAAGGGGTGCATTTTTCCCCTTCTCCAGGGATCAGCACATTCCTTCTCATTTGCAGGAACCATTTGTGTTGAGTCAAATCCATGTATAAAAAAATCCGTGTGCAAATAGGCCGGACCTGTATTTCCCACAGGAAAGTAATTCTGGCTCCCTTGCCTTGCTTCCTTTGCTGAAACTAGCTAAGTCTATTGTGTGGCCCTCGCGCATTTGCTTTTCAAATCCTATTTTGCCTTTTTTCCCCTCCATCTTTGAACCAGGACAGCACTGTGTCTTGGTGACCTAGCTCCATGATCCCAACAGCAACACAAGCTTCACTTTAGTAGATACAGATAGGTAACTCTGTCCTTTGACATCCCTGATCATTGGCCCACAACTGCCCTTGCCTTCTGTGTCTTGTCTGCAATCTAACTACATGCTTAGTCTATCCTTTCCTCCTTTGGTGTGTGTTGGGGTCTAGGACTATTTGGTCTCTCTTTTACCAGTCAAGAGGACGGCCGAGAGGTTGGCTCCAGCCTCCAGTGCAAGATTTCACTTGACCAAACTATCACGGACACCAAGAACAAGAATTAACTCTTCCAGTTGTCATCTATCTCAGAGGATTGGTACATTTGTTAAGAGTGACAAGGTGGTGGGAGAGACAAGCTTCTCCCACCACAAAAGAGTGCACTCCTTGCCTGCAGTCCTGGTTCAGACTAAACAGAACACTCAGCCATAGTCTCTCACTGAGACTGAATATTGGTACTTTCTCAGTTCTTCTCTTTCTGCCAGTCTCTCTTCTTTCCCATTCCCATCACATTACTGCGTAATCATATGTTCTTCAGCCTGTTGCCCACAGATGCTAACATCTTGTTGTCCCTGCCTTTCTTCCCTTCACCATTCATGCCATTATGTGCCCCCTTCTCCTTGTAAGGATTTTCGCTCTTTCAGCCTACCTAGAAACCACTGACATTTAAGGCTTAGCAGTGTTAACAATTTTTATGAATTGTGAGATTTTTACCCCCCAAAAAAGCACAATCTGAAGCACGTTTACTCAGAAGCTTATTCAAAGAACTCAATAGGACTTACACTGACAATTGTGCAGCACGCTAAATTGAACTCTTATGTTGCACACACACAAACATCCACCAATCCCAAGCATCTCCAATGTCTTACCTCAGTGAAGTATCTGGGTGCGCCTCCATGTGGGTTTCCAGTCCATATTTGCAAGAAAATTCCTTGAAACATACTGGACAACGATAAATTTCTTCCTCTGTTTTCTTCTGCCCTTCACCACTTTGTGGTTCCTCTACAACCTGTTTGGTAGAGAAAAGGGAAAGTTCTTGCAAACAAACCAAAATTCTCACTTAAGCTCAGACATCAAACCTCATCATGCAAGTATTTCAGTGGCTCATGATTGTATTGCAGGCTACTGAAAACATTTGCAACATATGGAGAAGTAAAAATTGGTCCACTTTAAGCTTGTGTGACTTACTGTGTACAGCAACTGTGCTTATTTATTTCTGTCACAAGAGAAACAGGGAAAATACAAATTACCTAAAACAGAGAACACACACACACACACACACACACACAGGTATTCTCATGGCCCAATTCTATCTGGGCTTTCCACTGCCGGATCTTGCATTCCAGTGACAGAAGGCCTAGGCTGATGGAGATACATCTCAGACTAGCAGTGTGTGACTACACCAGTGATGGCAAACGTATCACACAGGTCAAAGATGACACACCACTATGTTTCGGGTGACACACCAGCATTCACCAACACCTAACAACTGAGTTTTACTTGCATTTCATTTTTGTAATTTGACATTTCTTTGTATAACACAGGCCTACAAACATTATGCTGTTGTAAAAGTTAAACCCATTCTTGGTTATATTTGAGATGCTGAATCCAAAATGGCTGCGGTCTTGCCCAATTAGCTCTAATTTTGGGGGTATGGCTGCAGTTTTCAAACTCTCTGGGAGTTTGAAAAGCGCAGTAAGTTCTTGCATGGGAGGGGAGGGAGGCAGCGGGGGCGAGGGGAAGGCAGTGACGCGATCCCCAGGATCGCGTCGCTAAGGGGGGCTGCAGGGACTGGGATGCACTCACCAGTCCCTGCAGCACTGTCCTGGGGGTGCGGGGAGCCCTGCATGAGCGCCTGAAGGGCTCCCCTGCTGGTTTGAAGTGAAAGTAGAGCAATTGTGCTCCACTTCCACAAAACCGGAAGTGGAGCGCAATCGCTCTACTTTCACTTCGAGCCAGCTGGGGAGCCCTGCAGGCGCTTGCACAGGGCTCCCCGCACCCCAGGAAGGCTGCTGCAGGGACTGGTGAGTACAGTCTGGGAGTCGTGACGCCGCAGTCTGAATACCACTGGGGTATGGCATAGCCACATATGCCAATTTGAGCAGCTTCCTCATAAGGAAGCTCACAAGGAAGCTGCTTAAATCTGTATAAAAGGTGGCTATGCCATACCCCCAAAACTAGAGATAATGGGGCAAAACTGAGGCCACTTTTGGATTCAGCACCCCAGAAATATCCTAAATTCATTCAAATATCCTTGGTAACTAAAAAAAGTTTTATTTTGTTAGGCCTGCGTAATACATAGCACCACACAAAAATGGACTATAATTTTTTAAAAAAAATAAATGAATATGTAAAGAATTGTTACTCCTTTTTGTGGGAGAGGGGGGAGCTGACACGCCAGCATAATCAAGTTAAGCATTTTCCAAATTTTTGACACACCAATCCCAGAAGGTTCACCATCACTAGTCCACGCAGTCCCACACATCTGCCAGTTATCATATTGGCAACATTTAGAAATCAGGTTAAGTATATAGATACTGGATCTGAGGATATAGAGGGGAGGGGGCACACCCATTACTTTTGATTAGCTTCTCTAATCAGCTGCCAAGAAAGTGTCTACCTTTCAGTGAATGTTAAACAGGAACATGAAAGGCAGGCAGGCAGGCAGCCTGCACACTAAGCAGACGCAAGCAGAACATTATTAGGAAGCAAGACAGTTCCTGCTTCCTGTTAACGTCTCTCCCTTTAGCAGAGTATTGTACTTCTCCATATAGGGTTCCCTTTTCCCCGCAGTTTCCATATCCATGGGGGGTGGGGAATGCATCCCCAAAGTTACGGGGGAAAGCCTGTAATGCGATCCTTTTATGTCTCAGGTGTCCTTAATTCAAAATGCAGCAGTTTCACAAGATAACTTTTATATGCCACCCCTATCCACCTGACACCCCTCAACTCTGCAGTGGATTTTAGAAATTTCATCATACTTCCATCTACATGTGATGAATTGAGTTTCTAATACCTAAACAAACCTAAACCTAAGGTTTACCTAATCCTAAACAAAATTACCTGAGGCATAAATTAAAAAAATGAAAGAAGGTGAGAGAAAGGAAAGCAACTACAACTTTATTGCAGAATGCATCCTAGAGAACCTTTTTTGCTGGACTCCGCTCCTCCTTGTCCATCTCGGACTCTTGACTGAGCTTCCGTTTGGTGGACAACCGCCTGCGTTTCAACATGGAGGGAGGCGTACTTGTTGTGCCATTTGGATCCTTCTCGTGGATTTTCATATGCCTAGAGCCAGGTAGAAAGGGGTGGGGGAAAGAGTCAAGCCCTTCATCTGAATTGCAAGAGAAGCTTTAATGAAAACATAAGTAAGCACACAAAAACACACAGTCAAAATAGGGCATTCCCCCTCCTATTCAGATTGCACTTCTTAAGAACATAAATGTATCCACCTGATCTTCTGTTTGGAGACCTATACAGCCCACATTATTGCTCTACTTTCTCACAGATGCCAATTCAAGCCTAGAGAAAAATCTCTATGGGGAGGAGGGAAGGTTTCCCATAAAGAATTCCAGAAGCCCCTCCCCATTTTTGCCAAATCTCCCTCCCTCCATCCCCCCCCCCCACACACCCCACCCCCAAAGGCTAAACAGTAGTAAGAGAGCTGTCACCAAAAGGTAAGGAGGACAGGTTCCCTAAGCCCTCTCCCTGAAATTCAAGCCCTCAAGATAGCACTCAAACACTGAAAAAGAGAGCATGCAAGTTACCAGGAAAAGTAGCATTATTCAAATAATCTTAAACAAGGATAACCAGCTTCTCTAATCTCAAGGACTATTCTGTTCTCCCCACAGAAGTCCAAGAATCGGACAGATAATTCTGCCATACAAATTGGTCCCCTTAGCAGTCACAGAGAAGAGCTTCCAAAGTTATAGACCACAAGCACTCCAGTACTGCATTTTATGTCCCTACTTGTACACAATATATAAAATCAAGGAAAGACAGAACCTATTCAAATAAAGAACAACCTGAAAGCATTTTTTCCTTAACCAGATAAATATAACTGCAGGCAAACCTTTTACCATGCCAATTTGGCTGGAAATCTTCCTTAATACCTATGTGAAGATGGGAGTTGAAGACCTACTTTATTTGGACAACATGGACACAATCGCTTTTAAAGAAGAATGAATTCTTCATAGAAGTTAAAATCTTAATCTGGCATCAATTTCCTAAAGATCTATGGAAACTGAAATATCAGGCCTGTTTTGTGGTTATCATCCACTCTTTATTTTGTGACTGTGTTATATTTTTTATTTCTTCCCAAATTAAAAAGAGATGGATAGATTCATGTTATATGATGTTAAGAGATTGACTTTGGGGGAATAATGGAGTATATTTTTATAATATTATTATTATCAACGGATAACTTTTAATATCAACGGAACTTTTCAATGGAAAGTTCACAAAGCGGTTTACAGAGAAAATCAAACAAACAACTAATGGCTCCTTGTCCCAAAAGGGTTCACAATCTAAAAAGATGCAGAACACCACCACAGATAGCCACTAGAAAAGACACTGCTGGGGTGAGGAGGGCCAGTTACTCTCCCCTGCTAAATAAAAGAAGAGTACCCACTTAAAAAGTGCCTCTTATCCAGTTAGCAGGGGTTTGTATATATGGTTCTTTCAAGTATGTCTATTATAATCTAAGTATTTTAATATAAAATTATGTATTTTTCTCCTTCTGTAGAAACTTCAATACTACATTCTTTTTTGCAGGCCTACCTACGGCCACATAAAATAGCCTCAGAGCAAATCCCACCAGCTAATCATAGTTGAGGTGCATTACAGCATCTGAAGGTAACACTCCCGTTACTTAGAAACAAAACCTGTCTACTTTGTAATAAAAGGTATCATCTGAGGGAAACCTCATTGCTTGGAGTATTTGAAACTAGACTGGACAAGACATATATTCAGCTCAGATGACAGAAAGGGAACTCAGCTGATAGATCTTTTATATCTTATCTCTTCAAGGCCAACATACTAGATGGTATGGAAGAGCAATGCCAGATATCTTGCACCACAACGTTCTTATAAGGCAAATCTGTCTCTTGCACATGGCTCAACTACAGACTTGAAGTCTTTACATATATGTAGCAGTCAAGCCAAGCTATTATCTCATGATTCATCTTTGCAGCAAATGGGGTGTTTTTCAACATCTTTGGTGCATTTTACCACACCCTAAACCCAACAGGCATTATCTTAACCACCTCCCTCAAGGGCCTCCAGGTGAGAGAAGACCTGATGCTGATGATCATACAACTGAAAAAAACATTTAGACAAATTCCCAGGAGCACAAAAGAGTTTAATTCCCACGGCTCTAAAAAGCCTTAATTTCAACTAAAGTCTGAGCCCAAATGCATTACTGTTCTATAAATAACACTTTCATGTGTTCAAAGCACTTGCAACAAAAAATACAACAACCCTGTAAGACAGTTCAACAATATTATTCCATATTCGCATACATCAGGTCGCAAAACCAAATACAATTATCCCTCTACAAATCTGCTAGTGATAAACAGGTACAGAAAATAAAAAGTTGATATATGCTTTAAATGCAAAATTAAATTCTATTGGTTGCATCCTAAAAAGTCATGACCAAGTACCATCAAAAACAATAGTGCAAGTCAGATGTGACTAACAGCCCAAAACTACCTCACTCCCCATGCAGCGGTGCAGCAGTGCAAACGTGGACACCACTGTATCTCATGATAAAGTTTTGGCCTCTGGAGGTGTCCTTGGAGTAAGGGAACATTTGTTCCCTTGCCCTGAAGTAGCCCCCAGCATCACCATGGGAAACCTCAAAGCTGCATAAGCTCTATAGGTAGTGCAAGTACTAGGAAGGTGGATCATGCCCAGGAAGGGGATTAGAATTTGGTAGGTGTTGCTTCTGCCAAACCTACCTCCTTCCATCACCTCCCTGTTTTGCCAATCCTCTACCCCCCTGCCTCATTCCATAACACCACCTGCATAGGCTTACTTGTTTCAGTGGGTGTCCGCTGTCCACCTTCGCATGGACCTCTTAAAGGTCCATAAAGGGGTTTATGCCACTGGAATGCTTGTTCCAGCAGCACAAGGGTCTCTTAGAATTGGGCCACAAGTCTGATATCAATGGAGCTTAGGATACCATTCTATAAAACTCAAAATAGAATAAGTCTTATTGAGGTGTATTCACTTGCATAATTATGAAGAAACCATTCTCCAGCCAACATAACTGAAAATTTGTGTTTCCTCACAACAGGACTAATGTGCATACTTTTGCATAGTTATGGAGGAAAAAAACTCACCACAAGCCAATCATAAAGCATGCCCATGCCATGTTTTTATTACAAAAAATGATGCTGCATATAATCTTCACTGTTATAGTCTTCATATCCAAATGTAAAAATTTATTACCGTAAGTGTAAAAAATGTGTTCTAGTGGGTACTGTTCTGATTTCTATTTTCTTTGCAGACCATCTCATTTTTAAAAAAAAAAAATTATGGTCACTTTGTGGAAGCACAACCAAGTTAATTATGCTTCCCTTCTTCAAGTGCTTAGGATGTGTGTTTTATTATTAGTCATAAAACTAAATGCTATTGTGCTATTATTCTTCAAACCAAACCCTTGCAGAGTAGTTTTTTTTGCTTTCATAAGTGGTAGTAACAACTGCACATTTTCAGGGAGTTGCCACCACTGAGGAAGCGATACCTGCCATAAATTAAGCCGTGTTTGATTACGTGCCTATAGTACTAGTCCCTTACCACTGCTAGTATATAAGCGACTCTTAAAATACTGCTGTGCAACAGAATCGTCCTCAGTAAGAACTGTGGGTGTTCAGCTCAGTAATCAAGAATGGATAGCACTCAAGTTCAACCATGACAGCTTTTTAGCTACTTTCAGAAAAAGGATTGTGACACAGGAGGCCTTGTTGGAACTGGAGTAAATGCCTGAAAAGGCAGCATTGGTGCAATCCATTTAGAGTAAATCACTCCACAGAACTGAACTAGGTTTCACAAGGAAGTAATAAAAACGACAAGAGAATGAGGAACAGCCTACTCTATCAATTGCACTTTTGGTAGTTGCTGCTGTTCCACCTTAACATGTGTCTAGTCAGCTCCCATCTCTCAACTTGCTCAACCTGTTCTGCTCTGGCATACAAGAATGAGCAAATATCAGAATGCACCTTTCTTGTTAGCTTTCTTTTAAACAAGACCAAGAAACTGTCACCAAAAAAAAAAAAACCAGGCTGAAGACAAAGAAATGCAGCATATGGGTTGAAAGTGAACTGTCATTCCACCTTCATTTTCTCTTTGCAGACAAGGTGCATGCAGATTGTGAAAAAGCTGTTGGGTTCCAGGGTTTAAGAGAAACAAGACAGAACAAAATGATGCTGAGAGAATTCTGTGTGGCAGAGAAATAGTAAGGTGTGTAAGCATTTAATGACAATCATACAGGAAGTGATGGTTAGCAGCTGTGAACAACACATGGTACAAATTCAACAGTGATCTGCACAGAGCATATTTGTTACATACAGAATTGCTGCATCTACCAAGGCATTGCTGCCCTTGGATCAATTCCTACATTATTTGTTTTAAGGTGTACTGCCCACTTTAGCTGCTGGGGTGTACACATAAGGACAAAGTTCTGCTTGCAGAGTCTGTGCATCTCTCGCACCCCTCTGACTTGTGTGACGCTTTACTCCTAGAAGCATATCTCTTGTAAAAGCATACAAGTTAGTAGTGCTGCGACATATTATCCACAGTGTAGTCTGTTACCATGCACCATTTATTTTCTATGAATAAAAATACACTGGACAAAATTTTAATTGCAGTGATGCAGACAACTGACATTGGGGTGAAAAAACTAGCCCATTTTATTTCCAACGCTGATGCTTGGTTTTTTGCACTCAAGTGACCCTGAAAATATTGATTTTCTTATCATCAATGATTAACCTCAGGAGAAAGTCTGCAATTTCCAAGCCTTAGAAAGTTTTCACAAAGTTTGCTAGGACCCTGTCAGTGATATCACAGAACCTTTGATGGGTCATATCCAGGTTTTTAAAAAGGTCAGGAAGGTAGCAGCAAGCCTTGCAAAAAGGTAAAATTTAAATTTCTAATAGAAAAAAGGAAGCACAGTGTCAGTGCAAAGCAAAGCCCTTCTCAAGCAGACCTGCTTTCTGTACAGCATTCCTATTAGGTGAAGGTTTGATCAGTTTCACAGTAAGGTTTTTGCTATACAATGATATCAAAATGGGCAAGATTTACAACCCAATCCTAACCTGTGCTGGAACAGGCAGGCCAAGTGACCAGTGTTGCATCCAGCATAAGTTAGGTGGTGGCTGGAGAGCAACTCAGGGTAAGGAGATTTTTCCCCTTGACCCCATGTAACACTCCAGCCACCCCTATGGGGCTATTTGGATCTGCGCCAGGAAAATCACTGGTGCAAATCCAAGCACCTCAAGTAAGGTTGATCAGGCCAGGGACAGGAGTTAAGACACAGCCTGCGCTGCTGCGGCCTGTCCCACCCCATTCCTGGGCCTGACCTGCCTCCCAAACCGTCCTCCCCCAGTCAAAAATGCCCTTGCTCCCGTTCCACCCTCCCGCAACCCTCTCTCACCCCCTACACTGGCCTGCCCAGGCTGGCACAAACTAACCCCAACCAGGAATGGATCCGGCATCCATTGGTCAGTGCGGGCCGCTGCGCTGGCCAAGCTGGTTCTAGAGGAGGCGTGATCATGTTTTGCGCTGTGTTCACGACATTCCTCGGCCAGCGCAGGGGGCCTGCGCCGGCCTAATGAAATGTTAGGATTGTGCTCTTAGTTTTGTTTCAGTATAGTATTGACATACTATATCTGCATAAAACTTATGGAGCTTTGTTTACTGATTTGCAATAATAGTAAACAGTTGTTGCTGTATAAAGGAAAGGACTTTCCTTCGTGTGTGGGTACCTAATCTGTGCAACAGGTAGTTTTTCCTACATTTTCCATATACAGATTTTTTTCAGAGTCAAACCTTTAACCAAATCAATCTTTTGATGCCGTTAAAAAACATACCTTGGTTTCTATGGAAAAAAACTATTGTGATATCATCACCCCCCCATGTCATAGCTGATATGCTATCAACAGAATTTTCAGAACACCGTACTTTATGAAAAGGTTCTACAAGTTTCCCATATTGCCTTTGATAAAAACCAAGGGCACAAACATCTTGTATAATACATTTTTCACAAAATGTGAATGCACTAACATTGACATTTCTGCCTAATGTATTTTGAATGGAAATGTATCTGCAAACATTTTCAAGCATCATTCTGCGAGCTCCACTCTGTGTTGCTCTTGCAGAAAAGAGAAGCAGCAGCTATACTGCTTTCAACTGAGCTGAAAATTTTCATGCACTATTAACAGCAACATCTCACAATGCTTGCATCCCTATGGAGACTCGCCTGTAAATGCAACAATCCCATATTTAAGTTTGAGTGAAGTGTTTAATGCAGAGCAATTTAGGGAGTGTTGGCACAGCAATTCTCTTAACAAAGAATTACCAGGGTCAGACCAAAGTCCAACTAATCCAGCATTGTGCTTCCAACAGTAGCAGCTGCCTTTAGTCCCAGCTGATACTGTAGCTGTAACTGTAAGCCCTCTAGAAAAAAAAAAGTGTTCTTGGGACATCTCCATGGATATGAGAGGAAGTGAACTGAACCCCAGATGCACAACACAGCAGATTCCCCAGTCACCCCAATCATCATGAAAATGGACCAGAACCAAGAAAGGATAGAAACATCACTGCATGCAGACTGTGGGGAAAAGATGGGCTGCATGCATTGCATCTGATCCCCCAAGTACTCAGGCCTTTAGAATGCATCTTGTACTCAGGTCTTTAGAACAGTTTCAGTCTGTTCAGGCCACACTCTGGGATTATGTAACGACAAGTAGCACAATCTTCTGCACTGTAATCATGACAGGAGGGTCAAGGACTTCCAACAGGAGTAGGCTCAGTACAGTCACCTGCAAGATCAAGGACTGTCCACAACATTCCCAAGCATGTGCAGACTCATAGATCACATCATACATGTTCACACCCAGTGCATGAACTTGGGTTTAAAAAGGTTAAGACCTGAGTTCTCGGTCACAGACAGTAAAGTAAGAGGTCCTGCTATTTAAGCAATATATATAGGGATACAGAGACAAAGCAGAAGGCTTCACAATACAGCTTCTCAAGGTGGCAGAGTGCACAGCTGAAAACCACTAAACTTTACATGGAAATGGGACACATTAGGGCAGTGGTTCTCAAACTGGTGGGTCGCAACCCACCAGTTCAGGTAACACTTCCCCAGTCACTTTAAGGGGTGGGGGGAAGGGGAGGGAGGCAGCAACGTGATCCCCAGGATCGCATTGCTAAGGGGGTGAGGGGCAGGTGCTTGTTCCTTACTTTGCATGATGCTGGGCTGCAGCAGGGAACCCTGTGCAGTCCTGCACAGCGCTCCCCGACGCTTGGAACGTGCAAAAGAAGTGGGCGCAAAGCACCTCCATTTTGCAAAGTTTGAGAAACCCTGCATTAGGGTAATGCTTAGAAGTAAGCACTGGTAAATTGTTCAATCACAAAAGTGACCCTATGCGCAGTTAGTCTGCACATTTTCACTGCATGTCAGTGACAATCTCAATATCATTCATCATAGGTGAATGTCATGGATGCTAAATTACAGCCCATAAACTCCTTAGATCAGTAATTTTCAACCTTTTTGGTCTAGTGGCACACTGACAAGGAACTAAAATTGTCAAGGCACACCATCAGTCTTTTGACAATTGACAAGGCATACTGTACGGCCAGCAGGGGACTCACATCCCCCAGTGGCCCTACTAATACATGACCCTTCCCCAAACTCCTGCGGCACACCTGCAGGCCATTTATGGCACACCAGTGTGCCACAGCACAGTGGTTGAAAATGGCTGCCTTAGATCCTTGAACTGTTACCCTCAAATACTAAACTGGTTATTTAAAAACCACAATTCAAAGTGAGCCTCAACATACAAACGTATGGGACTCTGGACCAGGCAGCCTTTTTATTATTTCATGGAAAACAATGAAGATTTGGGTGCCTCTTTACTAGCACTCTAAGCTTTCATCAGAAACCACCACCAGGCCTGCACGCTTATCTCTGCCACCTTGAGAGCTACAAACCAACATTCTTGGAATTCTGATGAGTTGTGCTAGAGAGCAACACAAAGAGCTTGAGGTTATTCACATGCTATGTGTTTGGTTTAGTGCACTAATTCAGATACCCAACTATGCCATTTCTAGTTTGTACACTGTCTTTTTCACTTTTGCTTTCTCTGCAACTACTTTAGGAGACATAGCCAACACATTTGCAGGTAGTCAAAATATTACATGAAAGCAGGAAGACAAGAAAAAATGGAGCGATTCTGAAAAAAAGCTGTAGTTCATAGACCACTTAGCACTATACACAGCTTATGTGTTACGGCACAAGTGGAGGCTTGCACTGCAATGACTGAGGACCATTCCACACATGCAAATAACCATGTGATACATCACCCATCTCCCTGGTATGCAGTTTTCTATGAGATTCCCCCAGTGCAGTTTTCAAGAGTTACAATCCCAGAAAGGTTATGTTCCACAAGATTTCTCTGCATGCACAGAATGCTGTTTCAGGGTTGAGCTATGTGGGTAAGTATGCCAGAACCAAAAATCTCTACTCAATGTCATTTAATAGAGCCTCCAGCTTATCTTACATTATAATATGCTGGCACAAATGTGTGTTGGTTCTGAGAAACAGGGTTGTTCCCATAGTTCTTGGCATGTGGTACCAAGAAGCACTGCTTCTGCTCCATCACCTTCCCCCTACTTCAACTTTTCATTCAAAACTCCTGCCCTCCATATTTTCTCCAGTGCCAGTACAGCAGAACCAGTAGCTGTTGCTGTCCAGGCATAGTGGCTGAGGTCAGTTCTAGCAGCAGAATCAGGTTGTTAATCAGCAGAGACCTAAAGAATCTGCTGAGACAAGATAAAAGGCTAGAAGGAAAACAAAAGGCAAACAGGAAAGGTGGGGGAGAAGTGGGGGGTGAGCTTGGGCAGTAAAGGGAGATGAAAAGCAAGTTCTCTTTTTACACACTGCAAATGCATTAGTAAAAATACAAGTTTGTGGCTCAATCGTCAGGAAACAAATCCCTGGAATGAAATATTGTACAAAACTATGAAAGAAAAATAGATGGATAAGCAATATGTCTGTCCAGCAAACAGCTACCTAAAGGGAGGCCACGGAAAGTGAAACAACTAGCATACAGTGGGATGAAAAGGGTCCAATCTGAAATATCCAGGCCAGTAAGTTAGAGGACATTCTGTTCAACCTCTGCTATGGAATCAGCACAACAGAAAAACAGAGATACGTGTGCAAGAGCTATTCCAGAGTCAACACTTCAAGAGGTCCGAAGCTATGAGTAGTCAGGCAGTTAGCCAAGAGCACAATCCAGTGGAAATTTCTCCTATGCATTTTTTTTAAGTGTGCAAAACTAGAGAAAAAGGAACTTACCTAAACCCACCTAAGCAGGTTAAAGGTAAAAAAAATTAGGTATGCTTGTCACTCGTAATGAACACATGTCATAAATGTCACCCAACAGAGAGCTAGCAAACCCCAGAGGACTTCTGCTTTGCAACTTGCAAAATTAATCGGATTTTAATGCCCTCTCAGTGGCTTTTTAAAATGCAAGCAAAATCCTCAGAGATTATGAAATTCATGTTCAGGCTGTTGTGCCCAAAATGCACTGCAGATTTTGCCCTGAAAACCAGCAGTTTACAGAGGATGGAGTACTTACACTGGGTATAAATTGGATAAGGGCACAATGCTGGCAGGGATGAGAAAGATACTGAAAATTATAAAATTAAATTGTGCAATGTCTTGTTGAGAGACTTTGTGACACCAGAAGGATGGCACCACTGCTGTTCCTCTGTAGTTCTTTACCCACAGCCTAGCACAGGAAAGCACATTCAGCCACTGAATATGACTGGTGGGGAAAGTGAAAATCAAACATACAAGCGCACTGGCACTGGTCAGCAGCAGCAGAATGTTTTTGGGGGTGTTTACTGACACCACAGGTTCTGAGCAGGGACAATTTGCCTGAGCTGAGACATTTCAGCAGTTCCCATTGGGGAGAGGCAGAGGTGGCAGCCCTCTCCAAGTGCAGAAGTGACTACTTATGGCACAACTGAAATGCCTCCCCATCACTGTGATGTTTCAACTTAGGGACACATAACCAGAAAACTTCCTTTGGTCCATCCCACTTCCACATAAACATGCCAAAGTTTCAGCACTAGATAGAACCAAAAATTAGTTTGTTTTAAAAAGGGAAAACCTCATTATTCTACTTATCTGAAAGGAGGAGGTGCTGAACCTAAAAAGATGACTGCACTCTTAAGAAGGACCAGAGAGCATGGGAAAACAGACAATAGCAACCAACTGGCTTGGGAGCACCCTATGCCATAAGCCCAGCTGCAACTCAAGCACCAATTTATTGGGGCAAACAGAATGTCAGAATAGGATTGGGGAATTTCAACCCAGGCCTCCCACTCTGGCACCAGTCACTATCTTTCAGTCCAACCTACCTCACAGGCTTGTTGTGAGGATTTTTAAAAGGTGCAGGAAGGCAGAATGTTGCATGCCACCTTGAGTTCCTCAGAAAGAGGGTAGGATAAAATAAGCATTTTAAAATGTTGGGGTGTTGATCAGGTTAGCACCTATGTAAGATGTTTAGAGCTATCTAAAGGAAGAGCAGGGCATACAAATATAAAATAACAAACCGTTATTCTTGTTTTATTACCAGACAAATCAGGTTCAGTTTCAGAAGAAATGTACTCATCTTTGTCCCAGTCTGTCCCTATTTTTTGAGAAGGCAGCTATACTATATTGGCCAAATCCAACAGTGCAGCTAAAGCTAGGCAGTAACTCCAACTGCTAACAAAGAGCTCTGAGGAGTGGGGCAAGAGGGTTTCAAAACCCCTCTTAAGATCCCCCCCACCCTTGCAGAACTGCAATTCCCAAGAATTTCTTGGAAAGGAGACTGCAGCAGAAGTAACATCTGTGCTGCAAACCTGTCCTTCCAGATATGACTCAAAATGTGGTAACTGAAAATTGCAGGCTGAACAGCCGCACCTTTGCTTCATTTAGGATAAGCTCACTGTTTTCTCAAGGGAATAGGACCTCTTTTGGCACTGGCTCTTGACTGAGGAAGGAAAATGCAAGCCTGCAGCTATGACTTCGTGTTTACTGATGCCAATGGAGAACTGAACAGAGCACCGCTAGTGCTGCTTCTCAACTGAATGAGAATTCAGCAGCTTCTCAGGTTTGAAAAAAGGAGAGAGGAGAAAAGGTTGCAACAACCTCTTTGAAACCTTCATGCAGAGCCTCAGTAAACCTTAAAACTGCAGAAGAGATGGCACCGGGCTGGCACCGGGCAAGGTGCTTAAGGTTTCCTATTTCATATAAAGGTTGGCATGAGGAGTTGGGCATAGGGGAAATGGGAAAGAAGGATTGCTAAGATGGGAAAGGTTTGGGACAAGCAGCACAGAGGAGGGGCCAGTTTTAGGATACGTATTTGCCACAATTTGCATTTCTCTAATCATAAAACCAAACATGTCCCAGACACACAATGGTAATCTTCTTTCATGACCAGGGAACAGCAAGTATGAGGAATAACAGAGTTTAAAGTTGTACTATTAAGCTACATCCCATCTGAGAAAGATTTGCTTCAGGTAGAAGCATTTCAGTATATGTGAATAGGGAGCCTTGCCCAGCAGATGGGGGCTAATTTGGTGCCAACACGAGCTCCAAAATCACTGCATTGTGGTTGCACAGCTTCACAAAATAGCCACTAGACCAAGACAGTAGTGGTTTTGTTGTTGTTTTTTAAAGCAGAGACAAATTCCTGGAGGACAGGTCTATTAACAGTTATCAGCATGGATGGCTAAATAGAACCTCCATGTATAGAGGATAAACCTCCAAATCAGTGGTGTTGCTAGGGGGTTCAGGCCACACTGAGTTACGCTCACAGCGGGGTGACACCACTACTGGCCAAAAAATTTTAAATTTTGGTACTTTCAAATAATCCCATCATGTTATGTATCATTTGATGCGTAATTTCATGCAGAATACAATGAAACAAACACGTTGAAATATCTCTATTCTAACAAAAGTTATAGCCAAAAAACCAGAGGGGCAAGGTAATGGTACATCACCATAACGCCTGGGGTGTTGCCCCGCCCACTGCTTGGGAGAAAGTCCATTATGGAGGTGACACGCTGGACTCCCACACGAGCTAAAGCAAACCCTAGTGACACCACTGCTCCAAATATCAGGTGCAGGGTCAAACATGGGGGCTTCTACTGTTCATGTGAACTTCTTGAATGCTGGATCACTGTTGGAAACAGGATGCTGGACTATTTGGACCTTTGGTCCAACTCTACAGGGTGTTACAGTAATATTTCAGATAATACCAGAGATTCATTCCTAGAAAGCCAAGCACTATCTGCAACAGTGCAACAGGAGATATCACTGATAGAGACTGGTGCTGATTGGTCAGACTGCACTGCTCTTACTGGTTACAACCATTATCAACCCAGAACAAAGAGCGCCATAACAGAATAGCACTAAAGGAAGTGGCAGTATCAGTGGTGCAAATGTATGTACTATGTTTGTATGAGACAGTGATCAACCTTCAGTGTCTTTAGTAAATGCAACCTAATACCCTATCAGCAAGGCATCTGAAGTTGTGAGAATCTCAGCCAAGTTTCTAGGCACCACTGAAAGCACATGAGCTTTCAAAGATCTCCAATGTTCAGAGAGTCAGGTCTTTAAAACCATATTCTTCTAAATACAGATGCCTCTGGCTCCTTATTTATCTCCCTCACCTTGCCATCACATCTTTCCACTTGCCAGACATGTTAAGTGTCCAGTTCAAAATTCAGGATACTTATGTAAATAAAACATCTGCAAATATATCAACGAGATATATGGCACAGCATTGGACCATTAGCACAGAGCATGATAACTGGAGTGGGGAGGACACCTGTGCAATGAAACACAGGCAGAACATTTGCCTGTCCTGTATATTTGCCTCCCTGAAACTATGTGCTCCAAGCCCATATTTGAAGAACTGCCCACAGACCAATTTAATCTGAACCATTCACAGTGCCAGGGCAATCAATTTAGAAGATTCATAGCTCACATCATGTTGTTCATTGCACTCATATACTCCTGCCACAATATCTGCCATCTGCCCTCTGCACAGCCCAACCCCATGCATATTTACTTGAAAGTTTAAGCCCCACTGAACTTACGAGATGTCGATTCCCAAGTACGCACATAAAATTGTCATTTTCCATACCTCCCAATTTATGAATAAAAAATGTGTGTAGATTGAAATGCAGTGTTTAACTTTTAAGCAAAAATATATTTTAGATAGCTATGCGGTACAAACACATGAACTGATGCAAGACAAAAATCAAGTGCAAGTTAGACTAAAATAATAAAATTGCAAATTATTGGTGCCAAGACACTGGTTGGAGAAGGGGAACCCAATGCAGAGAAGCACTAAACAAATCTCCATGTATGCAACAAGGCTTTCAACATTTCAGCAGAGACTTGAAAGCTGCCTCAGTAGGAGTGTTATTAAAAGCATCTTATCATGCATGAAGAAAAGCAGCTGTTAAGAGACTGTATACAAGCCAAAGGATTGCAACTCTGAAACGGGATAGGATACTTGTTGCTACATCAAGCTTTTCCCACACTGTCACCTCATGACTGGTTCTCACCTGTGCATATTTCCATTGGTGGTGAAGGACTGGTCACACACGGAGCATTTATAAGGTCTTTCACCTGAATGTACTAGCATGTGACGATCGAGGGAGCTGGCTGAGCTCAGAGACTTTCCACAGATACTGCAGGAATGGTCTGTCCCTCCAGTGTCAGTATTATGCTAAAGAAAGCAACACATCTGATTGAGCTTTTGCTGTCCAGCATCAAGGACAAGCCAAAATCAATTGCAATCATCATTTCAGAAGGGCCAATGCAGTAGATTCAGTTAGCATGGGATATCTGAGATAACAAATTATTTTAACTCTCTGGTTATGGTTCAGCTTAAGAAGGAATGAATGTTGTAGAGATGGGACACAACAAACTCTTCAAACATTTGAGAAACCTCTACACAGAAGACAGTCAACAACTTACCTTCTTCACATGTAGTATAAAGGAGGGTTTTGGATGCACTGTAGTGAAATACTCAGAACTTTTCAAACTAAAGGCCAAACTAGGTAAGATGTCATTGGCTAGCCTGGGGCTAATTTTAAAAATAGCTGTTCAGGGGTCTAAACCAGTGGTTCCCAAACTTGTTAGCACTAGGACCCACTTTTTAAAATGACACTCTATCAGGACCCACCTAGCTTTACAAGACTGAAAAAAGCTTCAATGTACCAGCTGTTCAAGTCTCTGTTTTACTGTGGTGGGGGGGAGGGGAAGAACGCCTTCTGGTGTGTTTGGTGAGCTCCACATTAGTAGGATTGGGACTATTCTGGGGGGAGTGTGTTCCCCTCTGGCTGCCCTTCACAGTGAACCAAGGCACATTCATCTACTCAGAAGTAAATGTGCTGATCCATTTCAGTTTCCATAGGGCTCAAAATATTTTCCTTGTCAGCTATCTTCCACATCCCACCAAAAATCAGGTCACTACCCACTGGTGGGTCCTGACCCACAGTTTGGGAACCACTGGCCTAAACTGAATCAAGTACAGTGATAGAGAGCGTTTAAGCCTCAACTACCATGCCAGTTCCTTGCTGAAAATTATCCCACCCTGACACTGCAGTGGGCTTCTTTACGGTGTCATTGCAGGAAAATAGCACCTTGGAAAGGGAAATTTTCTGTTAAAAAATGACAGAGGTAAAGAGTGAAATATTCTTTCTGCCACACACACATACTCATCCTACAGTCCTTATCTTGATCACGCCCAGCTGTTATTTTTACTGTAAGAGCCAAGCTAAATAATACATTTAAGATCTCACTTGGTTTGGCCCTGGGAAGATGACTGGACAGGATAGTGAAAATTGGATCATATGCTTGTTCTGAATGTATATATTGACTCTCAGAAGGAACCTTATGCAATATTTAACTCAGTTACCCAAGGACAGTGGGTTTGTTCACACATTAACAGTGCTTGCCTCTCACACACAAGGCCCTGTGGGACCAGAACTGCCATACGACCAGGCAGCACTCTGGGAGCCAAAGTTTACAAGAATTTTGGGGGAGGAGGCCACGCCGCCATGACTACAGTGACTTGTGTAATTGCAGGTAATCCCAGAAGGACTGTCACGATCATACAACCAACAGCAGATTTCAGCCAGCTTCCACATGAAAGCACTGAACCCATAAAAATAGCACCTCTGGGCATGTTGAGAAGTGGCTTCTGCACACAGGAGTGATTTGGAGGCTACGTATGAACCTGCTAAGTATTAATGTGACTAAAGCAGGTTCCCATCTAGCCTTCCTCTTTAAAAAAAAACCCAAAAGGGAAGACACAGCAAAACAGTGTTGGGCTGATTGTGTAATACTTGTGCTCATGGAGCTTAATTTGCATGGGTCCTGAAGTGCATAAGCCAAAACCACAGGCTAACTTTTCTTGCTGGAGCAGCTTTTTGAAGCCTTCATTTATGTCACAACTTCATATAGAAAAGACTTGAGCAATTTTTCAGGGGAGAAAGATATAAGAATAATAAAATGATAGCCAACTTGAGTTATCCAAGCTGTGAAAAGGATTAGCCAACCAAGCCACATGGATTTGAATGGGAAAACAGTCTTCTTTTTTGAAAAGATGGCTACATGTCTTATTTAGGTTTCAGTGTATATGTAAGCTTTTTTACATTTTTATTGCATTTTATGGTTTTAAGTTGTTCACCACCTTGGTGCCTTGCAACAATGGAAGGCGGAATACAAACATTTTAATACAGATGAATAAAAACATGCTCAATGAGAGCATAGAAATGATTAGATTACCTGACGAATATGCATAGTCAGCTGATGCTGGGAAGTGCAAATTTTTTCACACAAAGGGCAGGTATAGGAAGACTTGTCATCTTTTGATTCCTTTTTAAAAACAAACAAAAAGTTAAAAATACAACAACAGTTCACGGTGCATGCTATTTTTTTTAAAGGCAAATCAACACTATTCACACAAATCAACACTACTTTGAATTGTAAAATTTTACATCTCTGACATTCACACAGATATCATACAAAAAGCACAACAAACATACACAATTATTCCGGCATCTCAAAGAGGCATAAAAAGAAGTCTGAAATCTGAATCAGAATCAGTGCAATTCAAGGAGGGGAAAATAGAGTGAGATGTTAGACTGTTCAAATTCTAGCTCTGTCTTGGGGGTTCACTGGGCAGAATCTGGACAAGTACCAATACACTTGAAGGTATTTAGCTGTGAAATGGGGACATAAATTTATCATGGGATTTTGAGGATAAGTGAGATAGGTAATGTTCTTCAAGTTTCCTCTGTACATAGAACTGTTTTTGAACCTCATCATCTGCTGAAGAAACATTGCACATTGCTAAAGGTACTGGAGAGTTCCCCCACCTTGGCGGAAGGGAATTTTGTTCATAAAGGGTGCCAACTGTTGTCCCATGCACACAAGTGTGGCTCCAGAATACACCCAACACTTTCTGCAGCTATGTATTACAGGCAAAGGTCAGTAATGGGAGAGATACCAACTCTCAGAGATGCTCGTCCATCATATCATTCCCAATCTTCCAAGAAGTTTTGAGATTCCCAGAAGTCCTGGGCACACTTTCAAAGCTTCAGAGAGAAGAAAATGCTAAGCACACTGGACATTAGGGCCAGGGCAAGCAATCAGGGTGAGGGAAGATAGCTAAAATTACAACATGGCATGGAGAGAAAAGATGGCCAGTCTGCAACATCTTCAACTACAGTTTGACCAAGATACTCATGCCAACAGTAGAAATCTTCCAAAAAAGCATCAAAATAGGATGCTTAATGAGAACAAGTAGTCCCCTTCAGGTAAGTGTAGGCTCTGCATAACATCTGCACCACAATAAAGCAACCAACACCCAGCCATCTCCCATGCCAGTTCTCTTCTTCAAATGTAATGAACCACAACCACTTGAAAATCAGCCCCACTTCCTGGACATCCTAAGTTTTTCCTTGGAAGCCTAGGCAGACTCATTCTTTGTTGAACACTGCAAGAAAAGCTCAATGAGTTTGTGCTCTTTTCTGGGGTGGGACAAAGGAAGAAATGTAGGAATGGTACTGACGGATAAAAGAATGGTTTCAGTAGCCAAATACAGAGTCCAGATATGGACATGACTGATACATTCATAACACGTCCTGCAATCAGAAATCCAAAGAATTTATTCTCATGTAAGAGAAAAACATCCTCTGTGTGTGCTTTTCCTTTTTTTTTTTTTTTAAGCATGCCCTTGAGACACTGAGTCAGACACCAGCCTTTCAAACCAAGGACAGAATGGAACTCTTGGCTGGAACAAAGTTAAATAGCCTTCTCTTTGCCCACTTGTTTCAATTAACTCACGATTCCACAGAAAAAGGTGGTTCTTTATTGCACCTTATTGGTATACTTCAAGTACTTGATCATTTATACGGCATATACACATGCGTGCACACCCACCTTCTGGGATTCACAGCCAATCCTGAACAGGATTGGGCTGCTGGGGAAGGGGAGCATTACAATTACGGAAGTGACAAGAGGCAGCAGCACTGAAAATCCTGCTGGATCCTGCTGTGCCTAATAAGTCAGCGGTGGAGGTGGGCAGGGAATGAGAGAATTGGGGGCATTAGCTAGGTGTGGAGGGGGGAGGAATGGGGCAGGGAGGTGGATCCAAACAGAACCTGTCAGGAAGTTCCCCACCCCTTTTTTCTCCATGAACACATGCTTCCAAAGTGGCGGCATAAGTCCAAGGAGACCCATAGGTGGTACCTGGACTTATGGAGAGGTAAGTATAAATGTTTTATACTTGCCTCCCATTTTGCCTCAGGTTCTGTCCCTGTCGCCGCCACCCAAATTTGACGTGTGCTTTTTTGACACAGCTACATCAATGGAGGTGAAGATAGGATAGTGCCCGTGCAACGCAATCCTGAGCTGCACATGGGCCAGTGCAAGGACAGTTGCAAACATGCCTTAAAGCATGTTTGCGCCTCCTTGGGTGTTGGCAAGGCCGGCGTGCAGAGGCGCACCTGCCTGCAGAGGCTGACACAAGCCTCTGTGCCAACGGACCCATAGGGGCCAGGGGAAAAGTTTTCCTTGCCTCTGACTGAGCTGATTCTGGCTCCTAACCTTTTACAGGGCAAGCTTCTCGGTTGCCTGTTCCAGTGCAGAATAGGATTGTGTCTTTCGTCTCCTAATTCTATTGCAGAGTTACCCAGGGGAAAGCCTGAGCACCTTTAAGCATTCAAGATGTGTTTGGGCTGTTCAAGATACACAGCCTAACCCTGAGGTTAAAGGACTCACACCCGATCCTTACTGAGTATGGATGGAAGCCTCCTAAATTTTAATAAAACTTGCGAAGTTGCAATCCTTTCCCTGCTTGAGAGCCCAATCTTGAGCTCGCACTGCTTGTGCTCTGCCAGTGGTGAGTGTAGCAGAAGTGCCGTAAAGCATGTTCACAGTGCTCAGTGCTGACCAGCTCTAGGCTAGTGCTGGTGGATCACCGGTGCTCTGCAGGGGGGACAGAGAGGTGAGTGGAGGCGTTCTGGGTTGGGGGGCAGAAGGGGGCGCGGAGGAGGCATGCTGGGGGGAAATGGGACAGTGGAGCTCTGCTCCATCAGATTCTGAGCCTCTGTGTCGGGTCCACCGCCTGAAACAGAGGCTCTTAATTCTATGGTGACCCAAGGGTTGCCACAGAATCAAGTTGCCCCATTGTGGGGCTACTTCCCTTACCCAGGGGAAGGGGACGAACATCCCCTTTTCCTGATGAGCTGGCAGCTGCTGCCCGGTTATACTCAGAATGCTGCAACAGCCATTTTTGGCGCGGCAGCAGGCCCCACACTCCAGGCAGCTCAGGGTTGCGCTGCCCATCAGCAAAGGGGGCAGGGAGGAAGTGACAATGAAGTTTTAATTTGACAGTTATTCTGTTTTGCTGATCATTCTCTCCCTCCCTTTCTTTGTGTTACCCTAAATCAGAATAGGGTATAACCCTGCATAAATATCCCTATGAAGAACCCCTGCTAATTGGGTTAACCCCTGCTAATTGGGTAAGAGGCACTTTTTCAAGTGGGTGCTCCTTTTTTTAGCAGGGGGGGAGTAACTGGTCCACCTCACCCCAGCACTGTCTATTTTAGTGGCTGTCTGCTGGTATTCATTTGCATCTTTTTAGATTGCGAGCCCTTTTGGGACAGGGAGCCATTTAGTTATTTGATTTCTCTGTAAACCGCTTTGTGAACTTTTAGTTGAAAAGCGGTATATAAATACTGTTAATAATAATAATAATAATAATAATAATAATAATAATATTCCTTTTGAATAGGCAACTGGGGCAAACTAAGGTTAGAAACACCGTTTCTCTGAATGAGCTCCTTCATATTTTCTGCACTGCACCAAATATAGATGAAGAGTGATGGAGGGGAAACTATACAGTACAAAATGCAAGCATTTGTCATGACTATCAGCATGTGACTAACACATGCCCCCAAATGCTCTTAAGTGCATGCATCCCTTTCACAAATTTGCACCGGCAAAGACACCTGTATATCCGCAGTGCTGCATGAAGTGCTCCAAATTCAGGTTTTTAACTAGTTCTCTCCCTTACCCAGAAAGGCTCTCTGCCTTCCATCCTTGAGATTCTGTAATAGTTTACTATACAAAGAGAACCAAACAATTCCTCATTTCATCAGAACTGCTCATCAGTTATTAGATCCTTTTCAAGAAACAGAAGGAAATACACAGAATGCCAAAACTTCAAAGGACTTGAAAACAACCCCACTCCCAGAACTTATTGCGCCCAAAGACTGTAACAGTGCTTAGCTGTTTCTGAATGCTTTTTTCTCCTCACACTCACAGAAACCCCTCACTGCAGCAAGGCAGCAGAGGCAACACATTAACCATTCACGTTTCAAAGAGATTGGGGCAAGTCTCCCAGTACATGCCAGAAATTTTATTTATCCACATTTTTATACCACCCTTCCTTCAAGGAGCTCAGAGTAGTGTACATGGTTCCTCCCCTCCTTTTGTTCTCACAACAACCCTGTGAGGAAGGTGAGGCTGAGAGAGAGTGACTGGCCCAAGGTCACCCAGGAAGCTTCATGGCTGAACAGAGACTTGAACCTAGATCTTCCAGATCTAAGCCCAACTCCCAAACCACTACACCACTGAAAAGCTGACACCCCTTATACAGTGACAGCAAATGTAAGTACATCTCTGGGGGGAGAACAACAATCCGAGCGATGGGTCAGAATAGGTTAAGCAATAGATTAGCTCAGCATTGGGCTAGTTCTGATGGATACTTATCCCATTCAAGAGATGCGTGTGCTGATGGCATGTGCATGTCCTGGCTTCTCCCCATGCTTTCTCTGCAAAGGTCCCTAATGGGAGAGAACAGGTCATCTGAACCACTCCCCTGAATGTGCTACTAAAAAGTTTAGCAGCACGTGTAGGGCAGCAGTTCAGACAAACCACCCACACAATTGGGGAGATTTTATAAGGAAAGTAGGGGATGCTAAGGCAGGGGCCAGGACACGCAAATGTTGTGAGCACACACATCATACCATGAGTGCACATGTCACCAGCACATGGATCTGGTCAATGGGATATCATAAATACCATATGAATCATTCTACTGTGTCCATCACAGGAGATATTTCAGGGGAATTCAGGAGGATAGGATGTAGGCATCTGTCACCTGTTAATCCTCCCAACATCTGGCAATCAAAGCATTGTGTCTCTTACAAAGAGAATGAGTGTGTACCACATATGCGAGCTTCCTTGCTTGCTTTGGCCACCAGCAGCCCAATCATACCCCATACATCCTACACACAAAGTTCTTCCCAAGGACCTCTCATATCTGGTTATTCTAAATACTAACCTCCAGCTCTAATTTTGCCAGAGCCCTGTTGAAACGTTGCCTCAGAGCCCAGAACACAAACATACTGGAAGAAAAATCCTTGCAGCTGTGCTGACCATTTTGACATTTAATCCCCACAGCTTTCCTGTGAAATCAGACTGCTCTTTCCCTGCTGAAGGAAGACTATCTTTCCCTCTACATACAATGCCATTAATTGTTTGGAAGCCTTGCTTTCTACACTCTCATCCCTTTGAAATCTGAAAATTAACAAATAAGCGCTTGTCACCTTGAAAAACGAGGAGGAGGAAAAAAAGCTACACAATGCAGCTCAGCCCCATTCATTAGTATGAACCTTTGGATTTAACATTAACTCAAAAGGCACCCCCCCCAAAAAAAAAATTTCTCACTAGCACTCAATGAGGGTCTGGGTTGCATACCCTAACAGCAGTGAACCAAACAGAGTAAAAGCTAAGGAAAAGGATTCTGCTTGACCAGCCCATGCGCAAAAGGTTTAAAGCAACTTCTACAAAAGCAGTTCAGCTGGAGCACCTTGAAAGCATAGCACTACACCAACTGCTGATGGAACTGTACTTCCCCGAGTTGGGACAAAATTAGCAGCTAATTTGATAAGTACGATGACTTTATTAAAGTGACCTGGCATATCCCTACTGGTGACAAAACTCTTTTGGAGTTCTGTATTAGGTTACTTCACTTCCCTCTTTCATTAACAGCTAAATGAGCCCTGACTTTAGAGAAATGGATTAATGGGGGGGGGGGGAGAGAGAGAAGAAGAGAGCACAGGGAGGGGTCAGTAGTTTAGAAGATGACTGCTTTGCAAGAAGAAGGTCTCAAGTTCAATCCTTGGCATCCCCAGGTTAGCAGAGAAAAATTCCTGCCAGTCAGTGCTGAGATGGCCTGCGGTCTCACCCTGCTCCCTATTTTGGGCAATCCTCTCTGGCCAGAAACATATACCAAAACTCACGTCATGTCTTCTTAATAAAGGAACAAAAAATTACAGCAGCTGGTGGCATACTGATTTGAAGTAGACTAATGAAAAGGTCACACATACAGGAAGTTTCAAAACCATGAAGTTTAAAAAAGGTGACACTGTCATACGGTTAGAAGAATAGAGACACAGAACACCTCCCAATAGCAACATCAGAAGGTTCAGCATTTCGTCCCCAAGAGCAGCAGACCATCAAATGTCTTCCAGAAAGAGTACTAGGCAGTCATACAGGAAACAGCCCACTTTTGCTGTTCCTGTTCTTTCCCCCCCCCCATATTTGCTACTCCGAGGCAGGACTGGCTCCACAAATGGTGGAGAACATGCCTTCCCAATGGAACATGACTACCCAACGGTCTACACCTGTGCCCAGATACCCCTGGGGCAATAAGGATTCATATCCCTCACCACTGCATGACACTCCCAAGAGAGTGTAGCAGAGCAACAGCAGACCATCTTCTTCCCTTGCAGTCATTTTAACAATTCCCAGATGTTCTGCCCTCTAACACCACTGGAGAAAAAGAGGGCAGCTGATGCTTTTGCCTCTACTGCCCACTGTGAACCAGGAAGCCCCCCACTGGGTACACAGCTAGGAAAGCTACCCAGAAACTGGGCAGCAGACAGGCAAGAACTTTCCTACAGTGCCACCGCAGGTAGAAGTATAAAGGATCTGTGTCTGTCTGCTGCTTGGTTCCTGAACACTGTCAGGAGGTAGATAGCACAGAGTTAACTTTTCATAGCATGCCAGTGAGGAATCACTGCAAGCTTTTACTTTAGGAGCACCCCAAAATATCTGATCTCTCTTCAGAAATGCCTGTGAACATGGACTCTATTTGCATAAGAACCATTAAGAGCAAAAGAACCATAAGAACCACAGTTAGCTTACCAAAGTAAGATTGGGTGGTCAGATTTTCACACAGCAAGGCTATAAAAATATTCATCAGCTTCTCCTGCCAGAGATTTTCTAAGCAAGTTTAAAATCTGAATACGCTTATAAATGCCTCTATTTCAATGAAACAAGTGCCGACTGCTTAACAATAATGTTGTGTCTACATATCCGCCATGCAGATAAGTCTCTCTCTCTCTCTCTCACACACACACACACACACACACACCCTAAGCTGCCAGTTTACATGCCTTACATATCATAGGGTCAGCAATTAAACTAAACACCCCATCCTAATTAATTCTTAGCACAAGTCTCTCTCTTAATCACATCATATTTACTTTCTCGATCCAATGCCCAGTGGTGTTAAAGAGGTCAGTGGCTGTAAGATACCACATGAAGTGAATACCCACCCAACCATTGCCATGCTTTCCCAATAAGACAGGCCTTCTTCACCCAGCCAGCTGAGCTGAGCAAGGCAATTTTGTCCTGCCTAAAAACAAGCAAACTGAGAAGTCACTAACCAGATGAAAACAGTAGTTTGCATGTCCTAATGCTACACAATACTATGATCTGACCTTCCATGGTCTAAAACATTTAGTTAACCAATGTTAGCTATGCCCAGTGCTTAGGTCACTGGTAAGAAATGTGTGCCCTGCTAAACATGCACAGCTATTAGGGAACTTTAGTCCTACTGCTGAATCTTAAAACACTAAAAATTGCAGGATCCATCAATATTTAACTAGAAAGACATTCAGAGATCATAGGCAACCATGCTGGTCCACTTAAAAACAAAAGTATAAAAAGTCTAAACACAGAAGATCACTCTTATTAAGACAAACAAAAACCTGACAAAACGGCACTTTAGCTATTTTGTTCTCCAGAACTTTTCTTTAGGCTGGTATTAAGAAATTGTTTCTGGTTCTCACACTGGAAATAAGTTTTAAAGAATAGTGGCAAATCTGTTAGTCACTTGTAAGGCTAACAAAAATGGCTGGAGTTATACTTGAAAATTTCATTCCTCCATCCAAAGAATCTGAGAAAGGATCACAACTTCTGAACAGCTGACTATAGCATAGAAGAGATCTTGGTAGACTACATCTTGTTAGTACCTGCTAATGAGAGGGAGGTATTATTATTAACAGTATTTATATACCGCTTTTCAACGGAAAGTTCACAAAGCGGTTTACAGAGAAAATCAAACAACTAATGGGGTACTCAATGATATTTCTTTTCAAGTTGGAAAGATGGGAAGATTTCGAAGAGCCTTCCTTCCTTCAATGGAACCAGTCACTTATCTGTGATAGGTCTCCCTTTCCCTATCAATCCACAGAATATCCTGACTCCCAGCATTAAACCCTGGAGACAAAGTCCAGAAGGCAGAAGTACTGCAGGCTTCCCCTTCTGCTTTGGAAACCCCATAGCAGAGGAAGCACTGGAGGATGATAAAGGGAATGGAACACATGGGCATAAAAGAATCACAAGATTAGCTGCAGAAACAAAATACTGGTGGCTATTTTGACTTCCATAGCCACACTTTTTCCAGCTGCTGTGAATAATGTTTACAAACCATGGGATAGCTGCTAATAACATTCATTCACCACTAGTTCACACAATACATCTCTCTATAGGACTGCTCACATATAAGTGAAAAGGCCTGTGTGAACTGCCCCCTAATTCTGCAAAAATAGCAGCATTTAAATCAGCTGAACCATCAGTTCATGATGCATTTTCCAGCAAATGTTCTCGTGCGCACAAATGTTTTATGTAAAATGGCACTCCCCTGTAGCAAAATGTTAATTCCTTACCTGATTCCTCCTGCCAATCCGATTTGGAAGGGGTTTTGATGGGGATTTGACGTTCTGAGATGCCACTGTGCCATTTTCAGCTATCTTCCCTGGGCTCATGATGGCTGCCATTATGATGTGAATGGAGGACAAATCCGTGCCTTCTGAACTGTCTAGTAACCCTGATGCTGATGTTCAACTGCTTAAGCTTCCAAGTTCATTCTCTGGAATTGTTAACAAAACAATTCTGTGCACATTTACTGAGGGAAAGAGTCAGACATGTTCAATAATACGGTCATGGAAGCAATATAAGCTTTGTGTCTCACCACACATCCGCTACTGGGGGATAAAAGGAATAAGGTGGGCATTTTGTACTCTTATTCCAGTCCAGTCCAAACATTACCATGGTAATGTAATTGCCACCAAACCCTACTTCAACAAAATCAGGGCTCTACATGTGTAGTTAATCAGATTCATACAGCTCAGTTGGGTTGCAGAATCTCCATACCTTTGCCATAACTTCCCTACATGCCAATGATACAGGGGCATCACACAATCTGGTCAATCCACATCAAAAACGAGTCACACACATCACAATCATGATAATGAACTCTGACTGCAGAGAGCCTGTTTTTAGAGGCAAACTACTATACTAACATCTCAATTAGGTTTCAGTTATGAACATCTCTATGAATTAGGGCTGGTTTTTTAAAAAAACCAGTAGTATTTCAAGACACCTTAAAATGAAACACAGTTACACAATGGTCTTATGAATGATCTCTCAGAAATAAGTCCCACTGAGTTTCACAGGACTTAGTCTTAGGATGCATGTTTTCAAGTCCAGCCCTAAGGCATGACAACAAAAACGAAACTATGAAAACAGGACCTTCATACACGGCCATTTACATTAAAGGATAAGTTTTGTCTGGTATTTTGCATAATCTGCAATCCATGGTAAGTACATAAGGACAACCCTGTTAGGTATTCTTCCCGTGTACAGTACATGAAGGTTCAAAATGCCAGTAGTAATGTGTCATTAAGCACAATCCCTGGGCCAACACATTCTGGATTCCCACCCCCAGATTCAGCATTTGTCTGCTGAGACAAACATTCTACCCAGGGAGAGATACCCCCCTTGATTAGGAAACTGAGTGTCTAAGCATTCTTAAACAAAGGAAGGATCTCCCCAAATAGTGTTTGTGTCTGCAAACATTACACTCAAGATTCTGGCTCAGTTAATTACCTTCATTTTCTTTCGTTGACACTGTCCAGTGAGGTTGCCCTTCTTTGCTTGCGGTTCTCCTGCGTTAATGCAGTAAGCCTTCTACCATCTAGATCCAAAGGTTTTCCTTTAGCAGCACCTGCTAGCAATAGGTGGTAAAGAGGGAAAAAATTAGGATATATGTTCAACAGCAGGGTTAAAAGGATTTCATACAAATTCAGTTACCAAACAAAGAAGCACAAAGGATAGGCACAAAATCTAAAACACAAAATCTCTTCTACGTGGCATTTTGTAGCTAGACAAAGTTAAAGTAACAAAAGATGTCCTAAAGCTTCTCCTAAAAATGAGTCTTAGTGGAAGCTCATCCACTCAGTGACTGACTGGCCAATCCTATGGTCCACCACTGCCACAAGGAACAGCAGCGCTGAAAGGGCCGCCACTGTATCCTGCAGGGCCAGACCAGCCACCAGAGAGAGGCTCCTCAGGAGGAACAAATGTTCCCTTACCCCATGTCAACCGCTGGCAGCAATGGGTCTCCTCAGATCTGCACCCACTACTTAGTAGGTGCAGAACAGAGGAAGCCTGTGTCAGGCAGAGCAGCTCGGAAGGGGACACTGGATTCAGCAGCAGACTCTTCTTGGTGCTGGCCTCACCACCAGTGCAGCATCCTCACCACCAGTGGTGAAGTGCCTTATGGCACTCACACGACGGCAGCTGCCAGGGAAGCACACCAGCTGCTGGCACTGCTCTGGCTTAAAATTGGGCCCTAATTGTAAATCCTTCAATACATTAATACTTAGAGATTGTAATTGCTACTATGGTTTGTCAAACTAGCAACTGAAAAACTGAAGTAAGCACGTATGGTATTTTCTTCTCCCAACCTTGTATAGCTACTTTCACTCAATCACTTCTCAAAGAGAGAGACATCACTCACCTGCCCTACTGTCAAGAGTGCCAGAACTCATCTTAAGAATGCTGCAGAAGGTCTAGGTATGGGTATCTCTGGGGACCAGGCAGGGGGAGGGAGAGATAAATTACAAGAACACAAATACAGGTTGAGCCTATTTATCCGTGGATTTTATATCCTCCGGACCTGCACTGAGCCAGATTTGGCCCAACCTAAACCCTCTGAAGGCGACCTCCAGTCGCCTCTGCAGGGCTTTCTGAAGACTGCAAAGGCTGTGTGCATCTGCCTGCAGCTTCTGCAGGCTTCAGAATGGCTAATAAGGCCGAAAAAATGCCACTCAGCAAGATCTCTCTCTCTCTCTCTCTCTCTTTTAAAGCTACCTCTGGTCCACAACTTAAGAACTCATCAACCACATGGATTGTCAAAAAGGTCTACTTGAAACCGTCTTAGAAAAAGTCAGAACACTGGTGCACTTAGCTCATTGTTGCCTACACTGGCTGGCAGAAGTGTGTGAATGCTACAAAGGCAAAATATTTCTTGCAAGAAAAAATTATGCAAAATATTTTTCATAAGCACACATTTTTAAAACCTAATGTAAAGCCTCAGCAAAAGTGTCACCAGCAATAATGGAGGATAAACCATCTAACCTTCAGAATTCTCAGCATCTTCTGGAGACCTTAAGCATCAATGTGAAAACCACATACCCAGTGACCCTCAGTTCTCAGCTTTCACACCTACTCAGTCACTTTAAATATAGATGGACAGCTAACAATGCAGAAGAAACTCTGCATTTACCGTTATATTCTCATGAAATGCTTCCCTGAGGAAACTGACCTTTGCCCTCAAGCAGCAAGTTCCCAGGACATTCACGTACTTCTGAAGAAAGCGACAGAGAAATCGCCAGCTATACTGTGTAAAAATGGGGTTATTTAGACCAAGGGTATAAAGAGAAGTATTATCAGAGCATATGGTTCACAGAAATGCTTCAGTTCTTCCATTTTGATCATGGGACTCTAAGGAACAGGGCAAGCAAGAGCTACAGGACTGGAAAGCTGTCACAGACATAAGGAGCTGCAGGCAGCAAAAAAGACCAATTGGTTTTTGACAAAGGCCAGCCATGAAGAAACACCAGAGTCGGCAGCCAAAAGTAAAAAAATCCTAAAGATGAGACAGAGGCCTTTAAACAAAAGCAATACAAAAAAAAATCCCAACCATTGAAACAAAAGCTTGTTGCTTCCCATTCAGTCTCAACAGGAAGACATTTGCTAAATCTATTTCCTTCTTTAGGATAGAAAAGTGCAGTTACACTGAATGCTGAAAAACCAACTCTTGCAATATTTGCTACCACTCCTCACCCCCACTGGCTCCTTCAGCAAAACTATCAACTTTGATCTTAAAAAAAATGTGTACATTGATGTTTAATGTATATTTTCCTCCACAAATGACAAAACCAAAAGAGCCAGTTTCCCCTTTTGCCATTGCACTTGTCATCAAGAAGCTCCTGCACAAAACACCAAATGCTGTGGACCTGCCCCACCAGCCAGAGATACTTGGATAAAACCATGACATTGTACTCTCATTTGTTCAGTCACCCTGCACGAAAACTCTCCCTTTGGAAGAGGTAGGAAGAAAAACAATACATCCAGTACACACAGGACCAGAGCAACCTGAGGGCTGCAGAACAAAGCAACCCATTGTTCTGTCAGACTCCCCCACCCCACCCCTTTATCCAGCAATAGTGTTAAGAGCACCAACTCTGCACTAATTAGGCCAGAGAAAGAGATTTAACACTTTCAGCTGGTTGGCAGGCTTCAAAAGCAGAAGGCTCTCCTTAAGGAGCAATTACTTTGGAGGAAGGGCCAGCTCAATATAGCAAATAAGAAGGGGAAGCATGAGAGAGAAGGACTCAATTCTTGCTTCTGTCAGTTCGCTTGCAACATGCAAGGAAATTTTTGCTTTCCAGTTTCTCAAAATGTTTCCAAAGCTATAAGTAAGTTCTACAAGCTTGCTTCTATTAATAATCTGTGGCATCCTAGCAAACACATTTGTGGCATCCTTGACAGTAAACATTTTGGGAGACAAAAACAACTTTGCCCAAATACACAAAAGCTTGCCTTCCGCTTATTACCCAAAGCAGACTAAGCACAGGTGACCAGGTGAGTGGCTATTCAGTAGCCCAGTTCTCAAACTGTGGGTTGTGATCTAATTTTAGGTAGGTTGCAGGGGTGCTACTACCCAGAAGCGACAAGGCATTCTGGGCTATGTCACGCCCCAGTATGCCTTGCAGCTTCCAGGTAGCACTGGTGCACGACCCACTTAGTTGGCCACATCACACCCCAGAATGCCTTGCGTTCTACGGAACAACCCAGAAGCCGTAAGGCATTCTGGGGCACAATGAGATCGCCATGGCTGAGGAAGTGGGTTGTGGTAGGAAAAAGTTTGATAAATGCTGTAGTAGCCCCTCCTGCTTTGATCATAGCAGAGTGAAAAACAGCAACAGAAGGAAAGTGTGACATGATCACTTTCTTTAGGACAGAAAGAAGATGCTGGGATGAGAAACTGATCTCAACTGACCTTTCAAAACTGATCTCAACTGACCTTTCAAAATTGTGACTCTGCTCCTGCTTCTGAGGTGCTGGTGCAAAAGAAGGGCCCCTGTTGACGGCGAAAGATAGCCAGTGGTGTTGCTTCAGTGTTAGCACTGATAAAGTACTCATACACAAGTGCCTGCAAGAGAGAAAGCAACAACAGGTTAAAAGATGTTCACCAACCTTTGTTTTCCATTTTCGTACACACTGCAGCATTGGGTGACTTTAGGCTTATAACCATCTCGCAGCCTAACCAACTTCAGGGTTTTGTCATACGGATAAGATGGGGGGGCGCGATGTAAGCTATCCTGAATTCCTTTGAAGTGGAACAGGAAACAAACGGGAAAAATAAAATAAACATGAGACATCCAAGATAAAATTAAGATATTGATTCAGGAACAAAAAATGACTTATTTTTCAGGCTCAAGGGTCACAGAAGAAATGTATCACAAGCCAGATGCTGAACAGTCAACTTTACTTACTTCATTGCTTCCACAAACAAAGCACAGGCCATATTATAATAAATGTGGTACAACTGCCATTCTCCAATATTCTCTAGAAATCATCAGAAAAATAGGTTTGGGTCTTGGTACTTCCCTCCATTTTGTTACTCTAGCATGGTCGTCACTTGTTTTCTTTCAATGTATCTCTGCATCTATGGGGACCCAATTTCTTTTAAATGTGTAAATAGATGGAGTGCGTCAAATAAGAGGCTGCAGGATGAATAAAGTTGGCAGCTGCACAAGGCCCACATGGTTTCTTGTCTCAGGCTCTGCGGGTTTCGTGTTAGTCAACAGGATTCAGCAGTAAAGATTCACACTGTGAAAACTAGATGTCTAGCAGCAGCAAAGAACTCTCAGTCTTTTGGAAGGACTCTGCAGTATGATGAAAACAACAACCTGATGACCTAAGCCAGGGGATTGAGAAATGTCGGTGCCTGGTACTGGGTATGTCCATTTTGGATCCATGGAGTGTAAGCTTCTAATTCCCAAAATATTCTTTGCTGACTTTATTTTTCACTCACAGCTGACTTAACTCACAGCCATTCACACTAAAGAAAAAATCAGCCATTGCATTGCAGGTCTAGAATTATAAAATGAAAAGGTGTCAATTTCCACAAATCTCTCTAACTTTCCAGAGTTAGCAGCCATTACAGAGGATGTGATCTTATAGGGGACTGCACCCTTTGAAATGGCAGTCTTTAAAACTAAAGACTAATTGATGGAGAAGTTAAAAATCAATACCACCTCACTGCCCAGAGGGCTCTCATGGAAGCTTACAAATAACTTTGCTAACAGAGCAAAAGAGGCCCTTTGTCAAGTGGTACACCTCTTATATTTAGCAGGAAGAAAGCAACTGTCTCTATTTACTTGGCAGAGCATCTTTGCTAGAGGCCATTTGCTGGTGTTTCTTCTGCATCTTTTAGGCTGCAAGCCCTGCAAATGGAAACATTTGTCTATTTATGCAGACAGCTTCTGTGAACTTTTTTTGAAAGAGTGGTATATAGAATAAATAAATTAACCCATTTTTGCCTGGGCCATAGGTATGCACATTGGTCCCTGTTGCATATACGCAATGTTGGGCAGAAAGGATAGTTTCTGATACCAGTTAAAATACAGGTTATTAGCAACCATCCTTGGCAGCAGCCTCTACAGTGTATCACAGACCTTCGCAAATGTCCCAATGAGCAAAGTATCAGTCTTGAGCCTATTTCTTTGTGCTCATTTAGCTAAAGCAGCATCTTAGGATTGTCAAGACCACTGCATTCCCGTATTAGAAACATCTGTTTGTAAACATAAGCACATGGGGTTGTGTGATTCTGTGATGGCCCAGAACACCTTTAAGATGCCCCACAGAGGATAGAATCAGTCAGCTCTAAGGCATTCCCTCTACACCAGTGGTTCCCAAACTTTTTACAGGTCCTAGATGCTACTGCCTTATTTATAAATGCCAAAGGCTCTGTCTAGCATCTCCTCTGAAAGATCGCAGGCAGAGGCCCATGCTAGCCTAGAAGTCCAAATACATGAAACTGGTACCTTACATATGAGCAAACTGTCCAATATGACATTACAGCCCCTCCCCCGTTTCCAGGCACACAGCACAGAAAGGCAGCTTACACTCAACATGTTGCCTCATAGCCCTTTATTGTTCATTTGACTGTCAGGCTTATCTTGTCTGCTAACAGAATGCCAGAAAACAAGGGACTGGCCTCTTTCAGCAGGCTTTAAAAAACATGCCCAGACAAACTGGAGATGAAGATTTTTCGAAGCAGCATAGTTTTTGTTTTGTTTTTTAAGAGCTGCTAGCAGCATCTTTGGTTGCACAAGTTAGAACAGCATTACAACTGCAAAATGTACAGCACAGTATTTCAGGCCAGAACTTATGAAAGTCAAAATCTGAACATTTCCCCCTCAGAGTGCAATCCTGTAGCTGTGCTGACCTACAGTGTTACAAACATACCATAAGGCACTCGAGAAGCGGTGCCAGCTGGGAGGCCTGCATCCCCCTGCCAATGCTGCATCCCAGGTGGTAGGAGGTAAGAGGTAGGATTTTCACTGACTGCCACAGGGTGGCAGGGAGAAGACATTTTGGGGCAGTGTGGGGCAGACGCAGTCCTGGAGGCAGCAGGATCAGCAGAGTCGTTCTCTGTCGTATCCTAACTCCCTTCCCAGGCCAGCCATCCCTACACAGGGCTGCTCGACTTCCGCCAGCTAAAACAGCTAACAGATCTGAGCAGCCCCATGGAGCTGGTTGGGGTGTTATTTGGGATAAGGGGAAAAATATCTATTTGATGAGACCTCCAGCCATCTCCCAACTAGTGCTCAATACAGCTTAGGCTATGCATCCTGGTTGCTCCAGCACTAGTTAGGATTTGGCTTCTCTTCTCCTATACATTACTCGGCCAGAAGAGCTAAGGTATGGATGGGGGCCGTTTTACTTTTCAATCTCTGGACATGAGGTTAAGATGCCTCGCTGGAGTACCCAGATTGCTTTGCTTAAGGAGATTAGACTGCCACGAAATCACTACTACCTCTCCTTAGACAGCAACAGTTCCTGGATGGGTCTTGGTAGATACTTCTTTGCACATATTCCAAAAGCTAAGACAATTGTAGAAGCAGCCTAAAGTTCCAAGAACAAGTTTTAATGCTTCATACTTTGGTTCCCCTTGCCTCTACACTTCAGAAGTGACTGATACATAGACCTTCCTTTCCTCATCCCCCACTTCGTACTATAAGATCGGCACACGTCACAATAATCCTCAGAGCAGAAACAGGGTCATTGTTGAATTCTCCATTGTCTCATGAAATTTGACACTTTCCAAATATCTCTTTGTTGCTCTTGTAAAAATAGTATCCAGTAAATTGGACACTGTCAACACCTCCAACCCTGTTTTGGAGTAACTTAAATATATGCAAAACTTATGAAAATGCATTCAAATTTTGATTTGTGTAGCTTTTCTAGCTTGTTATGTTTAATAAACACAAAATACTTTAATACTTGGTTGAACCAACTCTGGATCTTTAATTCTATGAATTTCCAATCCAGCAAGGATATGGAGGGAGCACTTACACCACGCCTGCCATTGTCTCCGGTCCCAGGGAGAGCTGCTTAGGCATTTTTAGCTAACCTTTAAACACCTCTCTTGCACTAGTGCACGCAGATTCTGTGATTTAGTAAATTCAATTTGTCCCATTAAGCACTTCTAAAGCTTAAAGACTAACAGGCATCGCTCTCACGTGTCTCTCATAAGGGACATCCAGGATGCTGCATAGGACAGATATTTTTAATTTGCCATGCCGTTGTAGTCTTCATGACATTGTCAAGTCCTCATTCTCACTGCATGTTTCCATCTATCCAGATTTATCTCCAGTGGTGTCTAATGGCTTCTTGAGCTCTATCATATTGGGGGGGAAAGTAGCAAAGAGGGATCTGCAGCTGTTTCAGTCACTCAAGTCCAGTGACTGAACAGGGAAGGAAGAGGGAAACCAGAGCTGAAGTTGGGGAAAAAACAGGGAAAAGGATGCACAGCAAGGTTTCTTGGGACAAAGCTGCCTTGCTGGGCTGCAAAAGGCTATCATGTTCTCAACATTATTTTTCAACTTTAGATCATCCCATAGCAATGTGTGTAAAGGTCAGGGCTATACATATTCCACACATGTATAAGTGCACTATAGAAACAGGGTCTGGTGAATAACATGGTTTCCCAAGAAACAAAAAAAAAGGCACTGAAGTTTCTAGTTCTCAAGGATGTGGAAAAAGCTTGTGTGTATGCACAGCTGCCTTTGTGATACCTACTTCTTACCATAGTAATTCAGCAAGTCGCACAAGGATTTGTTTTTATTTTCTACGACCTATTCCAACTCCAGGACAAGGGCAAAAAAATATACAGTCCCTATCCTTAAAGAGAGGGACACATCTTATTTGGACTACCTGATATTTAAAATGTGGAATACAAATTTTTAGCAAGATTTTGGAGGAGGGACAGTTAACCATCTCTTCCATGACTGTAAGATGAGGAAGTTAATTCAACCTTCCTATGTCCTGAGAACTGTTCCATTCATCTTGAAGACTAACCAACTTTAGAGTGCAAGGTTCAAGCCTTCAATGATAACTGGTACTGTTTATTGTATTGGTTTGTCGCTTTTTGGGTATTTATTTGGTTCATAATAAAACAAGAATCACAAGTCTCAAACAACAGGGAATAAAGCAGCAGCAAGACCACATGAGAGGCACCCCAACATTGGTCAAGCTGTAACAATCCCCCCCAAAAACCAAGAAAACAATAAGCCAACAGGTAAAAGAACCAACAAGACTACAGCCATTGTTTTCAGATACCTGTTTGCACACTAGAGACTTTTGTGCCCCATCAATTAGACATGCAGATGTCTAGACATGCAGCATCATGATGAACAGGGCAAAGGGACAATCAGCCTGGCTGTTCTTATTAAGGCACAGTGGAAACCAGAGAAGCTGTAATGCTGAGATGAAGGAAAAGCCACAATCCAATGATGTCAGAACTCTCTGTGGGCATTTGCTCCCTTGCACCTGTTGGCTGGGGAGGGAGAGTAGGGATCTCCCTTCACAGCCTGCCTTGCAGGCCTGGCAAGCAGAAAAAAGATCACACCAGTTCTTGAAACATTTTGGAAGAGCAGTACTTCTACTTCACTCATCTTCATGACTGGATGTGCTTTCCTCCTCTACTGCGTGCTTTGAAGAGGAAATGGCTGCAAACTAATCTGAAGGTGCACATTTATGCAGTGGTTTCTCTTCTGACGCTGGAGTATTTATTTCACTGCCCAGCCATGTTCAGTTGTTTGTTTAGTCAGCATCAGTCAAAGGGGGAAAAAATCAGGCTGAGGATGAGAGAATTTAATCACTATGGTTCATGTACGGGAAGCAGCAGAATGGCTCTTCCCCCCCATGACCTTCTAGCACCTCAGGGATTTTTCCACCTTTTCAGCAACCAAGCCTTCCACCATTTTTCCACTGGAAATACTTCAAGTGGCGGCACTGGAAAGCTGTTACTAGATATAACTCTGTTTCCCCAGGCCTAGACATCTAAAGCATTTTAATAATCAGTTAGCAATATGAAGCTTCCCAACAACTTCTCTCCTGCCCTAGTGCTATAAAGGAGGGACTCAAGTGACCCATGTATCAGTCAAGTTACTCATCGTTAACTACACAGTGACAACGTAGTGGTCCATGCTCCGCTTTATTTTTTACTCAGTTAAGAGACAGAAACACTGGCATAACTGAAGTGAAGAATAGGTGCCAACCTCCCCATGCATCTCTCTGCACCTCCTCAGGGCATATGTCATACCTGGAGAGCCACATGCTTCCAGCAATTGAGTTTTACCATGCACTGCATAGTTCTCCCCTTTAAGTCGCTCCTTATTCAGAATTTGAAACTCTTTACTGTCACTTGCTTTCCTCCTCATCTACAGGTCCACTTCAATAACCTATACTAGTGAATATCATGGGAGCAAGATCCAATAGAGAATCTCTATGGCACCCCAGGTAAGAGGCTGCTAAAAATGCACTTGGAAGAGAAATGGAATGCAGGGAAGGAAACCTTCCAAGGAAAACCAGATTGTCAAGTGCCAATAAGATCCAGGTTCGAATTCCTACTCAGCCATGAACCTTCTTGGGTGACCTTGGGTCAGTCACTATCCTCTCAACCTCACAAGGTTGTTGTGAGGACAAAAAAAAAAAGAGGGAAGGAAAAATATATACCACTCTGAACTCCTTTGAGGAAGGGCAGTACAAAAGTGTGAAAAATAAATATTACTTTACACCCAGCATGATGCATGTCTTGATTAGGATGGAATGGAAGACCTCTGGCCTGTCGTTTATGAGTAAAGACCACTCAATGTCTTATTTTAAGATCAGGTATGAATCCAGGACCATTAGCAAAACACACACCCCAGCACCTCAGAAGCTTTGCCACCAACACAAGGTGCTTTTCTCTTTTTTTTTTTCCAATATAAAGCAAATTTTAAGTCACCTTAACAAAAAACCTAGACTGAGAAAGAGTTCCAAGATGCTCGAAAACTCCTATCCCGCAATCTGAACTTTGGCTCATCCAAATGAAAGGTATAGTTTTACGGTCCTTATGAATGTTATTTTAAAGCTGTGTTTGCAGTTCTGGCTGCTGCTCTTTTTCAGGATGCTGGCCCTGCTGACAGGATTAACTCCTGCCAGACTTGCGAAGCTGGGAGACAGCTGCCACACAGTCGTTTATTACTGAGTGCCACTCCTCTCAAGTCAACAAGAGAGAAACAACCCTCTTATTTTCAGCTGTGTTATCAGCAGGGGTTTCTTAGCTCAGAAGGTTTTAGTGACTAGGCCCCTTCTAAATAAATACCTCCTTTACTATTCCCCCCTCCCCACACCCCTATCACTCTCATCATCTTGTCCTCTGCTTCCCCCTGGAAGAAACAAAGAAACTCCCCCTTGACCTCAATATCAGACAGTGACAGCCCAATCCTACCTAAATCCAATGTGGCAGCACTGGTATGGGTTCCACTACACCCCACAGAGGGTTTTCAGCTGCTGGAGGTCTAACTTGGGGTAAGGAGACATTTGCCCCAGCCCCAGCAACCGCTATGGGGCAACTCAAACCTGTGCCAGCTCAAACACTGGCTCAAATCCACATTGCTCCATGCAGGCAGTTCAGGCCCAGGAAGTGGGTTTGCATTCAGTGTGCAATGATGCCAAACCCACCCCCTCCCAGGCCCAATCCACCCATCCCCACCCCATATGCTTCCCGTTACATCCCTCCCCCTCCCTGTTCCACCACCTATGCTGGGCATACCTGCTCCAGCAGGCCTCTCGACATCTGTCACCAAGCATGGGAAGGCTCTGGCCTTCCCACCTGCATGTCTGTTGCTAGTGCTGCCGCAAGGCACTTTGCTGCTTTGCAGCAGCCTGCACCAGTGGAATGCATGTTCCACCAGCACTAGCACTGGATAGGATTGGGCTGTCAATTTTCACAGTTATCTAGAACTGGCACTTTACAGAAGCCTCCACCTTTAAAAGTGTTCTGTGACAAAACTGACTACACACAAACTAATCATAGTAACCATGGTGCAAGCTTCTCAGCATTCTTACCAAGTCATCGGCCATTTCAATAAGTGGCAGTAACTGCTAAGGAATTAGTACTATTGGTAGAACAAGTTGGAATTTGAACCACATCTAGCTGGGTAAATACCATTAGCACTACCAGTGAAGCTGAGGGGATTCAGCTTTTAAAGTACTACACCTGCACTTGATATTTCATGTTTTTAGCACATGGTCCCAGTCCTGTCCACAATGAAAATTTTAGATTTGGCAGCTTAAGTGCAACTTGTAACTTAACACAGTGCAACTTGCATTCACAAATCTGATTTGGAAGATGACACACCACATTGAGGCCTTACCATCTTTCCAGGAAGGAAGAGGGAAAGAAAAAAAAATTCACAGGGTGAATATGTACTGTATTTTGCACCAAGGCATGAAGGATCTGGGTGGTGTCAGATTCCAGTGAGGTGGAAACTCTGCTTAACCACAAGTAATGCTGGTGCGAACGCAAGACTCAAAGGGCAGCACAACCTGGAATGCCACCCGATGCTACCACATGGCTCTGGAGGGGGGGGGGAAGCCCCTTCAATGTGCTTCTTGCACAGTTTTCTGAAACCCAGAAGCATGGGACTTGTAGTCTTATTTAAAGAGACTGCATAAATGAAGAAGCCCCTTACCTGTACACTTCTTAATATCTTTTCAATTTTTTTCAAAAGCAGATTAAGGTAAAATGGCTAATTACAGCAGGCAAGGCATTAACAAGACTGGATTTCAGGCAGATAGGAAATTAGAGCATATCCCATCACCAGGCAAATGGGATGCATCCCATCTCTTCAGTGCTCCTCCAGTTTAAGACCTGTAGCACCCTAGGTCTCTTCCAAACACTTCTTTATCTCATCCAAACACAAAGTCATAATACAATTTTCAAGGTGAAATGCCTTCATATAAAATACATTAAAAACAACTTCTGTTATAGAACAGGTTTCTTTTATTGCTTCTGACCAGGGACAAATTAAAAATTGTGTCTAACAGAGCAAAATAGTTTGGGGGGGGAGAGATCAGGATTGTAGGGTTTTTTTTCCCCCCTTTTAAGATACAATTTATTTAAGTGCACAAATAAAAGCAGCAGAAAGGCAAATGAAAGTGTTTGTGGCTGGTCACTTTTGGGGTGCTTCTTTGTAAGGCTGGGTTTGCAAGGGGTTAAAACCAGATATATAAGAAAGATGGAGCTGTCATCCTCAAACCAGTTCTCAGCATGACACAGGGAAGTGGTTTGTGAATCTTAACGGTCGTGAGCAGATGGCAGAATATACCTATCAAGAATTAAGCCCAGGCTGACAGGCTCCCTTGTTGGGTTCACAGTCTAAATTAGGTAACAAGCAGGAAGCCCACTGCTTGTCAATTAGCTAGTGCAGAAGCAACAAGATCTGGTGTCATATCTTTGCTCCTGCTAAGGTTCCATATTATCTCTGGAGGCCAACATCCCTTTTTACCTTCTAGCACACCAGACAGAAGCAACTATTTCCTCAAGGCTCTTTGAGAGGGAAGTGGAAACAAGGGGAAGGAAGACAGAACATGCAAATCCTTTAGTGCACTGTACTGTAATATATCAACATCTCAAGCACCAGCATCTTTGAAGCCTGTGCTGGGCTGAAGAAATGTCTCGAAGTACCTGGGAATCTTAAGCAAGCTGTAATATATTTCCAAGGTATCTCAAACAAAGAGATCAGAGTGGCAAACTGTCTTTCAGTTGCACCACCATTCCTGGAAAAAAATAAAAAAAACCGGACAGACTTTTCACGCCGATATCTCTGCAGAATATAAACAATATCCCAGATTTCAGAAAAGGAAGAGAATGTGGTGCCTTCATTTTAGAAATCTTGATCAGGCAACCCTACTCACTAACTTCCTTTTCTGCAAGAACAAAGGGCTTAAAAAAAGCAGCAAGAGGTCTCAAGGGAGTCGAGCTCGATTCTGGGGATTACAGCACTTCGGAGGTTGTCAAGAACCTGCATCCCAGCTATGCCTCATACAGCCATGCACCCAGGAGAGTGATTAGTTCATGATAACATTGTTCCCTGGAGTGCCTAATTGCTTAACTGGCTTACCAAAGCACAACGGCTGTGCCAGCCTGAATCACACTCGATTAGGAGAGGCGCTTCTTCCCTTTTCTTCCGCCCCCCCCTTACAATCCTGCCCATTGACAAAAACAAAACCCACCATTCGGAAGGCCTACATTTTGAGGATGTACAGGCTGCTTAAGTTAATTGGTAACAAATGCACTGAAGCTTCCACCGCCCCACTCCGCATGAAGCATCAGCAGTTCGGTGAGACAAAAAAAGCAAAGAGAGAGAGGAGGATGCAGTAGAGATCAGATGACTTTGAAATAGTAGCTCCATTCAGCGTTTAAGACTAACCTAATTATTAAATAGCATGTAATCAACAGGGAGTTTTAATATAAAATTAGAAAAGGAGGGGAGAGGAGGAAGAAAGCTGATAGGATGTTTGATGACACTAAAGAACCACATGCAAATCCCAGACATTATACTAGGAAAACAAAACTTTTCTGACTTTGTAATTTCTATGCAAAGTAGACTACACTGCCACATTAAGATACAAGTTTAAACCCCAGCGTTCCTAATACAAAAGCACCACTGAGTCAGCATAAATCAGAAGAACAGTTATGCCTCGTGTCTTCATCTTGAAAAGCATATGGAATAGTACCCAGTCCCACACAAGATAGCCCTTATTCTTTATCTTTGTTCAAGTTTGTCATTTAGCAGTACAAGGGAGTCCCCCAGCTGCAGAAGCCTGCAGGCTTTTATCTTCTGCTGACCATGCAAAGGCAGCTGGATTTCCTGCTACTTTCCGAAAAGGGGCTGGTTCAACTTGTGTAAATATTGCTTGAATTGAGACCTTTGGAGTTTTGCCCAGGCAATGTTACCGTACAAGCCTCCACGTTCCTCCACATGTTATACTTATGCCTCACTGTGGGAAGGGGTCTGAGGTTATTATCCAAAATAAAAAATATGAACTTAAACCTATTTCTAAGTCTCATTTTATTGCGAAGCGAGAAGACTTCTGGACTCCTGACCCCCCACACACTTAATTCTTTTAAGATAGTCTTTGAAATCAATTCTCAACACCATGCGCACTCTCCTCATTCTCTTCTCAAAAATGTTTCAGCAAGAGAAGCTGCTTGCCAAGAAAAAACAAAGCACATGCCAGCGCATTGTTCTTCAACAGATGTCAATACTCTGTGTACAGTTAGCATTAGTTCATTACTTTGGATCACAAAACCCCCAACAGTTCTCATTAGGCTTCAGTCCTTACAAGTAAAATTCAAAAGTTACCGGCCCTGCAATTCTGCAACTCTACAAAATGCTGAAGCAGTTTGAGGCCATGGTCTCAAACAGGTCAAAAAAGTTATGAAAAAATCAGTCACCTGACAGAGAGGAGAAACTTGGGCTTGAGGTTTGACTTGGGCTTAGACTTGGACTTCAAATCCCACTCAGTTATTAAACAGTGTGGTGCGGTCAGTCCCAAATAGTTCTCAGCCCCAAATGCACATCTGTAAGCAGATATGACAATCTAGGCCAGTGATTTTCAACCTTTTCCATCTCGAGGCACACTGGCAAGGCACTAAAATGGTCAAGGCACACCATCAGCTTTTTGACAATTGACAAGGCACACTGGGCTGTAAATGGGGGCTCACATCCCCCAATGGTCCTATTGATAAATGACCCTCTCCCAAATTCCCGCAGCACACCTGGGGACCATTCGTGGCACACCAGTGTGCCATGGCACAGTGGTTGAAAATGGCTGATCTAGATTGTAACACAGGACAACAACAGTGTTAGATCACATTAGATGCTGACGAATAGCAGCAGCATGCACATATTCAAAAGATTTATGACTAAAAGTGTAGCCTTATTCATCTGCAACAACATTACTGAAAGTATTGACAAGAATTCTTTCTGCTAATGGTTAAATAGCTATATAGCAAGACTGGATAATTCTATAGGACTGGATGCATCTTTCCTATATGTAATTGACACCATCATCTGCAAGCCAGTTCCTGTATAAGATATTGATAGCATGTCTTTCCAAAAAGCTTAAGAGAAAAGGGGGAATAAGACTGCAAACCTCAGACCACAGAAGGTAATAAAAAGATACCTGCACAAAGACATGCTGATCTGAATATTCAAATGCCTCCCATCTTTATCTCCCTTTATAAAAACTGCTTTAAAAAAAAAAACCCCTCTGTCAAAAGAGCAAGGCAAGAAAGCTATCATTTGGTCATAATTTCAAAATATTCCCATTTCATCAACTGGTCAACCACCAAAAGCTATAATTCAGACAAGGTTAGTAGAGAGATGACAAAGGCTTAAAACTTCAATCCCCCCATCTTCAGAGGCCCAAATATAGCAAAAAATGAGGCTGAAATGGCTCCAAGACAATTTCATATGCTAGTAGGGATGAGGTGGAAATTGTTCAAAACTAACACCATGTGAAATTTCTTCACAGAAACTGCTCAGAAAGCTTCATAGAACTGCTGTTCAGAATTATCTTGCAAGGAGTTGTCCCTTGCATGGGCTTAAATATATAAAGGCAGCAGCAACTGTTCATGCAGATGTATAGCCAGAATCCAAAATGCAATTCTCAAATGCAGAATTTTGTACCAGAAACCGGTAAAAAGATGTTGAACCTGACCATTGGGAATGAGGTAACAATGCAGGTCCGAAAGTAAAATTATGATCAGGATTGTGTGGAAAGTGTACCATGCAATCATTTAAGTGGCAAAACATGTAGGTCTATAAACATCTCAGGATTAGTAATGTTATAGTTGCGGAGAAAAGTTTTGAAGTTGCGGACAACGCTTGGTCAAAAACTCTCACAAGTAAACTACAGAAAAGCAGATCTTTTAGTGAGCAGACAGCTGGTCTGGTCCTAGACCCCTATGGTCCATCAAGACTGCGCATATCTGTAAATTTCCTCCTCAGCTATTATTCTGAATTTCCTTATGGCTGACAGACGAAGTTTCAATTATCACATGCTTTATTCCACCCCTTCTCAAAAAGAATTCTGATACTCAAAACTAAGCAAGGAAGGGTGCAATCCTAACAAACTTTCCAGCACTGACTTAGCCGCAATGCAGCCCCCAAGGTAAGGTAACAAACTAACCCTTAGCTTGAGGAGGCCCCCTTGACTACCTCCCCACTGCCAGGATGCAGCACATACCACATTGGCACAGCTATGTCAATGCTGGAAAGTTGGTTAGGATTGCGCCCGAAGTTGGCTAATACTATGAAATTGATAGACCATATGCTTAACCAATAACAAACAAAATCAAGTGGGGAACTGCAACTTTTCTCCTTAGCTGAAATATTTGAAGACTGTTCCCATTGGTGCATCCTAAAAGTACACACCATCACCTTTTATATTATCTCATCCCCCCCCCTACTTTGTGGTTTACTGGGAACTAGTATTTTTAAAACAAATCTATATGACTGCCCTTAAAATTAGTCTGAACTATTGTAAGCAAGAAGAGGAAAAACAACCAACTGTTGAAGCAGCTTCTGCTTTCAGTCCTCCAAGATCTGAACACAGAAGCTATTTTAATTTCATGTAGACAACATATAAAAGAAAAACCAAATTACTGTACTATATTCAGTAACTCTGGAGATCTGCCCGGCCACACCTGCAGAACTGAGCATAGAATAGGGCTTGTAAGGTCTCTTCACGGGTTACTAAACTGCTTCTATACAGAAGCTAACATGAAACATGCAACTGACAGCAGAACTTCCATGGTTCTGGTGGCAGCCAGCACCGCAAACCGGGCACTCTGTTTCCCAGTGATGCACACAACTGGGTAAAGCATCGTGAATACCTTTATTCATGTACACATAGTATTAAAAAACACATTAACAGCTGCTAGCAGGAGCAACAGATATGCAGTAGCCAAAGGCCCCAGGGTAGCAACTGTGGGTAGCTTTCTCAACAATTTAATTTAACAACACTGGCACATACCCTTTTATGAATATCAACCCTTTTTTTCCAGGAACTAACACCCGTTTTAAAAAGCTGCATTTCATATTCTGAAAAGAAGAAATTGCCTTACTAGACAAGCAGTGTTTAGTTAATGATGCAAAGAAATCACATATGTACAAAGTCATCTGAGCACAGTCACCACTTGTCTTACATGAGGGCTACATGCCAGAGTCCGTGCATAGTACCCAAAACAGCTATTAAAATCCCTGACATCCAAAAATGCATATTGTCTCTTTAAAAGTTTCCAAGAGACAGGTGGGAACTGATGAACAGCAGTTTCATTCTCTGATCTCAGGCTCAGTCTGGGGCTCCTGCTAAGTAAGTAGAATGGTGGGGAATTGCACTAAAACAGCTGTTTTTCTTTGGTGAGGAGGGGGTTTACCAATAGTGAAAAGTTGAATCAGTGTTAACGGGGGGGGGGCAGTATTTCATTGGTTGGAATGGGGGGGTTACAGCATTTTGGACCCTCTTATATCTTTCAATTTATATGCCCAGACCTGCAGCATGATCAGTGTGACGCAACACGCTCAAGAGCACCTGGTCCAAGAGATTATGGTGCCATACAGGCTTTCCCATTACTTCAGTCTTGCATCTAAACGCAGGCAATTAGTGAGCTAAGTAAGAGAAGCAAGTAGTTTAGCAACTCCCGTCTCCCCATGTGAATTAATGGCTCTCTTTGCAGAAAACAAACCTTGTCTCTGCAGGACTACACTTGCCAAGCTCCAACAGACAAGCCAACCCAGAGTGTAGTCTGAAATCTTCTAAAACCTTCGTCACTGTTCAAAGCCACTCAAAACCAGCTAACATTTCACAGGTTTACCAGGCTGGCCTCACCAGGTGTTTCTAGCTCCTTTTCAATTCTGGCACTTCGGAAGCTATCAACCACTATTAAGTTCCTTGCTCAACTGTGGGAAAAATCTGGGGTGGAGGGGAAAAAATGGGGCCGATTGTCCGTGAAGATCCCATTTCCAACCTTCCCTGAGAAACCTCTCAGAGCTTCTAAGGTGTGTCACATTCCTTTTTCTAAACATTCCTCCCGCACAGAAGGGAAGGTAAATATTGTTAGAATGTGCTGCATACAGACAGCCGCTCTATAAAAAAAAACGATACTGACAATCAAGCAAGGAGGAGGTGCAATCCAAGAAATAATTTCTGCAAGAGGGTTTTGCAAATGCAACCCTGAGAATGCACAGCAGTCTCCTGCATTAGTAGAATGAAGCTGCTGCCATCCTAACCATACTTGCCTGGGAGTAAGGACCATTGAATAAAATGGGACGTACTTCTGAGTAGCCATGCGTAGGATTGCACTCTGATATTATAAGTTAAGTTCTGAGACTATAGATGAACCCCTTCAGACTGCAAGTGAGGCACACAATTTTTGAGGGCCCCCCCACATTGTAAACACTCGCTGCAAGAAGAAAACCCCTTTTTCAGAAAAGGGTTATAATTCAGCCCCCTCTCCCTGAAAGCAGAAAACTAATACTGCAGGGAGTATTTCACATAGGGAAGTATTCCAAGTGCACTTTATCACTTGAAATGGTTCAAGTTACTCATCCCACTTTGTATGGAGATTCAACCCCCCTCCCAACAGAACCTCTTCACATTTTGAAGCAGCTTCTTGCACTAGTCATGTACTGCCAACAGCTTCAGTTCAAATGAAGAGGGAGGGGGAAGTCTAAGCATGGTTGCTTCTCCCCGTGCCAGAATCATCACCTCCCAAAAAGTAGGGCAATGCTGGCATGGGGAAGTGCTACACTGAGAGTTCCTCCCACACGGCCTAGGGCACCTGGCATTACCCAAGCAGCATGGGAAAGACCTACACTGCAGCTCTCACACTATGAAGGAAAATGTGGCAAGCACAGGGCACGCCGATTTCTTCGAATGCTACAATGTCCTGTATCTTGTCCTGTAATTGCTGTGCTTCATTTTCAATGATACTCTCATAGCCACTCTTTTGATGTTGACACGCATCAAGAGTGGACCTTAAGTGGCCAGTGGCTTTTTGAAACCATACTGAAACTTCAGAGCTAAGCATATTTACAAGGAAACAAGTCCTGTTGAATCCAGTGGGACTTGCTTCCAATTCAAGTGAGCGTGTGTAAAATTAGGCTTCTTGGAATGCAGGAAGAGGGTTAATGGGAATGCATGTGCATACATGTGCTGCCTACCCCAAATCATTAAGTTTTCATGTGGACACAGGGCTAACTACACATGACTCACAAATTTTTGCATTCACTGCCCCCAAAAACAGAGAAAGTGAGAGGGGGTAAACTAGTTTCAGAAGGAGTCACTGACAGCAGAGAAGAGTTGGGCAAGTTCAACCTTTCCCTTGCACACCATTCCCCTCCGCTACACAGAGTTGTCAGCCATGTAAAAACTTGGGGCGGTTTTATTCCCAAAAGGTGCAAATACCACTACAGGTCATATTGGTAGCATCAAAAGTGAGTGGAGGAAGATACCGGTGGACAGAGCAAAGTCCCCATTACATGGAGATTCACCCATTTGGGAAGAGGAGACTCAACACCTGTTACACAATTCCTAGATCCTATTCAGCAAGGACAGAATGGGAGAAGCTACTACCACTCTGTTCTCCCTTCTAAATCTCGAGCCGTCATATTAACATTTGGAGCAGATGGAGATCTTTGAAGTTTGATATATAGGGGGAGTGTTCTATAATTACACTGGGACAAACTCTCAAAAAAAAAAAGACATTCCTCTTTTACCTAAGGGGTATAACATAATTTCTTTCAAAGATGCAAGTTTTCTATGGAAAGAAAAACACTTATCTTCCATTTGTAAACATGAGCAAAAGTCAGGTTCGTAACTGAACAAGACAGTCCAAAACGCATTTGAAAGATAGATTGTAGAACCAACTGAGCTGTGTGCAAAGCTAGTAGTCCCCAAACCCCTGCCAGAAAGAGATTTCAAAGTCCTTAATGGTATAACATACAAAAGATACTGGGTTATATTCCAACTAGTGTGAACAAACAAAGCTGTGCAGAAGGGTACTTTCATGCTCCTTCCTTTTGGGAATCGGGGGCTCTCAGAAATAGAACAGCACGTGACATCATGTTTTTCTTGTGTCCAGAGGACAGTCGGCATCAATGGCTTTTGCTGTGCTTCATTCTGGTAGTGATGACATACCCTAGTGGCACAGACTCACAAGTAAGCCATGTGTGAGCTCAACTGATATTCAGACTTCAACTAAGGAGCACAGAAAGAAAGAGAGCTTGTTGCTGGACTCTAGCCTTCCCAGCACGTACCTAACACAATTTTCAAACAATAACACCACTAAAGCCAGACCAAAAATTGTGGGATGACAGCAGATTTGGCCTTGGAACACCCACAATCCTATCTTGCACTGGAACAGGCAGGCCAGGAGGCCTGCGCTGTATCCAGCAAGAGATATGGGCCCAAAGTGGCTCAGCCGGAGGTAAGGGGAAACTCTTCCCATAAGAACATGAGAACACAAGAGCAGCCCCACTGGATCAGGCCATAGGCCCATCTAGTCCAGCTTCCTGTATCTCACAGCTGCCCCAATGGGTATCCTCAGACTTGCATCGCCTCAAGAGGTGGCATAAGTCCAAGGACAGCAGAGCAGCTTGCAGTTGCTCCGCATTGCTTGGGAACTGGGGCTAGGATCCAACATACCTGCAGGGTCCCAGCCCCGCCTCCTGCTTCTCACCTGGGACCACCCTCCGCCTGCCCTCCCCCACCCTCCGCCTCCCTGCCACCTCCCCCTGTCTCCCCCAGAATTTGATTCCCAAGGGCTCCTTAGGATTGGGCCCTAAGTCTACAATGCTAGATTTTCCAGCTCTGTTTCGCAGTATAGGAGGAAAGCCTCTACCTTTTAATCCAGATTTCTTATTAGGTTAACTCTCCGTCACCATCACAGATCAAAACCATTATTACAAGTAGAATCATAAAAACAAGAATTAGGAGAGAGAGGCAGGGGAAAGAAAAGTTGAGAAAAAGATGCCCCCTTAATGCACTTTTGATCCAAGAGTTTTAAAAAAAGTATTTAGAGCCTAACTAATCCATGTAAAGTGATCTTGAGTGCAAGATTCAAAGTCCAAGTGGGATTTTCAATGTATAAGAGAATCTAGGCAGTGATGGGCCAGGGCTCTCCCCATTGTAAGGTCAAGGAAACTTTCTCAAAGATAGCTGGGGGGAAGGAGGAGCAGCCCCTCACTTCTTCAGAGGGATCTATATATGATTGCTTTTGCTGGGAAAGCTCATCTTCCAAGCAACGGGACAGGTTCAGCTTGCAGTTGCAAGCCCTTGCAAAATCTTCTTTTAGCCAGCCCCATCATAGCTAAGAGGCAGCTGCTACTACGTGCAACTTGTGTTCGTCATTACCACAGCAGCACACATTGCCTTCTAAGTAATTCCAAGAGGAAATGTAATGCTTTAAAAGATGTTCTTCCCACCTCACCCCACCCAGTTCTTAATGCTTCTGAGTGCCACTCCTTGCTTTTGCTAACTACAGGGAAAGCTCAGAACTTCCCCACCTCATGGAGGTTGCATGTCCTGTTGATTAAGCAGGCTATTGTTTAACCACTTCTGGTCATACCCAAAATAAAGAGCATGCCAGTATTTCATACTCAGTCAGACCATTAGTTCATACAGTTCCCTCTGCTCCCAGCCGATGATGGCTCTCCAAGGACAGGTTTACCCCTTGACTTTGTAACAAGGGTTGCCAGGAAGCAAATCCAAGAGTCTTCCTGCCTCCATCCAACAACTTTTTCTCTGGGCCAGTCTCATACCAAAAAACTGTACAGGTGAAATGTACACTGAACATCAATCTAACACTCTAAATGAGGGTTTCTCAAACTGAGTCAGGACCCATAAAGTGGGTTGCGAGCCAATTTCAGGTGGGTCATTCATTTCAATGCGTATTTTATTTTTAATATATTGGAATTGATGCTATCATGGCATGTGACTGCATTTGGGGAAATGTTAAAGATCTATAAATTTAAAAGGCTACCGTGTATATGCTTTTAACAATGATAGTCAATGGAGTTTATTCCCAGGTAAGTGTGGCTAGACTGCAGCCTTTGGGATGTTTGTAGAATTTTTTAAAATTCAGCAACTGCTTGAGAAGGTTAGGAGGGTTCCTCTTTAAACGATTTTTTAAACCTATACTTCTTGTAAACTTTTAATTTACTTAATTGATTGATTTGATTTTGTTCTATAAGTGTTGAAAATTTTCCTGATTGATGTTGTCACTTATAGCCATGACATCACTTCCATATAAATGACATCACTTCTGGTAGATCCAGATAGATTGTTATTCTAAAATGTGGGTCCTGGTGCTAAAAGGTTTGTGAACCACTGCTCTAAACAGACAATTGGAATTGGAAGTGTTAACTTACAACAAAAGATTCCAACAGCCAAAAGTTTGGCTAAGATTGAACTGTGAATCAGGAAGCTTCCAGTTCAAATGTCACCAGATAGCCTTAGGCAAGAAACTACTTCTCAGTTCCAACATCCCATTTGCTGTATACTATTTGTCCTACCTTGCAGGGCTGTTGTAACATACCAAGCACGCATATTTCTGCTATTACTATTAATCTATCAACCAGAAAAACTATGGCATTAGACACTAACACACACTGAAACTAAACATTCAGGGCAAGCAAGGCATGTTTCATTTAACAAGTTACTATGAAGGCAGCAGTCCTATACACACACCAAAACTCTCACTGAAGTCAAGAAGATTAATTAAGTAAAATCTTAAGCATGTCTACTCAGAAGTAAGCCCCACCAAGTTCAACAGGGCTTACGCCCAGATAAATGCGTATAGGATTGCAGCTTTAAGCAACCAAACTGTGTGAAGGACTGAAGCTAAATAGGTACTGATTTGTTTTTTTAATTGAATAATGATCACCACGTAGTGCCACTTGTTCACTGATGATACACCACACACAGGAGCCACAAATTTCCTAGGTTTTGATATTAAACACGCACATTCTTCCAAAGACATCTCAATCAAAACACGTGTAAAATGAGAGGTCCTTGTATGCCATTTCTTTATTTGATTTGAGAATCCCTTAGTTTACAACACTATCACCAGCAGAAATTGTTAATGCTAACTGCAAACAACATCTGTTTATCGTAATTTCAAAAGACACATGAATCATTCCATTATCCTCTCCATAGCCTCCCCAGGTTAAGAACCAGGTACCAGCCAACAGTGAATCATACAGACAATAAGAGTCAACACACAAGCATACTTAATAATGCTGAACACCTAGTAAATACCAATGAAAAGACTGCAACAGCTTTATTTTTTCCTTCATGCTCTTCCAGTCTCTAAATCAAGGAATAAAGTTGTCCAATACTGTACTCCTTTTGAGTGCTTCCCCCAAGTGCTTACAACTAGAAACTGCTTCAGGAAACACACATGGACTTTTATTACACCAAACAGGATTTAACTCCCCTCTAATTAAAAACATGCACCATGAGCAGCTCAAATTAATTTAGCATCTCCTAGTAATCTTTATTTTGTGAAGTAGTACTATGGTTTTGCAGGTATTTAATTGTCTAGATAGAACAAAATGTTTCCGTTTGGAAAAGTAACCTTTCAACCTCAACATGAGATTTAATACAGGAACAGGGATGTGTGAGAAACTGATCTACACCACACACAGGGACATCAGGTTCAACAGAGAAACCCAGCAACCTTTACAGTGTTTCTTGAACTGTGAGTCAGGACCCACTAGGTGGGTCACAAGTCAATTTTTGGTGGGTTCCCATTCATTTCATTTTTATTATATTAGACTTGATGCTACCATGACTGCATTTGGGGAAATGTTACAGACCTGTACTTTAAACAAGTTACTACATATATTCTTTTAACAAGGATAGTAGATGGGATTTACTCCTGGCTAAGAGCGGGTAGGATTTAAGCCTAGGATTGTTCAAAATTATCCTGCTTAATGATGTCACTTATGGTCATGACATCACTTCTGGTGGGTCCTGACAAATTCTCATTCTAAAAAGTGGGTCCCAGTGCTAAAAGTTTGAGAATCACTACCCTACAATAATGCAATCTTAACTCAAGATGTGCACACCATACTGGCAATTTTACCACCACATAGTAGAGCGTTGAAAAGGTGGCCGCAGACTCCGGTATCTGCAGGAAGGTTTCAGAATGGAGTCCCCTGCACATACCAGTGTCCGACTGTACAATAAAGCAGTGATTTCCATATTTTTCTTCTCATGGCACACTGATCTCTTGCGATGCTGCTTCCACGAGACTCTTCTGGGTTCTACAGCTCCATTTCTAGGGCAACTGACAGTAGTAACGGATTGTCTGTCCCTCTTCCTCCACCGGCCCTACTACAGACTGTTGTCCTACTAACAGAACCTGGACAGTTCTTATGATGATTTTCAACTGCTGTGCTCTAAACTCATTCAACACACTTGCAGATCTTTCTGAGCCTATCAATGTGCCAGGGCACACTGGCTGAAAATCACTGCAATAAAGTATGCAAGAATAGGAGGAAAGAATATTTTGGAAAATGAAGTTAAAAGAAATTCAACTTAGCATCCCATAAAGTGACTGTTAGAACTAAAAGACTGATATTCTGCTGTCCTGAACACATGTGCATTTATAAAAAGCTACTCAGCAGCAAAGACTAGCATGTGTCCATTTCTTAAAAAAAAAAAGCTACACCCATTCAAATATGTTTAAACTACTGAGAAAAAAGTTTCATTTGAGTGAAAAGCACTGAAAAGGGTTTCACAAATTTAATGCATGAGGAACTTGTTAATGAGAAGTGGATTGAAGTCCAACTTCAATCTGGAACCAGATTTAGTCCATGAAAATCAGAATGTTCACAAATTCCAACACAGACATAGAGCTGTAAAGCCAGTGGTTCCCAATCCACCTACTGGTGGGCTGCAACCCAATTTTTGGTGGGTCGCCAAAGGTGATAGAAAGGTCAAATAACTAAATTGCCTCAAGCCCTGAGCAAAAATCAGACAATGTAGCTGCTAATTACCCTGCAAGGAGCTCAGTTTCTGCAGTTTACAAGCATGTGTAAATATAGGAAGATAAATGTTTGAGGGTCTTTTTTCTAGTTATTATAAATATATAAAATATTATTTCTGTTTAAATCCCCTTTTCTTAAAGTCCGGTAAACTTAGGTGGGTCCTGATAGAGTGACATTTTAAAAAGTGAGTCCCATTGCTAAAAAGTTTGGGAACCTCTACTCTAACCTGAAATATCAGTTCAAAATGTTTTGAAGATGATATAGTTTAATTGAATTCTGGTAGCACCTATAAATATCTGGCATGGTATAGGTAAGAGTCTGATCCTTCCCCACAATGTCTAATCATTCATTACTGTTGTCTTTAATAGCAATTGTAAATGTAGAATTGGTTCCCTAAACGAACATGTACCTTTTCGTACATGTTCAGTTCCTCCTCAGAGGAAATGGAAAAACAAAACATCTGGCCACTTTCAGAGTAATGTCATGCTCCAGAAGAGAGCACCAGAGGACTAGGAGGAAGCTGGCAATTATAGTATGTGAAATTTCCAGGTTGTTGCAAGCATGGGGAAACTGCAGAAGCCATGTCCAAACACGTCTTGCACCTTCAAAGGTGGTGCAGAAGTAGGAACTTCTGTAGTTGCCACTTCTCTCATCCCTGCACAAAAAGTTGCATCAACCAAAATCCATTTCTACACCATTAAAAAAGGGCAAAGAACACAGCCAGGCTGGAGTCACAGGCTGTAACCCAATATACTTGGATGGCTCTCCGATATCTTGAGGTCACTGGGTAAGAGATTGAACTGGGGAAGCTGAAGTCTAAAGTGCAGCATGCGGAAACGTACTGCTTCACTGACCAAACAAGGACTGAAGGTCAGCCTCCCAGTATTTAAACCAAGTTTGGCCAACCCAGAGGCTTCATCCTCCTTTTTACCCATAGGGACCAATGGTACACACTCCCATTGCCTTCTGCACTTTAAGAGGGTTTCACAATCTCACTACTATAACACAGTAGCTCACTACACTATGTACAAGGTCTAGGACAGGGTGTCTAACTCATTTCATACAGCGGGCCAAATATCATTCATGATGCCTGCTGAAAGCAGGAAGTGAAGATGTCATTTGGCAGGAAGCTATGTCATTAAATAGGTCAAAACAAAAAATAAGCACTTTGTTCTTGTGTAGGAGCTCATTAGCTGCAAATGACAGAAGAGAAAATACACAAATCTTGATCGTATTTCAAGATATGGGGAAGCCCAATTATCATGCAGGTCACCCTTTCAGCAGTGAGACCTCAGCATTGCTCAGCAGCTGAGAGCCCGAGGGCCAGATAAAAAGCTTCTGCAGGCCGTATCCGGCCCCCGGGCCTTATGTTTGACATCCCTGGTCTAGGAGGTTCCCGGTTCAAGCCCCACAGTTCCAAATACCGCTCTCCTTTCCCAGTAGCACTACTAGATGCAGACAAGAGCAGACTCCTTTCAGAAGTTGGCCCCAAGATCTCCTGCTAACCTACTACTCATCCATTATATCCTGCAGGATCAGGGAATCAGGTAATTAAATGTGGTAGAGATGACTTAAAATGTGCATGAACTTGTATTTAAAAGCCACTGAGAAAGCATGTGTTTAAGCTGCATGTACTAGCTACACCCAACTACTCCTTTATCATTTACAGTTAACTGGCCAGTTTGCTTTAAGACAGAAGACAACAATCTAGGAGAAGGATTTGGAAGACCTTCTGAAAAGGCCAAGACATTAGAGGATGCTGTGCGCACAAAAATGCAGCTATTAAAGAGGCCACAGTGCCCTCATTTAGTACAGCAAATAGGAAAGTGGTTATTCAGTTCTTCTGCAGCTTTAGTAACTTCTCAAACAAAGAAGCCTGATGAAGGCAGACAGAGAGGGACTTATCAGCTTAGGAAATGGGAAGGATGGTCCAATTAAATACCCAGCAGTCAGACATAATTCACTCTGACTAGACCAATGAGAGAAGACAACATGGAGAAAATGCATGGCCTCAACCACTAATGTAACGCTCAAAAGTTCCCCTTGCAGGCGGCAAACCACCCACTCTTTTATAACTTTCCCCAAATATGTGGGTCATTGGTTTGTTGCATTACCTTCCTAGGGAAAATAATCCACTAAGGGTTGCCTGTGTGCAAACATCAGTGATACAATTTTTTCCCCCCATTACTTCAATTGTATGCTAGGAAAAGTGTCACCTGCAAGATTTCTGCACATCAGGACAGCTGTACAAAGGCCTACCAGGAACAAACCTTGACAAATCTAGTTGGTGGGAGCAGTACTCAAGAACTTCCACAGTATTTGTGGCATCCTGATTTCTTCAGGGCAATGATGACAACCTAAAGTTATGGTGAATAAAGCAATTTGGTGAGAGAGGTACTAGACATGCACTAGATATTTTATTTATGAATATTTATATACATTTCAACCACAAGTTCACAAATCAGTTTACCAAGCACAATAAAACGAGGATGTGGACGTTCAGACGACCCATTCAATACAAAAAGCGTCATGGTAGAGGCACAGGGACAGCTGAAGGACTATTTGAATGCTTGGACACGTTGGACACAAAGGATGAGACCGGGGCTCACCACATCAAGGGTCATTTGAGACTTGGATTGTCTCAATTTAAACTATCACTACCTACAATGATGCTGATGTCAAAACATTCAAAACCACACTTTTCTTTACAAAAATTGCCCCCTACTCATGTTGAACTGGGCAACCTCACATTTTTTGTCTGAACTGTCCCCTAAATCATTATGACTGCTCACAGGGAAGTTCCAACCCTAATGCCAGCAGTCCCTGGCCCACCAATGGGTCACAACTTAATTTTTGGTGGTTCGCAAAACTGACAAGGTAGATTAGGCTATGTGTATCGAGGGTTAAACAACTTGCTACTTGAGGGGAGCACTGCTGCCTTACAGCTTACAGAGGCTTGAGCGGCTGGTAAAGTGAAACTTTTTTTAGGTGGGTCCTGATGCTATAAAGTTTGGGAACCACTTCCTAATGCAGTGACTTTCCCTGCATAATTTCCCACTGGCTAGTTCTATAATGATCTACTTATCTTTGCCTTCCTCAAGACAGCTACAATTTAAGGACTCCACCACTGTGTGCCAGTTGTTACTGTGCAATGAGCTGTGCAGATGTGACGGCTCACCACAAGGCTAGAGCAATGTTTGCCACACCACCACAAATTGTCATGATGTAAGGTCTACATCATCTCTACCACCATCACCCACACAGGAACTGCTTCATTAAAATGGCTATTTAAAGTGACCTGCCCATGGCAGCTGCAATGTGTAATTGGGGTGGTCCTACACAAGGCAGAAGTCTAACAAGTGTTCAGGTCAGCCTTAACAAGGGGGTGCAAAGCTGCAAATGACAATCTTGCAAATGCAAAGATTTCTCTTGCAAATTTTCTCTTGCACATTTGTGAAAGCATCTCACTGCCCTACTACTCATTTCATTACTTATTTAGAAGGCCCCCTCCCCCACAACCCAGGACTCCTACAAAAGCACAAGGAACAGCTATTAAAGTAACTGGTTTAAGAAAAAAAATGTGCCCTCTAATCTTTTAAGAATATACATGCAAGTGGCCTGGTTGGAAAAAAAGAATTTCCACTGTGGCACCAGTATTCTTTTGAGGATGGAACAGATCATAATTAAAAAAAGACAATTTATCAGCTATTCAACTTAAGCTATTCAACTTAACGACAAGAGCAGCACTTTATTCTGAAAGGAAAAAGAGAGTAGGGGAACATGCACACATGCCACGTATTTTACACTCCATCAGGGTCACCTTCAGGTTTGTGTATGGACTTGGGGGGGTAGCAAAGCCCCTCCCCACCCCTAAATACACTTCTCAGACTGTGCTATTGAACCTGCTCCTCATCACCTAGCAGCTCATTATAATGAACGCAGCTCAGGCCCTCCAGCCACTTCACATCCACTGCAATGTTGGGCAAGGGAACATGAGCTAGCCAGCCAGCCTGCAATTGGGGGGGGGGAGAATAACCCAGCTGCTAAAGTCACTGCTTGAGCAGTCGTCAAGGGGAGACCAGATTCCCCATCTCCCTTCTCCACAGCAGCTGCTGTTGCAATGCACAGGTGTACTTGCACACATATGGGTGCAATTCGTAAGGTGGTGATTGTGGAAGTTCCAGTTGGGGGGGATTCCAGCTTGCTGTGTGGGCCCTGCCAGACAACAGGCTTCTGAGGTCTGACCCCATGCTTGCCTTCTATGTGCGTGGAACTCTTTAGAAGACAGACATTCTGAGACCCTTGGTGGATCTGTGTGCATGCATACATACATGCATATGCATTACTACAAAGGCAATTTCACAGTGGGATGCTGTAGCAAGCAAAAACTCAGGCTATATATGGTATGTTTACTGAACGATCTGGCATAGACAGGTTAGGGGAAGAAAAAAACACACACACACAGAGACCAACAGTGCACTAAACACACTCAGATTAAACTCTGGGCTTGCTGCTGAACTCTGGCTTCCTTTGGCCAATAGTTCTGCACATTCCTCCTTATATGCATGCGAACTACTCCTGAAAAATCTCCACAAAGCAGGCAGCTTTGCTCTATTGTACAGCAGACCGAACAGCTATATGTGGAGCTACCAGTACGCCTGGCTCCACCTCTGCCGTGCTGCTCCTGTTCCTCCCAGACCCCCTCCCATCTGCCTCCTCTCTTTCTGTCCATTCACAAGGCAACCCCATAGAGGGCATGAAAGTGCAGCAAAGAATGCTGCTTGTTCCAAAAGAATGATGGGCACAGACAAGTGCACCAGCTACTTCCTTAAGGAACAGCTGGCAGCAGAGAGCACTCCAGTTTATCGTTGCCTACCCCACATTCAGGCAGAGAGAGCCTTTGTAAGTCTATTTCATAACAGATCCAAAAAGCAGTTGGGGGGGAAGAGGAAGAGTTTTCTAAGGGGTGGAGAAAGGAAGTTTTAGTTGAGGTGCCTCAGAGCATGGAGAGCCGACTCATAACTGGATTTAGAGTCCTGCCTAACCTGTTTTGTGGTATGTACAGTTTAACTGTTTTCCCCCCATTTCCCCTTCTCCTTTCTTGGCAACTAGATTGCAGCCCCTTTCCTCCGCTCTTTCACACTAACGCAACACAGGCCCAGGGAAAGGTGACACTTTAAAAGTACTACCAGAAAGCCCACCAGATACTGCCCCCCCACACACATACACCCCGTATATTCCTTGGAACTGAGACATCTGAGAAATCTTAAGATGTCAAGTTTTTCTACTTCCACTTTTATCACTCTGCTGATTTTCTACTATGACCAAAAGGCCACCACGATCATTTTAAAAAATATATACACCGCTTTAGGTTGACAAGGAGGGAAACAAAACAAGGGTGTCCTGCACATGCAGAAAGACAGAGACTCACCTGCACATGGCAAAAGCAAAGCATGCTTTCACTTCAGCTGTATGTATGTAGTTAATAGACAGCCTGAAGATAAAGCATTTTTCTGCTCAACAACAGAGTGTAACTTGAAAGATCAGAAGACGCTGTGACGTGACAGACTGAAACATTTTAAACAGCAGTAAGAAAAGCAGAAACAGTATGCTCAGTAGCCATTAAGCAACTGACATTAATCACGGCAGGGAAGCAGTTAAAGAATAAGCAAGGAATTTTTTTTTAAAGGAGGAAATAAAGTTCCTTCAAAGTTTAGTCACATGTTATAATAAATCATTCTCAGTATACCTCAAAGATGCTCAATGCGAATCTGGCTCTGCTTAAACAGAATGGAGAAGGGACTACACACCAAGGTCTGAAGCAACACTCATTGCCACGTGAAACCCAAAAGTGTGGCACAAAAGAACTGTCAAGTTCTGTAGTGGTACAGTCTCACTGACGACACAGTTCTACAAAGGTGCATCATTCTCGGGGGGGGGGAGAGGGAGGATGCTTGTTACTGCAGAGGATTAGGATGGGCCAACTCATTTTCCTCAATTGGTTGTTTTCAACCAAAACCATATGACTCTTTGAAAACTGGCTGCTGTTGCTTGAGACTTTCTTGCAGGCCCATGTTGGGGCAGAGCTTACTACATACATAAACATAATAGGACAGTGGTTCCCAACCTAGGGTATGAGTACCCCCGAGGTACTTGCCAGGACCTTTAGGGGTACTTGAAAAATTGAATAATAGTCGGAAAAGGCAGATCTGTATTAGAAAACCTTGTGGGGCTAATGTGAGGTGCACAATTTGTGGAAATGGGCTGCCAAGGGATATGCAATTTTTAAAAATGTTAGGAATCGCTGCAGTAGGAGAACCATGAGATCTTCAATTGACAATCAGCACACATCTGCTTAAAGTTTAACACAAAGACGTCCAATACCTCAAGTAACTTGAATGTTTTAGATCAGCAATGCCTACAAACTATGGGTAGTAAACCACCATTGGGTTGCAACCTGATTTTTGGTGGGTCGCGTGCCAGTGCTACCCCAGAATGCCTTGCAGCTTCCTGGTATGACACAGCTGGCAAAGTGGGTTGCAGCAGTAAAAGAATTGAGAAAAACCGTTTTTGACAACAGCCACTTAAAATGATTGCCTAGTTTTGGGTCAGGGCTCGATCAGGTTTACACACTGCATCAATACAATCCTATGCCTATTATTTACCTCCTAGCAGGCATCTCCTGGCTTTATAGCAAAAGAGTTGCAACTGATGTAGCTTGCACTAAGTGCCTCCCTATATGTCTTCTAATCTTGTCAGAGGCGGAATACAATGGTAGAAATAGAAGTCCCACAGGCTTTCCCCAGCCACTACTACATGCCTTCTTCAGAAACTGTATTTCCTACCTGGCAACACATAGTTTCTATGCAAATACAGGTGTGCACATCACAAAACAGGAAGCAGGTGTGGTTCTCTTTCTGGACAGACAATGCTATTTGGCAGCTGTCTCTTCCACTACTAGGGAAAAAATCCTTAGCCACAGCAGCCATCATTTATTCTATGAACAAGAAGAACAGAATTTCCTCGCACTAATTAAAAAAAAAAGGAGGAAAACACAAGAGAAAGAAAACCTCATAGACAAGAACACAATATGTGCCAATTTCTCCATTATGGAGGATAGTTTGATTTGGGAGGCAACCAGTGTGTGGTTCAGTGACCAAAAAAAAGTGTCCAAAGTAAAGAAAACAAAACAGAAATTTGAATGTAGGAAAAGGGCTGAACTAGTTGCCTAGTAGTTGAGACCAGGCCTCTTACCCACAGGCATCTGATTATATTTTTGTTCCATTTCTGCCAGTAAGACGGAACTAGGAAGCACAATACATGCAGGAGAGCAAGACTAAGACAACCCCAAAGACCAATTGTTCATGGAAGCCTGAGTGTTTTTGTTTTTTTTATCTTAAGTAAACATTGTGGAGAAGGAGAAGATGAAGATGGTCTGAGTGTTAGAGGCCTTCCTTAAATATGGATACTCCTAAATGCCGAGTTGCAGAAAGTGAGACAGAAAGTGGTATTTTATTAAGTTGTGAATGCAAAAAAGCAGAGTATCCAATTCAAAGAAGTACATGGTACAGTGCTGAATTTGTCTACACACATGCAATGAAGTAGCTACAGATAGTATCATGCTATTACTCAACATATTCATGCGCACACAGATGTACGCCGCCACTGCCTCATACCGTGGAGGACAATCTGTGCTCTGCTCAATGAGAGAGAAAAAAACAGGAATGAATGCTTGAAAGCTTGACACCATTGTGTCCGTGTAGTATGGAAAACCATTGTGTCCAAGCAGTATGTAGCATGTGGCCATGCAGTATGGAAAACTCAGAAGGATGGGCATAATATCACCTGCTATCCTACTGACAGATTCTCATTCTAAAAAGTGGGTCCCGGTGCTACATGCGTAGAACCATTGCTCTACGGTATTTTAACAACACCAGAAGGGCATGCACGTGCACACACAGAGAGGATCTGTGCCTTTAACGGTAACATAGAAGTAAAATTTTATGTTGTGGCAGCTTCTCTCCTGACAAGCTATTTCGGTTGAAATTCCCTCTACTGCCCAAGTATTTAAAAAAGAGTTGCAGGACAGTTGCATAGCTGAGGGAGGGTGATGGTTCACCAGACCCCAGGCAGCAATCTGTGGGGGGTGGCAATGCAGCCAGTCTCGATGCACTCAGAGCAATACGGCCTGCTTCCAAGAAATTGAGCGGCATCACTCCAAGACAAATAATTGCGCCCAGACCGGAAGTAACCACAGTGACATCATCACACCACCGCAACTCTCACATGAAACAGATACAGCAACTTTTATTTCCATTTTCCCCACACACCCCTCCTCAATTTATTCAGAAATATTCATATTACACTTAAAAATTCTTCTTCGGGCAGGATAGTGGTTCAAGTAACGAAAAGTAACAGTACAAGGTTTTAAGCACAGGTTGGTTTAACTAACTATTGTTGACCTGCACTTTGCTTCCTGTTCTGTGAACCCAAGATGGGCAGTAAGACTATGAAGCCCAGCCAAGCCTGGTTTATATGTCCCACGTCTTACAAGAGTTCAGTACCTGCAGCTGCAGCCAAAACATGAAGGTGAAGGCAACCTTGCCTGTTGGGTCAGACAGCAGCTCCTCTTGTCCGAGGAGGAGCTTAGCAGGTGTTTCATATTAATCAATGTGTCAGAGAGAGGCTCCTACAAATCTGCAAGTAATCAACTCTGTGTGTTCCTATCTTTTATTTATATAGGAATTAGACATATTGATATAAAAGTACGACCCCCCCCCCCACAGCCAGGGGACCCAAGACAGCTCTCAAAGTAAACATACAATCAAAATCACAGTACCACCCTATAAACTGCTTAGAGTCATTCATCTGTCATTTGTGTGATTACGTGCAAAACAGTCACTTTCATCAGCATGTACTTATTTAAAGGATGTATATTCTACCTTTCCTCTTAACAAAGATGCTCAAGGTGGCTATAGCACAGAAAATTCTTTTAAATTAATTTTGCAGCAAATGTAAGGTACACAGCTTCTTACACAAGAAAACAGGGAATAAGAAAGCCAACAGTCAGAGCCAACGTACAGTCATTTAATACAAAAATCTGGTTTGTGCAAAAGACCTTCTGCAGCCTAAACTGGTCCCAAGCAGAGTGGGATGCAGCCAGTTATATCGAACACTTGTGCTGTCAGCAACAAACAGAGCATTCATGAAGACTGGAAGCGCCTCTGTTCTGGGGCTTTAAGTTCTGCATATGAAACAATCCATTGCTGACGTTTTTTTCTGAGGGAGTGTTTAAACAAAAAAAATAGGCGCAGAGGGTGGGGAGAGAAAGAGATGCCTCAGCAGCAGAATGTTATACGCAAAAAGAAATAGCAATTTTAAAAGCCCACACACGCACACACACCCCAGACGCACAAAATGAACAAGAGATACTGTTGAACATTGTCACCCTTTATTGCCCTAGCTGGCAATGCAGGAAATGTGACCCAAAGGCAAAATACACAGTATAACAGAAAATATATGGAAAGTTGGGAGGAATGGCAACGAGAGAGGCGGCTGAATGAAATGGCAATGGGGAGACAGAGAAAAGGAAGCACAAAATGTGTGCTGCCGAAGTAAATGAAAAAAATTACATTCTTGAACAGACACTTCAAAATACCGACTTTGTATTTTGTTAGGCCACATAAGTCTCCCTAATTCCATGATTACTGCCTTATTAACTATGCCACCTCCACACTTGCAACAAGAGAGGAACATCTGGTACTAACTAAATGTCAATGCAGACAATCCTTAATAAATCTTTTAACAGTTAGAGCTATCAAATTGGAGGCCTTTTGCACAAAAGTGGAATCCATTCATTGATGACTTTGATAACAAACTGGAATCCACATAACCATCAATAAACTATGCCTCCTTGGACATATGTATGATGGTGTGGTAGCTTCACAGATTCTGCCTGATAAACATGCGAAAATGTGTGGATCTGTATATTTTCTTTCAACACAATTTTGTATGAAGAGTTGGAACAATCTAGTAGCACCCAAGTGTAATACACCGGAGGGAGAGACTGGATTATGCAGAATACCACAGTTGCAAAATAAGGGTTTCAATATTATTCTCCATGTAAACAATGTTCTCTCTCTCTCACTCACACACATACCCCTCATTGAAGAGGTTTTATACTGCGCATGTATGCACTGCATCTAACACAATTTCTACATGCAAGGTCTATCAAGCTTACAGCTCCATGTTTTGGGATGTCTGCTTGTGTGACCTTTATGGTCACACAACTTTTCAAGATTGTACGGAGGAAAAGAAAAAAGTTCCCTGTTACTGTTAATCTGCATATACACATCCAGATGTTCTCTACCAAGGTACCTGGAAAGGAAAAAGTTAAAATAGTAATCATACATTTTCAATAAAAAAATGTTTATGGTCTTCATCCCTAGTTGTTGAGGACAGAAGCCCACTAGGGACTCTAGTTAAACATATCTGCATACACTCAAGTAGTTGGTTTGCATTCTTTTGTTTCTCTCACCCAGACACCCATGTCAATGCCTCCTTGGCCCTTCCAGTACAGAAAAAAGGAGAGCGGAGACACTATTATTCTACTGAGACATGGTCAGGGAATCAAATCCATAGCAAGATGAGCAATAAATAAAAATGCACAACTTTTCCTTCAGGAAACAAACCTAGCTAGTCTGTCCTATAGTTTCGTTCTCCAGAAACATTTTGGCCCACAGGTCGTTTTTATGGAGCAGCAGGTGCACTCAAATAGAGGAAGATAGGAACTCTGCCTTTTAAATGATAAGAAAGCACAAGGAAGTCTCCCATGTATTTTAATTGACAGAGGAAAAGGAAAAGAAATGTAAGGAATTACAGATGGGACTGATCAGTGTTCCTCAAGAAATGCTACTGGTAAACTGAGGGGAGAAAAGGGGACAAATCTTCATAGGAGGTGAGTACCTTAGCCACAGCACATCATGAGCACAGCAGCAGACAGCAGTACAGCACTACATCACAGATACTTATAATGCTTGAATTATAGGGAGCCAGAGGGAAGCAATGAACTAAACTAAGTTGTTTTTAGAACACTGGAGGGCATACTTGGCTAGAAATGGGGGGGGCACAACATCCTGGATTTCATTCACCACCCCCATATCCCCCATATTCAAGCACGGCTTATATAGTGCTTTTCCTAAGTGTTCAATGTGCTTCAAGCAGTACTCAGGCTTAACATAACAGCCCTGATATGCAAACCAGTATTGTTAACCCCAAATTGCAGCAAGGGGACACAGGCTGAAAGACCGTGGTTCACCCAAGGTGACTTTGTGAGTTTATGGCAGAGGGAGATTTGCTCAGCATTCCCTTATGACTAAAGAGAACAACTCTCCACACTAGCTTCCTGGTTTTCTGCACTCAGACCCATGTTACATGTTAATACCCACAGAGTAGGACATATGCCATCACCTGTGTGTAGCCACCTCTAGTCACAGCACCGGCAAGAGACGCTACAATTGGACAGTTGTGAAAACTGGCCTATAGTCAAGCATGTTGCATCTGACCAGAAGGTAGAGGCCAAGGCATGGACAGGTGGAACGCATATGCCATTGTAAGTGTCACTGCAGAGCACAGGTCCTCGCACCAGATAGAGCAACCTGTCTCCAGCTCCCAGCAAGAACACCACACAGAAAAAGGAGAAGGCTTGTTGTTGTTGTTTAGTCGTTAAGTTGTGTCCGACTCTTCATGACCCCGTGGACCACTGTATGCCAGGGGCCCCGTCTACCACTAACTTCCAGAGTGTGTCCAAATTCATGTTCATTGCCTCCATGACACTATCTAACCATCTCATCCTCACATCCCCTTCTCCTTTTGCCTTCAGTTTTTTGCAGCATCAAGGTCTTTTCTAAAGAGTCCTCCTTTCTCATGAGATGACCAAAGTATTTAAGCTTCAGTATCTGTTCTTCCAATGAACAGTCAGGGTTGATTTCTTGCAGGACTGATGATTTGATCTCTTTGCAGTCCAGGGGACTCTGAAAAGTCTTCTCCAACACCATAATTCAAAAGCATCTACATGGCAATTAATATCCATTATGACGTATGCCTACGTATATTATGACAGACACACGTCAACCAGTGCAGGTTTAAGATAGATTTTCCTGTCTAATCAGAGATGCACTGAACTAAAATTCATGCCATAGTGTAACTAAATGTTCTCTTTTTTAATTCATCTCTTTGAAGCTGGATATCTATTCTGCTCACGTTCTGCTGCCACAAACTGCACAACCACCATTTTGTAATATCTTCCAAATGCTTGCCACATTCTGTAGAACACATGGAGCGTAACAGTAGGAGAAATGGGGAAGGATGCTGCTGCTGCTTCGGAGGGCGAATTTTCATGTTGTGTTAGTAGGAACAGATGCCACAAGAATGACTCAGGTCACTGGTTAGCCCACTAACAATTAACTCCTAAGGTGGGTGGACATGTGTGTATGCTTCAAATTAAGCTTGATTGTTTATTTTGTTTCACATGTGCTCAAAACTATTTGGTGATAACCACAAACAATACTGGTTACGCAGAATCAGTTACTCACTAATCTCACCTACAGTCATATCAGTGTCCTGAAATGCACTGCTAGAACACGACATTTACCAAGATCTCATTGTTAGTGATTCAAAGGTTTGTAAGTACTTGCACAACAGAATTTCGTATCTGCTGTTCCCTCTAACAAATGTGCTGTTTCTGAAAATAAATGTCCATTGAAAAAATGTTTATTGAGGTATGATCAACACAAATGGTAGAACAACACACACAAGTTATTAACTTACAGCAAATTAGGAAAGAGTAACATCATAACAGATTCCAAAGCAGCTGAGATATTTATTCATTATATATTTATTTATTATAAATTCATTACTTTATAAAAATTCAAGATGGGCATTTTGTGAGTCTTTAAAATTAAATTAATACTTTTCACTGAAGCCTCTGAGGGAAAGGTCAACAGGCTGTTTTGTTAGTCCTGGCAAAAGCAAAACTTTCAACTCAGAAACACACTGTTGCATTTTACTATTCTTCATTTACTGATTTAAGCAAACTAGTTAAACGTTGATATTAAACACAGTAGGAAAACATCGTGAGGGTAGTTTGGTTTAACTGTGCATCTCTCCAGAGGCTTTAACTGCAAGACTGCCTTTACCCTAATCTCTTTCCTCTCCCTCCCAGAGCTACAGCACGAAGATGCAGGCCAAAGTACAAGCAACGAAAGTTAGCCAACCAACCGTAGCTGCAGAGCTCACCTCCTCCCTGCCTCATGTGGCATCTCTGGACCAATCGTTATGCTCCACCCAGCTGTTCAGCTCTGCTCCCGCACCCAATGACTGACAGCAGTGCACTGTTACTGCAGAAGGTGTCATCCATCACCAGAGAAAGGGAGCTTTTGCAGCGTACCAGCAACTTTAGACATCTTAAATCCAGACTAACATCTGCATTTTCTCCCTCCCCAACCCCCTTCTGGTAGGGAGAAAAAGACATGAATGCATATGCGCCCACTCCAAAAGTAACACACACAAAAAACTCATCTTCAAATGTTTTGAGCTTTTTTGTTCCAGGTTGCTTTTCAGTCTCTTTAAAAACAAACCTGCATATACCAACAACTTGAATCCACTCTGATTCACTAGCATCTTACCACATGCTTATTTTTCTCCCCCAATGTTTTACAGCAGCAGGTGGAACTCATACACCTTTAGCTAACCTCCTGTTGTAATTCTAGGAACTTTGATGACATTTCTCCCAGCTGATATCACTATAAAACAAGAAAGAATCTAGCTAGTACAAAATATGCTTAGATGACAGAAGACTGGCTTGCTAAACACTCAGAAGCATGCAAGATGCTTAGCGAGTGAGACAGCTAGTATTTCTGATGCTGAGGCTCCTCTAATTTCCCTGCACTGGATCTATTTTTAATCACAAGATACATGCATGCTTGTGCGAGCCCACACACAGACACAGGTACAATTTTTAGGTGCAGTGTGCTTGATTTTGCAAGTTTAAAACAGAGGCACATAATTTTCCTGGTAAACTTTCACAGGAAAGCAAAAACTAAAGGCCAGAGCAACTGGGGTCTCAAAAAAGCCATTAAGCCCAAGAATCTGTGAACAGTGCATCAAGGGCATCCCAGAATTCTTCCCATCTAACCAATATCCCTCTACTTCTCTTCTATGATTCTCTTAGGACCAGCTTATGAAAAGTAGCCAATGGATTATAACAGGGCAAGGAAGAGATATTGGGTATAGGACCAAAGGTGTGGATGTGTGTGAGACGTTCGGTACAAATCTTTCTCTGCGTCCCATTTGTCTGAATACCTCTTGTCATTTCCATAATCAAAATTCCATGATGCAACTGCTCAGTGCACACAAGAACATGTATATTGTTTTACAGAGTTTGCTGCCAAATGAAATTGTTCATTCCCTGAACAATTCAAAAAATGACTACTAAAAAGAAAGATACATGCTCCCAAATTTCGTTTCAGCCACGATTCTGCACACATTTCTAGGCTCCGTGGTCTTCCTCCTGAGTGATATGGTGCAACAGCAGCAAGGCCACAGAGTGTACTGTAAGAACAAAGCGACCTGTAAGCCTGTTTATGCAGACCTAAATTTTTACTTTGCTTCACAATCAGAGAAAGATAAATTCAGATAAAATGTATTCCCAGACCATCCCAGAGCATCACAACTCTTTTTTTTTTTTTTTTTTTTTTGCAGACAGGGCAGAACAAAATGGGTATTTACAACTTTTTAAAAGACATAAGAAATTTTGATGCACATATAGCGCCAACTAGCCCACTTCCAAAGCACCTTTCTGATGCAGATTAACGTACAATTCTTTTGACAGAGACCCTTCTAGCACCTGGCAATTAAATTGCTTGAATGAAGTCTTTCTGTACTGGTTTGAGGCTCACCTCCTCTCTAGCTTTAACAGTAAGTTACACCTAGGAAAACATGATAAAAAGGAAAACAGAGTGAAACCATACACACAGAGTTGCTTTCCGACCCCAAAATTGGGGAACACAAAACAAAAATAAAAAGTCCTGCATCCTTTTGACCTTGGCCTTGTTCATTTCCATCTGTGTCTTTCAGCACATTCTCTTTGCTAACCATTCAACACACTGTGAGCCCTGATAAAAGTGGTTAATGTTTACTGAAACCTGCTCGTGAACTGTACTAAACCCGATAGGAAGAAAAGGCAAAGTTCTGCGAACAGCATCTCTGACCAATAGATATATAGATATATATTTGAAGTTGCATGCATTTTGACTTTGGATAAATGCATGGATCTGTAGGGGGGGGCAGAAAACGGCAGGCAGCATCACAGATAAATCAGAACCTGTAAAAAGAGCAAGGACTTCTAATCTGCCCATAAAGAGGCCAGCACAGAGATCTACACTGAAAACCTTCTTTTTAGCAGTATCCATTATGTTTTCATCCTAGAAAACAAAAGGGAGGGATGGCATGCAGGCCAGATCAAAGATCATTCACACGGCCTACTTTGTACATATATAGCTTAGCAAACAGGTACTGGTCTTACCCAGGGCCACAGGCATGACATGCCATCTCATCAGAATAACTACTACAAGGAAAAGCTGCAGCTCCACATTGTAAAATACAAAGCAGATATCACAGAAACATTGCCACATAGTCTCAAAGAGATAAGCTTGCACAAACACCAAGGATCAGGGTGCCAGAACAAACAAATACCTCCACTCACATTTTCCAGATTACTCTAGCCACGCTTCCTTAGGACATCATCTGATCACAGCAGAGAGAGGGTTCCTCCCCAATTTTTCAATGAATCATTTCCCATAGGATTCTTATGGTGAATCCAAAATATACATCTACTTGACAGCAATGCCTTTGTACAGTGTTGATTTCTCCCACAAAGTGGTTGTTCCCATCCAGAAGAATACTTTTAAAAAGTGCCTAGTAGGTTCTCAAAATAATTGTAAGTTTCTGTTCTTTTTTACATCACCAACAGGGGGTTATACAAAGATGACACCCCATGCCCCTTTTTGCTTTTAATAATGAACCATTAACATACCTTGCTCATACAAAAGGATTACAACTCTATCTGAACTCTGCAGTAGCAGGAAAAACAAAACACCAAACTAGTGCTCTGTTCTCCTCCTCCCACCACCCTTTTAGGGTTACAGCAAGATGCTCCCAGGTGTTTAAACCAACTTTTTTCCCCTTCCCTACACAGCAGCAGCAGCGCCACAGTCACCTTGGAAACAAACATTGCCCAGTGTTTGCAGAACAAACAATGGTACCTTTTCAGCCAGTATGAAGCAGGCAGGGCAAGGGGCAGCCAAGCAATTCTGGGGCTTACAGGAGTGTTAACATATTGAATTCATTCAGCAAGTCAAAAAATAGTTCAGCACTACAAGTGAGAGATTTTCTCCAAGAGTGAATCTTTGGCTGGAAACCACAGCCAGACAATCTTTGGAGGCGGTCAGCCCAGTCTCCCACCTAGGTGACACACTCTCAATGGCACAGATAATCTTACAATTATTTTTAACTGCCTCATGCAGAGGACAAACCATTTTGCTAATCTTACCAAGGATGAACACATAAATTTGCACCCTTCCCCTAAATGCATTTACTTGAGACCTAATCCCACTGATTTCATAAGAGCTTCTGACCAGGGAACTAGGTTTAGGGATGTAGTGAACTGTTTAATGCATTAAATTTCCTTTACACATGATGTAAAATTATTCAAGCACATGTAGACATCCCATCACAGACCAGCACCTCCAGGGGTGCTGTATTCAGCTGACAAAATCACTGATTTCTGAAATGCCACAAGTCCAACCTAAATACACAAACATAGCAGGGAACTTGAACCACAATATTCACTTCAAAGAACATTTTTCTTAAAAAGAGACATTCACCCCATGATTCTGTCCAGAAAAAGAGACTATTAAGAATTAGCAAGGATGTTTACTTGTAGAGGTGCAAATATAAAAGCCTTTGAAATGTACATAATGTTGGCTGTAAAGATTAAAAAAAAAAAATCCCACTCCCCATTTCATGCAGATTTAAACATCTTGCATTGGAGAAATGAGAAGTAGCCAAGGCTGGAGCAACTCTCTAGTTGTCTTTAGAACAACAAAGTGTCATATATTCTTGCATGGTGAACCTCATATTGCAACTGTTTGAGGCATTCATACACATTCATATTTTGAAGCAATGAGACAGGTGCAAGGTGAATACACCCAATTTCTGCTCAAAAGGGGCATACACCAGAATGAAAAATTGTTTCACATAAAAACACGTTAGTTTAAATAGTTCAAAACTATTCTGGAATAGTTTCTCTTTTATGTTAAGTCTGTGATGCTTGCTTGGTTTCCCTTTGGCAGCCACACCAACTGATTAAAAAAATGGGGGGGGGGGGAGAAGAGAGATTAAAAATCCATCACAAAGAAACAATTCTAAGTGGAACATTTCAGTGCTTTATCACCAACCAGCTCTGCCCTGGAATCCTGGCTGCATTCCTCAAACTATTACTTCTGGGGAACTCCTATTTATGTTAATTATATTACTGTATCATAAACAGTTTTTTTTTTCCCCAGCTACCACTTGGCTGTCTTTAGGATCACAGCTCCAGGAAACCAGCCCATTTTCAATTCACCCTCCTAGCAAAGCTACTGAAGGCAAAGCAGGAGTTAAAAGTATGTAACAAGTGACTCAAAATTACCCCATCCCTCACTTGATAGCAGCAGCAGCAGCACACACACACACAAAAGAGAACACATGATTGAAAGCAGAAATAACTTGGAGGATCTTGTTCCTATGTACCATTTTGCACCATCCAAAGAAAAAGAAAAAGGAAGAGCCCTAACACGACTCCAGCCAGGTCATTCTGCATCCTTGTTCCCAGTCAAGCCAGTTCTGCCTATAGAAACTGGGGGGGGGGGGACAAAACCTGTTTCTGCTGCCAAGGAGGACATCCTTAAGCAAGAGAAAGGAAAAATAGGATTTAAAATTGGATGGTCTCAATCTTGAGAGCAAAGAGAAACAACCAGAAGGCAGTCGTGTATACACACACACACACCTAAGAATGAAAGTTGTTTGTAGCCTTTAAAACTGCACCCACAGAAAAGACACCTCTGAACTACCAACACAGACAAGCAGAAGCAACAGTTAGACAGCGGAGGTGCTACTCAGCCCAGCCCTCCCCCCCAGCCCAGAGCAGCTATCAGAAATCCTCAGGCTGCCAGCTGACAGAACTGTTTAATCAGCAGGCGGTGGGTAGGAAGAGAAGCGCGGCCTTTCTCTCCCCTCCATCACTACTCTGGGCCTGTATCAGCTCCCATCTCGCCTCACTAAGAACCAAGTAACATCTTAAGGCTTCCATGACCCCTCCCTGCTTCTGCCAAGCAATGATTATTAACAGTTGTGTGCAACAACATCTGCAACTTCATTTGGTGTGTGTCTCTGTATACAGGCACAAAAACCTTCCCTTTCTCTTCCCAGCACATCCCACCCACCTCCACGCTGCAACTCTTCTCAGCAAAGCGAGGAGGGCTCCAGAGTTCTGCTCCTGAGGGTCTACTTTCCCATCTTTTGTAAGAGTTCAATTACCGCAGGCACCTTTTCTTTGACCAAGTGCTTCTCTCTTAATACTACTCTCAGAAAAAAAACATTCCACATGAAATCCTAAACAGCAGATGTGGTGCTAGAGTTGCCAACTTACTCCAGTGTCTATAATTGTACCTTGATCCAAAGACATCAGCAACTCCAACCTGTGAAACACTTAATCTACCGCTTTCTGCAGATCAAGCTGTTAAGCAGGCACTGGAACTGGGTCAGGTGAGCATCAGCTGGCAACCCTAGATGCTACCCATTAACTGCTCTCTAGAAAGAGATGCTTTGGAAACACAAGGAAAGCCAATATTGTCCAACTGAGTCTAAAACAAAATGTGCAACCCTAATCCAGTTTCATATGCACAAGACACATACTTCTGGACCATACCTTCTTAGAAACAACTCACTCCAGAAAAATAAGCTTAAAAGCAGTAATTCTACCAAGTTTACTTAAAATATTTATACCACACTATTCCCCTATCACCAAGGTGCTTAAGACCACTTACAAGATTCCTACAATTACAACAAAATAAATAAAAATAGATCAAGGGCACTCAATAACAAATCATAAATTGTTAGAGGCAGCATTAACACTTTAAAAAGCCCAGAAGACCACGGACAACAAATCAAACCAATAAGCATTAGCAAAATAACAGAAACAGCAGTAAAACAAAGGCAACAGAACTAAGAGGGGAAAGCTAAGCAGAAAGGTTTTCAGCCCCCACTGGAAAGCAAAAAGGTAGGGCATCGTTCATAACTCAACCGGGAAGGAATTCCATAATAGTGGAATTTTCTTAGAAGTAAGGCTGCAAACAAATACACTTATCTGGAAGTAAGCTTCCAGGGACTCACTGGGATTGCTTCCAAGTAAATAGGATCATGCTTTGGATCAAAACCTATTTCTGAAATTGGAAAACCAGAAATTCAATCAGCAAAAATTTCACCTGCCAAAGTTCTGATTTTGGTAATAAAGGCACAGGAGCCAAACAAAAAAGTGGTTGGCAACCATATACAGTATAGGAACAGTGGTGTATCTTTCCCATCTTATGGGGAACCACGTTCCCCCATCTAATCCCACATGTTCCCTTTGATTGTCATACAGGACACAGTTTAGGATAACACTGCCATCTGAAGCCAAGGGAATGGCAGAAAAGCGCAGGGCCTTTTCTGCCATGGCGCCACATCTCTGGAATCAATTACAAGAACACCTGAGAACAGATACCTCTTTATATGATTTCCCACGGTGATTAAAACTTATTTATTTTGTCTGGCATTTGAGGAGGAACCCCCTAGAGACTTTTTATATTCTACTGCTGCTTTTATGTTATTGCATTTATGCTGTGCACTGCCTTGAACATAGAAAAGGCAGTATATAAATCTTTTAAAATAAATAAATGACCTTCATCACAGGCACAGAAGAGACAAGGGGCTGTGGTACACCTCATTCCTATTATAGATATGCTCCAGATTGTCCTTTTACAAAGCAAGAAAGGAAGCTGGAATAGTAAGCAGCTGTGTGACAGTAAGTCACCTCTCAGAATTTTAAAAAGGGCAGGAAAAGGCTGAGTAGCACTTGGCTTTCCATTCCCACTCAAAGTGGCCAGACACATTTTGTATTAAAAGATGTTCAAACAGAGCAGTAAACAAAGAAACTATTTTACTGTATTTGTACTGAGAACTAGAAAGTAATTAGTACAGCACATAATTATACTAGGTACACTGGTGCCAACTCAGTTTGCCCCCAGTAAGTAGCGTTGTCACTCTGTCAACTAAACCCTGACATGTCTGCAGCTTGGTGTGCAGACATTAGCAGGTCTTCTCTTCATACTGTGAAAAGCTGCCTACTTCTCATACAGAGCTGCCATTAAAGGACACAAAAACAGGCCGGGTAGGGTTTTATTTTCCTGGACAGTCAATAACCTTAAATGTAAGAGGCAGGAGGCCACCACTAAACAAGAACAAGCATGCACTTGTTTTCAATAAGTCCAAAATATATACTGCTACTGGAGCATGCTCTATTGATTTTTATAAAAGTTTACTTCAATCCAAAGAGAGAAAGAGCCGGGCAGTCCAATCCCTATTCTGTGCTGGAACAGGCAGGCCAACCGACCTGAGCTGTATCCAGTGCAGGTCAGGAGGTGACTGTGGCAAAAATCAGAGTAAGACCACGTCTATCCCCTTACCCTGTGTCATGCACCAGTCATTCCTATGGGGTTACTCAGATCTGCACCAGTTAAATCAGCGACACAAATCCAAGAAGCCCGGTGTAACACCGGACTGGCCAGGAGAGGAGTCAGGACCAGGCCTAAGTTACCAAGGCCAGTCCCACCCACCCCCAGGCCTGGTCCGCCTACTGGCCTACCTTCCCCCCCACCCAACAACACCCCCGTTCCACACTCCCTCCACTCTCTCCAGCCCCCTGCACTGGCCTGCCTCAACTGGCACTTACTTACCGGCCTGGATCCAGCATGGGGCTGACGGTACGCATCCTTGTGCTGGCCTAGCCTCCTCTGAAGTCATCACAAATGTGCTTTACAGCACATTCACAACACTCTTGGGCCGGCGCAAGACAAGGTAAAGTTTGCGCCCACAGTCTTTTTCCAACATAAGCAGCTGAACAGAAGTATTATAGAAAAGAGGACCTGGCAACTGGGAAGCACTTACCAAAGTTCAAACTGCTCAAGAGTTCAGGGTTGCCATTCACTTTTTCTTAGCTCTTTTGCTTGCTTTATACCAATACTGTGTAGTCTACCCTTAAAGCTATTTTTTACTCTGTTTACCTTTTACATATCTAACCTTCTTACATTGCAAGGACGATAGCTATAAAAATTTGCTACTTACCATACCAATTAACCAGAACCCATCAACAAGATGGAACAAAGACACCAACAGAACCGATGTAAGTCTCTTCCAGTGTCTACTCCAATGACAACATGCATCTGAATCAATACATCTTCCCAAAAATTTAATATAAAATCAGATTCACTAGGTTGGCCATGTCTTCATAAGCTTGGCCACATCTTCATAAGCTAAAGATACACAGGAGATGCCCAAGCTGGTTTCTGGTATTTGTTTGTTTAAAACATACTTCTACTTCTTTCAACACTCAAAGCAATGAACAACAATAAAAATACAGGTATGAGCCGCTTACCAACAGGGATCCATTCTGGAAATCCTGTCATTAACAGTGTCTGTCATTGCCTCGACAACTGTTAACGGCTGCTGGTTTCACCCCAGAATGCAAGCAGAAAGCAGGGGAACCAGCAAGGAAGGACTTATGGAAGTTAGCTTGTTAAATTAGATGGGACCATCACTGTATATGTGGTTGATTGTTTGTTTGCCAGAACATCACTACATGGTGCATACTGTAGTGCATAATTTAGCAATCAATGTGTTTGCTGATGCCACCAACAAATAAACAATTTCTGTATATTATAATAAATAAATAAGGGCGCAATCCTACCTGTGCTGGAACAGGCAAGCCAAGCGGCTTGCGATGTATTCCGCGCAGGATAGGGGACCAGAGTGGCTCAACCAGAGCTAAGGGGAAACTTTTCCCTTTACCTCTGGTAAGGCACCATGGTCCCTATGGGTCTCCGTGGATTTGTGCCACCTCTGGAAGTGGCACAAGTCCGAGGAGAGCGGAGTGGCTTGAAGTTGCTCTGAACTCTCCAGGAACAGGGGTTGGGATCCAGTGTAATTACCAGGTCCCAGCCACAGCCCCATCTCCCCCTTCCCACCTGCCTTCCCCCAACCCAGAATGCCTGCCTCCCTCCCGTCTCCTCCCCACCTACCCCAGAGCTTTGGGTCGACCCAGTTGGGCCAACGCAAGGCTCGCTATGCAAGCCGCCACGGAGGCTGGATTCAGCCTCTGTGTGTCAGCGCACCTCCATGCGCTAGTGCGGCTTGCTCATGAGGAGGCACAAATGTGCTTTATGGCATGTTTGCAACGCTCCTGGGTTGGCACATGGGACTTGCGCCGGCCCAAGTTCTTCTCTGGATTGCGCCCTAAATTTATATAACACTCTTAACACGTGGCATGCTTCCTAATCCTAACCACGCTTCTCCTCCTCATGATCTTGTGACCATCAGCTCCCTTCTACAAAAGAGAAAATGTGAAACTGACTCCAAGTTCACAGAAGTGACTACATGGCTGACATGGGATTTGAACCCAATTCTTCCAGGTTCAATTCCAACTCCATGTCTATTACACTACACCACACCTCAACACAGAGGCTGCCAATGCAACAATTGGTAACAATTTTCACAGGCAAGGATTGACATCAAAATCAGTACAGTATGTGACAAAGATCACACTTCAGCTCACATGGCCAAACCATGTGAAGGGCGCTGCATCAGCAGGTCGTAATCTATGCAAGCGCTCAGTCCTCTTAAATTTTGCCATCAATGCCTAGAATGAGCCCTGAAACACTTGAACACAATAAAGGCAGAAGGGTCCCCAAGGACAGGTTGGTTGGCAACCTTCAGTCTCAAAAGACTATGGTATAAGCCTACAGCACCCGGTATTCCCAGGCGGTCTCCCATCCAAGTACTAACCAGGCCTGACCCTGCTTAGCTTCCAAGAACAGACAGTGGGCCTTTCCCTAAGCAATGAATCATCAGAGGCAACTGACATTTATCTGGGATACAGAAAAATAAAGACTTCCGTATCAGGGCAGTACAAAGCTTTCCAGCCAAGCCTGAAGCCCAGCAACTCGCACCAAGAAACTGTTGCACCCATCAAATTCCTGATGTACATAAGTGAAAGCAAGAGACACACCTGTCATGGCATGAACATAAGATTCTCCAACACCAAGCTTAATCTCTGTATGAAAAACAATTTTTTTTTAAGCAAAATGATCCTAAATCTACTTCTCCCATCATTTCCTATTAGGTTTGTACTTCTATACAGTTGTACTTCTATACAGCAAATATGAGTGGCCCTAATCACTTATACACAATAAAATGTCTAAATCCGCTACCAAAACAGGTGATAGACTAATGCCCATTCATATGATGCCAGTTCATAATAGCTTACTTCTACAACTGTCCCAAATTAATGCACATGCCCCTCTTCATTAAACATCTTTCATAAGCAAATAGCAGAATTATCCTAACCTTGAGGCAACTGGGAATGGAGCAGAGGCTTTCCATCTCTTTTGAATCTGCCTTCCATTACCGACAGATCCTGATGATAGCCACAAGGAGTGGAGGTAATAATCTGATCCCTGCCTTCAGATCCCACAGTCCATAAGATTACAGGACCACAAAGGCTGATGGGATCATAATCATAATCATCAGATCCCCTGCACTTGACCAGCAAAGATGAAGGCCATCCCAGGAGAGGGGCAGAAGACACGTGAGCAAACAGCTCTAAACACATAAGGATCCTGAGGCACAGGATCACATCACATGAGACCCTAGATAAACTGGCAACAGGATGTAAATTTAAGTGAACTATTGAAAGAGTAGATCCCAATATGAATGTATACAGTGCTGGCTTTCAAACTAACTTTAGATTAAGTATTAACACATGACAAGGGCTGACACTGCACAAGCTCGTGCTTCAAGGAGCTCAGTGCCAATCCTCTGCCCAACCTTGTACTGTATTTGTACTGTATTAGCTTTTTCCTTAAGAGATAGTCCTCCTCAATAGTGCTGGCTTACATGATCTGATGCCAAGAAAAAGCACTCATACCTCCTGCTAGGAACATGTGGCCATGAGACAGTGGAGTGCTGTATTTCTTCCATGATGCAAATTCCTCCACTTACCATCCCTGTTTTGCTCTTGAAGCAAGAAGAAACAAGAATAGTGTAGCCACACTGTAGTGTAGTGTAGCTGGAGTCACAGCAATAGCAAAAGGTACACAAAGAGGACATTTAGGATACAAGTGCCCATGTCATGGTCTTATCCCTGTCTGTTTGACAGTTCTTAGGCTGCAACCCTATACATGCTAAACTCAAAAGGAATTTCCTTCCAAGGAGACATGTACTGGAATGTTCCATTAGAAATCTGTTCTACTCCTAGGAGAAATTTGGAAGGGCAATGCTTATGATTACTTGACATTATCTTTGGATAAGTCCCATTTATTACCCCTAGCTTATGCTTATTCACATGAAGAGACACAGAAATGATAAATGTGATAGAAGTGGTTTCAGCACACCTTTCCTACATTCCAACACCTGTTTGCAAGACATCCAAACAATTTCTTCTGCACTTTGGCCACAACGCTACAGGCACTTTCCTGGGAGTAAGCCCCCGGTACACAGTGGGACTCACTTCCAAGTAAATATGTAGGATTGCATGGTTAAAAGGCCACATCTGTTTTCATCTGCAGTCCCCTTGAGAATGCTCTTAACCATCTCTGTATATCTACAAGATGGTGGTGTGGCGATTCCTGGTTATTAGCATAGACTAAGACCAATTTTTCATTCTAATATGGGAAACTAACATAACCTCATTCACAATAAATTAGGATCCAAGTCAAACAGTGATGCAAAGAACATACAGTGTCTCCATTTTGAAAATATGCAAATGAAACATTCCAGGAATACTGGAAAGAACCTGTAGCTTTAAGTTGCTACTCTTGTAAAATATTAATGATAAAAATACTTTGTCCCTGAACAACAATTTTCTTAAAGAGAAATATCAAATAGGATCACATAAGGAGTCCTTACAGCAATCCTACCTGGTAAGCCTGCCGTTTTCCATTCATCAGAGAAACAGTGGTAATTACCCCAGGCAGATTCAGGATGTGCATGTAGCCAAAAAGTGCTGCTGCTTGAGGGAGACCACCTTGCTGGTCCACCATTTTTGGCTGCACGCACCCATTTCCCTCTGGATTTAAGAGCTACAAGCATCAGCCCCCAAGCTCATTTTCCAGATACAAGGCCAATGAAGAGATCAGTTCAGCTCTGTTCTCTGTCTTACCTAGAACTACGGATCAACTTGGAAACGTGTTTTCTGTACTTATCTATTCCTGCTGCTTCAACCAAAGCAACATTAAGATAAGGCAAGCAGGAAAGAAAAGTGTGGGCCAAAAGAGGTAGGTAACCATTCCTTCATGCATTATGCTGGAAAACCTGATTACCACCTAATCTGCATACCTAATGCATACCACCGAATCTGCCTTTGAGTACTTTGCATATAATGTAATGCAATTGCTATGAATGATTAAATGCAGCTAGCTTATTGTAGGATGATAAGCCTAGCCTGATACTTTCCCAAGAGAAGGCAACTCCTAGCTGGGAAACAGAAGCCATCTATCTACTGTACCTTTATTCTTCACTGGTTGGGAGGTTCTTGAACAAAACATAAGGCAAGGAGAGGGGTACCACTGTACAATGCAGTTAAGGCACTTAGTTGCTGGACTTCGAAAAAGTGGACCTAGAACTTTTCACATCCTTTCATAAAACTGTGGCTTACTCCTAATTTTGGTGATGGTACTTCAAATAGGGGTTTTGGTTATCAACTGAATGTGCCCTTGAGACATCAAGTATTTACAATGCAGTGGGCATAGAAGCAATAGCATCAGAACAACCTGCAGGGGTTGCCTGCCTCTGAAGGATTTTCATCTTCTCCTATACTACAACCACTACATAACCCATTAAGAATGGCAGGAAGTCACTACAATGCAGAATATCACAGGTTCACTTATTCAGTACACCTAGTGCAGATTTCACTGGGATGTTCTGACAGCACCAAACATTTCTGCACTCAGTCACTGGGAAGATGGGAATCATCCTTCTACCACTTCCTATCCTTACTACAAACTATTAAAGAAAGGTGGTTGAATGCTTTTAAGAGGCAACAAAACCACCTTACGAAATCCCCAATACATGCCACTGCTTAAATTTCATCCCTTGCCCTACTGTCCTAGTGAAAGCTATAGTGATCCATCCGAAACCAATATTATTCCTCTAAAATCAAATATAGGAAGAATTAATCACTGCTCTGCAGAGGACCATGGTCAAAAATAAATACTGTGAACATTCTGTCATTGTAGGACAAGCACCAGCTAATCACACCATTATAGCAACTGAGCAGAAAACACCAGTTCCTCTTGGTTGCAACCACAGAAGTGATTCACATGTTTTTTCTGCTAATTTCTGACCAGATGAAGTCAGAACTGGTTCAAGAGGTGACTAAATGGTCAGACAATGTGTGATGAGTGGAGGCCTCTTCCAAACCTCCACCAGCAAACACAGGCCAGCATATGGACATGCTGAAGCACCCAGACAAGTTCACAGAATAGCAACTTTGCCCATCAGAAATCATTGTGTGAAATCAATCCTTAGCCATTTCAAGAGCCTAGAAAACTAAACAGATACCGGTCTAAAGGCCATAAGCTGAATTCATTTGAATTATGTAGGTCAAACATGACAAAATCCATTCCTGCTTTCAGACTGCTCCAGATAGCAAACATGACCAAACTTGTTCACGACAGTTCAACCCCATTGCAAGCATTCTATGCTAGAGAGGATTCATTTTGGATGCGCAAACCATCTACTTCTAAAAACTATCCTAAAAATCATTCAGAAGTGCCCTATAGTTGTTTTGACAGAATATCTCCAACCTTATAAAGCACTGCACGCAATGGCAGTTTCATTCCAGTTATGTTTTCAGAATATTAAGTGTATAGCCACTTTCTTGGTGGCAAGACCCAGTCAATGGCCTTGCTCTCCACTGCATCAAATGGAATGCAACAAAACTAATGTCAATTCAGATTAATACACACTGAATTGTTCTTTTTACAATAGACTGAAAAAGCCAGTATACACCAATACCATTCCAACAATCCCTGAGGTTCAACAATTCAGAGGTTCTCATCTGCATACAATACATGGGGATTAGTTTAATTTTGTATAAGTACCTCAATTAAGATGTAATCCTCTCTGAAGATGAGTGTTTTAAGTAACTGAAAGATTTTCAGCCTCAAGAAAAAAAATGCTAAGGTGCAAGAATCATTTGCAACGTTTCTGAAGACAACTCTGAATTATTTCAATCAAAGGATTTAATAATGTGGCACCCCTCTTCTAAAAATACACATATCAGCAACAGCACACAGGCCAGCTCATTACCAAAATAGCACCCTGCACAAGGCAAGCAGGGCATGGCATCCTGCTATGTTTCAGGTCAGTTCCAGTTCCATGCCCCATCTGTCAATTTCTGTATTGCACAATGACTTTTATGAAATGCTCGCATGACACATGTGACCATGCTGGATATTTCCAGCATCGGGCTGCCAACTCACTGTGGTGCTTGGGGACCATTCCCTGGGTCTTCTCCCAGTACAGGCAAGATATCCCCCAAGTCCCAACATGCTGACACAGCAATCACTGAATTCCATCGTAAAAGTCCATGTAGAGTACTTAAAATGCTGGACTATGAATAGAAAACCTAGGTTCAAATTCCAACACAGCATGAAATTCAGGGGTGGCCCTGAGCCAGTTACCATCTCTCAGTCTAACCTACCTCACAGGCTTACAGAGAGGATAAAATGAAAGGTGAGAACCTTGTTCGCCGCCCCGAGCTTCTTTGAAGAACATTGAGATAGAAATTTGAAATACTACAGACTGAAGATGTGATGCATTAGAAGAGTAAGTCACAGGCATTTCCCTTTGCACAAACCCACCACCACAAAGCCCCCAAGCTGCTCCACCCAAGCTAAACGACCGGACTTGAGAGATGGCATACAAGCATTTAGTAAACTGCAACATTTCTTTGTTTAAAAAAAAAATCTCCAAATGGTGATTTGAACATAGGGATCCCAGTATGGTCCAGTTGGACCTGGGAGTCAGATCACATTTTGGCATGGTGATGTAATGGTAACTAAACCGTACTGCACAAGAGCCTCGGACAGTCCCTATGAAATCTGGTCAAACCCTCACAGTTCAATTTCATGATGGTTCCAACTGTAAGAGTTGCCAAGGGACAACTGGTGACCTCACAGAACCCTGGTTTGGGTTTGGCGACCCCACCAGTTAAAGAACCACTGTCTTTAGGTTTAAAAAAGTAACAAGAATCATGGTCTACAACAAGAACAGACAGAAGTAGACCCATACTTCCCTAGGACTAAAACCTACCACCTCTTTGAATATATAACGAGGAGCTATTGGGAGAAACAGCACAGGCTGAATTATCTTCAGCTTAATCACATAAATACTCAGGAGTAGTTGTCATTTTTGCTTCAAACTATGCAAGACTGTTTACACAACCAGTATGAAATTTTATTAGTGTTATCAAACCAGAGATTTCAGGAGGGGTAGCTGTCTTGGTCTGTTGCAACAAAAATAGTCCCAGCTGGTAAATAAACACTCTGGAATTACCAGACTCAGGTGAGAGGGTACCCTAGATATTTGGTCCAGCTGGTTGTACAAGCAGTGATCAACAGCAGTCTTTACAGTTGACAATGCAACCAACTATGGCTATCCATTCTCCACAGTATATATGACCAACAAGAGACAGAGTAGTGTATAGTAATTTTCATACTCTGAAGGAATTAATAGGAACAACAGACATGCAGCCCAATCCTACTCAAGTATAGGGGAATGCGCAAACCACCAATGACAGCTGTCACAGACCACCTATAAAGTGTTCTGCAGAACACAAGCTGGCAGTGGGAAGGTAGAAGTCTTCCTGTGCATGCCAGTTAATGTTGGGAGGTCCACTGGAGCAGGCAAGTCCAGTGCAGGAGGTGGAACAGGGTATGAAGAGGGTGGAACAGGGGAGGGCATGGGCAGAACAAGAGGAGATGAGGCAGGGTGGGTGAATCAGACATAGGAAGGGCAGGTTCAATGACAGTGGTGCCCACCAAATCCAAACCCCCATTCTTGGCTTGATCTGCCTGCACTGGTCAGCTTGGACTTGTGCCAGCAATATCGCTAGTGCAGGTTGAAATTGACCCATGTTGGCTGCTGGGGCATACCCTGGGGCAAGGGTCTCCAAACCCTGGCCCAGGGGCCAGATGCAACCTACAGCGAGCCTATATCCAGCCCATGGCCAGCCTCTTGCACCCTGAGAGCCTCTGGCCCACTTGACCAAACACAACCAGAGTTATGCTCTGGTTGCATCTGGAGAGTGTTCTGAGGGCCGGAGAGGTTGCACGCAGCTTCCCTGGTCCTGAGAACACCTTTTAAATGCATAAAAACATCACTTCCTGGTTTTCCAGAAAAACTGGAAGTAACTTTCTGTGCCCTCTGAAGGCCTTAGAAAGTTTTCTGAGGGTCAGGGAGCCCTCCCTGGTGTGTGCTTTATTTCTGTGACTGTGCAACTTTAAGCAAAATGACTTATAAGGAAACCATTTTTACAGTTGGTTAATTGATATATGTAAACAAGAGTTATGTTGCTTCAGCATATTTCTGGTCAAAAAAAAATCACCAACCTTCTAAATAAAGACCCTAAACACTTCTAATAATAAACACTGAAATAAATGTGAGTTTTCCAAGTTGGAGAAACTCCATGTAGACATGGGGAGTATGTGCAAACTCGACACAGATGCAGGACTCAATTTTTTCCCCCTCAATAACTTTATAACGAGACAACTTTAAACTAAACAACTTTAAGCAAGGACTTGCTGTACTTTATGTGCAAAAAGACGCCACTTCGTCCACATGAGTTCAAGTGAGGCATCAGCCACCAAGGTACTTCTCTTCGAGGTGGGTAGCTTCACATTTCATGCACCTGCCCACTGTCTTCAGAGGAGATGGCCCTGCAAGTACTGTATGTGCTGAAGGTTGGCTGCTTCCCAGATGCTGTGCACAGGCCAACACAATGCACAGAAGGGCAATCAGAGTCTTTTTGCTCAAACAATTTCTTATTCCTTCCAAATACAGACCTCTCTCATCTACCCCCAACCAGGAGGGGCTCCATTCTTTCATCATCATTCCCTGTAGCAGATCCTCTAGTTATTGGTGGAATTGCTGGGGAGCAGAGTTATCACAGTGTGCAAAGCTGTGTGTCAGAGGACAAAGAACAGCAGGTGCCTTGAGAGGCAGTGAAGAGGAAAAGGAGTCCAAGGTGGCTGATAAGAGCAGTTACGAAAGGCAAACCAGGCAGCAATGGGTAGTTCAAGAAAACACCAAGCCTACTAGATGCAGGTGAGTGCTTGTATGCAGCCTGAAGGTACTTGTTAAATCCTGAATATCTAAGCTCTCTAGCAGGCTTTTTTGAAGTGTACTTCCACACTTACAAGTTGCAGAGAGAAATCTGAGAACATGATAGCAGTGTTTCCTGACAGATAAAAAAAATAGAAGACAAATTCTAAGAACCCCACATTACATTTGCAAATCTTATTTTGCACCTTGCTAATTAGAGTACAGTGAATAAGCAACTGAGCTACAAATCAAGAAGGTCTCTGTTCAAATCTCACCTCTGCTGTAAATTTACTGGGTGCCTTAGGCAACCCTCTCTCTCTCTCTCTCTCAGCCTCAGTCTTCCTCATCCAAAATATGGGAACAATAGCCCTAACTTACCTGGGAGGTCTGTTGGACCTATTCAAATAAAATGAACGTACATCACTTTGAGCACAAAAATGCTACAACACCTCTACTGTCTTAAATGTCCAGTGACATGCAAACTTACTAGTTTTCTGGGCTTATTGCAATTTGTGCCAGAACCCAGGTCCATCAATACTCAGTCCAGGAACAAAAGATTACAAATGAAACTGTCCCTACTCAAGCACAGAGTGCACTTTTTATCAGGGAGGCCCAACAGATCAAGAATTAGGGGAAAGGTCTTCCAAATCAGAGAGTGGCACTTCTAGTCAGAACTCAGCATCATTTTCTATAGACAATGAGCACTGACATGCAAGAGAGCATTTTCTTCCTCGATACTTAATTTTCTCCATGACCAAAACAAAATATTCTAAGTACCAAGCACTAACTACCACACGCTACAGAATTTATCAACTTTCATATTTGACATTCCATCAGAAATGGGCAGAAAAGGTGTCACAAAAGGATTCCATCAGCCAAAATTGGAGGCTAACTTTATGTCAAAGGATTACATTTTCAACCTGCAGCTCATGAACTTTACATCTGAGTATACTTCCAGCATAAAACTCGAAATAGTTTTGAAACTTCATGGCAAAGAGGTTTAAAACAGCCAGAATTTAAAAAAAAAAACTCATGCTAGTAAACTGGGAATGGAGGTAGTAGCACATGACACACACACAGCCACTTATTAAAGAGCATGGTCGTCAGTTGGGCACTGACACAGCAGAATTCCAAATGTGAATGCAGAACAGAAAGCAGCCTGCATGCAGTACAAACACAATCCTTTACCACTTGGTCTTTGGTTTCAGCGGGACATGGTATGTATCAACTAGAGTGTGATGAGATGTAAACAAGGCGCCTATGACTTTTCTACACAACTATGACAGGAGTGCCTCCATGAACTGCCTAGATTCCTGCGCGCTAGCTACACACACACACACACACACACTAACTAGAGTGGCCTTTAACCAGAGCCTTGTCCTCCTTTACATCAGTTCACTTTAGTTTGATAGACATCCCCCCCCCACTGAAGCCACAGACCTAAGTATGTGTAAGTAGGCCAAAAAAAGGATGGTTGCCAAAAAGAGTGCATAACTAAGCACAAATGCAGCTACCCCTTTCACTCATTTCCAGATACCCCTTTCATTCATTTCCATGAAGTTTGTGTGTGAGCACTCTACAGGTACAGACAACAAATAAATGGGCATTTAGTGGATTACTACCTAAAGCAATCAGAACACAACCACACTAGGCCCAATTCTATTGAACTTTCCAGCACCAATGCAGTCGCAATGTAGCGCCAAAGTACAGGAACAAATGTTCCTTAACATTGAGGAGGCCTCCAAGACTCCATGACTAACCCCCTCACTGCAAAATGCAGCGCATGCCCCATTGGCACGGCTGCAACAGTGCTGGAAAGCCAATCCTCCATAGTTTTAGCCAATCCTCCACGAATTTGTTCAATTCTTTTTTAAAAGCTAACAGACATCACATCTTCCAGAACTTAATTTTGCAAAATTAAACGCAACTCACTGGATAGCCTTGAATAGAGTACGGAGGCATGCCACAATGTCTAGTTCTATTTGCCTCGAACAACTATAGTAGTGTCACTCAAAGACAGAGTCATGAACTGAGGATCCTTGCAGCTGAGAGAAAACTGTGCAAGCCAAAATAAGTACGTATCTAGGTTTAACACTACATATGCCAGGCAGTGTGAAGTGCGTTAGAGAAATAACAGGATATTGCTTCAGAAAAAAAGTTCACTCTTTCTACAAGAGCAAATTTCAGGCTAAGAAGGGAGCAGTTTAAGTACCTTCAAAAACTAACTGAAACAGACCAAACCACCTGCCTGGCAATGCCAATTCTTCTCTAAGACCCAAGGGCAGGCATTCAATAAAAAGGAGGACAAAGTCATAGAAACTTGCAAAATCCTTATGGCCCAGAGGCAAGTACTCCACTGTAACCAAGTACTGTCGTGGAGTTGCCCTGTTAACTATTCCAGAAAAACCAAATACTACAGTGTGCCTGCCCAGATCATCCCCTACACCAGACATTCTCAACCTTTTTGGAGCTCCCCTTTTGAGCTCTTCTCAGGTCCAAGCAAGGATACAACACAAACAGATAAACATAAAATCATTTATTATTGAACACCAGTCTGCAACCACCAGTCTGTGGTCCCCTTCAAATTGACCAGGTCATCCCAGGGGGTCATATAGTCCCCATTTAGAATGGCTGCCCTACACAATAACCAAGAAAAGGATACATCTATATTCTTCTTCCCACTCTAATCCAGATAACCACAAACGGTACCAGCAGTAATAGGAGGAGAAAGGTATGAGAATTTACACATCCCCTCAAAACTAACCACTAGCCTCAAAAGAAACCTGGTGCACTTTTTGTAAAGCCTAATTTAAACACACAACCCTCAAATCAAAAATATTTGTTGTTCTAACAATACTGCACATAGAAATTTGGTAATCTAACAATACTGCACATTTCTCCACATCCCTTTTGTCATGCATTTTAAAAGGATGGACAATCTCATGAGATTATAAATATTCCTTATTAAACCTGTAATCACCATTCCCAAATTGCTAAAAGTTCATGGACCCCAGGGAAGCCAAGATGCTATAAAACAAGTTTTTCTAGATCCTTGTTCGCTGCTGTTTTAAAAGTATCTAAATATTTAGAACCTTCTTGATTTCCTTGAATTTAAATGTTTCCCCCCTACCCCAAAAAATGTTTTTATGAAAAATCCTCCTGAAATGGCTGCCCAAATTAGTTCCTCTTCCAATTCCAGAGTACAAGTATGGGAGCCAACCCATTCTTAGGATACCATACTGGTGGCTTTTGGCTTTAACAACAAAGCTGAACACCACATATAGAATTAGTTAAAAATCACTGGGGGGGGGGGCAGTGCAGGCAGAGGGAAAGAAGAAGAGTAGTTTACCAAAACTTTGACTAGAGATTTAAACATAAATAAAACCTGTATTTCAAAACCATGATACTAGAAAGTACATTTATTGCACAATATTTAGAAATATAGCGTGGTTTTCCTATGTTCACAAAAACCTTCACACAACATTATCTCAGTAATCTTTATATTAATGATACAAGGTAGGCCAGAATGCCCATGTTACTGATGGAGAACTGAAGCCCAGAGGTTATGACTTGCTGAAGGCCACCCAGTGGCCCAGGGCTTATGTTTATACTGCCCAACCTATTTGACAATGGCTTAGCAAATGAGAGCACCCCATGGACTTATATACTCCTCTCTGCCTCTTGCATGGGAATTCTCCCTTCCTTTAAGTATCACAGGTAAGAGCACCATGGTAAGCATTTGGTATAAACCATGTATTAACCATAGACACCTATGAGACTGAAAAGGATGGGATAGAAATGCCTGCATAGAAGGGAGGAGCATACAAGCCTGTGCAGGATGCACAGATTTCCAAACCACAGTTAGGCCACCGCACAAGGTTAATGAAACCATAGCTCTCTCTACATCACAACACTATACTATCTCACTGTTACTTCAGTTTTAGCTTCTTGTCTCTGCCCAACAAATTAAGCAGAGAAGGCCAATGCTCCAAGAACAAAAGGGGTCATCCATTTTTCTCTATGCAAAAAAAGTTTCCTGATGAAAGGACTAAGTTAAATTATTCCTTTAAATATACACAACATGTATTCTTAATCATGAAGATAAACAGGTTATTTTGTTGGACAAAGGCATTACAGCTCCTGGTTTTAGAGGACATTCCAAATACTGTAGACAATTTAAGGACAAATACCATCACTGTTAAGATACCCCAAGAACAAGTATCAGAAGTGCACACATTCACATTCTTCCTGTTCTCACCCAGGAGACACCACCTCTTTCCCTAGTTGGAAGAACCAAACACCACTGCAGAGATATAAAATCAAGAGCCTACTCTCAGAACTGGTACAGAAGAACATGAGCAGTTGCAATGATGTGTACCAAGAGCCTTGTCAGCATAGTGCTACTACAGCAATGCAAGTAGAAGCAGCAACTCAAAAGATAAGGACCAGAGTCTTCCTTTGAGCATCACTGAGACCTTGCATGGCTAATCTGAATTCAAATGTCAAAAGAGTAAACATGTCAGGGTGTTGCAGAAAAAGAATCTTGTGACATCTAAAGTCTTATTTACTGTGCCAGGAGCTTTCACTGGCTGAGGAAGAAGGCTCTGGCCTAAGAAAGTGAAGCAACTTGCTAGCTTCTAAAATGCCACAAAACTCTGCTGCTTTTACAATAGGGAAATACAAGTTTCAAAAAAATCAGGCTGGGATGCAGACATTGGTTTAAAGCAAGGACAAAAACATTCAAAATCTTCAAAGTAGTTAATAACCCCTTATTCAAGTATTTCAATATAACAAAGCCTGTGTAAGGGGTTTCAATTGCTTTTCTCCGCCCTATTGGTACCACACTCTGGAGGTCTGCAGGTGAATCCTTCTTAAAACTATTCAGCTGCCCTGTCTCAGAGGCCTTCAAATTCCCTTAGCATTACTTACTTGAATCACATTGAATAAACAGTCCCCACCCATCACCTACTTCTTTTGTCTACAGCACCTATTCACAGAGAGCTACCTTTGTTGACTGCAAGGCAAGTTAGCATGAAAAGCTGGAGAGGTAGGACTAAGAACAAGATGCAGCAGAGGGACTTGCATCCTGCTAGAGGCAACACAATCAAAAGACTCTTTTGCTGCTCAGATGGGTTAAGTTTAATGTTCATTCCACAGGCCATGATGGACCCAGATCTACCTGGCCAATTAACAAGCCTGCCTTGTACAATTTATCTTACACCCAGTCATTTACCAGAGAAAGAGATGGCTCCTGTTACCAGACTGCACAATAAGCCACAATTTTTTGTTATGGGAAGATGAGGAATTTCACAGACAGAACAATAGTAAAGGAGTAGAGTTATCCTGGTAAAGCGAACAATGCTTCAGTGGAACTTAAAAATACTGAACCTTGACAAGATCTTGTCATTTTCACTCCAGGGAGGAGAGATTTGTGCAACATCAAAGCCAGAATGCTTTCCTTTGGCTATTTCTGCTAGGACAGCTGTTGCTCTCTTCAATTATGTATGCCCTACCTTTAAACCACGGCCCTATTGATATGCCAGTGAGAGATGAAATAGGGTTGAAGGTGGGAAATTTTCAAAGACTAGTTTGCCTTTAAAAAGGCACAATTGCTACACAATTTCTTACACTAGACAAGACATCTCACCTTTTTTTAAGGGAACATCCTTGATTCTACAGCAAAACTGTAAAGCAGAACCAGTACCCTTTGATTGAGAGCCTCCCCAATGAATAGCACAGTACCCAAAATGGTATAATTTCAAGTGGCTGCTTAGTTCTGATAACTGGATTTAGCACCTTTAGTGCAAGCCTATTTAATTCCCCAAATGCAAGAGGGCCATATTCCTAAGTTCTCCAGTTCTTTTGTATCTCCACAAAGCAGCACTCTCTCTCCCACTATCATTTTCAATATGAGCAGAGGTGAGAGTGAAGATGCTGTACTTCCCTACAGCCCCACAATAAAGCCAGAAGAATGCTATCAGCACAGTATGGCTGCAAACAGGATCTTAGTGACCACCTCCAGGTACATACATCATGCTCTATTCCAGGGGTCTCAACTTTTTGGCCAAAGGGCCACATCAAATATCTGGCATGATGTCGAGGGCCGGAAAAAGAAAATAAATATAAAATTTAAATAAATACATTAGAGATGGAACTTAGATGAATGACTGGAATGAGTGAATGGGCTCAAATGTCCAGGATTTATCCAAGCACCATCACAACCCAAGAAATAAAGTACACACACTTAAATTCCCCCACCCCACAAGCACAACTCTGGTTGTGTTGGTCAGCTGGGCCAGAGGCTCTCAGGGGATCAGAGGCTGGCCACGGGCCAGATAGAGGCACATCTGGCCCCCGGGACGGGGTTTGGAGACCCCTGCTCTATTCAGACAGAACACTCACAATGGAACGTGCTTTGTGCAAGCAGTCCACAGAAAGCCAGAAGCAAATTTCAACAAAAGCCCATGTGGTATAGTGGGTAGAGTACTAGGTTAGGATTTAAGAAATCCAAGGCCAAATAGCCAAACACCATAGCAATAATAGTAGTTGACCATGGACACATTGCTATATCTCAGCCTAACCTACCCTCACATGGTCGCGGTGAGGCTCACATGAAGCTTTAAGCATTGTGGAGAAAGAATAAGTCATAAATCCAACAAATACTAAAAACGCAAAATGATTTGTTAAAATCCAATCTAATACATACTTCATACAGTAACAAATTCATCCTAAATAAAAAATAACTAGGTATCTTTATGAACAAAAGGGTCTTACAATGCCAAGGTCTGTTTGATGAAACTATAACCAAAATGTTAAAGTCAGAAAATACCAGTTAGTTTATACAGGGGGACCGCCATATCCGTGGATTCACTTATCCATGGATCGGGTCTGTGGGGCTCCCCTGTGCGCACACCCCCTCCCACACACATCACCTCCAGAGGGTCCTCTGAACCCAGCAGTAAAAAAATGCCACTCTAATTTCTCCATGAAGCCGGAAGTGACATTTTTAATGCCTTATAAGGCATTGGGAGGCCCGAGGAAGGCATACAAGGCATTACAAACATTACTTCTGCTTTCTCCATGATACTGGAAGTAGCATATTTTTTACTGCTGGGTTAAGAGGGCCTTCTGCAGGTGAGGCAGAGCTCCCCTCGCCTCCAGAGGGTGGGTGGAGGGTGTTCGCAGGTATCTATGGTTTAAGTTAACCGTGGTAGGTTCAGAATGGAAACCCGGTGGATACCAGGGCACACTTGTATATTGTTTTATACATCATTTTTCCATGAACTTGGCAGATATTAGGCTACAGTTTGTGAACATAACACATACATCACATAACATTCCATTTCACTGATCCTTGAAAAAAGTTGTTCATATATGAACTTCATGTGCATTTCTGTCTCCTGATTTCTAATTCCAACCATTTGTTGCAAAGCTAATTTTCCATAGGATTGGATCCTGAGAGTACACACGGAATGAAGCCTGAGCAAGGAATCTTCCTTCCTGGCCACTACAACCCTAAGATCCTCCCCTAAAGTACTCCTCTTTGGAGAACAAGCAGGGACCAAGCAGAATTTAAAGTGAGGGTCTGGCATAATGGGGTGTTCACTGAAATCAGGCAGAAGCATGGTCTTTGAATTGAAAGTTGCAATGGGGTGGATCTCTTGCATTAGTTTCTTTCCACTCATGTATTAGGATCCAGCCCACAGTTCTTTCTTTAGCCATGACTAAATAACTCAGGCTTCTGTAAGGCCCTTGTAGACCACCCATGGCCCAGAGAATTCATGTTGCCACCCTAATGCAATAAAACTGTTTTTAATAGCCTTCTGAAGATTCTTCTTTAGGCCCAAATCCTGAATCACTTCACACAGTCAGAATTTCCAGCTTTTACAGGATTTCCTTCATTTAATAAGATATTGTCTAAGGATACCAACCAAGATTGCCATCATTCCACTTGTAAATGGTTTCCCAATACAATTCTTCATTTAATAAAATACTGTCTAAGGATGCCAACCAAGATTGCCATCATTCCACTTGTAAATGGTTTCCCAATACAATTCTTCATTTAATAAGATACTGTCTAAGGATGCCAACCAAGATTGCCATCATTCCACTTGTAAATGGTTTCCCAATACAATTCTGAAAAAAGGTGCAAATACAGATTTTTTTTTTAAGTGAAAAAAAGAGAACAACATTCTTACCCCTTTCTAAGCTTTGAATTGCTCTCCGGAAATGCACTTTATACCTGTAATGGGAAGAGACAAAGAAAAAAAGTGAACATCCTTACTATAAAGTGTCACATGAGAAGTTTTGTTTTAACCACAGTGAAATAGAAGAGCAGCACACTCATAAACCAAGCATTATTCACCAGGTAGAATATCACAAGTTATCCAATGCCAAGAGAACTGACTTGAGCAACACTTGAGGGGGAAAACAAAGTTTTGACAACAACCACTGAAGTTGCTCACCATGGCTCCAGCAGGTCCTACACACTAACTGTTTGAGGAAAAACACTGCATTCCACTTGTACAACCACATTCCCACTACATTAGCCAGTGGGGGCAGGGGAAGGAAGAGGAAGAAAAGAAAGCTCAAGGAATTTGTTTTTGCTATTATAGAAGTTTCCAAAGCAGGTCATTTTTTTAAAGGCTTTTGCAGACTCATCACACAGTATGAATTACACCTCAATCATGCAGAGAAGTCCCACTGATTTCTACGCAAGTTTCTTGTACCCACACTTGCTCTTCAGTAAGCTAGAATGAACACAGAAGGGCTTACTTCCAAGTAAACACACTTGAATACAATGCATCCATCTGGTTTAGGAGTGAGGAGTTAAATGCTCTAATACAGAACTAAAATGTAGTGTCATCAATTAAGCAGCCTCTTAGAGCATTAATTCCACAGTTGCAGGTTGGGCATCCTTTATCCAAAGTGCTTAGGACCAGAACCATTTTGGATATCTAATTTTTCCTTATTTCAGAATACCTGCATATATAGAATGAGAGTTCTTGGGGATGGGGCCCAAGTCTAAACACAAGATTCATTTTTTCATATACCCTTTATACACAAAGCCTGAAGGTAATTTTATATAATATTTTAATAATTTAATAAACTGAGGGTGTATACTGGCCCATGGTCTCACTTTTTCTATGAAGGTTACTCTGTCCTTGAATGGCTGCATGAACTGGACATTGACATTTGATCTAGTCTAACTGAAATACAAGTCCATGTATTATATGCCATACGCTAAATAAATAAATAATTTTGTGCATGAAACAGGGTTTGGACATGAAACAAGTTTGTGATTTTAAGTTTAGGCAAAGAAGTTTAAGAAGTCATGCTGGCTCTCAAAAACGTTTTATATTTTGGAATATTCCATGTTTTGGAATTCCAGATGAGGGATGCCCAACCTGTATTGATATACCTACAGCTTATCAGACCTTCAGATTATTTGCACAAGTCAAAATCCCAAAAACCTATGCCCAATATTGGACTCAAGTTGTTGGAGTATTGTTTTGGAGTTATTTTTGCATGAACTGAGATCTTCAACATTTTAATTAAGATCAAATGTGATTTCATTTAATTTACAGAAGGAAAGGAGCAAGAGAATGAATCCCTGATAGATGCACTTGGGTTAATTTTAGCATCCTTCTGTTTAGCTGCTTAGCAACACTTATCCTATGACCTTCTATGCACCACCTACTTTCCTAAAGGATAACAAGTATAACCTGAGAAATCTAGCAAGGATAGCTAGTTTTGTCTAGCAGTATTAGATGCAAGATCAGTTTTTACAACAAAAAAAAAAAAAATCCAGACAATTGTGTGTCTAGAAGACCTTCAGCAATGGGGGGGGGGAGGAAGAGAGTATAAATAAAGTGGACTTGGAGTACATGATAGTCAAAAACAATCAGTGGAAACCCATAAGGTGAAAATACACATTTTTAAAGGGGAGGAGCTTCCAAAGAAGAGTTTTCAAACATACAGTCTGCCCTTGGACGAGACCAGATTTATCTAAGCCATCAGTAACTCACAGGACTTTCAGTTGTCACATGCAAAGTTTTATTTCAACAAGCTGTTGATCCTAAACAGCCAAAATATGAACCATATGAGCAAAGTTACCAAATGGTGTAAAGATGCAATAATGGATGTGCTGTCTGCACAAAGTGAATTAAGAAAAAGAAATCCAACTGTACTCAAATTAGCACTTATTTGAAAAGCCAATTTAATGTTTAAAGGATGAATTCACAGATTTCTTACCACAGGACTGTTCTGAGTTTGGGAAGTTCTATAATCTACTATTTTATATAAGGAAAATATTGTTTCACTACATAAATGTGAAAGTTAATGGAATACTAATTAAAAGTTATTAATGTTGCAAGTAACTGACATGGAACACGTAACTTTTATTTTACTGGCAGATATGTCCGCAAATGCTACACTTTAATGACAGGTAAGATATTTCTACATGTCTTGGATTGCAAGAAGTCACACACACACTTAAGTCAACATGATCTGGCCAATTGCACTGAAACAAGTAAAACCATTAGGTGTGTCTTCAAGTGAAGGATGGCAGAAGTGTTGTGGTGATTGATCAGATGATGAAGCCATGCTGTTCCTGAATTTCTAACATACAAAGGAGTCTATTCTCTAAGGGATGCATGGAACATCCATTAAGGCTAATAGGCATTATACATACCACCTCTAGAGAGGACTACTGTGCATCCCTAAGCCTTCAAAGGGAAATGCTGTCTGGTGTGTTTATAAGCCACTGGGTGCAGCCCTCTCTCCTGCATGCACATTTACACAACCATCCATGGAATGAAAACACCAGAAAATTTTAACTTTTCCCAAACTGCTGCAGAAACTCCAACTCCTAGCATCTACCACCCAAAACTTTGACAGCCTCTACTAAAGAATTACTGAAATTTTTTTTAGAAATTATTGAAATTACTGAAAAGGCAACTTTTGTCTTTAGACCACGAGCAATGATGTGTGAATGTGATTTTCTCTACTGCTCCAATTCACACTGACACAGTTCTGATCATCCTTTGGATAGAAAAAGTCAAAGGCCACTGATCCTGTGTAAAGGAGAAGGGCAAATACAAAGCTGAACAGTATGGAAATTTAGGATTACCACCACCACCACCACCCCAGAAGTCACTTTAAAGCAGCTCCCCTATCCAGGATAAGTGCACCAGCCTTTTGGCAAATCTACCTGTTACAGATCACACTCAAAGATGGGGAAGAAAAAGTGAACACCTTTTTCACGATGTCTTTCTAAAATGATTTCCCAAAAATAAAGGATCCCATCTTAAGACTGAAAAGTAGGGGAAGGTGGAGTGAAGGTGTACTTTAGCCAATTAGGCAGGCAAGTGGTCTTTTAATGAGTACCTCCCCAGTCCACTACACACACACAAAGGCACACACACAATCCCTGAAAGTGCAGTTCTGGGTATTGGTCCTGCTGCTGCTCACTCTGAAGCCATGCCGAATTTCGTCATAGAATGTGAATTGCTCCGGATCTGAGCTCTAGTAGTTCTTCTATCTTCTCCAAGCACCAGCAAGGAGCAGGGGAGGACAAATCTGCTGAGCCAGGAGAAACGCACTTCCCTCCTCTTTTATAACCCATCAAGGATGCCTTGCAGAGCATTCAGGGAGAGGGAGAGAGAGTGTAACCAAGAGGTGGGGGGGGGAGGCTGTAAGGAAGAGAGCAAGGGCAGAAGAAAGGGAGGAGGGAGCCTGAGCAAACTTTATCAACCGACATGACAAAGTTCAATCCACCTCCACCATCAGCAGCAGCAGCAGCAGCAGCAGCTCCTCCCTCCTGCGAAGTTCTCAGCATCTCCAACTCGCCTCCTCCTGGGCTGCCTGTACTCTGCCCGGCAACGAGATGCGTCTCTGCCTGTTGCACAACCGCAAGTAAAGTTGGAAGTTGCTCTGGTCGAGGAGGGGAGCAGCAGCCACGTTTTGTCCACGGCCGCTGCAGCTGCTCCTCTTCCTCTCCCGGGCTCCATCCAGGGAGCAGCCAACGGTGGCAAAGTTTAGACAAGTTCCCCAAGTTTTTGCAGACTCACCCCATGTTGTGACATTGAGGACATAGTGGGGGGAGGGAGGAAGAGGAGGAGGCTGGGGTTGGTTTTTCAGCTCCCGAAGAAAAGGAGCAACTCCATCCCTGCCTTACACTGATAGTCACACTTGGAGTAAGGGGTGGCGAGAAATACGCCGATGGACAAGAGGCGGGGGAGAGAGAAACCTTCCCCTGCCTGCTTCTTAGCAACGATTAAGGTCGCAGTTTCCTAAGAGACGAGTCCTGACTAGCCTACATCAACACGTAGGGAACGGAGGGGGGAGGAGGGGGAGGGGGGACGGGAGGGTTAAGCCAGAAGTTTTGGAGATGTAGCAACTTCGGGATCAATCAATCAATGGAGAGGCAAATGTTGTAAGGGGGGGGAGAACAACCATTTCCACCCGCGTTGGGGAGGAAGGAGTAGATCTGGACCAGTCGGGATGCGGATCAGCCCCGCCATCCGGAGGAGAGCTTCTCCAAGGCGTAGCAGGACCCAGACTAACTCGGTGCGTTCTCCTCCTCTCGGATACTGCTGGGGCTCTTTCCTGTACTCGTGACAGCGCCCGAGTGCATTTCCTCCTCCCATCCATTCGCACACACGGCGGAGAGATGTGCCCCCGACCCAATGCAAGGGGGGGAACACACCAAACCTCCTGGGGGGCGACTAGGATTCAGGAAGGAGGTCCGGATCATGACTAGACCTTGCCTGGAGCCTGAGGACGAGGAGAGAGAGCGCACGGCAGGCAGGATCTTGCAACAGGCGCCCACCTCCCTCTCCCTCTCCGCGCCCGAGGGTGGAGGGGAGGCAGTGCACAGACAACACCGAGCCACAAAGTGAGAGTTAAACCACACACACACACACACACACACACAGAGATGCTTCCAAGCAGGCGCAACCAGGGCGGAAAAAGTTAGTAGAGATGCCCAGGAGAAGAGAAGAGAACAAACAAGAAAGAGTTTTTTTTCTACCTTGGGAGAGACGAGTCCATTTCCACTTTCAAAAGCCATCCCACTCCATCATCATCACCATCATCATCATAAAAAAAAAAAAAAACTTAGCATACACAACTACTGGGGGGGGAGGAGAAGAGCGGAGAGAGAGGGCAAGAGGATGTACTTGAGGAAAGCGAAGGCCAACTGGGTTAAAAGATGCTGCTTCTCCTCGCAGGCCCATCCAAATCGTTGGTTAAAAATAAACTTCGTAGTAGGAGGGGAGGGAGGGAGAGAGATGATCTGGATGAATTCCTGAGCTCAGACGGTTTAATATGGATGAGCATCAGGTCCTGCAAGCGAAGAGGGCTGCTGGTTGTTAGAGTCTGCAACACGGAAGAGGGGGGAAAGAAGTGGAGGGGGGAAGGCAGGGAGGAGCGGGGGATGGGGTGGAAAGGAAGAGGAAGGCTGCCCCAACTACTCATCATCGGCCAGCCAACTTTGGGGGGAAAAAAACTTTCCTCTTTCTTTGCCCCCCCCCCGAAAAGCCAACATTGCAACAAGAGGAGTCACGCCACTTGCTAGGCAGACTTGCTGGCTTCCACCTTCTTCCTCATCCTCCCCCCGCCCCATCCATCCGCCAGTAAAAGTTTCTTTGCCAGCACCTCCTGCACTGCTAAGTCCAGTTCTTTCTCAAGAAAAAGCACCCACGCAGGTAGATCTCCGGCACCCCTCGGTTCACGCAGCAGCAGCAGCAGCAGCCCCGGGTACTTACGCCTGACTTCCTCCGGGCTGGGCTGCGGAGGTCGAGCCATGATGGAAAAGCTTGAGCGGGTGATGACGAGGTGGTATTGTTTTTTTCTCCTCCAAAGAGACAGAGCGGGGTGGGGGGGATGGAAAAAAGATGGGGAGAAAAACAGGCTGGAAACAAGGGGGGACACAAGAAGTGAAGTTTGTTCTGCAGGGAGGGGGGAGGAAAAAAAGGAATCCAATTCAAAATGGCGTTTCGATGGATGTCCAAAGTTCATCAACACTAACTAACTTCATCAGCGCGCACTAACTTCCCTGCCTCCTCTTCTCCCCGGAGGAGGAGGAAGATGGACAAAGTTCTGGACCTCTCCGGCTGGGGAGCGGCGCTGCAGGCGGACCCCCCTGCTGCTCTCCTACTCATCAGCCGCTCTCTCCCCCGGTCGCCCTCCTAAGTAGACGCATCACGTGTTGCTCCTGCTAGTCTCCTGGGGACGTGTTACTCAGTCGGGCTGCTGCAAGCGGTAGCATCCCTATCTCTCGCTCTCTCTTTGGCTGGGAGGGGCTCCTCCTCCAAGAAGAGAAGTGAGTAGAACTTTTCTTCCTCCTCCTCCCCTCCCAGTTGCAGGGAGCCAGCTCACCTCCCACTGCTCGGAGCAACTTCGCAGCCGCTCTCAGCCAGCATCAGGACAAAAGTCCGCACCGAGCCGCCTCCCGCCTCCTCCCAGCCGCTCCCCGGGGGAGCGCGGGGCTGTCGGAGGAGTCACTGGGCTGCCTCCCCGCGAAGGATGGGCAGGGGAAGGAGGAAGGGGGAAGCGGCCGGCCCGACAGCCTCTGGGTGGTAGTGTACCATCTGGCTGCGGTGGCTGCTCCCCTCCATTACAGGCTTCCCGTTGCAAGGAGGAAGCGCCGCTGCGCAGAGAGAGGGGGAGCAGCAGCGGAGTGTTAGGGACTGATAAAGCCCCAGGGATGCAGGCGCTGCAGTATCTCCTGGGAAGGGATCGCTGGCTCGGACTGCTTCGTCCCTTGTCAACCAGGTGCCACGCATCCAGCTCAAGAAGCCCCATGTTGTGCCTGGAGCAACAAGTCCCAGCAGTTAGCGATGCACTTTGCAACCTTACAGCCCACTCCTAGGCATACCTACTCAGAAGTAAGTCCCATTCGAGTCAATAGGGCTTGCTTACTTACTTCCAGGAAAGTGTAGATAGGATTGGGCTGAAAAAGCCTGGGTGGCTTGCAACCCCCCTCCCTGTCACTGGTGGCACCAGCCAGACAAATACAGCAGGAGGCCTTTTTTAAAAAACAAAAAGATGCTGATCTGGGTGGTAACTCCTGATTAGATTAAAACACAGGCTGGGAAAATCCTGGGCATTTGATGATGGCCCAGGCACCTAGAAGCCAGAAGGCTGAATATTCTCCCAGTGCATGGCTAGTGCCTGCTGATCTGATGCTTGCTTCCCCCCCCCCACACCCCATACAAATCCCTACAACCCACCAGTTGAAAATATGATTGAAATATTATTAAATCCAATTGAAAGATGATTTGTTACTGCTTGTAAATGTATTTCTAGTCCATCAGCATTTTTTTTTAAAGCAAAGCAGTTTTTCATGAGTAAGGGCCCAATCCTATCCAATTTTCCAGCACCAGTGCAGTCGCAATGCAACCCCAAGGTAAAGGAACAAATGTTCCCATACCTTAAGGAGGCCTCTGGGACTGCCTTCCCACCAAAGGATGCAGTGCGTGCCCCATTGGCAAGGCTGCACCAACACTGGAAATTGGATAGGACTGGGCCCTAGGATATTCACCAGCCAATCGATATTATATACACAGTTGTATGCAGCCGAACCCTAAGTTTATGTACTCAGAAATCAAATTCCATAGAACTTTCTATCAGGTGTGCATTGGATTGCAGCCTGCACTTGGCTTTTGATTTAAACTGTGACAAATATGGCACCCCTTATTGCTCTTTACGGGCTTCCTCATTTTTCCTCCATGTGTTTGACAAATGCATATAAAATAACCCATCACTGCATGCTCATACAGAGAAGGGAAGTTTATTGGGATGTTGCTGGACATGAAGTTGGATTTCGGTTCCTGCAGTGTACCATGGGAGTACATCCTATAGCAGTGTTTCTCAACATTTGTCCCCCACTGTACCTCTTCACATGGTTCACCTATTGAAAGTACCACCAGAAGAAACTGGTGATGATGTCATCGCCAGTTACTTCCAGATTGGGAGGCCAGACACAACACAAAAAACACCTGTAGGAGGCTCGGGGCAGGCAGGAGGGTGTTTTCAAACACATGAAAATTGCATGCTGGAGCTCTGCTTGTCAAACCAAGCCTCTTACTGCTGCTTGCCCACCACTGCTTGAGTATCACTGGACACCACCTCAAGTACCACTGTTTGAAAAACAGTGTCCTACAGTCTTGACTGGACCATCTAGCAGAGCACTCTCAGCAGAGGATAACAATTTTTTTTTAAGTTGAGTTCAGCTATACTATTAACTACTATATCTCAACGAAGGGATGGGAAATGGTGTAGAAAGGAAGACAACAAAAATACTGTAGTAATTCTAAAGTTTAGGGAAATCAGTTGCTCAATGGCATTGCTTCCAAAGTTCTTAAAAGTGAGTGCAGTTGAGGCATAACTTTCTCTGGATCGCTCCTGCAGCAGTCTTGGGCAGGTCATTACCTCTGAACATCTGCTCTCTATCTGTGAAAGAAGAATAACTGAGCAAACCTGCTGTGAGTCTAACTAATAACAAAAAATAACATTTATATAGCAACTGTAGATATATATTCATATAGCATCTATAGCAACATTTCTCAACATCCCCCCCGTATCACTTTGCATGGACCACCTATTGGAAGTACCACTGGAAGTAACTGGCGACGATGTCATTTCCAGTCACTTCCGGTAAGAGGCTCAGGGCAGATGGAAGGGCTTTTCTGAGTGTGTGAAAAGCACATGCTGGAGCTCTGCCCGCCAACATGAACCTCCTACTGTGGTATGTCGCATTGTATTGCTCGTCTCACTCCCATGTGGCAAGGGTCTGGGGTCCCATATGTACCACCTGACACCACAAGTACCACTGGTTGAGCAACACCGATCTATAGCAATGATTATATAGAACAGGAGTGTCAAACATAAGACCCGGGGGCCAGATGTGGCCTGTGGAAGCTTTTTATCCTACCCTCAGGCTCTCAGCTGCTGAGCAGTGCTGAGGTGTTACTGCTGAAAGGTGCAGCCCACATGAAAATATGATCAAGGTTTGCATATTTTCTGTTCTGTCATTTCTCCTAAGTGAAAAAAGTGCTTTTTTGTTATGTCCTGTTTCATGACATCACTTCCTGCCTAATGACATCACTTCCCGCCTTTAGCTGCCATCATAAATGCTATTCAGCCCACTGTATGAAATGCGTTTGACACCCTGATATAGAACTACATAGACTAAATGATTTTTTGCACAAATAAACTAGATTGGGACCAGAATGAGGTCAACCAATCCAAATTTAGCATTTATGCAACCCAGTCCTGCATATGTTTACTCATAAGTAACTTCTACTGAGTTCAACAGGACTTCCAAGTTAGTGTGTTCAGCCCTGTAGCCATAAACAGGTGGTTAATTTCCCCCATTGAAATCAATGGGGTATTGATACTTGGACACTGATTACATTATCATTCACTAGTTCCTTGCTAAAAATATTGTGCTTCCTCCCCCCTGCCCAAAAGCTGTTGAAAAATAATGTGTAATTAACAGTAAGTTTTAGAATATTGCTAAATAGGCCAGCCATAGTTCAGCAGGTAATATAACAAAATTTCTCGTGGACATTTATCAGTGGTACCACAATTTACACAACAATACAGCAATACCATTTACTTTCATCTGGTTAAGGACAATAGCATGAATGAAATGAAAGTCAGAAATGGATGAATGTCAAAGCATACCCTTATTGAGCTTTCAAATTTATTTTGACTGGCAAAAAATATAAATAACTATATAACACATGCAAAACCTAAATAATCACAAATAAAAGAAAAATAAACATAAGAGCATTGATAAATGTCATGGAAGTTTGGATGAAATCAGATGAAAGAGGAAAGTACATGGACAAAAAGGTGGTTATAATTGAAACCAGCTGAAAGGCCAAAGCAATGAAAATCAAGTGGATGAAAATCAAGATATTTTCATCCACAAGATACAGCTTATAACCAGGAAAGCATATTTTAACTTTAAAAATAACTTTTGTGAGATTTTATTTTTGGTTATGACTGCGGAATGATCAAGTATAAGAACAGACTCATTGGATCACAGTCACACTAGCCTAAGATCTGGTATTTCCATGGGATCTTCCAGAACCAGGGGACAGCCACTAAAATTGAGTGTTGGACGGGTTAGTAAAGACAAAAGAAAATATTTCTTTACTCAGCGTGTGGTCGGTCTGTGGAACTCCTTGCCACAGGATGTGGTGATGGCGTCTAGCCTAGACGCCTTTAAAAGGGGATTGGACAAGTTTCTGGAGGAAAAATCCATTATGGGGTACAAGCCATGATGTGTATGCGCAACCTCCTGATTTTAGAAATGGGTTATGTCAGAATGCCAGATGTAAGGGAGGGCACCAGGATGAAGTCTCTTGTTATCTGGTGTGCTCCCTGGGGCATTTGGTGGGCCGCTGTGAGATACAGGAAGCTGGACTAGATGGGCCTATGGCCTGATCCAGTGGGGCATGTTCTTATGTTCTTATGGACAATTCTAGACGTTTGTAAAGCAGTGGTGCTCAGAGGATGAAGCAGGTCTAAGGGAAGAGTCAATTGTTCAGCTGTAGAGCAGGAAGCTCCAGGTTTAGTTCCTGGCATCTCCAGTTTTCATGGTCTCGGGTGACAGGGCTGGGCAAGACTTTATGCCTCTGAGATCTGGAAGAGCTGCTGCACAGTACAAGGATGGATGGTCTGACTCACGATGAGGGAGTTTCAGTGTGTCTGCCCTGGTTGGACCAGGAAGCAGAGAAGCTACCCACACAAAACCCTGCCCAATTAGCACAGTCTAGGAAGCATGTTCTATTCCTTGTCAGGAGCAGGCAACTGGCAGCTCACAGGCTGATTCTGGATGTCAAACTTACTTTTTGAAACCGCTCAGAGAGAAAGAGAGAGAGATTCATTCATTCCCTTTTTGCCCAGCTTCCTTCTGGAAAAACCAAGAGAGAAAGGAGATCAGTGTCCAGCCTGCATCTGGAGGTGGAGGAAAAAGAATCCTCCTCTTGCTGGCAAGTTCCAGTGTTTCCTACCCTCCCCACTTCTGAGGAAGCTGAGTGGAAAGAGGGGCCAAAACTGGGAAAGGCCAGGCAAGATCCTCCTCTCACTGGAATTTCTTAACTTTTTCTTTCTTACCTGCCTTCCTTCTACAAAACAAAGTAATGCCAAAGAGAGAAGGCATCTTCTTCCTACTGGACCGCTCCCTTCTTGCCTGCCTGCTTTCCTTCTGCAGTAGCTGAGTAGGAAAAAAAAAAAGATTCAATACTGATTCTTGGGAGCTCCTCTGTCTCTGTATCAGCTTCTTCCATCATGTCAGATAGCACAAGGGGGGTGGCAGCTGGAATTGCTGGCAGACCCTTATGAATGGGGCACAGTTGGGGGGCTGCAGGCTGCTCTATATCAGCTGCCTGCAAAGGTTTTGGTGACAGTCCCAGTTTTAAACAGCCTGGTCAGCTTTCTTGGATAGCACTGCAGTTAATAGCAAGCAGATACACAAAAAGAAAAACCTCAGATTAGTGGAACAGGGATGTGCAGCTCCTGAATTGGTGAGGTTGAAGTAGTGTACAGCATATAAACCAGTGTTATAAACTAAACCTGACATCACATGGGGGCCATAATCTGTCCCATACTGATGTGACCAAATGTTCCATCAACATCAGAGAATCCCTGCAAGACTGAACTATCGTAACTGCATAAATAAATCACATTTCATGTATTCAGAGAACTTCTCATATATAATATGAGTAGTTTTTACCCTAATGAGGGAAGCTGAGGCTCAGGTAGTTGTGGCAGGCTCAAGGTATCCAACAAGAATTGAGAGCTGGATTTGGGGCCTTCTCCATCAGCAGTGGTCCAACATCAGCAGTGAGGTTGGTGATGATCAGAGACAGATCTTTTAAGTGGTGGCATCCCATTTGTGAAATATTCCTTGCCATCCAGAGAAGTTAGTCAAGTACTTATATTATTCAAATTTAGGTGTTAGCTCAACTGAACTCATTCTGTTTGCATGATTTAGGAATGGTTTTTATTTAACAGTGAAAATCTAGTTAAAACATCTTCCACTGCCCACATAACATGAAGAAGGACAAATGAAGCCCAGGAATAAACATTTTCAGCCCCCCAGTCATAGAACCCTCCTCCACTGATGTTTCCTAGTTACAAACATAATGCCAGACTAGGTGGACTGTTGATCTGACCCTGAAGGTACTTCTTATACTGGAGTCTTGAGCTTCCTTCACAGGCATTGTAAATTTGCCATTTAAGGCTGGCCTTTGGAGCCCTAGGGCTAATTTAACAAAAGGAGGGGAGATGTCCACAGTGTTTTGATTTGATTAAATTGTATTCTCTTGCCCTGGAGTGAGTGGGTGTGGCTTTTGTTGTCTGCCCTGAGACTTTGAGATGAGGCTGGCTGTCTGTTTATTATATCTAATAAATAAGGCCCAAATCCTAACCAACTTTCCAGCACTGGCATAGCTGTGCCAAGGGGATGTATGCTGCATCCTGCAGTTGGGTGGCAGTCACAGAGGCCTCCTTAAGACAAGGGAATATTTGTTCCCTTTTCTCGGAGCTGCATTTTCCTTATGCCCCTGCTGGAAAGTGGGTTAGGATTGCTCCCTAAGTGTCTAAGAGCCAAACTAGGCATGACTTCTATTTGACCCTGCATGTCTGTCTGTATGTCCTTGCTAAATAGCTGCAGTAGAAGCAGAGAAGGCAGTGAGCAGCAAACAAGATCACAACTGTGGTGGGGGCAAAGAGTTAGTTTCCTCCTTGTCTGTGGTCCCATCTGGATCAGGGGAGCCATGGTTGCTTTTGGGGGGAAAAAAAAATAACTCCACCAAAACAAAACCCAGCAACAGCAACAAAACAGACATGGACAAATAACGGTGTTTTGTATGTAGTTTGGTTCTAAAGCTGTACATAAAGACTGCAAACTCTAATCAGCTTAATTGGCAGATTAATCAACAAAGGCTTTAGTTGGTTAACAGGTGGTCAGTTTGAATATAAAAGTCTGAGAGTTGAGGGTCCACAAGTTTATATGTTGACACTATTTATTTCTGGTGTCCTACTGATATAGGCCATAAAAGGAAATATTAAAGATGGTCTTTAGTAGTTTTTATCCAGGAAGTCAACATGTCTTGAATGTTTTGAACTCCCAACTCACTGGAAGCTATCTCTTCAGCCAGTGAACACGCAAACCCATTGCAGAGAGCTGTGGGCCTTTGGGTTGGGGCACTAATCCAGCCCTAGAACACAAAAGCCTCTCAGGCGGTCTCCTAAAAGCAGACAGCTAGGGAAGGAGGCAGGAGCAGGGTGGAGCTGCTGTGGCCAGAAGCTTCCATATGTTTCCTGCCTCTCTGCATAGTCTGCATGGTTAGCACAGCAGTTTTGGTGGCTGCAGTGCTCCACATCTGCTGAAAGGCCTCTCACTCTGCCTTCTGCAGAATTATCTTTCCTTGGAACCTTGTACACTGTAATACGTCCCATAATGCCACTTCTTTTAGCACCATTTCATTACAGCTCTCTTCATTCGGAGTGTGATTGACAGCTATTACAGCAAATGTGAGAAGCCCATTCTAGGTAGCATGGGGGTCGATCAGTGCCAGTTTCCTGCATTATAGTTCAACCCTGTTTCCTATAGCACTGTTCAACTTTTGTGGAATGTATACCCCACGCTATTGCTATACTCCCATTTTCAGATGTCTTGCACTTTCTGATTGGCCTGCTCCACTGTTTGAGTAGTAACCACCTCTATTAAGCTGTAATTCAGCTTATATTTCTTTCAGTATCTTAAAAAGACATCTATAAGTTTGGGTAACATGCCAATTTCATTACACTGAGGGAACAATCCTATCTTGCACTGAAATAGGCAAGCCAGGAGGATATCCACAGGATGTGGTGATGGCATCTGGCCTGGATGCCTTTAAAAGGGGATTGGACAAATTTCTGGAGGAAAAATCCATCACGGGTTACAAGCCATGATGTGTATGTGCAACCTCCTGATTTTAGAAATGGGCTATGTCAGAATGCCAATGCAAGGGAGGGCACCAGAATGTATGTCTCTTGTTGTCTTGTGTGCTCCCTGGGGCATTTGGTGGGCCGCTGTGAGATACAGGAAGCTGGACTAGATGGGCCTATGGCCTGATCCAGCGGGGCTGTTCTTATGTTCTTATCCAGTACAAGAAAGGACACCACAGATGCTCAGCTGAAGGTAAAGGGAAATTCTTCCCCTTACTCCTGGAAAAGCCACTGCAGCCCCTATGGGTCTCCTCGGACTTCCACCACCTCATGAGGTGGCACAAGTTCAAGGAGAACAGAGTGGCTTGAAGCCACTCTGAGCTGCTCAGGGAACAAGGTTGGAATCCTGCATTATCTGCCATGTCCCAGCCCTGCCTCCCGCTCCCACCCACCCCCGGGGTCACCCACCACCCGCCCTTGCCCTGCCCCAGAATGCCTCCCTCCTGCCTCTTCCCTGCCCACCCCAGAGTCTTGCATCGGGTGAGCTCAGCCAACGCAAGGTTCGGTCCCCCATCAGCATGGAGGTTGAATTCAGCCTCTGCACACCAGCCTAACTGACTCACAAGGAGGCGCAAATGTGCCTTTCAGCACATTTGTGACCTTCCTGGGCCAGTGCAAGGGACTTGAGCTGGCTCAAGGGCGCCTAAGGATTGTGCCCTGACTTGGTTAATTGAGGAATTAATCCATTAAGGGCAGATGATTAATTAATGAATCATTCTTCCATGGTTAACTGCCCTAGTGTACCATCTCATCGCACTATTTCGACTATTATATATAGTAATACCTGCAAGATGCAATCATAATTTTAATCATATGGCTGTTCCTTGCAAAGTAAGTTTGCTTTCTAATTAAGTAGGATGGATTCAGAGTACCATGTTAGTCCCATGATCATTGCAGTTATCATATGATAACCTGGTTAGCTGAAGCATTCATCACATGGTGACTTGACACAGAAAGGTCATTAGTTGTGTCAGCTCATCTGCTGAAACATAGCATACCATGGGAAGAAAATTCCATCATGATAAGATTATCACCATGTGGATGGTGCACTGCCACTCCAAGGAGATGTCCAAGGAATGATGCAGTCAGGAGCAGTGTGGAATTGCAACCAGAGCCACTGCAAGTAGAGGCCACTCCAGAAGTGATTCTGTATCATTCTGGGCTACCCCCTTCCTCTCCTCCTTTATATTAGGAAAGTCATCGCCCAGAGCAGCAGTGCGCAAGGAATGGCCGTAACTCCCGGTGTGCTGCCACTCTGGGCTGTGTTTTTCCTCCTATAAAGAAGGAGAGGAAGGGGGCAGGCCAGAATGGCATGGAATTGCACCTGGAGTGGCCACACCTTGCAGCTACTCAGGTATGATTCTTGGCTGCCACTTCCTTCATTTGGAAGTGCGTTTTTTTTTAAAGGGAAAGAAGACAGCAAAGGTGCTGGCTTCTTCCTCTTTAAAAAAAAATTAAAAATTGAAGGTAGGGATGGCAAAACTGGCAGCGCCGTCCCCAGGCATGGCTCTCAGGGCATATTTGCCCCCCTAGGTACACCAATGAGTGAGCCAACAAATAGGAAGAGGGTCCATATATAAAGAGAAGGGTGCTCTATAGGGTAAATGGAGAAAGAAAGAGGAGATAGTTCTTGGAATGTTGCCCTTTCTAATGAGGGTCAGGCATCTGGCTGCTAGGAGAGGAAGCTGCATGCAAACATATTTGTATTACACTCAGGGGTTTTTAGGCACGTTTGCCCATGATAAAGCTGAGAATTATCTGAAAATAGTGAGCACAGATTAATCCTAGATAATAAGAGTATGGCTGCAATCTTATCCACACTTATCTGGGAGTAAGCCCCATTGCCACAATGGTACTTACTTCTGAGCAGACTTACATTGGATTGGGCCCTAAACCACCTGGAGGTCCTTAGGTTGCCAGATCTTAGTCTGAGACAAAGCTCTTATGCCAGTAGTAGTCATGCAAAAAAGAAGAGTTCTACATTATGGCTTCACCTCTTGAAAACTTTTCCTTCTATATTATTATTTTAATAGTCCTGAAGTTTAATGTCCTTCACTGAATGCAGCAATGTATTTTGCATGTGGCTTTCATTTTCCACTGACGTGGGTTGTCAAATTTTTTTCTAGAGAGGGCTCCAGTAATACTTGGGTTGAACAGTCTGCTCTTTAATATTTGTGCTGCTAATAGCAAGGAAAACCAGAGAATGGACGGATGTGTGGCTGGAGTCAGTTCAGAAAACACACGTTTCCAATCATCCCATCACTGTGATGGGAAAAGCAGAACCTGTATCAGTTGAGCCCAATTGCTCCTAATGGAAGGAGAAGAAAGCCTAGTCCAGACTGGTGTTAATTTGATAGAAGGTAGGAGTGGTCAGCCTGCATAAACTTCTTTTATAGCAGTGATTCGAAAAGCAAACCACTTAGGCCTTGTACCCCTCTGCAAATAATCTAATCTGGGGCATTCAGAGTGAGATCTGGGAGATCTTTGGGTGACCCCTAATCATTCAACAAAAGCAAACTAAATTTGCATGTAGAAAAAAAATTTGCCTGCCATGCCTGACTTTGTGCCAATCACTTAGTCTCAATCTCAATGTTCTCACCTGTAATTGAAATGTATATATGAATTGGTTGCTTTTAGCCAGGTCTCTGTGCAGCTGTGCTGGCCACTTTGAATCTGAAGTTAATCAGATGTGCATTTGTACTTATAAATGCAGGTTATCCAATGCTGGGCTCATGGGGTGCAGTAGAGAACTGTGACCTCTCCCTCAGCTATCAACTGGCTTTGTTATGCCCCCCCCTCGCCACCCTGCTGCTAAGCCACTATTTTGTACCTAGCTCTGGCTATTGGACCTTGGAGTTCTAGCAACAAATAAAATAGTTCCCACTAGTCTGAAGACTGCCCACCTGTATCTGTACTCCCAAACCCACCCAAGCATGCAGACCAGATGCCTCCTACAATTTCTTGACTTCCTCATCACATCTGTATGAACCCAACTGCTTACTCCTTTTCTACTTATTACTACTGTTTTGTGTTTTGTTCATCTTCTTCTAAAAAACTCAGGATGGAATGCATGGGATTTGCCTGTGCTATCCTGACAACACGCCTGAAAGGAAAGTCAAGCAGAGTGAGATTGACTGGCCCAAAGTCACCTTGCGAGCTTCATTAATTAGCTAAGCTAAGCAGGGAGCTGAATCTAGCTCTCCCTGGTCCAAGTCCAGGGAGCAAGTCAGGTGCTCTTCCAGCACTCCTTTTTCTATCCTTTCCAGAGAGACCAGACAGCTAGAAGAAGCACCTTCAGACAGACCCTTTGGGGCAAGACATTTGTGCTCCTCCACCACCAGCAGCCTGTGGGAGGGAATAGGGAGTGGCTGATGGTTCATGATGACTCTCACAAGTACAGCCTTGCCTTTAGCCACCTGCCAACTCACATAAAGCACATAGCAATAACTTCCAGGCAGGGAACTTACTAGTCTCACTTTTCAAACCACCTGATCACAATTGTGGGTTGATTGTACGGTAAATAACTTTGTGGACCAGGGGACAACAGGCTTTCTCCTTTGCCAGCAATGTTGGCATTTTACTACAAAGCTGTATAGAAATAAATGGGCCAGGGGGGGGGGCGCAGAAGAAAGATCATTTTTAAATCACGGGGTGACTAGCAAATATGCATGGCGTACAGTATAAACAAAGAGCACTTTATAAGATTTACCTTCATTTAGTGAGGGAAAGTACTTTGTGCATGTTTCTTCCAATCAGGGACCCAGGGTTCATAAAGTGTTGATTCAGAGGTGGAATTCCAAAGCATCCGTGCTTACTTACACAAAGATGTCACAGCCACACATCCTCACAGTGTCCGGTCATTTTCAGAGAACTGTGTACTTACAGTCAGTTCTTAAATTTCACCCACTGGGCAAAAATTGTTCAAAACATTATATTTTGAATAACAGCCCAATTCTACGATGACTGATGATTTGCGACCTACAGCATTGCAAAACATGACACTGTATAGCGCACAACCAGGCTGTTGCTGGAAACAGTAAGTGGTGCCAGTCACATAGCAGCGACCCACCTGGAGTGCTTGGCACCAGGAAGTCAATGGCGGCGACAGGCTGTGGGCCAGGAAAAGGAAAGAGTAGGAGGACTGGGACCCTAACTTGGTAGGAAGGGGGAAGGAAGAAGGAGCGGGGAAGAGGTGGGAGGGGGTGAATCCAGTGGCAATGGTGCACACCAAATCTTATCCTGTCCATTTTTAACCTCCTCACCCCTTTTCCACTCTAACACAGGGATGTCCAAAGTTTTCGGCAGGAAGGCCACATCATCTCTCTGACACTGTGCCCGGGCCAGGGAAAAAAAGAACTAATTTACATTTAAAATTTGAATAAATTTACATAGATTTACATAAATGAATATATTAAAGATGAACTTATATGAATGAATGAAGGTCTTGCAATAGCTCAAGGCCTATAAAAGGCCTTGCACAAAAAGCAAGGCTGGCCTTTCCTTTGCTGCCGCTACTGCAACACAGACATGAAACAACAAGCAGTGGAGGGAGCCCTCAACCCAAAGCTCAGGCGAGAGGTCAAACAGTTGCCCTCACGCTGAGAGCAGTTGTGTTGGGCCAGTGTGGGCTCCAACAAATCTCCACAGGGCCAGAGGCTCATTGGAGACTGGGGGCTCCCTGAGGGCCACATTGAGAAGCCTCGAGGGCCGCAAGTGGCCCCAAGGCCGGGGTTTGGGCACCCCTACTCTAACATATGCCAGCAAAGGAGGTGGTGTATGTCCGAGGAGACCGATGGGTGGCCCCAGGGATTATGCAGAGGTAAGTAAAAATTATTTTAACCCACCTCCCATTTGCCCTCTGGTCGCCATCGCCCCCACACTGGAAACCCTACATGCCTTTTTGGCACAACTACATCAGCACTAATGTGGGGTATAGGATTGAGGCCTAAATAGCATTAGGTCTTAGGGTCGTACTTTAGAATGGCAGTGGAGAGATAGTCGGCCTTCCCCTTCCTTGGTGTTTCAGATCACACCGTTTTCCAAAAGTGCATATATCTGAGGCCAATTCACTGGTTTTGCACACAAAGGTTGCAATCTAAACAACTCTTAAAGAATAAGCCCCATTGAACATAGTAGAACCCACATCGTGGGACCCAGTACTTGCAAAGTATTGCACTGCATGTGATTATTATAAATTACTTTGTCAATATTATTAATCCTTGTGTACTTTCTTCAATTGCGTAAGTGCAAGACTTCTGGTTTGATTTAAAGGGACCTTGTGACTGAAGGAGCTCCTTCATTTGCACAGTCCCTGTAAATTAAACCAGAAGTCCTGCACATCAATGTTTGAATAAACTGGACCTGGAGCAAGGTAAGGAGGCAAGTGATCCACTTTTTGCTGATATTTTGCAACAGTAAAACAGTGTTATGAGAAGCAACTAGCACTGAGGTCACAAAAGCCACTAAAACTGAGATTTGGCCTGGCGCCATCTCATTCTACTAGATGTCTACACATAATCCACCAAATTCTGCTCATTGGCCTCATCTAGGATGGGGGGTTAATTTTTGAAATTAAAGGTGGTAGTCCTAATGGATCTTGTTTGTTGCAGCAGAGAAAAAGGAAATTTTCAGTTATGTCTCCATCTTGGTAAAATCTCTATTGCACATACTAGGTTGTCCATGAAGTAAACTCACCCACCATATTTTTCATTACGGAAAGAGAAAACAAAAATAAAATGCTGATGCAGAGACACGTTCAATTTACATTTCATTTTCTGATTTGTTCCTTCTTCCTCTCCACACACTATGAAGTGATAAAGATCCTAATTATTTTGGCTGTATCGCCTCATGTCTGTCTTGCATATGGATGAAGATTAACCTTAAAGCCCTCTTTTAATAACATTATTTTCCTGAATGAAATTAGTAATAAATGCATGAAAATTTAAGTGGTGCCTCAGAAGCCTCTCTTAAGGGAGGGCAAGCTGAGAAAGAAGAATGGGGGAAGGGATTGTTAATGAAGCTGATGGCACCATGGATTAGTAGTAGGGCCAGCCTTTTACCTCTGGAAACCTCGATTGCAAGCCTGATTAAGAACACAAACGAAAATAAATTTTATGAATTCATCCTAGACTGACCTCATGTTTGTATGCGAAAAATACAACCCCCCCCCCAAAAAAAAACCACACAACAGAACTACCCTTATCACCATCTGTTGAATGTTGTTGACAAAAATATAGACAAAGGTCACATTATGTACAGGTTGGAAAACAGAACTTGAATAAACCAGGAGTTTGGGGAAAGATCACCAAAAGCTATGCAGAGAATTATTTAGAGATGCTGTCACACATAGGTGCAACTGTGAAAGAACTGACAATATACACACAATCTACGATACGGTATTATAACGAATTTATTATCAGACAAATAACATGTTGATTTTGTTTAAAAAAAAAAAAAAAGATGCTGTGTGGGTTGCTATTGCTTATGGTTGCCAGGTTGCAACCTGGAAAATGTTCACATTATTCTCCCGAAGAGTAAACTTGATGGCTCCATGCCAACTGGTAGGGCATTGAAAGGGGGCCACCCACAGGCAAGGTAGGGATTTTCTGCATGCTTGGGAGACTCCCCAGGTATGCAGAAAAATATTACTGTGTAGTGAAAAAAGGAGATGGGGGAAAAATCCTTTCTGACAAGTGCTGAGCATGCACAAAGCACTCCCATAGGAACAGAACATTAGTAAAAGTTAAAAAAAAAAAAAAACCCTGACAAAAGCAGGGGGGGACGGACACTTTTCTCCCCCACTTCAACAAGGAAAAAAGAAACCACATAACTCAGAAAGGGGGCAGGGTAAACCATCTACCTCATAAAGCTTGCCTCATGATATGTACTGTTCTAGTTTGTAGACCCAGGGCTGTATGCTTAGGTTTCTGCAAATCCAGCCCCAAACAGCATGGGAAAGGGCAGTTATGCTCTCCTTCTTTTACAGTTGGGGCTGTTTAAGCAGCTTTTTTGGCAGGGTAGCCTTCCCTCCCTAGCACAAATAGAACACTTAGGTCTGAGACTGGCAATACAATACATTATAAAATGCACCTCTATACACGTTTGGAGATGCCGTTCATGGCCGGCCCACGTTATCCTGATACCTGAGGTGGCATCCCAAATGCTGCTCCCCTTAACCAATGATGTGCAAGCGTGTCTCTCCCACTAACTACAGGTCTCACTCAGCCCTCTCCTCCTTATTTCCATTTCCTCTCTTTCCCCCTCTCCTTTTCCAATCCAGGGGATGAAAGCAGGAGAAAGAGCAGTGGAGGCAAGTTGGTGGCAAAGATAGCCCCCTCTCCCCATCAATCTGCTTCTTCAGTTGACTTCATGTGCCCCTAACATTCTCCCCAACACTTCTTCACCCCTCCAATGATCAGGGAAGCTGAGCCCTACCACAAACCCTTGTGGATCCCCAGTTTATAAGTTTACTCATCAAGAGATGAGGCAGCCGCAACTTCTTCTGCCGGTTGCCTTCCTGCACCTGCTATCTGTTACCCCCTACCTGATATGGCAAACAGATCCCCCCCCCCAAGTGTGTTAGAAGAAGTTTGGAATGGGGGAGACAGTGGTGGGGGTGCCCCAGTTGTCTCATCTCCTGATGCATCAGGGAATTAAGTCTACAAACATTCTCCGCATGGCAACTTTGCAATCCCTCTATTGTTTCATTTATCTTTTGCAGCAGTTTTAGTTTGATATCGTGTGCATTCACACTGGCAGCTAACTACTAAAACACTGCAGGTACAACAGCTGGATGTATCCCTATTGTGTAGCAATGAGTATCTTTGCTGTCTTTATCACATTCCAGAGCAGGGATGTCAAACATGAAGTCCAGATGTGGCTCGCAGAAGCTTTTTATTCGGCCCTTGAACTCTCAGCTGCTAAGCTATGCTGAACTGTCTCTGCTGAAAGGGTGTCCTGCATAATTGGTCTCTCCCATATCTTGAAATATGATCAAGATTTGTGTACTTTCTCTTCTGTCATTTGCAGCTAATGTTCCTATATGAGAAAAAGGTGCTTATTTGTGGTCATGACCTGTTTAATGACATCACTTCCCACCTAATGACATAACTCTCGACCCTCAGCAGGCATCTTGAATGCTATTTGGCCCACTGTATGAAACGAGTTTGACACCCCTGTTCTAGAGTGATCAAGAAATAGAACCCAGGGTAGATAATTTCAAATAGGGAATTTCAAATAGAGAATTTCAATTCTCAATAACTCCCATTAAGTTGTTTGGGATCAGCCTAAATAGGCTGCAGTTGGCAAGACTTGGGAGTGGGTGAAATAGGTCTTTTTGCTTAGAGCAGTTCCTTCACTATAGATGTCTTTCCCCAGCCACATTACTAGTTTGGGAATAATACCCTTTTCAAAGGCAACAGCTTCCATGCTCCCTCACAGCTCAAGCCTTTGTATGTCTACTCAAAAATAAGTTCCATTGAGTTCAGTGAGACACAGGGCCCAATCCTATCCAACTGTCCAGTGCTGATCCAACCATGCCAACAGAGTGTGTGCTGCATCCTGCAGTGTGGGGACAGTCACAGAGGCCTCCTCAAGGTAAGGAAATGTTTGTTCCCTTACCTTGGAATTGCATGGTGGCTGCATCGGCACTGGAAGGTTAGAATAGGGCCCTTGCTCCCTAGAAAGTGTGTACACTATAGGTCTGCAGCCTTAGTGAATGTAAATAATTAAGAGCTGGGTGAACAACTAGACCAGGGGCATCAAATCCATTTCATTCAGTGGGCGGAATAGCATTCATGGCACCTATTGAGGGCCATAAGTGACATCCTTAAGCAGATGATGGCCAGAAATAAGCACTAGGGTCTCACGTAGGAACTCATTAGTTGCAAATGACAGAAGAGAAAGTATGCACATCTTGATCATATTTTCAAGATATGGGACAGACTAATTATCGTGTGGGCTGGCCTTTCATCTGCACTGTTTCTGCGGATGTATCCCTTAACAGCTCAGGTGCTCTGCAAAGTGACACCTTGGTAGAAGTGGCACTGTGTTTGTGACAGCTGTAAAGGGATTTACACTGCTGGAATGCTCATTCCAGGGGCATAAAGGCCCCTTAGGATTGGATCATAAGGCAACCAATGTATGTTCTAGCCCAGGGGTGCTCACACTTTTTTGGCTCGAGAGCTACTTTGAAACCCAGCAAGGCCCGGAGATCTACCAGAGTTTTTTTTACAATGTTCGCGCCATCATAACATATAACATTTATGTGTACAATGTATGTTGGTGTACCTTGAGCCCCACTGAGTATAACAGGACTTACTCCTGAGTAGACATGCCTAGGATTAGGCTGTGAGGCTGCAATCCTAGCCACACTTACCCAGCAGTAAGCCCCATTGAGTACAATGGGCCTTACTCCCAGCGTTTCCTCCCAGAGGCACCTGAAGGGGGGGGGGTCGGCACTCCGCGATCTACTCATTTTGCCTCGCGATCTACCGGTAGACCGCGATCCACCTATTGAGCACCCCTGTTCTAGCCTGATATTTTTATGATGCAAAATGCCTAATTTTTAAACTACTTTTTCTTTTTTAATCCACAAAACTACCAGCCTATTTGACATCATTTATCTTGATTTCTGTTGTGCTTTTACTGCCTCCAGGCAGGACCTTTTTAAACATGTTGAGAGGTCCGGGGGCTGAACAGTCCTCCTTTATGTACTGTTTGCCAATGTTGATGTTGCCCCCTCCATTTTGAGGACGAGGGCAATTGTCTCCATTGTCATCCCCCACCCCAAAAGGCCAGTAGACCATTCAGAGTGGATCTGTACATTCTAGCTCAGTTGTAGAAGGCAGATCACAGTATAACTATGATTAACTTCAGATAATTTCAACAATACTGTAGTGCATTTCTATAGTCTAGCTCAGTGCTTCCCAAACTTTTTAGAACTGAGATCCACTTTTTAAAACAGCAATCTATTGTGACCCACTAGACAAAAAAGGATATCTAAAGAAATATTTATCTAAGAAATATTTTATTGATTAATTATTAGTAAATAATAATAGGGATCCTATGCTCCAAAGGCTGCCAGAGACCTTACATATAGTATGCATATGTAGGCATTTGCTAGACTCTCCCTAGAAATGAAGTTCAAGGACTGATTCCCCAAACCTTTACATTCATTCAGGGTAGTACCCATATGGCTGAACTGAAGAGCAACATGTGCAATTACGGATTTCCACGCTAGACAAAAGGCTGAAACTGGATTCACATGTGATCTACAGCACAACAATTACTAGAGAAAATCAAAGTGTGTGACATTTTAATTTGGGGGTATGAATATTACTTCATACCACAGGTTAGCATTTCAGCTAACAATTTTCTTCTGCAAACTGAGCAAGGCTTCTTGCAAAGTTTTCTTTAAAATGTTTTAAAAACTTTTCACGACCCACCAAAAATCAGCTCATGACCCACTGGTAGGTCCCAACCCACAGTTTGGGAAACACTGGTCTAGCTATAAATGGGTGCATAGTTTTTCCTAATTTTCATCAACAAAAAATACTATTGGAGAATGTTTCAATTAAATTAGATCAAATGGGATGAGTAACAGAGAGCAAAGACTCAGAACAAGATTAGTTTTTAGTTTGTAATTCAGCAAAATTTATAATTTAGTTTATACTTCACAAGCCTCTGGATTATAGTCAATAGCTTTGACTACACCAGAGAACAGCTGTCCAGAGGCTCTGTAACTCGTTTTAGAACTGAGCAGAAGTACCTCACAATGTCTGACTGGCTGAGCAAATCATCCACAAGCCTCCTGGGAACACTGAAGAGGAAATCAGGAAACAGGAAGTGTCTGGTAAATGTGATGGCTACCTTAGATACAGAAATGCAATATATACCTATTGCTTTCTGTGCATCTTTTTTGTTATTTCTTTCCCTTCCTCATCTTATCCTTCCTGTTCCCTCCTTGCATCTGGTCTTCACCTTCCTCTCATGAAAGGCTCACTTCAGGTTTACATGCAAATACATGTACTGAAACACCATATCGTTAAAGAAGCCTCCAATTTCAGGGTGATTTTGAGTGGAGAAGTGAGGGGAAGGGGGCTTCAACTCTTTTCCCACCTGTGCATGCTCCAGTTCAGTCTCTTCAAATTGCATCCTCCACCCCATGTAGTTTAAATGTATGTATGTATGGGCACAATCCTAACCCATTTTCCCGCACTGATAAAAGGGCAATGCAACTTCAAGGTAAGGGAACAAACATTGCCATACGTTGAGGAGGCCTCCGTAACTTCCCCCCAACTGCAGGATGCAGCACGTGCCCCACTGGCACAGCTATGCCAGTGCTGGAAAGTGGGTTAGGATTGTGCCCTATGTTATATAGATAATGGACAGCGTGGAGTTAGCTATTGCCTTCTCTACCTGGCATATTTTGCTTGACTATGTGGTTCTTCACATGGTAGACTTTTCTTTCTCCCAAACATCCTTTGGCCTCTCTGTCACAACTTTTCAACTGTCTTTTCTGATAACTGGCACCTAATTAATCAGACTGAGGTAAGATTTGAACTGACAACTTCCCAGATCCTATTGTTAGTCACTCCATTCATCAGCTTTTAAATCCAAGCGCAGATTCATTAACCTCACACGCTTTCATAATTCTTTTTTACACATAACCAATCCAATGTGCTTAATACAGTGGGAAAACAGAATCCTCCTTCACTCCTTCAGTGCATGTTTTGTTGGACATGTGATTCTAATACTCAGTAGTGATTCTAGGTTCTGAACTAAAAAAGAATATAATTCTGGATTAATTAATCCAGAAGTAAAGATGTGATATTATTTGTGTATTGGCAGTGTGACACTGGATTTTAGTGAGGGTGGGGGGACTGGGTTTTTTTTTGTACTTTATTGTACATCACTGGATATCAGTTATAATGTGAATATATCTAGTTCTGGCCCCGTGATAACAAGCACCGCATTTAAGTATCAAACTTGTTAATGTATGTTGTTGGTCCAAGTAAAAAAAAATGTTAACTTTCAAAGACAGTTGGATTGGTGCCCTTCTGCTTAGTCTACCACTTACAGAAGGGATATTTTACACTTTGCACTAGTGTTGCATGAGAAAAGGGAAGACAAAGCCAAGAATGCTGTTCTGCTTGTGTCACAGCTTGTAACCTCTTGCACACAGAAAAGGATGACAGCTGCTACAGTACCCACTGATTATAAGACTTAGAACTACTTTTGCCTTTGTGGGACAGCACTAGGGGCTGATAGCTCTTTGGATTCAGCCTTATAGTTTGGATCCAAAGCAATAGTCTGACCTAGAAAGACAGGAAAAGGCAGTCAGACAAGAACATGTGACATTTCAATTAGCATTATAAAGGTAATGAAGCCTATGGCAGTGTTTCTCAAACTGTGGGTCGGGACCCACTAGGTGGGTTGCGAGCCAATTTCAGGTGGGTCGCCATTCATTTCAATATTGTAATTTTACTATATTAGACTTGATGCTACCATGGTATGTGACTGCATTTAGGAAAATGTTACAGACCTGTACTTTTAACAAGCTACTATGTATATTCTTTTAACAATGATAGCCAATGGGATTTACTCCTGGGTGTGGATAGGAGTGCAGCCTAGTATTATTAAAAGTTTTCCTGCTTGATGATGTCACTACTGGTCATGACATCAGGGTGGGTCCTGACAGATTCTCATTCTAAAAAGTGGGCCTTGGTGCTAAATGTGTGAGAACCACTGGCCTATGGAATTGGATTCCAATGCAGATCTTCAGGAGGTGGGAGAGATCAGAAGGCCATTTAGCCCAACACTCAAAACAAGTCTTCTGTACTCTTCAAGGTGTTGACCCCAGCATCCAGACTGCTAGTATGCACCAAAAGCACTGAATATGAGTGATCACCCAGTACCTTGCCAAAGGTGCCTGTAAGGCAAGGAATAGCAATGCTAAGTGACTCAAGCAAATTAGCTGTGTCACAATTGCTACCACAGAAAGGGTGGGGTGGATAGATGAGTGAACCTGGTGCCTTTTTTCTGCCTAAAAAAAGCTGACAAGCTTTAACAACAGAAACTGGTTCAGAAAACTGTCTCTGCCTATAAAGTGTAAATCTTGTATAGTTATAGATCTGAATCTTCTAGGATTCAGTTTTAGTTTGGGAACTACTGCTGAAGAGAATTGTTCCAAGCCGAACTGCTTCTTAGCGACTCCCTCTTTCCCTTTACTCCACACATCCATTTTCTATATATTTTCGTCCAAATAGGGAAAAGTAACAGGTTGCAAGCCGTAATTTCCCATCTATAGCCTGGAATGCTGTTGCAACAGTAAAGAAGCTTTTCTTCATTTTGCCCGCCTACATTTTGTTCAATCATATTCTCTTCTATTTGAAAGCTCAGTTCATTCTGCACACATTAAATTCACAGTAGTCAGGTATGGAGCAAAACTATATTTCTGTCTCCCGTAGTGATTGTCTTTTGCCCTGGAGCATAACAGTGTCTAACCACCTCTCTTTTCACTAGTATATATTATTTTGTCATCACATTTGTATTGCATCCTTCTCATGAGTTGAAGTTTGGTGTACATGGGGGTTGTCCCATTTTATGCTAAGAAAATTGGGAAGCTGAGAGGTTGTAATTATACAATAAATTTAATAAATCAGTGTGTTCGTGTGCCATTCTGCAACATGACCTCATGAGCTCTTCATTTTATAAGAGGATCCAGGGGATTCAAAAAGGTTTTCCAGACAGGTCTGAAACCCATCAGAAGCACATTTTCAGTGGGATGAGATGGAACAGCAAGCCTGAATAGGACTGTGCCAATATATTGCCAACCCTAAGCCCCCATCCTGCTTGAAGCCCCAAACTGCACACTAACATACACACTCCTAGTTGCCTCCACCTACTGCTGCTTTTTCCTCTTGCTTCCCAAGCTAGCAGAGCTTGGGAAGAAAGCAGAAAGAGGAAGTATGTGGAGAGTACAGCGAGTTGCCTAGAGCTTGCTGCCAGCCTGAAGAGCAAGCAAGAAAAGACAGCTGCAGTTGCCGCCTCTGCCATTCTGAGAGTTGGATGGCTCTGAGCCAAGCTAAGAGTGATTGATCTGAAGGCAGAAGAGTTGCTGGACAAGAAGCTGACAGAGGTGGCAGCTTAGAACGGGGTGCATGTGGGACAGAAAAAGTTAGTGTTCTACTGAGACTGCAAGACCTGTTAGGAATCACTGGACTTCTGTAAAAAATATGCTCTGTACATAAACATTTTTCAGCTTTTGATTAAATAATTTATCTTTGCTTCTGAGGAAGAGTTTTCTCAAAGCACATTGTTTATTTTTACTGGAACTTTAGGGCCCGATCCTGAACATTTTGTGCCAGCTCCCTGCCAGCGTGCAGTGTTACAAATGTGCCATTAGGCAGACCTGCAACAAGACCTAGCCATCGTAGGCACTGGCTCAGCGCAGGCACTGGCCAGCGCCAGGCGTAGGAAAGGCGAACACTGCCCAGAACTCCAGGCAAGAGCTGGGTGGCAGAGAGGTCAGTGGGGGCATGGGGGGAGGTGTTCTGGGGTGGGAGGAGGGAGCAGGGCAGGAGGGGGGCAGGATCCGAGCTCTGCTGGATCCAAAGCCCCACCTTGGGCCTCTTGGCCCGACATGGAAGTGTTTTACCTTGCACCGGCTAAATAGCTAGCACAGAGTTGAGTAGTCCCATTGCAGGGCTGCTTCCCAAGGAGGCATCAGGGACTGCCTGTAGCTGCCCAATGCCCATAGGATGCAACGGCAGCCATTTTGGCACCACTGCAGCCTTGGGCACCAGGCAGCTCAGGATTGGGATGTTAATCAATAAAATATTTCTTTTAATACTTTAAGGTTCCCTCTCATTCTTTCTGGTCTGCAGTATTTTCCCTTTCTTCCTTTTAATGAACCTGGAGCACCCTCCATCACCAAAACCTCCATTCTGCCAGTCCGTTGCCTGAAGTGGCTGGTTCCCTCCCATCCTGTTCATGCTGTATCCTGAAGTGGATAAATATGTTCTTATGGAAGGAATTGCATACCATCACTAAATAGTTAAAAAGGAGACCCTACAAATAATAAAACTTACCAGGAAAACATTTAGTGAACAGTCATCTTGTCTGAAATGTTCAGTTCCTGAGCTTCAGCACTCCATGTTGTTACAAAACTCTTTTTGCAAAGCCCTCCAGCAGATGGGTGTTATGAAAAAGTAGTCTGACTAGTTTCAACACATCTTTTTGGGACTGATAAGCAGGAGCTGGTGTAAGTAATTCTGAAAAACAAAGGTGCAAAATAAACGTTTCCTTAGATGTTTTTTTTAATCCCACTAAGTTCAAGCACAAGACAGTAACACATTTTCCGTCATTCTTCTGTACTATTCTACACCCATTTTTAATGCAATTTGAAGCTCTTCTCAAGAGTGCACATGCTGTTATCTGGACCAGTGTCACATCCTTATACTGTCTGCCTTTAAACCTGTTTGGCAAGTACAAAGAATGACTGAATGTACAACCACAAATGCCTTTGATACTGTGAACGAATATTAGGTTCAGAATTAAACAGACAAATTGTGAGCTACTAAAAGTGGGAACCTCAGCTATTTAATTGGTTTTCTGAACCCAGTTAATAATTTTAAACAGGAAAATGCTGTAATCTTGGCATAATGAAAACCGTAATAGATGTGGAGATCCCTACATTTGCTTACTTGGGGGCGGGGGGAGTGCAGCAGCAACTCAGTTATTGCTGTTAGTTGTTCAACTTGTTTGTATAATTTGAGCTTCAGTCCTAAGCACACGTATTTTGGGATCAGCACTACTGAATGCAACAGGATTTACTTCCAAGCAAAGATACATAGGATTGGGCTGTAGATCTGGTAAATATAGTTGCTTAGGAAATAAATAATGCTGAATTTTTATTCAAATAATTGAATAAAAATCAATTATTATTGAAAAATACTTAAACTGTCCTGAATAGGCTCTAATCAGGAAAGTTTTGGGGGTTTCATTTGTTTTGTTTTGCATTAACAATGTGGGCATGCTAAATTATAACCTTCTTCTTTTACATGCTGTGCTACAGACTGCACTTTTGTTCAAATATTTTGTAGAACACAATTTTGGAATGCAGCTCTTAAAAATTGTACACCCTTGCCAACAGCAGAAGCCCAGAAACTTGTTCACCTCTTTGCCAGGAAAACAACAACACCCCACACTAGAATCAATCTGTTTTATGACAAGAGCAGACAGGGCCTAGATCAGGGCCAGTTGAACTTCCAACGGCAAAATGGATTAGCGTTACCCACAATTTTAATTGTGCCTGGAAAATGTGGGTGTTCACATTTTCCAGTGTTGCAGAGGCACTGAAGTCCATGTATTCTATACTCAGCATTTATCTTCTAGAACAGCAGTGTCAAACTCGGTTAATGCAGAGGGCCGAATAGCATTCATGATGCCTGTTAAGGGCCAGAAGTGATGTCATTAGGCAGGAAGTGATGTCATTAAACAGGTCTTAACCAAAAATAAGCACTTTTTCTCACTTAGGAACTGATTAGCTGCAAATGACAGAAGAGAAAATAGGCAAATCTTGATCATATTTCAAAATATGGGAGAGCCCAATTTTCATGTGGGCTACTCTTTCTGCAGTAACTCCTTAGCACTGCTCAGCAGCTGAGAGCTTGAGGGCCGGATAAAAAGCTTCTGTGGGCCACATCCGGCCTCTGGGTCTTATGTTTGACACCCCTGTTCTAGAACATGGATTGGGTTCTAAATGGATTACTGGAATAGAAAAATTCTCTGTCACATCATGATGGAATTTGCTCTCAAGTGAGAACTGATTACAGTAAAAAGAAAGAAAAATTATATACCTAGATCCAGTGAGCACAATTTAAAGATCTCTTATAGGTGTGAACATGTGCTATAGGGCTTTCAACATTTATAAGAATCAATCTGGTACAAAGACAGATGTACAAATGTAGCTGGATTTGCTGAGGGACCTGGTTTCAAATTGCTGTTCAGATCTAATGTTCACTAGGAAGCTTGTCCCTCAACCTACTTTGGTAACCGTGTTGTAAGGATATGAGAACGCTGTGAAGGTAGGATGTTAAAATGATGAATAACATCAAAAATGTTTGTGAACTTCAGCCCCTACCATGCCAAGTTGCAAACTGCTTTTGAAACTCCTCCATGTATACAAAATAGCAACCTACATGTTGTTGGGCAATGCAAGCAAAAGCAGTTCCATGGTACACTTCTTTGTGACCATTAGCCCAGATCCAAACAGTCCTGTACATCTTGTCCTGTACAGTCCTGTAACATACGAAGGTGCTTTGTACTGAATCACATCATTGGTCTATAATTCAGTACACTGACTAGCAGGGGATCTCTGAGATTTAAGTCTTTCCCAGCCTCTGTTGCAGATGCTAAGAATTGAACCTAGACTCTTTTATGTGCAAAGCCTTCATCCCTGGCCATTTCCCGGTCTTATTCTTGTGCTTAATTCTTCCATGGTGTACACAGAAGTTTTGTCATTTTGCCTTGTGTTATGTCAAATGCCATTTGAGATTGAACAGTTTTCAGGAGTTGCTTTTTCAGGGGCACAAAGGTCTGCAATGGTAATAGGAATCTGAAGCTTCCAATTCAGGCTCCTGGACTCTCTAGATCCTATGCATTATCTTGGACCTTTTCCAGAATAGTAGTTCCCAAACTCCTACGAGGGAGTTGGGAACCCTGTAAGTCTTGACGAGGGCAGGGATGCTGCCACAGCTATCATGGCGATGGTGTGACCAAGGGTTGTTTGAACTTACCAAGAGGATAGTGCCTGCCATCAGGAGAGTATGCTCTCAGCCCCCTCTGTAGGCCTCTCTGCTGCAGCAAACTGCTCCAATCAGAGACTGGAACTCACTTCTAGTTTGGTTTAGCTTTGAATCTTTTTCCAGCAACTGATGGGCAGCCCAATCCTATCCCTGGCGGCCCTGCCGGGTGCAGTGGCACCAAAACGGCTACCACTACATCCAGCAGCAGCACCATGGCCATGGGAGGTTTCCTTGGGTGGACTTTCATCCCCTTCTCCCCAGGGAAAGCCCTGGGGCATGCAATGGGGCTTCTCAAGTCTGTACTGGTTACCTTGGGGTGCAGACTTGAGAACCTTGCAGCCTGACATGGAGGATAGGATACAGTGGAGTAGAGGTCTGCAAGTCCCACTCCCTCCCAGGCCAGTCCTTCCCCCCACCTCCCCCTCCCTCACAACATTCTGCCCACTTCCTGATCCCCGCCCCGAAAATACTCGCTGCCGAAAGCTGGCGCTGCAGGAGCAACGGCCATCCATCCATATGGCGCTGAGGCTCAGTGCCGACTGGCACTGGCCCAGTGCCAGTGGCCCCTCCTCTCCAGGTGCCATGGATGTGCCTTACAGCATGTTTGTGACACCCAGCACCGGTGCTGGAGCTCAGTGCCACCCACTGGCATCACTGGGGGGTGCGAGCCACACCAGGTGACGCGCCTGGGGGTGACACGCCCTGGGGGGGTGACGCGCTAACATTGCGGCATTTGGAGCTACCCCATCATGCTATAACCGTTGGATGCGGAATGTCCAGCGGAGTGCAATGCAAACAACAGAATTGAAATCTCTCCTTTCCTTCAAATGTTATGGCCAAAAAACCAGAAGGAAAAAATGAATGGATCCCTATGGAAAGTGAAAGTGAGCTGTATCGAGCGTATACTCGCGAGTAGGCAGACTTGCCTTAGTCCGTCGGAAAGGGCAGGCTGAGAGGAATCCAACGACACCAGAACAGTCCCGATCCAATGAATGCAGCCCAAGAAAAACACCAAGGAGTTCCCTGCCTTCCTCCCAGCTGCAATCTATGGAGCTGGAAACGAAGCCACGTGGCTGCGTTTACTCGCAAGTAGGCAAACTTGCCTTAGTCCATCGGAAAGGGCAGGCTGAGAGGACTCCAAGGATGTCAGAATGGTCCTGATCCAATGAGTGCAGCCCCCCAAAACACCTGAGAAGGAGGTTCCTCCCTCCCAGCAGCAGTCTATGGAGCCCTATGGAAAGCAAAGCAGCCTTACAGTCACGTTTATTCGCGAGTAGGCAGACATGCCTTGGCTTGTGGTCAGGCCAGGCAAAGGGAAATGTGAAGACACCAGGAGGGTCCTGATCCGATGGAGCTAGAGCACAACAGAAGGCAGCCCCCCCCCCCACTAAAAAGGACAAAAAAGAGGCTTGAGCTGGTAAGCAGAAGTTTTCTATTTTGCACTTGCAAAGCCAGGAGGGTCTTTATATGGATATGCCTGAAATAGAAGAACTTTAAACTGGGCACTGGGAGGGCTGGAAATCTCACTGATTCTTTGGGGGGGGTGTTACTGCAGGTAGGCCACAGAGTAAGCTCCATTGACCACTATGGGACTTACTTCAGAGCAGACATGCATAGGATTGGGCTCACAGGCTGCAATCATACCCACACTTTCCTGAGAGTAAGCCCTATTGAGCACAATAGGACTTACTTCAGAGTAGATTCACTTGGTGGAACAGGACTGGCTCCCCCTTATTTAATTATTTCTTTTATTTTAATTTAATTATTTATAATTATTTATTTTAATTTGCTTAATGATGTCACTGCTGGCCATGACATAACTTCCAATGGCCCTGGACAGATTGTCATTCTAAAAAGTGGGTCCATGTGCTAAAAGTTTGAGAACTGCTGCAATAAGGTGTTAGTAAGTTGACACAGGGTGTGTGTGTGAGACTCTACAAGTTTTCAAAATCACTAAAATCAGAGTTTGGAGGACTAATCCCATCATGTTATATATCAATCAATGTGTAATTTCATGCAGAATGCAATGAAACAAACCACATTGAAATATCTGTGTTCTAACAAAAGGTACAGCCAAAGACCAGTTGGGGCGGGGCGATGGTACATAACCATGCCCACCACCTGGGGCGTTGCCCCGCCCACTGCATGGGGTGATGCGCAGGCCTCCCGCACCAGGTGATGCAAATCCCAGTGATGCCACTGGTGCCGCCGTTAGGCCCAGTTAGGATTAGGCCCCAATTCCACTATAACATACAACAGTGTTGTAAAACCAGAATAAATTATTCATCTCTAAGCCTCAGACTGCAAACCTGTATATACTTTCCTGGGAGTAATCTTCATTGAATGTAACATACTTCTCAGTAAACTTGCATAGGCTTTCACTGTAAGGGCATGGACTTACTTGAAAATGAACTACTAGATTAGTTCCCACAGAAGTTAAAAAGAAGGCTATTAAATATGAGTGGCAAAGATTTTTTTAATTGTTGTTGCTCCCTCTAGGACGTTTCAGGAGAACTATATAGTTTTCACTTTCATTGTTAATTCAGAAAAGTGCATTTTGAGTCAAAAATAGGGGGGAAAGGGTGCTCCCCAGATTGCTCAAACAGAAATTTCCCAATACAACTCTTGTAGATTTTTTAAAAACCCTTTTCTTCCTTTGCTTTGTTCACATCTTTTCTGGAAGAAAAAGAAAAAGATTCCATTCCACTCAGGTCCTAGTTCTCCTGGTGCAGTGGGCGATAGGTCAAATACCATCCCCTTACCTGGTGATGCACCAGCTGCCACTTCCACTGCTCCAGACTCAGAAAGGAGAGAGAAATGGAGCAGAACAGGAAATGTGGAGGAGTAGTCCTAAAACACCACTCCTCCACACCTTCTCTTCCATTTCCTTTTTCCTTCTGCACCCAGGAAGGCGATGGAGCAGTGGAGGCAAGCAGCTCTCCACACTCGGTTGCCTGATGTGACTGCTTCAATCTGCTTCACAGATGCACTGGATCTGATTCTACTGAACTTCTAACACGTTTAAGGCATTGCAAATAAACTGGGTTACACATGAATCATTCAATCACAATGGAATTATCCAGGCAAGCTGAGTCTCAAGTATCTGCCTCCCATGACTTTACTTGAAAACTAGTCATAATGGGGGCACTTTCCGAGTTGCCCAGAGCATTTTCATGACTCAAAAAGACTCGAGTCCTTCCCTTTAAAAAGCCTGCCATGGTTCCACAGAAGAAAACGGGGCTGCTGCTGGGCTCTGTGTGTGCTTCAGCATTCCCTTTAAACACTCCCCTGCTGTCCCATCCCAACTGTCAGGCGGTAGCAGTGCAGAACATGCTGACCTGTTCCCTTCCCACCCAGCTGCGACAAAGGAAACCCACCCACACCCACATTAGGGGCATGGTTGGGTGGGAGGGCACATTCCAGCTGGGCAAGGCGGGAGGGCGCGGGGGGGGGATGACAGCGGAGAGGGAAACCCCATAGGTAAGCCCCTGTGACCTTAGCTACAACACAGGCAGGCTTAATCAAGGGAGGCTGGAGAGAGACATACTGCTCAGACACACAGGACGCAATCCTAACCCCTTATAGTCAGTGCTTTCCAGCAATGGCATAGCAGTGCCAATGGGACATGTGCTGCACCCTCCAGTTGGGTGTCACTCACAGAGGCCTCCTCAAAGTAAGGGAATGCTTGTTCCTTACCTTGGAGCTGCATTTTCCTTATGTCAGTGCTGGAAAGCACAGGCATAAGGAGTTAGGATTGTACCCACAGTGACTGACAGTTACTTTCCAGCATGTTACTAGAAGAAAGAAGGGGTGTTCTGGGGGGGCCAAAGTACCCACTATCCAGGCATCCAATAATAACAGCCTAACTATCAATCTAAATCCTGGACATGGGAGAACCCTCTGCATGTCAAGCAAGCCACAGCACACAGTCCGGAATGACACAACTCAGGTCAGCAACCTGCTTCACCTAACTGTAAGCTGTCTGGCCAGTGTGTGTTGTGCTGCTCAGAGACATACCTGACCTGTAGTGTGGACTGGAGGTGTCAGAGGGTTTGCTTGACCCACCCCAGCCCCCTCCTCCTGCTTACAAAACCCACTTGTCCCTATGGGAAAATGGCTCCTCCTGCCCTCCCCTTCCGGAGATGCATCCTCTGTCCAATGGATGCTCCCGGGAACCAGAAGAGGCACCTCTCTCCCCTGGTTTCTGTAGACATGCAGGTGCCTCACATGTATTACTGAGCTAGCTGTCAGGTAAAATTGATACTTTTGCTGAAGCTGCCACAATTTCTGCATTGCAAGACCCTGCAAGTTTTTTTAAGTGCAAACAAAAAAGTTAACCATTTTGCTCCACGCCCTTCAGCCCATCTCTGAATATAGTGTACCCTGCTGCACCTGCTACAGCTCCTTGCATGTACTAAAAAACGGCTTCCTGAATTGATGCAAGAGGTCTTTCAGGCAAGATGGAGGTGGCACAAGCAGTAGCTGTTGGTGGGCGACTCAAGTCGCCCAAACGGATGGTGACTCATGAGTCAGGGGCTTCAGACTCAAGTGTTTTGCCAAGTCTTCCACGCATGTGACTCGAGTTCCCATCCAATTGATGATGACCATTTCTGTAGCAATTCTACAATGATGGAATTCCCACCCTCTTGAATTGAGAACTGTCCCCACTTGTCAGTGATCCAACAGGGTTTGAGACACTTTTCCTGCTGTTTTATTATGCCTCGTAGATTTTCTAGTATTTTAATGTTATACAAGCAATCTTGAGTGACTTTTTAAAACTGAAAAGGTGGGACATAAATGTTTTAAAATAAATGAATAAATTAAGTCCTATTAAACTCAGTGGTCGAACACTTACTTCTGAATAAACATACACAGGATCAGACTGCATATCTATCTTGGCAATGTCTTCTCCACATTTCCTGTCTCCCAAGCTTACTACTGTCCTTTGTGGTTAAAGGCAGGATTGGAACAATCCCAGGAACATGCTAGCCCCTAGAGAAAACTTGTCAGATTTTATCTTTCTTAAGCCTTGATTAAAAATCTAGTGCAAGATGAGTAAAGATAGAAATAAAATAGTAAGAGATTTATTAGATTATTGCATATTTTGAACCACTGATAGTTTTGGATTCTAGTTTCATCTTAAACTAGCATCTCATAAGCTACAGCAGTACTTGCTGTCATGTAAAACAATATTATTTTATTAGCACTTACGTACATAACTGCTTTACAATTCATATCTAGCTTTCAACTGGCACAATGATCCTAGCAAGTAGTCTCGATTGCCATTTGAATGTTTCCGTTTTACAGATGAGGCAACTGAGAGTGCAGTTTGTCTAAGGGCCCAATCCTATCCAACTTTCTAGCACCGGTGCAGCCGCAATGCAGCCCCAAGGTAAGGGAACAAATGTTCCAATACCTTGAGGAGGTCTCTGTGAGTGCCTCTCCACCACAGGATGCAGTGCATGCCCCACTGGCACAGTTGCACTGGCACTGCAAAATTGGATAGGAATGGGCCCTAACAGCCCAAGCCTATGCATGTCTACTCAGAGGTAAGTCCCATTATAGTCAATGGGGCTTACTCCCAGGAAAGTGTGGATAGATTGGGTTGTAAGTTGGCACAGAATGTCTTATTAACTGCTTAGTTATTTGTCCTCAGATGTCAATAAGTTCAACCCAGTTCTCTCCCTATTGAAGCACAACATCTTGCTGTTGCCACTGAACACTCAAAAGTCTATTCATTATACAATACGCTACTTCTGTGAGTCAGTTAGTATATTCTAAAACACAAATTCTTCCTCCCTCTTTATAATTAGGTGTTGCCTTAAAAAAACCATTATTTATTAAATGTTTGTCCTGTCATTCTTCCAAGGTGCTCAGAGCAGAACACATAGGTTCATTTCATTTCTCCTCTGCTGTGGAGAATTTAGGCTGACAGAAAGTGATTTTCCATAGCTGAGTGGTGGTTTGCACCCAGGTCTCCAATTTATCTCCAGTGTCCTGTCCATTAACCTGAGAGCCTCTAGCTATCCTAGTAAAAAACACCTAATAGCAGCACTAATCCAGAGAAGGTTTTTTTCAGATTATGCATTTTGCTTTTTTTCTTCCCAATGAATGTGAGCAGGTTTGCCTAACCAGCTTTTCAAGAAATGCTCAAAGGCCAGTCCTGTAACATGCTCAGTCGGCCAACTCTGAGGGTGTGTCAACAGGGCATGGAAAATGGCACTTCATTTCTGTGCAAACGACTTTCAAATTAGTTTATGAAGGGCAGAAAAGATGAGAGTGAGAGGGAGTGAAAAAGTTCATGCGCTGAGGCTTAAGGCCTCCTGGGCAGAATGCTTGCATGAACTTCAGTATTGCTTCGGGCCTGTACCACGCTCATCTTTCTCCTCCTCCGTTTTAGAATAGCTCACCTAGGATATTTACTGCATCATTGCATCCAAGCCAAAGTTGGTTGCTGAGGCAACTAAGTTTTTTTTTCTTCTCCAAGGGTCACAGGGAAACACATCCTTCAGAATTCCCTGGTAACCATCAGCCAGCATGGCTGGGGAACATCAATGGCGTAACGCCTGCTTTCCATCGCTAAGGCAGTGCTGCCTGCCTCTGAAACAGGAGGGCAGAGTCTAGTTACATTCCTGACCCACTTTCACATCTCCCCCTTCTCCTCCCTCAGGGAGCCGCCAGCAGCAAGAGCCTCCTTTTACAACATCCACCACGCACACCTTCAGCTACCAGGCGGCAAGCAATTCACTTGCCAGCAGTAGGGCCTGCTGCAGCAAAGTTTCCTCACAAATTATGACTCAGTTCAAAATGTGCTTTGTTGGGAGGACAAATTACACAAGCAGTTCTGAAACGTTAAGATCCTGGAATACAAGTGCAAATGCAAACCACTGCACCAATCTATACAGAGCAAGAGACCTCTCTCTCCCCTCTAACTGGCCTAGCTGTGAGTTTATGTATCTATCAGTAAATACAATTTGCAGTATGCAAGCCTAGATGCATTCTGGCTGCCACTGCAAATCCTCTCATCAGACCAAAGGATTTGTATGAAGGGAGGGAAGTTCCAAGCATGTCCTATTGTCAGACTTATGGTCCTGTCTGCCTCTGCAAATAGCTGCTCAAAGTCTGTAAGGGGAACTCACACAGGGCTACCAGATTGCCCCCCAAATCCATGTTTCTTCAGTTTTTGGGGGCCATTGCTGGGCTCTGCCTCCAGTGCCATATTTCTTCTCCATTTTGCAAGCATGGGTAGCTGTATGACACCCACAGGTGCTGCATCCAATCCTCATCCAAACCGGCAGCCCTCCTCCCACAACAAACATGCCACTCCTATATCTTGGCTTGCTCTGAGCTAGAGTGCTGGTCACAGCTATGAGGCAGGTTTCTAGTCCCAAGCTATGAAGGAGAGGCAATGGCCCATTCTCACACTTTTCTGCCATCAGTCGGGCAACCAGCTTTTCAAAACCCCCAAACCAGGGCACAAAGTATAGTGACATGGTGTCTTTCCAGTGGGGAGTGGAGGGAGCAATGTGTTTAATCAACAGAAAAAGATGGGGAGGAAGAGATATGCTTTCCAGATGGGTGTGGGAGAAGGAATTACAACCATGTGCATTTTACTTTTACATCTCTCTCTCTCTCAAAAAAAAAAAAAAAAAAAGGTTTGTGGGGGGATTTAAATTTTGCAAAAAATTCTAATTAAGGGCAATTTACCCTACACTAATACAAGGTGCTAGACCTGTAATTCCTCCTGCCTGCACACGTTGCTGTATGGCCTCCTGAGCTGAGGAGTCCGATTATTTCCCACAATGGTTCTCCCCCTCTCTAAACTACCCCTCCTGTCCTGCCTGAGCAAAAAGTACCTAATTCACCCCACACATTCTTTGCTGTGCATGGGGGGTCTGTTGCTGATGAGAATACCCAGTGTAACATCTTATGTGTCTTCCACTCTCGAACTCTTGTCCCAATTCCAGCCCTAAATGACTCCTCCCCAACATCACAATGGTTTTTTTTTTGTGGTAAAGCCATTCACTATTGCCCTTCGGCCAGTAGTCTGCCCTTGTCACTTTCTTACACACCTTTCATGGGAGCCTCACACAGGGTGTATACACACAGCCAGACAAAAGCAACAGGTGGATTGAGACAGACGCTAATTTGGAGGCAAAGACAGTGCAGGGTGGCAGCACAGATAGCAGCAGGCCTGGGAGGCAAATCAGTGGGGTTGGTGGTGAGGTCAAGTAAGGAGAACCAGGACATTTGTCAAATTTGACCACAACTGTCCAATGCTCCCCCCCAACTGTTCTGGGAAAACCAGGGCATCTGGTCACCCCAGGTCGTCATGACATATTGAACTGCATGTACCACATCAATTTGCAATTTGTGGTGAAAGTATCTTAATAATTTTGGTATCTTCATAAGTGAGTGAGGCCCAAGCATCTTCCTAGAGATAAGTACAATACTAGTAAATGAAGCTGGCATTCCAACTTTCTGGGTGGTCTGAAAAGCGGTGTTCTTCAAACTTTTTTCCCCATGACCCAGCAAGGGCAATGACGTCATCACCAAGAACTGTGGCCTGCTGCATGATCACAGCTGAGCGGCAGCTGATGAAGGGGAGGGTAGTATTGGATATCCACTCTTAAGACCTGCTCCCATGGGCAAGGCAGGGTAGGGTGGAGAGGAGGAAAAGGAAAAAAGCAAAAGATAAAGGTGGGATAAGTTTCAGGGAATGGAAAAGTGTGAAGTACCTAGGTTGTTTATTTTTACCTTGTGACCCAGCAAAAGGCACCTCCTGACCCAGTAGTGGGTCACGCTCCATACTTTGAAAAACATTAAAGTACTGTAACCATTGTGGGCCTTGGCCCATTTTAAGAACAGACTGCCAAATACCTCTTAGGGCACAATCCTAACCCCTTATGTCAGTGCTTTCCAGCACTGACATAAGGGCAATGCAGCTCTGAGGTAAGGAAACAAACATTCCTTTACTTTGAGGAGGCCTCTGTGAGTGACACCCAACAGCAGGATGCAGCACGTCCATTGGCACTGCTATGCCAGTGCTGGAAAGCACTGACATAAAGGGTTAGGATTGTGCCTTTACAGTCCTTTGTAGTAACCAGATAGTCTTGGATTATAAATGCACCAATTTTCAGCTTACCAGCTACCTGGAAATAAAACAATTTGATTTATTTGGAGAAATTTGGGATATGATTTATTTATCATACACTTATTTATTCTCTTTGCTGCAGGCTGCTTTTCTTTTACCATTTTACTAATGTATGAGATTTCCACTTTTCAGACAATCAAGCGCCTTCTTGCAAGTATATACTAAGTGATAGAGAAATCCAGTACTGGTAAGTCTAATGAAATCTATTAAAGTATGCATACAGAAGTATGCTTGCTTCTGTATTATGACAATTTTGCAGAGAGGGGCACTCTCAATTTTGGGGACATCCAAAAGTTTCCCAGATGTAAGTGTGAAGTTTTGAGAATACCCACTGAAAAAATGTCATATGGCTTATTATCCCTCAAATTTTGTAGTGTTTGAGATTTTTTGTATTATTATTTATAGATAAATGATAGATATGCAAAATTTTACCTTATTTACATTATTCATCCAGTTATTTGCATTCCATTTTCAGTCCTAATAAGCCCCCCTTAGACAATACAAACAATAACAAAAATAAACCAAGTATTATATATATATATATAAAAAAAAAAATCAATTGTCTTCCAATCCTCAACTTCTTGTTTAAAATATGGTTACAATTTAGGTTCAGTGTATTGTCATAATACAGAAGTGTGAATAATATTTTTCGTTATGTGTTCATTTGTGGTTTCAATATTCTAATTTAGCAAAAAACTTCATAAAACAGCTGCTGGAGGGAAAAGATAAATTATAACAGCACAAAACAATATGTATGGTTTTTAAAATTCTCACCTGCTTAAGGTCTCTTTTCTTGTATCTTTTACAGCCTATCACAGAGAAATATAGCTGATGAAGCTTTTTCCTTCACTTCTCTCCATAACAGGAAAAACTTTTGTCTGCTTAAGCCATTTCTGCTCAACGTTGCACATAAGCAACAGGGACTAAATGTGTACACCTGTGGGTTGGGCAAAAATGTAATATACGTGTTTGTCAGGCTGCTATGGACACAAGAGATACACCAGTAAAAATGTGGCAAGTATATCTTCATAGCAACCCTGTTAGGTAGGCTAAAGTGAGAGCTACAGACTTTTGGAAGGCCATTTAAGAGGCAAAGCCTATGCATGTCTATTCAGAAGTCTCATTATAGTCAAAGTGGCTTACTCCCTGGAAAATGTGTATAGGACAGCCACAGAGCCCAATCATATGCATGTCTACTCAGAAGTCTCATTATAGTCAATGGGGCTTACTCCCTGGAAAGTGTGGATAGGATTTCAGACTGAGGGCCTAAGCCTATGCATGTCTACTCAGAAGTAAGCCCCACTATAGCCAATGGGCTTACTCCCAGGTAAGTGTGGACAGGACTGCAACCTCAGCGAGCGTCACAACACGCTACTCCTAGCTGCCTTTGATTTCCTTCTAAAGTACTCATCAGAAACCATGCGAAGCTCAGCCACGCGCACCACGGTCTGCCAAGCGCTGGAAGCAGCCCGCAGAGATGTTGCAAAGACCTCGCTTCCTTTCGAAACCGAAAGATGCCTGCAAGTCTCGTCCTCTGACCCACATATCCTGACCCCTAAAGGCTGACGCGCGGGGGTTGCGTACTCAGTGGTAAGGAAAACAGCGTTCGGCACATGCTCAGAAACACTGCGGCTCTTGCCTGCACATGTGCCTCGTTGGAAAGCAGCTCCCAGCCAGCCCAGATCCTGGCAAGGAGGCTTGCAAGAGGCGCGCTCCCAACTGGGGATCTCTTCGCTGGCTGGGCTCCCGGGCCGTCAGCAGCAGCTGTATGACAGCACCTCAGCAGCTGACGCTTGTTCCCAACGTGGACATTCATGGGGGGGGGCCGTATCCTGCAGCTGTTTTGAAGACCCGGGATCACTGTCAGAAAGTGGCACCCCCGCCCCACTGGGAATGGGAAGGACCGAAGCTGGAGGTGTTGCAACTTGCCCCGACGTCGACTTTGCAACAACTGCCCGCTGGAGAAATGTGCTCCTTTGGAAACTAGGAGTAGGATTCTCCTCTTCCAACACCTACGTGTACAGCCCCACGCAGACGCAAACACTGTACTGTGTAGACCCACTGAAGCCTCTTGGCTTGCGTGGGATCGGGCTGGAAGCGATGGTCCCGTGTCACTCCCACTGAATGCAGCCGGACTGACAGCCCACTCCTATCCACACTGTCCTGGAATAAGCCCCATTGACTCTGCTGGGACTTACTTCTGAGTAGACATGCAGGGGATGGGGCTCTGACAGCCCAATCCTGTCCACGTGTACTCAGAAGTAAATTCCACTGTAGTCAATGGGACTTACTCCCAGGAAAGTGTGGATAGGATTGCAGCCTTACTTTCCAAGCAAACATGCAGGGCAGCGCTGACTGCTGCAATCCGAGGAAGTTCCCTGTTCTAAGAGTAGAACTGCAAAGGTTCCAGGCTGCAAGACTTGCCTCATCCTCAACGAGGAGCCAGCCTCGATGAACTGGCTGTGAAATTTAGTGTCCAAGCCTATGCACGCCTACTCAGAAGTCAGTCCCACTGTACTCATGGGGCTTACTCCCAGGAAAGTGTGGATAGGGACTGCAGTCTCGGAGCCAATTCCTATGCGTGTCTACTCAGAAGTCATTCCCACTGTAGCAAGTGGGGCTTACTCCCAGAAAAGTGTGGGTCGGGTTGCAGTCTAAACAGGGTTCCAATTCGAATTGCGCTACAAGCTCTCCCTCCCAGCCATGTGTAAACGCTTGGATCCCGGACTCTGTTCCCTCCCGCTTGGAGGGGAGGCGGCAAGTGCGGCAATCCTCCACCCCCTCGGCCAGGCACGTGTGCCTTCCTCGTCCGCATTGTGTCCCTGCCCCCCAGCCGCCACCGCCGCCTCCTCCGCCTCTCTTAATGATCGCGCCCAGAGTTCAGCTTTGTACAAGCAGCGACCCAGGCATAGCTCTGCGGCTGCTCCCTTCGCGTAGCCGGATTAGGAGCGCTGATGTTCTCCAGCGCCTGTCAAGAGGAGCGGCTTCCTGCTCTCCTCCCTCCGCTGGGGAGAGGCTGAGTGGCAGTGGCAGGAGCAGCACTTGCCCGGTTGTGTGCGCTTACGAGGCGCCCGGTTAAGCCTTGCGGGGAGGCGGCACAAGCAGCAGTTGCAGCTGCTGGGAATCCAGTTTCCTCCTTGGCCTGCTAGTCTCGCCAGCCGCAGTGGAGGAGGAGCGTTGTCCAGCACAAGGGAGTAAGAGCCCCATCCTATGCATGTCTACTCGGAAGGAAGTCCCACTGTAGTCAATGGGGCTTACTCCCAGGTAAGTGTGGATAGATTGCAAGCTGAGAGCCCCATCCTATGCATGCCTACTCAGAAGGAGGTCCCACTGTAGTCAATGGGGCTTACTCCCTGGTAAGTGTGGATAGATTGCAACCTGAGAGCCTCATCCTATGCATGTCTCCTCAGAAGGAAGTCCCACTGTAATCAATGGGGCTTACTCCCAGGTAAGTGTGGATAGGATTGCAGCCTAAGTGGAGCAAGAAATCTTGCTGGAGCTTGGTCAGTTTCTGCAGGGAAAGACAATGGAAGGGTGCCTAACCTTTTAGAAGGTAGTGTGCCTTTAATAGATGTTTTTTTTAGATATCCTGTGCCTTTGATGGATGTCCCACAGGCAGGGAATCAACAGGTGCAGTTTATGTGGTGATGTTGTGATAGGGCAGTGGTTTCTGATGGTTTTTTCACTTGCATGCCCCCTTGGCAGCCCATTTGTACCCCTTATATTGGCAAAAAGTTTGTAATTTATATAATTGCTGTTATTTTAATTTTCTATGTTTTTAAACTACTGATCCATATCAGATAATATACAAATTGATGACCAGAGACTAGCAGTTGGTGGGACTTTCAAAGCCAGCTAGCTACCTTCCTTCTTGCCTTGCAAGGTATTTTAATACAGACCTGCCTTTTTTCAATTCTTTTTCAAGTACCCTTAAAGGTACCCCTAGGGATACACATACGCCAGGTTGGGAACCACTGTGATAGGGGAAAACTTTCCCAGTTGAATGTTTGCCTGTTACCTGATAAAAGATATCAATGTCTTTTGCACAAAAAGTGGCACCCCTAAATAGCAGGTGTACTGCTACTTTCTCAGTATTTCCATAGCATTGTATCACATTGCAAGGGTGCTCTCTATCAAGCCTGTGTTGTGCATGTCACAACAGAATAGAGGCCCCTTAAAACTATGATGATGACCAGTCCCCCATTGTCAGGCTTACCATGTGAAGCTGGCCATCCAGTTGTGATGCTACATTCTGTGAAAAACTGTTGCACCATTCACAGTGGTTTGATGCAATGTAGTGTGGTGCCAACTCTGTGTATTACAGCAGCAAGGATGGGTGGTTGTCCTTTCTGGAGGTCCTTTCTGGAAGTGAAGTGAGGTCACATGTATGCTGGACTTCACTCATCAATGACTGAGCTTGGACTTGAACCTGGATCATAATTGCCACATTTCAAGATTTGGATTATTCTTAAAACTTGCTGCATGGCAATTCAGTGGGACTTACTTCTGAGTAGATGTGCCCAGGATTATGTTTTAGGTGCCCTTGGCTCAGTTGCTCTCAGCCTATAAATTTCTTGGAGGGTTGTTATGAGGTTGATAGGGTATAATAACCCAATGTACATTGCTTAAACTCCTTGGAGGAAGGGTGGGGTACCAAGGAAATAAACAAGCAGTGTAATTCTGGCTTTAAAAGCCAGATTCCAGTGCTGAGCCTTGTTAAATCTTGGTTCAAACTAGATTCCAGCTGAGAGAATACTGGGCTCTCTTAAGGTTGCAGAGATGAACCTGATTGTACTGATTTCCAAATGATCAGACAAGCAAAACAGCCCCAATTCATCATGTCAGTCAATATTCTTATGCTGATCTTGTGATTTGAGACATTGGGTTCCAGCTCTTCCTGGCTCATGTCAGCTTCAGCTGATATGAAGCAACCTTTTACGTAGACAACCTACCCCTGGAATTTGAAGGGAGAGGAGGTTGCTAGTATGTTTACAAAGGATTACATTCCTGAGTATGTTAAGGACCAGGCTGTTAGAGTGTGCTCTCATGAGGCACTTCAGTCAGACTGCAGTGAAAATGCAAAAAACCTTTGCTGGCTACACTGTCTATTCAAGTTATCTTTTGCATTTTATCCCAAATGAACTGTGAACCTGTGAAGCAAATGGAGGGTCTCAAAGTTGAATTTATGCCTTGTGTTTGAAAATACCTTAAGTGTAAAGAATGTTGATAACTCTGCCTGCTGTTAATTGATCTTTTTACTCTGTCACCAGAAGGTGCTGAACCATGGATAGAATCGATGTTGCTGCAAAATTGGAAGATCAGATAATCTCCCTTACTGAAGTTCTGCCAGTCCAGTCTGATTCAACACCATACAAAACTGAGCAAAACTACTTCTCTAATAGGGCTATGTAAATATGTTTACCTCATAAGTGAGCCTCCATTGTATGTTCCATTACAGTAGTTAAGACCACAATCCTATATGTGCACTTATTTGGAAATAAGTACCACTCAATATACAGAATAAGTCTTGCCATAAACATTCATATAATCTAGTGGCACAATTGTCAAGAATGCCCTCTAGGATATACTGTCTGTATACTAATTTTGTACTATAAGGGCCCATTGGAAGGCATTCTTTATACCTGCTTTATAAACTAGAATGCTCTTCCCCTCTGAGACTTGTGCCACCATGAGTGGGTTCAGCCAAATGTGAAGCAGCATTTGGACAAGCTGTTGAGCACAGAATGTAGACAAGATTTTTGGTTATCTTAATTTTTAACCCTCTGTGCCAGACAGACAAGTGCATTTACTTCTCTGTATATGACAGCGCATCTTAAGCATAATGCTACACACAAGAACAGCAACAGAACAAAGAATAGTCTGTAATGTGATTTTTAGCCAATATTCATGTGATGGTGAAAGGAAAGTGTTGCTACACAGCCTCATAGATAAGATTTCCTTTCTTGCACTTCTTCCTTTCCATTTCATATTTACAGTCACCTGGCAGATTGGAAGTACATATCATTCAGTAGCTCAGAGGCTTGGCCATCTGCCTGCCTTTTACATGCTCATGGCTTAGAAAAGGGTCTTTCCATACAAATAATTATAAATCTGTTCCCTAGCTGTAGAAAAATTAAATGAATCTTTTCATAAAAACTTTTTCCAAATTTGTGGAACCAAATACTGTACACTAAGATTTTTTTTCACCTCCCCAAGAATTGGCCAAATATTGTATTTGCAGGGAAAAAAACCAGTACTTTAGAATATTCTGTTGTAACAAATGGTTGAGCTATTATAAATGTGTAGCCACTGTGATGATAAAGTTTATCCTGTTTGTTATAAATAAAGTCTCCATTGTTGACCTGTGGAATACTTAAGTCTGCAATCCTATATTTGATTACTAAAGTGTCTTGTCAAAATGAAATCAGATTCATTTGGAATAAACCTATGGGATTGAGACAATTCATTAAATGTGTCTCATGTAAAACACTTGCAATGCTAATTGCATTACAGAAGGAATGCATCATGTTGACCTGCTATAAGCTGATCTTTCAGTCCTTCTAAGAGTTTCATGCATGCATAACTTGTGTAATAGGGAATCTTATAGTGAGGAAAGAGAAAAATGAGTGACTGTGAGCTAACTTTGATAGTTGTCCTGGTTATTTTGCCAAGGCTTTTAAGTCTTGGTTTTGAACTTTATCACTAGTATAACTGGAAGTTGGTAGGAAAGAGACTTGTCCAGTTCTAAAACTGAAATGGGAAGAAGGAATGAGGAACAGCAAGATCCCTGCCACATCGGAAAAGTCAGAATGTCAGGGCTTCTCCAAGTAGCAAACTGCACCATATTGATTTTCCTCAGTAGAATCTGCTTTGAAGACAAGGTGGAAAAAAGTGCTTCCTGTTGCATCATCATGTTGCAAAGTTGCTGCTTGGAGCATGGTAGTATTTACAAAGAAGAATATTAGAGACATTTTGATAGTGGGCTTTAAATTGAGAACCAGAAACAGACTTGAATTTAAACTGGGAGTTAATATTATAGAATGTTTTTCAGAAATACAGACTAAAACTTAGCAAATGACAACTTGCATGCATACCACAGCCACCATTTGATTCTCCTTACTATAAGTGGTGAGGAGGATTTTACTAAACATGAGTGCCACCTGTGGTGAGATGGCTTGACAAAAGATTCAAAAGGATTTTTTTCACTCATTTTGGTTGATTTCTGAATTCACTTGTTCTTTCCATAAAGTTGTGTTATACCTATTATTGTCTTATCTCACTTTCTAAACAACTCCCCTTTCTATATGTATGTATCTACTTGTAATCACTTCACGCATCTGACAAAATGATCGTTCCACAAGTTTATACATCACTACGTTTTAGTCTTTTAAGGTACCGCAAGTCTTTTTGCAGCTACAGACTGGATACAGACATAGCTTTGTGTGAAAAGTGAATGGGCCGTCCTATGGTGCATACTGTACTTGGTAGTGATGACAGAGTTGGCGTGCTCTTGCAACCCCTTCTGGAACCAGCTGTGGGAGGCAGCATAACACTTGCTGCACAGGTATGGGCTACAGATGTCCGGCTATCCATATAGTTAAAGCCACCATGTTGAGGGACATTCTTTCAGTGGATGTGGGATATGACCCTTGGTAGATAACAGTCTAGATACTGAGGTTTATAACATACTATTCAGACCTTTTCTTTCCTGCCTTCTAGACAGAGCCGAAGGCAAAAATTGTACAAAACAGGAATGAGAGTTAAAGTTGGGGAGGAAAGAGCCAGGGTTCTTCTTGATCCAAGTAGTATAGAACAATACAGTTTAAAGGGATATATCAAGAAAGATCACTGCAGACTTCCCACAGCTGCAGCATCCCTGATAGGGAACGATAAGTCTCTACTGAAAGACCTCTGACAATGGAGAGTATGCCACCTTCTGAGGCAGACCGTTCCGCTACTGAACAGTTTGTACTATCAAGAAATCTTCCTGATGCTTAGTCAGATCTCCTTGTCAGTGAAACTATTTGTCCTGGTCCTGCCCTGCAGAGCATCTGAAAACAAATCTCTATCTTTCACATGGTAGCTTTTCAGATATTTATAGATTTCATGTCACAACACCTTCAATCTGTCTTCATAGGACATGGTCTCCAATCTTCTCACCATCCACCTACCCTCTGGATCCAGTTTGTCAATGGGGGGAGGGGACCCTCCACAGGAGAAGGAACGGTGCATGAAGCCCCCAGCACCTCCTCCTCTGGGGAGAACTTGGAAGTGACTGCCTTGCGCCACTTGGAGGGGCACTCACTGTGGTGACTTCACATTGCCTGTTCCTTCTGTAACTCTAACAAGGACAAAGCCTGGGGGGGGCAATCATGTGCCCCCCTTGGCATAGTGCCTGGGGCAGGTGCCTCTCAGGCTTTGCACATCTCTGTGTACATAGCCTTTTAAGAAGGTCCCCAGAGGAAATCCAGCCCCCTCAGGCATGTCAATATGATGAGTTATCTGGAGTGTTTATGGTTGGAGAAGACAGGTGTGTGTGTCTGTCTAATCCTGCAGTTTTATAAAATCTTATTAGAGTGTATTACGGGAGTAATTGCATTTATATGTGCTCTGTTTTGGATGTTACATTTCTTTCTCTGTGTGGAGATTCCTAAAGGTGAATGTCAGCATCTGGAAATTATCAAAAACTCCCACCTTGGCCCCTCCCCAAATCTAGCTCACAGCTACAACAGTCTGTTACAGTTTGAGACACCAGTGGGACTATAGCCTTAATCCACAGGTTTGAATAAGCATTTGGGTCCAACTGTTGAGTGTCTTTTTTCATAGGCCGCAGAATATGCATAGCACATAATAGTTGTTTCATTTTGGAACTGGGCTATGCGATAAGCAACTTCCAAATAGATGATGTGCATAAGGAGTTGCATAGATCAGGGAGAGTAAAGATGTTACCAAGAGGAGTGCTATATCTTTCCTCTTACCTCTATGGCTTCTGCTCTTAAGCCTGTCTTTCATGCTAGAACTGAGCCTTATCACAGTGCAAGTAGGATATCAGGCCATGCAGGATACCTTTCCCTCTCAAAAGAGCAACCACAGCCCATCCCTTGCCTTGTTCTAGGGCAGGACAAGGATGATAAATGTTAAGAATAACTGCAGAGTGTGCAGTTCCTTTGTACTATACACAGTAGAAAGGAAGGGGTGAGAGCAAAGTCTGGGTACAGATGGTTAGTTTGTCTGCTTTATTTCCTTTGGTTTACAAGGTGCTTATTACCGTTTGACAAAATTCAGCTATTCAGGGAGAAGCTCTTTGGGGTTACTATGACCTAAGGAAAGGAGGAAAAAATTCATGGTAGCTAATGAGCCTGTCAAACATGTTGCTGTCATTTAGAAAAGTCTTTTCAGAAGACAGTTCTCTTACTCCATTCTGGTAATTTGATGGGTGGGGATGGATGCAGCCTACAAAGGAGGAATGTCCATCAGACCCTTCATATTTTAGTAGCAGAGGTGACATCAACCAGCTAAATAAACAGATAGTAGACCAAGTTGTGTTTGGGTATGACAATTAAGGTCCATTCACAATAATCAAAATAGGCAAAATCATCATGATTGACTAACAATCTGTGACAGGTGATCTGTGGCTTAATGTTTTTTAATGGTTACAATGTTCTCTCTAGCCCAGCAGTTCTCAAACCTGATCTGGGATCCTGGTGCCTCTTGACCCAATTTTTGATGGTTTGTGAAACTGACAGGGCAGATTAGGCTATGTGCATCAAGGGTTAAACAAAGTGCTAAGGGGAGAGAGCACTGCTGCACAATCACCATTATAATCCTACCCCTTGGCATTTAGAAATCAGGCAGCAGCAGCTAGGGCCTGTAAAAAGTTTGAGAACCACTATTCTAGCCTTTTGGGATGTTGTAGCCTACAGCGAGTACGAATAACAGAGAAACAGCAGTTTGACCAATTTTGCCACCAACGGACAAAGAGTGAGCATTTTTAGATGGAGTCAGCTCAGGATGGGATGTGGTTGGGAGGATTGCAAGAATTCTTCTGTAGGAATCCAGTGCAGGACTAGCCGTTGTGCTACTTGACTTAGGAGTCTGCTTGCTTCCAGTATGCTCTACTGCTACATTTGTGAATAAGTAGATATTAAAGATTGCTACAAGTTTTTAGTCCACTGTCTCATTACTAGAGGTGGCAGAAAAAAAGTGATAATGAAATAAAAACACGTAACACTGCTTTCTTCACTTCTCATTTTTGAAAAAAAAACCTAAACACCAAAAAAACACCCTGTTTTATTTGGTTTTTATTTATTATTTAATGGGGGTGCATGAGTTGTGACTTGATGCATCTGCTGACACTATATTGCCTATTTCACCTACTCAGTACACTTTTAAAGGAATTATAATGTAAGTTTTGAATAGAAACACAACACTGCTTTCTGCACTTCTAATGTTGGAAAGCACCATATTCTGGAAAAAAAATAACCTCTCCCACCTCTGCTCATTACAAGAAAATGGACCATGTAAGAGTCTACCCTACCATGAACTTCATTTGAATCAGGGAAGTGTAATGATCCTTCACCTTTTCCTAAGAGCTGTGTTACTGGGATGATAGGATTTGTAGGAGGCACCAAGGGGAATAGAGGGCATGTATTCCCTCAGGCAAGTAGCGCTCTCTCTCTCTCTGCTAGACCGCCATCAACTGGAAGGAATGACTTTTTGCATGATTGTTGTTCTTAATTATCAACACATACATGCACACCATTAATAACTAATAAGGAGCAGCAGTTCCCTATGAGCTCATTTGGATGTGACAATTCATGTGAAATACACTGTAATCTTTATCAGAAATCTACTATGTGGGACAAAATTCTCCCTGCTCCACACAATACAGTTTGCCCCGTGTATTCTCTCCTATTCTCTTCTGATGCCACCACTGCCAGTCTTTTTTGTTCTGCTCCAGCATAGCAGTTTCAAGAGAGCTGTAAAATATAGACCAAAGAAAACCAAAGCTACACAAGTCAGAAATTTTTTAAAAATGAGATGGAGGAGATATGCCTCTCAATCTTGTATGTTTATGATTTAACAGATAAGATGTAATCAGATTTATATTTGAATTTCCTTATTTTTGCTGGCTTGATATAATCTGCCTATAGTTTCCAGCTATCATAAGGAAAGACTGCTCATTTGTATTAGGTTATCTGAGGAAATTGCCACGGGATATTTATTGGTAGTGAGAGTTCAGAGTTATTAATGTTTGGGAAAATTTTTAAGAAAAGTGAACATCTACCTACAATGATGTAATTCACCACTACACACGTTCACCATCTTTCCAGTCATCTCTGGGATCAGTGAGTTCTAGGAAGCTGTCTTCTGAGTCAGATCATTGGTCCATCTAGCTCAGTATTGTCAATGCTGACTGGTAGCGGCTTTCCAAGTTGTCAAACAGGAATTTGTTCTGTCTGTCTGGAGATACTGGGGTTTGAACTGAGCACCTTCTGAATCCAACTCAGTTGCTCTTCCACTGAGCTACAGCCCCTCCATTGACCTCTAGATAGGTCAAGCACCATACAGATCTGATGGCTTCTGCTGACATTTCCCAGGTATTCTCTCCTGATATATTGAGGAGATAACTACAATCCATACATCTCTAAGCACAAGTAGAAAATGTACAACTTGCTTCCCTGCACCTATGAGAAGAAACATTCTGAGAGAATTGGGTACTAGTTGTAACTGTCACTACAGGCTTAAGATAACATCTCTGTGCTGCTTTCTGCCTAAGGCTATTCAGTCAGCCACAAGAACCAACCTGTGCAGGAGTACCACAGAGGCAATGACGTCAACTGCCCCAGTGTGCTAGCCCTTATTATTTCAAGAAGGGTGTGATCAGTGAAGGGAAATAGTCTTTCCTGGAAAACGTCAGCAATTTATGTACATCCATTGGTTCTCTAAGCTTTTCAGATTTGTGCTAAGAGACTTTTGTTCAGGGGAAAATAAATCTAAGTGCAAGGCAGTCCAATCTTAAACTTTGCTGATACAGCCAGGCCACACGACCTACACTGCATCCAATGCAGTTCAGGAGGCACTTGGAGGTCTACAGGCCTGTCAGTTTAACTGTTTGCCCAGTTCTGGGCAAACTAGTGGAAAGCATAATTAATGATAAAATTATTAGGAATATAAAAGAACAAGCCTTGCTGATGAAGAATCAGTATGGTTTCTGTAAAGGTAAATCTTCTCTCACTAACATTCTGGAGGAGAGAGTGTCAACAGGTGTGTGGATAGCGGTGATCCAGTTGACACTGTATAGTTGAACTTTCAAAATGTTTTTGACAAAGTCCCTCAACTAGAGGCTCTTGATTAGTAGTCATGCAATAAGACAATAGATCCTTACATGGATGCATATTTGGTTAGGGGACAGAAAGCACAGAGTAGGGATAAAGGTGCAATTTTCATACTGGAGAGAAGGAAGAAGTGGTGTCCCTCAAGGATCTGTCCTGGGACCAGTGCTTTTGAATTTATTCCTAAATGATATGGAGTTGGGAATAAACTGCAAGGTGACCAGATCTGCAGATGATAACTATTCAGGGTAGTAAACATCAAAGCAGATTGTGAAGAGTTCCTAAAGGACTCCGCTAAGCAGGATGAATGGGCAAATGCGGTTCAATGTCAATAAGTATAAGGGGATGTACACTGGAGCAAAAAAATATGCACTGATGGTGTCAAAGGTGTGGTGTAGCTACATTTGTTCTTCGTGCTGTTCTGGTTGCCATGTATCAAGATCTGGGAAAGGTGCAAAAGAAGGCAACCAAGATGATCAGAGGGCTAGAATATGCCCTTACGAGGAACGTCTGCAACATTTGCTCTTTTTAGCTTGGAAAAAAAGGCAGTCTGGGTTGGGGGGATCTAATTAAGACTTAAGACCCAATCTTATTCAACTTTCCAGTGTTAGTGCAGCTGTAGTGCTGCCCTGAGGTAAGAAAAATGGCAATGAATTTCACAGACTCTTTCAACTCTATCCAACTCTCTAGCACCGGTGCAACAAAAATGCAGCCCTGAGGTAAGGGAACAAATGTTCCTATACCTTGAAGAGGCCTCCATGACTGCCCCCCTCCACAGCAGGATACAGTGCATGCCCCATTGGCACTGCTACATTGGCACTGAAAAGTTGGATAGGATTGGGCCCCTCACACAACTATGTATTATGAGGAGAGAGAAATTTTTCTTCTCTTTTCACAATACTAGAACATTCTAGGATCTCACAAAACTAGTCATTCAAACTGTTTGGTAGGAGATTTAGAACAGACAAAAGGAGGTACACTAAATCCCCAGCATAACGTACCAGTTCTGTTCTGCAGATCGTTCTGGAAGTTGGAACATACGTACCTCAAACAGCTGGTTCATGCTGGCCCAGCACTAGTGTGCCTGCACAAAAGCACCACAAAGGACAGAGGACATACTGTGCCTGCACAAAAGCACCAACACCACTACCATTAAGTCAGATGTCCATAACTGAGGGAGCCAGTGTACTTCTTCAAACAGCACATAATTAAGGGCCAAATCCTATCCAATTTTCCAATGCCGGTACAGCTGTACCAATGGGGCGTGCCCTGCATCCTGTGGTAGGGAGGCAGTCACAGAGGCTTCCTCAAGGTATGGGAACATTTGTTCCATTACCTCAAGGCTGCATTTCAGTTGCACCGGTGCTGGAAAGTTGGATGGGGCCATGAGTCTGAAATTCGTTGCCACAAGTTGTGGCAATGGCCACTAGCAAGGATGGCTTTAAAAGGGTTTGGACAAATTCATAGAGGGCAGGTCTATCAGTGGCTGCTAGTCATTCTGGCTATGTGCTGCCCCCAGGTTTCAGAGGTAGCATGTCACTGAACAGCAGCTGCAAGGGAGCACTGGCAAAAGAGAATATGCCTTTCTTTCCTGCTTGTGTGCTTCCCAGAAGTAGCATTGTGGGAAAAGAATGCTGGACTAGCTGGGCCTTCGGTTAATCCAGCAGGACTTTCTTTATGTATTGACAATACACAGTGGCATAGTACTTCTGGTTTTCAGAAAAAACTGGAAGTGCCTTATGGAGGCCCCTTAGACAGCCCCTCAAGGTTTGATACCTGGGGTAATGTACCTTCCATTAGCTACGCCACTGTGTGTTATATACTCTGGCTAGCTGTAGTTCTCTGATATCTAAGGGCTCAATCCTATCCAACTTGCCAGCACTGATGCAGCTGTGGCAATGGGGCATGTGCTGCATCCCTGCGGTGTGGGGGTAGTCATGGAGGCTTCCTCAAGGTAAGGGAACAGTTGATCCCTTACCTCAGGGCTGCACTGAGGCTGTGTCGGTGCTGGAAAGTTGGATAGGATTGGGCCCTAAGCCCTGATGTCTCAGATACTTTAACTGGAAGTACTGGGCAGTGAATCTGTATGCAGATCATATACACTACTGTTGAGCTATGTTCTTCTCCAGAAAGTTTTTATTCCACCAAGACAGTGCTGTCGGCTTACATGAAGTTATCCACAAGTCTTGTGATGCTGCTGCTCATGGTTGCTGCTCCTTTGAGAGGTAGGGAATGCAATAAGGGGGAAAACACTCTGGAGGAATTGTTGCCATATTGCTGCTCCCATGTGGCTAAATCAGAAGCTAGGAATTAAAATAAACTTGCAGTCCTAAGCATACTTACTTGATAGTTAACTCCATAAAAAGCAATGGAAATTGTTTCAGAAAACATATGTTTAGGGTGGAACATTAATGTGAAATACACTGTTCTTTTTTGTTCAAAAATCTAACATGTAGGGAAAAGCTTGCACACAGACCCCAAAACATACTTTGCCCCCTTTTTGTCCCCCAATATATCTTTTCCTGTTTACTACCACTGTATATATCTATTGTTTTGTGATGGCTTTCAACACAGTTTTACAGCTAAGCATGTCAAAATAATGTGGAAGTAGAGCCAAGTATAAATAATGATGCTCACTCTGCCCTGATTTGGTCTGTGACAGCAACATTGTTTTTCTCATGTGATTCCACCCTTCTACATGGCTTCTTCGTTCTTCTGTTCCCAGGAACAGCATGGAAGGATGCCACCAGGAAACCGCAACCACTTTGACCCTGTAATATAAGAATCAGGTCTAAGCTGACTGCTCTTCTAGAATTCCATTCTGAAAAGGCTTCCCTGAGTTTCTTATTGCTCCGAAGAAAGACAAGAAGCAGAACATCTTGTTATTAATGATGGCTGTGATTGTGAAGACTGTAGTGTGTGGATTTCCCAGAGTTACCTGCGGAACGAAAGGTGAATAAGGGCGCAATCCTAACCAACTTCCCAGCACTGAGGTAAAGGCAATGCAACTCTGAGGTAAGGGAACAAACATTGCCTTACCTTGAGGAGGCCTCCATGACTGCCTCCCAACTGCAAGATGCAGTACATGCCCCACTGGTACAGCTATGCTAGTGCTGGAAAGTTAGTTAGGATTGCGCCCTAAGTATCTAACTAGTTGTGACCCAAACATGCATTTACAGAACTAACTACTTTTAGATACAAGCTTGGTCTCATTCCAGTGCTTGTTACAACACTGTGCTAAATAGGCAGGGGAGATTGACTGATTTTTATTACATTTTTCTTGTATGCCTTCCAGTACTGCTACCTATGGCCTATTGCCCAATGAGTTTCACAGAACGTACTGATAGAAAAAAAGCATGCCCTCCTGTGGCAACAGCCTTTCATGTTACATCTTGCTCTTCATTCACATGAAATGAGCTTCTCCTGTAACTTGACAATGATGTCACTTGCTTCAGTGACTTCCATTTCATCTAAAGATAAAAAATTATGTTCCATCAGTCTTGGAATTCTTTGGCTTAAAAAGAAGAAGTTAGAACTGAATACCAGTGCCACTTAGGTAAGGTACTAGTACTGCTTTTGACAAGTGGCACCCAAACTGAAACAGAACAACATGTCAGTCATAAGTCATTCAGTTTATTTTCTTCTCTGTTCTGTGTTGAAAGACAAACCCCATTTACACGTACCATGATTTCAACATAACATTTAATGCTTCAAGGTGGAATGTTTGCAAACTTCCCCAATCTTCCTCAGGAGCTGCTGATTATTATTATTATCTTCATCATTAAGGACTGATGTTGCCTAATGGCTAAGAGACTGAGCTGCAACCCCAACTTCCCTGATTTGAATCTCATGTCCGCCATGAACTCAAGAGGTGGCCTAAAGCTACTCCCTTTCAAGAGGCAGCTGCAATATGAGGAAAATCTTTACCTTACAGGGTTGTCATATGGTAAATTCAACCACAAGAAAATTCATGTGAAGCACTTTGCGCGCTCAGGAAACACTATACAAATGCTAAGTAAGTATTGGTAATGATTAGAAGCTTTAAAACACCCTAGCCTTTGCAAGAAGCATGAAGCTGCTTCCAGCATGATGGTGCTGAGTTGGAATTCATTTGCAGACTTGGCAAAATCAGAATTGGGCTCAGTAGATCGTGGGAGCGGCTACCTCATTTAGAAAGTAATTGCCCCTCTTGAGGTGATTGTGGAAAGATTACTCACATTACCAGTTCATCACCAGTTAAGAATGGGTCACCTATATTCTGATTGGATCTTTTATTTTTCAGTCTGGAGCTTGTTGTTATTTGACTCTGCCTAAATGACACCCCTATCACTTGCATCTCTGGGCCTTCTGGCCTCACTTTGTACTAATAGTGCCTCCCTACTACCCTTTTCTGCATGTATTGATGTGTACATATAGAGAATGGTCAACTGAGGACTGCACTTCATATATCTGAAAAAGTAGGCTCAGGCTTATGCCACAATCAATGTGTTAGTCTTTAACTTCCCACAATACTCTGTTTTTTGCCATAGTACTCTTTGCTTTTTTGCTAACAGACAGGCAGCCCAATCCTAACCACTGTTTGCACCAGCACAGCACATGGTTTATGGGCGAAGGCTGTCACAAAGGGTGCTATAAAACACGTTATGACAGCATTCCAGTTAATAGTGCCAGCGGGAAGGTTGGAACCTTCCCCCACATGCAAACATACGGAGCAGTGCCCGCCAGACCATGTAAGTCCAGCGGTGTGCAGCACCAAGGCAGGGGAGGGCAGGGGAGGGGTGGGAAGGGGTATAATGGGATAGGGGGAGAGCAACAATGGTGGCAAGGGGGTCCGATCAGGCTCGGTTAGGGAACAAGATCATGGCGCCAGCACACAGCCTACCCTATCCCCCTTCCCAGGCCTGATTCAGCGACACAGATCACCAGCTATATATCTGGTACAGATCTGCATTGATCTGTTGTGCAGCCTGGGGCTTATACCGCTCTAAGGGACAAATGTCCCCTTACCCCAAGAAGACTTTCTGCCTGCTAAACTCCCCTGCAGGGTGCAGTACAGCCCGTGTTGACACCGCAGCATCAGCATGGGGAAGTTTAGGTAGGATTGGGCTGTAACACACCTACCCCTCTGAGTTTTGTTCAGTTGTGCCCACTACCAATAATGTACCTCTAATAATAACAATGATTCATCATTTATTTATCTGATTTATTTGTGTAAAGAATTCTTTGATGAGATCACAAACATGCATCTCTAGGCTCAACAAGCTCAAAGGAACCCTATCTTGGCAATTAAACAACCACCAATCCTGTACAGTATCTCATGTTCACCTACAGATATTTCTGATGCCCGAGAGAGAGAAAAATCTATCTAAAATTTTATCTGAAATTGCCTGACCCTATCGGACAATTACAAAGACATTCTCAAATTTGCCTGTGATTCCCCAGTGTGCTGTATGCATTACTGGCATGAGCTGTGCACACCAAGTGATTTGTCAAGATTGAATTTTTTAACTTGGAACATCAGAACGCTGGAAAAAAAAATCCTTGGGAAAATCTCAATTCCTTCAATTATATTGATTTCATTCAGAAAGAATGGTTATTATTTGTGAAGGAACACTGAGCAGACAAGATGTCTTGGTCTGGGCACTCATGCTGCTGGTCCCCTTCCTCAGTTCCATTTTGCTCTGGGTAACATGATCAGGGGCAGCTGCCTGGCTGCATCACTCACAGTGACATCCCTCCTTTTCATTTTCAACGAAACATTCCAAAGCTAAAGCCAGCCTTTGTCCAGAATCCCAGAAAACCTCAGCACATGTTTCAAAATAACTCAGTCCTCTCCGTTCTTACTTCTCTAGCCATTGTCATGCTAGCTATATCACACTGGCTATGATTAACACGATTTCTTACATCCAATCTGTGGTTTGTTCCCCTGCCACCACCCAGTATGACCCCCTCTCCCACAAAGTGTTGCAGTCTCCCCAGGAAAACCTTGTGTTTTGCTGCTGTAAAATTCTCTGATGGGGCTGAGAAGTTCCCATTAATGCGTTCTGCAGATGGATGTTTCTGGATGGTGCTCACTGGTGAGACCCTTCCATTTTTGTGCTTATCAAGTGAAGCAGAAAAACAGCATTAATTTAAATGCGTGGAATGAATAACCAACACAACAAGATTGATTTGGGTCTCACCCATGAGTACTAAAAGCAAACCGCCCAACCTGTATGTGGACTGCTTGCAGTAATTCATTACCAATAAGGTCTGTCAACAGTTTTAACAGAGAAGCAGTAGGAGAGCATAGGTTAATTATAAGCAGAAAGATGACTACTGACTAATATACAACCATGAAAAGACAGCCGCAGCACAATCCTATACTCCATTTGCACCAGCACAGCACACACTCCACCACAACAGGCAAACATGCCATCCTGTTGGCACCACTGCAGCCTTGACACGCACCGGTGCAGATAAGTAGTGGGGGGCGGAAGGAGGGCAGGGGCGGGTAGGGATGGGGTGGAATGAGGCGGGGTGGGCGGGTGGGTAGGGGGCAAGGTGGGTAAATTGGGTCCAGGAGGGGGGTGGGATTGTCGGCAGTGGTGCACACTGTATCCTATCCTCCTTCCCGGGCCAGAGTTACTGACACAGGTCCACTTGGACTTGAGCCAGTGATCTAGCAAGCGCAAGTGTGAGTAGATTCATTGCCATGGCTGGGACTTTCCCTTGGGCAAGGGGCCAAATGTCCCCTTGCTGAGACCTCCTGCTAAGACCTCCAGACCGCAAAATTCCCCCGCAGGGTACAGCACAAGCGGCACTGGCTTTGTTGCATCAGCACAGGGGAATTTCAATAGGTTTGAGCTGTCCATGTCATGTAATGTCATGTAACCAAAGTTTTGAATTTGGTGCAGGGAGACCTGAGTTCAAATCTCTGCTCAATTTCCCTGGGCCAGTCACTCCCAGCCTATCCTACCTGCTTGAACCAATCATTCTAATTGCTCTCACATGGTTGTTGTGAGGATGACCTGTGCTAAACAGAAATATACCCACCTAACCTTGGAGAAAGGTAGGATACAAATGCAATAAAAATATTCTGAAGCTTGGTATCACTCTATCTCCATGCCAGGAAGAGCATTACATGTTGCATTTTGGTATGCCAATCTGCTGTTAAGGGCACAGAAGCAGGGCCTACACATGAAAGGCTGGCAACCCTAGCCTTGCCAAGAATGATAAAAGCAGCATCTTTTTCCTTTGTTTTCAGTGCATTTAAATGACATCTGTGGATTTTAAATAGTGTGTAGGAAAACCGAACCACGTGCCAACAGTGATTATTGATTAATTAATCCAGAGTATATTTGTATCCTTTACCTCTGTCTACATCTGCACACAGAAGTCCCACTTGGCAATGATTTTTGCAAGTTGTACTGCTCTGCTTCCTAATGACTGTGGGCAGCTAACATGCTCAAGAGACACATACTTGAACATTAAAAAAATAAATAACTGAACAGGGAACATGAAGATGTAACTATTTACAAAACCACTTAGCATAATGTATGATTTTAAAAAGTGAAAAAGAACAGAAGACAGGAGATATGAGGATGGTAATAAAACATGAGCTTTGAACTGAGGCCAAAGTAAGGGCTTCCAATGCGCTTGAAAGATGCACTGAAGATGTGCCCCAGTTGGCATACGCTTGCTGCCCAAGTGTTTATAAGGGAAAACAAGACAAATGCAGCTGTTTCCAGTTTCCCACGTTGGCAGGATAAGTGTGCTGCTAGATTGCCACAGTCATTCGAGCAACTAGCATCAACATGTGGTGCTTCCAATCCGTACATTCAAATCTCATGCCAACACATAAAAATATCATCCCCCTCACATTGCACTGGCACTATCAAAACTCCCTTCCACCCACATCACATCTGGTCCTAATCTAAAATGCGCCTTTTAAATTTTTCTTTCCCCTCACCTCATCTTTAGAATCAGGCCTTTAAAAACAAACAAATATCCTATTTAAAAATCTATTTTACATTTGTATAAAGGCTTGGAGGCAAAAAGCCCTTTTTGCAAACATCAGGCCCTTCTGCTCATGCAAAAGAAGGGGACTTTGATGTTCACAGATTGTTCCCCTCTATACCGCATCCATTCAAGAGGGTCTCCTAGGAGTGACTTTCTGAGTGTGCAAGGGGTTGTGTGAGAAGGAGAAAGTGGGAAAGCCCTGTAGTGCAAACAGAAGTCTGCTTGCATTTCCCTGATCCAAGCCAGAGTTCAGTTTAATTCAGGCAAATGAAGGAAAATTTTGCTTTGTTTTCACAGTCTTCCATTTTTAAGTTTCTGAAATGGGAATAATTGCTCCTGAAGTAATCTGGATTTGTCTACAAAACCCTTTTTTTTCTCTTTCAATATTTCCATACCCAGTTTGTCCCCTTCCCCACTTTGGTTCTGCTTTTCTATTTATATCATCCTAATTGCTGCATCATGGGGTTCTCTGGTCCCATGATGTGGTTGTGTGCCTGTGTTGTATCACAAGGAGAAGGAAGGGCACAAGAGACTGTCTTGAGAAAAGGGAATGCAGGGAATGTACTTGCTGACCTGGGAGTTCTGCATGAGGATAATCTTACTCCTAGTTAGTTCTTGTCATCAACCCCCACCTAAGGAACATCTCAATGCTTAAAAGAAATCCAGATCATCTGAAACAACAGACCGCCTTCTCCACCATGTCATGTCTTTAAGATTGACTGAAAAATGCTTTCTTGGTGACACCGTCTGTGCGCTGTCAGTATAAGATTTGCACAGCTGAAGAGTTTTTCAGATACATTTAACCTTTTGAATGGGCCTGGCTTTCACCATTAGGATTAACCTGGCAGTGAATGATCTTAGCTTACAGCAGGGGTCTCCAAACCCCGGCCCAGGAGCCAAATGCAGCCCGCAGCAAGCCTCTTTCCGGCCCATGGCCAACCTCTTGTCCCCTGAAAGCCTCTGACCCACTCAACTGAACATGACCAAAACTGTACTCTGATTATGACTGGAGGGTGTTCTGAGGGCCAGAGAGGTTGAAAGAATGAACCCATTCATTCATTTATTCACTCATCTAAGTTCCATCTCTTATTTATTTATTTAAATTTTATATTTAGATTTTTTTTCCAGCCCTCCACACCAGATATTTGTTGCAGCCCTCTGGTCAAAAAGTTTGGAGACCCCTGGCTTACAGGCAGGAGATATGGTAAAGACTCCCTCTTCCCCACAATCCAGGAGCTGCCTTCAGTCCAGGGAAAGGGGGGGGAGAGAGGAGTGACACTGGTGTCCCTGCTGGAGATGGCTGGGCATTCAGCATGAAGTGTGGTTTTGCACTTACTGCCACCATCTGCATAAGCAAACTGTTTTACTTTTCCCCACTGATATAGGTGAATGTGTGTCCATGGGGGACACCATCGGAGTGAGGGCTAAACCTGACTTTGTTGGACCAACCATTAATAATCAAACTTATTCCTATCTCCATGGGCCCATTGGTTCGCTTTCTGGTTGCACTAAAGTGGGATAAAATCTTGGCTACTGGTGTGTGCATACGCTGTACATGTGAATGTGTGCCTATACATGTAAACTGACATTAGTACAGTGGTTAAGAGCCTGTCTGACTGACATATGTTTACTGACATATGTTACTTGAAATAACTATGCAAAAACCCACATAGAAACCAGCATTTCCCACAAATATAAGTACATGTTTGGATGCTAAACCCATATGCATTTCCTTTTCTGTTTCTTCCTACAGAATAAGCTAAGCACTTTTTCACTTCTTAATCCGTGAGTTCAGAATCTTCCACGTGGCTTTTGAATGTATGGTTGGAAATGCAAGTGGTTGTTTTATAGTTTTGAGGAGGGAAGACAGTATCCTACATTGTCTCTCAGGAAGGGTTTACAGGACCACTAAGTTTACTGCCTCCAAAGGGTAAACCTTTATGCGGAAGCTCTTGTCCTGTCCCTTTTAGCAGGCAAGTGCTGCTGGGATACATGCAGATACAGGAAAAGAGCCAAAGGATGATTGACAGTGCTGGAGGGGGGAATATTGTGACACAGATAAAACCCCTAGATTGGCGTTAACCTCTAGTTGCACATCGCAAATGGGCTGTGCACATTAGGACTGGGTCTTAGGCTGCATTAAATACTGTTGGACTTGAGGCATGGTGTAACCCACATGTAAAGGCCTCTGTAGCAACACATAAGCATAGTGGAAAAAAGGCTGCTTGGTGTTTAGAAAGAATCATTTTGCAAGTCTGAAGCACAGAGAATAGTAAAAGCTGCTTGATTTTATTAAAGGCAATAAGCTGACTGAGGCTGGAACTTTGGGGCCTCAAAGGCTGTGTTATACATGTTGGAATTTAGCCTAGAAAACAGTACCAGCCTGGAGATGTATGCCTTGATAGAAAACACACCTTTTGGAAATTAATTTTGGCTAAGTTTTAAGGTGAAACCGCACCTGTATGTATGTAAATCAGAGCCAATCAGTGGTTTTGCCCACTTATTGCCCACCTATTTTCTATCTTTAATGCAAATGGTATCTTATCTATATCCTATTAGGAATTAGCCCCATTTATGATGTCAAATTTTCAGCAAATGGAGAGTCTAGATTTTCAAACAAAGGGCCATGAGTCGTATAAGACTTCTGGACACAGTCAAAACCAGGTCCATGCTTTGGACATGAGTCCCGTGGACCAATTGTATACATTTCAAATAAAAGCCTGTGAACCTTCATCCCTGTGTGCCGAGTTGTTCTTGAGTTGCTGCTTATCAGCCTTGCAACAGACTTACTTCTGAGAAAACTTGGATTGTGCTGTTAGTCTCAGTGACTTCAACTAAAGTTTCTCAGCGAGTATGCTTAGGATCGCAGCCTAAAAATATGTACTGAATAGTCCCTGTATCCACCCTTGCCTCACTCACAAGGGTAGCCCAGTCCTAACCTGCACTGGTACAGCCAGGCCTCCATGGCCTGCACTATATCCAATGCAGGTTGGGAGGCTGCTGCAGGTCACTTTGGGGTAAGAGGATATTTTCCCCTTTACCCCATGTCAAGTCCCAGTCTAATCTATGTCAAGCCCTATCCTACCAGCTATTTAGCTGGTGCAAATCTGAGCAGCCCATGTAAGGCTACCAGGGCTGGAGCTGGAGGCAGGGCCAGGGGTTAGGATATAGCATGTGCTGCCACCACTGTCCCCCTCCTGGGCCCAGTCCTCCCGTTCCACTCTCTCCCTGACCAAAAATGTCCCATCCCTGGAACACCCTCCTGCTGTCCTCTTCCACCCCCTGCGCTTCCTGGTACCTCCTACAGCTAGTGGAGGACCTGGTGAGCAGGCATGGGCCTCCATACTGGCCCAGCCAACTCCTCAGTGGAGCTGGCACAGAGGGCCTGTGCCAGCTCAAGTGCCACTTAGGATCGCACAGTAACTTAGGTTAGGGCGCAATCCTAACCCCTTATGTCAGTGCTTTCCAGCACTGGCATAGCAGTGTCAATGGGATACGTACTGCATCCTGCAGTTGGGTGTCACTCACAGAGGTCTCCTCAAAGTAAGGGAATGTTTGTTCCCTTACCTCAGAGTGGCATTGCCCTTATATCAGTGCTGGAAAGCACTGACATAAGGGGTTAGGATTGCACCCTAAGTCTCTTTGTCTTAGCCTCAGCCCCATGTCTCTTGTGTGGGATCAGGGATGGGCCATCCATGAAAGTGACAGAGGTGGTCGCCTAGGGCAGCAGGTCCGCAGGGATGCCACCACCCCAGTCCACTCACCTTCACTACTTTCCCTCTTCCTACCACTCTACTCCTTTTCCTTCCTCCCAGGATTGGAAAAGGAAGAGGGAGAGTGGAAGAAGTATGGAAGAGTGGAGAGGAGCAGGCTAGGAGCACCCTGAGCACTTAAAATGTATTATTTAAATGACAAGTATAGTGTACATGTGTGTATGGAAAGTGTGCATAGGAAGATACATATGAAGCTGTCTTCTGTTTCAAGCCATTGGTCAATCTAGCTCTACCCTGCCTACAGCAACTTGCCAAGGTTCCAGGTGGGGACCTTTTCAACCTTTCCCAGAGATGCCAAGGATTGAACTTTGGACCTTCTGTGAGCAAGCATTTTTTTGCTTTTAAATCACTGCACGCAAGCCCATGCAAGACACAGACAGAAAGACACTTTCAAGTGGGATGTAGAGTCTATGATATGGCATCAGGCACCTGCAAGTCTTCATTGGACCCTGACCAATTTTTAAAGATTCCGTCCATAATGTCTTGATAAGGTGGGTTAAAAATCTGACTGTATAGTTACTTAAATAAAATATATAAATGCAGTTATTATTTTCTACATGATTAGGTGCTGTAATGTTTTGGGGGAATAAAGTGTGTTCCCAAGAGTATCTACTAAGAATAATTGTCTGTTAGTGGGAGGAAATGTTGGATAATTATTTTTTAGCCTTGAAAGAATTCATTATGAAATCTTCAGCTGACACAGAGTTCAGCTAAATGTATGGGGGAAAGATCACCCAGTAATATAGCCTTACAATATCAGAATCTAATCTCTCTTCTATACTTGCAAGGTTGTAGCCTACAGTCTATGTTCCATTGAGTCTGAAGTAAATCAAGATGGTTCCAGTTTTAATGTCCCAAATCACCTGTTTCCTTTCACAATTTAAGCAACTCTGTTAATACTCTAATAAAACACATCCATATTTTATAATTTCTGCAGTATTTTCCTGGGGCTTTAATTATATTGTAACAAATTGACTAGTGAAATTTAAATAGCTACTGGTTTTTGGCTGCCTGCCTTGTGGCAAGATTTTGGTGTGTGAGCTAGATGGTAGCAGGCCTTGCAGGTTTAAATAATGGTTGGTCTGCACTCTAGAATGGTATTGCACAATTTGTACAAATGCTTTGATTGTTTTTCAGGTTGTTAAAATCATTGGGGGGAATAAAAATGAATGAATATCAAAACAACTGAGTTTGCACTTTTGTGGGCTGGGAGGATTCCCAGATTGCTATACTGTGTGCTCATGGGCTCCCTTTTTCTGCCCCAGATAGGTGCTCAATCTCTTCAGCTAGGTGCTAACTCAAAATCATAACTTAAAGCATGTATAATTTGTGTTTATCGTTATTATAACTGGGACATTCCCCATGAGCTTCCCACAAGGAAAGTCTAAAGTACTTGCATTGCTTTAGTCTAGCACAGGGGTCTCCAAACTTTTTGGCCAGAGGGCCGCATCAAATATCTGGCATGGTGTGGAGGGCTGGAAAAAAAATTTAAATATAAAATTTAAATAAAAAAATTAGAGATGGAACTTAGATGAGTGAATAAATGAATGAATGGGCTCATTCATTCAACCTCTCTGGCCCTCAGAACACCCTCCAGACACAATCAGAGCACAGTTCTGGTCTTGTTCAGTTGAGTGGGCCAGAGACTTTCAGGGGACAAGAGGTTGGCCGCGGGCCAGAAAGAGGCTTGCTGTGGGCCACATCTGGCCCCCAGGCCAGGGTTTGGAGACCCCTGGTCTAGCAGAAATGACAGCTATAGGGTGGGCATGGCTGAGATTTAAATTATGACTGGCTGTGCATCAGATACATTATTATCCTACTTTGATAATACCAAGACAGAGACACCTACAGAGGTTGATTGGCAGTAGTTAGGCAGTGGCAGGGCTAAAAAAGGAAGTACACAGGCAGCCCAATCCTAAGCTCCCTGGTGCTCCCAGGTGCAGCGGCACCAAAATGGCTACCTCTGCATCCAGCGGGGCCAGGGAAGCCAAGGAAGGTCTCCTCAGGAGAAGGGGACTTTCATCCCCTTCCACTAAGGAAAACCCCAAGCCCCACAATGGGGCTACTCAAGTCTTTGTCAACTATTTTGCCGGCACAGATGAGAAAAGCCCTGTGTCAGGCTTTGCAGCTCAACACAGGGGATAGGATCTGGTGGAGGGGGACTTTGTTGGTCCCACCCCCTCCTGGGTCAGTATCACCCTCCCTCTGTCCCTCCTTCCCTCCCTCCCCCACCCTGGAATGCCTCCCCCACTCCAAAAAGCCGCACTGCCACCTGGCGGTGCTACTTAACATCGGCGGCTCAGTGACCTCCTCCTTCCAGCTCTGAGGCCCAGTGCCAAATGGCACTGGCGCTCCCTCCTTTCCTGGTGCTGCAAATGTGCTTTGGGGCACATTTGTGACACCCAGCATCGGTTGAACAAGCGTATGGCTGGTGCTAGAGCCCTCAGAATTGGGTTCTAAGTCTCCAACATATGTACTGGTTCTGTTCCGGAGTTCTGTATGGAAGTCAGAATGTACATATCTTGAAACAGCCAGCTTTTACCAACCCAGCACTATCACACTGGAGTAGAAGCACCGCATGAACAAACTGCACCTGCATGAAAGCATTGACACAGTCATCAGTAACTTGGGCATTCATCACTTGGGGTGCCAGTGTACAGGGAGTGTATTTTAAACTTATGAATGTAATTATAGTCACTAGCTTACGTGTCTTTTCAAAAAGATTAGATCAATTCATGGATGATAGGCTTATCAAATACTATCAGCAATGGCAGCTAAATGCAGAAGATGTTCAGGCATGCCCTAAGTACCAGGTGCTGAGGAAAAAACTAATCAGGTGATATCTATCATGCCATATACTGTTTGTGAGTTTCTTGGGACATTTGGCTTATAGTTGATGGAAACACAAAGCTGAACTAGCAAATCTTGGTCTTGTCTAGCAAGGTGATTTTTATGTTCTTATTTTCACTTTGACTGAGATGAGACTCATTGATAAAAAGAATCCAGGTACGGCCTAGATTTGTGGGGCTTTCTTTATCAAGTCACTCTTAGTTTCTGGAATTCTGAACACTATGATAAGTAGTTGAAAGCCATAATCTCAACTTGACCAACTCAGTCATGCTCTATTCATAGCTCACCTCTATTTTACTGCCCTGCTTCTTTCTGTCAATTGCATCCAACACCTCTCTATCCTCTCTCCTCAAATTTAGTTTCCATTTGCTACATACACCTTTGTTTTGCCTGGATTTAATTTCAACTTATTTGTTCTCATCCATCCCATCATTGACTCTAATCAGTGGTTCATAACTTTCCCAACATGAGACAGAATGAAGCAGGGACGGGCAAGTCCAACACGACTTGACTGGAGTTGAGTCACAAGACTCCCCCCCCCCCCCCGCAACTTAATTCAAAAACAAGTCATAACAGGGGCACTTTCCGAGTCACCCAGACTGTTTTCACGACTCAAGGCTCAAGTTGTTCCCTTTAAAAAACCCAGCAGTGGGGGAAAAAAGGGCTGCTGCCAGGCTGAGTGCATGCGTGCGAGTTTTCTTTAAACATTCCCCTGCTGTCCCATCCCACCTGTAAACAAGACAGGAGAGGGTGGGACAGACTACATGAGAGGGGGGACAGAAGTGGCAAGAGGGCGGAGGGTCACACACAGCAGCTGCGAGGCTTACCAGGATGATCCTTTGCAGTCTACCAATCCTTTGCAGCTCTACTCAAGAGCTCTACTCTACTCTACTCTACCCAGCTCAGTGGAGCATGGGAGGCGAAGGACCAGAGAGAGACCAGACTGGGAAGGAATCCAGCTGGAACGAGGAGTTCTATGAAAGACTAGAACTATTCAATTGTAAAAATCCCTACGGGGGTTTAGAACAGCCTGCCTATGTAAACTGCCTTGGATTAAAGAAAGGCGGTATATAAATACCCGTATAAATAAATAAATAAATACTCAAGTTTCCTCCTCCCAAGTAACAATGGAGCCCACCAGTAGGGTAGCTAGAGGATGTGCAAAGCACTAAGTTTTGCAGCAACTGTGTCTCTGCAGATGCCCAATCTTGTCTGATCTCAGAAGCTAAGCAGGGTCAGCCCTGGTTAGTATTTGGATGGGAGACCGCCTGGGAATACCAGGTGCTGTAGGCTTATACCATAGTCTTTCGAGACTGAAGGTTGCCAACCAAGTTTTGCAGGGAGCCTCACCTAGGCTTGCAAAGCACTAGGCATTGCATGTAGCCTCACCGAAGATGTGCAAGCAGCCAGAGTGGGGATGGAATTGAAGCAGAACTGCCCTGTCATTGTCTGTGGAAAACCACCGCAGCTGCCCCACCTGCTTAGACCCAAGGAGGCTCTCCTTACATCTGAGAAAGCTGGTGTAAGGAGAGCCTCCTCAGGTGTAAGGAGAGCCTCCTCAGGTGTAAGCAGGCGGGACAGCTGTGGTGTTTTTCCACTGACAATGACCAGGCAGTTCTGCCTCACCTGCCACTTTGAAGGGGAGGGGGCCACCTGCATGCATGTGGTGAGGCTCCATGCACTATAGTGCTTTGCAAGCCAAGAGGAGGCTCCCTGCAAACCTAGTGCTTTGCTCCCCCTCAAGCTATGCTACTGGAACCAGCAGTTAGAAAGTGTGATCCCCTTGGGCTCCACCTTCTGCCCTACCTCAGCCAAAGAAAAAAATCAGACCAACCATCCTTCATCCAATGTTCAGTAAAGGAAAAGAGAGCCTGCGCCTGCCTCCCCCCCCCCACTTGATGCAAAAGAAAAACATTAACCCTTCCCTGCCTCCTGGCTGAAACTTTCCTGCTGCTCATCTGGTCTGAAAGATAGCTCCACAAAGTCTTTCACACAGCATAAAAAGTAAGCAAGCACACCCAGACAGACAGACTCCAGTGCGCATGCATGGAGAATTAACGCTGAGTCAAGTAGCCTCAGACTCGAGTCAATGCCAGAGTCATCAACGCAGGTGACTGGAGTTTCCACGAGTCAGCAAAAAAAGCTGGTTTTCGCAACTTGGACTCGAGTCGCCTGACCCGAATTCCCACCCGAGTTGGAATGAAGATACAGAGTTGAATATAAGCCACACATTGGGGACACTCAACTACAAATTCGCTGATAACCTCCCCCAGTGGTTTCATGTAGTTGCCAATAAATATGAGGGATAAGACAGAAATAACCCTGCAGACACCATAGACCAAAGGCCATGGCAAAGAGCAGGAGCTCCCCAATAATACTTTCTGGCGTATACCCTCCTTGAAGAACCACAGCCATTGCAAAACATTGCCCATAGCCCCAACCCAACAAGGAGATGTAGAAGGGCACCAGGGGCAGTGGAGTTAAAAGCTGTTGAGAGGTCCATCAGTACCAACAGGGATGCATTCCTCTTGTCCATCCACCAGGGTGCATGCAACAAGGCTGTTTTCATCCCAAACTGTGGTTGGAAGGTAGACTGAAAAGGATCCAAATAAATCATTTTATCCAATAACACCTGGAGTTATTATGCTACTACCCACTACCCACTCTCAAAAATGGGCTTTGAGACCGGCTGAAAAATTCGTCAGGATAAGGGATACAGGAAGGGGTTTTCTCAAGACAGGATAGACAACCACTATTTTCAGACAATCTGGTACCATAACTGCCCTCAAAGATATATTAATAGCCTCCCTGCACCTCCCTGCCATCCCCCGCCCCCCCCTTCCCGGGAAGTTCTAATTAGCCAAGGTGGACAAGGCCAGAACAAGCAGATGGCCAGACTCATCCTTCCAAGAATGTTGAAGACATCCTCAAAGTGCATAAAGTAAAAAGAATCCATTACAGCTGGTGAAATAGTTGTTTGGGATGGTATGGAAATTGTCAGTGTGGAGTCCAAGTCATGGCAGATCTGAGTAATGTTATCCTCAAAATATCTAGCAAATCAGTCATGTTGGGCCTCTGAGGTCTCCCACACCTTACCCTGAGATCCAAAATCTAATAATGCTTGAACAACTTGAAATCGTTTTGCTGAAAAACTCTGTAGAATTGATGGTGGCAGAGAGGTGTCACCACCAAACCACCATCCTCATAGAATAGGCCCTAAAATGAATTCTAACTCATGCTTAGTAGGATTTACCACAACTTTTCTTCCACTGTCACTCATGACATCTACCTAGACATTCAATGCTAGCTGCTCCCAAGTGGTAGATTGGTTCTCCAACTAGGCAGAAACACTCAGGAGCAATGATGCCAATTACCTTGGTCATTTTTTTTATTCCAGATGGCCTTGGCTGTATCCCCAGCTCTACCAGCAAGAAAATCCCCAAGAACCAGCAGGAATTCATTAAGACCCATGAGCCTCCAAGAGAAGATCTTTCAAATAGGTCCTTCATCCCTGCGGAGGGAAGGACCATGATAAGCCTACCAGGTGGTTATCTATCCATGACAAAGGAGCAATGTTATTCTCCTCTACCCCCAGATCACCATCCATCTCCTCCTTAGGAAACACAGGGTTCAATGTGTGTCCTGCCAAATGTATAGGTATAGATATTGAGACAGCCCCCTGGCTGCCATGGTCCTAATCTGCTTGTGAGCTGGGAACCTAGGAGAGGATATTGAAATCCCCTGACACTAAAATCTTGGAGGACTCCAATGCCACACCCACTCTTCTGCTTTCCTCCTAGAACATAAAACATAGAGATAATTCTAACTACTACATCATACCACCGTTTGCAAATTCTGGTGCTTCTTTTTGATGGAGCACCTGATTTTAGAAGTAGACTAACTCAGAATGCCAGATGAAGGGGAGTGCACCAGGATGCAAGTTGTGTCTTACTGCCTTGTGTGCTCCCTGAAGCATTTGGTGGGCCACTGTGAGATACAGGAAGATGGACTACTAGTAGATGGGCCTTTGGCCTGATCCAGCGGGGCTATTCTTATGGAGAAGAATCAAGGAACTCTCAGCCATGTGATTGTTGCCAGACATTTAGATAAGCCCTGAACATTATGCATTACTGAGGCTTGCCAGAATGTCCCACAATGGTTAAAATACTGTTGCAGCATATGTTGACTGATCTTCTAGATAAGCCCTTAGGTACCAAGTATTATACATGTCTGCAGCAGGTACACAGAGTGAGAAAATAGAAAATAGGTACCTATTAGATAGGTAGGTATTAGATAGGCAGGTATATAGAAAATAGGTGCCTATTAGATAGGTACAATGGGAGGGTTCACACTATTTCTTCAGCAGCCTTGTACTAATGAGTAAATCAAAACCAGAAAAAGTTAATCAGATGCTAAATTAAATGAAGGAGGCTTCTGGTATGTTCTTAAGGTCACTGCTTGACTCAAGGACTGGCCAGTTGCCAGGAGAGTAAACTCCAAAAGCACAAGTACAGAAGCAAGGAAATCCTTGCTGTTAAAAGCAGAAGGGCAAGAACTTAGCCACTGCCAGCAAATGGTTCCAAATGGTTTGATGGCAGGGTGGACCAAATAAAGGCACTCATTTCATTGTCTTCCCCATTATCTTCATACCACATGTTGTAGCCAGTGGCCTACTACATCTACAGAGAAACTACACTGTATAGTTCAGTTATATTATAGTTTAGCCTCAAGGAGATATGCAGGTGGTGGGAGGTCTGTAAGGACTGTCAACTATTTTTCAACCTCAACCTGCAGGCAGAGGCAATGTGTTGCCATGTAAAATCTAAACTTAGTGATAGACTGTGGAAAGAGATAGCTCTGTAGTTTATGGTCACTGAACTTAGCTGCCTCTGGTGTGGCTGGAAATGGCTGAAGTTAACAGCTGTGGTACTTTTTGCCACATTTTCACAGAAATGCTTGTAGCAAAGACTATGGAGAGTATCTGACATCTCACCACCATATGTTGGTACAGTAGCCTTCTTTCTCCCAGCAGTGATATCTTGAATGGCAGATGTGGACTTTTTGAATTCTTCAGCATCCTAGAGGATGGATGAATCTTTCATAACCGTCTGTGCCAAACTGCAAGGTGGTGTTACATCCTCACATGGATGAAGAGCAAGTTGCTACACAGTTCCAAACCTAATGTTGGCGGTTACTTGTATATGCCAGATTTTGCTGCTTCAGTTTTTGTTTGTTTGTTGTAATCTGCCTTTGTTCTGGCTGGAATAGTAGCTTGTCTGCTCTGCATCTACCCATAAAAAAAGGTGATACCAAGATTTCTGTGTCATCAGCAACTACATCTCCTTGCAATGTAGCAGCAATGGCTGCCTGTATAGGGAATTTGGGTTGTTTTAGGAAAGACTCTATTCTGTCAGCCTCAGTCCACCATCTGATTATGTGGATTATAATGTTTCTGGTCTACATAACTGGGCTGTTGTAAGAATGTATTAAGATCCTGAATGTCAAGTACTCAGAATGTGCTCTTAAAATCAAATTAATATTTTTTAATTGTATTGTTAAAAAATTGTATTTAGTTATTGTATTTATTGTATTTAGTTATTTGATTTTTCTCTGTAAACCGCTTTGTGAACTTTTTGTTGAAAAGCGGTATATAAATACTGTTGTTAATAATAATAATAGTAATAAGAATAACAATAATAATAACAGACATAACTATAACTATAACTATATTGTTATATATAAAACTGCAGCAAATTTGTTCAAAATACGCAGATTTTGTTTTTTGCAGTTTAATCTGAAATATATCCAAGAACAGGCCTTTGTATTAGTATAAATTTTTCTCTCCACCTGACATTTCCACAACTCAAATCTTAACATGGCAATCTCCTGCAGGTGATGTTTTATCTGAATAGTAACTCTTAACAAAGTTGTTTCTGTTTCTTTCAAAAATAAATGTAGACTCCTAATGTTTAGTAGAATGTTTGCATACGTCTGGAGACAGGATGAATCCTGAACTATATGTGATAAAACAACTGTCCTTGTATGACCCATTGTGGGTTTGTATGAGATGGGAACAGCAGATGTTAACCAAGGCCCATTAGGTAAAGTCTATTAACATGGTCATGTAGATTGATTTACTAGAAGGACTTGAGGGATGAATAGAGGGAGATGTGTGAGATGAAAGGGAGAGACAGTCCGTACATAGCAGTCAGGATAGATATGAATAGCCCTTGAAGGACATGGACTTCTGGAAAAGCAACTAGTAGACAGTCTATTGAGAGACTTTTGGCAATCCCATGTAGTCTCAGTGGATTGGGGAGAGAGATAAGACATATACAAGTCAGACAAGTATCTGTTTCATGGGCACATTCCTCCCCATTCAGTAACCATGTGACAAAGATCTTGAAAGCTATAGCTGCTGGCAAGAGCCCAGCGCTACAAGCTTTCTCAAGTGTGGAGAAAACCCCTATCACTGCAGCAACTGAAACTGAAATCTCTCTTGATGGCTTAACAACAATTATAGTGGCTTGGTTCTATGAAGTAATGGGTACATGACATGCACAGTTCTTTGCTTCTGGATACTTTCCCTTTCTCTGACCACTTTCTTCACCCCCCACCCTTTGTTTACAATACTTCAAAGTTTTGCATATGCCTGCCAGACATCTAGACTCTCTGGAAAAGGCAGTTTGGATATGCAGGAATGTTGTTCATTGGGATGCACAGGGATATTCAGCTATGTGGTTGACCTAGTGAATTTGAATATCTAATAATCTAACCATCTGTCTCTAACCATCTTGTACAAAAATTGAGGGGGGCATGGAAGAGGGGGATTTTCATGATCCACAATGAATTCAAGTTTGACAAAGGATGGTCATTCTTACCCTGCAATGTCATAAGGGTTAAACTCAAGAGGCAAGGTCTACTTCAGTTCAGGACAATATTAATGGCATGAAGTGGCTGAAGAACTTAGTAGAATGGCATCTGATCCCTTTCCTGTAATCCTGTTTCATCTGTTCTTTGTGCTAGCATACAGATTCTATACTTGTACAGGGAAGTGGTTGGCAGTGTGGTGGCAATTCCAGGACTTCTTTGATGACATAGATTTTCTGGACCCATTGCCAGTCAGGACTCAGGGCAGGGTTTGGGACTGAAATCAACAGTATTTATATATCAACAGTATTTATATACCGCTTTTCAAATCACTTTGTTTTATTTATTTTTCCCCCCAAATTTTTAACTACTTTTCAACAACCAGCCTAAAGGTAGTGTACAAATCAATTAAAACATCATAAAAACAGAATACACCAAAACCTAAACAAGAACTGGAGCATGTGAAGCCAACCCTCTCCAGAAGATCTTGTGGTGAGTAGAATCACTTGGGATTCAGAGTGCTGAAGTCTTTAAAGCTAATGCCATGGTTAGTTGCCAAAGACGATGAGAGCCTGTGTGGACTATTAACACTATTAGAGTGTTGGAACAGGAAGACCTGAGTTCAAATTCCCATCAGTCATGAAGATTACTGGGTGACCTTAGGCCAGTCACTCTCTCTCACCCTAACCTGCCTCACATAATTGCTGTGAGAAAAAAAGCAGGAGAAGAACTCCAATGCCATGAACTCCTTGGAAGAAGGGCAATATATAAATGCAAAACATAAATAAACTCATTGTAGCTGCTCATTGTTAAGAGGAAAAGAACAGTTTGTGTCAGATGCCTTCTTTTCACTATTTCACATATCCTTGTTAGGCCTCAGCACTAAAACAGATGTCTGACAGCCATAGCTGTTTGTAGCAGCAGGACTCCGAGAGCAGAAATAGGATATGGTCCAGGAGAAACTGGGCTCACCAGTTGAGGAGATTATTTGACAGCCAGAAGCAAAGATCAGCTCAGGGAAATTCCTGTTCAGGCAGCCATGGAATCTTATCGGAGCACAGAGGCAAGAGTTGGGTTGGGTAAGCCAAACTTCGAAGATAGTTTGAAGAGGCAGGCACGAAAGAAGGACTTTTTCCCTCAGGGATTCCTTTCCATATCTACTTACTGCCACAGAACCCCGCACACCTGGTGGAGGATGCTGGGAAATATTCTAGGATGTAGACCCAGACTGAATTCCTAAACACACTTTCCTGGGAGCAACCCCCATTGAATACAGTGGTACTTACTTCTGTGTAGACATGCATAGAATTGCACTGTCAGCCAGGGCTTCATCAATGCTCCTCACTGATAGTGTGCTCTACATACTCAACGTGTTCCCACAGCTGCAGATTTCAGGGTAGGGGTGATAATGGGCAGGCTAACTCCCTGTCAGGAAAGCTATCATCACTATCACTATCACGGATAACCTCCCAAGGAATCACTGCTTGAAAATGACTGGAAGCATAGCTTCTCCTGTCAGCTTTACAGCCTAGTGGCATTCCCGGGGGGGGGGGCAAAGCACTTCATTTTTCAGGCCACCTCAACATGCCTTGTAAGCTGCCTCTCCGCCACACCACCAGACCCATTCTAGACAGAGAGAGCTATGTGGAGGAGACACCTCCATGTTGCTGTTGCCCCCCAGAATGGGTCCAACAGTGAGGGGAAGGGGCAGCTTTCAGGGTGCGTTGAGGCACACTGCAAAACTTATGTTTGCCCCCACCCCACCATCTAGGAATGCTACTGTTACAGCCTAATCCTATCTAGCGTTCTGGTGGTGGGGCATGCTTTATGGCTGAAAGTGCACTGAGGTGCACACTTCCAGAATACCACTGAAGAGGCTGAAGCAGCCTTGTTCACGGTGGTGGGAAATGGAGGGCCAGCTGACAAAGGTAGGTCAGTGGGGAGGGTGGAATGGGGTAGAAGAGGGGAGGGCTAGGTGTGTGACAAAAGTGGGAGGGAGCACCCCATTCAGGTGACCTGCGCTGGATGTTATCTCCATCAATAGTAGCCAGCACGCTCCCTTTCTCTTCTCAGACTTGTGCCAGCTAAAGAGCTGGTGCAGGTCTGAGGAGATTCATTGGTGAGTGGGAGGCTTACAGGGCGGTAAAGGAAAACATTTTCCCTCTCCCTCTCCCAATCTGCCCCATTCCAGGATGCCGCGCAAGCCTCCTTGGCACGGCTGCACTGGTGGAGGGGGGGATAGAAAGGCTCAGACTGGGCTGAATAAGGTTGCAGTGGCATCACTAGGGTTCACGTCACCCAGTGCGGGATGCCAGCGCGTCATCCTCCCATGCAGTGGGGGGCAACACCCAAGGTGGTGGGCGTGGTGATGTACCATCACTCCACCCCCACTGGTTTTGGGCTGTACCTTTTGATAGAACAAAGATAGAACACATTCTGCATCAAATTACGCATTGATTGATATATAACATGCTGGTATTATTCCTCCAAACTGTGATTTTAGTGATTTTGGTCACTAGTGATACCATTCCCCCCCCCCCCCCCGGGTGTCAACTTACTAACACCTTATTGCAGCAGTTATCAAACTTTTAGTACTGGGACACACTTTTTAGAATGACAATACTACTACTACTACTACTACTACTACTACTACTACTACTACTACTACTACTAACAACAACAATAACAACAACAACTAGGTATTTATATACCGCCTTTCTGTTCATCGGATTACTCCTCTGACTTTATTCAAGGCGGTTTACATAGGCAGGCGTTTCTAAATCCCTCAAGGGGATTTTTGCAATCATAGAGGTTCTGTTGTTCAAGAACCAACAACATTTCAGAATGGATCTTCCTGGTTTGGTCTCAATTCTGGCCTCCAGCTCTCCCATGCAGGCTGCCAAGCAGCTCCATCTCTCACATGGAGGGCAGCCAAGACGCTTCTTGCTCACACCAAGAGCAGGTCATTGGATTCCTCTCAGCCTGCCCTTTCCTATGGACTGAGGTATGTTCGCCTACTCGTGAGTAAATGCACAATACGGCTCACTTTCACTTTCCATAGGGATCCATGCATTTTTTGTTCTCCAGTTTTTTGGCCATAACTTTTGATAGAAAGGAGATATTTCACTTGGGTTTTTTGCATTGCATTCCGCTCGAAATTCCGCATCCAACGGTATATAAATATGATGGGGTTACTCCTAACCACTGTGATTTTAGCATGTCACCCCCTCAGTGCGCATCACCCCCCGTGCGCATCACCCGGTGCGGTCCGCACCCCCTGCACCTCCTAGCGACGCCACTGTAAGGTTGTAAGCCTTATTGCTTCTGCATTCTGTATGCCACTTCGACTATGGTGTCACGCTCTGAATGGTGGTTCTGGAACAGAGTGTCCTCTCCAGTGCACGAAGCCTGGGTAAAGTACGTATGGAGGATAGACTGTTACCCATGCAGCAAATCCCCCCTCTCCACGTCGCTGAAATGGTCCAATGGAAAGGCAGAGGCCAGTACAGTTGGTTCCAGCGGCGTCGCAGGAGTTGCCAGAACGTAACTGTGTTCAGCCATGAACTGCCTCAGGGACTCCGGCTCCGGATTTTGCCTCGAGGTTGACTCCTGAAGCCTTTTCCATAACTGGATGTAGCCACAAGGCAGTGGAGGTTTGGGATCAGAGTTCATCTGAGAGATCATCTGAGAGAAGGAAATGCCACTTAACATTCAGCCATTAGGTGCAAACTAATGCCACAGAAAAAATGTTCCTGAACTGAGATGGAATTACAGAGGAGACTCCTTACTTTTTGTTATGGCCTCCCTGTGCTACTGTTTCAGAAGGCCCACGGGTAGGCTGTGATTTGAGTAAACGAGAAGGGAATCAGAATCTTGTACTTCATTATGACCCCCCTACTTTCCTCCTTATTTCAAGCCCTTCCTCTAGGCCTGAGCTTGTGCACAGCTTCTAACCCACTCACTGATTTTCCAAACCTGACCCACAGGCCTCTGGGACCAGGAGTCAGGACTTTCAGGACCTGAATGCAACTTCCAAACAGCCATGAGCCTCCCTTGGCACATTTCCTTTTAGAATTCTGCTATAATGTCCTCAAGCAATAGTTGCTTCTCAAGGTTGCCTTCCAGGTAGCTGGGTTGTTTGAAAGCACACTGCACATGGATGCGGTGACAGAGTAATAGCATCACCACTGCACATGTTGGCGAGGGCCACTGAATACTCTCTTAAATGTCTATACTGCTTTTCGGTTCAAAGGCTGCAAACAAACATTGTGTATAGTGGAGAAGGGATCATATTTTTCTGATAACGATGATGGTCAGTTCACAGAAGTGCATGCTGAATTCTGTGGGCTGCCATTACATACATGGAAAGCAGACAAAGGGGTGGCATGTTGCTCCAGGGGGCACAAAAGGTCATAGCATAGAGTCGGAGAACAGAAGTTAATAGACTCCAACCCTTCTCCCCATGGCAAGGTCTTCCATATATCAGACTGCCACAGAATGCCAGAAACAGAGACCTTGTGTACTGCACATATGAAAACACACTACAGCAAAAACATGATTAGCCCTGGCTCACTGATGCTCACTTCCATGAAATTACACAAATGAGGTTGAGAGGTGCTTTAAACGCTACATTTTTAGAAGAAACCGAATATGGATCTGTATCTAGAACAGTAAGATGTGAGGTGACCTTCATGATAGTCCTAGCTGTTTCCTGTCTGACAGGAAATGGTGACACAGTACTGATGAGATTAGCAGTTCTCCATCTTTGTGGTGAGAAAAAAAAATCCAAGAATCAAGAACAAAGCTGGACCAACTCACCCTTCAGGCTGATTTGTGACTAAGAGAAGTCTTTATTGTCCTTTCAGTTGGAAAGTATTTATCAGAATACCTCTGCTAACTCCCAGCGTGAGCTGTCCTGTCATTTATAATCACAGAGCTTGCGAAGTAGTAATTAAATTGTACAATGTGCTTGAGCAGCTCTGATGGGTATGTCTAACAAAGCAGGCAAGCAGGGTGGAGCTCCCTGGGCTTTCTCTTCCCCCACCCAAAGGAAAAGATTTCGGGGAAAGTGAACAGCACCATATGCAAAAGGCAATGACTGAATTAACCGGGCACCTGCTGCTGCCATTCTTCCAGCGCTGTAAAAACTGTGTAAGCAGATCACGACTCACTGAGATGAGAATACTCATCAGGTATGCTGGAGCAAGGGAGAAACCACAACTTGGCTGGCAGGGTTAGGCTCAAACTTCACACTGACTGGGTCATCTATGGTCATGATTCAAAAATAGATTCAGTTTACTGAAAGTCACAAAAGCCACGGTGAGTGAACACAGAATAAAAGACCTATTCATGTTGGCAGGTATTATCAGTTCCCATGATACTCTCTATGTTTCAGATCTGGCAAGTGGTTTAATTTTATTTTTCAGCAGTAACTGCTACAGGGAGCTTGCACACAAGAAGTTTCACCATCTTGTACAGCTGGCAACATAACTACACGTGGAACTTTAGCAGCCCCTTCGTACTGTAAGCACTGAAGTAGGATCTCAGTGGTTACATTTCTGTACATGGACCAGGGGAGATCTGGATTCAAATCCCATGCTAGCTAACTATTTGTATTTCCCCTCTATAAATCAGTGCTGTATTTGGTCCTGTATGCTCCTAATTTTTAAATTTATTTTTAATAATTATATATATATATATATATATATATATATATATATATATATATATATATACACATATATAATTGTGCATGCACATTATATGAGAGAGGACAGAGCAGGAAGGAATGGGGGAAATCCAGAAGCCAATTGCAATTTGCCCAGCTGATCACTGTCTGCTATCAGTAGCAGCAATGGATGTACCACCCAAAACCCAGCTGCCATAGCACAGACTCATTGATCCCACCCACTCTACTTTACTAATTTCTGCCAAGAATTCATGTTCATAGGTTGCCCTGCCACATTCCATTAGCACAGTGCTTTTCAACCTTTTTAATTTCGGGGCACACTGACAAGGCACTAAAATTGCCAAGGCACACCTTCAGTTTTTTGGCAATTGACAAGGCGCACCATGCTGTTAGTGGGGGCCTCACATTCCCCAATAGCTCTACTAATAAACACACCAGTGTGCCATAGCACAGTGGTTGAAAATGGCTACCTTAGCACTCAGCTGCCTGCCTGGAGAAGCTGCCTGGCAGCATCTGACAAAATTCTCTCTTCCAGACACCTCTTAAAGGTACAGAAGCCAAGAGTTCTTTTACATCTGGTTATCCAATGAGTAGATAAGAAAAATGCAAACTGAAAAAGAAGTGAGTTATGTGGATTAAGAGTTTCTATTTCATCCCTCTATGGCAGTGAAGCTATAGATTTCTGGGCTTTCTTAATGCTCTGCTCCCACAACAGCACTTGTGTAAACTAATCTTGTTGAACTAACAAAGAGCATGTTCTTAGCAGCAGCAAAGAGGTTACATTTACAAGCTGCCTGGGGGACCCTTTAAGAGCTGGCAAGCTGGGACCATACGACCTGTCCTCTGGGTCTAATTATATTTTCATTATTCAGGCACTTGATTACTCAGTTATAATTAATTGTTTTGGAAGGTTTGATCTGGAACCAAAGGCTCAGGTACCGAGGATGGGGGAAAAAGCATCAGACAAGCAGGTTCTTCTTTTGAAAATCTACGATTCATCCAGGATTGCTATAACAAGCTGACCTGAGGAGACTCTGGCGCCATATGGCAGGATACAAATCCAACAATAAACTGTAAACACACATGCACACCACCACCACCATTATTTTGTTCTGAGGGCCAGCCTGAAGTTAGGGAAAACCCGTGGAAGCAAATCCAGCTGAATTAACAATGAAATTTATCTTGCAGTTAACACCAGCTTGACAGAAAACAGTACAGGTATTGGGTTTTATTTATCCTTGGTTTTAATCCTTTAACCTCAGAATATCAATATTTGCACAAGCAAATCTGCGTATACAATGCCATGAAAATGGCAAGTTTTGTGACATCATGTTGGTATAATTGCTGGTATGCCTCCTCCGAGCCACTCAGTGTAATGTTTTGAGGTGGGGAATATGAACCTACAGCTGCATGCCCGTTGTCCTGATTTGCACCATCCTTCCATAAACACTCCTTTTGGAAGTGAAAGGATTACAGTAATTGGGGGAATGCACTATGTTGTGTTATATGCACAGTTGGAAGGGTGTGCAATAGCCCACTGTCCCATCACCAGGGACAGCTGCAAATTCTACGTATGTGATGATCTTTAAATCTGTTACCGGAACAGATCTAACCTGTGTAGAATTTGCAACTGGAAAACACATGCTTAATCAAAGTTTTGATAAGCTGCTATAGCAGTCACAATGGAGGGATAGTGAAAATCCATCATTGAGGTCACAATCCTAACCCACTTTCCAGCACTGACATGCGGGCAATGCAACTCTGAGGTAAGAGAACAAACATTGCCTTAACTTGACGAGGCCTCCGTGACTGCGCCCCAACTGCAGGATGCAGCACATGCCCCACTGGCACAACTATGCCAGTGCTGGCAAGTGGGTTAGGGTTACGCCCTAAGTGATGCATGTAGCTAGTCACTGCAACTTTTTTATTTGGGCAGGAATATGCCTATGTTGCAATTCTGCAGGAACACAGAAAAAGGGGGAAATGGTGAATGGGTTGCAGGTCCAAACAAAATTTTCAGTTCATACAACAGTTTAGCTGTGATGTTCAAAAAGTACATTTCAGCCCTTACCATTGCAAACATATGCTCGAATGTTTGTGGGTTATGCCCCTTTCCATAACTTGCCAAACTAGAATTATGCGAATTAAGGGAAGTTGTGCAAATATGCTTGAACAATTTATACAGGTCACAGAATCCAGCTTTTCTTGGTCCAGAATTTGGATTACTGAGCTGCAAAAATTTTAATTGTTAGTTTGAAGTACCCATGGCCCTAGCTATGAGATTTGCAAGGGACAGACTTATTAAGAAGTAGTGTTCTAAGAACAAAAATTCATGATTGTTTCTTCCTAGGAAAAAATTGATCTTTAATGAAAACAGAATAAGAAACAGAGAGCTTTTGGAAGATTTGCCAGGGTATACAATCGGGGTATTGTTTTACTTCCTTTCATCTAGCAGTGCTTCTCCATAAAGCAAACATGAATTGGTACATTGCTTTCTGCCTTCCTGTAACAGATTTAAAGACCATCACATGTCTTCAGATGCAGTGGAAGGGACTTTCTGTCCATTCAAGACTTTGCTTCGAATGGTATCTTTATGATGTATCAAATTGCTTGTTAGCTTAAAAAACTGACTTGAATTATCCAGCAGACTGGGGGGGGGGGGGGAACCTAGCCTGGCCATCTTTCACATATTTAACAGTGGTGTAATATGCAGAAATCAACAGGTGGAGCTTTTAATGGTGTGGATCTAAATGTTATTACCTGTTAATTGCTGAAGATCAAACTGCTGTGAAATGGACAGCTGTAGAGGCTGGTTCCAGAATTTTACAAGGAATATGTAGGCAGGAATAATTACAATCAAGAAAGTCCAGATTCTACTCTCCAGATGAATTATGTACATCAACTAAACATTGCAGGACCTCCCAAGAAGCTTCCATAGTCTCTCAGCTGCTGAGGAGAGTACAACATGACTTTTCTCACTCACTCATCCTTCTGTGGGCAAAATACCACTTTTTAAAGTGCCAGCTGATGAATGTGGGACCAATTGAGTCCTGGGATAGGAGAAGCCATGACTACATTGTCTTCTGCAGTTCTGAGGCTGCTACAGAGACAAGAGGTTCTACAGATGGTGGTTGTTAGCAACACTAGCAAAGCCCTGTCTCTACCCACTATGCAGCACAGCCAGGCTTCCCCAGCATTTTCTCTTATATTGTCATCTTTTTCTCACAAACACGGCAACTAGGAAGCTGCTTATACAAAACTAGAGGGAACTTCCAAGATGCCACATTGCAAGGCAGATGCCCACTTCGACAGTTTGGTGTTCACAGATATACACTGAATTTATGCAGCTGAACGGTTGTAAGGGGATGAATTAGGTAGGTCTTGCTAGCAGCATTTTTTGCAAATGAATTTTGTTACTATTGTGGTGATACTAATATGATGGTGCTTGGAAGCCTGGCTTATGCTCCATGTCTGTTTTAAAGAAACAAGAATTAACACCATTTCACCAATTAACACTAGGGGCTTGTGTAGCCCCTAAATTGTAAAGACAAATTAGGATCCTTACCTGGTGAAGCTTGTCCTATCAGTTTTCTTTCTTGACGTTTATGTGACACTTGGGAGTGTTCAAAGCACTTAATGTGCACATCAATGTTGCAACAGTCTGCAAGGTGGGCCAATATTATTCTCCCCACATTACAGCAGTGGGGAACTGAGGATAAGAGGATGAGCCTAAAACTACTTTGTGACTTAGTGCATGAGAGGAGATTCAAACCAGACTTCATGCATCATAGCCACTATGCCACACTAGCTTTGATCCTAATGCCATCACGCATCTCTCTGACCAAATCCTTTCATTACCACTGGAGAAACAGCATTGCTGATAAGTCACCTCACCACCTTCTAAATCAGTGTTTCCCATACTGTGGGTCGGGAGCTGATTTTTGGTGGATCGTAAAAAGTGTTTTAAACATTAAAAAAAAACCCTTGCAAAAACCCTTGCTCAGTTTTCAGAAGAAAATTGTTAGCTGAAATGCTAACTTGTGGTATGAGGTAATCTTCATACCCCCAAATGAAAATGTCACACTCTTTGATTTTCTCTAGCAATTGGCATGCTGTAGATCAAGTGTGAACCACATTTCAGCCCTTTGTCTGGCCCAGAAGTCCCTAACTGCACATCTTCCTCTCCCATTCAGCCTTCTGGGTACCCTGGAATGACTATAAAGCTTTGGGGAGCAGTCCTTGAACTCAGTTTTTAGGGAGATTCTAGCAAATGCCATATACATGCTATATGAAAGGTTTCTAGCAGCCTTGGGAGCATGGGATACCAATTATTAATTAATAATTTATTAATTATTATTAATAAATAAAATATTTATTTTTTTGTCTAGCAGGTCACAATAGATTGTCATTTTAAAAGTGGGTCCTGGTTCTAAAAAGTTTGGGAAGCTCTGTCCTCAACAGTTGTTTCCGTTGGTATGGAACTCAACAAACCTAAAAGTTTATATTGCTACCTGATCCGCTTATAATAAAACTAGACCAGACATAGCAATTCAGAATACTCTTCTGACATCTGCTGCAGGAATTTAAGGTTCAATCCTATCCAATTTTCCAGTGCTGGTGGAACCTTGCCGATGGGGCATGTGCTGCATCCTATGGTGGTGGGGCATTCACAGAAGCTTCCCCGAGGTATGGGAACATTTGTTCCCTTACCTCAAGGCTGCATTTCAGCTACACCGGTGCTGGAAAGTTGGATAAGACTGGGCCCTTAGTTTGAGTTGCTTTCAAGCATTTATCTCGTTTAGTTGTTGCCCAGAATATTGGCTTGATCTCAGCTGAATGAGATGTGTGAAAAGGCCCCACTGATGAACTTGTCTTCAGAAAAATTTCCCACCAGGAGAAAAATTTCTCCTTCCTTGCTTGTGGTAGGCTGTGGTTCTATGAGTATCTCTAGGAATCCTAAGAGCTAGGACTGCTGGATCTGATAATGCTTATCAATTGCATACCCAGCAATTGCTGTTGAAAGGAACGGGAATTGTGTGTATGTTTTGATGTGATAACTAGGGCTGACAAATTCCAGGCTAGAATGGGGCATGATTACCTTTAAGATACGAGTGGTGAAGCCTTCCTGCCTTCTTCCCATCCCAGCTGCTGTGGTTGCTAGAATCTTCACATCTCTGGGTGCAGGCTTCATGCTGACGGCTGTCTGTCACAATTGCATTTCACAAGTTGATTAGCTTAAACTGTTTTAACAAACCTGCGTTTGAGCTTTGTTGATTATGATTAACCCATTTTTGCCCAGTACACATTTGGTCCCTGTTTTGTATATGCAATGTTGGGCAGAAATGGCTTTAAACTAAACCCAGGAAGGGGAAGCTACTGTATCTGAACCTATCTTTGCTTCTGGTGGGAAGGCAGATGTGAACAGAGAGCTGGTTTGGATGACATTTTTAAACCCATGCTTGCCCCATGTGCTAACTGATGTGCACCCTCATGATGTGTGCATGTCCTGGCCCCTCCCTCACGCAGTGGCATCACTAGGGTTTGCATCACCAGAGTCACTCCCTTGTTGAACCTCCTCCCATGCAGTGAGCAGGGCAATGGCCTGGGTGGTGGATGTGGTGATGCACCACTGCCTCTCCCCTACTGTCTTTTGGTTATACCTTTTGATAGAATAGAGATGTTTCAATGTGATTTATTTCATTACATTCTGCATGAAATTATGCATCAAATGATCTATAACATGATGGTATTATCAAGATTTAAAAAATTTTGACCAGTGGTGATGTCACCCCCTGTGCACGTCACCCAGTGCACACCCCCTAGTGATGCCACTGTCCACACTTCCTCCACTTCCCTTTTATATTTTCCTAATGAGGGAGAGAGAGAGATTCATATAAAATGCACTATTAAACCTACCTTTGGGGGCATGTAAGGAGATGGTTTGGATACCCCCCCCCCCAAATGCAACTAGTGATGTAATTTTTGTGGAAGGCAGGAGAAGGCAAAGGGAGGGGACACGTTGTGTGTGAGCAGGCTGGTTCAGGCTTAAACACACTGTTTAAATTGAACCAGTGCCTCAAATGTCAAAGTCTGGAGTCACTGGTGTATGCATGAATGGTATATAAATATTCTTGATGATAATGTGGAGGTGCATCTGGGGAGAGATGACTTTGCTGAATACACCCAGTGATGCCAATAGCAATATTCATTGCATTCCCAGTAAGGGCAGAACTAGAACTTGATTGGTGCTGATAAGTGTACTGCATACAGGTTGCTTCCCTTAACATACAGTATATAATCTGTGGTTGATTCCTAGAAATATCTGAAGCAAACCTGCCATTAGAGACTATGAGGAAAATTTCATCACTGCTAGAGGAGTTATTCTTTGCTTCATATGAAGAGTAAGGGAAGATAATGCTGTGGATACTAGGATCACATCTTGAGACTACTAGTCCCATGAAAGCCATTACCTCTAACAGCCCAATCCTATGGGCTGGCCATGCTGTGCAGCACAGCTGTGCCAAATGGCTACTGCTGTATCCTGAGGGGCCAGGGAAGCTGCCAAAGGTCTCCTTGGGGAAAGAGAACTTTGGTTCCCTTGCCCAGTGTTGAGACCCGGAGGCCCCAATGGGTCTACTCAGATGTATGCCAGCTCTTGAGCTGGCACAGAACTGCCGATATAGGTCTCCAGGGCTCTGGAAGGGAGACCTCCTGCAGCTTCCCTGGCCTCTATCATCATCTCCGCTTCCTTCCTAGCCCAATTCACCCTCTGGCCCACCCTCCCTTCATCTCATCCCATTCTGCCCCTCCGCTCAGTGCCTTCCCCAGTCCGGAGAAGCCTCCCCACCGCCTGATAGGGATACGTACCAACTAGTGCTTGTCCATGGCATTCTGCCAGCACAGAGGCCTGGCTCCAATTGGTGCTGGCCTCTCCTCTGGTGCAGTGTGCTCCTCACCACCACCAAAGTCCCTTAGAGCACTTGCACAACCGCAGTTGCCAATCAGGGCCTAGGAGAGGGTAGTAAAGGGGGTAATTTGTACCTGGGCCCAGGGTCAGAAAGGGGGCTCAGGAACCAAAGGAGGGGGCCCAGAAGTTTTCTGGGATCTTACATTTTCCAATCTCACCCAGACTCATTGCCCACACGGAATGCACATGGCACATAGTAGCAACTACTGCCAGAAGTCACATGCTCCAGGGCCAGGAATGCATACATTCCTTAACAGTGTCACATCTGGGAGGAAGCTGGCCTGCTCCAGCTCTTTGGCTTGTGGATCTGCTTACAATGAAGGAGTGGGTAGGAGCTCAGGGACACAGCTGTGGGGCTACAGCTGCTGCAGAAGTGGTGCCCACCGCAATTGCCTCCCCACTCTGTTTCACCCCCTCCCTCTTTGGGAAGGGGCCCGAAAGAAACTTTGTACCCTCTGATTGAATTCCTCTTGGAGGCCCTGTTGCGGATGCAGCACACAGTCCACTGCTGCTGACCTGGCTTAGGATCAGGCTGCCCGTAGCCTTGAAAAGAGATCTTTTTATACAAGCATTTTGTATACATCAGCCCCATTTTGCTACATATGGTCAATGCCCCTTAGTCTTAAAGGCTTTCTGTAATTAAAGAGAGGACTGAACAAACTGCAAAATTAGATCTGTTCTCATTTGATGTTTTTGAGAGGGTAGAGTGTGGTGTGTTTGGTTAAAAGATTACCTTAGAAAGACATACACTAGTTTGTGAATCAACACTTGCTACTGAGAAATAACAGATTTTTGCAAACTGCAAATTTTTGACTTGCATGGGTGTGCTGCTTTTCAATGGTTTTTTGGTCCAGCAAACACATAAATTCTGAAGGGAGATGTGTTCTCCTCAAACACTTCAGGGAACACTGTGTGGGGGAACATAAAGACATGCAGTATGGATCTCTGGGTTGCAATCTGACACACCTCTCTCTGGGCCCAGTCCTATCCAACTTTCCAGCACCAGTGTAGCTGCAATGCAGCCCCAAGGTAAGGGAACAAATGTGCCCACACCTTGAGGAGGCCTCTGTGACTGCCTCCCTACCACAGGATGCAGTGCACGCCCCATTGGCACAGCTGCACCAGCACTGGAAAATTGGATAGGATTGGGACCTCTATTGCCCTGGTGTACCCAGGCTTGCATGTACACGCCTTAATGTCTGTGAATGAACAGGAGAGTGAGCCTTTGCTCTGGGAGAAACAAGGACAGAGATGCTGCTCCATGTGTGCCTTTATATTACAAGAGCTTAAACTGTTAACATGTTTTATTATCTGCCATGAGCAAAACAAAATAACAGCTACCAATCACTTGTGGAAATTCCAGATGTGACAATCCTTCTGCTGGCAAGAGACCTGTTTATCCCCATGCACCAAATTAGCTCCTGTTCCTAAAAGCACACTGAAAACTCCCCACGTGTAACCAGATGTCTATAAAACCGCCCCTTTCCTCTTCTCCCCATCCAAGCCTCCATCACAGTTCAGCAGCTGCACCTAAATTGCACTTTCCAAACAATGCAGGCAGGCAGGGCTGGGGAAGATTTCCTTTTGGAACTTGTTTGTTCCTCACAAAATATCATAGATAAATCAGGATTGTAGCAAAGGGGGAAATGGAAGCCTAAACAGATGTGAGAGCTAGGAAAAGTACTTCCTAATTTTGCTAGTAAGATGGGGATTCTCCCTCTCTCTTTGTATGCGCTTGCACGCACACTGAACACCATTACCAGCTCACTCCAAAGAATGCTTTTTTGGGGGGGACGGGACTTGAAGCCAAGTAATTGCATTTGGAATTTCAGTTGTCCTTATTTAAATACAGTTCTTTACTACAGAATACGAAAGAGCCAGACATGCATAACAAATGCTTCTTTGGAAGAAAGAGTACTTCTTTGGGGAGGTCCCCTTGATTTCTTACTTCAGTGCAATCCTAACACCCACCCTTGCAATTGCACAACCACAGTGTTCCTAGATGCACAGCCTTCCCTTCCACAGCAAGGCAGCATCCATGGGAACTCCATCAGTGCTCCTCCCCCCCCCCGCCACCTTTTTAAACACAGGCCCTAATTATGGGGATTAAATGGAACAGATGCATGTAAGATGCTTAGAGCTTTGGTCCAGACACAAGGCCACTTTCCAATCAGCTCACAGGAAACAAGGTAATTAGATGGAATCTTGTGCAGAGAGCAAAAAGGAACACTGCCTGCTCCTGGACCATAATATTTCAGTTCTGCTTCTCCTCTTCCCTTTCCCTCGTGCTTCTCGGAGATGCATTTTTTCCCCATATACACAGCAGCTGATGTCAGCTAATAGCTGCTAAACAGGTCAGGCCTTTGCAGCTGAAACAGCTCATGTCACTTAAGCAGTGCAATGAATCAAGTGTGTCCCTGAAAAAAGCAGCCACTTTTGGACTTGCTACAAGGGGATGGTATGTCCCTTTGCTGTTCCTGGTATGGCAGAAAAGTTGGCCCAAGTTACTGGATGCAACTTAAGCTTGGTACAGCAGTCTCATCAATGGAGCAACATTTTCAACAAATAAAAAAGCTGCTAATTTAAGATTGAGAAAATGGAATTAATTTGTTCTGGGGAAAGTGGCAGGATGCAGAGGGAGATTTCCCACGACGACTGCATTTCAGTCACAAGAAAAAGAAAATGTGGCTTGAATTGTGTCAAACAAACAGGCAGAGTGGTTGAAATGGTTTACATTGGTTTCATTGGTGTGCCAAATGTGCAGGCAACTTCCCAGCACTACGAGAATGGATTGCAAGGCTTGGTTTTTTGTAGCTTTGCATTTCTCACAGCTCAGGACCAGAACTTGTATTCAAGAGCAGGGGTGCCCAAACCCCAGCCCTGGGGCCACTTGTGGTCCTCGAGGCCTCTCAATGCGGCCCTCAAGGAGCCCCCAGTCTCCAATGAGCCTCTGGCCCTCCAGAGATTTGTTGCCCACACTGGCCTGTCACAACTGCTCTCAGCCTGAGGGCGACTGTTTGACCTTCCGTGTGAGCTGTGGGATGAGGGCTCCCTCCACTACTTGTTGTTTCATGTCTGTGATGCAGTAGCAGCAGCAAAGGCCAGCCTTGCTTTGTGCAAGGCCTTTTATAGGCCTTGAGCTATTGCAAGACCTTCATTCGTTCATATAAGTTCATCTTTAATATATTCATTTATGTAAACTTATGTAAATTAATTCAAATTTTAAATATAAATTACTTTTTTTTCCCTGGCCCCCGACACAGTGTCAGAGAGAAGATGTGGCCCTCCTGCCAAAAACTTTGGACACCCCTGTTCAAGAGTAATGTTTACTCAGAAATACCCTAGGTTCAAGGAGACTCACTTTGAGGTAAATGTGCATAGGACTGCAGCCTTTGAATCACTTCTTCTAAAGGCCTAGCCTAGAGGCTACTGCCTGATTGATAAAGGCCACGGGTGTGGCTATAATGATGATTGGGTAGCAGTGCTCCCTGCCCCCAAGTAGCAGCTTGTTTAACCTTTGATGGGCATAGTCTGATCTGCCCGGTCAGTTTCATGATCCAGCAAAAATTGGGTTCCAGCCTACTAATGGGTCTTGGAGAATTGCTGCTTTATAGCATCTGACTGGTATCTAATCTGAGCTTTTGGAGGTCTCAAAAAGTAGGGTAGTTGTTTACCCTTGTCTCTCTGCAGTGGATAGCCATGTACTTGAGCTGGTTTTCCTTGCTGAGTTTAACAGAACACAAAAATGATCAATGTGCAACTGACTGGCAGGATCATTTCACAGGGCACCACACCTGGTGAGAGAAATAATTGGAGATCTCCCATCACGTTTGTCTTCCCTGCTGAATCCTTGATGGAAGGGGGAATAGTAACAGCCTGGATGTGGGAAGAGAGGGCTAAGGTTTATTTATTTAATTTTTCACATTACACCACCCTCCCTTTAAAGAGCTCAGGGTGGGGGTACATAATTCTTCCCCTCCTTTTGTCCTCACAACAACCCTGTGAGGTGGGTGAGGCTGAGAAATGGTGACTGGCCCAAGGTCACCCAAGTAGCTTCATAGCTGAGTGGGAATTTGAACCTGTATGTTCTGGGGATGAGTCCAACTCCCAAGCCACACCATCCTGACTCTCATCCACTGAGGTTTATGAGTGGTAGTGCCCTGGTACCCACAATTTATTTCAATAGATCTGTTCCCAGGTTCCTTTTGTTGCAAATCTATTTCTGATGTCCCCAGATCACAGAAAAGGAAGGTCACAGGTTACATGATGACTGAATGCATTGCCTAGGTTTGAGAGGTAACCTATCTCTGCATGCCAGGTGCAAGGGAGCAGCTTAGCTCCACCAGATCCTAAGCTTCCTTATCCACTGAACATGGAGGCTCTTAATTCTACACCAACCCTTGGGTTGCCATAGAATCAAGTAGCCCCACTCCTCACCTTACCCAGGGGAAGGGGACAAAAGTTCCCTTCTCCTGAGGAGCCACTGGTGCTGCCCACTGAGTGGGCAGGATGTAGCAGCAGCCGGTTTTGATGTTGCTGCAGCCTTGGGCCCCAAGCAACTCAGGATTGGGCTGTTAATCAGTGTCACAAATACATACTTGCCTTTACCCATAATACAGAAAGTGACCCCACATTGTTTCTCGCTGTGTGTATACTGAAAATATGTGATGGCACCAATCATGTGACACAAAGTACTTAGGAAGTCTGTCCTGATTGACATGTGCTTCTAACTTGAACTTCTGTAAGGTAACAAATATGCTTAGTGACAATGGTGGGGGAGGCTGCACTACAGTGATTGCTGAACTGTCAGTATGCATTTAGCATTGTGGTCAAATAGTGACTGTACCCATTAGACTGCAGTCTTGATGAAAAGCTTATCATGTTTGAAATATACTGGACCTACTTGAGCATATTGTTACATCAAATAAGGATTCTTGTAGGGGTCCATTTGTTTTTTTGCTTTGCTCAACAGTTAGCTAGGTCCTCTTTCTAAGTAGGAGCAAGTGAAAGAACAACTGCAGAAGTGGATGAGGATTTTTTTTTTCCACTTCTGCCTCTCCACAAGCAAGACAGGCCGATTCTCAGCTTTTCGAGCCCTTCAAAATCTCCACTACCTTAAAGTTGCAAGGTCATCATATTTCAGAATGAATACTTAGCATTTTACACAAACCTCTCAAGTAGTCAAAGTGCTTTACATGAATATGTCTAGTTATAATTATTTGGCAGCCTTGTGTACATATTAACCAAGTCAGTCTTATGATCTCTACATGGTCAATGGGAGGCTGAGAGAGGATGGTTCGCCTCACTCCACCTGGGCAATTTGTAGAAGATGTGAGATTGGGACTGGCCTCTTGCTTTGGTGTAGTTCAGTCTCTTAACCACAGTGTGGCTGTCACAATAATAATCACATGAAGGACTCTGACAGTTTTGTCAAGGATGCATCCATAGAAACAGAGCTGGAAAGCATCCATGGACATTTCCATTCACAGTATTGCAAATGAATTGATCCTCTGTTGAGAAGCTGGTATGTCTGGATCCATGGGTACTTTGCTGCCCAGACGTGTGCCTTGTTCAAGTACTCTCCAGCTTCTGCCAGAATTCTCAACCAGCTGCTGCCTGCTAAATGCAGCTAGTTATATGAGAAAATAAAGAATTCTCTTGAAACAACAGAGTCTTAATTGAAGGGCTCAGGCGGGCAGCATTTCCCAAGCTGCCACTTAGATAGTATCCAACAATGGATCTTTGTCGCAAGATTTTCATGAACAGTTTCAGCCACAGGCAGCATGTGTGATTTTCTTGTTAGCACCGTTTTAGTGCTGGCACGTGTAAAACATACTAGACATAAGAATCTGGAGAGCAGAAAAATGATACAAGGGACCAGCTCTCTTGTACAGCAGTCATTAAAGATATGGAGAGTTTAACATTGCAGGGTAATTTTTTATCTAAGTACTGAATAAATTAGAGTGGTAGGCTTGGACCCAAGGTAGCATTTCTGTTACCTCTTCCTTTCACAGAAGGGCTGTTTCTGACCTAGTAGAAGTGCACTGAGAGAAAAAAGTGACTACCTAACCCAGACCAGAGAAAAGATTCTGTTGCCACAAGCCCTATTCAGTACCTAACTCTAGCCTACCAGAATTTATATGCTACAGATTGTACCTTCCAGATTCACCATGTTTTTCAGGACAGCAGCAACCTGAAATATTCTGTGGTGGTGGTACACTGTGAAATGTCTTCTGATAGCATTTGCTCAAGAACACATAGAACAGTAATGAAGCATGCCCTCCTTCCACTCATGGGATTGTGTCCTAAGGTTATAATCCTAGCCACACTTACCTGGGAGTAAGCCCTATTGGCCACAATGGGACTTAGTTCTAAGTAGACATGCATAGCATTTGGCTCCAAGAAAGCTTGAGTCCCATTGAAATTATTGGGACTTAGCTAATAATGACTACCTTTTACTAACTGCAGTAGTATTTAATGATTAACATTCTTAGGATACCATATTCCATGGTTTTTGGATCCAAGGTAGTAATAATAAAATAATAATAATAAAACTTTATTTTTATCCCGCTCTTCTCTCCAAAGGAACCCAGGGCAGCTAACAACATATAAAACAGATTAAAACATAATTTCACAACAGATAAGAACATATTAAAAAACACATTAGCAGAACCCATAAAAAGAGTAGTCAGATAAAAGTCAGAATAAAAGAGCATAAAACAGCAGTTCTTAGAGGAAACGGGCCTGTAAAAAAGCAACTAAAAGATGTATAAAAGATGTTAAAAAGGCCATAAAGTCAGAAGGCTTGGTTAAACAACAAGGTCTTCAGGCCTCGCCGAAAGGTCTCAAGAGAGGGAGCCATTCTCAAGTCAAGGGGAAGGGAGTTCCATAACGTTGGTGCCACTACTGAGAAGTAGATTTGTCCAGAATACACTGTGGTGATGAGCGAGAGTGCCTCCCTCATTCCCCAGATGTGCCCATATGCCATGGTCAAACTTGGTAGTCTCTTCTGCCACATGAGGACATGGGCTTGAAAATAGCTTAGGTGTTGTCAGTTCCCAAGGATGGATCTTAGCAAAAACCTACAAACAGGCAATTACCAAAAAACTTAAAAGAACCCTAATTCCCTAACATCCAGATCTCACTGTTTCCTATATGGTACTTACTCCAAGGTTAGCTGGAAGAATCCATTATACCTTGCTGAGCTCCAGAAGGTGGATGAGGTGGCATAGCCAAACACATCGCCGAAGGGTGGAATGTACATAAGCATCTTTGTGCCTGACCCTTAAACCTAGTTTGGTACTAGTCCAACTTATAAACTAATGGAACTTCTCAACTTGCCCTCTGATCTTATCAGGTGGGCTTGGATGCACAGTTGACTGGCTGGAAATATTTATCTTGCCTGGACTCAGCTGACAGTGAATTCAGAAAACCACTTGCGTGCTGTGCCATGTAAGCTTGCTGCAACAGAACTGATTTCAAAGCATCTCAAGGAAGCCTTTTTCTTCTGCAACCATACTGTGAAGCTTTCCTAAAGGGGAATGGATAGCAGAAAGGAAGTGCATTCATCACACATGCAGTGAAATTTATATTTCGGGATAGAGTGAGAGTGTCAGAAGAGTGCTTGCATTAGCCCTCATAGGGAAAGAGAAAGTTCTATCCTCTCTTCAGATGGTGTTTCGCACTCACTTTGGTCTAGTGTTCCAAACAGGTTCATCCTAAGAAAACTGAAGACAGAGTCTTAGCTCTCTGAGGTTTCTACCAATCTCACTTTACCCACATGTTGTACCCAGTGGCATAGCTAATGATCGCGTAGCCTGGTGCTAAGCTCAAAATGTTGCCCCGGAAGTGATGTCACAACCAGAAGTGACATCACACCCTGGCTTTTTAAAAAGTGAAAATTGGGAGGAACACACCTCCTCCCCCCAGCAGCTCACCACCCACTTGCTCTGCTGCCTCCCCCCAGTCAGTGGCATAGCTAGGCATCTATCTATCTGCCTGCTACCCGGGGTCAAAGAAGATTTTGTAGCCCAGCCCCCCCCCATGATAAAATCAAATTTTATTAAGGAAATAAATAAAAAGTTATTGGTTCCATGCTGTATAACAACAGCATCTCATTGGCACTCAGAACAGTCTCATAGGTTGGTTTGGAGTTAAGCAAATTCACTTTTTGTTCCACAAGAGGGTTGTTTTCATTTTCTGGTTAATTGGCCATAATGTTTGATAGAATGCAGATATTCCAGTGCAGTTTCTTTCATTGCACTCTGCATTAAATTACCTTTCCAGTGATATATAACATGATGGTATTATTCATACATACCAAGATTTTCATAATTTTGGTCACTAGTTTCAAGCTCAGCTTGTTGCCCCCTTAAAGCTTGATGCCCAGTGCGACTGCTAACCCTTGCACTCCCTTAGCTACGCCACTGGTTGTACCTTAATCAGAAAATCAACTTCAAAGGAGTTCAGTGCCTTTGGATAATGTGAAGTTCCTTAGCAGGGCAAGATGGGCTATTTCTTGGAAAGAATATCCAAATGAAATATGGATAGGCACAACTGTTCTATGGTGACATGAATTTGTCAAGACAAGATAGTTGGGATGGTAGAAACAGTCTGTTTTGCTTCTAGATAGCACCACTGTGTGGCAGCTTCTGATAATTAACGTCTGTGAAATATGACTACCAATCCTTTTCTCCTCTTGACCACTTTCTGATATGAAACTAGTTCTATTATGCTAATCCAGATGTTTCTGCCCATCGCCCTGTTTCGTCAAAATTGATCAATTGCATCAGTCCTGGAACACATCAACTGGAATTGCAATCTTACACTCTAATCGGTATCTCTTTTGTCAAGGCATCTTTTCCCTTCCATTATCTAATATAGAGCTGCAGTTATCAGGGAGGAGGTCTGGTCTAGAGGGTAGAGCCTCCGTCTGCCTGAAGATAACATCCACAAGGTCGCCAGTTCGAGGCCACCGGCACCATGCGACCTTGGAGCAGCTGACAAGCTGAAGCCGAGCAATTCCATCTGCACTGAGCATGGGAGGATGGAGGCCAGACTGTGAAGCCAGATCGGAATGAAACACCTTGAATGTAGTCGTTCTTGAAAGAAAGAACCTTATTTGAAATTGTAAAAATCCCTATTTGATAGGGATTTAATAAAGCCTGCCTATGTAAACCGCCTTGAATAAAGTCTTGAATAAAGACCAAGAAAGACGGTATATAAAATACCTGTTGTTGTTATTATTATTATTATTATTATCAGAACCAAATTATACTTCTAAATCAGTTCCAAAAGAGGGCTAGTTAGCAAATGGTTTGTATAGCACAAATTTCACATGGCTGACCTGAACCTATACAAGCACCCACCTGGTAAATCAGGCTCCTCCTTTGGCTCTTCACACACTGCATTGGCAGCAAATAGTGTTCCAGGGTTCTTGTTTGTGCATGACACACCCACACAGTGCTCACATGCCAAGCTAATTTAAAGACAACTTTTCTTCTGATGAAGAAATATTACACAATGGGGATCATTCAGACCAAGAACTAATTTAATAGTACTGAACTTATGGCACCTTCACAGCTTGTTAACAGGACACCGGTCAAACCCACTGTACTCAATTTACATGCATATTGGGAGTCATTTTTCTCAAACTATTGTACAACTTGGTTTCTGAATTCTTTTTAACCCTTTTTAAAGCAGTTGATTGCAGGAGAGCCAGCCATCTCTAAAGGCCAGAGCTGCTTTGACAGGTGGTTTTTCCACTGCTAATTTTTGCAAGGGTGCACACTTAATGAAAGCTACTATAATTTTAATTATACAGAGTCTGAACTTACCTGCAATTGAAATCAGTAAAACAGTTTGAGCAGCTCATCATTTTTTCAGTTTAGATTACTGAATGGTGTTGTAAGAAATCATTTTGACGAAAGGATAAGCCTTTTTTGTCTTGTTTAAATAGGGCCAAATAAACACTAGGTAGAATTTGAAGATTATGCACAAAATCAGATCACCTCTGTGATTCAATTGAGTGCACTCGTGCTATAAGAGAAGGGTAGATGAATGGCTTAGCTCAAGTCAGAATAAATGTTGAAAGGATTTTTATCTTGCTTTTCTAAGAACACAAAGCAGTATACAACAAAACATAAATGCATCAAAATAAAAATATCAGAATATTAAATTAAAAATAATTTTAAATATAATAGAAGAGCAGAAAGCAGATAAAATAATGTCTGCCAGGCCAAGCAAAATATAGGGGTCTTCAAACCCCACTGGAAACAATATACTGAAGAGGCTGCTCTCAGATCTTCAGGCAGCTGGTTCCAGAGGTGTGGTGCCACAACCAAGAAAGCCCTACACCTTGCCTCCATCGCCCTGGCTTCAGAAGATGGCGATATTCTAAGGAAGGCTCTCTCTGATAAGCACAGAGGACACCCAGGAACATATGGGGGAAGGTGGTCCTTGAGGTACACTGTTTCTATGCTGGACAGGGTTTTTAAGGTCGCAACCAACATCTTGGATTGGGCTCAGAATGCAGTGGGCAGCCTGTGTAACTGCCAGAAAGCAGTTCTGTGGCAGAATGCTATGCCAGTGGCATAGCACTTTCCACATGCTAAACCTCAGTGACCAATTGAGCTGCCACATTCTGCATTAACTGCAACTTCCGAACCATTTTCAGGAGTAGGCACACCCCTATTTAAATCATTTTTCCCATTTAGCTACTTCCTATAGAAATGCATACTAATACAGGCCTACAAAACCCTACAATGTTTTAGCTGCCAAGGATATTCGAACAAATTTAGGATATGAATCCAAAAATAGCATCAGTTTTGCCCATTTGGTTCTAGTTTTGGAGGTACAGCATAGCCCTTATATACTGACTCAAGCAGCTTCCTCCTGAGGAAGCAGCTTGAATCGGTGTATAAGGACTATGCTGTGCCCCCAAAACTAGAACCAAATGGGCAAAACTGATGCTATTTTTGGGATTCAGCCCCCCAAATATTAGGTCTAACTTTTATAACAAAATGCACGTAAGCCTGTGTTATTTGCTAGGACCATAACATAATAAGCTTATGTTGCTTCATACTGATGAAACCTTGTATTTGTGTTGCAGTGTTTATTTAATTCAATAAATGTAGCACTCAAATGTCATGAAGGATTTGTAAGCTAAATTGTAAAGCACTATTAAAATGGAATTTTATTTCTAGGAACGCACTTGTCCTAGACCGGAACAAGCACCAGCAGGACACTGTCCCATCCTTCATAACAGATAGGAAGCACTTGTATGCCAGAGGCCAAAACAGAGCTCTATTCATCTCTTTGAAACATGTACTGCAATAGTACAGCCCCAAATTCTCATTTTAAAACTTTTCATAGAGTGATAGCACATTATACCAAGAGTGGCAGGCTTTTTATTTCTGATATATGGGCAATCTATGCTCATGGATACCACAGGGGACATTCAGCTTCTTAAAAGTAAAATGGTACATGCATGTCAGTGGAAATTGGGTTCCTCGTCATCAGCGATGTTCAAGCAGAACCCATGATATTCAGACCACTTCCACAGAACACTTGTTAGAGAACCTAGAGACTGACCAAGGAGAGTAGGGTCTACTACCTGGCACTCAGTACACTTCTTCCTGCTCTCTGATCCATTGATTTACTGAGTTACAGACTAACGGGAAGGGGACTTGCTAGATATCTGCTGCTACCATCCTATGCTGAGGAAAACAGGTTGGGGAAGGGGCCATGCGGGAAAAGCCTCACCTTCTAGGAGAGTCCAGGGCTCAGCAGTTCTCATTTAAAACTAAATCACAGTAGTACCAGCAAGCAATTGGACATAACCTAGCAATTGAACAAAACCTAGCAAGCAATTGGACATAATTGGGCAGGAGGTCTGGTCTAGAGGGTAGAGCCTCCGTTTGCCTGAAGATAACAGCAGAAGGTCGCCAGTTCGAGGCCACCAGCACCGTGAACGGTGAGACCTTGAAGCAGCTGACAAGCCAAGCCATGTTTTTCCATCTGCTCTTTGGCCGCCCTTCAAGTGAGATATGAAGGATTGTCAGCTTGCGTGGGAGGAAACTGGAGGCCAGATAATAAAAGGATCCATCTGAAATGTTGTGGTTCTTGAAAGACAGCACCTTCTTCAATTGTAAAAATCCCTATAGGGATTTAATATAGCCTGCCTGTGTAAACCGCCTTGAAATAAAGTCTGAGGAGAAATCTGACGACCATGAAAGACGGTATATAAATACCTGTATTATTATTATTATTATTATTATTATAACCTACTGAACTACTAGTGAATGTCAATTAGACAGGCAAGGAGTTAAAATTGCCACCAGTTTATTAAAAATTCCAAAAAGAATTAAACAAAATGAGAGAGGGGTGAAGTACAAGTAGACTGATGGGAAAAGTCTAGATTGCCACAGAGGTAGCTTGATAAACTTGGATGCAATAACTAGCAACACCCAGCAGAGGGAGGCAGGTAGCTACTTGGGAACACCCTCATTTAATTTGCAGACTTTGAGTGGAAAGAGCAAATCAAACAAAATTAATTCTCTAAATCCATCTTGCTAGAAATGCAGTCCCCATTGCTAGCTACTTACATGCTGACCTTCTACAGTTCCTGGGGAGTAGCAGGGTGTACCTTCTGTGAACCAGCAACTGGGTCCAAGAGGCAGAACTGCCAACGTATCAAAGTATCCTTTTGCTTGATCTTAAGAAACATAAGCTTGATGATATCATAGTATCATCCAGTTGAATGAGGGGAACCCACCTGATCACTCCATGCCACCCCTTGACCTAGACAGAAGCTTGGCTGCCTATTCCAGGAGCACATGTCTCTCAGAAGAGTCAGTTATAAGCTACTGTCTTCAGCTGGTCTCAGACTGGTCAATTGACTTTCTGTATATGTGGCTTTTTAGGAATATTTCAAACAATCTGAGGAGCATCCCAAAGTAATGGCTGCTGCATCTGGGATGCCAGGCAGTGCCCTTGGGAGGCTCCAGCCTCCCGAAGTCTCCTGTGGGGCTAGAAATGTCCAAAAATGAGGAAAAATGGGAGGAGGGGGAAGACAGAAATAGGACATTCATTATAGCACTATGGCAATATGCTGGCTTGAAAGAAAAAGAAACAGTATGCTAACAGTGGCAAAGTTGCAGTGTGGGAAGTGCTATTCCTCCTCAGTAGCATTGTCTTGAAGACAGACATCTGGATCCCATGAAACTGCTGAATAGCATCTGTACAATAATGGCAGGAAGGAGAGTCATCTGGAAAAGGTCTATACTTTTAAGGCCATTAGACTCTAAGTGTCACTAGATCAAAAGACTCAACTGGCCAGTAGCTATCTTCAGTTCTAGCCAGAAAAAGTATGTTGCAAAGGAAGGTTATATAGCACAAAGCATCCCAAGCGTGCACCATTATAAGCACTTGTGCCTCAAGCTTTACACTTAAACCAGGGTTACATATCCAAAATTAACTATCACATAGTTCAGTGAATCTTACTTTTGCTATATTTTTGTTCAGGACATTATCAGTAGCACATTACCTATTTGCATTATAAGTAACCTTTAGGGAGGTTTGCTTCAACAGTGCAGCTGGAAACAAATCATCGATGTTACTGAAATGGATAAAAGAATTGATTCATGAACTCTAAGATCTGATGAGAGAAAAATAGCAATTACCTCTTTCCAAAAGAAGGTCTCTACTCATTTGGCCCATGAACTAGCATTTTGGCTAGCATTACCCAGGACAAAAACTCCGAATTGGCAGATATTTCAACTGGCTTTAATCAAAACATCGATCCAGTGAACGCATGCTCATTTGTAGCTCTTCAAGACATGTTCATATAGCACTACACCAAAAAGTCCAAACTTTTTGGCAGGAGGGCCACATAATCTCTGACACTGTGTCGGGGACCAGGAAAAGAAAAGAATTTCAAATTTGAATAAATTTACATAAACGAATATATTAGAGATTGAATTTATATGAATGAATTAAGGTCTTGCAATAGTTCAAGGCTTATAAAAGGCCTTGCACAAAGCAAGGCTGGCCTTTCCTTTGCTGCCGCTGCTGCATCGCACATGTGAAACAGCTAGCAATGGAGGGAGCCCTCGGCCCACAGCTCATGTGAGAGGTCGAACAGTCACCCTCAGGCTGACAGCAGTTGCGTTGGGCCAGTACAAGCTCCAACAAGTCTCCAGAGGGCCAGAGGCTCACTGGAGACCAGGGGCTCCCTGTGGGCCAGACTGGGAGTCCTTGAGTGCCATAAGTGGCCCCCGGGCTGGGGTCTGGGCACCCCTGCACTATACCATGATATAGTATATGTCTCATCTCAGATGTATCTGTATAGTAATCTATATCATCTCAGCCCACTGCTCCCACATCTGAAAGGTGAAATACTACTTCTGCACTCTTTTAGCATTGTTTAAAGAATTACTGAAACAACGCATGTGAATTTCTGAACACCAATATTTCTTTTTTCAATTCCTGTGTAACTTTTGTTAAAAAGAGTGGTTATTTCCTTACCAAGGATATGTCAAAACCATAGTAGTACTGAAGAGATCTCAATGCCCAATTATCCTAGTAGAAATATTATGATTTCAGAACCATTCGCCTTCAGCAAAGGCCACAGAGGCTGGGTATTCAAAAGCCTAACCTAACTGTACTATTAGCTCCTTCAGGAAAAAAAACCAGCTATCCTAGCAATTTATAGACAAACACTTCCAGTCCAAGTGCAGAAATACTATAAAAGCATGTCACAAGTCTGGGGATAACAGACAGCATGGACTTGCATCCCGGGTTAGTTTTTCCCATGAACATCTTGAGGCTAGATTTATAGTGGCTGGTGGGAGGGGCACTACAAGGCAGAATCGAGTACATGTGTTCATCCCATGTGCAGGCTCAAAACAACCATGTAAAGCGTTAAGTTGAACTTGTCCTCTTGCTTAATGTGACCTAGGAAAAAATGATAAAGCGCATAGTAATACAGCATTCCAAATCTATACCAATGTTTTATTGGAAAAACTGGGCGACACTTTAAACAGGCAGGCATAATTTTCACAGCAATTCTTAGATATGTATATCAGTTGCAGCACAGTTCAAGTTTTCAGATATTCAGGCAGCTATTCGCCATTTTTTGTATAGCTGAAATTCAAACACTAAGTTTTGCACTTTTAGTTAAGAAACCAACCAACATAATGCTTCAATATTCACAATTACTAACACTAGGAAGCTCAAAGAAAGAGCTTGAAGGCCAATTTAACAAGGACAGGATAGCTCAGTTAGCTAAAAGGAAGCTAGAGACCACCTCATGTCTCTAGAGCTAGAGACTATCTCATGTCATTTACATCAGAATTGCTGTATATACAAATATATACTGTTTATGTATGGTATACATTTAGAAGTAGCAAAGTCCTTGGGTAGAGTCCCAACTAAGTATTTTCACAGCCAAAAATGTGAACTTATGGAGCAGTCATCTCATTCAAGGACTCCTTGCATGAGTAGAATACTGCTTCTGTTCATAAAGGGAGCTTCTGAGAGCAGAAGTGCTATTGAGAATGCATTGTTAGTCTACCATATAAGAAACTCTACTGGGACTTTCTTATAAAGCAAACTAGTGGTGATTTATTGCTCCTGTGATTACTCTTACTGCTGTTTTTAGTTTTTATGTTTATAATGGGTTGTATCCAAACAACTGCTTCCATTCACAGTAGTGTAATTTACACAGGGGAGAGGCAATTTTCCACCTATCTTTCCTCCTCCCTACAGCCCGTGCCCCTCCCCGAATCAAAATCCTGAACAGGTTTGGAAAGTGTGCTAGTAAGGCAGGTATTTCTTCTCCCTGTTCTGCTAAAAGCAGGAGCAAATCTAGGACACTGCTATCAGTCACCGAGTAGCACAGCCACCAAACATTGAGAATATCTTGAGAATCCAAGCCCATTTTTTTAAGCAGCTGACATAGTTCAGGAAACCTTTTAACATGTTTATAGGAACTTTAAGAGCAATTGTTGCATTCACTAGATTCCTGTATGTAGAATAGTGGAACCCACACCATTTCTTGATCAGCGCTTCAAACACATCAGACTGCACTATTATAGAGTTCAAGGGCCAAATTACACATACTAACCACATAAATTGATGCTTACATGTTGATTTTTGTTTCCTAAGCAACAATCAGGCAGGTGGGAGGAATCTTGTGTCCCCCATTGAAGTCCTGATCAGAATCTCTCCCCCCACAACACCGATGGCTTATTGAGAAAACAAAATCCAATCACGCAAAGGTCAAAATTATGAAATTTGGCCTCAAGACTTTGCAAATATTCCTGTAGCAGACAACTCTGCAATGCAGATGTTAATGTTATAGCTAACCTTAATTCATTACTGGTTCAGCATCTCTTCTACAACTGTAGCTTTAAAAACTACAAACATGAAAGGCTCATTTTCATTTGGACAGAAGTTTAACAATTTGCATTTGACACACCTGCAAACTTAAGGCATTTCATCTTGAGTTGATAGTGTCTTCCTATTTAAAACTTAGGTCCAGATCTCAAACAGCAGACATAAACATCTAGACCTAACCATTTAGACAGCAGGTAAAGGCTCACAAGATGGGAACTTTTCTCCACTAAAAAACCTCATGTCCCTGAAGATGGAAAACTAGCATAGCAGAGAAAAAGGCTAGAATCCTCCATGCTAGTTTTCTCAGTGCAAGATTTGAAAGGGGTATGGAAAAGCTACAATTTGAAGTGAAATACTCCACAAATTTGTTACCACCTCATCTGCTGTGTGAAGTAACTATTTCTTATTGGCAAAGTTTGGTATGTATGCATGACAGACAATACTTCCTACACTTGAAAACTGAAGTAACGGGAATACAACAATCATTTTGGTTGAATCAAATTCAATCAGTAGTGTTTCTCAACCAGTGGTGCTTGTACCACCAGCGGTACTTGAGGCATGTTTGGGGGTACATGTGGGACCTCCAGATCCCTGCTGCCTGGCAGTGAGACCAGCAACAAAACATGACAAACGGTGACAGAGCTCCAGTGTGCACTTTCTGTGCACTCCCAAAGCACCTCCCATCCGCCTTGAGCCTCTTACAGTTGTTTACAGCATCATATCTAGCTTCCCAATCAGGAAATAATTAGCGATGACATCACCAGTTACTTCTGGTGGTACTTCCAATAGATGGCCCATGAAAAGTGGTAGAGCAAAGAACAAACTTTCAGAAATGCTGAATTAGTCATTAAGTTCTAGCTGGGTAGATAATTATCACTGTGTACTGCCAAACATTGACTTAGAACAGGGGTGCTCACACTTTTTTCGCTCGAGAGCTACTTTGAAACCCAGCAAGGCCAGGAGATCTACCAGAGTTTTTTTTACAATGTTCGCGCCATCATAACATATAACATTTATGTGTACAATGTATGTTGGTGTACCTTGAGCCCCACTGAGTATAACAGGACTTACTCCTGAGTAGACATGCCTAGGATTAGGCTGTGAGGCTGCAATCCTAGCCACACTTTCCTGGGAGTAAGCCCCATTGAGTACAATGGGCCTTACTCCCGGCGTTTCCTCCCAGTGGCACCTAAAGGGGGGGGGTCGGCACTCCGCGATCTACTCACTTTGCCTCGCAATCTACTGGTAGATCACGATCCACCTATTGAGCACCCCTGACTTAGAATCTTGTCTACTAAAAGCTATGAAAACTGGTGAGTTCCAAGGGGCAGCCATTTTGTAGTACTAGAAAGTACAAGCAGCTTCAAAATTTTGACCAGCACTTGCAACGCATTCATGTACAAAATAGAAATGCACAGCTCTCCAGTGTTATGACATAACAGTGGTGAAACATGTCACATTCTCCTCTTGTGCAGAAAGGAAAATGAAGCTCCAAACCAATTATTATTTTAACGGGGCAGCACTGAATGTGTGCCAAATTCAGACACAATCCCAAAATTCCAGAACAGTGAAGATACCAGTCAAAAATCTCAAAAGGTGGAATGCACAAAGACTGAAATGTATAGCTATCAGCGTAGCCAATGACACCACTACCTCTCCCACCAAGCTCAAAGGTGTTAAACACACACTCATCTTCTCACCCTTTGCTGAATACAAGAAGCATGGATAATATTCAGCAGAGAAAGAATGCAAGCCAGCAGACTATTTTGTTCAACTGATGCCTTGAATGGATAATCAAATTTTATTAACAGAATACTTAAGTCACAGTCTGCAAATTTTGAGAACACCATCCAGATTACTATACTTAAAATATAATGGTCTTCAAACATCAATTTAGTAAATTTAGTAAGAGCAAAATGTGAACTGGCAAATGTGAACACTAAGCATTAAAGTTAATTTTTCAACAAAAAAATTCAGAAATAATCAAGTGACGCCAAGTACAGGTGCAACCTATTCATCCACAGATTTTTTATCTGCTTATTTGTCTCAACCTGAATGGGGTGGGGGAACTGAAAGTAGCATACACTTTTGCCTCCTTTGCCTGCACTGGCCTCTACTCCATTTCCAGGCAGCCCAAAATACTGCAAAAAGGCTCTGCCTTAAACAGGCAGGGAAATAGCCCTGGGGCCATGGAAGAGGTTCCTCTTGCAAAGGAACAGTAACACTCTTGGAGCCCCTGAGCCAGCCAAGAGCCTGAAGACGGGAAGGGTGGGCAGAAAACCTCTGTAGCCAGAGCACATGCAGCAAGGTGGAGCGCTCTCTCTCTCTCGCACACACACACAAGCACACAGGCAGGTGCAGTAGCAACAGAGGGTATTGCTTTAAAAAACCCAGGCAGTGTTTGCAAATCCCCCCCCCCATGGTGCAGGCTCTCCGTGCTCCAGCCTACAGAAACAAAACAGCCTAGCAAGGCTACAATCCTCTCTACTTACTTCTGAGTAGAAAGGCATAGGACTGGACTCTTAAAAGCTCAGCATCCCACCTGTGAAAGAAGCAGGACAGCTGGCTGGGGGGGCTGAGTACAGAGGAGAGGGGAATGATAACGGCTGCCTTAGTTTGTGCATAACTCTATAGAATTTAGCACAACTTGTTTTTTGTTAATGGCGCAGAGTCACGGAACGGAACTAATGCAGATAAATAGGCTCCACCTGTATAGGCATTTTAGATTACTTCAAACTCAGTGGTAAATGACTATAAACGCACTAGTGTCTTTGGCTCCAATATACATCCCAGCACATCAAGCAATACATATTATATGATGAAAGGAAGAAATAAAAATTGACAGCTGACTTGAACCTCCCAAGGTACTATTTGAACCAGATTACGGTTTTAAAAAAATCTGATTTTTTCAAACAAGGAAATGGCTTTAAGGTGTTCTATACCTTGCTTCAAACCTTCCCTTTTACTATTAAATCCAATATTTTAAATTAATACAGTATGCATATTTTAATAATCCATATTAATTCAATTTGAGACCAAGAAAAGTTTAAATTATGAAGTCTTATATGTAGTTTTGAATTCTTATAATTTCAAGTTACGAGTGGTTAATAATTACTATTACATTCCCAGTTGGAATTTGCTTAAGATCACATGCCTGGAAACAAAATTCAGCTCTGCATTTCACTCTAAATCGGAAAGAGTTTATGGAGTTCAAGGGAAAAGGCGCCACACAACTCAAGAATAAAACTGTTAATGTTTTTACTGTCATTTTAGAACTCATTTTTTGTATACAATCAAATATGGGAGCAGAAGAGCACACTTCTGCTATACAGTTTGTAAGCTGTCGACCAGACACCTTCATGAAACAGTCAAACCTTGTATCCAGCTTTACTCAAGAAATTCAACGCATTTTTCCATCCATGATTGGGTTTGCAAATGGTGGGAAAATTCCTACAATTTATGCAGATGAGGCTCAATTTGTAACCATTTGAACTAGCATTCCAGAGTTACCCATCTACCTACCATCACCAGATCTGCTGACTCACGCTACTAAATTTATATTGCAATCCAAAAAGGGGATGATGAATGCTAAAGTGAGCAAACAATCCATACTTCACAAGTACTGCTGCTGTAGAAATCTCTTATTTGACACATATGCAAGAACATGTGGGATCTCAGACTGTGCGCTTTAGGTCAAACAGCAGCAGCAATTTTTAAAAAAAAACTATACTGCTAAAAGCAGTTACACCTGCTTGTGCCTTTAGAATACTAGCTACACAAAATGCGACTCAGTGCTTCATGAGAAGTTCAACATGCATACTAAAAATAGCTGCATACATGTAGCAAACAATGAGATTGATGACTCTGGGTAATAGATAGGAAAATGCATAAAGACCTTTTTATATGACAGGATACAATCAGAATAGGGTAGAAACTACATATTTGCATTTCTGACAAAAAAATCCAAAACAAAAAAGCGTGCAAATGACAGATCAGCATCATGAAGAGACTCTAAAGGCACATTTCAGATAGCACAATGATTCTTAAAAGTTTCTTAAAAAGGAACAAGAAGTGCATTTTCAGCAATGTTCTCTGAACACAACTCAAATGCTTAGTCCAAATGTTTCATAGTATTCTTCTCAGTCAATATGGCTTCTCAGCACAACTCCCAATTCAAGCAAAACAAGAGGGAGGGGTTGGATGGCTGGGTTAATAAAGGCTGACTGTACTAATATTTACTCGTCAGATCCTACTGATCTCTTCTGTGCCCTTTTGCGGGGCAACCGCCGTGGTGAAGCTTTGTCTGAAGGAGAAAAGAAAAAGCAGTTATCCAAGGTTATCAGTCAACTAAAACTTTAAAAAAGACTATACACCAACTCAGACTATCATGCAAGAGGCAGATCTAAAAGAACCTTATGTGCTTTCTTTGGTTCTGTACATGCCTATGCATTCCTAAAAGAATACAAGACCAAAACATTCAATCTCAGCTGTTATGGGCAATGGATGGAATGGATGGACTTTAACAAGATGCTTGTGCAGTTCACAGAGAAAAAAGAATAATAGTGCACTATTTTGCACAATTGCTTCAAGGAGTAAGATAACATTATGCCACAATTTCCCCTATGGTTCAGGATAGTAAAACCTAAAAATCATCTGTGTTCACAAGCTTAAAGTTCAATATTCAGAATTATAACTCACACTGTAGAAAGAATGCCAAGTTTTAAGTTGGTAAAATTCCAAGCAAATTAGTGGAAGAGTTCAGATGCAACACTAAACCATGATTAATCCATGGTTTACCACTCCTGGTTCAAAAGAAACCAGGATTATTTGTTGCATTTAAACTAAAAACTATTGCCCTAACCAGAGTTTGTTAACAGGCAAGAGAGAGACTAACTGAATGTAAATAAGAAGCAGGAACTCCTACTTCCTATTAACATCCAGTTAAGTCTCCTCTCTGTAGCGTGCAGGTTGGTTGCCTGCGCCTTCAGTCCTTCAGTGAAACAAGAATGTTAAGCAAGCAACACCCATGCTACAAGCATTATTACAGCAAAACAAAAAAACTGTAGTGGAGTACTTGGGGTGATGCTATTTATACAGGTTGAATCTCAGTATCCACAAGGATTCCATTCCCAAAACCCATGCAGGTATCAAAAATTGCATTAAAGGAAGTATTTTAAAAAATCCCTTTGCTCAGCAATTTAAAACCAGCCTTGCTTTCCTTAGTACTGCACTACAGACGCAGCAGGCAATCAGTCTCTCTCCAGGTGCTTAGAAAGGCTTCACTCCCAGGCAGTGATCCCTCCCTTTATGGGGAAAGAATGCAAAGAGGAGGTGATAATCACTTCCAGGCTGCATTTTTTCACATACTCAGGGGGAAGATAGGTGTCACCTGCCTCAGAGTGAAGCTGTTCAAAGCAACTGGAGAGAAAGATTGACTGATTATCTGCCATTGTTATAAGGGTAAGTGAGGTGATTGTTAAAGGATGTTTTACTTTAAAGGGCTCTTATCATATTGAGATAAAACCATGGGTGAAAATTCTGTTGATAATCTGTGGATAACATGTATAGGGTCATCCATATCCATATCCATGGTTTCCATATCTGTGGTAAAATTGGAATGGAACGCCCATGGATACTGGGGGTGCCTGTACTGTCAGGGACCTACTTTTTTTGTTATCCAGAAATATTATCCAATGTTTTCTTTGGAAAATTAGATATGAAAGTAGGAAGCCCAAAAATCCTTTTTAAAGAATGACAACTTGTTCAAGGCTTATTAGCCCAATATTTTGATCATCTTAAGACTGCATAAAGCTCAGTTATCCTATTTCATCAACAATAGTAAGTGAATATACCAGAAAGCTAATATCACTTTAATTAAATTAGAAATGGTTTTATCAGCGTACATATACTAGAAGAATAAAAATACACAGCAAGACAGTTATTTCTCTGGGGCAGTAACATACTCTGGCTCAAGATGTACAGTTCAGAAATACAATAGGCAAAGGCTAAGAAAGTACAGTGGTGCCTCGCATAACGAAATTAATCCATTCCGCGACTCCTTTCGTTATGCGAGTTTTTCGTTTTGCGAAGGGTGCCTTACTAGGGTGAACGGGATCATAAAGTGACATGAAGATCCGCCCCTTACTAGGGTGAACGGGATCATAAACAGACATGAAGATCCCCCCCCCTTAAGACAAACCAAAACAAAACAAAAATTCGTTATGCGAAGCAAAAGTCATAAAAATTCGTTGTGCGAGTTACCAAACTTCGCACAATGCTTTCGTTCTGCGGATTTTTTGCTGCGCGGGGCATTCGTTATGCGAGGTACCACTGTAGTAGAAACTGAAAATTTGACAAATGAAACAGCTGTAATAAAAAAATCCCTGCTAAAATTCCCCAGCTAAGCAAGCAAGAGGCACTTTTTCGAGTGGTGTTCTTATAGGGTAGAGCAACTGTTTTTTTTTCATCCCAGCACAGTGCCTTTTCTAGTGACAGTTTGGTGGTGGTGTTCTGCATCTTTTTAGATTGCAAGCCCTTTTGGGACAGGGAGCCATTTAATTATTTTATTTTGCCTGTAAACCACTTTGTGAACTTTGTTGAAAAGCAGAATACTTTTATTCTTATTATTCATGGCAAATACTTCAGTTTTAAGACAAGGTTACAAGCCAGTATGTGCAATACCTCTTTTTAAAAACCAACTCTTTAAGAAAAACATACTACCACCAAATTAGGCTCCTTGCTCCAACGTACATATACTTTTACCTGAAATCAACAACACAAACCCAACATCCTGCAGTTGGGTGACTCACGGAGGCCTCCTCAAAGTAAGGGAATGTTTGTTCCCTTACCTCAGAGCTGCATTGCCCTTATGTCAGTGCTGGAAAGAACTGACATAAGGGGTTAGGATTGTGCCCTAAAGGGAACAATTTTGAAAGTCTACAATTTGAGCAATTTCTTGCTCAAGAGCACTGAATGAGAATTCTGGCTATTCCACCATTTTGCACAAACTTACACAAAAATAATGTGGCCGAAATGTGACATGAATCTATGATTATGTTTAGTATAGTCCCAATTAAGTGTTTACTGACATTCTGCCCCATTTGTTACACTTCGACAATTGAGTGGGTAGACTCAATTCTTTCCTCCTTGCTGCTTTTCTTAGTCGTACAGACTTCTTGCTGTTTCCCATCCTGACAAGACAGACCCTGTCAAAGACCCAATTTCAAGTCTTACACAAATCAATTACATTTACTGTGTAATAGATGGAGGCGTTCTTAAATATTTTTATTTTTTTTGCAGATGGTGTTACCTGCCCCAGGAGGAAAGTGCAGAAAACAGTATTCTGTTTTTATTCCAAGGGCACATTTTTATAAATTATAATTGCTTCAAAAGTGTACTAGGTAGGGGACAGGTGGTATAGTGTAAGAAGATGCGCCACAGTCATTACCTATTCACTCCCCCAGTCTAGCCCCCCCTTTTTTGCAGATTTCCCAGTTTATTTTTCACAGAATTCAGGGTTTTCGCTTGTTTACTAATAAGTTCAGAAAGTTGTGTTATGTGTTACCTCATTATCACCAAACACTCACACCTCTAACAACAGGTGGACAGAAAGATGGCAAGCCCTTAATACTTCTGTCATTCCTCAAAAGAGAGAGATCCTGCATGGTCCATACTAGTAAACACAGGGTGAACCAAAATTAGGTGGACAGTAGGTGGAATAGGCTTTGTTTTGGGGTTATACTATAATTTATTAAATTTTCAGTGCCTTTGTATTGTATTATTGTATACAATAAAATTTATTTGTAAATGTAATAATTGTTTATCAAAGTTTAATTGTATTAGTAAATATAACGTATATGTAATCTCAAAATGAATGTTATAATTTATTGTCCACCTACTTTTGGTTCACCCTGTATATATTATGTAATTCAAACAATAGCCAGAATGAACTACTAAGATACAATATTATGAATATTTAGCATATTTAGCAAAATTTAGTATCCAAAAGTGTAAACAGAATAATTATGTTAGTATGAACACCACTTGCCCAAAACTATGCAATTTATCAAGTGGAGCTGAATGTGGCCTTTTCATAACCAAAGATTAAATCCTCAAAAAGTTGGTGTGGTAAGTTATTTTAAACACCACATGCAGTTATTTGAAGTTTACAAAACACCACACATAGGAATGTGCTCCATGTAGAAGCAACTAATTAGTGCACAAATAATTTCAGCACCCTCAGACTGATAAAGATTCTCACCTCTTCTACTCTGCACTGAAGCCACAGGAAAAGCAAAACAGAAGAGACAGCAAGGATGTTAGAAAAATAAAAGTCTACAAACATTTAAAGAGATCTAATGTCATACGAATGGACTTGTTTCTGAGTTATGGATAGAAGCCATCAGAATTTAGGTCTCTTTCTCAGGGCTCCCTTGGCACCCCACCTCCAAAGACGACCCAGGATACAGTATTGTTAATCATACAATTACAGTTTTGTCTTCACTCATTAGTACAAATAGATTCAGTCATTTTAAACAATGAGGAACATTCAACTAATTTTACTCCAGGCTTCTTCAGAATCACATGCAATCTCAGTTTTAGGTGGGGGATTATTAAAGAAAATTAAAAGCAATTTACTAGTAAAAAGGGACCTCTTATGGAATACTCTGAAAGAGGAAGAACACTTTTGAACATGTACAAAAGCTAAATTCAATAGCAATTCAATTCACTTCTATTCTGAAAATTTTCTATAACTTGTTCGTTTTATGAACTGGATCCAATGCCTACAAACATTTCAGTTATGGGATTACCAGTCTATGAAAGCTTTAATACTTACTAATCTGATTTAAAGTTTCTTGAGGAATCCAACTCATGTCAACGTCGTTCTGATTTGATGTCCCCATTTCTACTTTTTGAGCTGGTCTTTTTCTCTGGAAGCATTAAACACAAAGTTTATTTCATAAGGGATGATGTTTCCTTCTTTAAATTTCCTTCTCTAACAATGGCAATTTCAATACACACCATACTTCAGGAGGTACAATAAAGCTGGTATTAGGTGCATACAGTGTACAGAAGCAATGTTCAAGTATGTTCCCTGGACCACATTAACTGAAAAAGCAGTTTTTCATAAAAGCTACACTCTTTAATAAACTTTTATAATATTTGTTCAAAAGTATATAGTCTCTCACAGGCAGATAAAAGAGCTAAGACCCAAGATGTGATAAGTTTCAATGCAACACAGAAAATCTTGCTGTCCTTAGCAATTTTGTTTAATCAGCAGCATACTGAACCATCACCGTAGCAACATCTAACATTATATTCCTATGCACTTGTATTAAGAGGGAAAGTACAGTACTGAATTAAACTGTATTATGAATTAAACATATTTATGCGAGTATATCATATTGGGAAGATGAAATCCAGGCATAACATCTGGATTTTGATTTCTACAAGATCTCATTTGTATCAACATAAGGAAGGATTTGCATCTTTAGTGACTTCACACAGTCCATAATTGATTTAAGTGTTACAGATGTGTCTTACGATACATTGAGGACCCACTCCTATGCATGTCTACTCAGAGGTAGGTCACATTGAATTGAATGCGGCTTACTCCCAAGAGAACATACATAGGATTACAGCCCAAGACTCAAATCCACATGCAAGATATTCCAAATCGGCTTTGGAAACACCCTCTGCGTCCCAAGAGAATAAGAAATAGGGCCTGTATCCTAAAATCAGGAAAGAAATGCAGAGCCAATTACTCACCTTCCTAGATTCTAACAGCTGGTGTAGACCAACAATTACAAGCAGGCCAAGTCCAGCAAGGAACACGTACATAAATATCCTTATTTAGGAAGAAAGGCAGAAAGTCTAGTAAGTTTTAATTTATTTAAACATAGACAACTATAAAAATTACAACTGAACATCTTTACCAGATTAAGTAGACAATTGATGTCCTAAACACACACACACACACACACAAAGATCCTCCCAAGAATATTTTATGACATATTGCTATGGATTCTCCCCAAGATAGCAACTGCCTTTAACTCAGGTATCTTCCTGAAGTGCGAGTAATACAGCTATACATCAAAACACAAAAATCACCCCTTATCTTGCATAGGTAGAGTAGCTAGAGTTACTTTAATAAGTAAGCAAACGGGATGTTTAAATCTTACGTTTCACCATCAAGTCCATCTTCTTTTTCAATAACTGTAACAGTTTGATTGAACACAGCATCTTGAAAGAAGTTCCCCTAAAATGAAATATTCATGGGCGTTAACACCTGCCAAAGATATTACATTCAAATGCAGTAGGTATAAGCTCAGGTTAGAAAGAGGAACCCTCTTTAATTTTTGGCAAACACCATTAGGATGCAGCAAGGATGCAGGTAGCACTTACACTATTGTAAGCTCCCAGGAATAAACAACTTGATCTTTCTCTGCTTCCTACTATTCTGCATTTCTCCCAACAATTAACACTCATGCTGCAGATCATGATTTAACATCTTTGATGACTTACAGACCTAGATTTAAATGCATATTAAAAGCCTTAATAAAAGCAGTGTGTGCACATGAAATAGAAAACGCCAGAAGTGGAAAATGTGCCTTACAGCCAAAATCCAAAATTATGAACACTGGGCATGATAACTTTTAGACACAATTACAATACAACTGGAGATTTCTGACAGAAAGCAGCTTTCTGACTTGAGGGGGGAAGGCACAGAAAGGCACATTACTCTTGATTTTTGGTCCAACCTCCTGATTTTTGAAATGGGCTATGCCAGATGCAAGGGAGGGCACCAGGATGAGGTCTCTTGTTATCTGGTGTGCTCCCTGGGGCATTTGGTGGGCCGCTGTGAGATTCAGGAAGCTGGACTAGATGGGCCTATGGCCTGATCCAGTGGAGCTGTTCTTATGTTCTTATGATGTCCCTCCCTTAAAAAAACCAGCTCCAGACAATAATGTACATCTACAGGAACAGACAAATAAAGCATTACTACTGGGGAGGGGGAAGAAAGTAATTGGAAAACACAGGCTTTTAAAGATTCATTGTACCTTACTACCATATATGCCTGGTTCACAAAATTACATACGCTCAAACTTGATTCAGAAGCAAAAGCTCCACCCTACAATGCTTCTTCCTAAAACCACCCACCTCGAAGTATCATCCAGGAATGTGTATCATCTTGCTAAGGGTTTGAAGGCTACAGATAACTTGTAGAATAGCTACCAGAGTCCTAACAGGGTTAAGATGAACTAACTTACTGGGCATCACTTGCATGTTGCTGGATAACATTTCAACAAGAGTCACATTTGACATTAATTAAAAAATAAGCCAAACCCAGACAACCACTCACATTTTGGTCTTTGTAATTTAGATTGATTACTAGTCCAAAGGGACGACCACCCATAGGCTCTGCAGGAATGAAAGAATATTCAAATGTGGCTTGTCTCTGCGGTGGAACAACCATATTCAGTGGAAGAGCAGTGAAATTCTGAATGAAGAACTGATAGTCTTGAGGGTACCGGAAAGATGCATCTAGAGATTCCACAACGAAGTCTTCTGTACCCTTGTTGGTAAAGCCTACCAAAAACTTTACAATGTTGTTTGCTGGAAAATCTAGGAAAAAAACACACACCCAAATAGGAAAGATTAGGACAGAGTTTTATGTACAACTTACAAAATATTTTACGTATGTCTGTAAATTACAACAGCATAAAATGAACTGTGCTGGCCTCATGTAGAAAGTAGCCATGTTTTACCTTCTCCTTTCACAAATAAGATGGTTGTATCAGCATTTGGTGATGCTTTGGGTTCTCCTGATAGGTCGTCTTCTTCTTTCTCTTCTGTCTAATACAAGAGAATGTTTTTGAAAAGCCTATGATGAATAGTGAAGTAATGAATGTCCAAACACTAAGAGCATGATTGCAAATTTCCCCATCAGATTTTCCATATGGACACACAGACTCGCCAATAAGCACTAGGGATATCTTAAGATGAATTACTAGCAGAGCTAGTAACTGCTCATATAACATAAAATGTAATTTTATTCATGATTTTATTCACCATGTTTATGTATAATTTATTGCTTGTATATATTTTATATTCATATATTTTGTATATTGTGAATTTTATATAATGATGCTTCATTCTGCCATATGATTAAATAAATAGAACTAGCAGAGCAGGAACAGGAGGGAATATTAGAACATACAGTAGTAGCGAGGGCTAAAAAGAAACATTTCTGATCTCTACCAGACTGCATCAACTTAAGGAGTAACTGGAAGCTTGGGACCATTCTGCGGCTGCTATCCATGTTTTAGAAAGATGCAGCACGCAGTCTAATCCAACTTCACGCACTCCAACTATAACAAAGGGACAGCAATTGCCTAGCACACTTCAAGTATTAACTCTAACATGTATGAAATTCAGGCTGCAATTATATATAAATTTACATAGGAATAATGTCTTATTGAACTCAACGGGATTTACTTCTGAGTAGATGTAAACAGAATTGTGCCATTACAGCATTTTCTTTAAAACTAAATTTTAGCAACCTTAACTATTCAGTGAAGTAGGTTTTCCAAAATATTTGCAATGACCTAACTTAATTGGGATTGATATACCATATTTATTTAAACTCTCCCAAGGGTATCATGCAAGTTTCATAGTACTGACTAAGGGTACAATCCTATCCAACTTTCCAGCACTGATGCAGCCCCGCCAACAGATCTGCTGTACCTGCCGGGGAGGTATTCAAGAGGACTTCTCAAGGTAAGGGAACATTTGTTCCCGTACTTCAGGGCTATACTGGCTTTGGAAAGTTGGATAGGATTGGATCCTAAATATCAATATACTTTTTCAGTAGCTAGGAGTAATTGAACTGAAATATGTACTTGATTAAAAGGAGGAAAATCAAATCAATAGAGCATTTAATGTGGTTTCATGCAAATCTTTAGCTACAGAAAATGTTCTGCACTGTGTCACTACAATTATTCATAATCCCTATCAATATCTATATAAAAAAAGAACCAGCAGGCACGCTACTTCTGTCCTATAGGGTTCCACTTGGAAGTACCCTGACTTTCTGGATACATGTTTTATATCTATTTCCCCCCCCCCCCCACTATCCCCAGCTGGGAGAGACAGAACAGCTAGGTGAACGCAGCAAAATTGGTTAGACTTACATTATCCATCTCTGTTCTTTAGCAGAGGAATAAAATAAGACCAGCAACTGACTCTCTTATTCTTTAACAGGGAGAGAATGAATTAAAATCAACACTCAGTTTTCATAGTAAGGCTATGGTGGCCAACTGAGTACCAAAATCCATGCATTATTCAAGACCCGCATGGTCCAACATGCAGCCCTCGGGGTGGCATGAAGCCCCCCAATTCCCCCTGGGCTGGTGCTGTACCAGTGCGGCCTGCAGTCTGGCTAGCAGGCCCACCCGGCTCAAGCTGTCAAGTGCCTTCGCACTCATCAGTTCCAGCAAGGCAAGGCATACTGGTGACTTTTCAGTCCTCCTGCTATGCCATTCCAGTTTCTCTTTTGCAGAAGCTGAATGGTGCAGCAGGGAGATTAAAAAGCCCCACTGTACCATCCACCGCCGTCTCTGTGCTTGTGTCCTGAGGCAGGCTCAGAATATGGAAGTAATTGTCATCACATCACCATCAATCACTTCCAGGTTGATCCAGCTGGGGATCATGCAAGGGTTATGCAGCGCCATGGCTGCCAAAAGTTTGGCCATCTTGTTCTAGATCTAGTGTTTAGCTCCACATCTGGGAAAGAGAAAGAATCACCATGTGTGCTACGGATGCTAATGGCAGCTACCAATCCAGACATCTCTGATCTAGGGGCTGGAAGCATGATACCAACACCTTCTTATGTGCTCTAGGAATGGGAAGAGGATGAGGAGAGGTTCAGATGACTGAATCATGTAATGACCAACGTACCAGCCCAATTTGCAAAGCTATTAGAAAGTACTGTTCATGTTATGAAACAAAACAAGGCAGTGGGTCCTCTTTAACCACAAATTTGGAACCTGCGGATCTGACCCACTATGGGTTCAGAACCCTCATCTGGAGGACCCACAGAGGACCTCCTGGATACAACCAGAGGTCGTGTCCAGGCGTCCTTCTGAGTCACGGGGTGTGCGCGTGTGGCCTTCCCTCACCTCAGAATGCCTGCTGGAATTGTCTGCCAGAAGGCTCTGGTAGGCATTCTGGGTCACAGGGAAGCCACTCCCCCGCAATTCAGAAAACAGGTCAGACCTCAGATTTCATTATCTGTGGTTTTTAGCATCCATGGGGATTCCAGGAGCTGAACCTCCACGGATGCCAAAAACCAACCTGTAAGCTGCATATAAGAACACTTTCACATGATCAATGTTTCACTTACAGCACAATCCTAACTTGCGCTGGAAACAGGCAGGCCTGGAAGCCTACACTGCATCCAGTGCAAGATTGGGGCCAGCATTGACTCAGTCAGAGGTAAGGGAAAACTCTTCCTCTTACCCCGGGTAAGCCACCACAGCCCCAATGGGTCTCCTTGGACCACATCGCCTCAAGAGGTAACCCAAGTCTGAGGAGAACAGAGCAGCTTGGAGTTACTCCACACTACTTGATGAATGGGGTTGGGATCCAGCATAACTCTTGGGTTCCAGTCTTATACTGAAACACTGGAAGGATAAGTGTCCCCTACTATTATTCAATGGATTGAGGACTTTTAACTTATACTTTAAACATATAGTTTGTAAACTGCAACTACATATGGATATATTTTGGAAGACTTTTTTAGAAACTTATGCATCGATTGCTTATTAATACATTTTTAATCTTTATGCATTCTAATGTATTTTCCCCTTTTCTTTTTTTCCTTTTTAAAATTTTTACTCATTAATAAAGAAAGGGGAAGATTGTGCACCGAGTCACAGATTTTTCAAAACGCACAACTCTTCCCATCCTATCTCCCCCACAACTAGGCCAGAAGGTTGTTCTCATACACATACACTTTCTCCAGTAAATATAATGCCATTTTTCTCCTCTACATCCACCCATTTTGTAGACTGGGTGGTTGGCAACCTTCAGTCTCGAAAGACTATGGTATAAGCCTACACCACCCAGTATTCCCGGGCGGTCTCCCATCCAAGTACTAACCAGGCCTGACGCTGCTTAGCTTCCAAGATCGGGCATCTGCAGGGTAACAGTTGCTGCTGGTAACGGATTGGGTATGTGGCTTGTTTTTTCTTTAACTGAAATATTGATCTATGTTATGAGCTATTTATAGGTCATACAATTCAAACATTTTCTATGTTTGTGGGAATAGGAGATATCAAATATCTGCCTTAAAGATGGTGGTCCTGGGCAACATTAAGGTACAGAAAAGATAATGGTAGATATACCAATTCTGTGGGTTCATCTTCTTCAACTTCAGCTTCATCATCTTCATCTTCAACTACTGTATCTTCTATTGCTTCCTCATCTTCAGTGGCATCCTGGGCAGCAACAAGCAAGCTAGAACCTGAATGTAATACAAGTGAAAAATTATAAAAAACTGCTTTTCATAAAGTTGACAAGTTCTTATACTGTTGCACTTCAAAAATAAAACAATCCAATTAGACTACTAAACCACATAACTAATCTATTGTAAAAGCATCAATGAACTACTTCCGTGCCAACACTGTAAGAGACCATAAAAAGCTGACACTTACTTTACACAGATACTTTAGTCTAAAAGCTCTGTGTAAAAGAATCCATGAAGTGCTTTATGAAAACCAGAGCAATCAGCAAGATTACTGCTTTCAGTTTTGCATCCAAGATTTCAGAAGGTATCATGCATATTTAGACAAAACCATCTGACCAGATATTCAAATACACAAACACAGGTTCAAGAAACAAAACTAATGTGGTAAATGTTGACAAGCTGGTATCATCTGTGTAAACTTTCTATCTTTGAGGTTCACAAAGCTCAACATAAAAATTCCAAGACGGAAGCTATGGATTCAGGTTACTGAAAACCTTTGTTATGCTATTTTCTAGGAGTACTACTCGCAATATACATCTACCAAATGAGTACCTGTATAGCTAACTATAACACTGTGGTGACAGAACACTGAACTCTTCAGTGGCATTAAAGCCGTACTGAATATCCAAATTTAAAGCTACTATTAATCATACTATACAGAAGTTTACTGTTCGAGACTTTTCTCTAAAAATACTAGTTCGTTCTATACTTGCATAATAATGCAGCAGTCAACATATGGTTCTAAAACCAGATACTAACTTCCCTTGTTTATTACAATGTTAATATTTTCCATTTTATTTATTATATATGCAGGTACTGCAAGATACAGCAACTTGCAGCTCCATCTCCAATACCAGATATTTATTAATGTATCAGAACAATTTTACTTTTACATTTCAAAATTCTGTCACTACAATTTATATACAATATTGCATATATTTTAGTCTGCCCCCACTTGCCCATAAGTCGATTTCACAGATAAGTCGAGGGCAGGTTTTGAGCCCCAAATCATGGAATTTTCTATGACCCTCGAATAAGTCGGGGGTTAAACTTAGGGGGGTCTGACTATAATTTTGTTTGATTTTACCTGAAGCCAGATCTTGAAAAATAACCTTCCAGTAATTGTTACATAAAAACTGTACAGTTTCTTATTAAAAATACAATAAAAGATCATAAAATGCATTTTTGACATTAAGTTTTAAAATTCTGGTCTTCACAACATTTGTGTAAACACTGTCAGAATAAGTGCCTGTAAACAGTATACCAGTGGAACCATCAATCAAATCCTTCTTTAAGCTGCCTGGTGTGTTAAGCCAGATTCCACATATAACGTGCAGTATAAAACACGTAATTGGGAGTGTGCAGTTCAGTTCACAGCAAGGAGACAAGCAACAAGGACTGAGCTGCGCACAGTTGCAACCCTCTTTACTCAGAAGCAGACCCACTGCTTTCCAAGGGTGTTATTCTTAAGTAATGGCGCATTGCAGTCTGGGACTTCATTTCAGATGGAAATAAGGATCACATCCTGGGGTTTTAAAAACCAGACCCCTAAACTTGGGTGTGTGCGTGCGTGTGAAATTCTTTACAAATGACTTGCCAGGAATGTTCTGAGGCAGCAGCAAAAGAAAAGGAGACATTTCCCTTCTCCAAACTGTAAGGGAGACAAAGGGATTTCTGGGAATTGTGGGGAGGCTTTGTGGGAGTATGTGCTGCACTTCCATAGCAGCAGCCCATACAGACTACAATTCCCAGAAGCGCCTTCACTTCTCTTCCTATCTGGAGGCTAAAATGGCTGCCTCCAAATACCGTAATTACTGGTAAAAATTCTCTTTTCTCCACCTGCTTCCTGCTTCTCAGCCCATTTCCACACCTGCCCGCCCCACTTCACCAGACAGCTGCTGAGCTTCCATAAGCTTCCCAGAAGCTCCCAGAGGACCCCGCCCCACTCACTGCATTGACCCGGGTATAAGTCGACTCAGGATCTCAGACTCTATTTTCAGGCATAAATTTTTCAACCTATAGGCGAATATAGTCTTGCAGCTCTAGCAGAAGTTTTAGGCAGTAGAGGGTGGAGTTAAGTCTAAGGGAGTCAGCACACTCTCACCAAGTTACACAATCACAGCACTGTACTGTGAATAAAACTATTTTGCAATGAATGAAACAGCTAAAATAGTTTTAGGACACTTCCTCCAAAAAAGGACAATGCAAACAGGGTAGGAGAAAGAATCTCAGATTCTCTTTCCCCTTCATGATGAGGGAAGATCTCAGTCTTTCACTAACCAGAATTCAGACATTGCAGTACAATTCAAATGATTTCAACAGTTTTTCATTTAACTACTAACGCAGAATTTGTTAGAACAGTCCCTTAAATTATAATCATCCTAATGCTAAATGGCAGAATCACACTAAAATTTAAGGAAAGAAATAGTTGAAGGAAATATGCAAAATATTTTATTAACTTCCCCAACTGGCCTCAATAGTTTGATACACTATAAATACTTTTGGGCAGAGCATTCGTTATTATTTCCTTAAAAGAGGAATAGTGGTAAAGACAACTGAAATATAAACAGGCCACCCAAACTTTCCAAGTAATAGTATACTTTCCAAATGTCTTTGATCTTGCCAGTGTATTTTAGAAAGAATGATGTGGCATCGTGCTGCAGAAAAGGACATTTCTCATAGAACAGAACGTAGTCAGCATTGGTTATGGCAGCCAGGCACTGCCCCAAGCCAAAGGTTATTTTAAATGTATTAGTATTGTATTACTACATAGTAGGTTGTTTCCCCAAGTAATACAAGCACACCACGCTTATCTTCCCTGTCTCTTATTTTCTAGGGAAGACCCCCTCCCCTAAGACTCACTCCTGAAGATCAGAGAACCCTTGAGAACACAACGGTTGGAGATGTAAACTGCTGCTATGGAAAAAGTTACCAAAAATGCATGAAAGTAGGAGCACAGTTATTTTTAGACTTTGTTGCTTCACAAGTTATAAACTGCTTTGATTAGGAAAATGGAAGGAACTACACAAAGAAGCAGGCACAGAAGGATGCAACTGGCAAAAGCAAGACTGAAACTTCAGGCACTGAAATGCACCAACATTTTACAAGGTCACTAGCATTTACTAGCTGCCACATTTTACCAGCTGCAGAGACAGAGGCTCTGGGTCAGTTACCCATACACTGGTTATGTGCAGACTAAAACACTTTTCATGGCACTGTCTTTAAAAACACTTGGAAGCTTCAATAGATGCAGAACACTACTGCCAGAATGCTCTTGTGGGCAAAGCAGCTGGAAGTATATTATATGTCCTTTTTTTCCCCCCAACTCTTATCTACTCTTCTAATTGTGAGTTTTCAATTGTGTTTTGTATGCTTAAACAATTTTGTTTTACTTGTGATTTTATTTAATCTTATTTGTTTTTTAAACTGCTTGAAATTTTAAATGAAAAGTGGAATGTAAATTCAGTTCTAAAGTCCATACCATGTATTTTATGTAGACTATGTAGAGACTAAAGAGACTCAACTAGATGCAATCTTTTCCCCACTTCCAATATGAACCTTCTTATATTCTTAGGATGTGGAGCCACCTCTGAAGAGGTCATGAGCAAGTTATATGCTGAAATAGGTATTGAACTGTATTCTACAAAGAATATCTAGAAGAATGGATTAAAGCACCATAGGGAACAAAGCTGCAACCCTATACACATTTAGATGGTAGTAAATTTCATTAAACGCAGCAGGACTTAGTCTACTCAGTGAGGAGACATGCATAGGATTCACTCCTATATTGTGAATCTGGACTTCCTCAGTTCATATCTTTGCCATGAATTCATTAGCCTTCAGGAAGCCATTCCCCCCTAAGCCTCAGCTGCAGTATGGGAATGCTACTGGCCTTATAGGGTTGTTGCAAGGATAACATGAAGTTACATTTACCACTTGGAAAAGTTATTCACATGCTAACCATCACCACCACCACCACCACCACCAAGAATATTCACATACCATTTTCCAATACAAATTAGTTCACAAAAGTTTAAAAAATAAATGGTTCCATGTCCCCAAAGGAGTCACTATCTAAAAAGGGATGCAAGAGACACCAGCAATGGCCACTGGAAAAGATACTGTGCTGGGGTGAAAAAGGACAACTGCTTTCCCCTTGCTAAATATAAAACATATGACCTACATATGATACCAACATCTTTGGTCCTTCTGTTGAAATGTAACTGTTTCAAATTCAGAACTCTTCCAAAACACATGCAATATCACAATAATTGTTTACACAGAAATATTTGTACTGTTTAGAAAAAGTAGACTGCACCCTACCAAGTCTGAAAAGATGCACAATGAAAAACACAGCATGCTCACCTAGAGCACCACTATGTGTGTTATTATACTCTGCATTAAGCAAATATTCTGCATACTAGCTAAGATTAGGCAGGTTAGTAGTTACATGCCCCTGAAACTCTGCTCACACTTGTGTGCATGTTGAGTCATATATCCAACATCCGACACTTCCATTCAGACAAAAATATATACTTCCACCAACACGGTTTGAAAGATCAAGAAAATCTACGCTACCTGATAATTAATCCCCAGAAAAGCACACACAACCCAAGAGAAGGTCTACCAGGTACAAAGCTGATCAGTTGTATGGCCAAGCTCCTACCTTTCAATAAAGCACAAGAAAAAAAAACAGCAAACAGTCACAAGAAAGCACTGCAATACAACAATGCTTCTGCTGGGCGTGAAGAGCTGAACAGAGACTATAGCCAACCACACACATGTGCTCTAGGGTCAACTGAACACAGGATAGTAATTTGGTCCAGTTCAACAAACTCTCTTAAGTAGATCCCATCAGAGATTCTCACATTCAGCAAGGCATCTGTTGGTCATAAATACTTGGATGTTCAAATAAAACTACTATGTTTTGTAACACTTGAAATCAGTTTCTTACATAAGCTCTAGCCTTCACATACACACAACAGACATATTAAAGAACTGAGCTGTCATTAGGCAGCTGTTGGTTTTCATAAATTGCAATCAGGGCTTTGATACAACATACATGCATCTCACTTGAACCAGCAGATATTAGCTAATTCCTCCATCAGAAACAGAGAGAGAAAGAAGGACAACTAGGTAACTTGTAATAGTATTTGACAGCAGTGCTACAAGACTAATATCATAAAAATTTGAAATGCTTCACTTCCCTCAGCTACCTGCTACAACTTCTCTCTCTTTTTAAAGCAAAAGAGGCAGGCTTTGTAACGCATTTGCACAGACAGTTATCATAAATGACTAGATGATAAATGACTTCTAGTTGAGTTGCTAGATGGTCTTCCTTGCCTCCTCTGAGGACTTATCAATAAAGTCCTCAGAGGAGGCAAGGAAGACCACCCAGCAATTCTGACCACCAAGCCCAGTAAAGAGGAACTACAGTACTTGTGAGTTTGGTGAGAGAGAAGCAATCATAGCAGCAGCACTGGGCTGCGGTACTACAACATGTCATCGTGACCAAGCAAGGGCTTTAAGGATGCCAGTACCATCGCAATGAAAGGCAGCCCCTAGGAACTAGCATATGTCATACATTAATTCCTCCACAGTGGAATTAGGCCAGGGGTGTCAAACTCATTTCATACAGAGGGCCGAATGGCATTCATGCTACCTGCTGAGGGCTGGAAGTGATATTGTCAGGCAGAGAGTATTGTCATTAAACAGGTCATAACCAAAAATAAGCACTTTTTCTCACTTAAGAATTCATTAGCTGCAAATGACAGAAGAGAAAATACATAAATCTCTATCATTTTTCAAGATATGGGAGAGCCCAATTCTTTGGCAGGCTGCCCTTTCAGCAGTAACACTTCAGCACTGCTCTGCAGGTGAGAGCCTGAGGGCTGGATAAAAAGCTTCTGTGGGCTGCATCCAGCCCCTGAGCCTTATGTTTAACACACCTGAATTAGGGGCTCATTAACTATCAATGGTGCCCAACATTTTCCACCTGCACACCATCTGGCAGCCTATTCCTATAAACCGCACACCTCATTTTACCAAAATATTTGTAATTACCATGGTTAATTCATAGTTGATAGTTCTTAGTTAATAAGTTTAACTATATTAATGTTATAGTTAGTCTGTGTACTTGTTTATTATCAGATATGGATCAGTGCTTGTAAACATAAATTTGAAATGTATAATATAGCATTAATACAGTATAATATACTTATTAATAAGTACATTATACTATAATATACTTATTAATTAATAAGTTTATTAATACTTATAGCTTATATTATACTACAATGTACATTAGTAAGTATATTATACTGTAGGTATACTATAAAATACTATAAGTATAATATGCATTAATTAATGTATATTACACTATATTAATGCTAAGTTATACACTTCAAATTTATGTTTTCAAGTACTGATCCATATCTGATAATACACCAACTGATGGCTGGAAACGAGCAGTTGGTGGGGCTTCTGCATGCAGCCAGCCCAGCAAGGTATCCTAAGACAACCCTGCCTTCGCCTGCCATCATTCGGTCCTTACTCAAGCACCCCAAGGTCCTGGCAAGCCCCCCCTGGGGCTCACGCACACCCCAGGCCGAGAACCGCTGGCCTGCGTGGAGCCACCAGGCAGTACGTGGCCGAGAGTGGGTGTGAGGCAGAGCCGCGAGGCTGCACTGCACTGACACGTCACCCCGAGAGGGAGCCCCCCGCCCGCCCCATGCCCAGCCACAGGCAGGCACCGGTCCCGCCAACGCCCCAGCCAAAAAGTTCCGCGAATCACGTCACGCGCCGCTCCCGTTTCGAAAATTCAAGCGCCCGTTGCCCGCAACGGCCGCGACAGAGACAGAAAGGCGCGCGCCTAACGCCTCCCTCACACAGACTGCCCCCTCCCCTCACCTGGGCCTCGCCCGACGCTGCCGAGGAGCAGGGCGGCCGGGAAGGCCAGCAGCGCGAGCAGCAGCAGCTGGGACGGAGACCTCCTCATGGCAGCGGCACGACTGGCACCCTGGGCAGCTGCTACGACTTTTCCCTGCCGCTACGCAAATGGCGAGAGGCTTCCATCCGGCCCTGGTCCCGCCTTCCCAGCGCTACGGCACCCTCGCGTCACTCCCCCCTCACGCCGGCCCTGACTCCGCCTTCTCCTCCTTTCCCCGCCACATAGAGGACGTGGCTTCCCCTGGAAGGAGAAGGGTGGTCATGTGGCTCTTCTTTGCCACTCACGACGCACGCGCCTAGCCTCAAGTGCGCATGTGCAGCAGCTCTTTTACGGCTCGGCTGTAAAACACCTATACTGCAATTCTCACAGACGGCGGTTCCACTCCCCCCTCCCGAGAGGCTGAGTCTAAGGCTCATGCGTAGATCTTGGTAGCCGTGCTGGGCAGGCTATCGCTCACTCCAGGTGTCTGAGGCGCATGCGTGGAATGAAACTCCGAAGAGTGGGGCTGAGCTCGCCTTGCGTTGCTTCAGCTGCTGGCAAGAAAGTCACAGGCCAATCCTATACACCCTTACATGGGAGTAAGCCCCATTGAATCTAATGGGACTTACTTCTGAGTAGACATGCAGGGATTGGGCTCTCATAGGCATAAAGAAGCATTTGCTTTACTTGGTCACCTTCACTCATTCATATATATGTATATATATGTATATTGTGTGGGCGTGTATGTATATATATATATACACACACGGAACGGTTGGCAACCTTTAGTCTCGAAAGACTATGGTATCGTGCTCTGAATGGTGGTTCTGGAACAGCGTCTAGTGTGGCTGAAAAGGCCGATTCGGGAGTGACAATCCCTTCCACACCGGGAGCAAGTGCAGTCTGTCCCTGGTCTGTCTCCCTGGCTATGGGCCTTCCTTCTTTGCCTCTGCCACAGACTGTTGGCCAAGTGTCTCTTCAAACTGGGAAAGGCCATGCTGCACAGCCTGCCTCCAAGAGGCCAGGGTTTCCCACTTGTTGAGGTCCAATCCTAAGGCCTTCAGATCCCTCTTGCAGATGTCCTTGTATCGCAGCTGTGGTCTACCTGTAGGGCGCTTTCTTTGCACGAGTTCACCATAGAGGAGATCCTTTGGGATCCGGCCATCATCCATTCTCACGACATGACCGACATGACCGAGCCAACGCAGTCGTCTGTTTCAGCAGTGCATACATGCTAGGGATTCCAGCTCGTTCCAGGACTGTGTTGTTTGGAACTTTGTCCTGCCAGGTGATGCCGAGGATGCGTCGGAGGCAGCGCATGTGGAAAGCGTTCAGTTTCCTCTCCTGTTGTGAGCGAAGAGTCCATGACTCGCTGCAGTACAGAAGTGTACTCAGGACGCAAGCTCTGTAGACCTGGATCTTGGTATGTTCTGTCAGCTTCTTGTTGGACCAGACTCTCTTTGTGAGTCTGGAAAACGTGGTAGCTGCTTTACCGATGCGCTTGTTTAGCTCGGTATCGAGAGAAAGAGTGTCGAAGATCGTTGAACCAAGGTACACAAAATCATGGACAACCTCCAGTTCATGCGCAGAGATTGTAATGCAGGGAGGTGAGTCCACATCCTGAACCATGGCCTGTGTTTTCTTCAGGCTGATTGTCAGTCCAAAATCTTGGCAGGCCTTGCTAAAACGATCCATGAGCTGCTGGAGATCTTTGGCAGAGTGGGTAGTGACAGCTGCATCATCGGCAAAGAGGAAGTCACACAGACATTTCAGCTGGACTTTGGACTTTGCTTTCAGTCTGGAGAGGTTGAAGAGCTTTCCGTCTGATCTGGTCCGGAGATAGAAGCCTTCTGTTGCAGTTCCAAAGGCCTGCTTCAGCAGGACAGCGAAGAAAATCCCAAACAAGGGATTGTTTCCCAACAATCCCAAACAATAGAAAACTCCTGCCCTAAAGCTGGGCACCTGGAACGTTAGGACAATGACATATATACACACACTCACACATATATACACATGCACACACACACACATATATGTATGTTTATATGTATATATATATGTACATATGTGTATATATGTATAGGTATACATGTACGTATACAAATATGTATATGTGCGTATATATTTATACACACACACCCACACATGAATGAGTGAAGGTGATAAAGTAAGGCAAATGCTTCTTGATGCCGATGAGAACTTACGCCTATATATGTATATAAAAACGCACACACACAAAGAAATGTCCTACAAACTGTCTCATCAACACCCAGTCATGAAATTTGGGAGTGAACTCCTTCCATGATGGAAGGACCCACTAAGAAGGGATTTTTAGACCCCTAAAGGGGTGAAAAGGGATAAAATGTGTTTTCACGGATTCCTCAGTATCTCTTAGGTCTGATTAAATATCGACTTGGTTTTTGCTTACAAAAGTTAACCATACAATACATAAAAACATAATTCAGAATTTTGCCCTAATCAACCCCTAAAGGGGCAAATTCAAATTCAGGGGTGAATTATAGAACCCTTCCTATTACTTAGGCCTGGCTGGCTCCCCCCCCCCCCCCGTGCTACTGCCTGAGAGAGGCCTGTGGCCTACATGGCAACTGAGGCCAGGCCAGCCCTTTTAACTTTTTAAAGTCGGTATGGCAAGAGATAGTAACAGAAAAATAACAGTCATTTTAGTGATCCAGTGAGAGGGGACGGCACTGGCTCTGGAGTTCTGTGGCATAGTCCAGCTTCCTTCACAGGAGGCATTGCTCCACTTATTCCTGTGTTCCAGTGAGAGGAGAGTTAGGGAACGACACTGGCTCTAGAGTTCTGTGGTGCAGCCTACCTTCCCTCACAGAAGGGATTTTCTCTTGAATGTAGTTGCTGTAAATAACAGCTGAGGGCCTTTCAAGTTAAGTCAGTATGGCAATTGAATATTTAAATGTCAATGGAGAGATGGTCCTCACACTATTTTCCCCTTCACAGGAGACAGAGTCTGCCTGTTCTCATCCCTCTCCTATCTCATATATGACACTGAGCTAATGGCTTGGGAAGTTTGTGAGCTCATTGTGAGGCATGTGGTGGACAACTTGGAGGAATTGTTCCATCATGTCCCACAACAGCGAGGGGACAACTACACCAGCTCCGCCAAGTACTTTGCTCACATGTCCCAACTCTTTACTTATGGCGGTTTATGTAACTGGTGGTGGCTGGGCAACTGTTGGAGTTCATCTTCAAGGTTTACTGCAATGGGGAGCTCTATGAGACTCTTGGTGCTGAAGGTCACCCCGTGAGGAGGCTACACTTTACGGAGGACTTTTCTAGAGGCCATTTTGATGTGTAACTGTCATGTCAACCTGAAGAAATGTCCACAGCACTACCCCTCCCTCAGCTCAACTACGTCTCACACTTCAAGTGGGATCAGTTTCAGGTACTGTACAGCCTAATGTATTTAATAACTTGATCCTATGCAACTTTAGTCAGAAGCAAAGTCCAATGGGATTAATTCTTAATTGCAGCCTTAAGGTGCAATCCTATACACAAGTGGTCCCCAAACTGTGCGCCATGGCTCACAGCCATGGGAGTCATGGAAACCAGCCAGGGGAGTCATGGAATCTTCACAAAATCCCACTGCCTTAAACAATGTAGCCCTAATGGGGAACCACAGCCAATGGCCCAGTAGGTCAAGAGACCCGTCAGTCGAAAAAGTTTGGGAACCACTGTTGTATGCATTTACCTGGGAGTAAATAAAATTGAACTGGATGGGGCTTCTAAGTAGACATGCATAGGATAGCTTTGTTAGGGTGGTAATGCTATAAATGCTTATGTGGGAGTAAGCTCAGTGGGTTTTCTAAGTAGCCATTCATAGGATTAGCTGCAGAATTGCAATCCAGTGCACATTTGCTAGGGAGCAAATTCTATTGAACTCAGGGCATATTTCAGAATCACCTGTATAAAGTCATACTGCAATAGGTCATTACCAGTTTTCTAAGATGCAATAATTCATCCTATGGTCTGTATCTGTAATAAACACGGAACCTTATTTGACAGTAATTGGATGGCATAATTCATATCCTGCTAACTGGACAAAGATGAATTTTTCAAGTGGTGTTCCTCTTACATTCAGCAGGGGAGAGTAAGAGCTCCACTCCAGCAGATTCAGAGCGTTCATGTGGGGCTCAGCACCCTACACGAACACTTTTATAATTGAATAGCTCCATTGTGGGGCTACTTTCCTTACCCAGGAGAAGGGAACAAATGCCCCCTTCTCCCAAGGTGCCACCTGTGTAATTTCTACAAATTACATAAAACTATGTAGGCTTACACAAAACGTGAACGCTGGTCTTCACACAATACACAGAAGTGTTTTCTGAGAACTCAGAAATTGCCAGCTCCCTTCCTTTGTTTCCCAGTTCGTTTTGGATCCCAGGACCAGGTACATACTACCCCCTGCACCTCCCTCTCATGGGCCCTATTCGTTAGTGTTTCATCTGTATATTTCTAGATTGTGAACACTTTTGGAACAGGAAGCCATTTAGGGCACAATCCAAACCCATGCTAGAGCAGGCAAGCCAGGAGGCTTGCGCTGCATCCAACGCAGGTTTGCAGCGAGCAGCGGCTCAGCCACGGGCAAGGGGAAGCTCTTGCCCTTACCCCTGGGTAAGGGTTGTGCGCCCCTATGGGTCTCTTCGGACCTGCACCACCTCTGGAGGTGGCGCAAGTCCGAGGAGAGTGGAGCGGCTTCAAGCTGCTCCGCTCACCCCGGGGATGGGGGGTTGGGATCCAGCATAACTGCTGGGTCCCAGCCCCACCCCCGGCTCTCCATGCGCTCACCCTTGGGGTTGCCCTCCCCCTGCCCAGTAACGCCCCCTCCTGCCCCCTCCCCATGCCTACCTTTACCGCTTGTGTTGGCGTGCTCTCGCTCATGGAGGCGCAAAGTGCTTTACAGCACGTTTGCAACCCTCCATAAGAACATAAGAACAGCCCCACTGGATCAGCCCATAGGCCCATCTAGTCCAGCTTCCTGTATCTCACAGCGGCCCACCAAATGCCCCAGGGAGCACACCAGATAACAAGAGACCTCATCCTGGTGCCCTCCCTTGCATCTGGCATTCTGACATAACCCATTTCTAAAATCAGGAGGTTGCGCATACACATCATGGCTTGTACCCCATAATGGATTTTTCCTCCAGAAACTTGTCCAATCCCCTTTTAAAGGCGTCTAGGCTAGACGCCAGCACCACATCCTGTGGCAAGGAGTTCCACAGACCGACCACACGCTGAGTAAAGAAATATTTTCTTTTGTCTGTCCTAACCCGCCCAACACTCAATTTTAGTGGATGTCCCCTGGTTCTGGTATTATGTGAGAGTGTAAAGAGCATCTCCCTATCCACTCTGTCTATCCCCTGCATAATTTTGTATGTCTCAATCATATCCCCCCTCAGGCGTCTCTTTTCTAGGCTGAAGAGGCCCAAACGCCGTAGCCTTTCCTCATAAGGAAGGTGCCCCAGCCCCGTAATCATCTTAGTCGCTCTCTTTTGCACCTTTTCCATTTCTACTATGTCTTTTTTGAGATGCGGCGACCAGAACTGGACACAATACTCCAGGTGTGGCCTTACCATAGATTTGTACAACGGCATTATAATACTAGCTGTTTTGTTCTCAATACCCTTCCTAATGATCCCAAGCATAGACTTGGCCTTCTTCACTGCCGCCGCACATTGGGTCGACACTTTCATCGACCTGTCCACCACCACCCCAAGATCTCTCTCCTGATCTGTCACAGACAGCTCAGAACCCATCAGCCTATATCTAAAGTTTTGATTTTTTGCCCCAATGTGCATGACTTTACACTTACTGACGTTGAAGCACATCTGCCATTTTGCTGCCCATTCTGCCAGTCTGGAGAGATCCTTCTGGAGCTCCTCACAATCACTTCTGGTCTTCACCACTCGGAAAAGTTTGGTGTCGTCTGCAAACTTAGCCACTTCACTGCTCAACCCTGTCTCCAGGTCATTTATGAAGAGGTTGAAAAGCACCGGTCCCAGGACAGATCCTTGGGGCACACCGCTTTTCACCTCTCTCCATTGTGAAAATTGCCCATTGACACCCACTCTCTGCTTCCTGGCCTCCAACCAGTTCTCAGTCCATGAGAGGACTTGTCCTCTAATTCCCTGACTGTATCTTTGATGAGGCATCCTATGCCTCATCCTCCAGGGCCACCTATGCCGGCATAACTGCCGGTTAGGATTGCGCCTTTAGTTATTTGATTTTCTCTGTAAACTGCTTTGTGAACCTTTTTTTGAAAAGTGGTACAGGGGGCCCCCATATCCATGGATCCCATATCTGCAGTTTTACTTATCCATGGTTCTGTGGATGCGGGATTCCCCTGCGCACCCTTCAAAAAGCATTACATAAGAACATAAGAACATAAGAACAGCCCCACTGGATCAGGCCATAGGCCCATCTAGTCCAGCTTCCTGTATCTCACAGCGGCCCACCAAATGCCCCAGGGAGCACACCAGATAACAAGAAACCTCATCCTGGTGCCCTCCCTTGCATCTGGCATTCTGATGTCATAATGCCTTTTAAAGGCATAAAAACATCACTAGTTTTGCAAAAAACAAAATGTAGCTTTTTAAAATTGTAATAGCCATTCTGAGGCCCACAAAGGTTGCATCCCACTTACCCGCGATTTCCCATATCCACGGGGATTCTGGAACAGAACTCCCATGGATATGGGAGCACGCCTGTATATAAATATCCTTAATAATATTGTAGCTTGGGAGCTGCATGGGAAACAGTCTATCCTCCATATCTACTTTACCCAGGCTTCGCGCACTGGAGAGGACATTCTGTTCCAGAACCACCATTCAGAGCGCAATACCATAGTCTTCTGAGACTGAAGGATGCCAACAACAACTGGGAGCTAGATTTCCTAACTACGTATCTTAGCTGGAACTCTGCTTTTGAAATTTTGAAAATTCTGGGAAGTGCATGACAATTATAATATGCATTTTTACATCTTAATACAAACTGCAGTTGGCTACTGAGATGGGTGGAGCAGGAATACCCTCACAAGACTTGCATGGCCACTTTCTCCTCTTTTTGTCCCCTTGATAAATCAGGCTTGCTCCAACATACTTGTACTAACACAGAATGACCCTGGAACCCTGTGTCCATTAGATCACTCTTTCAGTTGCTGGAAATAAACTTGTGGATACAAATGCCAAGCTTTCCCCCACCTTCTAACTCCTTATCTTAGTGCTGCCATATCTGGATGTCAAAACCAACCATCTGGAGGCAGTGCGTAAAGCTAAAATCACATATACTCAAAATTATCTTAAAAATCTCTTGCATCCAAAAAATACTGACTGTGTTTTTAAAAGTTACTAGAGGCAGGTGAGAACTGAGACCAACTGAGGAAACAGCAACTTCATTCTCATGCTCACTCTCACACACATATTTAGTAAGTGAAATGGTGGTTGGAATGACCTTGCATATATTGTTTTCGTTCTTTAAGTGCATGTTGTTGAATTAGCAAAAGTAAAGTGCGCCTAAGGTGCAGGCTGACTGTATTTTGAACTGTTGATAATATTATTTATAGAACAATGATGTTTTTCTAGCATTTCTGTAACCAAAAAGATAATTACCCTTGGGTTTTAAATCAGTGGAGGACAATAGATTTGAATGCATCTACATAATGGAGAACACACAAAAGATTGGGATGTGATTGAGATTTACCATGGGTGAACAACTCCGTACCCATAACACCCAATTGCATTTTCATGGGGAAAATCACCATGGAATAAATCCCTAGTAAATAAATTCCCATACAATAACTACATGTTTTTTCTAGCTCAGGAGTGCCCAAACCCCGGCCTGGGAGCCACTTGTGGCCCTCTGGAACTCCCAATCTGGCCCACAGGGAGCCCCTGGTCTTCAATGAGCCTCTTGCCCTCCAAAGACTTGCTGGAGCTTGTGCTGGCCTGACACAACTGCTGTCAGCATGAAAGTGACTGTTTGACCTCTAATGTGAGCTGTGGGCCGAGGGCTCCCTCCATTGCTTGCTGTTTCATGTGTGTGATGCAGCAGTGGCAGCAAAGGAAAGGCCAGCCTTGTTTTGTGCAAGGCCTTTTATGAGCCTTGAACTATTGCAAGACCTTCATTCATTCATATAAGTTCCATCTCTAATATAGTCATTTATGTAAATTTATGTAAATTTATGTAAATTTATTCAAATTTGAAATTCTTTTTCCCTGCCCCCCCCAACAGTGTGTCAGAGAGATGATGTGGCTCTTCTGCCAAAAATTTTGCACTCCTGTTCTAGCTCATAGGCTATACAATAGTATACACACATACCCAACCAGGAGTATGCCCCACTGGAAGGGAAATTTCCTCACCTGAATTTAAATAAGTAGTTATGTATAAAGGATGAAACAGGAATCATTCTCTTTAATTATTTTAACAGCATTCTTAGGTAAGAATTCAAACACAACTCTCAGTGTGTCTTGTTTCTTATGAATTAATCAGAAAATTAATCTGCTTGTCTACACACAGTAAAAATGAAGTACGATGCTTTTTATCAATTTTAATATGTCATTCATAAACACTGTTTTTTTGCTATGGCATTGAAAATCATACTGAACTTATTCAATATTCTAAATTGCTTCCACTTGGTTCTTGAGCATCCTAGAAATGGGAGGAAAAACAAAAATCACAATTCAATGTTTTCTTTAAATTGTTAATTGATATTTAACCATGTATGAGATTAAAATGAATAATTTTGAAACAATGCTGAAAATCACAGTCTGAGATGACAGATTTAAGGAATGCAGTAATGTTTAACTTCAGTTGATATTGCTGACAGAGTTCAGCATGTTCTTAATTCATTGACAGAATTCAATAGAAATTAAAAGTGCTTAACTTTAATTGCCCATGCATATTGGAGACAAAATAAAAATGCACACAAAATGCTAACTTTACTTTAAAATGTTCAAATGAAAACATTTTTATTTTAAAAGGTTTGGTGTGTCTTATATTGAATCAAAGTTCATAGCAACATTGGGGTGGGGGCATTCTAAAACCCTGTGCAGCTACAGTGTTTCTTGGAAGGATCTTTTGTCAACAGAATCAGGCTGGAGGGCAGAGATCCTGACTCTCTTCTCCCTTAACCCATTTTCGCCTAGCCCACAGGTGTATACATTTGGTCCCTGTTGCGTATATGCAACGTTGGGCAGAAATGGCTTAAGTTGCATGTTGGCCAGTCCTGTGACAACAGATGTCACTCCCTTTACACATCTCTGAATTGTGAACCGGAACACAATTCTGAACTGGCAAACCCTGCTGCACTGCTCTTTTACCTTATAGGGGTTAATCAGTCCCAGGGCCCAATCCTATCCCATTTTCCAGTGCCGGTGCAGCCATGCCAATGGGGTACGCAGTGCATCCTGTGGTGGGAGGTAGTCACAGCAGTCTCCTCAAGGTATGGGAATACAGCAGAACATCTTTAAATTGAGCACCCAAGGGACTGAAGGAAATTGGTCAACACAGGGAGTTGGTCAACACACGGGGGAAAAAGGCATTTACATATTATCATGTTTAGCTCCCAGGACAACAAATGCAAGGCCAAGTTATTATTTAGATTGGATTTTTAAAAAGTTTTATTGCAAATATCTATGAGAGTTGATGCTCTTGTGATGTTTACTATTTATATCAGAGGTGCTCACACTTTTTTGGCTCGAGAGCTACTTTGAAACCCAGCAAGGCCCGGAGATCTACCAGGGGGGAAGGAAGCGTCTGACAGACACACTCTTTAATGTATGGAGCCCCTGCTGGAGTCTAGTCAGTTTCATCAGTTTTGTTGCTGCATGCCTGAAGAGCTAAAGTGTCAGTTTCAGTTTAGTGTCAGCTAAATATGTCAGTTTCGTCTAGTCACTAGACGAAACTGACATATTAACAGTTTGGAGAGACAGGGCTCCGCGATCTACTCATTTTGCCTCGCGATCTACCAGTAGATCGCAATCCACCTATTGAGCACCCTTGATTTATATCATTAATATGTATATCAAGAGACAGAGAATAAACAGCCCACAATCAGTGTTTTTAAAAACCCCTGAAAATTCATAAACTTAAAAAAAAAAAGTTAAAAAAAAACTTGGTTTCATAGCAGACAGGCAGACCAATGCTATCCCTTGCCAGCCCATAGCATGTAGCATGTTACATAGCCCCAACAGCTAAACAAACAAACAAACACTTTTTTACTTAGGCTGCCTGGCCTCCACTGGGTCTCCTCAGATTCACTAAATGCCAGAAGGTGTTTGATACTGTCTCTCACTAAAAGCTGTTGAGAAAACTCCACAGTCAGGGAATAAGGGGACAGGTCCTCTCATGGACTGGGAACTGGCTGAGGACCAGGAAACAGAGAGAGGGTGTCAATGGGCAATTGACAAAAAAGGTGGAGAGAGGTGGAAAGTGGAGTGCCTCAAGGATCTGTCCTGGGACTGGTACTTTTCAACATCTTCATAAATCACCTCCCTGCTTATCCCTGTTTCCCAGTCGACAAGTTTGTGGATGACACTAAACTTTTCTGAGTAGTGAAGACCAGAAGGGATTGTGAAGTGCTCCAGAAGGATCTCTCCAAACCGGGAGAATAGGCAGCAAAATAGCAGTTGTGTTTCCATATAAGTGTAAAGTAATGCACTGGTGATGGGAACCAAAGTGAAAGGACAGTGGCTTCACTATGCACAGGCAACCTCATGTCCCTCACAACTTGGTACATGTCCAGGTACAATCAGCAGCCGGCGCAGGTCTGTCAGCTATGTGCAGTGTGCCCATCTATAAAAACCCTTTCGCACATGCTCTAGCAAGCGTAGGGGAGGGATTGTTGCATGGCTTCTTGCTATTCCAAGATGGGACAAACCAGACAAAACACAGGCCCACAGTATCACGTTCAGTGGACAACTTACAGAGGATAAATTAATACTCTGTGCAGTTGTCAAAGTGGTCAAGATACAACTTACGGAGATGGTCAATACAGAGAGGTTGGTCTCCCATAGTGTATATGCAGTGTCTGTCCATACTGTGCAAATTAGGTCAACTTAAGGAGGTGGTCAATATAAAGAGGTGGTCAACTTCGGAGGTTCTACTGTATTTGTTCTTTTACCTTGGGGCTGCATTGAGGATGCACTGGAGCTGGAAGGTTGGATAGGATTGGGCCCCCAGGGGTCTACAGTGGTTCATCCCTAATCTAAACACATTTTTACTTACCTCTTGAATCTGCGCTTTTGGAAAAAATGAAGATAACTTTTGTCTGTGAAAATGTAAAGAAAGTGCATTCAGACAGAGGACTTCATATTATACTTTACCAAATGCTAACAAAACCACCTGAACTAATGTTAAGAGTTGTGGCAGGGATGGCGAGAGGTAGCAGTGACAGAAATGCCTGAACAAGATTTTGGAAGGAACAGAGATCCACAACTTGTGCCAGCCTTCCCATGGAGCTGCCTGAAAGCCATATGTTAAGTTGGGGGGTGACAAATTGATATGGGGTGCCTCACACCCCATGTCTATTTCCCATTCCCTGTAGCCTGTTGGAGCCACTCCAGTCAGTGCTCTGATTCACCTCCCACTCGCTTTCAGTGAGCAGGAAGAGGATCTGAGCAGTGGCAGCCCCCTTTTTCTTCTCCGGCACTGCTGGAGAAAGAAAGGAGGTGGGGGAACAAAACAAAACCCTGCTGCAACTGCCTCCCTATTCATCCAGCTGCTTAGGAAAACAGGCAAGTGGGCCAGGAGATGGAGAGGCAGAGTATCTTTTCTTTGGCTGTTCCTATTGCAGGCTCTTTCCTTGACATGGGTCCTGTTTGTAATGAACTAGCTAGAATGGTACATGCTGGCCAAGGAAGGATACTGCATCAAAAACAACTGAAGGGATGGGCTCAGCTTGGCTTGGCTCCCTTTTTATCCACCCAGGAGGTTTTGTTGTTGTTTTTGTGGGGGAGGGAAGCAATTCTGGGCTGTTTTGGGCAGCACTGAGTACTGGCTGGGCCTGCCTGCAACCAATCAGGGCCAACAGTACTGCAGGCCACACTAGAATGTAATGTTACCCCAGTGGCTCTTTTGAACTGGAAAGACAACTTTCAGGAAGGTAATCAGACAGAACAAGCAACTGCAGGAGGGGAATAGGCATCGTATGCGTATTCCAAATTACCTTGAGCAGCTTTCCCTTCCACTGAGTTCCAATGAAGGCTTGCCAGGGAGGGGGAAATAAACTCAGAATAGCTTGGAATAGAGAAGTGGCAGGTGGAAAAAAAAGTTAAGACCCCTCCCACCTGCTTCTCCAATTCCAGTTGCCCCTTGTAAGCTGCTTTTTGTGTGGGTAATGTCACATGTAATTATGTGTAACATCCAGCTTGGCCCTGCTTTTTGTGTGGGTAATGTCACATGTAATTATGTGTAATATCCAGCTTGGCCCTGAAGTAGATTAACCTCTGGTCAGTTTCAGTTTAAGGGCCACTTCACACAACACAATTTCCTACAGGAAGGATATAACTTCATGAAACAGATCTGTATACTGTGTAACCTATAACAAATGCAGACATACCACTTCACTTACATGGCAGCTGGAGTCTGAATTATATAATGCTACTTACACACCCAATTCTTTCACCATAACAGTGCTTTTTGTTGTGCCAGCTCTTGTGAAAGGGTCCACTATATGACTCCCTACCAATATGTTTTTGACAAAACAAGACTTTTGAGGTCTGCTGAATATTTCTGTGTTGGCCTGAGGAAACACATGTGAGTGAAATCCCTTCACAACAACTTCCAATGGCACCTGCCTCCATGTGTGATTCATAGTCTCACCCCATACCAGATGCATAGCCCAGTTCAGAATGAACAAAAATGCATACAGAAATGTGGGAGGTGAAAGCATGCTGGCAAGAACCACAGTGCTTCAAAATCCCAGCCCCATTCTTCACATGTCTACAGTGGCACATATCCTTCATGGGGGAGAGACCATCCTTGAGATTAAGCATGCTAGAACTACCATGCTCTCCCCCCACCCGCCCCCCGCAATTATTGTATTTGTCTTTGTAACTTTTGGGCAGGTGATTGTAAAAAGTGATTCCATGAAGAAAATTAGCTATATGAACAAATTGGAATTCGTAGTTGGTTGCATTAACCAATAACTACTTAGACTTTTATTAGTTACTGGCATTCATGGATGCATATCAAACATAATTTTACTGTACAAAGAATTTAGAGTATTTTGGTACTGTGCAGATTCTCAAATTGCTTTATAGCATTTATGATATGGTAATAACTGTGCCGAGATCACACTGTTGTATGTACCATAAAAATACATTGCAAGAGACATTCCTGTTTATATGTTTTGTTAAGATATTGGAAAAAGAAGGGGGTAATACTGGGGCTATCTCCCAGGCACTCAGGCCCAAATATCACTTTATTTATCTTTTTCCAATATCTTAACAAATATTCCCTGGGGATTGCATCGCTGCTTTAGCCCCTCTCCTGCACATACTTGCCTTGGGTCTCAAACTCCCCCTTTGAGAACCAAGGCTTTATGAGGCATGTGTGGAAAGGGGGAACCTAGAACAGCAGTCTTGTATCTTCTCCTCTCATCCCGTAGTCAAGTTTCATTAAAGAAGATGCATGCAATGACATCATTATGCTGAGGATTGTTGTTTTTCCCCCACCCCATTGCAAACAGCCGCCAGTGAGGTGTAGTGGGAGAGAGCTACTGATATCTCATCAGATATCACCTCTGAAGAAATGTGATCAAGTGGAGTTGAAGGGAGGCAGTGGTTGCATATTCCTCATAATGACTGGGTATCAAAGGAGCTCTTCTGATGTAGCAAAGAAAGAGGAATCACCTCTGAGTTATTTTAATCTCGCTGACAGTGGGCCTAGCACAGTTGCATGAAAAAGAGAATGCTTGTAGATTTGCAAGCAACATGAACGCCTTCAAAACTTTCCTCTTCTTGAATCTGAAATATATATGAAGTTTACCTCAGTGTTCTGATTTTCTTTCTGAACTTCTTAATTAAATCTTCCAAATTCTTGTTTCTTTTCTCTAAACTGTCAATAAGAGACCATTTAACTGATTGGTACATTTTCCCCCCCAGTTATTTGAGGTACATTGTTAAAGAATGCATAAAACTCTATGCTGTACACTATATGCTGTATACCACAGGTGCTACTGTGGTGGTACTCAAGACCAAACTGTTTTTGTCAAGCACTTCATTGGCCAGGACATGCTGGTGTCCCCCCTTTTTAAAGTCACAAGGGGTAGAATTTGGATTGGGACCATAACATATGGGAAGAGGGGACATTTAATCTTTAAGTAAACCAGTACAGATCTTCTCATAGGCTTCTATTTCTCTCAGGAAGAAAGCACTATATTATGTATTTTGGAACCTCCATTTTGTTTTCCTTTCAGTTGATTGTGGTAGAGCAGTGCTAACGACATAGAAGCAACCTGGGTTTCAGATAACTTTGATTATTATATTATTATTACAATATTATAATTAATTATGTATTTAGAACAGGGGAGGGCAAACTTTCAACTTTAGGGTTCCTGGACCTTTAACAACTGTGTAGGAGAGAGAATTTCAGCAGGTGCAGCTTGTCATCTGTGAGGTGACAAGCTGTACCTGCTGAATTTCCCTCTTCTATACAATTATTAAAGGTTCAGGATCCCTATAGTTGAAAGTTTGCCCACCCCTGATTTAGAACATAATTGAGAGGAAGCAGTTTGGGACAATTCTGAGAGGAAAAATGAGAGCCTTTAAACATCTTTTTCTCCTGAAACTTCTCCCGCCATGCTGCTTTTATCCACGTGATTCCAGATCACTGTGAAGAAATAAGCACCTGAAATACTGGCAAGGTAAAAGCAGCTCTCTCTCTCTCTCTCTCTCTCTCTCTCTCTCTCTCTCTCTCTCATTTTCCTCTAACTACAGAGAGAGAGAGAGTTGGCAGGGAAAGGGTTAAGCATTCTCTTCCATCTGGCCTGTACTTTAAGTCATCATCAGGGCTTCTTTACATGCAGGTGCCACTTAATGTGTACCTTGTCTTAGACCATCATTGAAAACGTGTCAGGTGTGAATCCAGGAAAAAAATTAAGCCTTAGCCTTTGCCACTTCAGGCTGTTTCAGAACAAAAGCAACCCAACTTACCACTACAGTGCATGCAGAGCTGAACACTTTCTCCTTAACATTCAGTAACTAGTTATTGCTGAAGCAGTCATTCCAGATGAATATGATGTGACTGGTATGGCTTTATTAAACTACTGTTATGTGCTTAATAACAGTCCCAATATTCAGCAGAGCAGCTAATTTGGAGTGGCTGTGGCATTTGGCAATTTCTATAAAAGCAGACGTGCCAAAACTCCAGATTACATGTGGTTCAATTGAATCAAGGAAGTGGTTCCTCTATCCCATAGGTTCTCAAATGTTATGTTCCTGTGACCCCCGGGAAAATATATAAATTTACATGACCCTCTCTATTATAACTAATTTCAACTCACTCTTTGAAAACCTCTGGAGTAAGACAATTGGTCCATCTAGCTCAATACTGCCCACAGTTACTGGCTGCAGCTTCCCAGGGTTTCAGATAGGGTCTTCCCTGATCCTATCAGGGATTGAATCGAGCTTTTCCAGAGCTTTGCAACCCTTTTCCAAGCTACTCATAGGGGTTGAAATCCATACTTCGGGAACCCCCTGATATAGCCTAATTTTCTAAGTGTCGGACTTGTCTCTTACTATGTTTTTTTTTTCTGGAAAGTACACAACAGGTTTTAAAAGGAATCCAATAGCAGCATTATTACTTCCTTCTGTTAAAGCTTTCTGACTTGCATATATAAATCCATAGACTGGGACATTTCTAATATATGTTCATAAGCACTGTCAATATCGTTTCTAGTATACATTCACAAGCACTGCCAGCTCTCTGGCAGACAGGCATCCTCCAAGATAATTTCTTTCCATTTCCTCAATCATGTTGGGGAAATGGAGAGGGGGAATGATCTCAGCACTTAGGATGTCTTCCCTCTGCTCCCCATAGCTATAACTTTGCAGAGGGGGAGATGCCATACTGGGATGGGTTGGCAAAAATGGAGAGGAGTGATTGGAGGTCACCTTTTCCTTAGCATTCCAGCAGCACTGAGGGCCAGAGCTGCGCCCTCCCCATCCAGGAGGCAGGAGGTCTGGTCTAGAGGGTAGAGCCTCCATTAGCCTGAAGATAACATCAGAAGGTCGCCAGTTTGAGGACACCTGCAGCTCCCTGAATGGCGAGACCTTGAAGCAGCTGACAAAGTTGAGCTGAGTGATTCCACCTGCTCTTGGTGTGAGCAAGAAGCGTCTTGGCTGCCCTCCATGTGAGAGATGGAGCTCCTTGGCAGCCTGCGTGGGAGAACTGGAGGCCAGAAGTGAGACCAAACCAGGAAGATCCATTCTGAAATGTTGTTGGTTCTTGAAAGATCATAGAACCTCTATGATTGTAAAAATCCCCTTGAGGGATTTAGAAATGCCTGCCTATGTAAACCGCCTTGAATAAGAGGAGTAATCCGATGACCAGAAAGGCAGTATATAAATACCTAGTTATCATCATTATTATCATAATCCACTGTTGGGTTTCCTCAGAGGCTCTTGAGATTGCACAGGCCTCTAAGGAAGCCCAGGATAGAGAGAGAAGGCAATGATGATGCAAGTTGATTAGCTGAGTGCCTGCTTATTCCTCTGCTGCCTGCTTTGGGGAGTTTCAGGGGACAATTGGGTGGACCCATGGGCCCTCAGTCTGTGCACCATGTGGCCAACTTCTGATACGTTTCCTGTTCACAAAGCAGTCCTGTGACAGTGCGGAGTGAGAAAATGGGAAATGCATCATCATACACCATTGCCTTTATAGAAGTATAATGCGAACCAGATTCTTGCCCTCATTATATTTTAAGCCTTTCATAGATGAACACCACACACACACACACACACACACAAAACCCCAAGTTCCATATGGGAACTCCATCATCTGGAAAGGTTAAAGCAATTAGTCAAAAATAATAGGGTACTTTCTGATCAGTATTTTGGGAAGCCCAGGAAGGCTGAGTCCATGTGACTTCATCAACTGTTGCTGTTAGGAGCTCTCCCTCACAAATGGTTGCCCTTAAAGAGCACCTTTTGTGGGGGATAGCATGTTATTTGTGTATAGCCTTTTCAAGATGTTCAATTAAACCCATAGTTCAGCATTCAGGGCACCAGCAAATGCACTATAATTATATCTGCATGCTGGTTGGCAAGATATAGACATGGTAGGTGTGGGGTTGGCCAGGTTAGGTATTGGCTGAGGGTCCATGCCTATTGGATGGCTCACCTAGTCAGGCAAACCCTTGAACCCTTAGTACCTGTGTCGGTGTTAGTGCCCAGTGAACCATCAGGAGGAAGGTAGAGAGTTTCATTGGGGACTAGTGCAGGACTTTGCCCCAGGGTGTTACTGGCAGTGCTTTTTAGAACATGAATAACATACATGCACAAGGGGGAAATGCAACTGTGTGCAGGGATCCTGTGTTGAAGCTAATCACATGTCTGTGTAATTCAGCAAGGACCAAGATTACCATTATTTTTCTGCAAGGATTGAGAGCTTTGTGTTGTAGGGTTGCAGCGACAAAGGGGCTGACCTCATGAGTCCCCCTGGACAAAGAAGGAACTCAAAGATGGAAAGATAGCTATCAAACAAGCCCTTAAACATGCATGGAGGAAGTAGCCTTGACAGGAGCAGGACAAGGGAGCCAAGCTGCCTTTCTTTGGCGAGAGGGGGTTAAGGGTGCTTAGAGAAGTGGCCCAAGAAGTTTGCTTGACTGGCCTGCACTGGCTCAGAAGTTCAGCAATGCTCAGAGAGAGGGAAGGTAAACAGCCAGAAAGGAAAGAGGGTTGCAGTGGTTTACCAATCCTTGGTGCCACCTGGCACAGTGGTTCTCAAAAGAGGCTGGCATGGGGTGACTGCAGCAGCAGCAGATTAATGATCCACAATGAACCATCATCAAGGGAGACATGATTCAGGAAAGGATTCAATTTGGACAATGAACAGATCAAGCAACACAAGGCTCTGAAGGCAAGGGTTTTTATGGATTTTTGTCCCATATAATGTATGGGATTCTTAGGTGGGGTGACTCAATCAGGAGGTCCTCTACTGTTATAGTTAAGAATCCCTGCTGGATTCAGCTTTTGTTTTGCCACACAGTTGATGGTGTGGTACTTAGTTGGATTGTTTCCCAGACTTGAGCTCAATCATGCAATTGGTGTGGGTCATTAGAACAGTATTCTTCAGCCTTGGGGTCAGGACTCCAAAGGGGTTGCGATGCCTCAGTTGTGAGGTTGCAGCAACTTACGGGAATGAAAAAGGTTGAAGACCAATGAACTAGAGCACCACCAGGTAAAGGGGGATGCATCTGGTGTACCCCTTCAGGGATGAGGAAACAGTGTCCCAGTCTTGCTCAGGTTCTTAGCAATTATGCTAAAAGAGCTTGCACTAGGCCAGGCTTCATGGTAACTTTTTTGCTCTCTCTAATAAGAATATCTGGTTACAGGGAACAGTGCTTGGAAGGCATTACAGGGGCAGAGAGTGGGCAGTGATAGGGACTGGGTGAGAGGATAGGGTCCCGGGAGGGGGGCAATTGATGGTGGGTCCTCAGTTTCATACTTGGTTTGGGTTGTGGCATGAAAAAGGTTGAAGACCGCTGCATTAGAGGTGTGAAGACTTTCCTTTGTCTTAACAAAAGTTTTTTTTCCAATCTTAGGAGTCCAAGGAAGTGGCTTGGGTTATAAACCATTACATATGCTGTTCCAACTCGATTTAGGGAATACTGGAGGTATGAGAACTCCCATCAACAATTAAGTAGTAAAACAAGCTATTTTCAAATTTGGAGAGTTGAACTTCATAAATCAATTAAAGAATAAACAGAAATAATATACTGACTAATGATTGCTCCAAGCAAACTGGTGCTGGCAGTGGATATATAGATGTAGTCTATGGGTACTAAGGGGTCTATGGGAAGAAATAGACCAATTAATACAAACTGATATGTAGAATTTTTGTAGAAAATTTTTTGGATTATAATAGATCAGTAGTTTATGGTACAAAGAAGCAGGCTGCATAGATATAATTGTGCTTAGCAGTTTATGAACATTATTAAAACAGAGATAAACCTTAAATTCCTCCCCCCCCCCAATTCCCCAATCCATCCATATTTAGATTGGTTTGATCCATGGTTAGATTGTGAACCCTTTGAGTATTTGATGAATATTACTTTGAAAATAAAAAAGGGACATAATCAACCTACTATGATATTTGGGAACTGGCTTGCTCAAGTCTTTGATCAGCACATTCAATGATTTCCTCGTATGATTTCACCTTTAAAATAAAATCAGAAAATGACTGAGGGCAGTATGGTAAATAAAACAGTGATACCTTCATCAAAGCATAGTTTTCTTGTAAGAGTATTAACAAGGTATGTGGACCATTGCCTATATAAGCATTGCGTACAAAACTATATGCCAGCCATCATATTCTTCTAAATCAATGGTTCCCAAACTGGCAGGTTGTGACCCATGAGGGGAACTGAAAGGAGGCCATTCCCCTTTAAGGGGAGTCACCCAGAAATAACTACGATGATGGCACTGCTGCTGCTGGGATCAAGGGCTTTATAACATAACTAGGGGATAGTGCGAGCCATTTGGAGGATGTGGGGCCTCCCTGCTGCTCAGAAAGTCTCCTTACTGCAAACATGACCCACTTCTAGTTTGCAGTTGCAAACCCAGAAGTGGGTCACAATGTCAGCAGGAGTCCCCTGCACCCTCCAGATGGCCAGCACAACCCCCCAGGCATGTTAAAAAGTCCCTTGATTGCAGTGGCAGCACAATCAAGTGGCAGCACACAGTGGGTGTGGTGCAGTTGCTACCCCCACAAAACCTTACATATGAAGCTGCAAATTATTTGCTGGCAGTGGCTGCAACTGGCCCAGCAGCAGTGTGATGTTCACGCTGTTGCTGGACCTTTAACCACAGCAGAATGCTTGTCCCACTGTCATAAAAGACCTGTAGAGATTGAGCTATAGTTCTTCAGATCATCATCAATGGCTAGTGCATCCCCAGTAAATTCTCTTACTAACTGAGGCTACAATCTTGAACATACTTAGATGGGAGCAGGTCCCATTTAATTGAACAGAACTTACTTCTGAATAGACATGCATACAATTGTGTTGTGAAAGAGCATATGGGACAACCATTCCTAATATGATGCAATTAGAATAAAAAACTGGTTCCAATGTGGATTAATTTCACATACATACATGTATGTCCCCAGCAGGTGTTTTTTTTCCCTGGAATGTGGTTCAGGAAACAGTAAGTGGAGTCTGCACTTCATTCTAAGTGGTGCTCCTGATTAGGTTTTTACTTTCAGGTTTTGTTTTAGGCAAGTTGATAGTCTATGAAGAGCTTCCAGAGACATCTGGCCATTGCTGGAAGTAGAATGCTGGACTCGATGGACCTTCATCTGAACTACAAACAAATTCTAACATTTTCAGCTCCTTATTGCAAGAATTATGTTTTGAAAGTTATCAGATTTACCCAGGGTGACTAGATGTCATAACTGCAATTGAGGACAAGGCCCCCCAAAATGTAGGATAAGATAAAATAAAAGCTAAACATACTCAAATTGATTTCATGTGTTTAAACATTATAATTCTTATTAAATTTAAAATTATATTACAGATAATTTTTCCCATATAATTTATTAATTACATTACTTTGAAACTGACTGTGTGATGTTTACCAACCAAATCAGACTATGCCTGCGGTTTTAAAACTCTTGGAGTTTGAAACCCTAAGTAAGTCTTTGTGGGGACAGGGGGGAGGCAGCAGGGGCAGGGGGAAGACAGCAACATGATCCCCAGGATTGCGTCACTCAGGGGGCTGCAGGGACTGGGGTGCACCCTCCAGTCCCTGTGGCAGCCATCCCTGGGTGTGGGGAGCCATGCGTGAGCACCTGCAGGGCTCCCCAGGTCAGGGAAAGGGAGAGTGGAGCGATCTGCTCTGCCTCCGCAAAAGCGGAGCGCAGGGCTCCCCGCACCCCCCAGGAGGCTGCAGGAGGCTTGGGCAAGTGTACCCAAGCTTCCTGTAGCCCCCCTGAGCTGCGAGATCCTGGGGAAGGGGAAAGAGACCTGGGCCCTCAGGCCCCAGTTTGAATACCACTGGACTATGCTATCAACATATAAACCTTTTGTGGTTTAATAGAAGGCTAATTTTAGAATCAGAGTTTGGACAAATCAGGAATTGCTACCTGTACATGTTCTGAAAACTCCCAGCTTTATTGAGTTCTGCTAGGGGATTCATATTCAAATCAATCCTCTTCCTGGAATTAGCACATCAACAGCTGGGACCACTCCCAGCTAGGAGCTTGTCTTTTCCTAACCCCTAAGATTTGCAAACCAGTTTGCAAACTGGTGACCAGTTATGCTGGACACCAGAAAACATGTTGATTTCAGTTCTCTCCTGGGGGGGGGGGAATACACACAGCAAAGCTACAAAAGCCAGCCCACAGGGAAAAGACAATGAAGGACATTTAGGGCACAAGCCTAACCAGGTCTACTCAGAGTCCTATTTTGTTCAATGGGGCTTACTCTCAGGAAAGTGTGGTTAGGATTGCAGCCTTAAGCTCTTTTCCCAGATACCCCTACATGCAGGAGGCTAAAAAGGAGGGCAAGTCTGACAAAAGGAAGATGTCTTGTCACCCTGGTTTACCAGCCCTGTCAAAATAACATCAACATGCAGTTAATGCTCATACCTTGCATGTCAAGCTACCTAGGTCGTTCTGTAGCTTGTCATTTTCTCCAATGGCCTTTTTGCAAGCTGCTTCTTTGGATGTCAAATTACTTTCCAGTTCTTTAATCTGAAAAAGACAATACTTAGCCAACAACTATTGTCGAAGGAGTAGCCATACTCCTTGGTTCCATTTTAATCCTACTCCTCCCTGTGAGTGAACTTCAGCCTGGCCTTCAGTTGCCTACATCAGCTTTTCCTTGGGCTTGTTATGATTGCCTCTTGGTGAGGTCTGAAACCTATGAAATCCCTCAGGTCTTGTTCACAGGAGAAAGTTACAGGCGCTGTACCTGATGTAGCCTGTAGGTGTGTAATTCTGTTGTGCTCCATGTATCCAAGTGGCAGGTGATACTAATTGCAAACCCTGTGCACCTGAGTTTGGGCATGGTTGTGTGTATAAAAGCAGACCTGCAAACAAATGCTCTTGGGGCATAGGAGATTGTGGAGTTGGATGTGTGTTGCTGTCTGCTAAGTTGCTGTAAATATCTCCTGTAAATATATATACCTTGGTGGTGGAACCCAGCCTTTTTGTTTGGCGTGGTTATTTGCAACTGATGAGCCTCCTGTGGGACAGCCTTGAGCATCAACTTCAAGTTTCTACTGCACAGCCATTTGTATTGCTCTGCTGGAAACTCCTACACTCCACAACACCTCTCTCTTGTCCTCCAAGTCACCCCACTCAAGATTCACTTTTAAAGCATAATCTTTCCTCAGCTGTTCTAGCTCTTTATCAACTCCTCCTTTGCTTCCCCATCATTACTTTTCAATTACTAATTCACCCTCCCCTTTTCAGACTTAGTAATCATTTCAATAGACCATATTATTGTTGAGTTCTCCACACTGCTTAGCTAGCATATAACTAGTACCAAAAGTGCTCAGCAGTAGTAGAAGAAACCATACCAGTAGTTTTTCCTGGGATATATCCTGGGAGGTTAATGCAGTCAAGGAGGTGCCCACTTTCATTTTTTTTCCTTAAATGTGAATACCTCTCCAATGAAATGAGCCAACATTAATCAGAACATGGATTGTCCTAACTGACGAATCTGGTTTGCATGGGGCCTATTTTGTTTCAAAGTTCTAATCATCCTGAAACTCATTTGTGTGGAAGTGTCCCAAGGAGTTCATCCAGAGATTATTCCAGGAGCACAAAAGCTACCCTGGGTGTCTTTTAAAGCAGGCTTCAACTGGTTCTTTATCTTTAACTGCTGATTGTTACTCTTTGTGCTAAAAACTGATCATCTGGGACATCTAAGTTTAAGGTTTTTCTATTGAACATGTAAAAAGGAATCAGACACTGAATTTTCCCTTAAACCTTCTGAAAAGCTTCCAAAGAGTCTTAAACATATAAGTTGTGCCTCATTATCTACTGAGGTGCCATTCCTGAGCCCCCAGTGGATTAAAAAAAATCAGTGGTTACCAAATAAGTGAAAAAAAAGCTTTAAAGACCCACTTCCAGATTTCTTGCTCCTCCACTGTCACTCCAGAATGCATTGGTATAGGTGCTATACCACAGTTAGCCATTAGATGGGATGAATGAAATTTAGTGGAATGAAATTTTAATTACTTAACAGCACAAAGGTGGAAAATTGGATTTTGGTATTTTTTTTCCTTGTTTCAAGGCATTTAAAGGTAGACCTTGGTATCTGTGGTGAGCCAAATCAGTGGATACTAAAGTCCTGCCTGTAATAAGAATTCCAATTTTCTGAAAGCAACAATGCATCCACAAATTATTCCCAAGCCCTCTTCCTTTTGTCTCTGATTTTCCTCACCGCAGTATGGAGTTCATCACTTTGCTTATGGTATTCATCCAGTTTTGTTTTCAGAAGATTTGGTAGATCAGTGCCATTATCAGATTCCTCTTGGCCATTCTCTGTATCCTGGGAATAAATAATATCTATTCAGGCTTTATTTGAAAATTTGATTATGCTTTTGATATGTTTACACAATACAGGCATGCCCCCATCTCCACAGGGGATCTGTTCCATGTTAACATCAAGAAGCTTACTGGGAGAAGTTTTCTTGTTTAAACAGGTTGCTATAAGCATTTAAGCTTATAGTGCTACAAAGCAGGCTGCCAAAAGCCTGAATGCTGGATGAAACTCGCTCTGAAGCGAAACAGGAAAAACAAAATAAGAGGTTAAAAAAATTGTTATATGAAGATTGCTCAGTGTGTTTGGAAAATGGACTTCATCAGGGACATTAACATTAAAATGAATGTTTAACATAAAAGATATTACACTGAATGAAAAGTGATAAAATTAATGTCTGCTTGCAAGATATATGATGTCATATTGCATTGTAACTCAGAACATGTAACAATCAGTGTTCATGCATCACCATATAACTGGTAGGATCCACATTTTCAAAGAGTAGAAGAATAAATGGATAGTTTTAACAAGCAATAGGGCATTACAGTTATATCAGTACCCACTGTTTCTTATCCAAAGGTAATAGGTTTCATTTGTTAAAAACATTTTAAAAACAGAATGCTAGATTAGAATAAATGCTCTAAAATTAACTCACAGGATAGTTTAATACAAGAAACTGAGTAAGAGATGGGATCAGCTCACAATGGTTAATGATAGATATAATTAAATAATTCATATAAGGTTATAAAGCAAGTAGTATGTTTCCACTTTGAAGCCTCAGAAATGAAAAAAAAAATGTCTTAACATCTATTCAAGCAACCATAAAGATTTTTAAAATGAGTTTCTGAAATGATATATAGATTGCAATCCTATGCACACTTATGTGGAAGTCCCAGTAATGGCTACTACTCTGCCCACACCTCCAATCCAAACCAGGATCTTTTAGGGTCAGGAAGAGCTGCTGTGTTTGCCTTGAATTAACAACCACAACCAGAGTTAAAACCAACCCTGCATGATAGACTGCTACCACCCTTTATAGCCAGTCCTCAGGCTAAGGGGAAACAATAAGCCTTTGGGCATGCCAGCTGCTCAGAGGAGAAAAGTCTTGAAGCCCAAGAATTTCCTCCCTTCCTCATCACTGGCAAGAAACAAAATAAAGTGATGTCAGTAGTGCATTTAGTTGCCCCACACTCAGTAACCACACACTGCTGAATGTTAAAAAATTTATTTAAGAATAAGAGAAAGATATAAGTACTTAAGATCTCCAGAATATGGTTGGGAATTATACAGAAGCAGACAGAAAACAAAAGCTTAACTCCTAGCATACAAGACTTACAGCCCAATCCTAACAAAATCTAACCCCCACCAGTGCAGCCATGCCACCAAAGCACACACTGCATCCTGTGGAGCAAGCCTCTGCTGCCCTAAAGAGTCTACTTGGACCTGAGCCAGCAATTTTGCTAGTATAAGTCTGAGTGGAGCCAGGTAAGTGAATCAAGGCCAGAAAAGGGGATAGGGTATCAGTGGGGTTACTGCTGCTGCTAACTGCACCTTCCCACCCTCAACACACACCCCCCACTCTGCCCAACCCTGTTCCACCCATTGGTCCTTGCACCAACTTACCAGCACTGGAGCACCTGCAGAGGTTGCTGTTGCCTGGTTGCCACCACTCACCATCTGCAGCAGCAGCAGCAGCCAAGCGGTGCTGTATGGTGCATTATGTTTTGCAACAGCCATAAAGTGCACCACACCACCAGAATATGCATTCTGACAACACAGCCACTGGGTAGGATTGGGATGTTATTCTCACTTGGAACCAATGTCTCTGAGCAGCTGCAGAATGCCAAAAGTTCTTCCATCAGCATAGCTGATAATCACGCTGGGCCATCAGGAAGATCCTTTGGTCCCTCCCAAACCTGATCTTTATACATAGGAAGGCAACTTCTTCTGGTCAATCAGACCCCAGAACTCCCTGAAATTATCAGAAGGCTTATACAATCTGTCTGAGAATAGCTTCTCTCTCTCCCATGGATAAATCAAGGCTGTAGCCAGTTTGTAATTAGGATTGCCAGGTTTGTCTTGAAGGCCTCAGCCTAGATTACACAGGTGTTTCTTCTAAGAACAATTCCAAGTAGCAGCTATTCCCACAGTAGTGGAAGTCATAGGCTCCCCCCTCCCCCAGTGAATCCCCTAAGAGCTTAAAGATGACTCAAGTGGAGTTTGCAGGGATCTTCACAGTTTCATTGACCTCTATGGGGCTTACTTCTGAGCAGACAGGCATACAATTGTATTGAATCTGTTTTGGTCATCTTGAATTAGTCTTCAGTGATTCCAAGTGAGCAATTTTTTCTTGCATTCTGTCTGTCAGTATCACAGAAGGCACCTGTATTGATCCTTTATAGTATACAAGTTGATTTAAATAAACTCTCCATTTATTTGAAGGCAAAGATGGGATACAAATCTCTTAATTAATTAATTAATTAATTAATTAATTAATCAATCAACAATTTAACAGGCAAATATCTAATTAAAAAGCTTTAATTGTGTTTCAGCCCTCATTATTACTTTTTCCTATTTATTATTCTAAACATATGTTTCCGTAAAATAAAACTATTATGGACTGAGTGCTAGATAAATACAGGTAGGCCCCCCATATCCGCGGATTCCCTTATCTGCAGATTGGGTCTGGGGGGCCCCCTGTGTGTGCCCCCTCCACAGGCCAGGGGAACTCTGGAAGCCCAGCCCTCCAGAGGCTTCCTCTTGCATCCTAATGCCTTATAAAGCATTAAAAAAAATCACTTCCAGTTTTAAGAAAAAATTATGAAAAATCAGTTGTGTTTTTTTCATACTAAGAGTCAATCTGAGCCCGGCAGAGACCACTGGAAGACACACGTGGCCTCTCTGGGCTCAGAAGATCCGCTGGTGGTGGGGGAAGCAGAGTTCCCCTTGCTTCCAGTGGGTTGGGGGTGCATTCCCTGGTATCCACAGTTTCACTTAATTGCAGGGAATTCCAGAATGGAATCCCTGTAGATACCAGGGCATGCCTGTACTTTAGAATCATCTATTACATCAGGAGGAATCTAAAATACTTCCTTATTAATGGAAGGACGTGCTTTTGAATAAATCCACAATAAAACAACCCCTCAACCACCTTTCTTTTGATTTCTTTATTTTTTCACAGTATAGTTAAACTCACGTCGCTAGCATAGTCTTCAGGAGACTTCCCATTAATGATTAACTCCCTTATAGCTGCTATGTTCTTCTTCTGTTTCTGCAACTAAATATTTATAATGATAAATTATAAATGACATATTGAGAAAGTCAAAAGAATACATTTCACTCAGGCATTCTTTTAACTATAAATCCTAAAACAATGCTTCAAAGTAATACGTATAAAAAGATATCCCAATAACGGCAACCGTTAACCATAATATTCAATCACTATACATCCTACAATGTACTTTTATTGCCCTCAACAGAGTGTTCCAATTCTTTGGGCATTGTCTATGCTTCAGTTTATCACAATGTATGACAGAAAGTGATTGAATTTTATGGTTAAAGTTTACCAATATTGGATTATATGACCAGCAGTATACAGAGGAATCTTGTAATGTCCATTTGCTGTTAACACTGAATTCTCATAAGGACAAATTGATGAATAGTCTGTAGTCCCATCAAGAATAGCTGGAAATGGTATCCTTGATGTGTTTATACCTTGAGAATCATGAGAACATTCATGGAGCTTTTCTCATTCTTTGCATCAGTTATTACAGATAATTAGATTTAGTAATATTGTCGAATGATTCCTTTTGTACAGACATTTCAGTTCTCTTATCCAGTGGGTGTTGCTGGAGTCCCTTTTGTGGCTTTTTTTAGATTGTTAGCTCTTTGGGGATAGGGAACCATTGATTTACTTATTGAGCTAGGCAAACGGCTTTATGTACTACCTTTTGTTGAAATGTGGTATATTAGTTTCTCAGTATCTGCAGGTTCAGTACCCACAAATTTGAATATCTGTGGATTTGTATCCTGTAGCCCACCTGTAGCCCTCATGAGAAACTATGAGAAACCTGTAGCCCTCCGAACCCAACCAAGCACAGCTCTGGTCAGGTTCAGAGGTTTTTCGGTGCCCAAATCCACAGATTCCAACATATGTTGATTTTTGGTATCCACAGGAATTCCAGGAATTGGAGAAATAAATAAATAAGCCAAACTCCTACCTCTTTCTCCACAGTTTTCTTTTTAAAAGAGAGACTCTTCATTTTTTTCTTCAGTTCAATAACTGTCTCCCTTTTCTGGGAACATTCAGCAAGTCTCTTGTGATCTGTGTCCTATTAAACACGGTGATATAACATATATAGTATCTGTGAGTGCCTATTAATTTTTTAAAAAATCAATGCTTTATTTGCAATAAAAGCTGGATTTCTAATCATTATGGCTATAGAGCAATAATTTCTGCACAATGTGTCATATTTGGAGTGTATCATGAGAAAAGTGCTAGCTTTCTGTAGCAAACTCCTGTGAACTCAAATTAGCTAGCTGCAGAGGAGGCTGTTCACTGAGCCTCCATAAGTCACCACTCTGGCCTTGCCTCCTTCCTGTCAGGAAGCAACACCCACATCAGTGGCTCATGTAGATACACCGCATGGTGAGGGTCCCTAAGATTTGTGAACATTTTCGTGCACTAAAAATTAACCCACAGGAGTGTAAGGGTGAAGTCACGCCCAGGTGGTACTTGGACACTGCCTAAGATGGTTGGGAGAAAAGCTGTGCGGCGTGGGCCATGATGTGAGGCCATTCCGATGTCTACCCAGCTGTGATGTCACTGCTTGGTGCACAAGTCTGAGGAGACTTCAACAGCAGCACAGCCAGTTGCAGTTTCGTTGACTGGCTATAGCATCTAGCATGGGTAGGTTTAAAGTGCTGAGCTTCAGTGAAATTGAAAGACCTTTACTGCTCCCTTCTGACCTCCTTGGCATCCTGGATTTTCAGTGCGCATGAGATCCCCAGGGCTTGGAATAACTGGGGGGGATATGACCCACCCCTCATCCACCAATGCGTCCTTGCAAATGCCCCCATGTTACATGGCAAACACACGAAACATGCAACATGCAGCAACACTACTGCAACATGTAGTTCTCTCAGTTGTTTAGGGAAACCTCAACATTGTCCACCTACTCTCAAGGCTGTATATGTTTTCTGTGCAGTGAAAAATTGCACAAAGCAAAATAGGTAGAAATTTCTGTTGGAAAGAAGCTATGAGTAGGCTCATCATTTGAAGGCCCGGCTCCCTTTCTGCTTTCCATAGTGGCTTGCTTATTATTTGTTGCTGATTGCAAGTAACAAATATTTATTGATTGATTTATTATATTAATTTAAGAGATTTATACCCCGCCTTTCTATCCCATGAGGACACTCAAGGCGGCTCACAATTAACATAATATACATATAAAAACATTAAAAACAATGAAACACAATAAAAGCCTGGATCCCAAATTAAAATCCATTCAAAACGTGCCATGCCCACTAGTGTTAGCATTAAAAGGCCGCCCTAAATAAAAAGGTCTTAAGCCCCCGCCAAAAGGACTCTAAAGAGGGAGTTGTTCTCAATTCCAGGGGGAGAGAGTTCCACAAATGGGGAGCCACCACCGAGAAGGCCCTCTTTCTTGCCACCATCCCCCTCACCTCCACCAGTGGCGGCACAGTCAGAAAGGCCCCCTCCGATGACCTGAGAGGACGGGTCGGATTATATGGAAATATTCTGAATTAGCATGTTTCTCACCCACAGTCAACATGAAAAATGTGTGAATTCCCATGCTGACTGCTGCCAATTGAAACAGACTACAGTAGTAGGATAAATGCAGGTAACACAGCAACCACCATACAAAACTATCAGTGGTAACGCTAACCCCATCATATTAATCAGTACCTCTATCTAGATGTACAACTTCCCTTACTTCCTATCTAGTGGCTACTAGTACTGGGAGAGTTGGCTCTTTTGAACTACTTTTAAGAACTAACATCATTCCACACAATCTCATATTGAAAGGGGTCCTCTTTTTCAGCATACTGTGATTCGTGTTCATGGCTTATTTGGCCTCCTTGTGTGACTAGTGAACTAGCAATGGTTTTGTTCCCTTCCTCATGTAGTGACTGAAAAACCCAACCAGATGCCAATGACAGTGCATTTTTTTCTACCTGTAATCAGGTGTATTGAACTGAAGTGCTATAGGATAAAGAACACCATGTCTCCTTTTCTAGTTATACCCATGAGGGACAAGAGAACACTCAATCAAGAAACATAAGTAGCATTGCCCCACTTTATATATTTGGCTAGAAATGATTTGTGAGCATCACTAAAATCCTGTTGTGCTGTCAAGTTCCATGCTAAACATGAGACTACCCTACATTTCTCTGCTTTCCTGGAGCACTTATTTCATGCTTTCCAGGGTTGGCAAAATGATAGCAAGATGTTGGAATGCCTCTAACAACTCAATCCTATTGGGCTTTAATGCTGGCAGAACATGTGTTCTGTCACATTAACTGTCTTACAGCTGTCATGAAATGTACTCAGGCATGCGCTGCCAGAACACTGATGGGACAGTGGCACTGTACACAGCAGTGACCTCATCATGACCCGCTGAGGCAGTTACGTTGGCCAGGGAGGCTGGCAGAACAGGGTAGGAGAAGGTGGGTGGGGAAGGGCAGAATGAGGCAGCAATGGGGAGAGGGTGGAATGGGAAGGCAAAGGGGACGGGGATGGGTGAATCAGCTCCAGGAAGGGGGTGGGTTTGGTGACAGCAGTGATGACCCTATAGTAGCCTCATTCCTGGACCTTGTCCTGCCGTCTGGGTCCATACCAAGTTGCACCGGCGATTTTGTTAGCCCAGGTCTGAGTAGATCCCTCCATGCTGTGGAGGCTTACCCCCAGGTAAGACTTGCCCCTTACCCAGAGGAGAACTCCATGACTTCCCCCTGCACAGTGTAGTCTATTCTTGAGTCACTGCATCGGTAGCAGGGGTGGGGGTAGGAATAATTGGATTGGGCTGTAAATGTAAAGACAGACACACACTTTCACAAAAATTAATTGCAAACCACTTATTATGAAAACAAAACAAAAAACTGTAGTGCCATCTTGAGGTACAGTATGTGGCATTTTTTATGTAAAGCTTAAATATAAAAGTGCAATGTTGATTCAGTACAGCAGTCATGGGTGATAGCACAGTCTTCTTGGCAATGCTAAATGAATATAGTCTCCCTCGCTTAAGCTTACAGTGCAGTCCTGTGTTTACTCAGATATGTCCCTTTGTGTTCAATGAGGCTTACTCCCAGGAAAGTGCATATAGGATTACAGCTTAACAGCCCAATCCTATCCTTTCCTCCACCATAGGACACAGCTGCACCAAAACAAGCTTCACTATACTACTGTGGGGAGGGGGGTGATATGGAGGCTTGAGAGAATTAAGGGAAAATACTTCCCCTTACCCTTCCATAAGTCCCTTGATCACCAATGGGTCTCCTCAGACCTGCATCAGCTTTCACTAGTGCAAGTCCAAGGAGACAAAGTGGTGTTGAGAGGCTCCAAAGGGGACTGCATCCAGTGCAAGTCACTCATGCCAGGTGCTACCCTCTCCTGATTCACCCTGATTCTCTCATTCCTCGCCCTGTTCTGCCCACCCAACTGACTTACCAACAAAGTTGGCAGACCTCTCCTCGCTGCTGCTGCGCGTGCGATCTTCTCTGCTGTCTCTGGCAGCCATGACCTGGAAGGGCCTGGCTACGCAGGCTTCCGTAACGGTGTTCATGATGCTGTAAACTGCAGTGTTTCTCAAACTGTGGGTCGGGACCACTAGGTGGGTCGCAAGCCCATTTCAGGTGGGTCCCCATTCATTTCAATATTTTATTTTCAATGTATTAGACTGCTATGTGACTGCATTTAGGGAAATGTTACAAATCTGTACTTTTAACAGGTTACTGTGTATATATTTTTAACAATGATAGTCACTCCTGGGTAAGTGTGGGTAGGATTTCAGCCTAGGATTGTTAAAAATTTTCCTGCTTGATGATGTCATTTCTGGTCCTGACAGATTCTCATTCTAAAAAGTGGGTCCTAACACTAAATGCTTGAGAACCACTGCTGTAAAGAGTGTTCCATTTCTGAAACATTGGTTCTACCAATGGTCATGCCGCATAGGATTAGGCTGTTAGTTACCTATGTAATGAGACAGGAAATTCCTGTCCCTGCTTTAGCCCAGTGGATAGAATCAAACCTCCTGTTAAATTCTAATTCAGCCATTTCACACTGGAGACTACCTTTGAAGTTATTTTGCTGTAGAATGGTGACTCTCAGGTTAGTAGCTGAGTGTCCTGGGAGAGCGAAAGGTTTTCCTACTGGTTTTTGAATGTTGCCTTGTTTCATGTCAGATTTGTATTCATTTTTTCTTTTGTGTACAGACTAATATGAAGATAGGAGAAGGGCATTGTTAGCAGATGCTAGCATATATCGCACTGGGAGATGAGAATGTGCATGAGCCCTTGATGTCATTCATGTCCATAATTATGCTGACTGAATGAATATAGGGGTATGGGGAATGGAGGCAGATCTGAGTTTGTTGCAAGGCCTGGTCCCTTTGTTTCTTATGTAGCCCACAGTTGCTAGTGAGTTGCTCTTTTCAAATTAGGGGGTTGTCTGACAGCAAGGACAACCTCTACCCAATCCTGTAAGAAGTGTCATTATCCAGGATGGCTATAATTCAACTATTCATCCTGGGCTTGAATTCATATAATTCAAGCCAAGCTATGAGCAGCCGCTTCTAGCAGCTCAGCAATTCAGAAATTCAGCAACGATGTCATGACATCATCACCAAATGTCTGTCCCCTTTTTGCGAAAAAGTTGCCAAACCCTGTGCTAGGGTATAATCTAAATTCCAGTGAACAGAACAGCAAGTGTTCTATTGACTGGAATGATTGTGACTCAGGCTGCATTCCTATACATACTTTCCTGGGTGTACACCCCATTGAACAAAATGGGGCAGACTTCTAAGTACATATGCATAGGATTGCACTGTTAAGTCCTAAACAATTTTCAAAGATAACTTAAATAGATCCTATCTCCTTATCCTTAGTAATAGGAGCAGAATACAAATCCCCTTGCACTTCAGTTATGGGAAGAGTTGCCACTATTTTCAGAAGCACTGGTATTTTATAATTATATTTTATATTTTTTTCATTTTCAGATGAATAGTCTATAAATATGATAATCTGAATCTAGTCAAAGTGTGACTTGGGTTAGAGAAGCCATAGTATAGTAATGTTCCAAGTGCTTGCCCTTCTATTTTCATGTTTTTTTTTTCCAGTAGCAGGCAGAGAATGATGAATTCATGTCATGTGTGAGTGTCATTGACCTAGGATTCAAAGTTTCAAAAAGTAACTTCAAAAATAGGAACTTTTTCTGTTCTAATAGTAACATACAAAGGCTCTGTCTACATAATAATGGTTGATGACCGTTAGAGGAAAGGGACTACAACAAAGACCGATTTGTTTTAGTGGCACAGATGAAAGAGCATTTATTTCAATCTTGTTGGAAATAAACAGTACAGTGTATATCAGGTGATTAGAAGTTCTGGGTGGCCATAGAACTCATGTTTTAGGCGTTATCAAGACCATTATTGAAAAGGACTGTTTTGCATTACCTGACAGGTCAGTAATCCTTCTGTAAGGGCCACAAGACTGCGGATTTTTGACAAGAGGTTAGATGCTTTCTGGACATAGGGAGCGTTGAAATGGTCTTCCTCAGTGTGGAGGCTTCTGAAGGATAAATCAGAATGCATGGATTTCATGTCCTGTTTGGACAGAGCAAACATTAAGGCCTGTTAGATTACAAAGAAAGAAACCTAAACACAAGCTGAACTGGAAAGTTTATCACAAAAGGAATTCAAAATGCATTGAGGAAAATATTATTATTATTATTATTATTATTATTATTATTTTAGTTGTCATTTTTTTTCAACAGCTCATCTTCTTTGGCTTTTGCTAAATGTTTTATTTTTTCCTTTTGAGGAAAATAGTATATCTGGGCAAAAATGATTAGTTTTACAATAATTTCAAGCAAAAGCTTCTGGAACCTTTTATAATTGATACATTCCACTTTTTGTGTCATGCCGATTGTACTCAAAACTCCTACGAGAATCAATGAACATTGCGCCAATCTTTCATTCACAGCCACAATCTGAAAATTCCACGGCCACAACTTGGAACAAAGATATAATCACGCTGTATCCAAGATATGTTAGCAACAGAGTTCTACTGCTATCGAAGTCAGATGAAATTTGTTGGGAAGACAGTGACACAGGCAAAGTTTCCTTCTCTTTCATCCTTTTTCTTGGGGGGGGGGGGGAGGCTGTCATTCTGCTGCCAACATCACTTAAAGCTCTGATAGGTTTCAGGGAAATTGGATCCTGCCATTTTTCTTTCCTCCACAGTATGTGAGGTAGGGTCATTTCCCTGTGTACTCTGGAGAAAAAGAACTTATATGATTCTGGTAGTGCTCAAGTCATTGCTGTCCACAGAGGCACAGCAAACAAAGTTTAAAAAGGAAAAAGCTTCCTGCAAAAACAAAGCTAAAATCCCCAATGGATATGTTAATTTAAAAATAAAATACAGGCTGCAATCCTATATACACTATCCTGGGAGTAAGCCCCACTGAATACAGTGGGGGATACTTCTGAATAAAACATGCACTGGCTTGCACTATAATACTTTTTAAAAGATTGAAAGTCATTCAATCTTTGTCAAACACAGTTTGTTTCATTACATTCTGCATGAAATTATGGATCAAATGCTGTATATCATGATAGTATTATTTGAAAATACCTAGATTTTAAAAAGTTCTGGCCAGTAGTTGTGTCACACACACCCTGTGCACATCACACCGTGTGGCCTACCCCACTAGTAACCCCTATGCTTTAGATCCCTCACACCCCACTAGCAACTCCACTGCTTTACATACAATCCACAGCCCACTGAAAGCACTGACACGGAACTATCTTGTAGACTGTGGTCCAAGCCTACAGAATGACAAATGCACGCAGTGCAAAACCAGGCATTGCCCTGCAATAAGCATAATGGAAAACTGACATACCAAAAGAAACCGTCCCAGAATGTGCATCTTCCACTCTATTATGTTTTCTTTCTTCCTCAACTCCTTCTGCTGCAATCCAATTTTATGCTTGAGTACTTGGATCATTTGATATTGCATCTGCTCCTATTAAGAAGACAGTACCAATTAAGGTTCCTGGTACATACAGTATATTGAATACAGTACAAAGGCTTATTAAGTTGTTCATACTCTTACTCTTCCGAGCAGGATAAGGAGGGCCCACTGTACTCATGGTTTAAAGAGCTAACCCAAAGTGTCACAAAAACCTGCTAACCTTTTTTTCCCCAAAGTATCTGAACTGAACTGGTACAGGGAGGGATTGTGGGCCCAATCCTATACAGTGTGCGCCAGCTCACCACTGGCACGCACTGTCGCAAATAGGCCATAAGACACATTTGCGGACCCTAGCACCGGTGGAGCACCAGTGCTAGCCCAGCAGCGGCTAGCGCTGGACTAGCACCAGGCAAGTACCAGAGCTCTGATGCTTGGCAGTCGCATGAACCACCAGGCAGAGGAGAGGTAGGTGGGGGCAGGAGGAGAGGTGGGGAGGAGGCTTCCGCGCAGGGGGAGGCAGGGAGGTGGGGAGGAGGCTTGCCAGGAGGAGGGAGCAGGGTGGGAGGGAGGCGGGACTAGTGGAGTAAAGCCTGGCAACACAGAGGCTAAAAATTCTATGCCAATGCTTGGGTTGACGTAGAATTGAGTAGCCCCATTGCGGGGCTACTCAGCTTACCCAGGGGAAGGGGACAAAAGTCTCCTTCTCTGGAGGAGCCACCGGCGCTGCCTGCTGAGCACGCAGGATGTAGCAACAGTCATTTTTGGTGCCGCTGCAGCCCTGGGCACCAGGAACACAAGATTGGGCTGTGTGTCTCTTCAGCAGTGAGAGAACAAGCACTAGCCAAAAGATGCCAATGCCAATTGCACAACAGAACTCTCCAATTCAAAATGGCCTGAAAAATTGAGAAATGTCTCCATTTCCAGAGTGCTCTGCTCAGGGGCAGAGCAGAAGCAACAGTGCCAAGGGAGCCCTGGAAGGTATGTAAGTCTGCCCCCAGCCCCTTCCGATACTAAGGGCCCAATCCTACCCACCTTTCCAGTGCTGATGCGACCATGCCAATGGATATACGCAAGTAAGGTAATGGGTTCCCTTACTTCAGGGCTGCATTATAGCTGCATCAGCACTGGAACGTTGGATAGGCTTGGGCCCTACCTTATGGAGCTCTTTTGGTGTTTAAATTGAGGGTTCCCTGTACTGGCTAGCTACTGTGGGTGACAGAGTGCTGGATAAGAGAAGCATAGGTTTTCCCTCATATGGTTATTTTTATGCAGCCATACTTCTAAAAGTACAACATTATTCTATGGTTTCAGGATAGTTTGTGATACCTTCAGTGACTGTGACTCTGTAATCTGGTCATACTGTTGTTTCCACCTGGCAGATTCCTGCTGTAGGAACTGATTTTGCAGCTTGCACTTCCCAACCTGCTGCTGAAGTTCACTGTTCTCCATCTTGAATGCGTAGATCTGCTGCTGAATTTTCTCTGTCTCCACCTGTTCATTCTCAGATTCTGCCTGCAAGTTTTTAATCTGAGCAACCAGTTTACTGTATCTGCAGCCCAGCTCCTCCCTTTCTACCAGCCTCTCGTCATTCTGCCTCTGCAATTCTGCCTGCAAGGACCCAAGGCGTTTCTCAATGTCATCCTTTGCTTCCTTCATTTTGCGTAGAGCTAACACGGTGTCACTGACTTCACACTCTAATTTTTGCTTGAGGTGGTTCAGTTCATGTATCTCTTGCTCTTTCCTGATCAGAATGCCGTCCAGTTCTGCACACCGATTCATGTATTTCTTCTTCTCTTCCACCTCAACTTGATGCTTTTCTTGAAGAATATCGCAATCAGCTTTTAGTTTTTCTAACTGCAGTATCAGAGTTGACTTCTCAGTTCCAACATCCCACAGATGATCTGTCATGCTGGCTAAAACATCACTTGTGTTCTTCAGGTACCTTTTTGCCTCATCCTTCTCCTCAATGACTTTGTTCTTCACTTCTATAAGGTCAGCAGTGTTTCTCTCCAGCTTCTTGATTGTGTCACTACCGTAATGCTGCTTGAGAATGTCCATTTCAAGCTGTTTAATCTTGGTCTTCAAGGAGACGTTGTCATAGTAAAGGTCCATTATTTGGGTTTGTTGCTTCTTCTGGTCTTGCACTAACCCCTTAATGACTTTGTTCAATCCCATATCTCCTTCCTGAGGCAACTTTTTCTCCATGTCTTTAACCTTCTTCTCCAAAAATATATTGTTATACTGAAGATCCAGAAAATGGGTGCACTGCTTCATCTGGTCCTGCTCTACAATGCTAATGGTTCTGTTGAAATCCATGTCACCTTCTTGAAGCCGCAGTTGTTTTGAACAAAACTCTAAGGCATTTCTGTCACTCAGTTTTAGGGATGGTTCATAAGGACTCAAGCACCTCCTTGTAGTATGGTATGGAAAAATACCTCTGTCACCCATGTCCCCTTGTCTGCATTTTTCAGCCACAGTGAATGGCTTCTCTGAAGGAAGATACAAAGAGTTCTCCTCAGTACTATTTTCTTTGGACACAATTTCAATCTATGGTAAAAAGAAAAAAGAAAAGTTCAAATCAGCAAACAATTCAGATGACAACTCATGACTGGAAAGCAATTGTTTATGAGATGTGCCTTCCATAACCAGAACACAGACAATTCCACTCATGTGGCATACTTACTCCTAAGCCTGCTATAGTTTAGCCCAGGGGTAGGCAAACCCTGACTGAGGAGCCATTTGTGGCCCTCAGGGGCCCCCAGTCCAGCGCACAGGGAGCCCGCAGTCTCCATGAGCCTCTGGCCCATCAGAGATTGTTGGAGCCCGCGCTGGCCCGTGAATGCCAGTCGCGACCACCAGATGTGAGCCGTGGGCCAAGTTAGAGCAAGGCCTTTTATAGTCTTCATGTGTTTTCTGCCTTTCCTTGGGCATTATTTTAACCTCTCCCTCCATTGTCTCTGAACAACTTATGTCTCCATGTGTTTCTGGCTTGGTCTGTATGTTTTTAGTGTGCAAGAGGTGTGTGGCAAACAGTCCATAGTTTTCATGCTGTAAGCCTGTATTATAGTTCTCATGTGTAAATAAGCTCAGTAAAATTCATTCATTCACATAAGTTCCATCTCTAATGTGTTCATTTATGTAAATTTTTTCACATTTGAAATGTAAACTACATAATTCATTTTTTTCCCTGACACAGTGTCAGAGGGATGATGGGGCCCTCCTGCCAATATGTTTACTCACCCCTGGTTTAACCTAATGAGGTTTGCCTCTGCTATGACTAAATTTCTAAGCCTTCAATAATTGCCTTTCACCTGGCTACCACCAAACTGTGTCCTACATCTTCACGTGTTCTTCAAAGACGGGAAACTATGTTTCCCATCTTCACATGTTCGATGAGGAATATAATAAGTTGTAAATAAAAAACGCGCTTACAGTTTGTGGTGGAGAAGTGCTATCAATCACTTTCTTTTTGTTGATACAATGCGCTAAGTTGCTCTTGAGGCGTTCTTTTAAGTGTCTGTTTGACTGCATCTGTGTGCGAATGTAATCTAGGTTTTCATCCAAAAGATCTGGAGAAACGGTGAGCCCACTATCTTGGAAATCTTTTGTTGTTGAATCAGTATGTTGTCCCATGTCCACCTGTCAAGAAAGGTGAAGTCAACGTTTGTTCACAAAACGGGAGCGAAAATATGCTTACTATCACAGGCTTAAAAAGTACAGGGCTTCAGCCCAAACAATTCAAGTTTATCCTGTTTTTCTCATCATAAAAATCTATCACCATGATAGAGTACTGGGCTTGAAGCTGTCAGATACAGGTTTTCTAGAACATTTTTAATTAAAAAGTTTTCCAATACCATTTGGAATCTGATTTAGCTAGTTTATTTGACTTATATGAAACAAAACTGAACATGTTGATCATGCTGTATGTTTATCTCAAAAGTGTTCGTAAAAGGCAAAAGTATTTGAACTAAAATATTTTATTAGGACAAAAATTCAGTTTGCCAGTAAAGCAGTAACACTTGCATGTTACCTTCACAAACACAAGTGAAATACAGTTGCATTAGAGTACAGAAGGACGTGAGTTAATGCATATTTGTTTGCTTGTTCTTGAAAAAGCTTTTGGGGGGGGATTCTGATTATGGTGGCAACACAAAAACGCACCTTAGACTATAATTTGAGAATCCAATTGCATTCTACTATTGTTCCACATGAATGCCAGGGGAGGTGTCCTTTCCCAATGGACTTTAGAATCATTGCTACCTATTTTTAAGCACAGGGCTATAGGAAATTTTACCTTATTTCCTTCATGGTTAGCAATTTTTTCAGTTGCATCTGAGTCACCCTGTTTAACAAACAAATCTTCATCAGCAAAACATATGTTTGTCTTCAATGAAGCGCCTGTAGGTTGAGTGAGGAAACTTGAAACTTCTTTGATGGGGGAGTCCCTCACAATACAGTCCAATAAAGACTCTCTCATGACCACCAACTTCTCTTCCTGGGTAGGCAAACCTGATGTATCCACCACTGATTCCTTGACTAGCATAGCTTGCTCAGTTAAGAGATTCCACGATGCTTTTTGACTGGTGTCTTTTTCCTTTTCACAGCCTTCCTTTGGCAAGTCCAGCATTCTGCAGTGTTGTACTAATTCACCTTGGGACAATAATTCTTCATTGGTTTTCCTCCTCTCAATAGCAAAAGAAGCGTCTTTGTTTACAGGGCAGGTTCCTAGAGTGTCCAGTGGTGACATTAGTTTCTCTGAAGCATCTTCAAAATCTGCACGTAATTTAAAAAAAAAAATACTGAGAAATATATCAGAGATAGCTTACAGAACTGATGAGATTTCTGAGGTCTGTAGAGTAACTAATGGCACAATCCTAAACTGGAGTTGAGTCGGTGGCCGTACCCCTGTGAAATCGGAGTGTCACAAACATGCTGTAAGGCACATTTGTGGCTAATCAGGAGTTAGCTGGGCTGATGTAAAGGTCTACACTGGCAGCACTGCATCCAAACCCTGCACCAGCCAGCACAGGTATGTTTGCACCTGGCAGTATGGGAGCTGAGAAAGAGTGGCAGGAGGGCATTTTGGAGGTGGGGAGGGGCATTTCTGAGCAAGAAGTGTGGAGGGACATTTCTGGAACAAGGGAAGGACTGGGCCTGGGAGAGTATGGAATTGGCTGTGGCATAAGTCATATCCTAACTCCCCCCTAAGCCTGGCTGGCATTACACCGGGCTTCCCAGATTTGCACAAGCTATATACCGTATTTTTCGCTCCATAAGACGCACTTTTTCCCCCCCAAAAAGTGGGGGGAAAAGTGCATGCATCTTATGGAGCGAATACTGCAAAAAAAAAAAAACCCCGCCCCCTGCCCGCTCTGCTCGGCTCCGCTTCCCAGGAAAGTGTGGGTGGGGTGGCAGTCTCACTGCGCAAGCCCATGTATCTACTCAGAAGTAAGTCTCAGAGTCACTGGGGCTCACTCCCAGGAAAGTGAGGGTGGGGTGGCAGTCTCACTGCCCAATCCTGTGCATGCCTACTCTGAAGTAAGTCCCATTAGAGTCAGGGGGGCTTACTCCCAGGAAAGCCTCTCTCCGCCCCCCAAGCCTGGAGCATCACATCCTCTCTCCCCCCCAAGCCTAGAGCATCACAGACTCTTCCCTCCCCCCAAGCCTAGAGCATCACAACTTCTCTGCAACACAAACACTTTCCCCCTCTCTTACACACACAGATGCTCTGCCTCCCCCCCCCCCACACACAGCAGGGGAGGGGCACTTTCACTCACCTCATCCAGCATCTGAATGTAAGCCCCCCCCCCATCACAAAGGAAAAACTGTCTCCTTGGTCAGAATGCCAGTGTTTGCTTATTGCACAAGCCCCAGGTAAGGCTCGGTTCTCACCATAAATCCAGAGGTTTGTTGTGTCTTGAGAATTCAAGTTGTGGTTGGACTTTGGAATCACGGAAGAACTGGCGAGGAGGTAGATGTGGTGTCAGCAGTGGCCCCTTTAAGGGTAAGGCCTGGCATCCAGCAGAGTGTGCTGCACAGCTGCAGCCACTGGAAGGCAATAGGACCCTCAGGGATATAAGGAGTACCAGAGGCAGAAAAGGTTTGTGGGTTTTGAAGGAGTGCAGGGGAGACTGACTGGGTTTATTGAATTTGGAATCTGACTGTGGATTATGACTGGACTTGATACCCTGATGGATTTGACTGACCTACCTGGAACCTGACCTTGGACTGTAATTTGGCTTATTGGCTCTGGACTCTGATTTGGTAACTCTGATTGATTGGACTGATTTACCTGGCATCTGTGGACTGGAACTGGACCCACTTTTGCTTGCTGCACTGGTGAGTTGCACAAGGGGGACTGATCAGCCTTAAGCGGGCACGAGGCCCAGTGGATTGGAATTTAGCAGAACATCATTGTAGCAGAAAGATAATGTGATCCCCTATTTGCGTGCACCTGCTTTTGTGAGCTTCATAAATTCTGACTCTAGCAATGATGAGTTCTTGGGGTTTCCAGAAAACTAGAGTACTCAAACCTTTAAGCCTCTCCATTTGTTAATGATAGTGATAATGGTTCTTAATGCCACTGTTGACTGCTGTTCACTTTACATGGTTCAAATGTTGTTCTGTTATAGTTTATTAAATATTTTATTACACTATTTGGTTCAGAATATTTTTTTCCTTGTTTTCCTCCTCTAAAAACAAGGTGCGTCTTATGGTCAGGTGCATCTTATGGAGCGAAAAATACAGTATACACATATCCCCTTACCCCGAAGAGATGTCCAGCATGCTGCTAAGGTGCAGCTTAAGATTGGCTTGGCAGACATTTCCCTGCTCACTGTTAAGCCTCCAAGCAGGTTGTAAGGGTTAAAAGCAGAAAGTGCAGATTGAAATCCCCAGTCCAGCCCCAATAGTGCCTCTAGCTAAATTGAGATTCCCAAGTTGCATTGAAATTAATGGGATTTCAGTTAGTCATAACTAACTTGTCTCACTGATTTCAATTATGTTTAACTCACATTCTTAAGATATCACCCTTAGTCTAGAACAGCCATTTTCAACCTTTTTCAGCTCACACACTGACAAGGCACTAACATTGTCAAGGTACACTCCCAGTTTTTTACTTACATTAAATTACTACATTACAATTAATTTTTAATAAATATAATTAATCAATTAAATCATTACATGACAAAGGGCACAATCCTAACCAGGTCTACTCAGAAGTAAGTCCTATTTTGTTCAATGGGGCTTACTCTCAGAAAAGTGTGGTTAGGATTGCAGCCAAAGACTCACAAGAAGTTTGAAGAGGAAAGTATATGTGCTTCTGGAAAGGATCTGGAAAATGTTGTTATTAAAGTATAATGCCAGAAAGTGTTGGCAAAGAGAGGTCAGACTGAGCACATAGTGGGGTGAGGGGCAATGAAGACACATGATTGAAAGAAGTGCAGGCTTCAGCTGGAGGGGGGGAGAATGTGAGGAAAGAGATTCTGGACCTTTGAAAGATGCAGAGGAGTGAAGAGGGACAGTAAGAGAGGTGCTAACTGCGACTATGAGATGGGGGGGGAATGTGCCTGTGGGAGGGAGTGGGGTGGGGAGAAGTGCCAATTGCCTGCTCCTGTATTTAAGAAAAAAGCCCAATCCTAGGCAATATGTCTACTCAGAAGTAAGCCCCACTATAGTCAATGGGGCTTACTCCCAGGTAAGCGTGGACAGGATTGTGGCCCAACGAGAGGATTGTGGCTCCTCTGAAAGGCAAAAGACAAGGCAGGGAGGGTCGCTTTGGGGAGTTGTAGGCAATTGTGGCACCAGGACCCTTTTAATCCGCCAGTTCTTGGGCTGGTGGCCTCAGCAGACGTGTGCTCCCTTCCGACCTGCTTGCCTGCTCCTGCCTCCCTCCTTCTCACTCACTCCACAGGAGTCTCTGGCTGCCCCATCAGCATGCGGGGTGGACTTGATACCCAATCCTAGGCATGTCTACTCAGAAGTAAGCCCCATAATATTCAACGGGGCTTACTCCCAGGCAAATGAGGATCCTCTCATTTGCAGCCTTCCTCTTGTTCCTCTGGCCCCACGGCACACCTGAGGTTGCCTCACGGTCTAGAATCACCACTCACTCCGCTTTTACAGAGAATCCAGAAAACATCAGTGCTAACCCATTCAGTAGCATAGCTAATGAACATGTAGCCCAGTGCCAAGCTCAAAATGTTGCCCCGGAAGTGACGGCACAACTGGAAGTGACGTCACGCCCGGGCAATTTTAAAAGTAAAAATTGGGAGGAACCCGCTTCCTCCCCCCAGCAGCTTGCTATGTACTTGCTCTGCTGCCTCCCCCTCATCAGTGGCATAGCTAAGGCATCTATCTGCTATCTGGGGTCAAAGAAGATTTGTAGCCCCCACCCCAGACAAAATCAAATTAAGTAAATAAATAAAAATTGCCCCTGATAGGTTCAAGACACTGTGCTGGGCTGAAGAGGGATGGTTATTCTCCCCTTGCTAAATATAAGAGGGGCACTACTTGAAAAATTGCCTTTTACCCATTTAGCAGGGGTAACTGTATTCTGATACATGGAAATGAGAGCTGACTCATATTAACACCTCATTGGTTTCATGCTGTATCATGATAACATGTCATTGCAACATGTCAATAACATGATAATATGTTACTGGCTCTCAGAACAATCAGTCTCAGGTCAGTTTTGAGTTAAAGAAATCTACTTTTTGTTCCATAAGGCAATTGTGTTTTCATTTTTGGCTTCATTGGCCGTAACTTTTGATAGAATACAGATATTCCAATGCAGTTTGTTTCATTGCATTCTGCATTAAATTACCTTTCCAATGATATACAGGTTGAGTCTCATTTTTTGTGTGAGTTCCGTTCCCATAACTCACATGGTCGGCAAAAAACACACTAAAGCAAATCCATTTAAAAAACAACGTTCCCTTGCTCCAGTGATTTAAAAACAGCCTTGCTGACCTTTGTGATGTAAGATAAGAGTCTTTAAGAAGACAAGCATCAGTCTCCTCCAAGTGCTTAGAAAGGTGCTTCACTCAGCCCCTCCCTTCACCAATGCAAAGTGATCACCTTTCTTTCACTTGCTCAGGGGGAAGGGAGGGGTTGCGAGGAGGATTGATGGATTGTCAGCCGGTTGCCCTCTCTCTCTCTCATTAATGAGGCTATTGTTACAAGACTGTTCAGTTTGTTTAACTGATTTTAAAGAAATGCATTTTTCCCCCTCTCCAGGGACCAGCACATTCATTATTTGCAGTGGCCATTCGTGTTGAGTCAAATCAGTGTATAAAAAATCAGTGTATAACAATGCTGGACCTGTATAACATGACACTATTATTCATAATACCAAGATTTTCACAAATTTGGTCAAGCTCAACTTGTTGTCCCCCTAAAGCTTGATGCCCAGTGCTATGTCACTGAACCCATTGTATTCTAGTTTTTCAGACCTGATTTGTGATTAACTTAGAGCACAATCCTAACCAACTTTCCAATTGCATTGCAAGGACAATGCAGCTCTGAGGTAAGGGAGCAAACATTCTCTTACCTTGAGGGGACCTCTGTGATTGCCAGCCAACTGCAGGATGCAGCTCATACCCCATTGGCACAGCTGTGTCAGTGCTAGAAAGTTGGTTAGTATTTGGGCCTTAGGCTACAATCCTATACACACTTACTTTGGAATGAGTCTCATTGAACTCAATGGCACCTACTTCTGAGTAGGCATGAATAGAACTGAACGGTTTTAAATGTTTAATGTAATTGTGGTGCCAGCCTGTCCAATGTGGTGATAAGACTCTCTATCATCCCTATTTGGAGCCACTATTTACTGGCACTTCAGTTAGACTTCTTCATATCCTACAGTCAAAATAGAAGATACCATATATATAATCTTCAAGTAGCTGTTCAAAAAGATGGTCTCCACTGTAAGGTGTGCAGTCCAACTCACATTTCTTCTTTGTATCCTGCACTTCATCCTGCAACCACAAAAAAGTAGGGATCTTTGCAACTGACTCTGTGCAACATTGGTCCTAAAGGCTCTATACTGATTGCCAGCTGATTTCAGGACACAATTCAGAGTGCTGGTTTTTATCTTTAAAGCCCACACACAGCTTGGGCCCTGAGTATCTGGAGAGTACCAACTCCCTTGTCACCTGAACTGTTCCAACTCTCTTTTGCAACTGCACCCATTTTCTGAGTTGCAGTGTGCTACTTCTAAGTAGGGGTGTTTCAACATGGAATTTTTTTTTGAAAATTTGTTGAATAAAAATGCAAAATATGGTGTTTTGTGTTGTATTCAAATACTATATTTCAATTCTCCCCTGGGGGCTGGGGATAAGAATAGGCCCTCAGTTTGGCTGTACTTGTTGTAAGAGGTGACTAAACAGTCACTGGGTAGATGGGACTCATTAGCCTGGGAAGGCAGCTCATCTGAGAGAAGGAAAACTCTGTTCCCAAACTGCCTTGTGGCTACATCCGGTTATGGAAAAGGCTTCAGGAGTCAACCTTGAGGCAAAATCTGGAGCCGGAGTCCCTGAGGCAGTTCGTGGCTGAACACAGTCACGTTCTGGCAACTCCTGCGACATGCTGGAACCAACCGTATTGACTTCTGCCTTTCCATTGGACCATTTCACTGATGTGGAGAGGGGGGATTTGCTGCATGGGAAACAGTCTATCCTCCATATCTACTTTACCCAGGCTTTGCGCAGTGGAGAGGACACTCTGCTCCAGAACCACCATTCAGAGCGCAATACCATAGTCTTCCAAGACTGAAGGATGCCAACAATATTTTAATTTTTTTATAAAAACAAGTACTGGTTTGGTCTGGAACGAGGGTCGCTGGTTGCGCCTGCGGAGCTGCACCTAAATTTGTGCCTAAGCTTGCTGGCATTGTAGCAGGGTGAGGTTTCAAGCTACCTGATGGTGCTTGCAGAGATGCACCTAAACTTGCTGGCTCTGGGGCATTCTTGCTGGCATGGCATGTGGCAGGGTGAGGGTGGTCTGTCTACAATCTTCCCCGGTACGGGTAAGGTCGAATTTTGCTCCTATAACACTGGCAAAGTAGCTCCTACATTTGCTTCCAACCTGAACTGGAAGTTGTGCTTTCTGTGACCATCCAGGCCTGTTCTTGCTGGCACGACGGAGGTGAGGAAAGCCTTCCGATTCAGGCCGAAACCAGAAGCTGCTCCTGCAGCCTGCACCCGCCAGTGAAATTGCACCCCAGCAGGCCTTGTGCCACCTGAGCTGATAGAAGTCATGTGGAAGAGGCCAAGAAATGGCCTATTGGCATGGCACAGGATGAAATTGGTGCTACTTAGCAATATACAAAAAAAATCACTTTATTTCATTTTATTGATGAAAATTGGCTTTGTTTTATTTTGAAAATATCAAAAACAACCCCCCCTTTCTAAGATTTATAGCCTAATCCTAACAGTGTCCACTTACCCAGGGTAAAGTTCCAGCAGCCTCTATGTGGCTTCATCCTTGTCTATGATATTGCTGGTGCAAATCCAAGCCGCCCCACGTTGGGCTTTCAGGCCTGGGAGGGGGGATAGGATGTGGTGATTGCTGAGGCCACTGTCCCCACCCCCCCCCAGGCCTGAACCACCCTTCACTGCCCTTTCCCATCCCGTTATGCCTCCCCTACACCTGTTACGTCCTTCCCCCACCTAGTGGACAGCCTCTCTGATCCAGCGGTGCAGGCCTCCAAGTGATGGCAGCAGGCTGGTGCAGGCCTTGTGGCTGTTGCTGTGGACCTCCATGACATCCACATGGGCCTTACGGAACTTTTGCAATAGCAATCACACCCATTCCACCATAGGAGTGGGCCATTAGGCTGCATCCTATACACACTTACTGGCAGTAAGTCTCATTGAATTCAATGAGACTTACTTCTGCATAGACATACATAGGATTCTGCAACTAGAGCCTTCTTGGTGGTGGCACTCCCTCTTCTCTGTTGGTTTTTAGAAAGCAGATGAAAATGGTTTTGATTCAGAGAGCTGCTAGCCAAACTGGCTGTTGTTTCACGCAAGAGTACAACTGGGTGTTAATTTCTGCTATGAGCATTTATGAATGTCGTTTTTAAAAAGTGCTTTTTAGGCTGTTTTAACTGAATTATTGATTTCATTTTGTACAATAATAGCCCAATCCTGAGCTGCACTGAAATGGCTGCTGCTGCATCCTGCATGCTCTGGGCAGCTGCTGGCGGCTCCTCAGGAGAAGGGAACTTTCCCGCAATGGGGCTACTCGATTCACTGCCAAAAGGTTGGCAGTAAATCAAGAGCCCCTGTGTCAGGCAGTGAGCCTCCCTCCCTCCCTGCTGCCTCCCTCCCGCCTTCTCCCTGCCTCCCCTGCCCTCTCCCCACTCTTAGCCCGCCTCCCACCTCCTTATAACACCTCATCCCTGCCTCCCCCCACACTTCTACTTACCTCTCTGCTGGTTGGTGGTCCATGTGACCACCGAGCAGCGGAGCTCTGGCGGCTGCCCAGCAGCAGCCCAGCTCCAGTTAGCACTGGGCTACCACCAGCGCTCACCCAGCACTAGGGCCTGCACACATGCCTTATGGCACACTTGCGACAGTGCGCGCCAGTGGTAATCCAGTGCACACTTTCAGGATTGGGCCCTAAACCACTTACAGAGTTTTTATTGTGAAATGCTATAAACATCTAAAATACATACATAAATAAAATAATGATGGCTACAATATAGACAGAAAGCTGTACTCTAAAAACAGGCAAGAGAGCACTCTTAACCATATTCTCGAACAAACGTACTTCAGAGATCTCTGAAACTGTGCTGCCGCTTTCAGCTTTCATTGAGTCTTTGTAGGTCACCTCCAGAGAAACATAGTTGATGGAAATAGGATCTTCTTCACTCATGATGCGCAAAAGCTCCCAGGCACATGGATCGTCCTCTGATGTGATGATTTCTAAAGAAAAACAACAAGGTTCGATTGTCTTTATTTTGAAATACTACTAGATGATAGGAACACTTCTATAGAAATTAGGTCTTAAAAATTATACTGATTCAGTTATAGTGATTGAACTGATGAAAAATTATACTGATTCACCTATATCTATTGCATGCATGCAATCATATATCCACAATAGGTATATATTAATAGTTATCAATAAAGCCAAAGGAAAAACAGCAATATATTTTTGACTTTCAGAATTTTTTTAGTATCTGACACATGTCCACACTATATACAACATAAAAGGTAAGCTTGCATCCAAGATGGAATGAAGTGCCTGACATAAAGCATGACTTTTAATTGCACACAAAATTTTAGGAATGTTTGTTTGTTTGTCTTTTTAATTATGAAAAGGTGTTTTATCACCTTCAAATTACAGCAGTGAAATCAACAGGACTCAATCATGACTAGCTAAACATGGTGATCATGAATTTGAAAATGGCTTATGACAACTGAGAAATGGAATCTGGGGGAGGGCTTCTGACTATGACATTTGCCTGGTTCTGAGTTTTCAGAAACTATTTCCCACACAAATCAAAACTCAGTTTATCTGGTGCCTCGATTAAGGAAGGTCTTCAGAACTTCCCCTTCTTCTGGTTCAAAATTTTCCAGCTCACTCATTTTGTCTCCAATTCCTTTGTAAAGAACCAGGGAATGAGAAGATTAGCTAGCTAGTCAACTTTATCCCCCACCATGCTATAGGATCAAGTTGCAAACTATTGGGGGGGTGGGTGGGCCAAAAGGCAGTAATTATATACACACTTATATGGGAGTAAGTCCCACTGAACTCAGTGATGCTTTCTTCTGAGTAGACACACATAGGCTTGTGCTCCAAGTTTGAAATCTTTTGTTAGATTTCAACTCATCTACCAAAGATTTGTTATCACTACTGTTCTACAAAATTTAATGCTTAGAAAGTCCTAGCGGAAAGCTAACAGTGTAGGTTTAGCTTGGGAAAAATACCTGTCAACAGATATGTGGGCAGGCTTGTGGAATAAAGTACTATTTGAATCTCTATCACCATCACTTAAGGGAACAACAGTGAAAATCAACCACAGATGGTATATGACACAAATAAAACTACTCGACATGAAATTGATCCAAAAAGCTTTATACTGGAGAGGATATAAAAATCATTCTTTCATATGTGGTGGGATTGTAAATAAGCTGCAGATTATGAGAGATATTTATGGAATGTTCAAATATTTCTTACCTACTCACACTACTGAATCTGAATAAGATCTTTCTGAATATTTTTATGGATACTTACAATTGTTTTCTGCATAAAGAACTTTTTGGTTTATGCCTGGCTAAAGCTCGCAATTGCTAAATACTGTAAATTGTCAACTCCACCCAACTGTACTGAGAGGTATGACAAAGTATGGGCCATCAATTAACTGCACTATAAAATTAAACAAACATTGACATGTTTGATTGTTTGGTTCCATTTTACAAAATATGTCAACACCACCCACTCTGCCTTTCCACTTCCAAATGCTGAGGCATCCAAATGACCCCTTGAATTATTTGGTCTTTCAAAGATACAACTAACATGATTCAGCTTATGATAACACAATACCATGTCACAACATCATATTGTTGTGTTATGTTGTTTTTGTTCAGAAATTTTAAATTTTAAAAATTCAAGAGAGAGATTAATAAAACACTTCTGCTTCATGATAAAGGTATACTCCCATGCTTGGTCTGAACGCAGACATTTTATGAGACACGTGATGTCTCATATTGGATATGAAAACCCCTCATGATCTTCCCACTCTGAGATCAACAGAGATCTCCAATAATACTCCAAACTGGCCAAGGAGAAGCTTGTTACTCTACTATGTTTTCCCCATATACAGCTCCAGCATCCTTGGAGAACCAGTGTTTCTGAAGAAAGGAATGATTATGTGTGTGTGAAGGAGAGAGAGAGTTTCCTGAGCATACTTTCATTGAAAGAGACCTGCTTATACTTCCCATAATCAGTTATATGCTCAAGGGAAATGGATAAGGAATTAAAGCCTTTCCATTCTCTTTGGGTCGCTTTTAACGCTAATCTGCTCACAATGTTCTGGCTCCATTGAGGTTCAGTAGATCCCAAACTTCTGCGAGGAGCCCGCCCACCACTCACGTCCTCCCCACCTCTTCTCAAGCGGCTGCTGACTGCTCCTTGATGGTCAAACTTCAGGTGGCCAAAGCAGCCCGAGTGATGTCACAAAGAGCCTAAACCATCCCAGCCAATCACACAACGGAGAAACCAAGGAGGGGCCGCTTTGAGAATAAACATTCCATTCGCCCCGCTCAACGGTATACTCGCTGTGCGTTCCGATCCGAGGCATGTCTCCTCGGGAGTAAGTTCCGTACTGAATTCAATGGGGCTTTCTCTCGAGTCTGGGACAGCAGCTTTAGGCTGCAAGCCTATGCACATCCTTGGGAGCAAGCTCTATTGACTCTGATGCAACTTACTTATGAGTAGACATATAGAAGATTGCACTGTTAGGCACAAGTCATGCACGCTGACTTGGGAGTGAGCTCCATTGCACACTGAGATTTATTTCCGAATGGACACACATATAGGGTCTGGCAGCTGCTGTCAGTCCGGCATTAAGTAGGGTTGCCACATACAAAGGGGGACAGAGTGCCTCTACCTTTAACAATTGTACAGAAGAGGGAATGTTGGCAGGTGCAGCTTTTTAAACCCTTCCACCTGCACTTGCCAAACGTCCCTCTTCTGTACAATGGTGAAAAGTAGAAGCACTCTGTCCCCCTTTGTATCTGCTAATCTTAGGGAAATAACAAGGCAAGGAAAGCTTTGATGGTATTGCAGCAGCAAATCTTTTCTATATGCTCAGATGCAGCTATCTAGGGGCCCAATCCTATCCAGCTTTCCAGCACCAGTGCAGCCCCAAGGTAAGGGAACAAACATTCACTTTTCTTGAGGAGGCCTCTGTGACTGCCTCCCCACCACAGGATGTCCCATTGACACGGCTGCACATGCACCGGAAAATTGGGTAGGATTGGCCCTAAATCAGCTAGGATCTAGCCATGTAGGGAAGGAGTCAGCTCAGGAGTGCAGCGCACGGCTCAACTGCAAGGTGCAATAGCTGGTGTTCGTTAATTAAACGTCTCTCAATCAGCAGAATTAGGGAAGACTTCTTGCGCCAACCAGAGCAGGACACTCAATGCATGTTTCCCATTTCCAAAACAATTTAGGGCCAAATCTTATCCCTTCTTTCCTGGTAAGCCCTATTGAATGCAATGGGACTTACTTCTGAGTAGACAAGCATAGGCTTGGGCTTACAGGCTGCAATCCTCTGCACACTTTCCTGAGAGTAAGTCCTATCGAGCACAATGGGACTTACTTCTGAGTAGACATGCTTGGGCTCTTAAATAGCCATGGGGGGACGGTTCTAATCCTTATTGGCACCCTTTGGTAGGTATTGGCTTGCCCCGGGAAGGAAGGCTCCATTTGGATCGGGACTGTACCGAGCAAGCCTATGAGCAACTCCACCCCCGCAGGTCCTACGAAACGCTTTGGCAGCCGACTTCATGTGACCCTCCGGGGGAGCCGTACAACGTCATTGATGATGTGTGTGCAGGAAGAATTTGATTCGTGCCTCGTGGGTCCGCAGCCTCAGAGGCTTCCCTTGGCTTGGAGTGCTCCATAGTGCAGCAGGTAGGGCTGAAGGAGCCTTGTTGAGGACGTGCGAGGCTTTGGGCAGTCAGGTGTGCTTTTGCCATGGCCTGAAAAGCACTGGTCTAGATAGCAAACAGTTGTGTACAGTGGGAGCTGGAGAGCCCAAGCCTGTGCCTGTCTACTCAGAAGTAAGTCTCATTATAGTCAATGGGGCTTGCTTCCAGGAAAGTGTGGACAGGATAGCCGCAGAGCCCAATCCTAGACATGTCTACTCGGAAGTAAGTTCCATTATAGTCAATGGGGCTTACTCCTGGGTAAGTGTGGGTGGGATTGCAGCCCTACAGGTAGCAAAGGGATGCAATCCCCATGCTACTATAGCAGAGGGTGGCCAAGCTTGCTTAATGTCAGAGCCACATGTGATCAACTTCAGATGTTTGGGAGCTGCAATATCTAAGATGCATTTAAATTCTTAAATATATTTACTCACCATGAACATTAAACTTATGTTTTAATCCAGTGGACTCCCAGTTTATACAGGGTAAATAATTTTTAAAGCTTGAAAACTTCTTGTTTACCTTTTCTGTTAAATGTGATGCAGAATGTGCATTTACCCAGTTTATACAGGGTAAAATGTGTTTTACCCAGTTTATACAGGGTAAATAATTTTTAAAGCTTGAAAACTTCTTGTTTACCTTTTCTGTTAAATGTGATGCAGAAAGGATTCAAGCATCATATTTCTGAGAGCTGCACATTATATGTGCATGTGGCTCGTGAGCTGTGGTTTGGCCACCCCTACTATATAGAGAACATGTGGGTAAGTATTTTGCTTCAGGTTTATGTGTTGTCTTCCATCAAGGTTGGAAACCTATACAGCATATCTTCTTATTACAGGGCAAAACATTTCTATGTTAATCACATCCTTGTAGCATAATAGCATTTATATGATGCACTGTTGTTAACCTCTTTTGGCATTCATTAGATGGAAGGGTAGGCAGTTCTTGTAGTGTTTCTCAAATTGTGGGCTGGGACCCACTAGGTGGGTCATGAGCTAATTTCAGGTGGGTCCCCATTCATTTCAATGTGTATTTTATTTTTAATATATTAGACTTGGTGCGACTATGGTATGTGACTGGATTTGGGGAAGTGTAACCAGTCTGGACTTTTAACAGGCTACTATATATATGCTTTTAACAGTGATAGTCAGTGGGGCTTACTTTTGGGTAAGGCTGTAAGGATTACAACCTTTGGAATGTTTAAGAAACTTCTTCTAAACACGTCAGCAACCGCTTGGGAGGGTTAGGAGGATGGTATTTTTTCATGGGGCTGAGAAATTCTAGCACTTGGCATGTAGACAATGAACACCCAGTGTAGCATATATAATATGCTCCCCTGTTGTAACATCTGCATTTTTGTCTTATAGGAAACTAAGCAGACGGCAGAAGTACTTGCACTGGTGTCTACCTATCAGCAATAATGAATTACAGAGAAAAAATTATGAGACAGATCGTTCCAGGACAATTTGATGATGCAGAATCTTCTGATAGGTAATGCAGAAATGAAATATTAAGGTGATTTTTCTGATGATTTGGCAACAAGACAAAACCTTATAAAGAATCCATAGACTTATTGTGACCAGGCTAGCCAATCCAAATTTGTAGTCACCTTCAGCTGGCACCTCCCCTTAGATGAAAGTGCAGGATCTTGATTCTGATGTCTTGCTGCTGGGGCATAACAGCCCACAGGGTCTTCTAACTCCAAGCTGCGGAAGAGTTTGCAAGATATCTTGTTGCTTTGTAAGCTTCTTGGCACAAGTCAGAGTGATTCTCCTTGCTCAGCATCAGGACAGATCTCTTCAGACCTAGTCCTGATACTTAGAAAGAGTGCCATGCTGCTTTCTGTTTCTCTCTGGGTCTCACACAAGATGGATGATCTTGGCAGAATACTGTTCAGTCTATGTTTGCAGTAGAATGAAATGGTGGAATTCTAAGGTGATGAGAGTGGATTGTACCACTACCTCTGAAGCACACTTGCAGACAACTTTGTGTGACCCTCCAGTAAAGCCATACCATTTTAGGTGAGGGATACCATTTTTTAAACTTCCTCAAGGTTCAAAAACCTGCACCTCAGGAATGGCGTTTCTAGCTCAGCCTACTTACTGCTCTGTGTGTGTGTGTGAGAAACTTGCAGGGAGTTTTGCACATGCAGAAACCTTAAGTGTCCACCTGAAGTCAGAAGGGATGTGGTCCACTCTACCATCACAGTCTGCAGCTGCATTTGTAGACCCAGCCTAAAAAATGTGTGTTCTGGTGGTGAGCCTGAGCTCACATTTGTGGTCAGCCGTTGCAGCACAGCCTAGGTTGGCTAGCAGGGCAGAGATTAACCAGCATTCCTGGGTATCATTTCATTATAAAACAAAGCTTTGAAAGAAGTGTCTTGAATAGAGAGCTAATTGTGCTACTTTGTTTGCTGTATGTTGAGTCCATGAAAACTTTGGTAAATATGTGCTTTAAAAAAAAATTAGTGAATGCGCAAAGGTCGTCAAAGTGACTTCAGAGGAGAAAGCAATAATTCAGACACAGCAGTCACATGAGTGCATAGAAGAAGATGCAGATGAATCTAATGATAGTGGTGAAGATGAGGAAGATGATTGGGACTGGGATGATGCCATTGGAAAACTCACAAAGCGAAATCCCTTATCTGCTGGAAGAAACCCACAGGTATGTTGTTTAAGGAATGTGTGACTTGAGGGCCAATATCCATTGTTCTTGCTCTTTAGTGAGTTCTGGGCAGTCCTGGGCTCACATCCTGGTTATACCTTATGAAAGGTTTTGGCCTTAGAACTAGTTTTTCAGAGAGCTAGCCATGATATCTTGACACATGCATAAAGACCCTGTTTTGTGTAAAGTTGCTGGGGGGGGGGGTAGAAGGAATAGGGGAGCGCGAGCATGAAATTCAAATTGCTTAATCGTTGTGAAAAAGTGACTTATTTCTTGATGTCTGCCAGAGTGAATGTGAGATTTTATAATAGCCTTAGGTAGATGTTGCCAATTATAATTATGTCACAAATCATTTGTTTCAGGGAAACAGACAGATTCTCAATTGCAATGCAGCAAAAATGTCCACTCCTACAGATAAGGCCCTAAGAAAATTTGAGCACAAAATTAATCTAGGTATGTATGATCTTCCATCATATTATTGAGTAAGGAGTCATTACATTACCATTTCTTGTGGGCTGAAGTTGTGATCTTTTGTGTGACTGTGATCACCTTGTCTCGCCCTCCCCCCCATGGGTGGATCCACATCATAAGGGCTTGGGAACACCATTTTTGTGAAGTGGCATACTCATACACATCACTACAGGTCCATGATAACTGGTTTTATTTAGAAAAGGGAGTTGAGGAACAGAGGAGGTAAGCAGGTTGGTTTCCCTGTCACCAATATGCTGACTTGGCATGCAAGGGGTGCAGTTGGTCAGGGAGGGAAATGGTAATCATCCTGTGTGGTCATGTTGCTCAGGTTTGTCTTTACCTGGTGCTCACTTATATAATGTCATTAGAGAGTTGGGTGTGGCTACTAAGCCTTGGCCTAGTTCTCCATATTTCTGTTCAGTCTCCATTTGGAGTAGCAGCAGGCCTGATCCACTTTGGAGTAAAACAATTCAGGATTGATGTTGAAGTTAAGTGCAATGCTTTGCCGAAGATAGTGACCTTATTTTACAAGCATTGTAATATCTATAACTTTGCTGTCCTAACCAACACTGTCATGTGACGTGCGTAGTATATTTTACATGTTCCAGACTCAGAGTTGAAGCCTATTTAATTGGATGATGAGAACGGGGTGGAAAAGCTTTTGTACATTAATTTCTGTTTAACGTAAGTGCTACTTTCCCCCTTTTCCAGACAAGCTACATTTTGCTGATTCTGTTATAAATAAAGTTACAGAGAAGTCTAGACAAAGAGAAGCGGAAATGTAAGTAAGTGACGTTGATGGAATAGTATTGGGGTATTATAGAACATTTTCTGTGGGGCGGGGGGGTCTAAAAACTTTGATTCTTGAGGATTTACCGTTTCTAAAAGCTTGAAATCTTGCTTTGATTGTTCATTTGTATCAGCTGCTGGCCGTAACATACAGTAGATTGCTACCACTGATAGGTGGAGAAGTGAACTACTCCTAAAGCTCTGTATGCCGATCAATTATTTTCCATGCTGCTGGTTTCCCCCCCCCCCGTCATGATAGTAGCTGTTGCCAGCAGTTCTGATTCTGCTGCCAGTCAAATGCAGTGGTCCATCAAGCAGTCTTTTGGGTGATATCAGAAACTATTCCCAAATACAGAGAATGCCACTTACATTTTTGAGTAACAGATTGTGCCTTGAAGAAGTGTCATTGCTTTGTTGGGCTCCTGTTTAGGCCCTTAATCCTTAAGCTGCAAGGTGCTCCCTTTGGGGTTAGTGAGCATAATAACCTATGGGGAGAATAAAGTTCCAGGAGGCAAAAACAGAGAAACTTTGCTCCCACAGTATTTTGGTACAGTCTAATGATTGTGTTTCCACTAGGTACCGAGTGAAAGACAAATCGGACAGAGCAACTGTAGAGCAAGTAAGTCATGCACTTTTTAAAAGGTAGTTGTAAAGATCCTCATTTTTACTACAACCAGTAATCCACATTCTGAAGAAGGGAACTAACAATGTCATTCAGTTTGCCCTACTCCTCTAACCTGTGCCATACTCCATCTCTCCTTTGTTTGTTATGCCTTTTTGCTATGATCTGTTCACCAAGTAATAAATTTTGAATACTGGAAACAGTAAACCCATGAGGGTTGTTAATCAGCCGTGCCAAGCACAGAATAGCATGATGATAAATGCAGAAAACGGAAAGATAAGAACTGTGGAGATTAACACAGTGGGAAAACTGAACAAGACCGGTTCTATGTTGCCCAAGATATCATTAGAGTATACTCTTATACAAATATCAGATTTCCATTAAGTGCTGCTATTTCATTTAAAACCTAGGGCTGTCATCTATATCAGAACTACTGGCAAGCAAAGTGTTCTTACATATTAGGTATTTGGAGAAGACTTGATTATGCTCATTAAAAATAATTGGTTCTTGGAGCCCATTCCTCTGGGTTTCAAGCTTAGAAGTGGTCATTCCACAAATTCCAAATAATGTAACTTTTCTGGGCCTTTTTTCCTCCCTTCTTGAGGTACTGGATCCAAGAACACGAATGATTCTATTCAAGATGCTAACCAGAGGTGTCATCTCAGAGATTAATGGCTGCATCAGCACAGGGAAAGAGGTTGGTTCAACTACAACACACTTTAAAAACACACTTTAAACAGGAGTCAGGCAACCTAACCCTACAGTGCTCCCACGGGGGGGGGGGAGGGGAGGCAGGCAGGCACATGTGCAGTCACAAATGTTGTGACAGTGCAGAGGCCAGTGCCACTGATGGAGAGGCATGTGCTGCCACTGGAGCTGCACCTGCCGACCAGGGAAGCACAACTCTGGGGAGGTGGGGATAAAAGGCAAAAATAATGCACTTAAGGAAACATGGAAAGGCAAATGAAAGCTTTAGGTGTATGGGTTAAGGCAAAAGTTGGCATAGAGGTTAAAAGACAAAAATCACCACTCTCTCTTGGCAGGTCTATGAGGTGAAGATGTTCTCTTTGTAGGCATGCAAAGAGAGAGTGGCGACTTTCTTCCATACAAGTGCCTTGTGCAGAAGCATTCCTTTTGTGAGAATAATTAAGATGCCTGCAGAGAAATTGGTTTGCATGGAAAAACCTGTTTCACACAGCAGATTGTGCTTGTGCCTGGGTTTGCACATCTGCATGCAGAAGTGTCCAAGTTATTATTTTTCTTCTGTTCATGACCCAGGTGTTTGGGAAGGGGCTACAGGCTGAAAACGTAAACAGAACCGTGGTTGTACGCATGTGATGTCTAGAGGAGGTCACAGTTCGTAACCCACCTAGGGAAACATAGTCTTAGCCATGTTTCGTGGGTTGATTGATGCTTAATAACCTCCCTCTCAGTCCTGTCGTGCAACAAAATAAAGAGGTTTGTTGATTCTCCTTGCTGACTATATTTGGCTTGGTGAATTATAAATAGTAGAGGCCTGTATAGTAGGATCCCACTGCATCATAATTTAAAGGTTAAACTAGTTTTTAGGAAGTCTTGTTTATCTTCATCTAAAAATCAACATATACATATTTGCTTTTATGTTTTTCTCCTTTGCAATTTTCTAGGCTAATGTATATCATGCCAGCACAGCAAATGGAGAGAGCAGAGCAATAAAGATTTATAAAACGTCTATTCTGATATTTAAAGACCGGGATAAGTACGTGAGTGGAGAATTCAGGTGAGGTTTTTTTTAAAAATCTATACTTAAACTCTCGCTTTTCCAATCTGACTTGGAACTATTTATAAAGAAATAGCTTCTTTTTGGGGTCCTTATAATGTTTGTTTGCTGTACTCTCAAGGTTTCGCCATGGATATTGTAAAGGAAACCCAAGAAAAATGGTCAAGACTTGGGCAGAAAAAGAAATGAGGAATTTGACAAGGTGACCTTTCTCTCTTTTTTTTTTTTAAATTTTAATCTTGCCTTCATTCTCCTCTTCCATTTTGTAGTAGACCACTGGGAACACTACCATTGTTTCCTGCTGGGAGTTGAAATAGAATTCTAGGGTCTATAGAGACTAAAGGGTCTGTAGGGTCTACAGAGACTAAAAATTTATTAACTGCACTATCCTCTACACAGAAGTTGAGTGGGACTTACTCCCAAGAAAGTGCTAAAGGAATGTAGCCTAAATCCCATTCCTTTTCCCTCCTATCCAAGTCAGACTTTTCTGCATATGATTCACCTTCTCATAGATCACTGCCACTGGGGCTGTAACTCACCTTTTTTGCTCTTCCAGTAGTGAAGAAGAAGGTCTTTTTTGGAATTAGTATTTTTGTTGCACTTTTTTACACTTTTCTTAACACTTGCTTGAAAATTCTTACACAGTAAAAATGTAATCAGTTTAGAAGTAGAGCTCTTTCCTTTTCTACCTATATGCCTTCAGCTGTGGGAGTAATCCACATTCATCTGCTCTTGTTACTGCTGCCAAACATAAGTTGATAGGTTTATCGAATTCATCTTTTACACTACTTCAGGAGAAAGTGGAAGATGCCAGGCTACTCCTTCCGAAAGTATTCTTCCGTCTGCCTTCCTTCCAAGACAGACAATGTGTGTGACTGTTCCGTACACATGCCAGCGAATAGTTGACTGTTCAGAATGTTGGCAGACTCAAGGGAGTAGGGACCCTGATTTTTCCCATTCTTTGCTCTAGATTATCCCCCTGGGGCTGTATGGTTGCTTGTTACTCTTACAATGGTTTCTCATGCTGTTTACGTGCAACGCACTTTGGTATTACTATACTATGTAATAGCGCTTTTTTTCTTTTGCATTGTAGGTTACACACAGCACAAATTCCATGCCCAGAACCAATTATGCTAAGAAGTCACGTTCTTCTTATGGGCTTTATTGGCAAAAATGATATGTAAGTATCCTCAGAAACACACTGTGTGTTAGATAAACCAGTTTTTGAGAAAAGCATCACCACAATGAAATCAACCAAGAAATAGTAAGGTTTGAAAAAAATAATGCTCAAATCCTACAATATTTTTGTTTAACTTCATTGTTTTAAAAAATCTTCAAATGTACTGTGATTAGCAGTGGTAGGGCTTTTGGCCACCTCAACTGACTGAAATATTTTAGGGCAGCGTTCCATAGAATGCTGCAATGTTGGATGTGGACTAACATACCTTTAGGGCAGCAGTTCCCAAACTTTCTAGGGGAACTGGAGTAAGTTGTTGCAGAGGTGGGGCAAAGGCAGTGATATGATCGCCAGGATCACACTGCTGCCGGGGACAAGGGTTTTTCCCCAATTTACCATTAGCAGCTCCAGCCTTTTGGGGGTGCGCAGAGTCTGCAGATGCCTCTGCAGGACCCCCCAAGGCTTAGAATATCTAAAAATAGCAATTGCGATCCACTTCCAGTTTGCGATAGCTATTTTTAGATATTCTAGACCTTTGGGCAGCCCCACAGAGGCATTGGGAGACTTCCTGCATCCCCTAAGAGGCTGGGTCTGCTAATGGTAAGTTGGGGGGAAAAAACCTTGTCCCTGACAGCACCGCAATCCAGGCAATTGTGTCGCTGCCTTCCCCGTCGCCCCGCCCCTTAGGGGGCAGAGACAGGGCTTCCCTGGCTGGGGTGTCACAACGTCCTAGTTTAGGAACCTTTGCCTTAGGGCAGGGATCTCCAAACCCCGGCCCGGGGGCCAGATGCAACCCGCAGTGAGCCTCTGTCTGGCCTGCCGCCAGCCTCTTGTCCCCTGAAAGCCTCTGGCCCACTTGACAGAGCATGACCAGAGCTGTGCTCTGATTGCACCTGGAGGGTGCTCTGAGGGCTGGAGAGGCTGAGTGAATGAGCTCATTTATTCATTCATCTAAGTTCCATCTCTAATTTATTTAAATTTTATATTTAAATTTTTTTCCAGCCCTCAGCACTATGCCAGATATTTCATGCAGCTTTCTGGCCAAAAAGTTTGGAGACCCCTGCCTTAGGGTAAAATGTAGCATAAAGGCTTAGGATAAGGGTTAGCATAAAGCCTGCCCCTTTCTAAAAGAGGGTTTTCAGGTGCAAGTAGGAAAGCAACAGGAAAGACAAACATCTTTCCGACTTGCAAGTCAGGTGCACAGGTGAAGCCTTGAGGCTTCGCCCCACTTCAAATGCTGAGCCCCTGGATCTCCCACTCCTGCAGACCTCCAAGGCACGACTGGAACAAATCCACCTCTAGGAGGATTTTTGAGCCTTGGAGAGGCCACACACAGCTTCTCTCAGAAAGCCACCTGGAGTGGTTTTCAGACAACTTCCAGTAAAACTGGAAGTTGTCCAAAAAACACCAAAGGGACCATTCTGAGCCTTGGAGAGGTCTCGGGTGGCCTCTCCAAAGGTCGCATTAGGAATAAAGGTTGGCTCTGAAAACTGTGCATTTCATTATCCACGGTTTTCTGTATCCACGGGGGTAGAGGGTGGGGGTGGTAGTGGTCCAGGAACGGAATCTCCATGGCTCCATAAATATATGTGTTATGTCAGACTGATGTTCCACAACCAGTCTTCTAGAAATGCTCGGAATTGCGTGCAAGATCACGTTGTCCTCTTTGTTTTTATCCTCCCAACAATTCAGAAAGGTTGAGAGATATTGACTGTCGCAAACTCACTTGGTGAATTTCATGACTGAACACAAATTTGAACCTGGCTTTCCCTTGTCCCAATCCAGCATTCTTGCTGGTGTGATCCCTTCACACCTGTTTTCCGCTCTCTCATTTGAATCTGAGTGGGTACAATTTTGTAGAAGGGTAGCTGAATTTTTGCATGCTGAATTTTTATACTGTTTTTCCTTCTTTTTAACTCAAGGCCTGCTCCTTTGTTGAAAAATGCCCAGGTATCGGAATCAAAAGCTCGAGAGTTGTATCTACAAGTCATACAATATATGAGAAGAATGTACCAGGATGCCAGGCTTGTTCATGCAGATCTGAGTGAATTTAATATGCTGTATGTTTTCCAAACCTTAGAGTTGATATGAATTTCTTTGTACAATGTATCAAAGCTGTGGTGTACAATGGTGCCCTCAAGGAAGGGTGTTCTCCTCCTGGCTGCAGTTCCCCAGAAATCTCTTTGAGCTGGCATGGCTTTCAAAAAACAAAAAGGAGTTATATTCTAAGAACCTCTTCCATTTAAACTAGTGGAGGGGAATGGAACCCTGAGGAACTAACTTTCAGGGACTCAAGGAGCTATAAGAGGAACCGAAAAAAATTGCTCCTCTTCCTCCGTTACAGAATGAAAGTTCCTCAGTGGAAGGAAGTTCTTCAGGTATAATTAAGCTTAATTTTTCATACAAAATGAACAATTTACAAATGACTTCTGTTATCCGTTTCTAGAAATTGACTTTAGAGTTCACTGAAAATTGGCTGGCTTTCCACATCGTGCAAGTTTTAAGAAGTATCAAAGCCTGTTGTGTGCTTGAAGCTATGCAGTTGTGCAATTTCAGATGTTCACAGTGCTTCACATAACTAATCTCAGTTAATCTTTAAAACCGCACTGTGAGATAGGCCAGCTGGTGGCAGCCCAGGCAGGAGAATAGGGGCTTTGCATGAAGCTGCTGATAAAGGTCTTGGTTTACATAAAATTTGGACCAGGGGCTTCACCACTGTGAACCCTCAGCCTCCATGCTACAGCAGCTCTCAGATGATGATGTGAGAGAGTGGCCAAGAATTAGCACATAGAGAGGCATTTTTCAGATGACCAGTCCATTTCCTTCAGAGGGCTGCAAGAATTACAAGCTATTTTATTCCAAGGTTTTCTTAAGTAAAATCTTGTCCTTCATGAATCTGCATCCAGCTGTCTTCCCATGGATTTCATAATTGCTGTTTCACTAGGATACACCCCTCAAACCTCTCCCCACTTCATCCTTAGAAAGTGGAGCATGATCAAAAGATCAAGTAATTAAAGGAAATGGCTAAACATACTTACTGACTTCTATCTAGCCCCTGACTTCTTCCTTAATTTGGCTATCGGCTTTCTTCCACCATACAAGGTGAATTTGAGACATATATCATAATGCTGCTGTTTTATATAAATGGCTTAGACTTTATAAAAACTTTACTTTTCAGGTCCTTGGCCCAGGAGATTTTTTTCCCCATGATGGTAGGATGTTCTCTAATATGCCTCTTGTAGATTGTGTTTTGGAAATAATCAAAATAAGAATGTTAAAAATAAAAGGGTTTACTTCCCTTTCATTCTTGTCTAGGTACCACAGTGGGGAGGTATATATCATAGATGTATCCCAGGCTGTGGAGCATGACCACCCACACGCTTTAGAATTCCTGAGGAAAGACTGTGCGAACATCAATGGTGAGTGGGAAGCAATTCATCAGACCTTACCTGAATTCTGCTTACCTCAGACCTCTCCTGAATTCTGTGTCAAATGATAACAAAGTATATATTGATGCCTGATCTTGTCTGATCTCGGAAGCTAAGCAGGGTCAGGCCTGATTAGTACTTGGATGGGAGACCGCCTGGGAATACCGGGTGCTGTAGGCTTATACCATAGTCTTTCGAGACTGAAGGTTGCCAACCATTAAAGGGTGGCTTTGATTTGGAAGCTTTTCCAGGCAAGTACTTGGAAAAAGCATGGGTCACTTATGTCTGCTTCCTATACGTCCCAGGATAGTTCAGTTAGCACAGGGAGTAAGTCTTACCCGAGAGTAAACCCTACTGAAGAGATCTGTGCATCCCTGTTCAGGAATTACAAGAGGTGTTTGAACATAGTGTTATATACTTTACTCAAAATTAAGCCCACTGTGTTCGTAAGATTTAAGCTGTAATCCTATCTTACTCTCTGGCAACACCTCTAGGTATTACTCTTCCTATGTGTTCCTTTATGTAAGGGGGAGCTTAGGGCTCCTTAGCCCTGCCCTTGTGCTGACGCTCACAGTGAGCCACTGCAGTTTATGCAGGCTGCCCTGATATGTTAGAATCATAACAATCTATATCAACTTTTTCTGCCCTTCCTGGTAGACTTTTTCCGGAAATACAATGTTGCAGTGATGACCGTGAGAGAGCTCTTTGAGTTTGTCACAGACCCATCCATTACAAGTGAGAACTTGGATGCTTATCTTGAAAAGGTAAGATTTTGGAAGGTTTGCTTCTATGGGAAGGTGTTAGAAATAAAGACCTAGGTCTGAAGCAAAAGTTTTCAGCCTTCTTTGTTTCTGCTTGTTTACAAGTCCCACTTTTCTGAATACCACTTCTGCAGGCACTACTTTTCCAAGTAACACTGCTAACAAAGACTGCAGTTATGCACAGAAGTGGACCCTTTGCTCCATAGTAGTCCCTGCAGCAAAGAAGAGGCTTCTCTAGCTGCTACTTCAACCTGAACTCTCTTCTGCTCTGTACCCTTCTTGCTTGGCGCACATCTCTTTTGAAGGGCCAGCTCACTGCATGGCCACACTTTGCTATTAGTGTGCTCCCACCCCACTTCTAATGATGGCAGGTCAGGAAGAGCAATGACATGTAGCTCTATGGCAGTGGGGCCAAATGCCACCTGCCATATTGTGATGTGGAATTTGTACCACTGTTTGAAAACCACTGATCCTTGGCACTCACAACTCTTTTATAAATTAAAGTAACAGTATTTTATTATCATATATGACAGTAGTCCAGTAGTTATAAAACCTTCAGTACCCTGCTTATTGGATATGAAGGATGTGCACATGTAGTGTTAGCCCCTTCTCACTGCAACATAAACAAGATTGAAACTAGTTGTCTATAATCTTGGTCTGCTACTGTCTGCTCTCTTAGCCACAGCTTCTAAAGCCACACTGCTCAATTCTGCAAAGTGGTATAGGCCAACTCACCCATGATGTACCATTCCAGTGGCCAGTAAGCCAGTGCACACTGTTTAGTCTTGGGCCCTAAGACACTAAACGAAGCATTACTGAGGGCCCAATCCTAATCAATTTTCCATCACCAGTGCAGCCACAATACAGTCCTGAGGCAAGGGAACAAACATTCCCTTTCTTGAGGAGGCCTCTGTGACTGCCCCCCCCCCCCACAGCAAGATGCAGTGCACATCCCATTGATACAGCTGCATCAGTGCTGGAGAGTTGGATAGGATTGTGACCTAAGAAAACTGGGGCAACAGTAGCTAACTAGGTTGCTCTTTCCAAAGACTTTTCTGATACTGAGGCTTATTATATCTTGCATGATGTCCTATAGGCTATGGAAATAGCATCTGAGAGCACAGAGGAAGAAAGATCTAATCAAGATAATGTGGATGAAGAGGTAAGACAGACGCTTAGTCTGTTTTTCTTTATTCTGTGTCCATCACATGTCGTCTTGAGCAGACTTAAAAATGTTCCTCATTACTTTGACAGTACTATGTACTATCCAATGCATGTATAGTTTCTAAACACCTATTGTATGGTTTCCTTTGTCCTCAAATTTTTCTTATAGTTTCTTTAGTCCACGGATGCTTAATTGTGGGCACAAGCCTAACCAGGTCTACTCAGAAGTAAGTCCTGTTTTGTTCAATGGGGCTCACTCTCAGGAAAGTGTGGTTAGGATTGCAGGGTCTCATTTTTCTAATCCATTGGCTCAAAGTTCTTATATTCAGGGATTAGCAGGATGCAGTAAGAAATATTTATGGGGATTTATATGGGAATAGATTTGGAGGGTCCTGATATTAAACAATTAAAAATTGTGAGAGAGATCACAAATGCTGCCCCAGAAGAGATACTTCCATGGGAAATTCCAACTTATGGGAACTGTGCTTGCTATGTACCTAAGGGCACAATCTCAACCTCACATTAGACCAGGGCAGGTCCCCTGCACTTGCCCATGAGTGTCGTGAATGTGCTGTAAAGCACATTTGCAGTGACTTGTGAGCTGGGTAGGTCAGCATGAGAACATGCACCAGCCTCCCAGCACATAATCCCAACCAGGCAGGGATATGTTTGTGCCAATGAAGGGCAGTTGACATGGGGTGGTAGGAGGGCAGAACAGGGCTGCTTTTGGGCAGAGGAAGGGCAGGCTGGTGAACAGACTGGGCCTGGAAAGGAGGTGGACCGGCTTCAGCAACTTAGGCTGGATCCTAAACCCCCCCCACCGGCTGGCCCGGCGTTGCACTGGGCTGCTCGGATTTGTGTTGGCAAATTCGCTGGCACAGATCTGAGTAGCCCCATGGGGGTGGCTAGCACATGACACAGGGTAAGAGAATGAGTATCCCCTTACTCTGAATTGTGCCACAGCCACCTCCTAACCTGCATTGGATACGGTGAAGGCCAGTTGGCTTGCCTGTTCCAGTGCAGGTTAGATTTGGGCTGCCTGTTTGTTTGTTTAAAAAACGTATCATGTTGGCAACCTTCAGTCTCGAAAGACTATGGTATTGCGCTCTGAATGGTGGTTCTGGAACAGTGTCTAGTGTGGCTGAAAAGGCCAATTCGGGAGTGACAATCCCTTCCACATATACTCTGCCTTATTCTCAAAAAAAGTATATTAAATGTATATTAAAAAACGTATACTCTGCCTTATTCTAAAAAAAAAAAAAAAGGCGCCCAGGGTGACTTACAACAATTAAAACACATTAAAATCTAGTAAAAACAAATACAATAAAAATAACAATAGATCATAGTGCAAAAAGGGGCCATAAGAAAAATTCAAAGGGAGACCAATGAAAAACAAGTATGTGTTTCATGGAATGTTTAAGTCATTTCTGCTCAACGATGCATATATGCAACAGGGACCAAATGTGTACACCTGTAGGCAGGCAAAAATGGGTTAAAGAGACAATGTTAACTTTTTAAAAATTTGCATCTACTCCTGTGGAGAAACCTTTTGCAGTGATTTTGATCTCTGCACCGTTTGTTACCTGCTTCCTTTCCTGTTACCAGAAGGCATTCCAGCAGCTCATGTCAGACATAAGGGAAATGTAATTCTGTTTTACATAGATGCTGATTTCTATTTGCTTTATATTGGCTCCATATAGATAGAAATCTGTGTGTTTAAAATTCAATACAGAAATTAAGGATATATGACTGCAGTTCGCATTGCAGTGGGACTTCTGAGTAAACATGCAGGATTGTAGGACCGCACTCCTTTACACACTTATCTAAGAGTAAGTCTTCTTGAACTCTAGGGACTTTTGAATAGATACAGGCATAGGGTTTCACTGTAAAATATTGATGTTGTAGAATTGATTGTGTGTCTGGTGGTTTTGCCTTATTAGGTGTTTAAAAAGGCCTATATCCCCAGAACTCTGACTGAAGTTAAAAACTATGAGAGAGATGTGGACATAATGATGAAGCTGAAGGAAGAAGACACAGCCTTAAATGTGCAGCAAGATAATGTAAGTAACTTCAGACAAATCACTGCTTAACCATGGAGCTCACTCTTGGATAAATCACTCTTGCTCATCCTAATCTATATTACAAGGTTGTTGTGAGGAGAGGGTGTAAGCCAGTTCCAAATTCACCTCAGTCATGAAATTGCTGAGGGCCCCCCCCCCCGTTTATACCAAGGGCCTACTTTTTGTGACACTCTTCAAACATTCAGAACATGTTTTATCATGAAATTTTCTCTTTTTTCCCCCACAGATTCTCTACCAGACAGTGACAGGGCTCAAAAAGGATTTATCAGGTGTTCAGAAGGTTAGGTGATAATATCCCTACTCCTGTATTTTTCAGTAATATTGTATGTAAATCATAAATGTTTTTTAGGGAGAAAGTGTGCAAGATCTTTGTCTGTAACCGCTTCCAAAATTGTATTTGACTTTCATGTATTGTAAATATGAATTACTTTGTTTCCACCAACTTGGTGCCAGAGGCACCACAGTCCTGGTTCCATGATTTCCCCCAACAGAAAAAGTTATCTCCAACCCAAACAGTGGCGATTCATAATCTCTCTGAAAGGAGGGGGGAAAAGCCTCTGATGCAAGAGAGAAAGTTCAAGCAGCTATTCAGCATAGCAGACCTCATAATTCAGCCCTCCCAGTCCATCTTCCTTCTCCCCCATATTGAAAATGGGGGGGGGGAGCCTCAGATGTGACGGAGCAAAGGAAAAGTTTCAGGGTCTTGCAAAAATAGCAATGAATCTCTCACAGCCTTTCCTTCATGGGAGGTGGGTCCAAGGCAACTGTTGTGGCAGTGGCAGCAACCCCACATACTGCCTTCTCTCTCTCTCAACCAGGCTGAAGCTCCACCTCTACAGCAGTCCCAGCTGCTTTTCCTGTTGTATAGGGTGTGCTCCACCTACAGGCTGGTGCTCTTGCAGTGCCTTCTAAAGGTCACAAGAGCTCAGGAGAACTCATCATTTTGGCTGCTCGAGAGAGAGCAGCCTCGTGCTGGGCTAGCAATGTTGGGATGAAAGCCTCTGGCAGGCCAGAGGCTTGCCGCAAGCCAGAGGGAGGCTCACTGTAGCCACATCTGACCCACAGGCTGGGGTTTGGAGACTCCTGGCAGAGCACAAGCCACATGTCCAAATGTACAACCGGCAAACCATAGCTGTTTGTCCCTTCTTTGGGCACTCAGCTTTATCAATTTACTCTCGTCTCCAGAGTGCAGAAGAATCTGAGCTGGAGCAATGGTCTTATATCTGAATTGACAAATCATAGTTGACACCAAACCACGATCTCCAGACCCACTTCAAACTATGGTGGCTGATAACTGGTTTGTTACCCCCTTGCAGTCTACAACAAGTCAGAATCTAAATCATGATTTAGATTCACCATGAATCAACTGCAGCAAAGCTCAGGCTCTCACAGTCCTCCTACCTCTTTCCTCCTCAAGGCACAAGAGGAAGAGACTGAAAGCTTCCACTTTTGGTTTTAGATTAACCACATTTTTCTATCAGTGCCCAAAATGGGAAAAATGTGGTTAGTTCTAATTGTGGGTAGTTCAAACAATGGTTTCAGATCATGGTTTCTTATCAAAATTAGAACAAATTACAGTTTCCCAAGTTTGGATTTCATGGGAAACTGTAGTCCAGGGCTGCTCAAACCCCACCCAGGGACCAGTTCTGGCATTCCAATGAATCCGTTCACTTGGTGAGTGGACCCTACCATTCCGCCCAGTGCCGCATGTATCCATGATTGGAGGACAGGGATGCTCTGGGCCGTCGCATCTGCCCTAACTTCCTGTAACATGGTGTTCTGGGATGCCAGGCAGCAGACACAACAGCCCAGAGTCTCCCTGTCCCCCCCCGATCATGGAGGACTACATGCAGCACCCAGGCAGAACAGAAAGATGTGGTCTGAATGGGGACCACTTTTCTGTTGTGCAGCAGTGGCAAGTTTGGCCAATGCTACTGTAGTCCATTCACAAGAAGAATTTTTCATTCTCCTTGCTTTGCACACAGAGAAGGGAGGGGGTGTCGCTGAGAAGGTGCAGACTGCACTGGGTGACACACTTGGGTGTGTGTGTGTGTGTGTGTGTGTGTGTGTGTGTGAGTGATACCACCACTGGCCAAAATTATGAAAATTTTGGTATTTTTAAATAATATGATATTATAATAGCCTTTTAGATACTTGAAAAGAGGGGTGTTGTAAGAGCGTAGTGCTTTGCTAAAAGGCAGACATATTTAGTTAACAATGGGTGCAATCCTAACCAGCTTTCCAGCAGTGACATAGCTGTGCCACTGTACCGTGCATTGCATCCTGCAGTGGGGAGGCAGTCAAGGGGGCCTCCTCAAGGTAAGGGCATGTTTGTTACCTTACCTTGGGACTGCATTGTGGCTAGGCCAGTGCTAGAAAGTTGGTTAGGATTGCGCCCAATATTTATTTCCTTAGCAATCTCTGTTTGCTTGTCACTTTGAAATTCAGTGTGAAATAATAAAACTCTGTGTTCCTTAGGTGCCTGCGCTCCTTGAAAACCAAGAGGACATAGAATCTGATTCTGATGATGATGGCAGTTCTGATAACTCTAAATCTGACTGTAAAGAACAGGAAGTGTCTGTGCATCCAAAAGATAGACCTGATGATAAAACTGATGTAGATAAAAAGGTTGGTTTGCTGTCCTCAGCTAGAACCATCCTAAAGATAGTGATGTTCTTGGGGGGGAGGGGCTATGATTCTCTTGCAGGCATGTCTAGTCAGTTTATGTAGGTTCTCTTCATTCAGCACAGGGTCTCCCAGTTTATCTTGTGTCCAGCAAGACTGATGCCCACCAGTGGTTCCCATAGTGATATTCGTATCTGTAATTCAGGAGCATTTGATGTCGTCAGTACTGATAGAAACAATTGAATATGTTATTTATGTTGTGGCTTAAGAACAAAATAGCAGCAGAGCCATTTAACCATGTGAATGGCTTCTGTTTCAGAGAAACAGCAGTTCAAATTGTACCATTGGTTTTGAAATTAACTAGTAAAACACAATGTTCAAGACATCTTGCTTCAGCTAATGTATTTTGCATATTTTGTCCTCCTCTCCCCTTTAATGTTGGGGTTTGAGTTGTCATTGGGACTTCTGAGAATTACAGTGTAAATGGACTTACCAAGTTTCACTGTAGTATTCCAATACTTGGGAAATAATCACCTACAGTATCCCATTATATCTGTCCCAGCCTCTTTGTGAACAAGTAGTATGACTGAGCTCAGAGTTTGAATATAGAATTGTACCCTGAACTGCTCACACACTTCCATGGTGAGTGGTGGGGAAGGACTGTTGAGTAGGAGCAATGGTAGGGCATCTACTTTGCTTACTGGAAGACCTAAGTTGAATCCATGGTGCCTCCAGGTAGAAGCAGTATCATATCTGGAGGAAAAATCCATTACGGGTTACAAGCCATGATGTGCATGTACAACCTCCTGATTTTAGAAATGGGCTATGTCAGAATGCCAGATGCAAGGGAGTGCACCAGGATGAGGTCTCTTGTTATCTGGTGCGCTCCCTGGGGCATTTGGTGGGCCGCTGTGAGATAACAGGAAGCTGGACTAGATGGGCCTATGGCCTGATCCAGTGGGGCTCTTCTTATGTTCTTATACCATTTGCTTCATAATGCAACTCGGGTATTGATCAGTTCTGTTTGTACTTTAGACCTATTATATTAAAATTATTTGTCTCTCTTTTTCCAGGAAAGGAAGAAGATGACCAAAGAGGCTCAGAGAGAGAAGAGAAAACACAAGATCCCAAAGCACGTGAAGAAACGAAAAGAGAAGACTGCAAAAATGAAAAAGGGCAAATAAGCCACATTTGCCATTTTTAGGGCAGTGTTAGCTGTTTGAGACTTGTTGGGTCACTCCGTTGGTAGCAAAGAACTTAATACCCCTTCACCTTAGCAAATCTCAGAAGAGCATTGTGAATGGACACCTTCTTCTCAGTGGGGGAGACGAGCTTCAGTACGGTAGTCTCGTGTCTTCATGCATATAGTGTGTAGCTCTCATCAGAAATGTATCTTGTGGATAATTATTTTACGTAAAAACTGGAAATTTCTTAAGGCAGTTGGCCAGTCCAGAGTAATTTGTACAATTAAGTGGTAGTGAGAAAATCCATAGTGATGCCATATGGTGCCTTTATTTTTCATGTCCAAAAGCTATACCTGATGATTTACATATACACATGTATAGTGTTTAGTGATATATTTATTCTCATGAATTCAAACTATCTACATTGAAGCACTACAGGTTGCCTGTGAGAATATTTCTGCAAGGGGAAAGACTTTTTCCCCTTGTTTATTGACGTGTGTATGTGCTCATTAGAGGCTCCCCGTCAACCTTCACTGTTCTCATGGGATGCTGGGAGCAGGGAAGGGATAAAAGCCAGGCTAGTTGAGATGATCCTTCTCTCAGCTATGCTTGGACTTTTTCTGGCCTAGAAGCTGGGATGGACTATAGAGAAGAGAGCAGTGCTTCTTATTGTTGCTGTTTGTCAGTCAGTGAGGGGTTCGGTCTGCTGGTGTCAGACTTGATCTCTTGCTGCTAGGTGAGAGAAGAGCAATGGAGTCGTGCCCATACAGTTCCTTATATCCTGTCTTGGAAATATGATCATTATTGCCCCCCCCCCCCACTTGCTTCTATGATTAATTCTCCTATGTCAGTTTCTTTATTGTTTCTCCTGCATCTTTGCTGCCAGTATGTTCCAATTGTGTTAAAACTCAATACTGCAATTTTTTAGTGTGAAAGGGGCACTTGCAGTCAGAGGACATGATACACATGAGCAATAACCTCCATTTGGATCATTCTGGTCAAGTGTAACACTTGTTTCTTTAAAATGGTGAAAATTCACAGACCAAGCATTGCTTCCTGTTTCAAGGCACACTTCTGCAAATGTGTGTTATTCAAATGGCAGTAAACAGTGATATGACTGAACCAAATGAGATGCAACACATAAGTATATGGAACATTTATTTGACTCAGCCTTTTAAGGAGTACCAATTTTCTAACAGCTGTGCAGAGTAATGTTTTATATCCATTGCTATTTATGCCCTTCCATTTTAAAATAAATTGGACACATTCTGAATTGCACTGTGTGGATACTAAGTTTTATTAGGCACGTTTTTAAAATGGTCACGTTACTATATTGTGTTATTAGGAATAAGGTCTCCCATTGAGGGTGTTTAGAAATCACACAGCTAACAGTGAAGCTGTGGATTCCAACAGCTTGAGCAGTCTTCCAAGCCTTTACTTTCATTTCTTAAAAAACAAGTTCCTAGCTCTTGATTTTACAGGAAAAGCAAACAATAGTTTTGTGTCAAACATTACACTATCGTCACCTGTGCAGTGGTTTCCAATCCTCTTAGTGTTGTGACGAACTTTGTGGGTTGCAGCTTCCAGGTAGTGCCCCAGAATGCCTTGTGGCACCACAACAGGCGCTAGCCACAACTTTATTTTTAGTGCTGTCCTGCAACTTTATTTTAGCACTTTATTGGCTGGGGCATGGCTTATGGATAGTGCCCTAACAGGCCTTGCGGGCATTCCACCGAAGGCTGGTCGCCACAGCCATCTTCCGGCTCAGTGGTCCTTTTTATGACCCGCCAAAAATTGGCTAGCAACCCACTGCTGGGTCATGGCCCACAGTTTGCAAACTGTTGCAGTAATGCAAGGTTTGAAACCAAGGTATGGGCTGAACTTAATGACACTGGAATGCAGTTCATAAAACAAATTGGAGAACAAAAGACTGCCAGGACAAAACTCTCCACTTCTCTGGAATAAATACTCTGCATTTACTATAATTTTTTTGGAGAAAATGCAGTGCATGGTGATCTTTTCATGCATATTTGGTGTAGCTTTTGAATGGGAACAAAAAGTAAACTTATAAAGATAGCTCTGATTGGCCTCTTACTCTTAATTTTGCATTAAAACTCTGTTTTGATAAGTATTGCATTAAAAGTGTGTGAGTGAGTGTGAGAGAGAGAGAGAGTGTGTGTTCATATGTGTTCATATATCAGCAGTTCATACAAGGTTTTTATCCCATCTTTTTCCCTACAGTGCGGTGCCACCATAATTAAGAAACACTACAGTAAAAAGTCAGTTAGGATACATTGGCATGCTGCAAAATAACACTTTTCAGTGTGCTGTGAAAAATAAATACTAAGTGTTTTTGTCAGCTCCAAGTACTTCCCCGTAGACAAAGCTTCAGTGATTCACTGCCCTGGCATTGCCTCTGCTGGAGGTGAATAATTCTGTCTTACTAGTCCTTTTGATCAGCACCTATTGTCTCTCTTTTTTTTTTAATAAAATAGCCTTCTCAAGAGTTGAAACTGCCCCAGTCTCTATTAAATTGACCCTTAGCACAGTGTGGTACATCTCAGAAGCTGAGTCACTTGCTTTCCTTTAAACAAGGCCCTATTCTAATTGACCACAAATGGAGAGAGCTGAGTTTAAATTTAAAGCTAATTTGAAAGAGAAGTAGCTAGTTGTAGTGACAAAGCATTGAGGTAAATGGGAAGCAAATGGGCAACTAAAGGGTTTGTGCAAGAAAGGGGTTAGTAGTGTAGGGAGCTGAATATGGGTGAGTTAATTCTGTAGAAACTGATAACTTTTCAGCTTTGCTGTAGCAGTTAAGGCTTGATAGGCTGCAGTAAAACTTGACAAGAAACCCAGTTTAATCCCAAACCTGGAGGGGAAGCTGGTGTGTGTAAGGGTGTAAAATGTTATGAATTAAGAAAATCCATGGGGTAGGCAACCTGGTGATAAAAAAATCAAAGCAGATTGTGAAGTGCTCCAAAAAGACCTCTCCAAATTAATGTGTGGAATCAAATGACAAATGGTTCAATACAAATAAAGTGATTAACACTAGGCATCATCATCATAATCCCTCTTCACTTGTATGTTGATGGGGTCTGAGCTGTCTGTGCCAAATCAGGAAAGAGATCTTGGGGTTGTGGAGGATAACTTAATGAGAACATCAACTCAGTATGCAGCAGCTGTAAAACATGCAAATCCCATGGACTACTAATATTATGACTCCTACGCAAACTAATGGGCAATAGTCACAGTGGAGAAAAATATGCTAGGATGTCAGTGGTATCAGGTAAACTGGGGACATGTGCATCCTTTTAAAAAAAAGTGTACCTATTTCACACAATGCCTGCAATTCTGTACAATTATAAATCTTTAGGACTGACTGAAAAGAGGTGTGTATATATATATATAATCTTGCAGAATTGTGGCTCAATTGTATAATTTTATACTTCCTCCCAAAGAATCAAGATATTTGTTTTCCTGAGGAGAAAGAGAAGGTGAGGGGAACGCAGTGTACCTGTAAGAGGCATAGTGGATTGGGAGCTTATGCAGAATGGCAAATTAGGAAGGTGAAGATGGCCCACTTTGCAACCACAAACTATTTTGGAGTTTTCCAAGGACTGAATGTCCGGCTGCAATTGTGACTTCCTCTAGAGGGAGCTAGAGCTTTCTTCTAAGGGCACATAAATAGCAAAAAAGAACTGGCTGAAATATGTTTTTACTATATTGCATATTTAAAAGCAATTCTAAAAGTTCAGGAACATAGGACACTAGCACACAGCACAGTTAGGATGGAGGGACAATTTCTAGGCAATGATTTGGTAGCAATCTCTGGCACAGAGTGGTGGGTCGCAGTACTGTAACAAAGAACTCTCCTCACGACCTGAGTGTGATCCCAGTGGATCTCAGGTAGCTGGCTTGAGGTCGATTCAGCCTTCCATCCTTCTGAGGTTGGCGAAATGAGTACCCAGTTTACTGGAGGAAAGGTAATATGACTGAGGAAGGCAATGGCAAACCACCCCATTTATAGTCTGCCATGAAAGCATTGCAGCAGCAGCAGCAACACCACAAGGGTCAGTAATGACTTGGTGCTTGCTCAGGGGACCTTTCTTGTCTTTTCCAGCTGCCAAATGCCTACTTATTGATGAAGACATGTTTGATAGGAAGCTAAAGACAGACCTGAACAGGTATGGTTGCCAGATCCTTGCCTAGAGGTGGTTCTTCTGCCTTTCAGTGTTCTGAGGCACTACATCAAGATGCAGGCATTGTGCCTCCACTGGTTCCCTTGCCCCAGTGGCGTCACTAGGGGGGTGCGGGCCGCACCAGATGATGCGCACCAGGTGATGCGTACAGGGTGACAAACTAAAATCGCGGTGGTTAGGAGTAACCCCATCATGTTATATACCATTGGATGTGGAA